>NC_059437.1:54274341-55543778 GCF_021028975.2 Sphaerodactylus townsendi
ACCCCCCCCCCCCCCCACCCCCCCCCCCCCCCACCCCCCCCCCCCCCCACCCCCCCCCCCCCCCACCCCCCCCCCCCCCCACCCCCCCCCCCCCCCACCCCCCCCCCCCCCCACCCCCCCCCCCCCCCACCCCCCCCCCCCCCCACCCCCCCCCCCCCCCACCCCCCCCCCCCCCCACCCCCCCCCCCCCCCACCCCCCCCCCCCCCCACCCCCCCCCCCCCCCACCCCCCCCCCCCCCCACCCCCCCCCCCCCCCACCCCCCCCCCCCCCCACCCCCCCCCCCCCCCACCCCCCCCCCCCCCCACCCCCCCCCCCCCCCACCCCCCCCCCCCCCCACCCCCCCCCCCCCCCACCCCCCCCCCCCCCCACCCCCCCCCCCCCCCACCCCCCCCCCCCCCCACCCCCCCCCCCCCCCACCCCCCCCCCCCCCCACCCCCCCCCCCCCCCACCCCCCCCCCCCCCCACCCCCCCCCCCCCCCACCCCCCCCCCCCCCCACCCCCCCCCCCCCCCACCCCCCCCCCCCCCCACCCCCCCCCCCCCCCACCCCCCCCCCCCCCCACCCCCCCCCCCCCCCACCCCCCCCCCCCCCCACCCCCCCCCCCCCCCACCCCCCCCCCCCCCCACCCCCCCCCCCCCCCACCCCCCCCCCCCCCCACCCCCCCCCCCCCCCACCCCCCCCCCCCCCCACCCCCCCCCCCCCCCACCCCCCCCCCCCCCCACCCCCCCCCCCCCCCACCCCCCCCCCCCCCCACCCCCCCCCCCCCCCACCCCCCCCCCCCCCCACCCCCCCCCCCCCCCACCCCCCCCCCCCCCCACCCCCCCCCCCCCCCACCCCCCCCCCCCCCCACCCCCCCCCCCCCCCACCCCCCCCCCCCCCCACCCCCCCCCCCCCCCACCCCCCCCCCCCCCCACCCCCCCCCCCCCCCACCCCCCCCCCCCCCCACCCCCCCCCCCCCCCACCCCCCCCCCCCCCCACCCCCCCCCCCCCCCACCCCCCCCCCCCCCCACCCCCCCCCCCCCCCACCCCCCCCCCCCCCCACCCCCCCCCCCCCCCACCCCCCCCCCCCCCCACCCCCCCCCCCCCCCACCCCCCCCCCCCCCCACCCCCCCCCCCCCCCACCCCCCCCCCCCCCCACCCCCCCCCCCCCCCACCCCCCCCCCCCCCCACCCCCCCCCCCCCCCACCCCCCCCCCCCCCCACCCCCCCCCCCCCCCACCCCCCCCCCCCCCCACCCCCCCCCCCCCCCACCCCCCCCCCCCCCCACCCCCCCCCCCCCCCACCCCCCCCCCCCCCCACCCCCCCCCCCCCCCACCCCCCCCCCCCCCCACCCCCCCCCCCCCCCACCCCCCCCCCCCCCCACCCCCCCCCCCCCCCACCCCCCCCCCCCCCCACCCCCCCCCCCCCCCACCCCCCCCCCCCCCCACCCCCCCCCCCCCCCACCCCCCCCCCCCCCCACCCCCCCCCCCCCCCACCCCCCCCCCCCCCCACCCCCCCCCCCCCCCACCCCCCCCCCCCCCCACCCCCCCCCCCCCCCACCCCCCCCCCCCCCCACCCCCCCCCCCCCCCACCCCCCCCCCCCCCCACCCCCCCCCCCCCCCACCCCCCCCCCCCCCCACCCCCCCCCCCCCCCACCCCCCCCCCCCCCCACCCCCCCCCCCCCCCACCCCCCCCCCCCCCCACCCCCCCCCCCCCCCACCCCCCCCCCCCCCCACCCCCCCCCCCCCCCACCCCCCCCCCCCCCCACCCCCCCCCCCCCCCACCCCCCCCCCCCCCCACCCCCCCCCCCCCCCACCCCCCCCCCCCCCCACCCCCCCCCCCCCCCACCCCCCCCCCCCCCCACCCCCCCCCCCCCCCACCCCCCCCCCCCCCCACCCCCCCCCCCCCCCACCCCCCCCCCCCCCCACCCCCCCCCCCCCCCACCCCCCCCCCCCCCCACCCCCCCCCCCCCCCACCCCCCCCCCCCCCCACCCCCCCCCCCCCCCACCCCCCCCCCCCCCCACCCCCCCCCCCCCCCACCCCCCCCCCCCCCCACCCCCCCCCCCCCCCACCCCCCCCCCCCCCCACCCCCCCCCCCCCCCACCCCCCCCCCCCCCCACCCCCCCCCCCCCCCACCCCCCCCCCCCCCCACCCCCCCCCCCCCCCACCCCCCCCCCCCCCCACCCCCCCCCCCCCCCACCCCCCCCCCCCCCCACCCCCCCCCCCCCCCACCCCCCCCCCCCCCCACCCCCCCCCCCCCCCACCCCCCCCCCCCCCCACCCCCCCCCCCCCCCACCCCCCCCCCCCCCCACCCCCCCCCCCCCCCACCCCCCCCCCCCCCCACCCCCCCCCCCCCCCACCCCCCCCCCCCCCCACCCCCCCCCCCCCCCACCCCCCCCCCCCCCCACCCCCCCCCCCCCCCACCCCCCCCCCCCCCCACCCCCCCCCCCCCCCACCCCCCCCCCCCCCCACCCCCCCCCCCCCCCACCCCCCCCCCCCCCCACCCCCCCCCCCCCCCACCCCCCCCCCCCCCCACCCCCCCCCCCCCCCACCCCCCCCCCCCCCCACCCCCCCCCCCCCCCACCCCCCCCCCCCCCCACCCCCCCCCCCCCCCACCCCCCCCCCCCCCCACCCCCCCCCCCCCCCACCCCCCCCCCCCCCCACCCCCCCCCCCCCCCACCCCCCCCCCCCCCCACCCCCCCCCCCCCCCACCCCCCCCCCCCCCCACCCCCCCCCCCCCCCACCCCCCCCCCCCCCCACCCCCCCCCCCCCCCACCCCCCCCCCCCCCCACCCCCCCCCCCCCCCACCCCCCCCCCCCCCCACCCCCCCCCCCCCCCACCCCCCCCCCCCCCCACCCCCCCCCCCCCCCACCCCCCCCCCCCCCCACCCCCCCCCCCCCCCACCCCCCCCCCCCCCCACCCCCCCCCCCCCCCACCCCCCCCCCCCCCCACCCCCCCCCCCCCCCACCCCCCCCCCCCCCCACCCCCCCCCCCCCCCACCCCCCCCCCCCCCCACCCCCCCCCCCCCCCACCCCCCCCCCCCCCCACCCCCCCCCCCCCCCACCCCCCCCCCCCCCCACCCCCCCCCCCCCCCACCCCCCCCCCCCCCCACCCCCCCCCCCCCCCACCCCCCCCCCCCCCCACCCCCCCCCCCCCCCACCCCCCCCCCCCCCCACCCCCCCCCCCCCCCACCCCCCCCCCCCCCCACCCCCCCCCCCCCCCACCCCCCCCCCCCCCCACCCCCCCCCCCCCCCACCCCCCCCCCCCCCCACCCCCCCCCCCCCCCACCCCCCCCCCCCCCCACCCCCCCCCCCCCCCACCCCCCCCCCCCCCCACCCCCCCCCCCCCCCACCCCCCCCCCCCCCCACCCCCCCCCCCCCCCACCCCCCCCCCCCCCCACCCCCCCCCCCCCCCACCCCCCCCCCCCCCCACCCCCCCCCCCCCCCACCCCCCCCCCCCCCCACCCCCCCCCCCCCCCACCCCCCCCCCCCCCCACCCCCCCCCCCCCCCACCCCCCCCCCCCCCCACCCCCCCCCCCCCCCACCCCCCCCCCCCCCCACCCCCCCCCCCCCCCACCCCCCCCCCCCCCCACCCCCCCCCCCCCCCACCCCCCCCCCCCCCCACCCCCCCCCCCCCCCACCCCCCCCCCCCCCCACCCCCCCCCCCCCCCACCCCCCCCCCCCCCCACCCCCCCCCCCCCCCACCCCCCCCCCCCCCCACCCCCCCCCCCCCCCACCCCCCCCCCCCCCCACCCCCCCCCCCCCCCACCCCCCCCCCCCCCCACCCCCCCCCCCCCCCACCCCCCCCCCCCCCCACCCCCCCCCCCCCCCACCCCCCCCCCCCCCCACCCCCCCCCCCCCCCACCCCCCCCCCCCCCCACCCCCCCCCCCCCCCACCCCCCCCCCCCCCCACCCCCCCCCCCCCCCACCCCCCCCCCCCCCCACCCCCCCCCCCCCCCACCCCCCCCCCCCCCCACCCCCCCCCCCCCCCACCCCCCCCCCCCCCCACCCCCCCCCCCCCCCACCCCCCCCCCCCCCCACCCCCCCCCCCCCCCACCCCCCCCCCCCCCCACCCCCCCCCCCCCCCACCCCCCCCCCCCCCCACCCCCCCCCCCCCCCACCCCCCCCCCCCCCCACCCCCCCCCCCCCCCACCCCCCCCCCCCCCCACCCCCCCCCCCCCCCACCCCCCCCCCCCCCCACCCCCCCCCCCCCCCACCCCCCCCCCCCCCCACCCCCCCCCCCCCCCACCCCCCCCCCCCCCCACCCCCCCCCCCCCCCACCCCCCCCCCCCCCCACCCCCCCCCCCCCCCACCCCCCCCCCCCCCCACCCCCCCCCCCCCCCACCCCCCCCCCCCCCCACCCCCCCCCCCCCCCACCCCCCCCCCCCCCCACCCCCCCCCCCCCCCACCCCCCCCCCCCCCCACCCCCCCCCCCCCCCACCCCCCCCCCCCCCCACCCCCCCCCCCCCCCACCCCCCCCCCCCCCCACCCCCCCCCCCCCCCACCCCCCCCCCCCCCCACCCCCCCCCCCCCCCACCCCCCCCCCCCCCCACCCCCCCCCCCCCCCACCCCCCCCCCCCCCCACCCCCCCCCCCCCCCACCCCCCCCCCCCCCCACCCCCCCCCCCCCCCACCCCCCCCCCCCCCCACCCCCCCCCCCCCCCACCCCCCCCCCCCCCCACCCCCCCCCCCCCCCACCCCCCCCCCCCCCCACCCCCCCCCCCCCCCACCCCCCCCCCCCCCCACCCCCCCCCCCCCCCACCCCCCCCCCCCCCCACCCCCCCCCCCCCCCACCCCCCCCCCCCCCCACCCCCCCCCCCCCCCACCCCCCCCCCCCCCCACCCCCCCCCCCCCCCACCCCCCCCCCCCCCCACCCCCCCCCCCCCCCACCCCCCCCCCCCCCCACCCCCCCCCCCCCCCACCCCCCCCCCCCCCCACCCCCCCCCCCCCCCACCCCCCCCCCCCCCCACCCCCCCCCCCCCCCACCCCCCCCCCCCCCCACCCCCCCCCCCCCCCACCCCCCCCCCCCCCCACCCCCCCCCCCCCCCACCCCCCCCCCCCCCCACCCCCCCCCCCCCCCACCCCCCCCCCCCCCCACCCCCCCCCCCCCCCACCCCCCCCCCCCCCCACCCCCCCCCCCCCCCACCCCCCCCCCCCCCCACCCCCCCCCCCCCCCACCCCCCCCCCCCCCCACCCCCCCCCCCCCCCACCCCCCCCCCCCCCCACCCCCCCCCCCCCCCACCCCCCCCCCCCCCCACCCCCCCCCCCCCCCACCCCCCCCCCCCCCCACCCCCCCCCCCCCCCACCCCCCCCCCCCCCCACCCCCCCCCCCCCCCACCCCCCCCCCCCCCCACCCCCCCCCCCCCCCACCCCCCCCCCCCCCCACCCCCCCCCCCCCCCACCCCCCCCCCCCCCCACCCCCCCCCCCCCCCACCCCCCCCCCCCCCCACCCCCCCCCCCCCCCACCCCCCCCCCCCCCCACCCCCCCCCCCCCCCACCCCCCCCCCCCCCCACCCCCCCCCCCCCCCACCCCCCCCCCCCCCCACCCCCCCCCCCCCCCACCCCCCCCCCCCCCCACCCCCCCCCCCCCCCACCCCCCCCCCCCCCCACCCCCCCCCCCCCCCACCCCCCCCCCCCCCCACCCCCCCCCCCCCCCACCCCCCCCCCCCCCCACCCCCCCCCCCCCCCACCCCCCCCCCCCCCCACCCCCCCCCCCCCCCACCCCCCCCCCCCCCCACCCCCCCCCCCCCCCACCCCCCCCCCCCCCCACCCCCCCCCCCCCCCACCCCCCCCCCCCCCCACCCCCCCCCCCCCCCACCCCCCCCCCCCCCCACCCCCCCCCCCCCCCACCCCCCCCCCCCCCCACCCCCCCCCCCCCCCACCCCCCCCCCCCCCCACCCCCCCCCCCCCCCACCCCCCCCCCCCCCCACCCCCCCCCCCCCCCACCCCCCCCCCCCCCCACCCCCCCCCCCCCCCACCCCCCCCCCCCCCCACCCCCCCCCCCCCCCACCCCCCCCCCCCCCCACCCCCCCCCCCCCCCACCCCCCCCCCCCCCCACCCCCCCCCCCCCCCACCCCCCCCCCCCCCCACCCCCCCCCCCCCCCACCCCCCCCCCCCCCCACCCCCCCCCCCCCCCACCCCCCCCCCCCCCCACCCCCCCCCCCCCCCACCCCCCCCCCCCCCCACCCCCCCCCCCCCCCACCCCCCCCCCCCCCCACCCCCCCCCCCCCCCACCCCCCCCCCCCCCCACCCCCCCCCCCCCCCACCCCCCCCCCCCCCCACCCCCCCCCCCCCCCACCCCCCCCCCCCCCCACCCCCCCCCCCCCCCACCCCCCCCCCCCCCCACCCCCCCCCCCCCCCACCCCCCCCCCCCCCCACCCCCCCCCCCCCCCACCCCCCCCCCCCCCCACCCCCCCCCCCCCCCACCCCCCCCCCCCCCCACCCCCCCCCCCCCCCACCCCCCCCCCCCCCCACCCCCCCCCCCCCCCACCCCCCCCCCCCCCCACCCCCCCCCCCCCCCACCCCCCCCCCCCCCCACCCCCCCCCCCCCCCACCCCCCCCCCCCCCCACCCCCCCCCCCCCCCACCCCCCCCCCCCCCCACCCCCCCCCCCCCCCACCCCCCCCCCCCCCCACCCCCCCCCCCCCCCACCCCCCCCCCCCCCCACCCCCCCCCCCCCCCACCCCCCCCCCCCCCCACCCCCCCCCCCCCCCACCCCCCCCCCCCCCCACCCCCCCCCCCCCCCACCCCCCCCCCCCCCCACCCCCCCCCCCCCCCACCCCCCCCCCCCCCCACCCCCCCCCCCCCCCACCCCCCCCCCCCCCCACCCCCCCCCCCCCCCACCCCCCCCCCCCCCCACCCCCCCCCCCCCCCACCCCCCCCCCCCCCCACCCCCCCCCCCCCCCACCCCCCCCCCCCCCCACCCCCCCCCCCCCCCACCCCCCCCCCCCCCCACCCCCCCCCCCCCCCACCCCCCCCCCCCCCCACCCCCCCCCCCCCCCACCCCCCCCCCCCCCCACCCCCCCCCCCCCCCACCCCCCCCCCCCCCCACCCCCCCCCCCCCCCACCCCCCCCCCCCCCCACCCCCCCCCCCCCCCACCCCCCCCCCCCCCCACCCCCCCCCCCCCCCACCCCCCCCCCCCCCCACCCCCCCCCCCCCCCACCCCCCCCCCCCCCCACCCCCCCCCCCCCCCACCCCCCCCCCCCCCCACCCCCCCCCCCCCCCACCCCCCCCCCCCCCCACCCCCCCCCCCCCCCACCCCCCCCCCCCCCCACCCCCCCCCCCCCCCACCCCCCCCCCCCCCCACCCCCCCCCCCCCCCACCCCCCCCCCCCCCCACCCCCCCCCCCCCCCACCCCCCCCCCCCCCCACCCCCCCCCCCCCCCACCCCCCCCCCCCCCCACCCCCCCCCCCCCCCACCCCCCCCCCCCCCCACCCCCCCCCCCCCCCACCCCCCCCCCCCCCCACCCCCCCCCCCCCCCACCCCCCCCCCCCCCCACCCCCCCCCCCCCCCACCCCCCCCCCCCCCCACCCCCCCCCCCCCCCACCCCCCCCCCCCCCCACCCCCCCCCCCCCCCACCCCCCCCCCCCCCCACCCCCCCCCCCCCCCACCCCCCCCCCCCCCCACCCCCCCCCCCCCCCACCCCCCCCCCCCCCCACCCCCCCCCCCCCCCACCCCCCCCCCCCCCCACCCCCCCCCCCCCCCACCCCCCCCCCCCCCCACCCCCCCCCCCCCCCACCCCCCCCCCCCCCCACCCCCCCCCCCCCCCACCCCCCCCCCCCCCCACCCCCCCCCCCCCCCACCCCCCCCCCCCCCCACCCCCCCCCCCCCCCACCCCCCCCCCCCCCCACCCCCCCCCCCCCCCACCCCCCCCCCCCCCCACCCCCCCCCCCCCCCACCCCCCCCCCCCCCCACCCCCCCCCCCCCCCACCCCCCCCCCCCCCCACCCCCCCCCCCCCCCACCCCCCCCCCCCCCCACCCCCCCCCCCCCCCACCCCCCCCCCCCCCCACCCCCCCCCCCCCCCACCCCCCCCCCCCCCCACCCCCCCCCCCCCCCACCCCCCCCCCCCCCCACCCCCCCCCCCCCCCACCCCCCCCCCCCCCCACCCCCCCCCCCCCCCACCCCCCCCCCCCCCCACCCCCCCCCCCCCCCACCCCCCCCCCCCCCCACCCCCCCCCCCCCCCACCCCCCCCCCCCCCCACCCCCCCCCCCCCCCACCCCCCCCCCCCCCCACCCCCCCCCCCCCCCACCCCCCCCCCCCCCCACCCCCCCCCCCCCCCACCCCCCCCCCCCCCCACCCCCCCCCCCCCCCACCCCCCCCCCCCCCCACCCCCCCCCCCCCCCACCCCCCCCCCCCCCCACCCCCCCCCCCCCCCACCCCCCCCCCCCCCCACCCCCCCCCCCCCCCACCCCCCCCCCCCCCCACCCCCCCCCCCCCCCACCCCCCCCCCCCCCCACCCCCCCCCCCCCCCACCCCCCCCCCCCCCCACCCCCCCCCCCCCCCACCCCCCCCCCCCCCCACCCCCCCCCCCCCCCACCCCCCCCCCCCCCCACCCCCCCCCCCCCCCACCCCCCCCCCCCCCCACCCCCCCCCCCCCCCACCCCCCCCCCCCCCCACCCCCCCCCCCCCCCACCCCCCCCCCCCCCCACCCCCCCCCCCCCCCACCCCCCCCCCCCCCCACCCCCCCCCCCCCCCACCCCCCCCCCCCCCCACCCCCCCCCCCCCCCACCCCCCCCCCCCCCCACCCCCCCCCCCCCCCACCCCCCCCCCCCCCCACCCCCCCCCCCCCCCACCCCCCCCCCCCCCCACCCCCCCCCCCCCCCACCCCCCCCCCCCCCCACCCCCCCCCCCCCCCACCCCCCCCCCCCCCCACCCCCCCCCCCCCCCACCCCCCCCCCCCCCCACCCCCCCCCCCCCCCACCCCCCCCCCCCCCCACCCCCCCCCCCCCCCACCCCCCCCCCCCCCCACCCCCCCCCCCCCCCACCCCCCCCCCCCCCCACCCCCCCCCCCCCCCACCCCCCCCCCCCCCCACCCCCCCCCCCCCCCACCCCCCCCCCCCCCCACCCCCCCCCCCCCCCACCCCCCCCCCCCCCCACCCCCCCCCCCCCCCACCCCCCCCCCCCCCCACCCCCCCCCCCCCCCACCCCCCCCCCCCCCCACCCCCCCCCCCCCCCACCCCCCCCCCCCCCCACCCCCCCCCCCCCCCACCCCCCCCCCCCCCCACCCCCCCCCCCCCCCACCCCCCCCCCCCCCCACCCCCCCCCCCCCCCACCCCCCCCCCCCCCCACCCCCCCCCCCCCCCACCCCCCCCCCCCCCCACCCCCCCCCCCCCCCACCCCCCCCCCCCCCCACCCCCCCCCCCCCCCACCCCCCCCCCCCCCCACCCCCCCCCCCCCCCACCCCCCCCCCCCCCCACCCCCCCCCCCCCCCACCCCCCCCCCCCCCCACCCCCCCCCCCCCCCACCCCCCCCCCCCCCCACCCCCCCCCCCCCCCACCCCCCCCCCCCCCCACCCCCCCCCCCCCCCACCCCCCCCCCCCCCCACCCCCCCCCCCCCCCACCCCCCCCCCCCCCCACCCCCCCCCCCCCCCACCCCCCCCCCCCCCCACCCCCCCCCCCCCCCACCCCCCCCCCCCCCCACCCCCCCCCCCCCCCACCCCCCCCCCCCCCCACCCCCCCCCCCCCCCACCCCCCCCCCCCCCCACCCCCCCCCCCCCCCACCCCCCCCCCCCCCCACCCCCCCCCCCCCCCACCCCCCCCCCCCCCCACCCCCCCCCCCCCCCACCCCCCCCCCCCCCCACCCCCCCCCCCCCCCACCCCCCCCCCCCCCCACCCCCCCCCCCCCCCACCCCCCCCCCCCCCCACCCCCCCCCCCCCCCACCCCCCCCCCCCCCCACCCCCCCCCCCCCCCACCCCCCCCCCCCCCCACCCCCCCCCCCCCCCACCCCCCCCCCCCCCCACCCCCCCCCCCCCCCACCCCCCCCCCCCCCCACCCCCCCCCCCCCCCACCCCCCCCCCCCCCCACCCCCCCCCCCCCCCACCCCCCCCCCCCCCCACCCCCCCCCCCCCCCACCCCCCCCCCCCCCCACCCCCCCCCCCCCCCACCCCCCCCCCCCCCCACCCCCCCCCCCCCCCACCCCCCCCCCCCCCCACCCCCCCCCCCCCCCACCCCCCCCCCCCCCCACCCCCCCCCCCCCCCACCCCCCCCCCCCCCCACCCCCCCCCCCCCCCACCCCCCCCCCCCCCCACCCCCCCCCCCCCCCACCCCCCCCCCCCCCCACCCCCCCCCCCCCCCACCCCCCCCCCCCCCCACCCCCCCCCCCCCCCACCCCCCCCCCCCCCCACCCCCCCCCCCCCCCACCCCCCCCCCCCCCCACCCCCCCCCCCCCCCACCCCCCCCCCCCCCCACCCCCCCCCCCCCCCACCCCCCCCCCCCCCCACCCCCCCCCCCCCCCACCCCCCCCCCCCCCCACCCCCCCCCCCCCCCACCCCCCCCCCCCCCCACCCCCCCCCCCCCCCACCCCCCCCCCCCCCCACCCCCCCCCCCCCCCACCCCCCCCCCCCCCCACCCCCCCCCCCCCCCACCCCCCCCCCCCCCCACCCCCCCCCCCCCCCACCCCCCCCCCCCCCCACCCCCCCCCCCCCCCACCCCCCCCCCCCCCCACCCCCCCCCCCCCCCACCCCCCCCCCCCCCCACCCCCCCCCCCCCCCACCCCCCCCCCCCCCCACCCCCCCCCCCCCCCACCCCCCCCCCCCCCCACCCCCCCCCCCCCCCACCCCCCCCCCCCCCCACCCCCCCCCCCCCCCACCCCCCCCCCCCCCCACCCCCCCCCCCCCCCACCCCCCCCCCCCCCCACCCCCCCCCCCCCCCACCCCCCCCCCCCCCCACCCCCCCCCCCCCCCACCCCCCCCCCCCCCCACCCCCCCCCCCCCCCACCCCCCCCCCCCCCCACCCCCCCCCCCCCCCACCCCCCCCCCCCCCCACCCCCCCCCCCCCCCACCCCCCCCCCCCCCCACCCCCCCCCCCCCCCACCCCCCCCCCCCCCCACCCCCCCCCCCCCCCACCCCCCCCCCCCCCCACCCCCCCCCCCCCCCACCCCCCCCCCCCCCCACCCCCCCCCCCCCCCACCCCCCCCCCCCCCCACCCCCCCCCCCCCCCACCCCCCCCCCCCCCCACCCCCCCCCCCCCCCACCCCCCCCCCCCCCCACCCCCCCCCCCCCCCACCCCCCCCCCCCCCCACCCCCCCCCCCCCCCACCCCCCCCCCCCCCCACCCCCCCCCCCCCCCACCCCCCCCCCCCCCCACCCCCCCCCCCCCCCACCCCCCCCCCCCCCCACCCCCCCCCCCCCCCACCCCCCCCCCCCCCCACCCCCCCCCCCCCCCACCCCCCCCCCCCCCCACCCCCCCCCCCCCCCACCCCCCCCCCCCCCCACCCCCCCCCCCCCCCACCCCCCCCCCCCCCCACCCCCCCCCCCCCCCACCCCCCCCCCCCCCCACCCCCCCCCCCCCCCACCCCCCCCCCCCCCCACCCCCCCCCCCCCCCACCCCCCCCCCCCCCCACCCCCCCCCCCCCCCACCCCCCCCCCCCCCCACCCCCCCCCCCCCCCACCCCCCCCCCCCCCCACCCCCCCCCCCCCCCACCCCCCCCCCCCCCCACCCCCCCCCCCCCCCACCCCCCCCCCCCCCCACCCCCCCCCCCCCCCACCCCCCCCCCCCCCCACCCCCCCCCCCCCCCACCCCCCCCCCCCCCCACCCCCCCCCCCCCCCACCCCCCCCCCCCCCCACCCCCCCCCCCCCCCACCCCCCCCCCCCCCCACCCCCCCCCCCCCCCACCCCCCCCCCCCCCCACCCCCCCCCCCCCCCACCCCCCCCCCCCCCCACCCCCCCCCCCCCCCACCCCCCCCCCCCCCCACCCCCCCCCCCCCCCACCCCCCCCCCCCCCCACCCCCCCCCCCCCCCACCCCCCCCCCCCCCCACCCCCCCCCCCCCCCACCCCCCCCCCCCCCCACCCCCCCCCCCCCCCACCCCCCCCCCCCCCCACCCCCCCCCCCCCCCACCCCCCCCCCCCCCCACCCCCCCCCCCCCCCACCCCCCCCCCCCCCCACCCCCCCCCCCCCCCACCCCCCCCCCCCCCCACCCCCCCCCCCCCCCACCCCCCCCCCCCCCCACCCCCCCCCCCCCCCACCCCCCCCCCCCCCCACCCCCCCCCCCCCCCACCCCCCCCCCCCCCCACCCCCCCCCCCCCCCACCCCCCCCCCCCCCCACCCCCCCCCCCCCCCACCCCCCCCCCCCCCCACCCCCCCCCCCCCCCACCCCCCCCCCCCCCCACCCCCCCCCCCCCCCACCCCCCCCCCCCCCCACCCCCCCCCCCCCCCACCCCCCCCCCCCCCCACCCCCCCCCCCCCCCACCCCCCCCCCCCCCCACCCCCCCCCCCCCCCACCCCCCCCCCCCCCCACCCCCCCCCCCCCCCACCCCCCCCCCCCCCCACCCCCCCCCCCCCCCACCCCCCCCCCCCCCCACCCCCCCCCCCCCCCACCCCCCCCCCCCCCCACCCCCCCCCCCCCCCACCCCCCCCCCCCCCCACCCCCCCCCCCCCCCACCCCCCCCCCCCCCCACCCCCCCCCCCCCCCACCCCCCCCCCCCCCCACCCCCCCCCCCCCCCACCCCCCCCCCCCCCCACCCCCCCCCCCCCCCACCCCCCCCCCCCCCCACCCCCCCCCCCCCCCACCCCCCCCCCCCCCCACCCCCCCCCCCCCCCACCCCCCCCCCCCCCCACCCCCCCCCCCCCCCACCCCCCCCCCCCCCCACCCCCCCCCCCCCCCACCCCCCCCCCCCCCCACCCCCCCCCCCCCCCACCCCCCCCCCCCCCCACCCCCCCCCCCCCCCACCCCCCCCCCCCCCCACCCCCCCCCCCCCCCACCCCCCCCCCCCCCCACCCCCCCCCCCCCCCACCCCCCCCCCCCCCCACCCCCCCCCCCCCCCACCCCCCCCCCCCCCCACCCCCCCCCCCCCCCACCCCCCCCCCCCCCCACCCCCCCCCCCCCCCACCCCCCCCCCCCCCCACCCCCCCCCCCCCCCACCCCCCCCCCCCCCCACCCCCCCCCCCCCCCACCCCCCCCCCCCCCCACCCCCCCCCCCCCCCACCCCCCCCCCCCCCCACCCCCCCCCCCCCCCACCCCCCCCCCCCCCCACCCCCCCCCCCCCCCACCCCCCCCCCCCCCCACCCCCCCCCCCCCCCACCCCCCCCCCCCCCCACCCCCCCCCCCCCCCACCCCCCCCCCCCCCCACCCCCCCCCCCCCCCACCCCCCCCCCCCCCCACCCCCCCCCCCCCCCACCCCCCCCCCCCCCCACCCCCCCCCCCCCCCACCCCCCCCCCCCCCCACCCCCCCCCCCCCCCACCCCCCCCCCCCCCCACCCCCCCCCCCCCCCACCCCCCCCCCCCCCCACCCCCCCCCCCCCCCACCCCCCCCCCCCCCCACCCCCCCCCCCCCCCACCCCCCCCCCCCCCCACCCCCCCCCCCCCCCACCCCCCCCCCCCCCCACCCCCCCCCCCCCCCACCCCCCCCCCCCCCCACCCCCCCCCCCCCCCACCCCCCCCCCCCCCCACCCCCCCCCCCCCCCACCCCCCCCCCCCCCCACCCCCCCCCCCCCCCACCCCCCCCCCCCCCCACCCCCCCCCCCCCCCACCCCCCCCCCCCCCCACCCCCCCCCCCCCCCACCCCCCCCCCCCCCCACCCCCCCCCCCCCCCACCCCCCCCCCCCCCCACCCCCCCCCCCCCCCACCCCCCCCCCCCCCCACCCCCCCCCCCCCCCACCCCCCCCCCCCCCCACCCCCCCCCCCCCCCACCCCCCCCCCCCCCCACCCCCCCCCCCCCCCACCCCCCCCCCCCCCCACCCCCCCCCCCCCCCACCCCCCCCCCCCCCCACCCCCCCCCCCCCCCACCCCCCCCCCCCCCCACCCCCCCCCCCCCCCACCCCCCCCCCCCCCCACCCCCCCCCCCCCCCACCCCCCCCCCCCCCCACCCCCCCCCCCCCCCACCCCCCCCCCCCCCCACCCCCCCCCCCCCCCACCCCCCCCCCCCCCCACCCCCCCCCCCCCCCACCCCCCCCCCCCCCCACCCCCCCCCCCCCCCACCCCCCCCCCCCCCCACCCCCCCCCCCCCCCACCCCCCCCCCCCCCCACCCCCCCCCCCCCCCACCCCCCCCCCCCCCCACCCCCCCCCCCCCCCACCCCCCCCCCCCCCCACCCCCCCCCCCCCCCACCCCCCCCCCCCCCCACCCCCCCCCCCCCCCACCCCCCCCCCCCCCCACCCCCCCCCCCCCCCACCCCCCCCCCCCCCCACCCCCCCCCCCCCCCACCCCCCCCCCCCCCCACCCCCCCCCCCCCCCACCCCCCCCCCCCCCCACCCCCCCCCCCCCCCACCCCCCCCCCCCCCCACCCCCCCCCCCCCCCACCCCCCCCCCCCCCCACCCCCCCCCCCCCCCACCCCCCCCCCCCCCCACCCCCCCCCCCCCCCACCCCCCCCCCCCCCCACCCCCCCCCCCCCCCACCCCCCCCCCCCCCCACCCCCCCCCCCCCCCACCCCCCCCCCCCCCCACCCCCCCCCCCCCCCACCCCCCCCCCCCCCCACCCCCCCCCCCCCCCACCCCCCCCCCCCCCCACCCCCCCCCCCCCCCACCCCCCCCCCCCCCCACCCCCCCCCCCCCCCACCCCCCCCCCCCCCCACCCCCCCCCCCCCCCACCCCCCCCCCCCCCCACCCCCCCCCCCCCCCACCCCCCCCCCCCCCCACCCCCCCCCCCCCCCACCCCCCCCCCCCCCCACCCCCCCCCCCCCCCACCCCCCCCCCCCCCCACCCCCCCCCCCCCCCACCCCCCCCCCCCCCCACCCCCCCCCCCCCCCACCCCCCCCCCCCCCCACCCCCCCCCCCCCCCACCCCCCCCCCCCCCCACCCCCCCCCCCCCCCACCCCCCCCCCCCCCCACCCCCCCCCCCCCCCACCCCCCCCCCCCCCCACCCCCCCCCCCCCCCACCCCCCCCCCCCCCCACCCCCCCCCCCCCCCACCCCCCCCCCCCCCCACCCCCCCCCCCCCCCACCCCCCCCCCCCCCCACCCCCCCCCCCCCCCACCCCCCCCCCCCCCCACCCCCCCCCCCCCCCACCCCCCCCCCCCCCCACCCCCCCCCCCCCCCACCCCCCCCCCCCCCCACCCCCCCCCCCCCCCACCCCCCCCCCCCCCCACCCCCCCCCCCCCCCACCCCCCCCCCCCCCCACCCCCCCCCCCCCCCACCCCCCCCCCCCCCCACCCCCCCCCCCCCCCACCCCCCCCCCCCCCCACCCCCCCCCCCCCCCACCCCCCCCCCCCCCCACCCCCCCCCCCCCCCACCCCCCCCCCCCCCCACCCCCCCCCCCCCCCACCCCCCCCCCCCCCCACCCCCCCCCCCCCCCACCCCCCCCCCCCCCCACCCCCCCCCCCCCCCACCCCCCCCCCCCCCCACCCCCCCCCCCCCCCACCCCCCCCCCCCCCCACCCCCCCCCCCCCCCACCCCCCCCCCCCCCCACCCCCCCCCCCCCCCACCCCCCCCCCCCCCCACCCCCCCCCCCCCCCACCCCCCCCCCCCCCCACCCCCCCCCCCCCCCACCCCCCCCCCCCCCCACCCCCCCCCCCCCCCACCCCCCCCCCCCCCCACCCCCCCCCCCCCCCACCCCCCCCCCCCCCCACCCCCCCCCCCCCCCACCCCCCCCCCCCCCCACCCCCCCCCCCCCCCACCCCCCCCCCCCCCCACCCCCCCCCCCCCCCACCCCCCCCCCCCCCCACCCCCCCCCCCCCCCACCCCCCCCCCCCCCCACCCCCCCCCCCCCCCACCCCCCCCCCCCCCCACCCCCCCCCCCCCCCACCCCCCCCCCCCCCCACCCCCCCCCCCCCCCACCCCCCCCCCCCCCCACCCCCCCCCCCCCCCACCCCCCCCCCCCCCCACCCCCCCCCCCCCCCACCCCCCCCCCCCCCCACCCCCCCCCCCCCCCACCCCCCCCCCCCCCCACCCCCCCCCCCCCCCACCCCCCCCCCCCCCCACCCCCCCCCCCCCCCACCCCCCCCCCCCCCCACCCCCCCCCCCCCCCACCCCCCCCCCCCCCCACCCCCCCCCCCCCCCACCCCCCCCCCCCCCCACCCCCCCCCCCCCCCACCCCCCCCCCCCCCCACCCCCCCCCCCCCCCACCCCCCCCCCCCCCCACCCCCCCCCCCCCCCACCCCCCCCCCCCCCCACCCCCCCCCCCCCCCACCCCCCCCCCCCCCCACCCCCCCCCCCCCCCACCCCCCCCCCCCCCCACCCCCCCCCCCCCCCACCCCCCCCCCCCCCCACCCCCCCCCCCCCCCACCCCCCCCCCCCCCCACCCCCCCCCCCCCCCACCCCCCCCCCCCCCCACCCCCCCCCCCCCCCACCCCCCCCCCCCCCCACCCCCCCCCCCCCCCACCCCCCCCCCCCCCCACCCCCCCCCCCCCCCACCCCCCCCCCCCCCCACCCCCCCCCCCCCCCACCCCCCCCCCCCCCCACCCCCCCCCCCCCCCACCCCCCCCCCCCCCCACCCCCCCCCCCCCCCACCCCCCCCCCCCCCCACCCCCCCCCCCCCCCACCCCCCCCCCCCCCCACCCCCCCCCCCCCCCACCCCCCCCCCCCCCCACCCCCCCCCCCCCCCACCCCCCCCCCCCCCCACCCCCCCCCCCCCCCACCCCCCCCCCCCCCCACCCCCCCCCCCCCCCACCCCCCCCCCCCCCCACCCCCCCCCCCCCCCACCCCCCCCCCCCCCCACCCCCCCCCCCCCCCACCCCCCCCCCCCCCCACCCCCCCCCCCCCCCACCCCCCCCCCCCCCCACCCCCCCCCCCCCCCACCCCCCCCCCCCCCCACCCCCCCCCCCCCCCACCCCCCCCCCCCCCCACCCCCCCCCCCCCCCACCCCCCCCCCCCCCCACCCCCCCCCCCCCCCACCCCCCCCCCCCCCCACCCCCCCCCCCCCCCACCCCCCCCCCCCCCCACCCCCCCCCCCCCCCACCCCCCCCCCCCCCCACCCCCCCCCCCCCCCACCCCCCCCCCCCCCCACCCCCCCCCCCCCCCACCCCCCCCCCCCCCCACCCCCCCCCCCCCCCACCCCCCCCCCCCCCCACCCCCCCCCCCCCCCACCCCCCCCCCCCCCCACCCCCCCCCCCCCCCACCCCCCCCCCCCCCCACCCCCCCCCCCCCCCACCCCCCCCCCCCCCCACCCCCCCCCCCCCCCACCCCCCCCCCCCCCCACCCCCCCCCCCCCCCACCCCCCCCCCCCCCCACCCCCCCCCCCCCCCACCCCCCCCCCCCCCCACCCCCCCCCCCCCCCACCCCCCCCCCCCCCCACCCCCCCCCCCCCCCACCCCCCCCCCCCCCCACCCCCCCCCCCCCCCACCCCCCCCCCCCCCCACCCCCCCCCCCCCCCACCCCCCCCCCCCCCCACCCCCCCCCCCCCCCACCCCCCCCCCCCCCCACCCCCCCCCCCCCCCACCCCCCCCCCCCCCCACCCCCCCCCCCCCCCACCCCCCCCCCCCCCCACCCCCCCCCCCCCCCACCCCCCCCCCCCCCCACCCCCCCCCCCCCCCACCCCCCCCCCCCCCCACCCCCCCCCCCCCCCACCCCCCCCCCCCCCCACCCCCCCCCCCCCCCACCCCCCCCCCCCCCCACCCCCCCCCCCCCCCACCCCCCCCCCCCCCCACCCCCCCCCCCCCCCACCCCCCCCCCCCCCCACCCCCCCCCCCCCCCACCCCCCCCCCCCCCCACCCCCCCCCCCCCCCACCCCCCCCCCCCCCCACCCCCCCCCCCCCCCACCCCCCCCCCCCCCCACCCCCCCCCCCCCCCACCCCCCCCCCCCCCCACCCCCCCCCCCCCCCACCCCCCCCCCCCCCCACCCCCCCCCCCCCCCACCCCCCCCCCCCCCCACCCCCCCCCCCCCCCACCCCCCCCCCCCCCCACCCCCCCCCCCCCCCACCCCCCCCCCCCCCCACCCCCCCCCCCCCCCACCCCCCCCCCCCCCCACCCCCCCCCCCCCCCACCCCCCCCCCCCCCCACCCCCCCCCCCCCCCAGCTGCTTCTCGAGGGTGGTGGAGTCTCTCCCTACTTTGGAGGGTTTTAGAAACAGAGGCCTGGAAGTGTAACCATCTGTCAGAAGTGCTCTGATTGTGTGTTCCTGCATGGCAGGGGGTTGGACTGGATGGCCCTTGGGGCTTCTTCCAACTCTATTATTGAATTTCCACATCAACATTGGGCGGGTTACTCAGTGCCTTAAATGCACATCAGATTCCTAACTCAAGAAAAGCAGAATTCTGAAACTCTTGTCTCTGAAGTTTGTGTCCATGATTCTTCGGTTCCTGGGCATAGAAAGGGCCAGAGAGGTATTGAGAACACTGCGGTCTCTTACCTCTGGGAATCTTGTTCAGTAGTTCTTGCATTCCTGCTTCTGAAGTGTCGCCAGGAACAATGCACAGATTTTCATCGGTGGAGCCTTTTGAACAGGAGAGCGGAGCTTTTCCTTTCTGTTTTAGATTGAAAACCGAGATTGGCGGCATTCTGGACTCCATTCCTGAGATAAGTTCATCACTTGCATAATGTGAGCTTGTGGAGGGCAGGCCGCTCGGCTGGGGGCCCAAGCAGGTTGACATGCTGGGTAGAAAACAGCGGTTCACAGAAGATGATAACCCTCTTTCTGTCCCTTGAGACTCCTTCCAGGAGCAGCAGTGGCGTAGGAGGTTAAGAGCTCATGTATCTAATCTGGAGAACCAGGTTTGATTCCCAGCTCTACCGCCTGAGCTGTGGAGGCTTATCTGGGGAATTCAGATTAGCCAGTGCACTCCCACACACGCCAACTGGGTGACCTTGGGCTAGTCACAGCTTCTCGGAGCTCTCTCAGTCCCACCTACCTCACAGGGTGTTTGTTGTGAGGGGGGAAGGGCAAGGAGATTGTAAGCCGCTTTGAGTCTCCTGCAGGAGAGAAAGGGGGGATATAAATCCAAACTCCTCCTCCTCCTCCTCCATTGAATGTTTGTTGTCGTGGTTTGCGAAGAAGAAGAAGAGTTGGATTTATATCCCCCCTTTCTCCTGTAAGGAGACTCAAAAGGGCTTACAAGCAGTGATGGGATCCAAAAATTTTAGTGATAGGTTCCCATGGTGGTGGGATTCAAACTGTGGCGTAGCGCCACTGGGGCTGGGCGGGGCACGATGGGGGCGTGGCCGGGCATTCCGGGGGTGGGGCATTCCTGGGCGGGGCTATGGCAAGGACGCAGCCGCTGCGCCGGTCCTTGGGCGTGAAACGAATGCACGCAGGCGCAGGCTGCCACGCACGCCCGTGCACCTCCTGCTAGTTCTGCGCGCTACTGCTGAGAGGAGGGGCGTAACTAAGGCCAAAATCACCCATTAGTAACCCCCTCTCGGCACACACAAATAATTAGTAACCTACTCTCGGGAACCTGTAAGAACCTTCTGGATCCCACCTCTGCTTACAAGCTCCTTTCCCCGTCCTCCCCCACAACAAACGCCCTGTGAGGTGGGTGGGGCTGAGACATTTCTGAAGAACTGTGACTAGCTCAAGGTCACCCAGCTGGCATGTGTTGGTGTGCACAAGCCAATCTAGTTCACTAGATAAGCCTCGACAGCTCAAGTGGCAGAGCAGGGAATCAAACCCAGTTCTCCAGATTAGAGTGCACCTGCTCTTAACCACCACGCCACGCTGGCAGTCCCAGAAATAGGCTCTGAGCCCCTTCTGGTGCAGAGTTTTTAGTTTTTCTGCAGTCTTATGCCAATTGCCTTTCTCTGCCTAGTGAGAAAGCAGCAGTTCGCAAACGGTGACTGTATACTGTGGGGCACCAGTATTCTTGTGCCACAGGAGAATGGCTAGTATGCTGTGAAGAAGGGGAAACCCTGCTAATGAAGGCACTGAATTAATTCCAGCCCCTTCCCACTGAGCGGTCTGGATCTCTGCATGGAGCCTATTCTTCGGCCCTAATTTCCCTCCTTTCAGCAGTCGGCGGGCAGGGGGAGGCTAATTTTGCAGTATCCTCTGCATTCCCTGGGATAAGAGACCTTCTGTGACTCCTGATGCAGAGATACAACAGAAGAACTCCACCCTTGGAGGAGAGGGGAGGTATGTTTCAGTGGCAGAATATCTGCTTGGCGTGCAGAAAATCCCAAGTTTGATTCTCTGGTGTCTCGAGTCAAAAGGATCAGGAAGTAGTAGGTGATGCAAAAGACCACAAAGATCAGTTCCATTGGAGAAAATGGCTGCTCTGGGGCATAGACTCTATGGCCGTGGTGGCGAACCTTTGGCACTCCAGGTTATGGACTACAATTCCCATCAGCCTCTGCCAGCATGGCCAATTGGCCATACTGGCAGGGGCTGATGGGAATTGTAGTCCGTAACATCTGGAGTGCCAAAGGTTCGCCACCACGGCTCTATGGTATTGTGCCCTCCTGAGGTCCTTCTCCTTCCCAGATGCCTCCCTCTTCTGGCTCTGCCCCCAAATGTCCAAGAAATTCCCCATTTTGGAGGGGGCAACCTTATCTAGCATCTTGCTTCTTCCAGTGGCCAGCCTGAACATCCCTGAGTACTCCTAAGCAAGGCATGTAGGCCTGGTTTCTTGTTTGTTTAAGCTCCGGTTTGTGCCTCTGAGCACAGAGATCCCAATTTGACTCCATGGACTCTCCCCTGAGACCTTTCCCTTTCCCCCCTTTCTCCTTCTAGGTGGCCATGGTGGAAGTCCAGTTGGATGCTGACCACGACTACCCTCAAGGGCTCCTGATCGCATTCAGCGCCTGCACGACGGTGCTGGTGGCCGTCCACCTCTTTGCCCTCATGGTCAGCACCTGCATCCTCCCCAACATCGAGGCCGTCAGCAACGTGCACAACCTGAACTCGGTCAAGGAGTCCCCCCACGAGCGCATGCACCGGCACATCGAGCTGGCCTGGGCCTTCTCCACGGTCATCGGGACTCTGCTGTTCCTGGCTGAGGTGGTTCTCCTCTGCTGGGTCAAGTTCCTCCCGCTGAAGAAGAAGTCCACAGGGGAAGCCAACAACAATTCGAGCATCACCCCCGGAGAGGCAGCTGCTATCGCTTCCACCTCCATCATGGTGCCCTTCGGGCTGATCTTCATCGTGTTTGCGGTCCACTTCTACAGGTCCCTGGTGAGCCACAAGACAGACCGGCAGTTCCAAGAACTGAACGAACTGGCCGAATTTGCCCGGCTTCAAGATCAGCTGGACCACAGAGGCGACGCCCTCCCGCCCGGCAGCCATTTCGCATAAAATGGCCGCTCGTTTTTTTTTTAAAGCAAATATTTGTATCTTATTCTCTTGACTCGCCCATGCATGAACTTGGCTAGACTTTGATGATTTGTTTGGAACGAGAGTGTAGAAGTACTGTCTTTTTAACCCTTTAGTGTCTGTTTTTTACTTATAACATCAGGAGGGCTAAATCCTAGGGGGCACAGATGTTAGCCAGGGCATCTGACCGAAATGATCTGGGGGGGCTCAGCACCTGCCCTATGAGGATCGGCTGAAACTCTGTTTAGCTTAGAAAAAAGTGGGTAAATGGAGACATGATAGAGGTCTCCAAAATTTTGCATGGGGTGGAGAGGATAGCTTTTCTCCCTCTCCTATAATACTAGAAACCAGGTCCATCCACTGAAGCTGAAGAGTGGGAGGCAAGAGGAGGTATTTCTTCACACAGTCCTTTGTTAAACTGTGGAACTCACTGCCACCGGATGTGGTGATGGTTGCCGGCCTGGAAGGCATGGACAAATTCATGGCGGATGGGGCTCTGAGTGGCTACTAGCCACAGTGGATATCTTTACTCTTTTTCTGTCTTGTGCCACTTGTGGGGCCTGGAAAATTGTGCAGCCAGGCCAGTGGTTGTGTTTAGTTGGGGTTGGGGAGGACTGCCCAGGTACCCAGCATTAAACAATAACATTTGGAAGCTTCTTCCTTTCAATAGCCACATTCAGGCCTTGTTGGTTGATCAGGTCAGTGTGATGTCACTTCCTGGCCGTCTGCGCTACAACGAACCACTGCAGAGCCAAAAGGGTCTGCCATTTTGTGAGTATGTTAAAAAGATAGATCCTGGCAAGAACTAGGATTTTTAAATGCTGTATTGGTTGGGAAGCTTTGGATTTTTTTAAACTGTAAGAAATTGACTTTCTTTTTAAAAAAATATCCAAATTCCCCTTGTCATTGGATGCATCAGATAGCTATTAGCTGTGGAACTGAGGTTCTGTTTTGGAAAAATTCTCATATTATGTCAGAGCGACCTTATGAGATAGAACGGGGACTCTGTTCTCATAAGAGCCCCTTTGTTACATGCACAAGTTCCCAGGTTCTGTTCCCAACAGGGGTGTCCAACTCTGGCCCTCCAGATGTTCATGGACTGCAATTCCCATCAGCCCCAGGGGCCTCAGCCGGCTCATGGCCTGATAAGCCTTCTCAAGATGCACACCCCATCCCACTGCGGGCTCGCCAGTCCAGGCGCCCCCCCAAAGCCATTCTGGGACAAGCCAAGGTTGCCATCCTCGGGCCCAGCCCTGGCCCAACCAAGTCCCGTTTATGTCACTTCTGGCCCTCGTAACAAATGAGTTTGACACTCCTGCCCTAGAGCAGTGGTGGCGAACCTTTGGCACTCCAGATGTTATGGACTACAATTCCCATCAGCCCCTTCCAGCATGGCCAATTGTTCATGCTGGCAGGGGCTGATGGGAATTGTAGTCCATAACATCTGGAGTGCCAAAGGTTCGCCACCACTGCCCTAGAGAATCAGGATTGCTGCAGGGTGTTCCATGGGCCGCCTTCGGTTGCCAGATGTCAGAGCTCTGTGCTCTTGGCATGCTATGTTTGTAGTGGAGAGACAGACAGATTGGTGAGTTTGGTTTACCCCTGATTTAATTGCTGGAATTACTACTGGATGTTGCCAGAGTGATGAGGGAGCTAAGCCAGGGGCACACACCCTGCGCCCACAACAAGCACCCCACCCCAGGCAGCCTCACCCCACAACTGTGCCTGCTGCCGAAGCGTCATGCTCCCCTTGTTAGCGCTACACCACTTTGGATGTTGCCCTCCTATCCAGGTCCTGAAGCTTGTTTGTTTGCACTTTGAAGCAGTAGTTTGGTAATTACATTATTGCTGGAGTAGCGTACTGCTGTTATGTCCAGGATACTTGAACGAAACGGTGTAGGTGGCGTAGAATAATTATGTCTTCCAGGTCATCCCTTCAAATGGTAGCAAGCGCTGTTTCTTTTGGGGTCTGAAAAGGTTGTCGCTTTTCCCCATACTGTGCTCAGAAGCAGGAATGGAATTGTCTTTCTGTAATAAAATAATTGAATTTGTCTCTTCTTTTAATACCGAACCATCTGATTGGTTTCACCCTTGCTGAGTTTCTGCACAACTCTAATGTCAGGGCCTGCTAAGCTGACATTTTAAGTTTTCTAGGACACCGAAACAAAACAGTGTAAGAGGACACCATTCCAACACAGATTAAATTGAAAAGAAGTGGGGGAATGAAATAACAACGGAGATCATAGCATATTATTTTGGAAAGCCTTGAAAACTAAGTTCTTTCCTGGGTTTTAAACACTGATAATTTTTTTGTACATTTAAGTACCATTTTAGTTTCGTTGTTCTTTCTCTATTTGTATTTTATTTGTAAGCCTGCCTTGAGCCCTGTTTTGAAAGTGGAAAGGCAGCGTAGAAATTGCCTAAATATGAATAGCCAGTAACATCCAAATAAAATAACATGTTTAAAAGATTCCCTTGAACTCTGCACCAGCCTCTTAAAGTTGGTTTGAAAACCTTGTGTGTTAGAAAAGAACTCTTGAATGAAAAGAACTAATCCTTCCTGCCAAAGAAACTATTATTTAATACAGTGTATACTTTTTATAGCTCGTAAACTGTGTGGTTGTATGAATGTCACGAATAATTCAGATGAGTTGGGGTTGGGTTCAAATTCTGATGCAAATAGCTGTGCTCTTTTCTCTAACAAGATCCCTTTTGTGCTTTCTCATAAGTTATACTCAAGACTTGTAAAGGAAATTATTTTGGGGACATTAGAAGAATGCCACTCAGCATGAAAGTGGTCCAGCAACTCATGTGTGGAGTTCCAATTTGGGCAGGAGTATGAAACAGAACAGTGGAGAAAACCCAGGCAGGCTTTCAATGGAGCCAGTGTGATGCAGTGGTTAAGAGCAGGTGCACTCTAATCTGGAGCACTGGGGTTGATTCCCCTCTCTGCCATTTGAGCTGTGGAGGCTTGTCAGGTGAACCAGATTAGCTTACGCACTCCAACACATGCCAGCTGGGTGACCTTGGGCTAGTCACAGTTCTTCGGATCTCTCTCAGCCTCCCCTACCTCACAGGATGTTTGTTGTGGGGGGGAAGGGAAAGGAGATTGTAGGCCCCTTTGAAGAAGAGTTTGGATTTATATCCCCCCTTTCTCTCCTGCAGGAGGCTCAAAGGGGCTTACAATCTCCTTGCCCTTCCCCCCTCACAACAAACACCCTGGGAGGTAGGTGGGGCTGAGAGAGCTCCGAGAAGCTGTGACTAGCCCAAGGTCACCCAGCTGGCGTGTGTGGGAGTGTACAGGCTAATCTGAATTCCCCAGATAAGCCTCCACAGCTCGGGCGGCAGAGCTGGGAATCAAACCCAGTTCCTCCAGATTAGATACACGAGCTCTTAACCTCCTACGCCACTGCTGCTCCAGTCTCCTTACAGGAGAGAAAGGCGGGATATAAATCCAACTCTTCTTTTATACGAGATCTTTGGAGTGCCCCACTGCGTGCCTATGCCGTGCTCTGTCTGGAAGTTATTTTGAATCTTCTAGAAACCAGAGCATGGCTTATTACTTTTAAATTCTGGCTTAGATTGTGTTTCAACTCTGATGTGAATAGCCTCACATATCTGGCTTTGCCAGAATTATTTGAATGGTGGTTGCTCATAAAATCTAAAATACAGTCACTGGGTTTCTCCCTCGATGCTCTTTATATGTTAACACCTAATGAGATCTTCCGCTCCTTAAAAAGAAGGCTTGTGGATCAGGAATACCAGTTGCTTTTGAGTCTGGTAAAAAAGTCTTTGCTCTCCTCTCCTTCATAACATGTCGCCTGTCCGTGGCCAGATGGCCAAATATCTTGACCTTCTGACCAAGCCCAGGCAGAGACGGGTCTTGTTGATAGCAAGATGTAATGTCTTTCCATCCGCTGTATCTCAGGGACTTTATATATCGATTCCTCTTCAAGACAGAAATTGTCCATATTGTCAAATGCAGGTTGAGACAATCAACCATATTTTTTGTATGCCCAAAATATGCAAATCATAGAGGTTATTTTTTTTGCAATTGGTTTCCACTAATTCCTATGATGGCCCAGATAATTTGAAAGCTACATTTCTTTTGAACGACGATGATGTCGAAGTACTCAAAAAGACTGCAAGTTTTCTTTTAAGAGTACTCGATTCCTGTGCTAACGCTACTTAGATACTTGCCGTGCATCCTTTTGTTCTCTGCCAATAATTGTACTTTTGCTTTTATATGCCTAATAAAGGTGTTCATTCATTCGAATGCCACTCGGCACATTTGAAGTCTTTTGGGTAGAAATATTTATTAATAGAAGTTTTAAATGGGTGAAGGTGTTTTTTGGGGGGGGAGAGGGGTTTCGCGTCATAATAGTAAAAAACAGTTTCTTCATTTCTGAGCTTGGCTACTGAAGTGTTAAGACTGTTTTGCATTCAGACCTGTTGTTGTGGGAGTCACTTTTGGAAGCTGAAAGATTCTGGGATGTAATTGGAGGGTGTTTCAAAGTTAGTCTCTGTGTGTATGTGTGCGTGTTGTAACAAGGAATTGTGCTTTGGAGGACGTTCTGGTTTCAACCCAGAACGAAAAAAGATGGTTTAGACCTCGCAGCCTTAAACTACTGTGTATTTGTACTGTGGAAGGTTTTCATGGCTAGAATCAACTGTCTGCTGCGGGTTTCCTGTGCTGTGTGGCTATGGTCTGGTAGTTTTTGCTCCTAACGTTTCACCTGCATCTACGGCTGGCATCTTCACTATCAGACCAAGGCCGCACGGTCTAGAAAGCCCGCAACAGCCAGTACTTGGCATTTGTTAGAATCCTCAAAATTTCAGGAAGTCTGTAATACCAAGCATCTGTATAGCCCAGTGGTGGCGAACCTATGGCACGGGTGCCAGAGGTGACACTCAGAGCCCACTCTGTGGGCACGCGTGCACAGAGTTCATCTTGTGATAATAGTATAATTATTTCAGGGAGATTATTAGCATCATACCTAAGACCGAGTTTTGGGGAAGCAGTGTAGGTAAACCCTGTTAAGCTCTGTTAAACCCCACTGATTTTCATGGGAAGAACTAAAGCGTGATCCTTTACCTGGGAGTAAGCTTGGTTGCTTCAAAGCAAAGCCATCAACTACCACCAAGCTTACTCCTGAGTAGCGCACGCCTTGGAGCCAACTGTTTTTTTCTCATACACTAAAACCTTCAAGTATTCAAGGTTAGAATTGCCATGTTGGTACTCATGCCTCAGAATAAATAAGTGGGTTTTGGGTTGCAGTTTGGGCGCTCGGTCTTGAAAAGGTTCACCATCACTGGTATAGCCCTTCCAGTATTCCAAGATCTTCATATGAATGACTTTGATCAGTTCCTCACAACAGTCCTATAAGGTAGGCCAGTATTATCGCGCCCCCCCCCCCCCCATATTGCAAATTGGGGTGAGGATTGAGGCAGAGAGAGGCTTCCTTAACTCATGGTAAGTTCATGGCAGAGATGAGAATTTAACTGAGAATCTTCTAGATCACATCTCATTCTCTGACCCACTATGTCTCAGCAGCTCCTGCCCTCATAATAATATGCACATTTTCCCATAAGCCCTGTTGTCACATACACACCTTTGAATAGGCAGTAACTGCGTCTTTTAAAATGTTGCCACAAGAGATGAAGAAGAGGCCCAAATGACATCGATGCTCTGCTGGCATTCAGGGCTGACAAAATACTTGAATTTGCTCAGTGTTGGAATCAAAAGGCTTGTTCAACGTTGTTGTTTTCCATTTTGGGGACAGCTTTTTTTGAAGAGGAATATTGAATTGCAAAGTGTTCAGGATCTGCTGTGTGGAAGGATGCTTTTTCAGGATACAGCTACAGAAGCAAGAGCATCGTCCAGCAAGGGTTTGCTGTAGACCCGGCTGCTCACAGGCGGAGTGATGCTAAGGCTGTTCCTAGAAAGCCATCCAGGTCCCCTTTGCAGAGAAGCATAAGCAGTTAAATAATAAGGCAGCCCTAGACTCTATGAGCGCACAGGATAAATTTCAGGGTGGTTGGTAAGAGGGAGGGGAAACACACACAAGTGCAGTCTTTTAATTAACTTTTTTTTAAATCTCATATCGGGGTGTGAATCGGCTGCCCTTTTTAATGCTTCCAGAGGCACTGCTGTTGCCAAACGATAAATACGTCTGAAATAATCCGGGCGCATTAAAAGGTAAATCAGATTCGACTTTTTATGATGGAATTATTTTATTGATGACTTTATAAAAATGACTGTTTGGCACAAGGCATGACTAACCTGCGGTGGGAGGTGAATTGTTTATCTATGCTGATTTTGACACAGCCAGAAGAGGGTTTTTCCCTCTCTTTTTTTAACAAGTGCAATGGGATCTTGTCAGTATCACGCCCCCCCCCCCAAAGAAAATATTTATTTCTGCTGTATCTTGGGAAGGATGAACTGTTGAAAACTGTGGTAAATAAACAGATGTGGTTCTTTAAGCAGGTTGGGTTGGGGTGGTTGTTGTTTTTTAATCACACTCCTTTGAAGAATTTGTATCTTCTCTTGTTTGAAAATAATTGCTGAGATGACTAAAATGAAACTAGAAAATTAAAATTATTTTTCCAGTTTACTTGGGGTGCATTTTGTCTGTTTTTCCTCTCATTCTGCCAAAGAGGGGCCCTGCGCCTCTCTCTAGGAGCAGCAGTGGCGTAGGAGGTTAAGAGCTCGTGTATCTAATCTGGAGGAACTGGGTTTGATTCCCAGCTCTGCCGCCTGAGCTGTGGAGGCTTATCTGGGGAATTCAGATTAGCCTGGGCACTCCCACACACGCCAGCTGGGTGACCTTGGGCTAGTCACAGCTTTCTGGAGCTCTCTCAGCCCCACTCACCTCACAGGGTGTTTGTTGTGAGGGGGGAAGGGCAAGGAGATTGTAAACCCCTTTGAGTCTCCTGCAGGAGAGAAAGGGGGGATATAAATCCAAACTCTTCTTCTTCTCCTGTCCCACTACCTGTTGGCAGTTGGTCACGCCTGCTTTAAGTGGACATTTGTTGGGAGACCCCCATGATACCGTTTCATTTCAGGATAGAATTCTGGATGAGTTTCAGTAACCCGGCCCTGTCAGAAGGATAAAGAGGTTAAGCGTGCAGCACTGGTGCAGATATACACATGGGCAACAATGGCACCTACATGTGGTGTGCGTTTGTGTGTGTGAAAACACAGTGGAAGCCAGCAGGTACACATCCACCACAAAGATGCACATGCAGGTCAGTGGTGGGATCCAAAAATTTTAGTAACAGGTTCCCTCGCCAGCCCCCCCTCAGCAAAGGGGGCAGAGGCTGCACCTAGCGGCCAGAGCCACAGAGCCCTGGGCAGGAAAAACCTGAGTTGGATGCCCCCCCACCCCCCCCCGCCCCCCCCGCCCCCCCCCCACCACCCCCCCACCCCACCCCCCCCCGCCCCCACCCCCACCCCCCCCCCCCCCCCCCCCCCCACCCCCCCCCCCCCCCCCCCCCCCCCCCCGCCCCCCCCCCCCCCCCCTCCCCACCCCCCCCCCCCCCCACCCCCCCCCCCCCCCACCCCCCCCCCCCCCCACCCCCCCCCCCCCCCACCCCCCCCCCCCCCCCCCCCCCCCCCCCCCCACCCCCCCCCCCCCCCACCCCCCCCCCCCCCCACCCCCCCCCCCCCCCACCCCCCCCCCCCCCCACCCCCCCCCCCCCCCACCCCCCCCCCCCCCCACCCCCCCCCCCCCCCACCCCCCCCCCCCCCCACCCCCCCCCCCCCCCACCCCCCCCCCCCCCCACCCCCCCCCCCCCCCACCCCCCCCCCCCCCCACCCCCCCCCCCCCCCACCCCCCCCCCCCCCCACCCCCCCCCCCCCCCACCCCCCCCCCCCCCCACCCCCCCCCCCCCCCACCCCCCCCCCCCCCCACCCCCCCCCCCCCCCACCCCCCCCCCCCCCCACCCCCCCCCCCCCCCACCCCCCCCCCCCCCCACCCCCCCCCCCCCCCACCCCCCCCCCCCCCCACCCCCCCCCCCCCCCACCCCCCCCCCCCCCCACCCCCCCCCCCCCCCACCCCCCCCCCCCCCCACCCCCCCCCCCCCCCACCCCCCCCCCCCCCCACCCCCCCCCCCCCCCACCCCCCCCCCCCCCCACCCCCCCCCCCCCCCACCCCCCCCCCCCCCCACCCCCCCCCCCCCCCACCCCCCCCCCCCCCCACCCCCCCCCCCCCCCACCCCCCCCCCCCCCCACCCCCCCCCCCCCCCACCCCCCCCCCCCCCCACCCCCCCCCCCCCCCACCCCCCCCCCCCCCCACCCCCCCCCCCCCCCACCCCCCCCCCCCCCCACCCCCCCCCCCCCCCACCCCCCCCCCCCCCCACCCCCCCCCCCCCCCACCCCCCCCCCCCCCCACCCCCCCCCCCCCCCACCCCCCCCCCCCCCCACCCCCCCCCCCCCCCACCCCCCCCCCCCCCCACCCCCCCCCCCCCCCACCCCCCCCCCCCCCCACCCCCCCCCCCCCCCACCCCCCCCCCCCCCCACCCCCCCCCCCCCCCACCCCCCCCCCCCCCCACCCCCCCCCCCCCCCACCCCCCCCCCCCCCCACCCCCCCCCCCCCCCACCCCCCCCCCCCCCCACCCCCCCCCCCCCCCACCCCCCCCCCCCCCCACCCCCCCCCCCCCCCACCCCCCCCCCCCCCCACCCCCCCCCCCCCCCACCCCCCCCCCCCCCCACCCCCCCCCCCCCCCACCCCCCCCCCCCCCCACCCCCCCCCCCCCCCACCCCCCCCCCCCCCCACCCCCCCCCCCCCCCACCCCCCCCCCCCCCCACCCCCCCCCCCCCCCACCCCCCCCCCCCCCCACCCCCCCCCCCCCCCACCCCCCCCCCCCCCCACCCCCCCCCCCCCCCACCCCCCCCCCCCCCCACCCCCCCCCCCCCCCACCCCCCCCCCCCCCCACCCCCCCCCCCCCCCACCCCCCCCCCCCCCCACCCCCCCCCCCCCCCACCCCCCCCCCCCCCCACCCCCCCCCCCCCCCACCCCCCCCCCCCCCCACCCCCCCCCCCCCCCACCCCCCCCCCCCCCCACCCCCCCCCCCCCCCACCCCCCCCCCCCCCCACCCCCCCCCCCCCCCACCCCCCCCCCCCCCCACCCCCCCCCCCCCCCACCCCCCCCCCCCCCCACCCCCCCCCCCCCCCACCCCCCCCCCCCCCCACCCCCCCCCCCCCCCACCCCCCCCCCCCCCCACCCCCCCCCCCCCCCACCCCCCCCCCCCCCCACCCCCCCCCCCCCCCACCCCCCCCCCCCCCCACCCCCCCCCCCCCCCACCCCCCCCCCCCCCCACCCCCCCCCCCCCCCACCCCCCCCCCCCCCCACCCCCCCCCCCCCCCACCCCCCCCCCCCCCCACCCCCCCCCCCCCCCACCCCCCCCCCCCCCCACCCCCCCCCCCCCCCACCCCCCCCCCCCCCCACCCCCCCCCCCCCCCACCCCCCCCCCCCCCCACCCCCCCCCCCCCCCACCCCCCCCCCCCCCCACCCCCCCCCCCCCCCACCCCCCCCCCCCCCCACCCCCCCCCCCCCCCACCCCCCCCCCCCCCCACCCCCCCCCCCCCCCACCCCCCCCCCCCCCCACCCCCCCCCCCCCCCACCCCCCCCCCCCCCCACCCCCCCCCCCCCCCACCCCCCCCCCCCCCCACCCCCCCCCCCCCCCACCCCCCCCCCCCCCCACCCCCCCCCCCCCCCACCCCCCCCCCCCCCCACCCCCCCCCCCCCCCACCCCCCCCCCCCCCCACCCCCCCCCCCCCCCACCCCCCCCCCCCCCCACCCCCCCCCCCCCCCACCCCCCCCCCCCCCCACCCCCCCCCCCCCCCACCCCCCCCCCCCCCCACCCCCCCCCCCCCCCACCCCCCCCCCCCCCCACCCCCCCCCCCCCCCACCCCCCCCCCCCCCCACCCCCCCCCCCCCCCACCCCCCCCCCCCCCCACCCCCCCCCCCCCCCACCCCCCCCCCCCCCCACCCCCCCCCCCCCCCACCCCCCCCCCCCCCCACCCCCCCCCCCCCCCACCCCCCCCCCCCCCCACCCCCCCCCCCCCCCACCCCCCCCCCCCCCCACCCCCCCCCCCCCCCACCCCCCCCCCCCCCCACCCCCCCCCCCCCCCACCCCCCCCCCCCCCCACCCCCCCCCCCCCCCACCCCCCCCCCCCCCCACCCCCCCCCCCCCCCACCCCCCCCCCCCCCCACCCCCCCCCCCCCCCACCCCCCCCCCCCCCCACCCCCCCCCCCCCCCACCCCCCCCCCCCCCCACCCCCCCCCCCCCCCACCCCCCCCCCCCCCCACCCCCCCCCCCCCCCACCCCCCCCCCCCCCCACCCCCCCCCCCCCCCACCCCCCCCCCCCCCCACCCCCCCCCCCCCCCACCCCCCCCCCCCCCCACCCCCCCCCCCCCCCACCCCCCCCCCCCCCCACCCCCCCCCCCCCCCACCCCCCCCCCCCCCCACCCCCCCCCCCCCCCACCCCCCCCCCCCCCCACCCCCCCCCCCCCCCACCCCCCCCCCCCCCCACCCCCCCCCCCCCCCACCCCCCCCCCCCCCCACCCCCCCCCCCCCCCACCCCCCCCCCCCCCCACCCCCCCCCCCCCCCACCCCCCCCCCCCCCCACCCCCCCCCCCCCCCACCCCCCCCCCCCCCCACCCCCCCCCCCCCCCACCCCCCCCCCCCCCCACCCCCCCCCCCCCCCACCCCCCCCCCCCCCCACCCCCCCCCCCCCCCACCCCCCCCCCCCCCCACCCCCCCCCCCCCCCACCCCCCCCCCCCCCCACCCCCCCCCCCCCCCACCCCCCCCCCCCCCCACCCCCCCCCCCCCCCACCCCCCCCCCCCCCCACCCCCCCCCCCCCCCACCCCCCCCCCCCCCCACCCCCCCCCCCCCCCACCCCCCCCCCCCCCCACCCCCCCCCCCCCCCACCCCCCCCCCCCCCCACCCCCCCCCCCCCCCACCCCCCCCCCCCCCCACCCCCCCCCCCCCCCACCCCCCCCCCCCCCCACCCCCCCCCCCCCCCACCCCCCCCCCCCCCCACCCCCCCCCCCCCCCACCCCCCCCCCCCCCCACCCCCCCCCCCCCCCACCCCCCCCCCCCCCCACCCCCCCCCCCCCCCACCCCCCCCCCCCCCCACCCCCCCCCCCCCCCACCCCCCCCCCCCCCCACCCCCCCCCCCCCCCACCCCCCCCCCCCCCCACCCCCCCCCCCCCCCACCCCCCCCCCCCCCCACCCCCCCCCCCCCCCACCCCCCCCCCCCCCCACCCCCCCCCCCCCCCACCCCCCCCCCCCCCCACCCCCCCCCCCCCCCACCCCCCCCCCCCCCCACCCCCCCCCCCCCCCACCCCCCCCCCCCCCCACCCCCCCCCCCCCCCACCCCCCCCCCCCCCCACCCCCCCCCCCCCCCACCCCCCCCCCCCCCCACCCCCCCCCCCCCCCACCCCCCCCCCCCCCCACCCCCCCCCCCCCCCACCCCCCCCCCCCCCCACCCCCCCCCCCCCCCACCCCCCCCCCCCCCCACCCCCCCCCCCCCCCACCCCCCCCCCCCCCCACCCCCCCCCCCCCCCACCCCCCCCCCCCCCCACCCCCCCCCCCCCCCACCCCCCCCCCCCCCCACCCCCCCCCCCCCCCACCCCCCCCCCCCCCCACCCCCCCCCCCCCCCACCCCCCCCCCCCCCCACCCCCCCCCCCCCCCACCCCCCCCCCCCCCCACCCCCCCCCCCCCCCACCCCCCCCCCCCCCCACCCCCCCCCCCCCCCACCCCCCCCCCCCCCCACCCCCCCCCCCCCCCACCCCCCCCCCCCCCCACCCCCCCCCCCCCCCACCCCCCCCCCCCCCCACCCCCCCCCCCCCCCACCCCCCCCCCCCCCCACCCCCCCCCCCCCCCACCCCCCCCCCCCCCCACCCCCCCCCCCCCCCACCCCCCCCCCCCCCCACCCCCCCCCCCCCCCACCCCCCCCCCCCCCCACCCCCCCCCCCCCCCACCCCCCCCCCCCCCCACCCCCCCCCCCCCCCACCCCCCCCCCCCCCCACCCCCCCCCCCCCCCACCCCCCCCCCCCCCCACCCCCCCCCCCCCCCACCCCCCCCCCCCCCCACCCCCCCCCCCCCCCACCCCCCCCCCCCCCCACCCCCCCCCCCCCCCACCCCCCCCCCCCCCCACCCCCCCCCCCCCCCACCCCCCCCCCCCCCCACCCCCCCCCCCCCCCACCCCCCCCCCCCCCCACCCCCCCCCCCCCCCACCCCCCCCCCCCCCCACCCCCCCCCCCCCCCACCCCCCCCCCCCCCCACCCCCCCCCCCCCCCACCCCCCCCCCCCCCCACCCCCCCCCCCCCCCACCCCCCCCCCCCCCCACCCCCCCCCCCCCCCACCCCCCCCCCCCCCCACCCCCCCCCCCCCCCACCCCCCCCCCCCCCCACCCCCCCCCCCCCCCACCCCCCCCCCCCCCCACCCCCCCCCCCCCCCACCCCCCCCCCCCCCCACCCCCCCCCCCCCCCACCCCCCCCCCCCCCCACCCCCCCCCCCCCCCACCCCCCCCCCCCCCCACCCCCCCCCCCCCCCACCCCCCCCCCCCCCCACCCCCCCCCCCCCCCACCCCCCCCCCCCCCCACCCCCCCCCCCCCCCACCCCCCCCCCCCCCCACCCCCCCCCCCCCCCACCCCCCCCCCCCCCCACCCCCCCCCCCCCCCACCCCCCCCCCCCCCCACCCCCCCCCCCCCCCACCCCCCCCCCCCCCCACCCCCCCCCCCCCCCACCCCCCCCCCCCCCCACCCCCCCCCCCCCCCACCCCCCCCCCCCCCCACCCCCCCCCCCCCCCACCCCCCCCCCCCCCCACCCCCCCCCCCCCCCACCCCCCCCCCCCCCCACCCCCCCCCCCCCCCACCCCCCCCCCCCCCCACCCCCCCCCCCCCCCACCCCCCCCCCCCCCCACCCCCCCCCCCCCCCACCCCCCCCCCCCCCCACCCCCCCCCCCCCCCACCCCCCCCCCCCCCCACCCCCCCCCCCCCCCACCCCCCCCCCCCCCCACCCCCCCCCCCCCCCACCCCCCCCCCCCCCCACCCCCCCCCCCCCCCACCCCCCCCCCCCCCCACCCCCCCCCCCCCCCACCCCCCCCCCCCCCCACCCCCCCCCCCCCCCACCCCCCCCCCCCCCCACCCCCCCCCCCCCCCACCCCCCCCCCCCCCCACCCCCCCCCCCCCCCACCCCCCCCCCCCCCCACCCCCCCCCCCCCCCACCCCCCCCCCCCCCCACCCCCCCCCCCCCCCACCCCCCCCCCCCCCCACCCCCCCCCCCCCCCACCCCCCCCCCCCCCCACCCCCCCCCCCCCCCACCCCCCCCCCCCCCCACCCCCCCCCCCCCCCACCCCCCCCCCCCCCCACCCCCCCCCCCCCCCACCCCCCCCCCCCCCCACCCCCCCCCCCCCCCACCCCCCCCCCCCCCCACCCCCCCCCCCCCCCACCCCCCCCCCCCCCCACCCCCCCCCCCCCCCACCCCCCCCCCCCCCCACCCCCCCCCCCCCCCACCCCCCCCCCCCCCCACCCCCCCCCCCCCCCACCCCCCCCCCCCCCCACCCCCCCCCCCCCCCACCCCCCCCCCCCCCCACCCCCCCCCCCCCCCACCCCCCCCCCCCCCCACCCCCCCCCCCCCCCACCCCCCCCCCCCCCCACCCCCCCCCCCCCCCACCCCCCCCCCCCCCCACCCCCCCCCCCCCCCACCCCCCCCCCCCCCCACCCCCCCCCCCCCCCACCCCCCCCCCCCCCCACCCCCCCCCCCCCCCACCCCCCCCCCCCCCCACCCCCCCCCCCCCCCACCCCCCCCCCCCCCCACCCCCCCCCCCCCCCACCCCCCCCCCCCCCCACCCCCCCCCCCCCCCACCCCCCCCCCCCCCCACCCCCCCCCCCCCCCACCCCCCCCCCCCCCCACCCCCCCCCCCCCCCACCCCCCCCCCCCCCCACCCCCCCCCCCCCCCACCCCCCCCCCCCCCCACCCCCCCCCCCCCCCACCCCCCCCCCCCCCCACCCCCCCCCCCCCCCACCCCCCCCCCCCCCCACCCCCCCCCCCCCCCACCCCCCCCCCCCCCCACCCCCCCCCCCCCCCACCCCCCCCCCCCCCCACCCCCCCCCCCCCCCACCCCCCCCCCCCCCCACCCCCCCCCCCCCCCACCCCCCCCCCCCCCCACCCCCCCCCCCCCCCACCCCCCCCCCCCCCCACCCCCCCCCCCCCCCACCCCCCCCCCCCCCCACCCCCCCCCCCCCCCACCCCCCCCCCCCCCCACCCCCCCCCCCCCCCACCCCCCCCCCCCCCCACCCCCCCCCCCCCCCACCCCCCCCCCCCCCCACCCCCCCCCCCCCCCACCCCCCCCCCCCCCCACCCCCCCCCCCCCCCACCCCCCCCCCCCCCCACCCCCCCCCCCCCCCACCCCCCCCCCCCCCCACCCCCCCCCCCCCCCACCCCCCCCCCCCCCCACCCCCCCCCCCCCCCACCCCCCCCCCCCCCCACCCCCCCCCCCCCCCACCCCCCCCCCCCCCCACCCCCCCCCCCCCCCACCCCCCCCCCCCCCCACCCCCCCCCCCCCCCACCCCCCCCCCCCCCCACCCCCCCCCCCCCCCACCCCCCCCCCCCCCCACCCCCCCCCCCCCCCACCCCCCCCCCCCCCCACCCCCCCCCCCCCCCACCCCCCCCCCCCCCCACCCCCCCCCCCCCCCACCCCCCCCCCCCCCCACCCCCCCCCCCCCCCACCCCCCCCCCCCCCCACCCCCCCCCCCCCCCACCCCCCCCCCCCCCCACCCCCCCCCCCCCCCACCCCCCCCCCCCCCCACCCCCCCCCCCCCCCACCCCCCCCCCCCCCCACCCCCCCCCCCCCCCACCCCCCCCCCCCCCCACCCCCCCCCCCCCCCACCCCCCCCCCCCCCCACCCCCCCCCCCCCCCACCCCCCCCCCCCCCCACCCCCCCCCCCCCCCACCCCCCCCCCCCCCCACCCCCCCCCCCCCCCACCCCCCCCCCCCCCCACCCCCCCCCCCCCCCACCCCCCCCCCCCCCCACCCCCCCCCCCCCCCACCCCCCCCCCCCCCCACCCCCCCCCCCCCCCACCCCCCCCCCCCCCCACCCCCCCCCCCCCCCACCCCCCCCCCCCCCCACCCCCCCCCCCCCCCACCCCCCCCCCCCCCCACCCCCCCCCCCCCCCACCCCCCCCCCCCCCCACCCCCCCCCCCCCCCACCCCCCCCCCCCCCCACCCCCCCCCCCCCCCACCCCCCCCCCCCCCCACCCCCCCCCCCCCCCACCCCCCCCCCCCCCCACCCCCCCCCCCCCCCACCCCCCCCCCCCCCCACCCCCCCCCCCCCCCACCCCCCCCCCCCCCCACCCCCCCCCCCCCCCACCCCCCCCCCCCCCCACCCCCCCCCCCCCCCACCCCCCCCCCCCCCCACCCCCCCCCCCCCCCACCCCCCCCCCCCCCCACCCCCCCCCCCCCCCACCCCCCCCCCCCCCCACCCCCCCCCCCCCCCACCCCCCCCCCCCCCCACCCCCCCCCCCCCCCACCCCCCCCCCCCCCCACCCCCCCCCCCCCCCACCCCCCCCCCCCCCCACCCCCCCCCCCCCCCACCCCCCCCCCCCCCCACCCCCCCCCCCCCCCACCCCCCCCCCCCCCCACCCCCCCCCCCCCCCACCCCCCCCCCCCCCCACCCCCCCCCCCCCCCACCCCCCCCCCCCCCCACCCCCCCCCCCCCCCACCCCCCCCCCCCCCCACCCCCCCCCCCCCCCACCCCCCCCCCCCCCCACCCCCCCCCCCCCCCACCCCCCCCCCCCCCCACCCCCCCCCCCCCCCACCCCCCCCCCCCCCCACCCCCCCCCCCCCCCACCCCCCCCCCCCCCCACCCCCCCCCCCCCCCACCCCCCCCCCCCCCCACCCCCCCCCCCCCCCACCCCCCCCCCCCCCCACCCCCCCCCCCCCCCACCCCCCCCCCCCCCCACCCCCCCCCCCCCCCACCCCCCCCCCCCCCCACCCCCCCCCCCCCCCACCCCCCCCCCCCCCCACCCCCCCCCCCCCCCACCCCCCCCCCCCCCCACCCCCCCCCCCCCCCACCCCCCCCCCCCCCCACCCCCCCCCCCCCCCACCCCCCCCCCCCCCCACCCCCCCCCCCCCCCACCCCCCCCCCCCCCCACCCCCCCCCCCCCCCACCCCCCCCCCCCCCCACCCCCCCCCCCCCCCACCCCCCCCCCCCCCCACCCCCCCCCCCCCCCACCCCCCCCCCCCCCCACCCCCCCCCCCCCCCACCCCCCCCCCCCCCCACCCCCCCCCCCCCCCACCCCCCCCCCCCCCCACCCCCCCCCCCCCCCACCCCCCCCCCCCCCCACCCCCCCCCCCCCCCACCCCCCCCCCCCCCCACCCCCCCCCCCCCCCACCCCCCCCCCCCCCCACCCCCCCCCCCCCCCACCCCCCCCCCCCCCCACCCCCCCCCCCCCCCACCCCCCCCCCCCCCCACCCCCCCCCCCCCCCACCCCCCCCCCCCCCCACCCCCCCCCCCCCCCACCCCCCCCCCCCCCCACCCCCCCCCCCCCCCACCCCCCCCCCCCCCCACCCCCCCCCCCCCCCACCCCCCCCCCCCCCCACCCCCCCCCCCCCCCACCCCCCCCCCCCCCCACCCCCCCCCCCCCCCACCCCCCCCCCCCCCCACCCCCCCCCCCCCCCACCCCCCCCCCCCCCCACCCCCCCCCCCCCCCACCCCCCCCCCCCCCCACCCCCCCCCCCCCCCACCCCCCCCCCCCCCCACCCCCCCCCCCCCCCACCCCCCCCCCCCCCCACCCCCCCCCCCCCCCACCCCCCCCCCCCCCCACCCCCCCCCCCCCCCACCCCCCCCCCCCCCCACCCCCCCCCCCCCCCACCCCCCCCCCCCCCCACCCCCCCCCCCCCCCACCCCCCCCCCCCCCCACCCCCCCCCCCCCCCACCCCCCCCCCCCCCCACCCCCCCCCCCCCCCACCCCCCCCCCCCCCCACCCCCCCCCCCCCCCACCCCCCCCCCCCCCCACCCCCCCCCCCCCCCACCCCCCCCCCCCCCCACCCCCCCCCCCCCCCACCCCCCCCCCCCCCCACCCCCCCCCCCCCCCACCCCCCCCCCCCCCCACCCCCCCCCCCCCCCACCCCCCCCCCCCCCCACCCCCCCCCCCCCCCACCCCCCCCCCCCCCCACCCCCCCCCCCCCCCACCCCCCCCCCCCCCCACCCCCCCCCCCCCCCACCCCCCCCCCCCCCCACCCCCCCCCCCCCCCACCCCCCCCCCCCCCCACCCCCCCCCCCCCCCACCCCCCCCCCCCCCCACCCCCCCCCCCCCCCACCCCCCCCCCCCCCCACCCCCCCCCCCCCCCACCCCCCCCCCCCCCCACCCCCCCCCCCCCCCACCCCCCCCCCCCCCCACCCCCCCCCCCCCCCACCCCCCCCCCCCCCCACCCCCCCCCCCCCCCACCCCCCCCCCCCCCCACCCCCCCCCCCCCCCACCCCCCCCCCCCCCCACCCCCCCCCCCCCCCACCCCCCCCCCCCCCCACCCCCCCCCCCCCCCACCCCCCCCCCCCCCCACCCCCCCCCCCCCCCACCCCCCCCCCCCCCCACCCCCCCCCCCCCCCACCCCCCCCCCCCCCCACCCCCCCCCCCCCCCACCCCCCCCCCCCCCCACCCCCCCCCCCCCCCACCCCCCCCCCCCCCCACCCCCCCCCCCCCCCACCCCCCCCCCCCCCCACCCCCCCCCCCCCCCACCCCCCCCCCCCCCCACCCCCCCCCCCCCCCACCCCCCCCCCCCCCCACCCCCCCCCCCCCCCACCCCCCCCCCCCCCCACCCCCCCCCCCCCCCACCCCCCCCCCCCCCCACCCCCCCCCCCCCCCACCCCCCCCCCCCCCCACCCCCCCCCCCCCCCACCCCCCCCCCCCCCCACCCCCCCCCCCCCCCACCCCCCCCCCCCCCCACCCCCCCCCCCCCCCACCCCCCCCCCCCCCCACCCCCCCCCCCCCCCACCCCCCCCCCCCCCCACCCCCCCCCCCCCCCACCCCCCCCCCCCCCCACCCCCCCCCCCCCCCACCCCCCCCCCCCCCCACCCCCCCCCCCCCCCACCCCCCCCCCCCCCCACCCCCCCCCCCCCCCACCCCCCCCCCCCCCCACCCCCCCCCCCCCCCACCCCCCCCCCCCCCCACCCCCCCCCCCCCCCACCCCCCCCCCCCCCCACCCCCCCCCCCCCCCACCCCCCCCCCCCCCCACCCCCCCCCCCCCCCACCCCCCCCCCCCCCCACCCCCCCCCCCCCCCACCCCCCCCCCCCCCCACCCCCCCCCCCCCCCACCCCCCCCCCCCCCCACCCCCCCCCCCCCCCACCCCCCCCCCCCCCCACCCCCCCCCCCCCCCACCCCCCCCCCCCCCCACCCCCCCCCCCCCCCACCCCCCCCCCCCCCCACCCCCCCCCCCCCCCACCCCCCCCCCCCCCCACCCCCCCCCCCCCCCACCCCCCCCCCCCCCCACCCCCCCCCCCCCCCACCCCCCCCCCCCCCCACCCCCCCCCCCCCCCACCCCCCCCCCCCCCCACCCCCCCCCCCCCCCACCCCCCCCCCCCCCCACCCCCCCCCCCCCCCACCCCCCCCCCCCCCCACCCCCCCCCCCCCCCACCCCCCCCCCCCCCCACCCCCCCCCCCCCCCACCCCCCCCCCCCCCCACCCCCCCCCCCCCCCACCCCCCCCCCCCCCCACCCCCCCCCCCCCCCACCCCCCCCCCCCCCCACCCCCCCCCCCCCCCACCCCCCCCCCCCCCCACCCCCCCCCCCCCCCACCCCCCCCCCCCCCCACCCCCCCCCCCCCCCACCCCCCCCCCCCCCCACCCCCCCCCCCCCCCACCCCCCCCCCCCCCCACCCCCCCCCCCCCCCACCCCCCCCCCCCCCCACCCCCCCCCCCCCCCACCCCCCCCCCCCCCCACCCCCCCCCCCCCCCACCCCCCCCCCCCCCCACCCCCCCCCCCCCCCACCCCCCCCCCCCCCCACCCCCCCCCCCCCCCACCCCCCCCCCCCCCCACCCCCCCCCCCCCCCACCCCCCCCCCCCCCCACCCCCCCCCCCCCCCACCCCCCCCCCCCCCCACCCCCCCCCCCCCCCACCCCCCCCCCCCCCCACCCCCCCCCCCCCCCACCCCCCCCCCCCCCCACCCCCCCCCCCCCCCACCCCCCCCCCCCCCCACCCCCCCCCCCCCCCACCCCCCCCCCCCCCCACCCCCCCCCCCCCCCACCCCCCCCCCCCCCCACCCCCCCCCCCCCCCACCCCCCCCCCCCCCCACCCCCCCCCCCCCCCACCCCCCCCCCCCCCCACCCCCCCCCCCCCCCACCCCCCCCCCCCCCCACCCCCCCCCCCCCCCACCCCCCCCCCCCCCCACCCCCCCCCCCCCCCACCCCCCCCCCCCCCCACCCCCCCCCCCCCCCACCCCCCCCCCCCCCCACCCCCCCCCCCCCCCACCCCCCCCCCCCCCCACCCCCCCCCCCCCCCACCCCCCCCCCCCCCCACCCCCCCCCCCCCCCACCCCCCCCCCCCCCCACCCCCCCCCCCCCCCACCCCCCCCCCCCCCCACCCCCCCCCCCCCCCACCCCCCCCCCCCCCCACCCCCCCCCCCCCCCACCCCCCCCCCCCCCCACCCCCCCCCCCCCCCACCCCCCCCCCCCCCCACCCCCCCCCCCCCCCACCCCCCCCCCCCCCCACCCCCCCCCCCCCCCACCCCCCCCCCCCCCCACCCCCCCCCCCCCCCACCCCCCCCCCCCCCCACCCCCCCCCCCCCCCACCCCCCCCCCCCCCCACCCCCCCCCCCCCCCACCCCCCCCCCCCCCCACCCCCCCCCCCCCCCACCCCCCCCCCCCCCCACCCCCCCCCCCCCCCACCCCCCCCCCCCCCCACCCCCCCCCCCCCCCACCCCCCCCCCCCCCCACCCCCCCCCCCCCCCACCCCCCCCCCCCCCCACCCCCCCCCCCCCCCACCCCCCCCCCCCCCCACCCCCCCCCCCCCCCACCCCCCCCCCCCCCCACCCCCCCCCCCCCCCACCCCCCCCCCCCCCCACCCCCCCCCCCCCCCACCCCCCCCCCCCCCCACCCCCCCCCCCCCCCACCCCCCCCCCCCCCCACCCCCCCCCCCCCCCACCCCCCCCCCCCCCCACCCCCCCCCCCCCCCACCCCCCCCCCCCCCCACCCCCCCCCCCCCCCACCCCCCCCCCCCCCCACCCCCCCCCCCCCCCACCCCCCCCCCCCCCCACCCCCCCCCCCCCCCACCCCCCCCCCCCCCCACCCCCCCCCCCCCCCACCCCCCCCCCCCCCCACCCCCCCCCCCCCCCACCCCCCCCCCCCCCCACCCCCCCCCCCCCCCACCCCCCCCCCCCCCCACCCCCCCCCCCCCCCACCCCCCCCCCCCCCCACCCCCCCCCCCCCCCACCCCCCCCCCCCCCCACCCCCCCCCCCCCCCACCCCCCCCCCCCCCCACCCCCCCCCCCCCCCACCCCCCCCCCCCCCCACCCCCCCCCCCCCCCACCCCCCCCCCCCCCCACCCCCCCCCCCCCCCACCCCCCCCCCCCCCCACCCCCCCCCCCCCCCACCCCCCCCCCCCCCCACCCCCCCCCCCCCCCACCCCCCCCCCCCCCCACCCCCCCCCCCCCCCACCCCCCCCCCCCCCCACCCCCCCCCCCCCCCACCCCCCCCCCCCCCCACCCCCCCCCCCCCCCACCCCCCCCCCCCCCCACCCCCCCCCCCCCCCACCCCCCCCCCCCCCCACCCCCCCCCCCCCCCACCCCCCCCCCCCCCCACCCCCCCCCCCCCCCACCCCCCCCCCCCCCCACCCCCCCCCCCCCCCACCCCCCCCCCCCCCCACCCCCCCCCCCCCCCACCCCCCCCCCCCCCCACCCCCCCCCCCCCCCACCCCCCCCCCCCCCCACCCCCCCCCCCCCCCACCCCCCCCCCCCCCCACCCCCCCCCCCCCCCACCCCCCCCCCCCCCCACCCCCCCCCCCCCCCACCCCCCCCCCCCCCCACCCCCCCCCCCCCCCACCCCCCCCCCCCCCCACCCCCCCCCCCCCCCACCCCCCCCCCCCCCCACCCCCCCCCCCCCCCACCCCCCCCCCCCCCCACCCCCCCCCCCCCCCACCCCCCCCCCCCCCCACCCCCCCCCCCCCCCACCCCCCCCCCCCCCCACCCCCCCCCCCCCCCACCCCCCCCCCCCCCCACCCCCCCCCCCCCCCACCCCCCCCCCCCCCCACCCCCCCCCCCCCCCACCCCCCCCCCCCCCCACCCCCCCCCCCCCCCACCCCCCCCCCCCCCCACCCCCCCCCCCCCCCACCCCCCCCCCCCCCCACCCCCCCCCCCCCCCACCCCCCCCCCCCCCCACCCCCCCCCCCCCCCACCCCCCCCCCCCCCCACCCCCCCCCCCCCCCACCCCCCCCCCCCCCCACCCCCCCCCCCCCCCACCCCCCCCCCCCCCCACCCCCCCCCCCCCCCACCCCCCCCCCCCCCCACCCCCCCCCCCCCCCACCCCCCCCCCCCCCCACCCCCCCCCCCCCCCACCCCCCCCCCCCCCCACCCCCCCCCCCCCCCACCCCCCCCCCCCCCCACCCCCCCCCCCCCCCACCCCCCCCCCCCCCCACCCCCCCCCCCCCCCACCCCCCCCCCCCCCCACCCCCCCCCCCCCCCACCCCCCCCCCCCCCCACCCCCCCCCCCCCCCACCCCCCCCCCCCCCCACCCCCCCCCCCCCCCACCCCCCCCCCCCCCCACCCCCCCCCCCCCCCACCCCCCCCCCCCCCCACCCCCCCCCCCCCCCACCCCCCCCCCCCCCCACCCCCCCCCCCCCCCACCCCCCCCCCCCCCCACCCCCCCCCCCCCCCACCCCCCCCCCCCCCCACCCCCCCCCCCCCCCACCCCCCCCCCCCCCCACCCCCCCCCCCCCCCACCCCCCCCCCCCCCCACCCCCCCCCCCCCCCACCCCCCCCCCCCCCCACCCCCCCCCCCCCCCACCCCCCCCCCCCCCCACCCCCCCCCCCCCCCACCCCCCCCCCCCCCCACCCCCCCCCCCCCCCACCCCCCCCCCCCCCCACCCCCCCCCCCCCCCACCCCCCCCCCCCCCCACCCCCCCCCCCCCCCACCCCCCCCCCCCCCCACCCCCCCCCCCCCCCACCCCCCCCCCCCCCCACCCCCCCCCCCCCCCACCCCCCCCCCCCCCCACCCCCCCCCCCCCCCACCCCCCCCCCCCCCCACCCCCCCCCCCCCCCACCCCCCCCCCCCCCCACCCCCCCCCCCCCCCACCCCCCCCCCCCCCCACCCCCCCCCCCCCCCACCCCCCCCCCCCCCCACCCCCCCCCCCCCCCACCCCCCCCCCCCCCCACCCCCCCCCCCCCCCACCCCCCCCCCCCCCCACCCCCCCCCCCCCCCACCCCCCCCCCCCCCCACCCCCCCCCCCCCCCACCCCCCCCCCCCCCCACCCCCCCCCCCCCCCACCCCCCCCCCCCCCCACCCCCCCCCCCCCCCACCCCCCCCCCCCCCCACCCCCCCCCCCCCCCACCCCCCCCCCCCCCCACCCCCCCCCCCCCCCACCCCCCCCCCCCCCCACCCCCCCCCCCCCCCACCCCCCCCCCCCCCCACCCCCCCCCCCCCCCACCCCCCCCCCCCCCCACCCCCCCCCCCCCCCACCCCCCCCCCCCCCCACCCCCCCCCCCCCCCACCCCCCCCCCCCCCCACCCCCCCCCCCCCCCACCCCCCCCCCCCCCCACCCCCCCCCCCCCCCACCCCCCCCCCCCCCCACCCCCCCCCCCCCCCACCCCCCCCCCCCCCCACCCCCCCCCCCCCCCACCCCCCCCCCCCCCCACCCCCCCCCCCCCCCACCCCCCCCCCCCCCCACCCCCCCCCCCCCCCACCCCCCCCCCCCCCCACCCCCCCCCCCCCCCACCCCCCCCCCCCCCCACCCCCCCCCCCCCCCACCCCCCCCCCCCCCCACCCCCCCCCCCCCCCACCCCCCCCCCCCCCCACCCCCCCCCCCCCCCACCCCCCCCCCCCCCCACCCCCCCCCCCCCCCACCCCCCCCCCCCCCCACCCCCCCCCCCCCCCACCCCCCCCCCCCCCCACCCCCCCCCCCCCCCACCCCCCCCCCCCCCCACCCCCCCCCCCCCCCACCCCCCCCCCCCCCCACCCCCCCCCCCCCCCACCCCCCCCCCCCCCCACCCCCCCCCCCCCCCACCCCCCCCCCCCCCCACCCCCCCCCCCCCCCACCCCCCCCCCCCCCCACCCCCCCCCCCCCCCACCCCCCCCCCCCCCCACCCCCCCCCCCCCCCACCCCCCCCCCCCCCCACCCCCCCCCCCCCCCACCCCCCCCCCCCCCCACCCCCCCCCCCCCCCACCCCCCCCCCCCCCCACCCCCCCCCCCCCCCACCCCCCCCCCCCCCCACCCCCCCCCCCCCCCACCCCCCCCCCCCCCCACCCCCCCCCCCCCCCACCCCCCCCCCCCCCCACCCCCCCCCCCCCCCACCCCCCCCCCCCCCCACCCCCCCCCCCCCCCACCCCCCCCCCCCCCCACCCCCCCCCCCCCCCACCCCCCCCCCCCCCCACCCCCCCCCCCCCCCACCCCCCCCCCCCCCCACCCCCCCCCCCCCCCACCCCCCCCCCCCCCCACCCCCCCCCCCCCCCACCCCCCCCCCCCCCCACCCCCCCCCCCCCCCACCCCCCCCCCCCCCCACCCCCCCCCCCCCCCACCCCCCCCCCCCCCCACCCCCCCCCCCCCCCACCCCCCCCCCCCCCCACCCCCCCCCCCCCCCACCCCCCCCCCCCCCCACCCCCCCCCCCCCCCACCCCCCCCCCCCCCCACCCCCCCCCCCCCCCACCCCCCCCCCCCCCCACCCCCCCCCCCCCCCACCCCCCCCCCCCCCCACCCCCCCCCCCCCCCACCCCCCCCCCCCCCCACCCCCCCCCCCCCCCACCCCCCCCCCCCCCCACCCCCCCCCCCCCCCACCCCCCCCCCCCCCCACCCCCCCCCCCCCCCACCCCCCCCCCCCCCCACCCCCCCCCCCCCCCACCCCCCCCCCCCCCCACCCCCCCCCCCCCCCACCCCCCCCCCCCCCCACCCCCCCCCCCCCCCACCCCCCCCCCCCCCCACCCCCCCCCCCCCCCACCCCCCCCCCCCCCCACCCCCCCCCCCCCCCACCCCCCCCCCCCCCCACCCCCCCCCCCCCCCACCCCCCCCCCCCCCCACCCCCCCCCCCCCCCACCCCCCCCCCCCCCCACCCCCCCCCCCCCCCACCCCCCCCCCCCCCCACCCCCCCCCCCCCCCACCCCCCCCCCCCCCCACCCCCCCCCCCCCCCACCCCCCCCCCCCCCCACCCCCCCCCCCCCCCACCCCCCCCCCCCCCCACCCCCCCCCCCCCCCACCCCCCCCCCCCCCCACCCCCCCCCCCCCCCACCCCCCCCCCCCCCCACCCCCCCCCCCCCCCACCCCCCCCCCCCCCCACCCCCCCCCCCCCCCACCCCCCCCCCCCCCCACCCCCCCCCCCCCCCACCCCCCCCCCCCCCCACCCCCCCCCCCCCCCACCCCCCCCCCCCCCCACCCCCCCCCCCCCCCACCCCCCCCCCCCCCCACCCCCCCCCCCCCCCACCCCCCCCCCCCCCCACCCCCCCCCCCCCCCACCCCCCCCCCCCCCCACCCCCCCCCCCCCCCACCCCCCCCCCCCCCCACCCCCCCCCCCCCCCACCCCCCCCCCCCCCCACCCCCCCCCCCCCCCACCCCCCCCCCCCCCCACCCCCCCCCCCCCCCACCCCCCCCCCCCCCCACCCCCCCCCCCCCCCACCCCCCCCCCCCCCCACCCCCCCCCCCCCCCACCCCCCCCCCCCCCCACCCCCCCCCCCCCCCACCCCCCCCCCCCCCCACCCCCCCCCCCCCCCACCCCCCCCCCCCCCCACCCCCCCCCCCCCCCACCCCCCCCCCCCCCCACCCCCCCCCCCCCCCACCCCCCCCCCCCCCCACCCCCCCCCCCCCCCACCCCCCCCCCCCCCCACCCCCCCCCCCCCCCACCCCCCCCCCCCCCCACCCCCCCCCCCCCCCACCCCCCCCCCCCCCCACCCCCCCCCCCCCCCACCCCCCCCCCCCCCCACCCCCCCCCCCCCCCACCCCCCCCCCCCCCCACCCCCCCCCCCCCCCACCCCCCCCCCCCCCCACCCCCCCCCCCCCCCACCCCCCCCCCCCCCCACCCCCCCCCCCCCCCACCCCCCCCCCCCCCCACCCCCCCCCCCCCCCACCCCCCCCCCCCCCCACCCCCCCCCCCCCCCACCCCCCCCCCCCCCCACCCCCCCCCCCCCCCACCCCCCCCCCCCCCCACCCCCCCCCCCCCCCACCCCCCCCCCCCCCCACCCCCCCCCCCCCCCACCCCCCCCCCCCCCCACCCCCCCCCCCCCCCACCCCCCCCCCCCCCCACCCCCCCCCCCCCCCACCCCCCCCCCCCCCCACCCCCCCCCCCCCCCACCCCCCCCCCCCCCCACCCCCCCCCCCCCCCACCCCCCCCCCCCCCCACCCCCCCCCCCCCCCACCCCCCCCCCCCCCCACCCCCCCCCCCCCCCACCCCCCCCCCCCCCCACCCCCCCCCCCCCCCACCCCCCCCCCCCCCCACCCCCCCCCCCCCCCACCCCCCCCCCCCCCCACCCCCCCCCCCCCCCACCCCCCCCCCCCCCCACCCCCCCCCCCCCCCACCCCCCCCCCCCCCCACCCCCCCCCCCCCCCACCCCCCCCCCCCCCCACCCCCCCCCCCCCCCACCCCCCCCCCCCCCCACCCCCCCCCCCCCCCACCCCCCCCCCCCCCCACCCCCCCCCCCCCCCACCCCCCCCCCCCCCCACCCCCCCCCCCCCCCACCCCCCCCCCCCCCCACCCCCCCCCCCCCCCACCCCCCCCCCCCCCCACCCCCCCCCCCCCCCACCCCCCCCCCCCCCCACCCCCCCCCCCCCCCACCCCCCCCCCCCCCCACCCCCCCCCCCCCCCACCCCCCCCCCCCCCCACCCCCCCCCCCCCCCACCCCCCCCCCCCCCCACCCCCCCCCCCCCCCACCCCCCCCCCCCCCCACCCCCCCCCCCCCCCACCCCCCCCCCCCCCCACCCCCCCCCCCCCCCACCCCCCCCCCCCCCCACCCCCCCCCCCCCCCACCCCCCCCCCCCCCCACCCCCCCCCCCCCCCACCCCCCCCCCCCCCCACCCCCCCCCCCCCCCACCCCCCCCCCCCCCCACCCCCCCCCCCCCCCACCCCCCCCCCCCCCCACCCCCCCCCCCCCCCACCCCCCCCCCCCCCCACCCCCCCCCCCCCCCACCCCCCCCCCCCCCCACCCCCCCCCCCCCCCACCCCCCCCCCCCCCCACCCCCCCCCCCCCCCACCCCCCCCCCCCCCCACCCCCCCCCCCCCCCACCCCCCCCCCCCCCCACCCCCCCCCCCCCCCACCCCCCCCCCCCCCCACCCCCCCCCCCCCCCACCCCCCCCCCCCCCCACCCCCCCCCCCCCCCACCCCCCCCCCCCCCCACCCCCCCCCCCCCCCACCCCCCCCCCCCCCCACCCCCCCCCCCCCCCACCCCCCCCCCCCCCCACCCCCCCCCCCCCCCACCCCCCCCCCCCCCCACCCCCCCCCCCCCCCACCCCCCCCCCCCCCCACCCCCCCCCCCCCCCACCCCCCCCCCCCCCCACCCCCCCCCCCCCCCACCCCCCCCCCCCCCCACCCCCCCCCCCCCCCACCCCCCCCCCCCCCCACCCCCCCCCCCCCCCACCCCCCCCCCCCCCCACCCCCCCCCCCCCCCACCCCCCCCCCCCCCCACCCCCCCCCCCCCCCACCCCCCCCCCCCCCCACCCCCCCCCCCCCCCACCCCCCCCCCCCCCCACCCCCCCCCCCCCCCACCCCCCCCCCCCCCCACCCCCCCCCCCCCCCACCCCCCCCCCCCCCCACCCCCCCCCCCCCCCACCCCCCCCCCCCCCCACCCCCCCCCCCCCCCACCCCCCCCCCCCCCCACCCCCCCCCCCCCCCACCCCCCCCCCCCCCCACCCCCCCCCCCCCCCACCCCCCCCCCCCCCCACCCCCCCCCCCCCCCACCCCCCCCCCCCCCCACCCCCCCCCCCCCCCACCCCCCCCCCCCCCCACCCCCCCCCCCCCCCACCCCCCCCCCCCCCCACCCCCCCCCCCCCCCACCCCCCCCCCCCCCCACCCCCCCCCCCCCCCACCCCCCCCCCCCCCCACCCCCCCCCCCCCCCACCCCCCCCCCCCCCCACCCCCCCCCCCCCCCACCCCCCCCCCCCCCCACCCCCCCCCCCCCCCACCCCCCCCCCCCCCCACCCCCCCCCCCCCCCACCCCCCCCCCCCCCCACCCCCCCCCCCACAGTGTATATTACATTTTTACCTTGCCCTTTCCTCCAATGAGTTCAGAGTGGCATCTGTAGTTCCTTTCCTCTCCGTTTTATCCTCACGACAACCCTGTTAGGTGGGTTAGACTGAGAGGTCACCCGTTGAGCTTTCCACAGCTTGAACCTGGGTCTTCCACATGTTTGGCCCTTTCTGCACAAACCTTTTACAATATTGTGAGGCAGGAATTGAAATGAGTCCTCCATGGAGTTCTGCACTGTTTTTACCTCCAAACGTTTCTTTTGCAGCCTCAAAGAGGTTTTCAATGAGTGTCCTTTTAAAATGATTATTTGGCTGAAATGTTTTGAAAGCATAAGCACAAGCATTTTATTGTCATTGTGCACGCACAACGAAATTCACAGCAGCATTCCTCGATGCACACAATTTCAGACTCATACCCCATCCTCACTTTCCCCTCCCTCCACCCATCCCTGCACAGCCCCAAACACATCAACACGAAGCCGCGGAGTTCAGCATCGCCCCAGCTCTAGAGTAGAAGCTGTCTCTAAGCCTCGTTGTCCTAGTTTTGATAGACCTGTATCGTTTGCTGGATGTCTTCAGTTGCCCGTGCAATCTCTTTAAGACATTTCCCACACCTCTGTGCTGTCCCCGAACTTCCTTCTTGGCGCCATATTCTGAGCTCACTCCATCCCCCCCCCCCACCTGTTTATTTGCATCATTTCTGGGTTTTTTAATTTGGCCAGCTAATCTTTGAAACTGCAAGTTTACGAGATGCAGAGAATCGCAGCACGAGGCTGAAAAGCACTGAAGCATCGATTCTACACATAGATTTTTAAAAAGGGGGGATAAATCATGTAAATGGGGACCAGGAAACATTTCGAGGGGGTGAGTGCAGACATACATCATGGCAAAAGGGGGGGGATCGAAAATGTTTCAGAAATGTTTTAGGTGGTTTGTGCGGAAAGGGTCTTTGTGTAACACTTTAACCACTGCAACACATTGGCACACAGAAGGAAGGTATTGTGTGTTGGAAAAAGGTGAATCACCTTGTCGACTCGTGTTTCTCTCTGAGAGCCAGTTTGGTGTAGTGGTTAAGAGCAGGTGCACTCTAATCTGGAGAACCGGGTTTGATTCCCCACTCGGCCACTTGAGTTGTGGAGGCTTATCTGGTGAACTAGATTAGCTTGTGCACTCCAACACATGCCAACTGGCTGACCTTGGACTAGTCACGGAGCTCTCCCAGCCCCACCTACCTCACGAGGTGTTTGCTGTGAAGGGGAAGGGAAAGGAGATTGTAAGCCCCTTTGAGCCTCCTTACAGGAGAGAAAAGGGGGATATAAATCCAACTCTCCTCCTCCTCCTCCTCATTCTGGGACTGGAAAGCAGGTGAGAGGGTCTGCTTGCCCCCTCTTATGCTCTTCTCTAGAGAGGCTGCGATCCTTGCAAACTGCAGGCCCCTGAATCAAACTCCTTCGGCTCCTAGTGCCAGCTCAGCTGTCTCCCAAAGTTGAGCGCCCCATGCTATCAAATTGCGGGATTTACTCGCAATTTAGGGCTGTTAGTATTTCAGGAGCATTTGTGTCTTCGCAGCTGGCCGTATTCATCTTTATGTGGGCAGCGGTCCAGGAATGGCCGCAGCTGGTGCCTGTTGAGAACTTTTGGGGTTGCTGGGAATTGTAGTTTCCTCAGCCTCCCAGTTCAGTTTGAGAAAGGGAAAAACTACAGCTCCCATCGGTTTGAGAAGAAGTCAGAGGACTTTTTGTTTAAACCCTCTGTTTAAAGAGCCGTTCCCCACTGGGGCTATTTCTCCCTTCCCCCTTGCAGAAAGTTAAAATTGTGGCTGGGGGAGAGAAGGGAAACCTCGAGAGAAATGGGGACCTGTGTGTTTTCATGCATGCATTTTGCAAACATCTGCTCTTAACCACTACACCACGCTGAGGTTCGGGAACTTAACACAGAAAGCAGTTCACCATTCAGTATCTGTATGGCCTTCGTGAAGCAGCAAGCAAAGGCCTCTCCCAGTTTATTCTCTGTTTGCTACCAGATGGCCAGAGGTGGGATCCAGCAGGTTCTCACAGGTTCCCGAGAGTAGGTTACTAATTATTTGTGTGTGCCGAGAGGGGGTTACTAATTGGTGGTTTTGCCACGTGATTTTTGCCTTAGTTGCGCCCCTCCTCTCAGCAGTAGCGCGCAGAACTTGAAGCAGTCCAGCAGGAGGTGCACCAGCATGCGTGGCAGCCTGCGCCTGCGTGCATTCGTTTCCTGCCCAAGGACCAGCACAGCGGTTGTGACCTTGCCACAGCCCCGCCCAGCAATACCCCGCCCCGGAATGCTCGGCCACACCCCCGTCATGCCTCGCCCAGCCCCATTGGCGCTACGCTACAGTTTGAATCCCACCACCATGGGAACCTGTTACTAAAATTTTTGGATCCCACCACTGCAGATGGCCATATCTGCTGGGTAGTCCCTACAAGGTGCCTGTAATTGGCCAGGACGAGCCAACTGCTCGGAGTCTTGATTTCTGGAGCTCAGGCAATCCTGAGCTGTGAGCCCAGTGTTCTCCCATTTGAAAACCATGCAAGGGAGGGGATTCCCGAGCGGTCCTCTGGCCTCGCCCCTGTCCCTCCCCCTCCCCCAACGCCATTCCCAATGCCATGTGCTTAGACCACGCACCTGTTGTTGAATGGCCTCCATCTTTCCATTTCTCCTCGATAGAACTAAGCAGCTGGACATCCACTGAATTCATGCTATGGGGCCAAGGAAGGAGACAGACATTTTGTTGATATTCTACAATTCTAAAATTCTGATAAGACCAGAGGTGGGATCCAGCAGGTTCTCACAGGTTCCCGAGAGTAGGTTACTAATTATTTGTGTGTGCCGAGAGTGGGTTTACTAATTGGTGATTTTGCCACGTGATTTTTGCCTTAGTGACGCCCCTCCTCTCAGCAGTAGCGCGCAGAACTCGAAGCAGTCTAGCAGGAGGTGCACCGACGTGCGTGGCAGCCTGCGCCTGGGTGCATTCATTTCCCGCCCAAGGACCGGCGCAGCAGCTGCGTCCTTGCCACAGCCCCGCCCAGGAATGCCCCGCCCCCAGAATGCCTGGCCACGCCCCTGTCATGCCCCACCATGCCCCATTGGCGCTATGCCACAGTTTGAATCCCACCACGATGGGAACCTGTTACTAAAATGTTTGGATCCCACCACTGGATAAGACCAATTTTTAAAAAGGTAGTCATCATCATAATATGTTTGTATGTACTAAGAGAGATAAGTGAAGCATGCACTGAAGGCCATGCGCTGCCTTTACTCCTGTGAATTCAGATCTGTCCAGCTTGCTCACGAGATCACAGTAAGTCACAGAGGATGGTTAGGGGAGGAAGAAGTCAAAGACCTGAGAGAGCGCCCACTCCAGAGTCAAAGGAAGCTCGGAGAAACGTGCCCTACGGAGCTGTTCTGGAATGGCAAATAGCAAATCTGCCCTCTGCACTCTTTTTTTTGAATTCATGATTGGAAATATGCCAAGTAATGATTAGACAGTCAAACCGGGAGGAACCTGGGTTCAGATTCTTCCTCCATGAAATTCATACAATGACCTTTAGCTAGCCACTCTCTTTCTCCTTGCCTACCTTACCAGGTTGCTGAGAGGATAAAATCAGGGAGAACCAGATGTACTTAAAGGAAACGGGCAATAAAAAACTGATAAACAATTGTTTGATGTATTGTTGAAGGCTTTAATGGCCAGAATCGGCTGGCTGTTTTGGATATTCTGAGCTGTTTGGCCGTGGTCTGGTACTTGTGGCTCCTTACTGTGAGATGCCTCTAAAGATAACAGCCATAGTTGCCGGCAAAATGTTAGGAACCACAACTATCAGATCATGGCCAAACAGCTTAGGAAACGCTGAACAATTGTTTCTTTGTCTTGTCGAAGGCTTTCGCAGCTGGAATCGCTAGGGTGCTGTGGGTTTTTCTGGGTTGTATGGCCGTGTTCCAGCAGCATTCTCTCCTGACCTTTTGCCTGCATCATGCCAGCCAGGAAAAAAGTAAGGGAAAAATGCTACTGGAACATGGCCATACAACCCGGAAAACCCACCCCACCCTAATTGTTTCTTTGGCTGGAGATGCCTGAAAAGGCATTAAAAAACATGTATTGCCAATTAAACTGCTGCTTCAACCATTACAATGCAACCCCCTCTCAAAATATTTGTTTTGTTTACCCTATTCTTGTGTTGCCATCCAGTCAAAATACTAATATCCAAATCAAAACCGCAATCTCACAAATACACCTTAGAATGGTGAAAGTCAGGTCTTGCTGGTAAACCACCACCACCCCTTCCTGGAAATCTTCCTGACCCTCCTGGAAATCTTCCAAGTGGATTGGGCCCGAAAGGAAGTCAATCTGAGTTGCAAGCAGCCCTCTTCACTTGATGGACATAATCAGAGACTGACCTGATAGCCAGCAATGCAGATCGGAGCAGCAAATATTTGCTAGGGGAAATCAGGAAAGAAGCATGGCTGAAATGCATCCAGGGGAAAGTTGCAAGTCTGTTGTGCTGCCCGGCATTCCCAGGGGAGCTGGCACTCACGCTGAGGTCGCCATAGCAACATTTGCAACAGACCAAGCTTGGAGCTCTGACCTGCTTGACGAGGGATCTTGGGCTGCCTAGTGTTGCTCACGGCCGTCAAAACCCCACCTGGAAGGGTTGTTCCTACCTTCTGGACGTCGGTGATACATATGTTTGAACCCAAAGGAAACAGTCAGCACACACACACACACCCCACCCCAGTTGAACTCCACTTAGAGGGAAGTTTTTCAATCTCCCAGACAGGGATGGTGGAGTCAAGTAGCTAGGGATGCCACCCCTCCAGGTGGGGCCTGAAGATGCCTGAACCTCATAGTTTTTGCTTGGGATCAATGGCCTCGGGCCTTTCTTTGAGGTTCACTTCTCCTAGACCTGTGGTGGTGAACCTTTGGCACTCCAGATGTTATGGACTACAATTGGCCAATTGGCCATGCTGGCAGGGGCTGATGGGAATTGCAGCCCATAACATCTGGAGTGCCAAAGGTTCACCACCACTGTCCTAGACTCACACTTGACTGCTCAAACATTGCAAAGGGGTGAATATTTGCTTTTTAAAATTTTCTGTTCAACTTGCTTTCCAGAGCCCAGAGAGCAATCTGGAGGATATCTGAGATGGTTTACGGTCTGCAACCTGTGGCTCTCCAGATGTTCATGGACTACAATTCCCATCAGCCCCTGCCAGCATGGCCAAGTGGCAGGACTGATGGGAATTGTAGTCCATTAACATCTGGTTGCAGATGGTGTCACAACCTATGGCGCTCCAGATGTTCACAGACTACAATTCCCATCACCCCCTGGCCAATAGGCCATGCTGGCAGGGGCTGATGAGAATTGTAGTCCATGAACATCTGGAGCGCCATAGGTTGGCCATCCCACTAGGGTCTGTGGAGAAGCAGATCTGGCCCCCAAAATGAGCTGAATGGGAGAATGGGAGTTAAGTATTGATCCTTTGTTGGAATATAGCATTTTGAAGTATTTGCACGACAGCTTTGTTTGTTTGTTGGGCTGGTGTTTATTGCGATGAGTTTTGAGCCAGGCACAGTAAGAAAACAAAATGGTATATTTTGCTTTTTGTTTCCATTACTTTCCATCAAGAATAGTGCTAGAAGAGGGCCCACAGATGGTTCTGACAGAGCAGCTATCGGAACTCAGAAGAGGTGATCGCTCACACCTGAAGGGGACTGGGGTGTGTATATATGAAGTAGTAGTTTCAAATTTGGGACAGGCAAACAGCGACTGCAGTCATTAGGAACTGAGCCACTCGCCCCTGTATTCTGGATACAGCCTCTGGCCCCTTCCGCACACGCAAAATAATGTATTTTCAAACCACTTTCACAACTATTTGCAAGTGGATTTTGCCATTCCGCACAGCTTCAAAGAGCATTGAAAGCAGTTTGAAAGTGCAGTATTCTGCATGTGCGGAATGAGCCTCTGGGTCATTCCGACCCTCAGGGGTCATTTATCCCTGGAACACGGGATTTATCTGACCCTCAGGGGTCATTTATCCCTGGAACACCGTGTTGCCAATCTCCAGGCTGGGCCTGGAGATCTCCTTCCTAGAATTACAATCGGCCACCAGACAACAAAGATCAGTTTCCCTGCAGACAACAATTGCTGCGGAAGGTGAAGTCTATAGCATTCTACCCTGTTGAACTCCTTCAACTCCCCAAACCCAGCCATCCCCAAGTTCTGCCCCCAAATCTCACGGAACTTCCCAGCTCAGAGTTGGCATCTGTTTTGGAGGGGGGGAGGGTGGTTTCTTCACCCCCAGGTCCAAAAGGAAAGCTTGCAGAGTGTGGATAGCACTGCCACCTGGTGGCCAGGAATAATACCTTCCTCTCCAGTGCCCACTGTAAAAAAATACCCGCACATGAATACTGTTATGTCAGGATACAAACCCTTGAAGTGCTCCCTTTCTGGGTGCTGCTGGTATGTTATGGAGCTGCACTTAACAGGCCAGATGTCAGCATTTTGAGAAGGGGGGGAGGCCAGCCCTCCTGCCGTGACCTGTTTTCTCTGCATCCATTTTCTCTGCCTCCCCCCTGAAGTGTGACAGGGCACGGAGGATCTCCTTTCCCTGGCATACCCCAGCCTTCATTTCCTGCAAGCAGCAGAGGGGATTAGCAGACAGGGAGGCCAGACTCCGGCTGCAGCCAGCTGGCAGTGGTGATTTCCGGCTGCCACGCTGAGGATAAACCTGAGGACATTTTGAGTTGCTCACATCCTTGCCTAAGCGGGGTCCCCAGCGTGGTGCCCAGGGGCACCAGGGCACCCACCAGCACCTTCCCTGGGGTCCACCAAGTGTTTTTAGGATGTGGTGGAGCCCAGTAGGGGTTCTGGGGGCCTACTGAAGATCTGATCAGCTGTGTGGATTAAAATAACCTTTCAGCGGCGGCGGCAGCCACCAAATTGTTGGTCTTATTCTCTCTCTGACTCTTCTTTCGCAGTGTATTTTAACCCCTCTTGTCCCCGGCAATTGGCCTTCCTCTGTGTGTGGTTGGCTTCACCTCCCATGGTGACCATGTTGAATTTTGGCTCATCGCTCTGTGTCAGAATTTCACAGGTGTCTGCGATCTCAAAAAGGTTGGAGACCCCTACCTTTAGGCCAGTGATGGCAAACCTTTTCGAGACCCGAGTTCAGCCCAAATTGCAACCCAAACCCCACTTATTTATCACAAAGTGCCAACACGGCCATTTAACCTGAATGCTGAGGTTTTCGTTTAGAAAAAAACGGTTGGCTCCCTCTTCCTCCACCCCACTCGCTCAAGCAGGGGCCAGCCTGCTGTAGCCTCCAGCAAGTCCCGCGTGCACCACTCTGTGCCTCTCTAGCATCTCTGCCTCCTCTGCGCCCCCCCCCCCCTCGGGCAGCAGCCACCCAGAGCACAGGCACCAGGCCCGCCAGCCAAGTCCTCCCTGCTCACCACGGTGTGTGCACGTCATGCTCAGTGACCCAGGCCAACCTAGATGTGTGTGTGGGGGGGTGATTTTCCGCCCCCCACATGACTAACTCTGTGTGCGCGTGCCCACAGAGAGGGCTCCGAGTGCCACGTCTGGCACCCATGCCATAGGTTCGCCATCAGTGCTTTAGGCGAAGCCAGGGTCCTCAGGTACGTGTTGGGAGAATCTGCCTGCGATGTCGAAGGCTTTCACAGCCGGAATTACTGGGGCGTTGTGAGGTTTCTGGGCTGTATGGCTGTGTTCCAGTGGCATTTTCTCCTGACGTGGCTGGCAAACTTGTTTGTTTTTGTTTGTTTGAACATCTCTGCCCTCCTTTATTTTCTTTCTGTAGGGGCCTCCGTTCCCAGCTTGGCCAGGGCCTGTCTGAAACATTGGGCCTCACGTGGTGGTGTGCCCCCGGGGTGAACCCAGCTGGCCTGTGACAAAAGGAAGGGCCATTTTCTTAAGGATTGTAAATCTCTCCTCCGTGGTTAGGAAATGGCCCCCATTGTGCGTGTCTGAAGAAACAGCAGGCGAGCATCACATTTGAAGGATGCTCCAGTCCCTGGGATCCGGCATAATCTGGGGCAGCCACTCGCTCTGTGGAGCACTGCCGGGGGTCCTCATGATAAACCACAATTCTCTGACGGTGCAGCTCAGAAGCTCATGTGTGAACACAGCCCAACAATCCATATGCTAGGATCCCTGCATGCGCATGTGTTTCGTTCTCATGAACCCACACAGGAACTGTTGGATTTATTTGGGAAGAGCCCTGCTGGATCACCCGAAGTCTCTGTGTCCTGTTTTCCTGAGCAGCCAATCAGATGCCACAGGGAAGTCCATAAAACAGCCCCCATGGTGTTGCTGCCTCCCAGACAACTGGCATGGATAGGCTGCCTTTGAATCTGGAGGTTCCATTTAGCTGTCATGGCTCATAGTCAGCGGCAGACCTTGAATTTGTCCAATCCCTTCTCTAAGCTGGTGTTTGAGGAACTTTTGGGTTTCTTGACCAGACTTGTTTTGAATCTGCATATTTACATTTGTTACAAACTGCTCCAGATTCTTTCTTTTACTCCACCCCCCTCCAGTCGATGCGTTGAGATTTAACACAAACATTCTATTTGCTTTTACGGAGCAGATTTTATCCATTCCACTCCATAGCCTTTATTGGCATCTCAAAAATACTAACAGCACACAGATCTCAAACAGGGTTACATGGTTTAAAATTCAGTTATAAAACTCCAAATACAATATTGTTTAAAAAGGGGGGAAGCCATCAAATTCTAGAATCACTACCAAAAAAAATCCTAGAATCACTAGACATTCTAGAATCTAGAATCACAGTTCCAGAATCACTAAAAAAAACATGGAACAAGAGAAACTGTACTGAGAAGTCCTATAGATTAACACCACAACGAAGATCTATTGCTCTGGATCAGAAGTGTTTACTAAACGCGATACCTTTACAATATCAGGAAGTCCAGGTCTATAGATCAAAATGGGGTTTAGATATTTCACATGGGTCACATCATATAAAGGACACTAAAAGACAATGTGAATTACTGTCACAACTAGTATCCCACAGAGCAGATTTTATGATCATTCAGCCTAGTGGCCAGCCACACCACACACACACAACACACACACACACAAGACACACGCACGGGCGCATGGGGGTTCTTAAAGCGAGCACAGGTGGGTGGCGACCTGTGCGTGCAGCTCTCGTCTCCAAATACACGCATCGGTCGCAGAGTCCTCGCATGATGCACATCAGCGACTCCCACCTGGCTTTGCCGCCCCCGCTCAGATCTTGCTGCCCGGGATTTGCAAACCTCCCGGCCAACGATCCGGGGAGGGTTAACTTCCGAGAGGTTTGGGGAGGGGGCCGAGGAGGGGGGCGGGGAACGGGGTTTCGGCTTCACCCAATTGCAGCGAGGAGGAGGAGGAGGAGGTGGCCCAGGGAGGCCGCGCGGGCGCAGTGGCTCTCTTCGCCTGGCTGCCCATGTTCATAAATATATCTGGTCCCGCTGGGTCTAGCCTTGGCCGGGGGGGGTGGGGTCCGGGTGGGCAGGGCGGCGTCCCGTGGAGAGGCCCGGCGGCGGGTCTGCTTCTTGCCCCGCTCCCGCGGGATGCGCGCACTTGCCCGGGGGTCGGCTGCTTGCAAAGCACCCCTCTGAGCTCCCCCCCGGCTCCAAAGTCCCTCCAGTCTCAAACCCAGGAGCCTTTCTTTTTTTGGGGGGGGGGGTGTCTGATGACGTCGGGTGCGCACGTGGCCCCGGGGGCGGCATCGGGGGGCTCGCACTGAGCGGCCGGCGGGATGGGGCCGCCCTTGGAGAAACGCCGGGGCGACTGGCAGGAGCTGGAGGAGGAGTTCCAGCAGCTGCAGGTAGGCTGGGCCGGGGGGGGGGGGCTTCTTGGGGGGGGGGGCTCCGCTGTCCCTCGCCCCCTCTGGGGTGGGTTCAGGGAAGGGGAAGAGAAGAGCGTGGAGAGCCGGTCCCGAGCGGGGCTTTGCTGCCCAGGGAGCGCGCAGCAGGAGCGCAAACCGCGCGCAAGGAGCCGGTGCGCCTCTGTGTCTGGCCCGGGGCCCCTTCCGACGCCAGGCTTGGAGCGTGCGAAACGGGGGCGCAACGTGCCGTCCCCTCTAAGCCTTGGCCATCGGATGGCGCAGCTTTGCGTGGGGGCCCACCTTGCAAGGTCCTTGGCTGTGCGTGCGAGAGGGAAGAGCCCTCCCCCCACCCCTCCCCGTGCGGTGCCCTCTTGGACTGGTACTTGAGATGGCCAAACCCGGCTGGGGGGGGGGGGCACCTCCTACCTCTACCTGGCCCTCCTTTCTGCAGGGGGGGATGCTTCCTGAGATCCAGTGGATTCCCCCTCTGCAAGGTCGCAGCGAGGCATTTGAGAGACCTTTTTTTTCGCTCAAGGAGACGGGCTCAGGTTTCGCCAGGCTGCCCAGGAGGACAGAGGCCGCGGGCATCTCCCTGCCTCCCTCTCTGCTGTTTTCTAGGCCCTGCAGCGGAGTTCATGAGATGTTTTAATCAACAACGCTAATATTGGCTGCTTGCAAAACAGTTTCCCTCCGAAGAACCTTCATGCTCATTGCCACCTTCTACCCACAAACCAGGGAGTGACCAGCTGTGGCCCTCCAGATGTTCACAGACTACAGTGCCCATCAGCCCCTGCCAGCATTTGAACATCTGGAGGAGCACAGTTGGACACCCCTGCTATAAACATTGGCCAAATCCAGCGCTTGGGTGTTCAGGGGAGTTAACAAGGTTTATCTGTTATTAACACTAACGCTTGGGCATCTGAAAGTTTCCGGGTGGTGTCGAGGCCTCTTTGTGTGTGCTGATTTGGTTTTAAATTGCTGACCGCCCATCTGTTTAGAAAAGCTCAAATGGACCAATGTTGAAGAAAATAGTTTTTAACATGGTAAAAGGAGGAAAAACAGGGAATGGGAGGGGAATCGGGGGTGTGAAAGGGTGAATGCATTTGTAGTCGAGACTTTTGAGAGAAATTATAAGACCAGAAACTCAACCTACCAGAAATAAAAACAGTCTGGCAGCATCTTCAAGACTAATGACAGTTTATTCCTGCATAATCTTTGGTGGAAAAGGACTAGTTTCTTAAGGACGGACGCTCTCTTTGCTAGTATGTCATTTCAAAGTGGGGAGAGCAAAGAGTTGTGGGGGGGGGTTGTTAAGGGAAGTGAACCGTGATTGTGTGCAATTCGGTTCTGAAGTGGAAAGGTTACAGCACCGATCTGTAATGGATATTTAGATAATCTCCTTGAAAGAGTGGGTGGTGCTTCAGAGACTAAGATAAAGGAAGCCGCTGAGGGGACGTTTCCTAGCTCTCTTGGCCATTTTCAATTGCTGTGATTTCCCGTAGATTTCTTAAGGTGACTTTATTCGATCAGGAAGACTTTAAATTTTGTTGGGACTACAGTCTGAGTATTAGCCATGGATGATACAAGCTCATGGTGAGGTCTGGGGGTTCTTAGGCAAGAGAGGGGAAGGGGGGGTATAAAAAGGGTTTTTGCAAAAATAGTAGGGGCAAAGGATGCCTTTCGATACAGGTGACAGCCTAGCCTAGCAGTGCAAGACCGTCTCTTAAGTCCAGTGTTATGCTGAGCCTGGGAGAAGCGGGGTAGCAGATTTCAACAAATAAATAGCGCCTTCTTAAGTTCGTTAATGTAACCGGCTGTGTTGTGTGATGTGAGAAATGTTTTCGCTGATGGGGGAGGAGGGCAGATCATGTCAGCGTTCCGCTTAGTGCCCCCCTGCCCTGCCCCGCACTACTGCCGGGATTATACCAGCTCATAACATCAACAGACGCATCCTAGTTCTACGTGTTTTTGTAAGCGGCAAGAATTCATGTGGTTTACTTGAAAGGTTTCCATGCTGCGCTCTTCGGAGTCTACCTAATGCGTAGGACTGGCAGCTGTGGGTTGGGAAATTTTTGGGGGTAGGCCCTGGAGAGGGCGGGCTTTGGGGAGGGACAGCAGCATGGTAAAATTCTATGGACTCCACCAAAGCAGCCATTTTCTCCAGGGGACATCTAGAGACCAGTCATAAATGGGGGAGATCACCAGGCCACACCTGGTAGTTGGCAACCATACTAATGGGGCTAGCAGCATAAAAGGAAACCATAGAAAATACAGTTTAATAGTATAGGTATAGACCAGGGCTGTCCAACTCTGGCACTTCAGATGTTCATGGACTACAATCCCCATCAGCCCCTGCTGGCATGGCCAATTGGCCATGCCAGCAGGGGCTGATGGGAATTGTAGTCTGTGAACATCTGAAGCCCCAGAGTTGGACACCCCCGGTACAGACAGTGAATTAAAACTCCAACACTAGAGGCCATCAGCTGAATTTGAAACCAGCAAGTTCTAAAAGCAGCATCTGTGCAGCCCGTAGTGTAGAGGCGAGGAATGAGCAGGATATTATAGGAATAAAAATGCAGGTAAAGGCCTGGGTGAATAAAATTCTTCTTCCTGGTTCCTAACAACTGAGTCACGTACATGCCAGAAGGGTTTCAAGGGATTGTTCTTGGTGAAGGCATGGGATTTGATATTGAATTTTTATTGACATATTAAAATGTGGGTTAGGACACTCCCAACGTAGCTGCTTCCTTGCGATGGGAGAGAAGAGAAGCTGGTTCTTCAGGGCTGTTGTGCAGTTTTTGAGGTGTGTTCAGCCTCTGCAATTTTCCTTAGATCTGTTCGTTACTTCTTGGGTTTCTGCCCTGACCAACTTGTGCAGCAAACTTTGGCATGCGAATAGAGCTGGACTTGAAGCTGAGAGTGTGTGTAATAAAGGCTGTGCTTTTGAACCAGTTGGAGCAGATTTGACGAGCCGTGCTCCCTTGTCTTGCCATAGCTGTGACCTTGCAGACCCTCTTCTCTTTCCTTTGCCCTCCATGAAGGCACAGATGGCTTCTGGATTGCTTAAACACATGAACACATGAACACTGAATCAGACACTAGGTCCATCAAGATCCAGTATTGCTTACACAGACTGGCAGCAGCTCTCTCAGGACTTCAGCCAGAGGTCTTTGAAATTGCCTCCCACCTGACCCTTTTAACTCAAGATGCTGAGAACTGAACCTGGGACCTTGTGCAGGCCAATCAGATGCCACAGCAAGAAATAGCTTGTCAGAATGTGGGTGGAGGGAAGGCCAGATTCTGGGCACCTGATGTCAGGTGGTTGTTCCCAGGTTTAAATCTTAGCACCTTTATTCAACACACACACACACACATTGCACCCTTATGCAATAAGATGAAACTTAGCAATGCCTTGAGACCAAGAGCTGAAAGGGAAGTATTTTTTCCTTTTCTTCCTTGGAACTTAGGTTGAAAAGTCTGTTTTGTAACTGCCACCACAGAACAAGCAGACGTTCCAAGGAAAAAGACTGCTGGACTTTATCTGTTCTGCTACTAGTGGTATCCATGCTTGAAAATGTGGCTCGCATTCAGTTCCGAAGTGACCCGCTCCTCCATCTCTGGCGCATGAAATGAGTAGCTTGGAAAATTCTACATTGCGGCTGGAACATACTTTTCTGTGTGAGAATGTAGCCCCATCTCTCAGCCAAGAACAGCTCCTCTCTTGAATTCACGACCTTTTGATAATGAGTAAATTTCTCAATTAAACATTTATTTCTTTATGGACTTTGAGTGTTTCAGCAATCCCCTGGTATGTGTCTTGCAAGGGAGACATTCACTCTTTGTGCATAAATGGTCAATTTTAGGGCAACGGGGAGCCAGAATGGTGTCTGGGCCGGGGGATGGGGGTTGGGTTACCTGAGAACTCTCAGTTTATTTTTTTTTTAAGTTTGGAAGTTGGCTTTCTTTCTAATGCAAGTGCAAATAGTGAAAAGTGCTGATTGCGAAGTGTAAGGGGAAAGGATTTCTGTTAATGTTTAATTTAGGCTTTTATTAAGCAACAGGTTTCCAGCCCTCCAGTTCGAGATTTTCTTCCAGGAGCCTCTAGCCCTGCTGAGCAGGCAAGGTTCGAAGGGCGTCTGTGGATAATCTCCCCGTTATCTCTGCTTGGGAAGAAACACGTTTGGGAATATGGGATGCAGAGGGAAGAAAACAAATCCCAGCTTTCTACCTGTTGTACAAAGCTCTGTAACTCCAGTACCCCAACTGGAAAGCGAGGGAGTTAGATTCAGGGCCGGTAGCAACTTACGGACCAACAAGATTTTCAGAGTGTGAGTTTTGAGGGTCAAATCTCTATGTGAGACTCTTGAAAAGTCATACCCTGAGAGGCGACTGGACTCTAATCTTAACTGTTCCACGGCAACCAACATGGCCACCCCAGTGGTGGGATCCAAAAATTTTAATAACAGGTTCCCATGGTGGTGGGATTCAAACTGTGGCGTAGCGCCAATGGGGCTGGGTGGGTTGCAGCCGGGGGGGCATGGCCGAGGCATTCCGAGGCGGGGGGCATTCCCTGAAGTGAGGGCTGGTAGCAGGGGCCTTGACCGCTGTGTGCCAGTCCTTAGGCGGAAGCGAATGCCTTGAAGCGCCAGGCTGCCTGCGTCAGTGCACCTCCTGCTAGACTGCTTCAAGTTCTGCGCGCTACTGCTGAGAGGAGGGGCGTAACTAAGGCAAAAATCACGTGGCAAAATCACCAATTAGTAACCCCCTCTCGGCACACACAAATAATTAGTAACCTACTCTCGGGAACCTGTGAGAACCTGCTGGATCACACCTCTGGGCCACCCTCTGAATCTATCTTGAAAGTTAGTGAGTCTTTCTCAGAAAGGGGTCTCAAAATGCAGGTGGTTCCATGCTGAAATTAATGGCCAAGCATCTTCTGGGCAGATGGCATGGTACCACTCATGCCATAGGGCAGAGGTGTCCAGCTGGCCATGCCAGCAGGGGCTGATGGGAATTGTAGTTCATGAACATCTAGAGCGCCAGAGTTGGACACCCCAGCCATAGGCCATTTGCACATGGGGGTCTGTGCAAATTTGTTTCCTATCCCTCACAGCAGATGCGGGGCTGGAAACTGGACCCGATCCGTGTGGGTTTAGATGCAGATGTGGATTTTTTCATCAGCCCGTCTTCCAAGTGCCTGAGTATGAACATGGCCTGTGAAGGAACTTGGTTATTCCCCATTTGGCGTACATTGAGTAAGGGGATTTTTTGAAACAAAAATTGCCTTCTAAAGGAATGGGATACTCAGAGCCAGCCATGAAGTTCCATGCCTGTCCCACAGTACGGTCAGCCACTCCACGGAAACAGCTGGTGAATGAAATGCAAGATTAGGGCATTGTGGTGGAGTCTGAGGCGTCGTGGGATGAATGCGGAAAGCTACTCATAGCTTCGTTCTGCAAGTGAAGATGTTTCCGTTTTCTTACAGTGGCCAAGTCTTTTTTAAAAAATATTTTTTATTGTATAGTTTGAACTAATCATTCTATTTACATCTTTCTGATATAATTTCCAAACAATACATTTTCCCTTTTTTCCCCTCCCACCCTCCCCTAATATTATGTTTTTTTTACTTTTCTTTAAGCAAACAGTAGCAGTAAGTTCATCTCGTTGTTTGTCTTCTTTATCCATATGTCTTCTCGACTCCTGTCTCTCTTCATCCAATTCTCACTTAATCTTGTCCATATCTGTCATTATTTCATTCTGCTTTCTGCCATGTTTTATTTCCTTTTGAGTAATATTTCAAAAAATGTCTACCGTCAATTGCTCCTATATATATTCCAACCATTTCTTGAATCGCCCATTTTTCTCTATCTTCCCATCCAAACGCTTATCACTGCATGTATTGCTCTTCCAATCAACGCTTTATTACATATTCTCTCTATTGTGTATCTATTTTTTTCTCATCATCAATTATTCCCACCGTAATAGATCATTTCTTTAAGCCTCCCTACTTTTATTTTTCACCAATTTCTCTATCCATAGCCATGCCTTTTCCCAGAATCTTTTTACTTCTTTGCATTCAATCCACATTTTAATGGGGTTGGTTTTAATATATATAGAGCCACTATTTAATGATTTATTTAAATCTCGCGATATTATTGATTTTTGTTGTGCCCTATCTATTTGTTTGTTCCATCACTCTGGGCCCTCCGGGAGGGCAGTTTACAACATAGTAACAACAATAACAACCTTATATAACAAGCAACAACAACAACAAATGTAATGTAATGTAATAATAATAATAATATGGCTAATAATAATAATACAATAATTAATAATAGCCAATAGCCAATAATAATATGCCAAACATAACGGTGGCCCAAGTCTTACAGGTGGCAGGGCAGGAAGACTCAAGGGCCCACCCCCTGGTTTTGCATTTATTGCTTGGGAGCAGTGTTTTTCTCCAACCTTTTGATGTCACGTACCCTTGACCCTCACTCTCTTCATATCTCGCGATAAGCCTCTGCCATCCTCCCCCCACCTTCCCTCCCAGTCTTCCCCTAGTTGTTACCCCCACTACCACCTTCCCTCCCAGGGTGAAGGGGGAAGCATGGAGGGTGGGGAGTGGGTGGGAAATGGCTGCTGACCACTGCAGCAGGTCCTGCCCCTGGAGCCAGCTCCATATCCTTGCTGAATTGCCAGTGTGGGAGCACCGCAAAAAGTGAGGGGGGGCGATGGCGTTGCAGCTGGGTACCTCTGGGACATGTCTCGAGCGGCACCCCAGGGTACTCCAACGGAACCCTGGTTGGGAATCACTGGCTTGGAGGAATATGCCTGCTGTGAATATGGAGCTTCCATGCAGTCAGCCCTGGATGAGCCTGTATGTGATCCAGCGCTCTGAAGACAGAGTCTTGTAAAAGAGGAGCCTCTTCTTTTACAAGACTGTTTATAATCCACTCCCCTCGCCAGTTTCACGTGCGTGCTTCTGCAGTGTAAGCTTCTCCGTCTGTGACACTTAATCCATGTTTTTCCTCTTGTTTCGGCAGGAAACGCACAAAATCTACAAGCAGAAACTGGAAGAGCTGAACAGCTTGCAGGCGGCATGCAGCAGCTCGATACAGAAGCAAAAGAGGGGCTTGCAGGACTTGACGGTAAGGCCAGTTTCCAAAGTGCACGTAGCAGTGGGGATGGTGGCCTGCCTAGATGCAGTGATTGGCGAACTCTATAGTGGCACGGGTGCCAGAGGTGGCACTTCAGGAGCCCTTTTCTAGGGGCAACCACGAGGCACACAGTTTGGCAAGGGGGGGGGCGGAAAATCACACCTCTACCACACACATATATCTAGAGCTGGCCCAGGAGCCGCGATCCTTTTTTACTCCTGGGAGTGGCTTCGGTTCCTGGCAGTGGGGTTTCTTTGTGAGTAAAACACTCCTAGGATGAAGTGATTCACCCATCTGAAGCGTTGCATGGTTGCTTCACCAAGCTTACTCCCGAGTAACGTGCGCCTCTGAGCCAACCGTTTTTTCTAACCCAAAACCTCAGTATTCAAGTTTAATTGCCATGTTGGCACTTTGCGATAAACAAGTGGGTTTTGGGTTGCAGTTTGGGCACTCGGTCTCGAAAAGGTTCGCCATCCCTGGCCTAGTGGCATTTCTTCTACTGAAAACATTTCTGTGCCACCTTTCTGCTCAAATAGTGGAACAACCAAACATTAAAAGACGCATCAGTAGACTCCTGTGTTTTATCGGGAATGGCTCATCATGCCCCATTCCTGGTTCAAAAGGTCCCCACTCAGTTGTAGAAACAATGGGAAGGGGTGAAATGTCTTAGAGAGCCAGCGTGGTGTAGTGGTTAAGAGCAGGTGGATTCTAATCTGGAGAACCAGGTTTGATTCCCCACTCCTCCACCTGAGTGGCAGAGGCTTATCTGGTGAACCAGATGTGTTTCTGCACTCCTACCTTCCTGCTGGGTGACCTTGGGCTAGTCACAGTTTTCTCAGAACTCTGTCAGCCCCACCTACCTGTTGCGGGGAGAGGAAGGGAAAGGAGCTTGTAAGCCACCATCAGTCTCCTTACAGGACAGAAAGGTGGGGTATAAATCCAAACTTCTTCTCTTCTTCTTCTTAAACCCTCGGCCTGAAAGGCAGGACTCTCAAGCATGAGAACCAGCACGGAATAATAGACTGCCAGTTGATTTCATTGGTGATCTCGTGTTAAAATTAATCACATCTTCACAGAATCCTGCTGGCCTTTGAATTAAGAGGAAGAAATACCGGATTTTCTGCCGTAGATGAACGTGGTGCTAGAATCTGTTAAATATCCACGCATTCATTTATCTCCCATCACCACCCTCCCAACTTCTTCACAGATGCAAACGCAATTGCAGCCACGAAGAATCGGAACTCATTCAGCAAATCAACAGCCAGATCAAAGAGCGGCACAATGCTTTCTTTGACATGGAAGCTTACCTGCCAAAGAAAAACGGGTATGTGTTTCCTTTAAAGAGGCACCCTTGGGCATGGAGTCTTTCTCGCGTGTGTGTTTGCCAGAGGGAACCCTCTTGAGATCAGTGCATGTTACTCTTGTTATTGGAATCTGCTGCCTGCACTTCTCTTGGGACTGTTGTTCTCTTAGCCGGGAGCAAGTGTTTGCCTGAAGGGCGCATTGTCGAGAAGTGGCACATGGGCTGGCAGGGCCTTGTGCATGCATAGTTTCCCACTTTAATCATGGTGAGCTGATACCTCTGGGGAGCAATCGCAGGGAAGCTATTATTAGACGAGCCTTGAGGGAGAGGAGGTCAGGGAGATGATTCGAGGGCTGAGGGCTCACATTCAAGCACATTCTTGAGAAGATGGTATTTGTAATTAAAGCTTTGTGCTTCTATGCAGAAGGCCCCAGTTATGGCGGTCTGTTCCCTTGGCAGTGAAGAGCTGCTGCTGCTGCTGACCTGAGCAGCCCCTGAGTGGGCTGGTTTGGCGTTGAGAAGCGTCCGATCTCCTTGATGCCAGTGGGTTTCTACAGAGGTGCAGTGGCTGGAGGCGACTGTCTCCAGCCCAGCTTGTGGAATTAATAATAATAATAATAATAATAATAATAATAATAATAATAATAATAATAATAATAATAATAATAATAGGCACACACAACACCCTGTAGACATAACAGAAAGTGGTAGAGAGAAAAAAACATGTTTGGATCATAGATGTTGCATGTGCCAGCTTGGACAGCAGGGTAGAGGACAAAGAGCTGGAAAAAGATCACAAAATACAAAAGGACCTACAAAGGGGTGAAGTTGAACGATTGTGGCAAAAGAACAACAGTAACCCCACTAGTAGTCATCGGTGCTCTAGGAGGAATCCCAAAGAAATCTTGGAAAACATCTGGAGAAAGCCTAAACTTGGACAGAACATCAGATCTCCACCTGCTGCAGGTAGAAAGCAGCACTTCTAGGAACTGCACATATTCATAACGAATTACATCTCTATCCTAGGTCCTTGGGAAGGACTCGATATTCAGAGATGAATTCCAGACACTTGTGCTGTGTTGTTATGTGTATAATAATAATAATAATAATAATAATAATAATAATAATAATAATAATAATAATAATAATAATAGATTAGATTTATAGGCTGCCTCACCCCCAAAGGGCTCGAGGCGGCTCACAATACAGCTGTTCCAATGTGCTGTTGCACATAAAATACATAACTAAAACTTAACCCCATTAAAACAAAGAGCAAGCAAAATTAAAGACAGGTGCCCGATCAAAAAGGCTGGGAGGGGAAAGGCAGGAGACCCAGATTGGAACCAAGGCCCCTGCCAGAGATGGAAACCAGCAGCCTCTCAGTGAAGTAGTAGATCTCTTGACCAGTTCCTCACCCAAAGGCCGGTGGAACAGCTCAGTTTGTCTTACAGGACTCACGAAAGGGACTCCACCAAGGTCCCTTGGAGAGGCCAGGATACACAGCTAAGAAGGAAGAGCTGTTACAGGCAGGGGTTAGGCCAGAGCCGTAGAGCCCTGGTCCCTGAATTGAGAATAGCCAGCAGCTATAAATAAATTCAATTGGTGCCAAGCTGCCTTTCTCCCCAATGGGGACCTTTACATCTCCCTTTCCCCTCTTGTTTGTTTGTTTTTATTTATTAAATTTTTTATACCACTCACCCCCAAAGGGCTCTGAGTGGTGTACAACAGAAACAACATACATAAGTGAACAAATAGAAACTCTCATAATATCAAATCTAAATATAGTATAAATATAGGCTCTATAGCAGGGGTAGGGAACCTGCGGCTCTCCAGATGTTCAGGAACTACAATTCCCATCAGCCTCTGTCAGCATGGCCAATTGGCCATGCTGGTAGGGGCTGATGGGAATTGTAGTTCCTGAACATCTGGAGAGCCGCAGGTTCCCTACCCCTGCTCTATAGCCTTAAAATAATGAAGACCAATTTAATACAGCATACCAAATATAGCGTCCAGACAATTGTTGAGTCTCCTCCTATTGGTCGTCTTATCGCTGAAGATTAATGGTGATTCCTGTTAGGTTCTGGACCAGGCCTCAATAAGTGGACTCTACGTTTTGAAGTCTTTATTGGGTTGGCAACAGGCACTCAGCTTCAGAAAGCTGGTTCTAAAGTTCCTGGCTTTTACAGTAGTATTCATCCCTTAAGGCCGTGGTGGCGAACCTATGGCACTCCAGATGTTCATAGACTGCAATTCCCATCAGCCCCTGCCAATTGGTAATGCTGGCAGGGGCTGATGGGAATTGCAGTCCAATTGGTCATGCTGGCAGGGGCTGATGGGAATTGCAGTCCATGAACATCTGAGTGCACCAGTAGGGTTCATACCACTGACCTTGGGGATTCTCTACAACTCTCCAACCCCCTCTCCCTCCAGTGCAGAGATTGTGGGAACAATGAAGTGTGAAAGACTTTGTTTTGGAAAGGGAGTCCTTTAAAGGCCCCAGTCTCCTGGTGGGCTGTGCCCCTGGCCTCCAGATCTCTCTCCTCCTGTCTGGAGCCAAGCAGGGATGCACTAGTTATCTACATTGCTAAGCACATTGACACAGAACAAAAGATCTATTAACATAAGACAGGTGTGATTACACAGAAGGTCAGCATTCACCCCAGCAGGACTGATTTCCCCTAGCCCAGATGTGCCTCCTGGTGCCTCCTGGTCTGAGGTCGGGCTTTTTAATGTTGATTTTAAATTGTGAATGAGTGGAGATCAAAGCTAGGACACCATCGTTTTAGTGAGGGTAAGCTCTAATATTTTAATAGGAGTGGCTGCATGTGTTTTATAATGTTTCTGTATCCATCACTGTGTATAATTGTCTTGTCAGCTGCCACAAGGTCTGGGCCTCCTTCCCGCAGGAAATGACGAATGACTAGGGAATCAGTTCAAATAAAAAGCTACATCATTCTCCTCTGGTCCACTTTATTTTCATAACCACCTTGTATGGTAGGCCAGGCTGAGAACATGTGACTGGCCCAAGGAGTTTCCATGACATGAGTTGGGATTCAAACCTGGGGCCTTCCAGATGTCAGGCACACATTCTTAACCTCTTAAATCATTAGAGAGCTAGCATGGTTTAGTGGTTAAGAGCAGGTGCAATCTGGAGAACTGGGTTTGATTCCCCGCTCTGCCACTTGAGGTGTGGCTAGTCACAGTTCTGATATTATAATAAGCTGCTCTCTACTTCCAGTAAACCAAGCAGAGAGATCACAAAAGTTCAAAACTGCCTGGAAAAAAAAGTGTATCATGCAAAAAATCTTGACCTAGTGGTTTTCAATCACTGATAAGCAACATCAATTAAAATTGCAGCAACCATACATGTCGTCTCTGACTTGGAAACGAAACAGGGCCTCAGCAGATGACAGGCAGATTCAAACTTTTAAAGGTATTTTGTCAGATTGAGATACATACTTATGTGTATGTATGCCAGCAATTATGTTTGTGCCAACATAAGAACATAAGAACTAGCCTGCTGGATTAGACCAGAGTCCATCTAGTCCAGCATTCTGCTACTTCATGGTGGCCCACCCAGATGCCTCCTTTTGGGAGCCTACATGTACGGGATGTAGAGAAGCAATGGCCTGCTGCTCGCTACTGCTCCTGAGCACCCTGAGCCTGCTAGGCATTTGGTTTGGCAATCTAGAGGATCAAGGGAGGGATCAAGATTGGTAGCCATAGATCTAATTCTCCTCCCATAAATCTGTCCAAGCCACTTTTTAAAGCTATCCAAGGTTAGTGGGCCATCACCACCTCCTGTGGCAGCATATTCCAAACACCAATCACACGTTGCGTGAAGAAGTGTTTCCTTTTATTAGTCCTAATTCTTCCCCCCAGCATTTTCAATGGATGCCCCCTGGTTCTACAACAAATCATTAGATGAATTAGTTGTTATGTCCTGCTTTTCTCTACCTTCAAGGTGTCCCAAAGCAGCTTATAATCACTTTCTCTTCCACTCCCCACAATAGACATTTTGTGAGGTAACTGAGGCTGAGAGAGTTCTGAGAGAACTGTGACTAGCCAGAGGTTACCTGACAGGCTTCATTTATGGAGCAAGGAAAACAAATCTGGTTCACCACATTAGTTTACCTATCTCACGCATGATGGTGGTGGGGAATCAAAACCTTTGGTTCTCCAGATTAGGGGAGTTTGCTGCTGCTCTAACCACTACCGCATACACTGGCTCTTCACCCGGACAGTTAATCAGTCACTAAAACAATTCCCTGCTCACTGTGAGAAAATGCCGTCTTTTGGCTCCCTGTATATGCTTAAAGTCCAAGTAGCCCCTCCTCTTGCCACTCGCGCAAGTGGTGTTGTTTCCAGATGTGTGTTGCGTGAAAGTCTAAACGCTGCCGGCTGCTATCCGAGGAGTCTGACGTGTGTGTTGGTGTTTTTTTTCTTTCAGTTTGTACTTAAACCTGGTGCTGGGAAATGTGAATGTAACGTTGCTAAGTAATCAGGCAAAGTAAGTGATTTCTCTTCTCTGGTCCTGCTTGTTATCTGTGGGAAGGAAGTCGGGCTGCCGAGGGCGGGGGGGCAGGCGGCACGAAATGGGCTGGGCCTAAGGTGGAGCCTTTGTCCACACCAATAGCGCATCATGAGCCCGGACCCCTTGGCTTATCCGGAAGGGTGGGTGGTCGGCGGTCAAGGAGTAAGGCGCGGCGATATAGCGCGGGCGGGCGGGTGGCGGCAGCGGCGATGGGCGGCATTCGGTGTGTTGTTGGAAATTACCTTTGTAATCTAAGTTTGGTGGATGTCCCAACTGCCTTTTTTTATGTTCCAGGTTTGCCTACAAAGATGAATAACTGGCGAAAATTCAGAGAGCTGTACTTTGACAATAATTTTACTCCTTCGGAGCAGTTGCTTACCGAGATGAGTTGTTCATTATCGAGGTAAAAGGCCGCGCAGCATTATTTGTTGAGAAAGCGGTTTTTAGGTAGGAGTCCCCTAACATGGTGCCTTTCCGTGGGCTGAAGTCTGGTCACTTTTCTGGCACCTTGAGATGTTTACTAGCAAAAGAGCAGGAACCCGCATAGGGCTTCTACTCATTGACTGCCAAGCGATCCGGTGGGCTGTGCGCAGTTGCTTGGCTGACAGCTACTGCCACGAAAGCGCCAAGGATCCTCATTGGTGTGACTGAAATTATATGCAAGGAAATGTTTTAAAATAACATTTTTTAAAAGTACGTTGTTAAACAGAGCTCCTGTTTTTCAATGTTGAAGAGCTGCTATTAGACTTATACAGAACCTCACTCCCTGACATTTTGTGGTTGGCTCCTCCTCTTGAGCAGCCATTTTGTAAACCAGAGGCGTAGCGCCAAGGGAGCGAGGGGTGTGTGTGTGACACACTGGGCGGGTGCCCCCGCGGAGGCATTCCAGGGGCTTGGAGGGGCACACCAGGCCTCTCGCTCCTTCCCTGCCACCACCCCATGTCATAATTCCATAGGTGCCCAGAGGCTCAAAATGGCTGGGGATTTTAAGCTTCATGCTACAGTGTATGTTGTAGCTGACAATCATATTTCAGTGAATAAAAAGATTCTGGATTTTTCTGATGACAGCCAAAGTTCATTTTATCAGGAGAGGCTCAACTGAAGAGAATATAGTTTCGTATGTTCTGCCCTCAAAGCATAAGAACATAGGAAGAAGCCTGCTGGATCAGACCAGAGTCCATCTAGTCCACAGCCACTCTGCTACTTGTGAGTGGCTCCACCAGGGTACCTTTGGGAGACTCCGCATGCAGTGGGATGTAGAAGCAATGGCCAACTCATAGGCTGTTGCTCCTGAGCACTTGGACTGTTAAGGCATTTGTCGGCATCTCTAGATCAAGGGAGGGATCAAGATTGGTAGCCATAGGATCAACTTCTCCTCCATAGAAATCTTGGGTCCAAGCCTTTTAAAAGCTACTATCCAGGTTAGTGGCCATCCACGCCCTCCTGTGGCAGCATATTCCAAACACCAATCACACTGCGTTGTGTGAAGAGAGTGTTCACGCGCACCCCAGTCCTAATTCTTCCCCCCCCCAGCATTTCCTTCCTTGGATGCCCCTGGTTCTAGTATTGTGAGAAGAGAGAAAAATTTCTCTCTGTCAACATTTTCTGTCCCATGCATAATTGTATAGACTTCAATCATATCCCCCCTCAGCCGTCTCCTCTCCAAACTAAAGCAGCTCTGGCTGTGTCCGTCTGCTGTGCTATCATAGCAGATTGTAGAAGCTTCATAAGGGTGCATGTTCTAGGGAACTCTCAAGGGCCACCAGAGCATCTCCCACAGTTCCGCATCGCAGGAGGTACTCAGCAGTTTTGGGAAAGAAAAAGAAGAGGAGTTTGGATTTATACCCCCCCCTTTTTTTTTTTCTTCTGTAGGAAGACTCAAAGGGGCTTACAAACTCCTTCCCTTCCTGACTAGCCCAAGGTCACCCAGAAGGAATGTAGGAGTGGGGAAACATATCTGGTTCACCAAATAAGACTCTGCTGCTCATGGGCAGAGGTGGGGAATCAAACCCAATTCTCCAGATTAGAGTCCACCTCTCTTAACCATAATTACCACTATACCACGCACACTCTCAGTATCCTTAATGGACATCTGCCTTTTCTCATCTTCTCAACGAGCAACCACAGTTAAACTTGCAAAGATTCCCTGAACACCGCTTTAGAGCTACCGCCGATTCATGAAGTCCTAGACATAGGTATATTGAGGGACTTCCCACAGATCTTTATGCGCACCTAATCTGATCGGGTGAGTCAGTATTGGTTTTCCAGTTGATTGGATTTATCCAGGTCTAATAGGATCCCCACACCGTATTAGTCCCGTAGTGCATTTGTAAATTGGATCATGCTCTGCTTGTCTGGCACACACGCCTCTTCAGAAGGAATTAGCATCACGTGGACAATCGTGCCTGCCTGCTTGGGGAGGTTATGCCACTTAGTCTGTGAGGAGTTATCTTGTCAGGACCATCGCGACTATCTCCCTTCCAAATTTTGGAGGAGCTCCCAAGACCCTGAGAGAGAATCCCACCTTTACTTCCTGAGGCTTTCTACTGCAGCAGACACTTTCGACTTTTCCAGGGCCTCTTAAGGAAGCTCCCATCTTAAGCAGAGTTTTCTTCCCTTCTACAGTCCATCGACGCTTGTAGGTATTAGAAATGCATACAAACTGCCCACAAGCGTTTGACTCTTAGATCCGATGGCGGTGAACCTTTGGCACTCCAGATGTTATGGACTACAGGGATATTCCTGACATCAGCCCCTGCCAGCATGGCCAATTGGCCATGCTGGCAGGGGCTGATGGGAATTGTAGTCCATAACATCTGGAGTGCCAAAGGTTCACCACCACTGCCTTAGATCCTCTATGGGAGCTGTTTTGTTCCCAGGGCTTGTGGATTGACTCCTATTAAAATTAAGAGTAATTCCAAATGTGTGGAAAAGATTACAATTATACTTTTTCGTTGTTGTTGATCCCTTCCTGTACTGCCAAAGGGAAATATTTGATGAAATATGTATTTTTTTCCCCTTCGCAGCTCATACCATACTCACTGAAACCCCAGAGGATTGTTATTATTTCTACAACTAATTTTGGGATCTTTTTGATTCCTGCATCAGATTGGTGGAATCCAGTTTTAGGTTTTTGGAAGGCTCGAAGTGGCAGGAAGGCCACAACATTGAAAACAACAAACACTGACATAAACACCTGGTGCCCGGACAGTTTTTTTAGAAGTGTTAGTTGCTGTCCGCAAGTGTTGGGACCAGCCCAAATAATATAGACTAATTTTGGTTTGTTTCTTGGGTCACTGGGGAAGTTCTGCAGACTGGAAGTTCGAGCCAAAGCTGGCAGCAGGCACTTGTGTTCAGATAATTCAGTGGTTCTCAACCTGGGGGTCGGGACCCCTTTGGGAGAGTCGAACAATGCTTTCACAGGGAGTGCGCCCTAAGACTCTCTGCATCCAGTGTTCTCCTCCATCATGTAAAATGGATAAAATAAGTTAGGGTTGGGGGGTCACCTACAACATGAGGAACTGTATGCTGTGGGATTTCTCCGTGACATTAGGGAAGGTTGAGAGCCACTTTAGATGATAATTCGGTGATAACCAAGGTGAGCTTAGGGAACAAGGCAAGGAAGTGTTTGAGGCAGCAAAGGGAACTCAGCAATTTGGCCACCTCGACAGCAGTTACTTCTGGTCTTCTGTTTGGGTGTGAAGAAAATGTTTCCAAATTGTGCACTGGACTTTATATTTAAATATTCATCTGCTCGGGGGGGGGGGGATTTTGCTCCTTCTCTTTCTTCAGGGTGACAGATGAAGTGTTCAACTTCCTCTTAGTTTGGTATTACTGCACGCTTGACAGTATAAGGGAAAGTGTCCTCATCAACAATGGATCAAAGTCACGGATCCCCTAAGATACAAGTACAGAAGGCTTTAACCCTCTTTATGAGACCAATCATACAGTTACCTTATCAGGTATTGGTTATAGGCTAGGCCAGGGTGTCGAACTGATTGGTTGCAAGGGCTGGATATGACATAAATGTGATTTGGTCAGACCAGGGTGAGGTGGTGGTAGCTCCCTTGGCTGACTCTAGAATGGCTCTCTGGAGGCAGTGGGGCGGCTTTTCTAGTCCTGAGGTTTAAAAGATTTAAAATACAAAAGATTGCTGCATCAGGCACTGTACAAAATGTACCAGAGGTTGGCAGCAAGAAAACTGGTGAGATCGCCAGAGCAGTAATAATATTCTAGGCGGAGTTCTTGTTTTGAAAGTTTCATGATGACCAGTTTTACAGGTAAAGTGATACCTATTTTTTTTTCTAGTAAGCTTGGCTGGTTTTTCTTCCTTCTTCCAAAGGCCAAACTTTTTGCCTTGTGTTTGCTTGGCTGAAGGGGTCGCGGTCCAAATAAAGTGCGGGGAGGGTTTGCATTTTTTAAAAGCTTGGTTTGTGTTTCAGCAGATTGCTTCATATGCAGCCTTCATAGGTATTTACAAAGCACCTTGGCTCCCAACTAAAAATGTACACTATGAATACAGGGAACACTTGCTTGCAAACGTGGGTATATATTTACATATACAATTGCAGCAATCTTTGCAAAAGCCCTGAGAGGTAGGCCAGTTTGATTATCTCCATGTTGTTGAGCGTATGGAGGAGCCAAGGCTGGAGTCTGTCTGAAAATTATATTTACCTGCTCAGGTCACCTAGGGAGTTGGCTGCTGGAATAAGATTCAAAGCGAATCCTCCTGAATCACAGCACATTTTTCTTAGACATTATGCTATGCCAACCGCATAATAAAGCAACAGATTTTTAAAAGTAGCCTTAATTGAATTGCAGCTCCTTCTCTACTGTACAGGCCTGTGTTTGCCGTGGCATAATCCATGAAATGTCCTCTTCCGTTGCAGGATTAAGGGATGGTGGGTGTCCCATCATTATGTCTCAACGTTTCTATCTGGTGTGATGTTAACATGGTAAGTCCTGCGCTTAATAAGTTAAAACAGAGTCTGAATCCAGCTTTGGAAACTCTAGAACTGGAAGCAGAAGATGGCCATGCCAGCAGGGGCTGATGGGAATTGTAGTCCATGAACACCTGAAGCACCAGGAGTTGGGACACATCTGCTCTAAAATGCACAATTTAGATCCATAGGTGTGCAGAGCTATGCGGCCCTCCAGATAGTTCATGACCACTACAATTCCTACCAGTACTTGCCAAGTATAGCCAATGCTCATGTTGGGAGGGACTGGTGGGAATTGTAGTTCATGAACATTTGGAGGGCTGAGAGTTTGACACCCCTGATTTAGACCATGGGGTGAGAACAATCTGTGGATGTAAGGCTACCCAAAGGGTTGGATCCAGACTAAACTGGCTATTCCCACCCATTCCCCTTTCCCACAAAAGAGCCTTCTCCTGTCATTACTCAGAGTCCCCCATCCTCAGGATCAGTACTTCATGGAGATCAGTGGGGGAGGATGTGGGGAGCAGGTTGCCAGCCCTGGATTGGGAAATACCTGGAGGTGGGGCGGGGACTGTGGTGGACTCTAAGGAGGACAGAGTTTAGCAAGAGGAGGGGCTTCACTGGGGCATAGCCTCCACCTTCCAAAGTGACAATTTTCTCCAGGCAAACTGATCTCTGTCCCCTTGAGATCTGTTGTAATCCCAGGAGATCTCTAGCTAGAAGTTGGCAAACTTGGCAGGGGAGGTGGCAGTAAAATTCTGTCCCACTGTTGTAAAATTTCATCGGGATCCAGTCCAAGAGACTGAATAGTGTGACTGAATTCCATTGGGGCATTTTGACAGGTCTTCTGTCCCGGGGTTAAAATTGAAGTCCTGATCAAGGTATTGGGGAGAGGTGTGTGTCCCCTCTCCCCTTTTGGTAGGGACTTCTGCCAATCAGCTTAGAGTATGCCACAATGGTAGGTCTTGCAAGAACAGATGGTGCAGTGGGATCTTAATAATTCTGAGGGCCCTGGGCAAAAGTCCAGGATGGGACCCCAGAATCACCACTTCCTCACCCCAAGCAAGGGGTGGCCTCTCCAGATGCCCAAAGTAGGGGGTGGGCAGCAGCAGCAGCAGCAGCCCTTGCCATGATGGACAGAGCTGCTACCGTTAAGGTAGGTAAGGAGAGTCCCACCTGGAGCAAGCAAGATGGGTAGGTGGCAGAATCAGCCAGTGCTCTGAGTCAGTGCGGTGGCCCCAGATCCTGCTCCTCTTCTTGCAATGGGCAGGCCTGGGGGGTGGCTCTTTCCAGGTCCATTTTTGGCCTCCTAGTTCACCCTGATCACGGAGTGCCACCCGCCAGGTCCTTGGGTCTTTTTTGGCTTTGGCATCATTTGCAAAGTCATATTATTCTGCATTCCTGGGGAGTCTCCTCTGAGTATTTAGAAACTCTTCTCTGATTACGGGTTGCCTAGTTTTGCTCCTGTAGTGATTGCCACAAGGTACTTTTCCTTTTAGGGCCAAATAAATTATTATGGGAAGCTGTCCAAACGGCTGCTTAAACCGAACAAGAATCTATGTTGCGTCTGTCACAGGGAGGGGGAGGAAGGGTAATACAAACACACTGGGAGGGTGGCTATTGTGATGCTTGGTTGGCGCAGCAGCTGTTTCAATATTGCATATTCGACTGCTCCTCCTGTGTAGCAAAACTCCCATTTTAGTCTCATGGTATTGCGATTAATAGCTGCAGAGGCTTCCTTTTTTCTCAGACTAGCCTTCTTCTTTTTTTTTTGGTTTTTTTAATAAGCTGGACTGTTGATTTTTAATATGCTGGACTGTTGACTGTCTCTCCGCTCCAGCAGTCTGTGGTGGTAAAGGTAGAAGGATGCTTACTTTGGTGAATTAGGGGAAATGAATTAAAGGGACCATGCTTATATGTTGGAAAGTACTGGAAAGGGGAAATGGGGTTAATTCCTGACAACATCAGATTGTGATACAGAAGGACACGGTGTGTGCCTGTTTACTCAGCCATCTTGTTTTGTTATTCTTCCAGGCCAGATGGTCTCATGTACCAAATGTTCCGCAACCAGTTTTTAGCATTCTCAATTTTTCAGAGTGAGTATGTTGTTTATTAACATTGGAGTTTTTCTCTTGATGCTGGAGGCTCGGTGGGGGAAATTCTTTGCAGGTTGTAAGAAGCAGTACAGATGTGCCTTGGAAGTCAGGCATGTGCATGGAAACAGCAGGAAAAAGTCATTAACTCGCAAACTTATACAAAGGCCAATTGGCCATCCTGGCAGGGGCTGATGGGAATTGTAGTCCATGAAAATTTGGAGCACCGTGGGTTAACCACTCCTGGCACATTCATCTCCCACCTTACTCTCCAAGGGGGACCAAAAGTAGTTTACAACATTGTCTCTCTTTCCTCCATTTTATCCTTGTAGGCAGGTTCAGCTGACAAACAACTCATGGTCATGCAGGAGAGTAGGAGTTTGAACCTGAGTTGAAATCCTAGTCTGACATCTCCTACACCACAGTTTATGGCAGAAAACTCCAACAGGGCTATTAGGAGGAGGAGGAGGGAGTAGTAGTAGTAGTAGTAGTAGTAGTAGTAGTAGTAGTAGTAGTAGTAGTAGTAGTTTGGATTTATATCCCCCCTTTCTCTCCTGTAGGAGACTCTCAGCAAGGGGCTGACAATCTCCTTGCCCTTATACCCCTCAGCAACAAACACCCTGTAGGAGGTGGGTGCAGGGCTGAGAAACTCAGAAGAGCCTGTGACCTTCTTAGCCCAAGGTCCCTTGCACACCTAGCGCGGTGTGTGGGAGATTACACAGGCTAATCAGAATTCCCCAGATCAGCCTCCACAGCTCAGGCGGCAGAGCTGGGAATCAAACCCGGTTCCTCCAGATTAGGGACAAGTTCAAATAAAAGACCTAGAAACTTTATAGAAACTCATAAATGGAGGACAGAAGAGCACTAAAATATTGGAGGTCCTTCCTCTCTTTTTCTTTCCTTTGACAGGGGAGACCTCTATACTAAAGTGACAAATCCTAACAAGAGGAGAGGGCTGTTTATTCATCAAGCGCACCTTTTTTTGTTAAATCTCAACCTTGGTTAGTTTGAATAATTCCATTACTTCCTCCTAGGTTGTGTCCAGTTTCTACAATACTACTATCAGAGTGGCTGCCTTTACAGACTTCGTGCCCTGGGGGAAAGAAACCACTTAGATCTTACAGTGGGTGAGTCTCACGAGAGGGAGGTGTCATTTTCTGAAGGCATTTATTCAGTCAGAATATCAGTGTCTTGTAGGGAGGGCAGAGGGAAATGCTTTGGCCTCTGTCCGTTGTGATAACACTGACCTACCTTACAGGGTAGTTGCAGGGATTGCATTCAGATCCTTGAAGCTTTTGAATGCCAGCAGTGCTGAACAAGTGCTACTGTGTTCCCTGCTTGAATCCCTTCTTGGAAAAACCTAGTTGCATTTCCTTTTCTAGGGTGAAAGCTTTTGCACACCTTCCTTCTAGCCTCTGTCCTATTTGATTAGGGTTCGACAGCTCTTCAAAAGTGCATTTCCAGACAAGAGGGTGATGATGCAGCTTTGTGATTTTTTCAGTTGGCAAGGTTCAGGGCAAAATGTGAGGCTCTTTTGGTGCAGACTAACTTGACTGTTGTCATTGTGGTCTTTTCACAGAGGGATTTCAGTCTTGGATGTGGCGAGGGCTGACCTTTCTGCTCCCCTTCTTGTTCTTTGGGCATGTAAGTTGGGCGGCCCTCCTCTAAGTGTTCCAGAAAGGTTTTTAAGCAGAAGGAGGTGGGAGACCATTATTGGTTTTAAAGCTTGCACTTCTGGCATTGTGGTGCAGGATTTCATGGTGTGGATGGGAGATCCTGGCTAGCCCAATTTTGTCAGATCTCAGAAGCTAAGTAGGGTCACTGTACTTTGGATAGGAGACCACCAAAGAAGCCCAGGGTCATAATGCAGAGACAGGAAGTGGTAAAGCACTTCTTAGAGCAGCCATTCTCAACCAGGGTTCCGGGGTACCCTGGGGTGCCGTGTCCCAAGGGTACCGCGGCAACACTACCCCATGGCCTGTGTGGTGTCTCCCACCCGAAGCCAGCAAGAAGGACATGGAGCACAGCCCATGGGGCAGGGCCTGCCACAGGTTAGCAGCCACCACCACCACCCCCAGTGCTTCCTTCACCCTGGGAGAGGGGAAGGTGGGAGTGTAATAGCTTTAGAGGGCAAATGGAGAGATTGTGAGGGGTAGAAACAGGGGTACTGTATGAGGATATGAAGAAGAGTGAGGTCAAGGCGTACCCCTGACCCTCATGAAGAGGTTGGGGAAACACTGTGTCTCTTAGAGAGTGTTGTGGAGTTTCGCCAGGCTGTATGGCCGTGTACCAGTAGCATTTTCTCCTGACGTTTCGCCTGCATCTGTGGCTGGGATTACTGTGGCACAGGGGGTGGAGGGGATCCTGCCTTCCCTCCCTCCCTGCCAGATTTCTTTTTTTTTTTTCTCAAAATCGCATTATCTTAGAGGCCGCATCACCCTATATATGTCCCTTACACGGCCATCCGACCGGTCAGTGAGGAGGCCAATTTACTCTAGTGGTCCCTGGCCCTTCAGCATGATAGGCTGCTGGTCTCTCACATCGGCTGCCAGGACCCAACTGCAGCTCCTGGCCAGTGGCCTGGTGGGGCAACTCTTCCTCCAGCTGTCCGGACCCTCTCACCCAGGGACCTTAGGGGGGAGTTCCATGGGAGCCTGTAAGAGGCAGACTGTTTCGCCCGGGCCTTTTGGAGGAACTCCAACCGCTTAATGGTGCCCCCTCCTTACGACCCTTGACAACAGCTGGGCCACCTATCACTCTAATCGCGAGAGTTAGGGAACCCTGCGGCTCTCAGATGTTCAGAACTACAGATTCCCATCAGCCCTACCAGCATGGCCAATTGTGCATGCTGACAGAAACTGATAGAGAATTGTAGTTCCTGAATTTATCTGAGAGAGCACGCAGGTTCTCCAATTCCCCGATCTAATGAGAGACTCAATGCCATGCCTCTCCCTTTCACAGGGGGGGGGAGGGATTTTTTATTACTGGAATGCTGGACGCCACTTTAATTTGCTGAGTTTTTAATATAATTTAGAACAGAGAACCCTGAAAATTTTTATCATTGCTTTTAAGTAGTTTACTTATTTTTATATTGTATTTTTTATGATGTTGTACACCTTGAGCCCTTAGGGGATGAAATCTTCGATGGGTATAAAAAAAGTCCTAATAAAGAATACAAGAATAAATAAATAAAATAAAAATGGTGCTGGGGGGTATGGGTTGGCCATTACAAGCTGGAAAAACCCTCTCCCCTGTGCTGCAGTGGTCTCAACTAGAATCGGGCATTCATGGTGCTCCTAGATGGCTTTCCATGATGCTACAAATACGAGGAAATTTATGTAATTTGGCCCCTTTGGCTCAGCAGAACAGTTGCATGTCACATGTCAAAAGCAATCTTGTACTAAAAGAGCCAGCAGTCCTGGGATCCACAATAGGATCTTCCTCGCATGAAAAGAAGTTACATACAGAGAATTTGGTGTTAGGGGTGCTATGTGGTTTCCGAGGGCTGTATGTATGTTCTAGCATTCTCTCTGTTTATACCATCTGTGATCTAGATGGCATCTTCAGATGCCAATACCGAATGCAGAGCTGAAGCGTACAGGGAAGAAATTGCTAGAACACTCCTTACAATGAACCCTACAGCACACCAATATTGATTCAAACCAGTGAGAAGCCCCTACTAGACTGTCCTAGAGAATTTTTATTGTTCATGTGTGTTTATGCTATATTTGTTTGTTGGGGTGATACGAAGTGGAGTTGGATCCAGGGACCACAGTTTGCCTAGCTTACAGTTTCAGGTACACAGATACTCTTCCAGAGGGAAAATGTGTGCAGTGGGATAATTAATTTGTAATTTGGGTCGGTTATTTAGATTTTTCTGCTTGGCTCTTCCAAGAATATAGTTCTGCTTTCTCAATTCTTTCTCCTTCCTTACCCCAACCCCTCCTTCAGTTCTGGCAGCTCTACAATGCTATCACACTTTTCGAATTGTCAAGACATAAGGAATGTAAAGAATGGCAGGTAAGCATTTGCTCTAGAAGGTCAGGCTTGAAGGGGTATTTAGGGGATATAGTAGAAGGTCAGTCTTGCTTTGTATTAGGGGATATAGTAGAAGAGGAGGAAGAAGAGGGGATCACTGTCTGTGTTCTATTACTGGTAGATATCTTATGTTACTATAAGTTGGATGCTCCTCTCTTGTCTCTTTGGGAGAGGGGCTGTGGCTCAGTTATAGAGATTCCCTTGGCATACAGAAGGTCCCCGGTTCAATCCACAGCAACTCCAGTTCAAGAGATTAGGTCAGGGGTGGGCAATTATTTTTTCCATGGGGCCGCATAAGAAACAGAAAATATTGTGGAGGGCCAGGCCAGGCGAAGGCAGTAGGCTAGCTTTTTAGAGAAGCCTCCTTGAAACCGGCATGCAAGACAACCCATTCTCACCCGAGGGCTTCAAGCATCTGGGGCAGCACTAGGCCTCAGCAGGGCTGAGCACTTTTCCGCAGAGAGCCCAGAGGCAGCCAAGGCAACCCGGCTTCTCGCAGGGCTTTCAAAGACGCCACCAGCTCCCAACCTTCTGGCTAAGGGGCCAGTCAGGGTCATCCAAGCGGGTCGGATAGTATGCTGGTCTGGCTAACGAATGTCCAGGTCTGGATTAGGTGGTAGGTGATGTGAGAGACCTTAAAACCACGGAGAGCGGCTGCCTGTCTGAGAAGTCTCTGTTGACCTAGAGGGGCAAATAGTCTGATTCCGTATCAGGCAGCTTCATGGAAAATTCTTAATGGGAGATCCGGGGTTTCCTGTATATAAGGTGGTAATTTCCTCATCAGTTGGAGTGTTTTTCTAAGCGTGTGTATAGCCAACACCAGGAAGTCAGCACTGTAAATTATAATCTTCACTGATCCTGTTTGCTGTGTGGACTTGGAATGGGGGTGGGAATGCACCAGGTAGAGATCAGCCCTTGCTGTGTCTGTGGGTGGATTGAAGAGATTGGATTTGCTAGAGGAGCTCTTGTTGTGGCCTGAAAAATACTAAATCCACTCAAGAGTGTTCTTGATTCTTTTTAAATATGAATGAAGGTTCCATTCAAGAAAAAGCAGATGAGGAAATGTTTTGTTTGTCCTCTTGCCTAATTTACAGTGGGTGAATCTCAGTTTGCTTATTGATTAGACGTAACAGTCTAAAATTATGCATGGCATAGAGAAAAATTAATCTCCCTTTCTCATTTATTATCAAGGAATTCCAGCAGAAAGGTGGGGGCAGGGGGTGAATTGGATGGTCAGTAAGTACCTGCTCATACAAGCCATTACTAACTTGTGGGATTTTTTCCCATAAGAAGCAGTGATACCCACTAGTTAAGATGATTTTAAAAGGGGGTGAGACAAATTTGTGGCGGAGAGACCTGTCAGCAGTTATTATCTAAGACTGCTAAAAGGCTGTTGAGAGGCTGTGTACTTCCAGATATCATTTGCTGGAGGTGACTTTGGGCTCAGTGTGGCCTTCTGGGGCATCTGCTTGGCTGCTGCAGAAAACAGGATGGTGAAATGGGTAGTCCTTAGTCTGTTACCATTGGGATTATATTAAACTCTGACATGATTAGTCAGTCAGCTGTTTGCTAAATGTTTTAACTTAATGTTTCCTTTTTTCCCTCTGTTTCTGCAATCTGCGGCTATTAAAACTATTATATTTGTTTGGTTTTTAACTGTATATTTGTCTGGTTTTTCCTTGTCCCTCCAGGTTTTTGTGCTTGCTCTCACATTTCTGGTGCTCTTCCTTGGAAACTTCCTCACAACTCTAAAAGTAGTGCACACCAAACTCCAGAAGAACAAAAGGAAGAAGCTGTGAAAACAGGATTGTGCTTCCGATGACTGGAATTTGGGGTTCGGTCCCTTTCTGCCTTCCCTTTGATTAGACTTGTATTTTGGACATGTTCCATGCTCGGCCTTTAACTGGCCCTACAGTATGCAAACCGTGGAGGAGCCTGCATCCTCTTTATGCTATGAAGTCTTCCCAGCTGACTTAATTTGCAAGTGCTTCTCTTTCCAGCTGGTAGCCACTTGTTTCTGTTTAACTTAATCCCACACCCATTTGACTTTCCTCGGAATACACCAGAGATTGATCCCTGCTAGGGAAAAGATGGGATTATCAAGAGAGAAAGGAAGCTTTACTACTCCGACATAAAGCAAGTGTTTGATTAAATGCTGGCTGAAATGCCAGCAGATATTGGAATCTTGGTGGCTGCTCCAAACTACTACATGGTTCCCCTTCCTGAGCTCTATGCATTTTGAGACTCCATCTTAGGAACAAACAGGGGCTGTGTGGGAACAGGGCTTGTGAACTTGAAGCTGCTAATGGCTCTTCTCCACTTGCAGACTAATTGGAAACACTGTCAGTGGCACATAAAACAGGTGGAGGGGATTCTTTGCCTCGTTACTGTAACTTAGACTTGCTTACAAACAAACAAAAAGCTATGTAGAAAGCCTCTTGAAACCCAGTGAATGATACGGTATAATGTGGTTTGTTCGCACAGAGGTTGAATGGGATGTTCCGTTTACAGGAACTCAAATTTTGTTGAGTCTTGATAGGGGATGGGGGAAGAAAAGATAGCAAATAAAAGTACTCCCTCCTCCAAGTCATTTTTTTAGCAGGTTTTATTTCACGTTGTCGTCAAACTTGAGGTTCCCTTTTAAAAAGTCATCTTGGAGGAAGTGGCTTTAAGGGTGGTGAAAATGTATGGCGAACAGGGCACACATTCAGAATTTTCCTGCCTGGGACTGAAGAGGCTACGGTGCCTGCCAAACCTGGGCACATCAGTAAAATGGAACTTGGATGTAAATGCTCCTCTCTGAAGCAGCGGTTTTGTTTCCTGGCTTGCCCAGTTGTCACCGGAGTGCTGTGTCCTCCGCTTAGGAACATTGCTGACCAGTTAGGAAGGATTCTGGGGAGAGCTATGAAGATGAGAAAGGGACTAGAACACTAGTTGCCTGGGGAAAGCCTGGAGAAGCCCTTTGTCCTGCAGGCAGATCGACAGGGATGTGTGTCAGAAGACTGATCTTGCAGGAGCGTCTGTATTTTTCCTATAACTGTTCCCCCCCACCCCTTTCGGTTTCAGCCTTTTGATTTCCAAAGCAGACTACAGCAGTCGGTTAAAACTGGACATTGAATGATATTGAATGATGTGCAATATAAAATAATATCAATAAAGGTGACCTGGGATAGGGTAACTATCCTCCTATTATTATTATTCCTACCCTCAGTGAATGGGAGAAGAAGCAAAAGGCTTAAACTACACACAAGGCAAGAAAATCTGTCAGCAGTTTGACAGTAGAGCAAGGTGAAACGAGGATCATAGAGTTGGAAGAGACCACCAGGGCCATCAAGTCCAACCCCTTGCAATGCAGGAACACACAATCAAAGCACCCCTGACAGACGGCCATCCAGCTTCTGTTTAGAAGTCTCCAAAGAAGGAGACTCCATAGTAGTGCATTCCTCTGTCAAACAGCCCTGACTGTCAGGAAGTTTTTCCTGATGTTTAGGTGGAATCTCTTTTCCGTCACCTTGAACCTATGACTCCTTGTCCTTGGAACGATTGGCTTGCTCTGTAGAGGCCAGCCATACAATTGTTAATACATGGCAAGATAGGTAGTAACGATTTAAATAACACAGTGGCATGTATCCTCTCTGTCTGCTTAGCAAAGTCCAGTAAGTGGAGGAAATGCCACTGAAGGCAGAAAAGGACTGCACACTTTGCTGAGTGGCATTGTAGGATGTGTAACAGTGGCTTTAGCGTTACCACAAATCTTAATGGAGTAGAAACTTTTCTTATGGGAACATTTTGGTCCTTTAAAAACTAAAGGTATTCCTCATTTTTCAAGAACAGGTTTTTTTTACTGCAAGAACACTTATTTAATCACGGCAAAGCTCTCGTCCTGCAGATCTTACCTTAGCTGCTGTGCTAGTAAGTTCCCACCCTCTTAGAAGTGCAAATGAAAGACTGACAAATTGTTGCTGGCCTCTGGAAATGGACCAGCTGTTCTCGTATTCGATCTTCAAATGAGAAGGCATGACTGGCAGAGACTGCTGTATGAAAACAAGTCAGTTTTCCAGGTAAAATTTCAAGGGGAACTGTCATTTTGAAAATCTAGAGATGTTTCCTTGCTAATTGCTGAAGGGAAGTCAGAAATGCTTTCTGTAGTCCTCTTCATTGTCTAGCTTGCTATCACAACAGGACACATGGCCTCGATTTCTTCTGCCGCTTGTTTCTTTTCATAGCGTTCAGTGCAATGCTTGCTGCTTCTCTAAATATGTCCTCAATGTTTTCACGGTACTTGGCTGAACACTCCAAGTAAGCGTCTGCATTCATCTGGCGACGAGCTTCTTCACCCTGGGGGAGGGGATCAAGGAAAGTTTTACAAAATGGAGTGAGGCCCAGGGCAGGCCACAAAGTCAAAATGGGGGGGCATTAAGTGGCTCCCTGTGAACTTTGTGTATATAAAGGGACACTTGGTGCTTGAGTATCTACTTCTCTCAGCAACTTTACAAATGTGTATGTGCTCGGATTTTTTAGGCTCCTCTTTTGCCAAATATGACTCTCTTTTTGGTGCTGTAAACATTAGGTTCATGTAAGAAGCGTAAAAACTGTTGTTGTAGAACATAGTTTCCAGAGACAATGATTGAGCATTCTTATGTAAGGCTGGGAAGGGGCTCTTGCTCAATGACATGTGCGTGGCATACCAGGTTCAATTCCCAGGGCGTCCTGGATTTTGGGCAGCAAGAGGAGGGGGTGGGGAAGTCTCTGCCTGAAACCTCAGAAGGCTTTGTCAGTCAAAGAATTTAATACCTGCCTAGATAAATCAACAATCTGACTGGGCATTCTCATATATTCATTGGGCAGTGCTTGGAAGAAGGCTTCTGTGGTCAACACAGGCCCAACAGTTCTTAATTACAGTTAGCCTTATGAAACCAAAAGCACTAGAAAGCTAGTGACTGAAATGTGTGTAAGATGTCCAAAGAACCGCCATCTGGCCTGCATCCTGTGCAGACAGGACAGAACTGCCCCACATAAATATCAAATCCCCCCTCCCCCACTGCAGCCATCTTTGCCTTTATGGACTCACGCACCCCCAAGAATATTATGGTGGTCAGAAGAGGGAATCTGCAAAAATTGCTATTTCACAAGTAGAAGGGGAGGCTAAGATCCAAACCTGTTTACCACAGTGGCCAACCACAATCCCCAGTAGCCCTCCATGCATGGTATGTGGGCCAAAGTCTCCCTGCAGTCTTGCCCTTTGCATGTGGAGCCTCTTTTTAGTTGTCATGACTCATAGCTCATAACTTCCATATACGAGCCAGTTCAGTCCTATGGGGTACCAAGTGTTTGCTGATAATGTTACAGTAGGAAAATCTAGTATCTGCCTTTTTAATTCACACAAAGGAGTCTGTGTGTGAAGATCGCGCTTTACGCATGATATAAAATATTTTACTAGGTATATACAGAGAAAGTTGGGGAGGTTGTCTTGTACGCCCAGTCGTCTTATATGCTGGAAAATACGGTAGATATATGGATCTAGTGTCCCGTTGCATTTACCTGGTTATAAGTGACTGGCTCCTGTTGAACTGAGCGGAGTTTCCGTAGGTATTCCTTGTCCTTTCGGAGATCTGTTTTGCAGCCAACAAGTACTGTGGGGATTCCTTGGCAGAAATGGCTCACTTCATGAGACCACTGGCAGAAAGAAGTTAAAGTGTTTAATTTACTGGTGTGCTTTTTGCAAGCAAGGTTTGGGGGGAGTGGGGAAGGTCTGGGTTTTTATTTTGAAACCTTATACTAATTTATTGTCATTCATGGCTGGAACCAACTGGTTTTCTCCAGACTACTTGATGATGGCGAGAAGTCTAGGAAGATGCCAGTCATGGGTGCAAGCAAAATGTTAGGAGCAAAAGCTATTAGACAACGGCTGCACATCTCGGAAAACCCACAACAGCCTTGCATAAATGCTTTTTTGCATTAGATCTGTCTGTACTTGTGCCACTATACAGACTCTCTTTTTTGCCATCAACGTAGCGGATGCTCTAGGGCAGAGGTGTCCAACTCTGGCGTTTCAGATGTTCATGGACTACAATTCCCATCAGCCCGTGCTGGCAGGGCCAATTGGGCTAGTCACAGTTCTTCCGAGCTCTCTCAGCCCCACCTACCTCACAGGGTGTTTGTTGTGAGGGGGAAGGGAAAGGAGTTTGTTAGCCCCTTTGAGTCTCCTATAGGAGAGAAAGGGGAGATATAAATCCAACTCTTCTTCTTTAGGGTTTTCAAGGTAAGAGATGTTCAGGGGTGATTTGCCACTGCCTGCCTCTGCACAGGAACTCTGGATTTCCGTGGCAGTCTCCTCATCCAAAATACTCAAAACTGGGCCAACCCTGTCTAGTTTCCAAGATCTGACAAGATCAGGCTATACAGGTCATGGGTGGACATTTATGAAGGCCCTATAAGTAACTAGTCTTTCTCTCCACATTGAAGAGGAAATGGATGTCTGCAAAGTCCTTCCGCAAATAAATTGACTTCCTTCAGAACCGTCTAATCTAATGTATATATTTCAAAGATGCAAGCCTTCTACGAAAGGTCTTTTACCTTAATTAATACATTATCGAAGCTGGTAGGATTCATGACGTCATAACAAACTAAAACCACACTGCTGTTCTGGTATGAAAGAGGTCGTAGCCGATCATAATCCTCCTGCCCTGGAAGAAAGGGAAGGGTGTTTAATTAAATGAAGTTTTTGTCCAGTGAAAGATCCTCTGAAGTAGGGATGGAAAAAAGCTTGTGCTTTCTATGTTTGTCTCTTCAAATCTGAGCACTAGCAAACACTAACTATAAGCTTCATATATAAGACTGTAATGACTCTCCCCCCCCCCCGCCCGAGTTCCACTAACTATAAGCTTAAGCCAGTAAGACTGTAATGACTCCCCCCCCTCCCCCCCGAGTTTCATTTGGGAGCAGTAAGGTGCAGGGATGGGCGGTATTTGAAGATCCCAAAGACAGCCAATCTGGAGTACTGGCTGAATTGTTGAGCTAGGACAGGGGTAGGGAACCTGCGGCTCTCCAGATGTTCAGGAACTACAATTCCCATCAGCCTCTGTCAGCATGGCCAATTGGCCATGCTGGTAGGAAGAGCTGATAAGAATTAGTCCCTGAATTTTATCTGGAAGCCTGAGGCCCCTCCCTGAACCAGGAACTTCAGAAGAACCAAGGTTCCAAAAATCCCCACATTCCACTATCACGGAGGTCCATCGGTGACGGTTGCCAATTACAGCATGCTGCCCTGTGCTGCTTGGAGGAAAGGCAAGGTAAAGATGGAGGGATGAATGGCTGTTTCCTGTTTCCAGGGTTTCTAAGGGAAACCATAGTAGTAAACTGGTGGAAAGTAGATTTATTTATATAGATCTTGTTACTTTCTCCAGGGGAGACCAAAAGCGGCTTACAATATAATTCGCTGCTTTATTTTCACAACTACCCTGTGAGGAAAGTCCGTATGACTGGTGCAAGGCTGCAGCAAGTTTCCATGGCAGAGTTGGGGTTCAATCCCATACCTCTCAGATCCTAGAGATCAATGCTCTAAGGAATCTAATCAATCACTTCATCACACTGTAGTTGTATACTCCACAAAACCAGGACTTAAAAAAGAATTCCTAACTTGATTAAAATGTTTTCTGAAGAACTCGATGTTCTTTCCTGGGGAAAATGGGAAACCTATTCCATGTCGAGATTCTAATACATCCAGCATGCTACATCACTATGATGTCACACATGGCAGGTAGCTTCTGTTGGTGAACCAGTGCCAGTAGCAAATCATCTGAGAAATCAAAAGGTCTCTGTTTCACCGGAAGCTGCCTTATCTGTTTGGGGAAGGGCGGGGGGGTCCAGAACACAAACGCACAAGCAACACCTGAATTGAAGGAGCAACCAAAACATTGCCAGGTATGTCATTACCTTTCCAAGAAGTTCTGAATTCCCGAGAAGTTAGACCACCACTCCCATTGTATACCTTTTGCTGGATACTTCTGTGGCACAAAACGCAGGCCAGGCTACCCTAGCGCCCCAATGGTAATTAGGTCGTAAAAACATATTTTCTGGAAATGTCACCTGCCCAGTGGCAGTTCTTAATCACCATAGGTCAGTGGTGGCGAACCTATGGCATGCGTGCCAGAGGTGGCATTCAGAGCCCTCTCTGTGGGCACGAGCACAAAGAGTTCATCATGTAGGGGGAGCGGAAAATCACGCCCCCCCGCCCCCCCCCCACATATATCTAGGCTGGTCTTGCTTCTGAGTAAACCCTCCTAGGGTCATGATTCACCCATTCGAAGCATTGCACGGTTGCTTCACCAAGCTTACTCCCAAGTAACACACACCTGGGAGCAAACTGTTTTTTCTAAACTAAGGCTCAGTATTCAGGTTAAATTGCCATGTTGGCACTTTGCGATAAATAAGTGGGTTTTGGGTTGCAATTTGGGCACTCGGTCTCGAGAAGGTTCGCCATCACTGCCATAGGTGAACAACAGTTTCCAAGACTTCCCAGTCTCGCTTGACCGACCAAGCCGGGGTCAGGGCCAAGGATGCCCTGGTTGAGGACAGCTGGGCTGTTTTAGGGTCAGGGACCACCAGCAGGTTGTCATTTGCTGAGTGCAGAGCTCTTTGGGGAACATATTGGGAAAGGTGATCTTGCCTTATTTATTTTTTTGGGAGGGGGAGAGATATTTCCAGCACTACAAGCCATTCAAAGCAAGGAGGCGTGTGCTAGTTAGTATCTAATTTGTGCAGGTTGGTTCACAAACGCTTCCAGTGCTGAATGGACACCAACTATCTCTTGTTTTCTGTTGGGGTTCAGCTTTGTCCTGTTCACTGCGCCAGGCTGTACTAGCTTATTCAGCAGGAAAGCATTTTGCAATGTCCAAAGGTCACATTACGTGCGTGCGTAATCTATGATGACACGAGTCCGAAGTAGTAGTACTTCTCTAGAGAGAGGAAGGTAGCATAGCCTTCATTGTGTTATGTGAAAGGAGAAGGTCGCGTCCATATTGGAGGGATTGGCCCAAATCATGAAAGCAGGCCGATGGTTTCCGCTCTATCCCCACAGTCAGCCGCCATTGCCTCTTGGGCCCGACAGCTGGTGCATCGCGCTTTTGGCAGCCTGGAATAAGCCGCTTTGAGCTTTCTGAGGATCAGCTACTTCCCTCGCACCAATGGCAGCGCTTTTCTAGCTTATAGGGCTGTTCAAGGATTTCTGATTTTTCTCAGCAATGACAGCACCAGCTCTCTACAAGACTCCTGTGTGCATCCTGGGCTGAGAACGAGCAAACAAGTGCATGAGAAGTCTGTGTCTGCAGCAGCACATACTGCTGCACTGAGTCCTCCACCCATGCCACAGAGATGAGATGCAAAGGTGTGAGGAGAGGCTTGACAGGTGGGGGCAAAAGGCTATGCCTGGTGGGCCCCCAGTGGAAGAAAAACGGCCTGGATGACTTGTGTTACATAAACGGTCAGATTAGATTATCGGTGGGAGGCAGGATTGGCTCATAGGTCAATGAACCAGTCAAATATTGTCAGTAGACCATCTGCTGTGTGACTCCCAAATATTTCCTGAGGGTAAAAATGCCACTGCGGAGGTGGCAGTTTACCTTTAAAAAAAAAATCTCATACTGTTCTCATTGGTTTAGCCAGGATCAAAATGAGGGCTGCTTTCCCCTCCAGCCCTGCAGTGGTCAGGGACAAACTTAGCAGAAGAGCAGAGTTTCTCCTCCAGATCACTTATTCTGACTGTAGGCATCCAAAATAATTAAACAGTTGCTTTATAGTTACTTGGCTTTATTTCTGGGTTATATGTTTTAAACTTGTAGATGGACCCTGGTGTTAATAGGCTAAAAGACAGGAGAAAGAACTGTTCAGTGAACTTTTTCAGTTTGTAATAATGGGGCATTCTTTAGGGCCCAAACATCACATGGAGCATCGGCCTCTCCCCTATTTAAGCTGAGAATGTGGACTCCACACAGAACTTCTCTGCACCTGCATCAGAATGAAGGCAGTAAAGTGATTAGAGTGTCAGGTTAGGACAGTGGTGGCGAACCTATGGCACAGGTGCCAGAGGTGGCACTCAGAGCCCTCTCTGTGGGCACACGCGCACAGAGTTTGTCATGTGGGGGGGAAATCGCCCCATCATACACACATCTAGGCTGGCCTAGGTCCCTGGACTTGATGTGCATGAACCTCAGTGAGCAGGGAGGACTCGGCTGGCGGGCCTGGTGCCTGTGATCCAGGTGGCTGCTGCCCGGGGGGGTGGGCAGAGGTGGCAGAGATGCTAGAGAGGCACAGTGGCGCATGTGGTACTTGCTGGAGGCTACAGCAGGCTGGCCCCTGCTTGAGAGGGTTATTCAGGTTAAATTGCCGCATTGGCACTTTGCAATAAATAAGTGGGTTTTGGGTTGCAATTTGGGCACTCGGTCTCAAAAAGGCTCGCCATCACTGGGTTAGGATCTGGAATTCCCAGGACTGAATCCCCCCTTCTGCCATAGGGAATTGCTGCAGTGACCTTGAGCCAGTCACACACACTCAGTCTAATCTATGTATGAAGGTGATTGTAAGGACACAAAATGAAGGAATGGCGACCAATGCAAGCTGCTTTGGGACAAAAGGCCAGGTATAAGTGAAGTTAAATAAATATTGCAGAGGAGGCTGGCAAATGTTAAAGAAGGTTCTCGGCCATTAGTCATCTGGCAAGCTTCTGATCAGCCCCGGGAAGCCAATGTTGTAAATGGTGCAAAAGTCATTTGCTGCTACTTAATTTTTTAACAATTCTAATATTATGCAGCTTGAGTCAAAGCCATACATCACCTACCCTGCCTGCAATCTCTTCCCAGCCACTGCAGGAAGTCTGAACACACTGCCGGTTTGTGTCTTTGTGTTTTTAGTAGTCTAAAAAATGGTGTCTTTGTTTTTAAAGCAAGATTACCTGCAGTGTCATACAAATGCAGGAGGACTTCTTTTTTGCCAACAGTAATGCTGCAGGTATATTTCTCAAATACTGAAGGAGCATATTCCTGTTTGAGAAGAGAAATGAAATGAGTTAATGTGTTATTAGAAAATACTGTTAAAGTCATGGTCAACAGCCCTGCTTCCCTCTGCCTCCAACTTGTAACTGCTTAGTTTTCTATGTATGATGCTTTAAGCTTAATCTTTGTTTCAACTGTATCTAGTAAATTTCAACCAAAAATTTAAGCTGCTCCAACTAAGTTTCCAAAAATAGGGTTGTTTTTAAAAACAGACCTTAAATGCAGCTTTTGAGAAGACTTGGTTCAGACCAAAGAACCTACATTCCTATAACCATGAGGTAGAGCAGGGGTGTTAAACATTTGGCCCTTCAGTGCACTTATCAGGCCTGAAGCCAGCTGAAGCACACACACACTCGCAACTCTTGATCTGACCTGGCAAGGCCAGGACGCCATCCCACCCCCTGCTGCAGGCTCACCAGTCCAGGCATCCCCCAGTGCCATTCTGGGGTCAGCCAAGACAGCCAACCCCCTTCCCCCCAGGGCCAGCCTGACCAAGTCACATTTATGCTATATCCAATCCTCGTAACAAATGACTCTGGCACCTCGAGTTAGAGATTCTTCCCAGCCCAAAATTCTGATGAGCATTATGGTGGTGTCTTCCTTGCCTCTCTGTAAGAGAGAGGGCAGAGAGAGAGAGCTTTGAAGAGAGTCAATGCACAACTTTCGAATGTGGGGCAAAAAAATAAGCCTTTTTAGGGAGGGAGGCTCTGAAAATTAAAACAGGCATGTGGAGAAAATGTAGGTGCTGCAGCCCACAGATGCCACCCAGTGGGTGCTCAATCTTCTGACATAACAACTTTCCTGACAGTCCCAAAAACAGTTGTGTTTCCTAAGGGAAAAGTCTGTAGTTTGGAAGCAACAAAACTACTAACCCAGGTTGTTGACAGAAGAGGAAGCTACTACAGTGGTTGTGTTTCTTTGGGCAAAGTTGTTCGACACAGTCACCGTTGTACTGTCTGCTCCGCCTAGGAAACTCTTAGCATCTCGACTGGCTATGGAAATTTACTTATCTACTGCAAAATCATCTACCTTTTCCAAAATACCAACATATCTTCATTACAAGGCAGGGTAAATGTGTAGCCCTTGCGGTTTTGATGTGAGAAAGCATAAATACAGTGGCTGCTGAAGATATAAGCCAGAAGTCTGCAAGGGGCTTTCAGGAGCTGGGATTTGTGTCCTGACACATTCAGTTTCCTCTTGCTCACACTTCGCTTCTTGCACTGCTTTGCTGCCCAAATTCAGCCACCCTGATGACTGTTACAAAATTCCAGTTCTGTACGGTCTAGGTTTTCCAGTCATGTAAGCCTTCTTTCTATGTTGCTGTGGGTTGGTGACATCTGCCTCCAGAATTATGCTTCAAAAACAATTAGCCTGATGCTAGTGAAGTGCATTGTGTTCCCTGCAACCTTTGTGTATATTTTGAGAGTGATACAGCCGAGCCTTCAGACAGGTTAGAAATGGCTGTCCTGGACTTCCTGGACCACTGCGAGTAGGTAGCAAAAGTAGAAGAAGAAGAAGAAGAAGAAGAAGAAGAAGAAGAAGAAGAAGAGTTTGGATTGATATCCCCCCTTTCTCTCCTGCAGAAGACTCAAAGGGGCTGACAATCTCCTTGCCCTTCCCCCCTCACAACAAACACCCTGTGAGGTAGGTGGGGCTGAGAGAGCTCCGAGAAGCTGTGACTAGCCCAAGGTCACCCAGCTGGCGTGTGTGGGAGTGTACAGGCTAATCTGAATTCCCCAGATAAGCCTCCACAGCTCAGGCGGCAGAGCGGGGAATCAAACCCGGTTCCTCCAGATTAGATACACGAGCTCTTAACCTCCTACGCCACTGCTGCTCAGGTAGCTTGCAAAGTGTCCTGGGGTAACCTGGGGAGCTGATATCATGCTGGAAATGACTTTTGACATCTGCAAATGTCTGCAACACAAGTGTGCAACCCTAACCCTCAAATTGGCTAACAGCTACAGCCTCTACAGGAAAACCATCATCAGCACATCCTGCTACTGTGTGGTTTAGATGCGAGCTGAAGGATTTCCTGAGAAACAGTTAGTATAAAAAGCCTTTGGTCCAAGTGATGAGATGGGCTTTCCAGGAAGTTCCATTTATACCCATACTACACCAAAGCCCCATTAAAAAAGTTGAAAGTGGCTCTGCCATGATGCTATTTCGGTAGTCCTAAAACAGGCAGCTTCCAAACCCAGCTCAACAAACTGTGTGTGGTGGAGAGAGATTTTACTTGTTGACCGTTGCCTGAATCTTATGAGGATACCTTGGACTTTTGGGAACTACTTTGTAAGGCTACCCCCCTGCCAATCCAAGTTCATAGCTTCCCAAGTACATGGAAAAAAAAGAGGAGGTTGAAGCCAACCAGTTTATTTTTATTTATTTATTTATTATTTCATTTTTATACCGCCCTCCCTATACCTATAAGTCATGTGGGTGGATTGTGTGGCAGGCTATGAAACTGCTGCTGAACTCAGCTGCTAATTGAGGTGTTCCTGTCACTCTGTGTGGGTATGTGGTGGACTGTTGTTTCGGAATTATCTGTTCCATCTGCTTCTAACAGTGGGGGGATTGCGCAGGGCAACCCTTTCTGAGGGTCTCTGAGGCAGTAGACTGGCTCTGTTGATGAGGGTAGTGTACCCTTGCTAGACTATGGAGTTCTCGGGGTGGGGGAAGTCTGTTCCATTGCTCTTCTGTGGGGCTGAATGGCTTGTCTACATTATCGTTGCTGTGATGTTAGGCACACATTAGTTCCACAGAACTGGATGAATTTATTCTACGGAGTTTCCTAAAAGTGTATGGACACCTCTAATCTATTTCAAGAGCCACATGGTCAGTGTTATTACTGTGACAGAATCTACCCTGTAGAATTGGGGATTGTTTCTTATAGAGCAGTGGTGGCGAACCTATGGCACGGGTGCCAGATGTGGCACTCAGAGCCCTCTCTGTGGGCATGTGCAAACAAAGTCGCCCCTCCTCCCCCACACATCTAGGCTGGCCTGGGCCGCTGGGATCGATTATTAGCATTAAACCTAAGACCTAGTTTTGGGGAAGCAGAGTAGTTAACCCTGTTAAGCGCTGTTAAACCCCACTGATTTTCATGTGAATAATTAAAGCATGATCCTTTACCTGAGAGTAAGATCGGTTGCTGGCAATGAGGCTTGCTTCTGAGTAAACCCTCCTAGGGTCATGATTCACCCGTTGGAAGAGTTGCACGGTTGTTTCAAAGCAAAGCCACCGACTACCACCAAGCTTACTCCCGAGTAACACACACCTCGGAGCCAACCATTTTTTCTAAACTAAAACCTCAGTATTCTGGTTAAATTGCCGTGTTGGCACTTTGCGATAAATAAGTGGGTTTTGGGTTGCAGTTTGGGCACTCGGTCTCGAAAAGGTTCACCATCACTGTTATAGAGGATTAATTAATTACTCAAGGGCTGTATTCTAGGCCCTGCCCTGTGGTCAGGTATATCCTAACTCAGGAGTTATGAGGGCATCTGGTTTATGTGAATATGGCACCTTACTCATAACTCAAGGTAAAACTAATGAAGGTAATGAATTAATCAGCCAATGGGGACCTAAAGCAGATTACATTGCTCTTCTCACAACTCCTGTGAGAAGGGTTAGGGTAAGAGTGTGTGACTAGCTCAAGGTTACCCAGAAGGTTTCCATACAACAGTAGGGATTACTAGTCCAGCACTCTTAATAGCTACACCACAGTGTATACACACTATACCTACTAGCCCATGAGCATTGAGCACAGGGCTAGGCCTTAAAATCATGACCTGGAACATTTTTCTCCCCATACTCCTTTTTTATTTTGTAACATTCTAGCCCGAGCAAGAGCTCTGGAGGACTCCAAAGCCTGCACAATTTTGTGTCATTTTGGTTGTTCCTATACATGGACCGTGGTTTGCACCTATCTAATGCTGGTCTCTGTAACATTGTATGTGAAATCTGGCAGACATGGATACAGGTGTACATGGGATAGCTTTCAAGTTTTTTTTCCGGTGTCCATAGGACTGAGTACATGTCAGATTCAAGATAAAATCACTTCATTTTTAAAATTTTTAAAAATGAGGAATGCGTCTATTCCTTGTACAGCTCTTAAAAGTTGTGGATGGCTTTCGGATGCTGATGGTCAACAGAGGACTTGTTTTTGCTGTTTTCTAAAGGTTGGATTTATTAACAAGACCCAACCTATATAATCTCCGTTGTATTAAGCAGATCTGGGTTAAAATCCCACCCATCCATGGAACACACCAGCTGCCCTTGAAGCACTAACAATTCTCACACTAGCCCTGCAAAGTAGGCTGAGAGTGTGTGACCGATCCAAGGTCCACCACGAGAGTGGAGATGTGAACTGTGCTTTCCCAGAGTTTGCACTGACACTTCTAACTGCTACACCGCACTACTGCACTCTCTCTGCTTAATCTGCCTCACAGGGTGGTCGTGAGGATAAAATGAAGGTTAGCTCTTTGACACTAGGGGGGCAATTTGAAAACTAGAACTGCTCTGAATTTTTCAGCCAAACTAAACCCAGCTAAACCCAGCCACTGCCTTGATCTGAGGAAAAAATTAAACCGGATTAAGCTAAACCCAGCCACTGCCTTGATCTGAGGGAAAAAATTAAACCGGATTAAGCTAAACCCAGCCACTGCCTTGATCTGAGGAAAAAATTAAACCAGATTAAGCTAAACCCAGCCACTGCCTTGATCTGAGGAAAAAATTAAACCGGATTAAGCTAAACCCAGCCACTGCCTTGATCTGAGGAAAAAATTAAACCGGATTAAGCTAAACCCAGCCACTGCCTTGGTCTGAGGAAAAAATTAAACCGGATTAAGCTAAACCCAGCCACTGCCTTGATCTAAGGAAAAAATTAAACCGGATTAAGCTAAACCCAGCCACTGCCTTGATCTGAGGAAAAAATTAAACCGGATTAAGCTAAACCCAGCCACTGCCTTGATCTGAGGAAAAAATTAAACCGGATTAAGCTAAACCCAGCCACTGCCTTGATCTGAGGAAAAAAATTAAACCGGATTAAGCTAAACCCAGCCACTGCCTTGATCTGAGGAAAAAATTAAACCGGATTAAGCTAAACCCAGCCACTGCCTTGATCTGAGGAAAAAATTAAACCGGATTAAGCTGAACCCAGCCACTGCCTTGATCTGAGGAAAAAATTAAACCGGATTAAGCTGAACCCAGCCACTGCCTTGATCTGAGGAAAAAATTAAACCGGATTAAGCTAAACCCAGACACTGCCTTGATCTGAGGAAAAAAATTAAACCGGATTAAGCTAAACCCAGCCACTGCCTTGATCTGAGGAAAAAAATTAAACCGGATTAAGCTAAACCCAGCCACTGCCTTGATCTGAGGAAAAAATTAAACCGGATTAAGCTGAACCCAGCCACTGCCTTGATCTGAGGAAAAAATTAAACCGGATTAAGCTAAACCCAGACACTGCCTTGATCTGAGGAAAAAAATTAAACCGGATTAAGCTAAACCCAGCCACTGCCTTGATCTGAGGAAAAAATTAAACCGGATTAAGCTGAACCCAGCCACTGCCTTGATCTGAGGAAAAAAATTAAACCGGATTAAGCTAAACCCAGCCACTGCCTTGATCTGAGGAAAAAATTAAACCGGATTAAGCTAAACCCAGCCACTGCCTTGATCTGAGGAAAAAATTAAACCGGATTAAGCTAAACCCAGCCACTGCCTTGATCTGAGGAAAAAATTAAACCGGATTAAGCTAAACCCAGCCACTGCCTTGATCTGAGGAAAAAATTAAACCGGATTAAGCTAAACCCAGCCACTGCCTTGATCTGAGGAAAAAGTTAAACCGGATTAAGCTAAACCGAGCCACTGCCTTGATCTGAGGGAAAATTAAACCGGATTGTTTAAACCAGCCACCGCCTTGATCTGAGGAAAAATTAAACCGGATTGCTGAACCCAGCCACTGCCTTGATCTGAGGAAAAAATTAAACCGGATTAAGCTAAACCCAGCCACTGCCTTGATCTGAGGAAAAAATTAAACCGGATTAAGCTAAACCCAGCCACTGCCTTGATCTGAGGAAAAATTAAACCGGATTAAGCTAAACCCAGCCACTGCCTTGATCTGAGGAAGAAAGAGTTAAACCGGATTAAGCTAAACCCAGCCACTGCCTTGATCTTGAAGAAAAAAAGATTAAACAGGATTAAAGCTTTCAAACCCAGCCACTGCCTTGATCTGAGGAAAAAATTAGAAGCGGATTAAGCTTAAACCCAGCCACTGCCTTGATCTGAGGGAAAAAAAGTTAAACCGGATTAAGCTAGAAACCCAGCCGCTGCCTTGATCTGAGGAAAAATTAAACTGATTAAGCTAAACCCAGCCATAGCTGCTCCAGTGATCTGAGGAAAAAATTTAAACCGGATTAAGCTAAAGCCCAGCCACCTGCCTTGATCTGAGGAAAAGTTAAACCCGGATTAAGCTAAACCCAGCCACTTGCTCTAGCAGTCTGAGGGAAAAAATTAAAGCCAGTTAAGATGAACCCAGCCACTGCCTTGATCTGGAGGAAAAAATTAAACCGGCAGTTAAGCTAAAGCCCAGCCACTGCCTTTGATCTGAGGAAAAAATTAGAAACCGGATTAAGCTAAACCCAAGCCACTGCCTTGATCTGAGGAAAAATTAAACCAGTTAAGCTAAACCCAGCCACTGCTCCAGATGCACGGGAAAAGTTAAACCGGATTAAGCTAAACCCAGCCACTGCCTTGATCTGAGGAAAAAATTAAACCGGATTAAGCTAAACCCAGCCACTGCCTTGATCTGAGGAAAAAGTTAAACCGGATTAAGCTAAACCCAGCCACTGCCTTGATCTGAGGAAAAAGTTAAACCGGATTAAGCTAAACCCAGCCACTGCCTTGATCTGAGGAAAAAATTAAACCAGATTAAGCTAAACCCAGCCACTGCCTTGATCTGAGGAAAAAAATTAAACCGGATTAAGCTAAACCCAGCCACTGCCTTGATCTGAGGAAAAAATTAAACCGATTGCTAAACCCAGCCACTGCCTTGATCTGAGGAAAAAATTAAACCGGATTAAGCTAAACCCAGCCACTGCCTTGATCTGAGGAAAAAAATTAAACCGGATTAAGCTAAACCCAGCCACTGCCTTGATCTGAGGAAAAAATTAAACCGGATTAAGCTAAACCCAGCCACTGCCTTGATCTGAGGAAAAAGTTAAACCGGATTAAGCTAAACCCAGCCACTGCCTTGATCTGAGGAAAAATTAAAACCGATTAAGCTAAAACCAGCCACTGCCTTGATCTGAGGAAAAAATTAAACCGGATTAAGCTAAACCCAGCCACTGCCTTGATCTGAGGAAAAAATTAAACCGGATTAAGCTAAACCCAGCCACTGCCTTGATCTGAGGAAAAAATTAAACCGGATTAAGCTGAACCCAGCCACTGCCTTGATCTGAGGAAAAAATTAAACCGGATTAAGCTAAACCCAGCCACTGCCTTGATCTGAGGAAAAAATTAAACCGGATTAAGCTAAACCCAGCCACTGCCTTGATCTGAGGAAAAAATTAAACCGGATTAAGCTAAACCCAGCCACTGCCTTGATCTGAGGAAAAAGTTAAACCGGATTAAGCTAAACCCAGCCACTGCCTTGATCTGAGGAAAAAATTAAACCGGATTAAGCTAAACCCAGCCACTGCCTTGATCTGAGGAAAAAATTAAACCGGATTAAGCTAAACCCAGCCACTGCCTTGATCTGAGGAAAAAGTTAAACCGGATTAAGCTAAACCCAGCCACTGCCTTGATCTGAGGAAACATTTAAGCCGGATTAAGCTAAACCCAGCCACTGCCTTGATCTGAGGAAAGTAAAACCGATTAAGCTAAACCCAGCCACTGCCTTGATCTGAGGAAAAAATTAAACCGGATTAAGCTAAACCCAGCCACTGCCTTGATCTGAGGAAAAAGTTAAACCGGATTAAGCTAAACCCAGCCACTGCCTTGATCTGAGGAAAATTTTTAACCGGATTAAGCTGAACCCAGCCACTGTCTTGATCTGAGGAAAGACTTAACCCGGATTAAGCTGAACCTAGTCACTGTCTTGATCTGAGGAAAAAATTAAGGCGGATTGTGCCAGAATGTGGTCTGAGGAGAGCCTGAGGGGAAAGTGTGGAGTTCTAGAAGTTTCTGACCCAGGCCTAAAATCGCCCATCTTTTTTTGGGGGGGGGGGGGCGCCAGCGCTGATTGGCTGAGAAGGGCTGAGTGGCTGCTGGGGCTATAAAAGAGGGACGCGGCTGCCCCTCACTCACCTCAGGGAAAGTCCCCCTCGCGTAGACCTGGAGGAGCGACGTCTTCCCGCAGCTCCCGTCGCCCACCACCACCACCTTCAGCGATTCCCGCTTCTTCTTCCCCTCGGGCGGGCAGGCAGGAGGCGAGGCGGCCGCCGCCGTCGGGCCAGCTTCTCCTTCGGCGGCCGGCGCTGCTGGGGCCGCCCCGTTGGCGACGGCCATGAGGAGAGGAGCCCTTTTTCTCCCCTCAGCCAGAAAGCGCGGGAAAGCAGCAGACGCCCGAGAGGCTGAGGGGAAGCGGTCTGGCGGGAAAGGAGGCTTTCCCCTCTCCTGGCTATTTACTATTATTCGGTGTTCTTATTGTATATGGCGGCTGCAGCCTCCTGCAGTCTTTTTTGTGGAGCCGACGGAGCCTTTCTGAGGAGGCGCGGGTGGCTCATCGGTCGAGGTTTCCCTTGCGGGAAGGCGGCCTCTTCCTCTTTGCTTCACACTTTTTTGAAGCATGTGGAAAATAGGTTTTGGACTGACGTCTTTTCACACGAAAGGGGGGCAGTGCATCATCTGCGTCAAATCATGCCTTACATGCTCGTGGTTTTTTACTTTTTGCAATACCAGCACATGGTCTTTCCCCCACTTTCACAACAACCCTGTAAGAAAAGTCCTCAGTTACCCAAGCCTCCCTGATGAGAGTCCTTTTACACTACGCTTGCATTCTTTGGCATCCTAGTGTGCTTTGTGTCACACCTTTCCAACAAGGAAGGGGAGGGTGCCCATTGTATTCCATTTTTACCCTCACAACAACCTTGTGAGGCAGGATAGACTGACAGCAATTACCACAAGTCCTTCCAAGTGAGTTTTGTGTCTGAGCAGGGGATTGGAACTGGCGTCTTCCTGAACTGGAGACCTTCATTGCCACTTGGGCCCGCCCAGCTGCTCGAAAAACCTCAACTGGCCGTTGTTTGGGGGCCTCTGCCACCGACCCCTCACACACCAAGCTCACCCTGGAATCGCAGAGGAGCCTCTCAGCTTGCCCGACCAAAGCCACACACACTGCAAGTCAGCAGCAGCAGGCAGACACAAAGGAGGTAGAAAAAGTTCATGTGCTACTCCATTCCCCTATAGTTCATCCCAAAAACCAGAGAGGCCACACTCCTGTAGTTCTCCAGCATGACTTCCCTGCAGAGAGCTGCAGCAGGGCCCACTCTGCTTCTGTGAAATATACAGCCACTTCCTCAAAGAGAACTGGAGACTGGACTGGCGGTGCAGTGGCTGTTTCCACAACACTGCATAGAGGATAGATCAATAATGTCTCTTCACTGCTATGAGAGAGGGCACCTGGAACATGCTCCTGGGACTGCGCCTGCTGCCCTTTCTCTGAACGAGCTCTTTTTGTCTCAGACAACTCAGCGGATGGGTCCCACATCTGCTCTGTCTGCCTCTTCTCCTCTGCCAGACTCAGGAGGAAACCTTCTGCCAGGGCCACCGCTTGCGAACTGGTCTCCAGCTCACATCCTCTGACCCAGCGCTGCATATCTTGGGGCAGGAACTGCTCCAGGATCTGCTTCCTGGAGTGCCTCTCCAGCTTCAGCCAGTGGTTGCAAATTTCATAGATCTGGCTGCAGACCTCTCAGGGTCTGTCAGCCTCCTAATAGCGGAACTGCGGGAAGCGACGGCAAAGTACTTCTGAGTTCAGAGGGTCCTGATCCCAGATCTCTGGCACAGCTGTCTCCCAGAAATCAACCCCACTCCCACCTTGATGCGATGGGGGCCTTTCTCTTCTCTCGCCAGGCCCTAGAAGTCCTTCTGGGTAGTGCTCTTCCATCTCCTTCCCCTTGTATTGGGTCACCTCTGACTGTGAAAAGATTTATTTATTTATTTATTTATTTATTTATTTATTATTTGATTTAGTATACCGCCCTATCCCCAAAGGGCGGTAGAATGAAGATGCCTTCATTCATCGAGCTGTGAAGAGAGGCTTCTCTCTGTAGGAATGCGGGGGCCAGGCAGAGACAGAGGGTAACATACTGGGAAGAAGCTGCTACTGCAGCTGCCCTCTGAGCTCATGCCACCATAGACTTTAGATCTGGAAGCCCTGCTCTGACAGATAGTCTAACTTAGTTATTGAGTGTGGTAAGAGTGCACTCCTATCATGTCCAGAGTAATAACATTATGAACTTTATTATCCCAGGCTCAGCAGTGGCCATATATGAGAAAACATTCATGGAGGACAGGGCAACCTACAGTCATTAGCCATCATTGAACCTCCAAACACAAAGGCAAGCCCTAGCATCTGGTATTCAAATGGAGGTTGTCGCCATGGTCTTGCTCATGGGGGCCGGGTCTCTTTGGCTACTAATGCGAAACATGCAAGGACTCCATGTCCCTCCCCCCAAATCTTTGCAAATGTTTTTTTTCCCATAAAGGGTCTTAGCTTCCTCCAAAATGTTAGTATTCTGACTCTAATCATTCTTAAGGATCATGACTGGCACTGAAATCCACAGAGTGGATCTCTTTGGAAACCACAGCCCCTAATACTGGCAATCTATAAAGCGTATTTCAAACATTTTGCTTGCCTGCTACTTTATGAAGTTTCCCAGGCTTGTACTAAAGCAAATACTCCAGAAAAGACCCTGGCCAGTGTTTAAAAACTGCTATTCAAACTTTTCTGTTCAAACTACTGGGAGTTATAAATCTTCCAGGTGTCATCATTAAACTAGGATCTGGGAAATCTTATCTACCATGGAAGCTTGCTGGATAACATTTAGACAGTCACTTGGACTAATCTATCTCACAGGGTTGTTGTGAGGGCAAAGAACAATTGAGCTTCTTTGGATCTGCATCAGGAAGAAAGGTGGGATATAAACAATGTATATAAACTGCTCTCTATAATTTGAGCTGCTTCAACATCCATAAGAAAACACACAGAACTCTTGGGTGAGGAGTCCTAAATACAAGAATGATCTAAGTTAATTCTACCCAAACCCCATGTGGATTTTCTTTCTGAAGGAATTTCTGATGTGATTTCTACCAGGTATGTTAACAGCTGAAGCAATTGTTTTTATCAGGTCACCTAATAGCAGAACTACATTGTTGCTTTACCCCTTTTTGCAATTTAGGTGCTCAAGTGGGCTGATGAAGCGGGACAAAATCCTCATGCTGCATAATGTGTTCTTTTTTTACATATCACGTGTTGTGGAGCAGCAGTGGCGTAGTGGCTAAGAGCAGTGGCTAAGAGTAGGTGCACTCTGATCTGGAGGAACTGGGTTTGATTCCCAGCTCTACCGCTTGAGTTGTGGAGGCTTATCTGGGGAATTCAGATTAGCCTTTACACTCCCACGCACTCCAGCTGGGTGACCTTGGGCTAGTCACAGCTTCTTGGAGCTCTCTCAGCTCCACCCACCTCACAGAGTGTTTGTTGTGAGGGGGGGGGGAAGGGCAAGGAGATTGTCAGCCCCTTTGAGTCTCCTGCAGGAGAGAAAGGGGGTATATAAATCCAAACTCTTCTTCTTCTTCTTGTTACAACAGTTGGACAAGGCTGTGTATATATGTAGATCATTTGGTTTATTCAACCTTTCTGAAACGGAAACTTGGTGCATTTTTAGATATCAGATTATATGAATGTGAGACTTGTAATATTTAGCCACACAAATGCATCGTTATTTGATCTTATACTCAAATATTGAACATGGAGGTATGAATACAAGCCAGCAGTATTGTCCACTCTCAATATCTGCCATTTGTAGATACAACAAGCAAGTTATTCCAGATGACTGCCAAGGATTTAATGAATTTCAATATATGGCATCCTAAATGTAAATTTAAAAACTTCTGTTTGTTACCCATTCATTAATCATTATATAAAGTGATATCTGATTCTTTATTTAGTGCATAAAATATTTAGAGGTTTGGTCATCCGTACAGGCAACCTGACACCCCTTGAAATCTGTATCACATCTCCTGACTTGACTTGCGGGTTTTAAGAGTTAAGGCCAAATGAAAAATCTCTTATAGATCCATGATTGGCACTTCTGCAGTCTCTCTCCTTTTTTAGAGAGATGGGGAAAAAGCTGCAATAAAAGGGATGTGGAAAGGGGCAGGCTCACTTTCATAACACACACACGTTTCCAAACTAGGTACTCTGGGCTGCAGTTATCCTTAATTACCTCTGAACTTCTTCTTGCCATGAAAACCCTATGGGCTGCTATATTTCAGCTGCAACCTGACACCAAAAACATTTTTTTAATGGAAGGATGTATTAACTGGCCATAATTTTGGGGCCATAGAGAGTAACCTGATAGGGGAAACCATATGGAGGATTAAAACTAAAAGACCCTTCTGCCCAGTCTGATTGAAGCTCACAGTAGGAGTGTATAACAAAGAAATATAGGAGTTGATTATCTTGTATTTTGACGTCTCTTCATATAGTCTTGCGTTTCCAGTACTTAGCTGTACCACTAGATGGCCATATAGATTTGAAAATTTAAAAAAGCATTACACTTGAAACCAACTGTAACGGCCACTAGGCTGCAGTAGTGTAAGGAAATGACCCTCCTAAATTGTGCCTATGTGCAATCGTTTCTTTAAAAAGAATCAGTACTCTCAAATGAGTCTCAGAGTTTGGGAGGGCTCAGAAAAACCCCCACCAGTACTCAGAACCAGTAGTGTCTCCCCCATTCCCCCCCCAATAAACCCTGTGTACGTGTCAGCAGAGATTGACTTGTGTTTCTTCAGTAACAACCATACCAAATCACTCCTGAAATTTGGAAAGCTTCACAGCTAGACTGCATAATCAGCAAATCCATTTGACACACACAATATTTAAGTACGTCATTAGGTCTCCCAGCCTTGGCGAACAAGAGACAGAACAACACTTTTGCAACTGAACAGTTTTAATTTTTCTTAATAGCAGCATGTGTTGCAGAAATTTGAAGCTTTTTCAGTACTACCAGCTTTACAATAAATGAAAAGGCATTGTTCAGTTCCAGCTTGACAGTGGTTGGTGTGCTTGGCCACAACATCCTGCTTCTCCTTAAACCAGTATCAGTGACATCTGCAGGCTCAGAATTCCCTAATGTGACCTTTGATAGAAAATCCATGCAAAATATGAATGCAGGTATGATTGGGCTTCTGCCCATCTTTAAAATCCTTGAAAATGGCATCTGTCATACTCCTCTGAAGTTAGTGCAGGGTTTATTTAATGGTCTTACAAAGCAACTATTTGTAAAGCACATAGTGAATCTGCAACACTTTTTATAGAACGTTAGGCAAGTCCAATTTGTAAGTCCAATTTACCTATTTGTAAAAAGTTTCCTACCAACCACTTTTCATATTGTAATTGTACAGCTCAGTCCTAGGTATGTTCGGAAGCAACATTCACTTATTCCCCACTTATGACTACAAACTGGAGTACAACGTTGGTTTCAACTTCTTTGGCATCCTCTGTAAAAAGAATAAATCAGGCCTAGAAATACAAAAAAAAATATCCTTGTTTGGCCTGTACTGTAGCTAGAACAGGTACTACATTTTTTTTACTTTGACACTTTCCATAGTAGCTATCTAAAAACATGAAAGTAGAAAGTTTGATGGAGCATTTTTATTAGAATTCAGCATATTCTGCTTCCTGTGTTCAGTACTAGAGCTGGAGTCTTCAATACTGTAAATGTTAATTTCACAAGACGAACGGTCCCCCATATTTACAGCAATGTAATTTCACAGAGTTTCATCAGTTTATACGTTATGTCATCCTGTGGGTTTGTTATAGATAACAATAGTCTATGTAAACGCAAGACAAAAGCAAGTCTCTTAATTTAAATCTTGAATGAGTTTAACTATAGACAGGAGCAATTCAAAAATCACACTTTCATTAAAATCTATCTTCTCTCCCCACCTTGACTGTTTTGAAGCACTTCCAAAGTACCAGTAACATGTTTTGGTCCAACGCTACACAGAGAAGTGGTAAGTACAGGCAAACTTTATCTTCTTTTTATAAATTAAACCCCCACTGCTACAATACTTGTAGATTTGATTACTATTTGCCAGGAAGTCCTGATGATCATATCAAATTGTACACTGTTCTCCCCTATATTATATATATCCAAAAAGTAATAGAAGTTGTTCAATAGATACAAAAAGATCCTCGTGACAATAGGCCAGTTGCAATAATCTGAGAGACGACTAGTTCTGGGCTACTGCTTATGGGGTTTATCCCACCCTGTTCTTTCAGCTTTTCCTCTTCAGGACAACTTGGTATGAATTGTGATGACTGGCGCTTTCAGCAGAAGTGAAAGTCCAGAATGCTGATCACCCCTTCATACAATTAGTGGAAATACATCATACAGTTAGCGGGAATAACAGCCTGTGTGAATCTTTAGAGTTATCTCCAATTAGCCACACAGAATATTAGAAAAAGGTAGGGGTAGAAAGAAAATTGAATGAGCCTGGGAAGTTATACTCCATTCAGTTTTACTTGCCAACTTATTGAAGGGCATCTGAGAGGCAGCCTGTCACAGCTGTTGCTCTGACCTCCATGTAGAACACAAACACTGATTCAATTATCAACCGTTAATGAACTTCCCCAGTAAGAAACACAGATACCAGACTTAGACTTAAGATCTTCCCTCTTCCTCAGAGTCCAAGGCTAGCTACAGACTGCAGGTTTTTTTTCTGTAATATTTTTTCTGGTACCTCACACATTTGTATTAGATGGATATTAGATTGTCAAAAGCTATGTCAAAAGTCTCTAGTTATGATGTTTTAGTTGTATTACTAAACCAGCATACTGAAAGAGATTAGATTATTTGTTTCTTCAACTGGCAGTCTCTGCTCTGAAACATGTGGCTCGATCTGGACACAAGTTAGGCAAGTGCTACTTCCACTATAAAACCTAAAACCCTTGAATGCTGAGAACCTTAACACTTAAAGCCAGACCTGAAAATGCAGTTGTACTCCACATACACCAATATGTCCATTTCAACGTCATGTCTGATCCACTTACTCCAGGGTAGTCCTAACAAAGCACAGTGAGGAAGTAGGCCAGGGCAATCATTAAGTGTATTTAAGAGCTTCCTTTGTGCCTGTAACAAACATTAAGCAATCTGGCATACATGACTTCCTCATTTATCTTCTACATGTCATAAGCAAACTGTTTTTACAGCAGTGTTAACAGCAAGCTGTTGTTTTCACTATTTCATAGCCTTACTAATACATAGAAGTTTATGCAAGATTTTCCACCATGCTTTTAACTTTTTGAAGGGCTTCTGGGTGGCAGTCTGTATTTAGGTAGCCAGTAATCTTCCAAGAGTAGTGTGGCCCAAATTATAACTGGTGTTCTTGTTAGTTACTGTGGAATAACTGCAATGTAGTCTTGAATATTTTGCATCCTGATCTGGATAGCTCAGACTAGCCAGGTTTTGTCAGATCTCAGAAACCTTCTCCATCACTGACAAGCTCCTTCTTGCCTCAACCCCCTTATCACTCCTGTCCGTTTCCTCAAGCCTCATCATTCTCCACCTCCAGAAAACTTCTTCCAGTTCGCTGATAGTTCCATATACAACTTTCAGGGCTCCTTTTTTTAGCTTGCTTGTCTCCTCAGATCTATTTGCAGTTTTACGTGATTTTAACCCAAGCCCTGTTGGGAAACTTCCCTTTCCCTTGCTGAAACTGGTTCATGAAGTCAGTGTTGCAAGCCATTATCAGCATCAGAAGTTTCATTGCTGCAAGTGTAATAAAATAGTGGTCTGACTCTGGGGGACCAGAACTCAACTTACTGCATGCCAGGTAAAGAAATTAGATCTGGAGGGAAACCTATCTGCTGTAGCCTACCTGGCAGGGGGTTTCCTCTGCAAAGGCAAGCAACAAAACAAAGTCAGTTTTCACTAAAGCACTACCTAAGTTACATTAAAAGAAAAACCAGCTGGCACTTCTCATAGACATGCAAGCAACTTAACCCACAATACCTGACATACAGGCCTGTGACTAGAAAATTGCCAGATTAGAGTACAACAGTTACCTACAAAAAATACACTATGCAAATGATTTCAGTGTAAAACACTTGGGCTTTTAAAGTTTACAGAAACAAACCCAGCTGCAGTGGGCAGGCACACCCAAAGAAAGTCTCAAGGCTCAGGCAAAACAGCATTTCTATTAAGATTTCAACCTCACAAATAAAGGGAGAACAGGACATATAGGAGTGGGAGAAATGGCTGGGCCGAGAAAGGCATGCTCTAACTACCTTCAATTTGCCATGGGATCCACTGGGGGCATTGTGCCCTGAATTGTGCCATATTTGTGACTGAAAACCTCAAATCACTTATTACGGAAAAGTTCCATTGGATCTGATGGCATTACTCACGTGCCTGAGCAATGCAGCTGAAGATGTGATAAGGTTCAGACTTGGAGTAAGCCCCAAAGTTTTTGAATACAGCTAATCAGTGGTGCAATTAAGCATTTATACTTTACAAAGTGATACTGAGGAAGCAAGTTTCTGGTTTAAGAGCACAAATTAAACAAAACTACCACATGGCTGCAGCATAAAGGGGATAAGCATCTGGACAGCAGCGCTGAAAAAGGGGAAGCCTAAAGAGCTCTAGTCAGTAACTAGCTACCTAAATATTCACTTTTTATAAACTGACACGGTTTGAAACATGGAAAAGTGTTAAATGCTGAAATTAAAGCTATTTACCACAGACATGATACATAAAGAGGATAGAATTCCTTCACTCTGTGACCTGGATAGCTCAGGCTAGCCCAATCTCATTAGATCTTGGAAACCAAGCAAGCTAGTTGGATGGGAGACCACCAAGGAATACCAGAATTGCTACACACAGCCAAGCAATGGCAAACCACCTCGGTTAGCCTCTTGCCTTGAAAACCCTACGGGGTCAGCACAGGTCAGGTGCAACCTGACTGGCAAAACAAAATATTAACAGACAAAAGTACCAAATTCTATTAGATTATCAAAGCGTGCAAGCCTCTTCCAAGAGAGTTTTTTAAATCTTAAAAGATTACCAGAAATTCAGTACAGTTAGAGCATCTTATTAGGAAAAAATTGGCTCCTTTAAACACATATTACATGGGTCCTTACTAAGAAACATTAACAGCAAATATACTGGAAGAGTCCAAAAAGATGTTTTTATTATATTACAGTGATTTTGCAGTATTTCACACTCAACTTCTGCATGTGACAGAGAGATTTCATTTCCTGCAGCTGAGAAGATTTCTGCCAGTTCATTTTATTGGCCTGTTCTCTCATTCTAAGCAGATCAACAGAAGGGCTGCTGAGTCTACGGCATAAGAGCTGGGAGCTTAGACGTTCAGTCTGAAGGCTGGAAAATCCCTATGCTGTTATGTGGCATACTATTCTCTCAGCTTCACACAGCTGCAATATGAAAACAGTATGTCTACTTTACAGGGCTTGTCTTCTAAAAAATATTGATCGCATAAAGTGCCCAAGCACCTACAGTTTTTTGATTTCTAGGAGGGGAAAATCTTGAACCCACAGAAGTCTTGACCAATGCAAGGCAGAGGAGGGTCAAAGTATTATATTATCCTGACTAGAAAAAGAACAGGGTGAGGAGGATATACACAGTGAACCGGGGAAGGTCAAAACAGCCTCCACTACAGCACCTGCTCTTGCCTCTTTTATACTCATTGAAAAGGAATGTAAGAGCATCAAACCAGCAAACAACCACAGAAGGACTGGCCCGACCGGGTGTGTTGCCACATCAGCTTCTTAAAGAGCAAAGTCTACAGGACGACATTTTCCAACAGGTCTTCTAAGTACTAGCAGCCTGGGCACTTAAAGAGAGAGAAAGCACATACACATACTTTTACACAATGTACACAACCAAGCCCCGATTCCAGAAGGTAATAATGGTAACTGAGGGATACGTTTGTTCATCGGAGTTTCAACATACCTAGCTCAGACTTCTTGCAAAACAGCCATTCTTCTCACATTATCTATGAAGGCTAGAGAAAATAATGTGCAATGTGATCATACGCTTATTTGCTCAAAAGCAACTCTGGCACACTTCAACAGAACTTCCTCGCCATAAACTGCGCTTCAGGTTCTATCCCCACTGCAAGTCATACGTCTCAGCAAGCTGCTTATTTAAGCAGCCATTTACCCCCTTTCCTCTGAGAGACCAGAGCATGACATTGTCCAACAGCTAACAGGCAATCAGTTCCTCGGCCAGTTTGGTTGACTCCTTGGATCTGCTGCTTAAAAACAGGTCTGACCGCCTGAACTAATGTTGGCATGTGGTGGCGGAATGGAATGCCTTCCCGCCCCGCACAGAGACAACACCCATGGCCTCATGCAGATTGTGTTGTTGTTTTGCAAGAAGCTAGCAACGAGGGGGGGGGGGGATGTACAAGCCAAACGTTTGGATGCCATCCATAATAGTGGCGAAGGGGACAGCAGCATCCAATAGCCATTCCTCCTTGATGCCTCTGCTCTCTAAGATCAAGACGTTCAACTCTTACCCCCCAAATAGGCAACACAGTGCTAGTTTCTAGTGCCAATCCCCACAGAGGTGAAAAGCTGTCAACCTCTCCAAGAGGCTGCATTGACGGAATCCTGAAAGGAGGTCAAGGCCAGAGGCGTCTCCAGCTCGCTTGTCTGCATTGCCTGAAGAGGCGGCCATTTCTATGCCCAGGATGGATAACAATGCAGTGAAGAAACTCAGGATCTACGGCCAGGGGTGTCAGCTCAAATCTGCAGGCACTCCAGAGCTGTGGCTGTCTGGGCTAAGCAACACCCACTCATTATGTTCCAGGGGGCTGCATTGCTGAGGAATCCTCCAGACAAAGAAAGGCATTGAAAACGAAATCGGGCGGGCTGGCGGGCTGGGCAGCCCTCCCTGCTGCAAAGAGGCCGAGAGACGCCATCAGAAAGCCCTCTCTCTTCCCAGAACAGGCCACGTACTCCCTTGTCAGCTCCTCCTCCTCCGCCATCAGCGCCGATCTCACCCTTCCTAAGGGTCACAGGGGAAAGAGGCTAATAGCGAGGCTGGGAGAGACCTGTTTTGAGGCACGTGGTAAAGAGACCTGTTCACAGGACCAGCACAGCAACCCTCCTTCTCCGTCAGCCAAAAGAGCCAGCCTCGCCAAGCTTGGAGTGGCACCTAGCATTTCCCCGGGGAGACTACACAGCTTGCACGGCAGGAAACCTTCCCCACTGCATTGACCAACTTTCGGGGCTCGGCAGGGTTTCCCCCACTGCCGGGGCGCGTGGTTGTGCTCCGCCAGCCGTCAGCTTTCCGTGCAAAAAGCAGTTTTGTTTCTAGACACAAAAGGCTGCAGCTGCATTATTCGGCTCTGCGCCTTTGTCTGCCTGCGTCCCTCCCTCCCCCCGCCCTCCCCGGCTCAGCTCCAGGAGTGCCCTGTGCCTTTAAGAGCAGGGCTGCTCGGCTACCCCCGGCCTCCCCTCCCCCCCTGCAGTCTCCAGCCCTCCCCCCACCCCCGGGAATGACTCGCGGAACAGCAGGCAAAAGTTGGAGCCCGGCCAAGGTCTCCTCTTACACGCGGCTGGAGCGTTTTTTCTTGCTCCCGCGAAAGCCCTCGCCTGAAACGGCAACCATCTTGCCCCTGCTCTCCTTCCACCTTCCCCCCCAGACAAAAACAATCCTCTTACTTCTGCTTTACTTTCCTCAAAACCTGCACAGACCGGGGGTGGAGGGGGGGGGGAAGGAGAGAGAGAGAAATAGAGAGAGGAGGAGCTGTTTTCTGCCTTGATCGAAAACAGAAAAGAGCCTTGGAGGAAACAAGTGTTGCTGCTGCTGCTGCCTCGAAAACAACAGCTCCCAGAGAAGACAGCCGCCATTATGGAGCGCGAGTCCAGGCACACAATATGGAGTAGAACGGCCAGTGCGTCCCCAAAAAATAAGCGAGCCACCCAGGGCACCGAGCCATTCTCAAGGGGGTGGAAGAGCTTAATTTCCCCCCTCTGCTCTCGTAATAAACGCAATTTTCTCTAAAGGGATCGGAAAGTAGCAACCTGAAAAAACCTGCTGTATACTACCAAACGCGTCACAATCCTTTTCAACAGTACAACTCAAAAAGACTTCAAAGTCTCTTCTGCAGAGAAGGGAACCTACTCCATTTTGGATTTATTGTTTCCAATTCTTCTTTAGGATTGCCTCTCAGGAGGACTTCGTTTTAGCCAGCCAGGATCTCTCCCCTGTCCAGATTGCTGCTGTTCTTAAGCTTCAATAGCTTAGAGAAGATATTTCGGCTGGTTCTCTCCGATTATTTCGTCTGCTTAAAACACACACACACCCCCTCTGCGGACAGATTGCCTTGAGAGGTGTAACTTAAAAGACGTATGTAATTCCAAGATTTGCAGAGAGAAAAGCTCATTAAATCAGCAAAGATGCAGCGAGGCAACTACTTTGTTACGAGGAAGAACAGAAAGAAGTATGGGGGGGGGGGGGGGAGAGATGGACTTTGTATAGTACTTAACTTACAACAAGAACATTTGCTATCTTTCCCCCCACAGAAAGTAACTCGGATATCCGCCCTGGACAAAAACATTTGTGGCATAGGCCTGCTCTATATGTTTCACTGCAAGGGCAAAAGGGTTTACTTACCTACAGACCATAGTTGAATGCAGTTCTGAAGGTGACGTTGAAGGGATTTTTTTAAAAAAGCTATTCCTAAATATAGATTTATGTTCTGTATCATCATTTCTCTATCTTGAGTTTACAAATCAAAATCTCATTAGACATTTAGAGTCACCTACGGCTTTGACCAGAGAAAGAAAAAGACTGTTAGAAAACATCCACTTCTTTTGACCTTAAGTCGTGAAATTTGTTTACTCCTAGGCATAAATCTAAATTCCTGTGATATTTACTCTGCATATAAAAAGGAGACCGGGTATTTCCACCCACCATACATGATCTCAAATATTTTTAAATCTGTACATGTTAGTGTGAATACACCTGGTTAATAGTTACTTTATGTAAACATTTTAAGCATCTCTTGCTAATTTTTAAAACTCTAAATAGTATTTCAGAAGCAACTGGTTTAGATAAACAAGACAAAAAATGACATGCAGATGAAGGCTGGAAATATATATATAAGGAGAACTCCAGTAACATTAACATGAAAACTACACTTATTAAAAAGGACAGAATGGATTGGGTACTTACAATGTAAAAAGAAAAAAAAGAAAAGCTTTATCCTAACAATTTTTACAAGAATTCACGTTTCCTACATCTATATTTAAAACATTACCTTCTTGGCACGAAAGGTTTTAACTTAAAAGATGGCCAGGTATTTTAGTGTTTCATACAGGAAACTATTTTTTAAAGAAAACCTGTATTGCTCAGGCAGATCAAGAAAAACCTTTAAAAATAAACACAACCCCTCTACAAAAAACAATGTATTTACTTTTTTTGCAACTCAAAATTGTTACTGCTGACTTAAGGGCGTGCCATGACCTAGTTATATACAAGGCAAAGATGGGTTCCAAATCAAAGGGAAAAATCCAGATCTTTTTTTAAAGTCTTCCTTCTTCCTTTGAGTCCTCTAAATGTTGTCAGACATTAACACAAACACTGAGAGCAGAGTCCTGAAATGGATGTTGTGGATTCATTCAAATCAAGTATCCCCTTTTGGAACAAAGGAAAACCCAGTTGGCCATTTAATTCCATTGCAGAAAAATGGCTGCCAGATCTGTTGGCCTCTCCTTTGCTGTCTGCTGAAGGATGTTTTTAGATCAGCGTCTAATAACTCAAGCCCAATGGAAGCTGCGCGCTGATTGGCTGCGGCGGCCTGGTGCCTTTAACCAGCCAATTACCTACCCACGGCCAAATTACAACCCAAAAGCACAAGACGAGCTAAAACAACACGGAGCCCCAGCAAAGGCGACCCGGGGGGGGGGGGAGGGGGGGAAAGAGAGGAGCCAAACGGGGGGGGACACACAATTCCGAGAGAGCTTTCTCCCTCGGACTTTCTTTTAACAGAGACAAAATGGAAGGTCCGATCTGATTGGCTGCTCAGGACCTTTAATAAGCAAAGCTGCTACTTTCCGCCCTCCTCCCGCCTTTGAAGTCGTGAAATTGACAAATTGTAACCAAACAGGGGCGCCCCGGGTTCAACCAAGCGATCCCTCGGAGGTGGAAACGTTGCGGCGGCGGCTTCTGGCAACGTTGTCCGCGGAAGCCCCCCGGAGCCGTCGCCGCCGCCTCCCCAGCCGGCCGTTCAGTTTTTTCCTCCCCGTCCAAAACTTGTCCCACCTATGTCCATCTTGTGTAGGAACAGTTTGGCGCTTAGGTAAATGTAGTCGGCAGATTCCAAGGGAATTTGGTCGCGCAATTAAAGCGGCGGGGAAGCCGCGCTGGGGCGCCAGTCGGCTGGGGAAAATGCATGGGCCTTTATTTGGGGCGGGGAGGCGCTACAGGGCGGCGGGGCCGGGGGCTTTGCAGCGCGTTGCAGCTGCCGTGAATGTGCATTCGGTTGAGGGCGGTTAGCCATTAGCCGAGCTCCATAGCGGTGAATTGTGGGATGCCTGAGAAGCAAGCAGAAAGCAGCACACACTCACACAATATGTGTTGGCTCGCGAAAAAAAGAGAGAGAGGAGGCAAGGAGGCTTTCAAAACCCATGTAATGTAACCAGCCAAATGTGAAAGGGCGCTCGCCATCCGCGGCAAGGAGACGATCGGCCACCGAATAACAATGTCGTTCAAAGAGATCAAGGCAGGCGAGAAAGCGAAGCACACAGAAGACCATGGCAAAAAACAGAGTTCAAGTGAGATTCAGTATTCCCCCCCCCCCTTGCTTTCTGTCTCTTTTCTTACTCTGAACGGGAAGGGGGTGTACGGTGGGGGACACCCGTTTTAGCGGCTGCCTGAACGTATGTTATTTTCCAGTTGAACGATACGGGGTGGGGGGGGGGGGGCAGCTCTGAAATCCTAATATCTCGGGCTTTTTTTTAACTTTGTTGGGGGGGTTTCTGCCTTCTCTCCTAGGCTGGATCAACGGAATGGAGAGCAGCTCCCAAGCTAGCACCTCAGCCGAGAAAAAAAATCACCATTGCAAAAGTTACAAGTTGATTATTGACCCAGCTTTGAAAAAAGGACAGCACAAACTCTATCGTTATGATGGGCAGCATTTTAACATTCCTGTAAGCGTTTGGATTTTTTAAAAGAAGGACATACTATCACATTCCTTGTCATTTCTCTCCCCCCCCCCCCATTTTATTCCCCAACCCACCTATCCATTTTGGGGCGGAAGGAAGGGAGGGGGATTTCTTAAAAGGTTGTTACAAAATGTGCAGAGAAATTTTGAAGTTACACCTCCTGATATAATTCAGTCTGTCAGAATGCAAAGGTAAAACCTGCAGCTGTGATTCCCAGCAGAGCTGCAGTTTGACATGTGTGTGGTTCCTCCACCCCCCCAGCACTCTTCTTAGTTTTTGTTGTCTTAAATGGTGTCAATCTACATTTCAAAGGTTGCTTTTGTTGTATCTCTGCTCCTCATGCCTCCTTTGCTGCTTCTTCTCAGAACTCTGGTCTTGCCCCAGTGGATTGTGTCAGAGATCCCAGGATAGGACGAATATGGACCAAAACCAAAGAGCTGGAGCTTTCTGTCCCTAAATTTAAGGTATACCTGATTTGATAATTCAGTGTAGGCTTAAGTCCCTGCTGCCACTTTATTGATAAAGTAATTTGGAAAGTTTAGTTAGCAATCCTATAAAAGTGGCAAAATGTTCTTTTTTAATAGCATCCTTCTGTTTGTCATAGTGTGTTTGACTAAAAACTCGATCTCTTTGAGTGTTAGTTTTTAAATTAACCGTTTGCAAATAAGTTATTAGGGATGTGGTAGCAAGTAACTTCACCATGAATTGCTGTGGTATTGAGGAAGGAAAATGTCTTTAAACTTGTATAGCTGCTTTTTAACTCCTTGTGCTCCAAGAGATGTCATTATCAACTGCTCACTCTCTGTCCTAATATTTTTTTCATTTTGACTTCCTGCTACGCACGCTTTGTGCAAAAAAATAAATCTTCAGATTGATGAATTTTATGTGGGGCCCGTGCCTCCCAAACAAGTCACATTTGCCAAGCTGAATGATAATATCCGTGAAAACTTCCTCATGGACATGTGCAAAAAATATGGTGAAGTGGAAGAAGTGGAGATCCTCTACAACCCCAAGAACAAAAAGCACCTTGGAATTGCCAAAGTGATCTTTGCCACAGTCAAAGGAGCCCGAGAAGCTGTACAGCACCTGCACAATACCTCTGTCATGGGCAACATCATCCACGTGGAACTGGATACGAAAGGTGGGAAAGCCATTTCTGAGCATCTGGTCCTCACCCCCTTCTCTTCTGTCCGGTGGGGGTGAGATGCATTTGCAGATTGGTCTGGGAGCAGGGACTAGTAATTAATAAAAAATACTATGAAATAGCTGTCGGTCAATCCCCCCCCTCATCTCTCTGCTTTTCTGTGGGCCTTTGATAGTCACGTGGAGCTGAATGTGTTGTCTGTTGCTAGGAGACAGTCCTGTAATTTACAAAATGCTACCATCCTCTCCATTTCACTCACTCATTCATGCTGACACTCGACTGGCCAAACTGTCCCATCACCTCCTTGCCAAAAAGCACCCCTTACTTTTATCTGATAACTTTAAACAAATTTTGATGGAATTTAGAAATGTTATTTTAGAAAAAAAACTTTAGAGAAAAAATGATTCAAAATTATCTCTAAAGTGTTAGCAGTGTTCTTTTTTATTTAGGAATCTGGTTGCTGCAATCTATGTCCAGGAGGCACTGAAAGGCTTTCTTTTTCTCCCTTTTGTCTCTTAAAGAGACAGTAACACACTTAAAGTCTACATTGCTAACAGTGTCAGGGAAAAATGAACAATACACCTGCAAATATGATAACCAGTACAACTTTGAATGCATTGATTATTTATATAGTTTGTGAAAAACATCCCAAGTGCTTCATTGTTTCCTGGGAGTAAGTCTCAGTGAATAAAATAGGAGTTACTTCTGAGTCGACCTGCTTAAGTGAATCACATTGGGGTTTTGCTGTACGCAGTCCTGTCCCCCCAGTTTTCTTTTTGGCCTGGGGGAATAAAGATGCAAATGTGCCTCCCTTAACTGCTAACAGAGCTAAGTTTTCTTTCCTGTTAATTGTTATAAGTACTGAAAGTATTTTTAACTTCTTAAGCAGATTGATTGAACAGCATGCCCAGAGTCAACTGAATGTAATAGAACAGTTTTGCCTTTCTGTCCCCATTGTTAAAAGGCACTTAAGTTTCGAATTGCATTTGGTATAGAGAACACCAAATACCTTTTTACCTTTATTGCTGGAGTTCAGTTTTGATTCTGAAGTATACCCATCTTCTGATTAAAGCTGAAATATGAGGAAATATATTTAGGTGACAGAGCTTGACTGAGATTATTTCAGAATAGGTAAATATTAGAAGATGTTGAGCAGATTTATTGTTCAGTCTGTTATCAATATATGTTTTGATTAACCAAAATATAATCTATCCAAAGAGAGGCATAGTCAGTGAATTACCCCACGTTATGTGATTTGAGCTTTACAGTTTGGAAGAACATGCAGCCTGATCCAAGTGTCAGTGTAACTGAAATATTTAGATTTGCAGCCCAATCCCATATCAGTTAACTTGAAAAAACTTTCACTGAATACAATTTATTTCCAAGTAAATGCACATGATCGCTTAAGCAATCTAACTGAAGTCAGTTATACTGAGTTTCCCGAACTCTCAGCCTAGCTTTGTAGTTCAGACTGTTACTGTATTAAAACCTGTTTGGGTTTTTGCTTTTTTCCGAATAGAGTAAGCTGTAAGCCCCCTGTAGGCAACTAACCAAGCCTTGTCTTCACTTCCTTTAACTCTTACTTGCAACATTTTGCAGTATTGTGACCTAACTAGATACAATGCATTCAGTTTTTACATGAGATACCAAAAATACTCAAACAAAATATATGCATGAACAATTATTTATTTTTAAATCCAATTATTTGCCAACTTACCTGTACTTTTAAATCATAGCAAAGTAGATAAAGGGAACACATTTCATTTCTAGTGTCTGTTTTAATAGTTATTTGATGAGCTCAGAGATCTACAGGTGTGTAGCACATGCACTCTGATTTGGACCCTAGAATGAACTCTGTAGCTTCCAGTGAGTCACTTAAGGTGAAAACCTGACTGAGTTTGGCTGTTGTGTCCTTTTTTCCCCTCACAGTAGGATCTGTTCTACCTTTGTCTCTGTCATCAGTAGCATTGTAATGTTCTGTGTTCTAGTTAAGTATTTTGGAGCTAATAGAGGCTGACCTCAAACCAGAAAGACTTTAGACTGAATTTTTGCCTCAGTAGGTGAACTTGACCAAACCATTTTCTCTCAGCTACAACTCCTGGTATGCAATATGGGGTATACAACACCGGGCTACTTTACTACAATGATATGAGCCTAACTGAGAAGATCCATATGGAGCACTTTAGTGGCATAAGCTGAAGAGAGTAGCCATGTTGGAGCACAGAGCTAGATTCAAGTCCAGTAGCACCTTAGGGACCATCAAGAAACTTGTTGACTATAAGGTGCTGCTGGATTTGAATTTAGCTTTTAGTGGTTTGAGCAATTCATAAATGCTGAAACATTGTTAGAGGAGGTAAGCTAATTCGTATCATATGAATTGGATGGTCGTGATTGCAACAGTGTGCCCCTGCAAGTAGATATTTATATCCTATTAATAAGAATAAAAGAGTATATATGTGAATTAATGTTCCCCTGCATACTGTGCCAGATGAATTGCATTAGCATAGTGATGCCATCTATAGTTTCTGCATCGGTACAACACCATTAATTAGAACATGGGACCAGAATCTTTGTTTTTCCCCATACACAGTAGACTATTAGAGATAATTACTGTTTGGGCTCCCAAGATTCTAGCTTCATGGACCTTCACAGGGCAACATGTTGTGCCACATGTTTTCTAAGCCATCCATCCTGGTCCTATTCATGTAGTATGTTAGTCAGTGAGCCACCCCATCAGCCTCTGTCAGCATAGCCAATTGGCCATGCTGGTAGGGGCTGATGGGAATTGTAGTTCCTGAACATCTGGAGAGCCGCAGGTTCCCTACCCCTGGTCCCACTAAATGGGTTGATTCCCAAACAAGTGTGCATAGAATTGGAATTTTAATGGTAAGTGAGAAATTGGTAACCTTTTGAATTAGTTTGAAAAAGAGTATACAGAGTACCTTTCTTGGGAAAACTGACCATGTCTGTGCCATTTGGATTTGTTAAACAACATATTTGGCATTTCCTGTATTTGAGCAGAGGCCAACAGGCAGTTGATTATTGCTTTTTTGTTACAAGTGAACCAGTCTCTACATATATTAAACTATTTAAGAGGAGAAATTTCCGTTCTTCAAAAGACTTGTCAATAAAGTAGATAAAGAATTAATCCTGTTAAGAACCAGTTTCATTTTGAAGAAACCCTCCTTGGTAAAAATGTACAGTGAAACTGGTGTTAACTTTGCCTTAATCATGTTTCTCTCAAATTGTGTTCTGTTACTAAGCCCAGCTGATCGCAAAGAGTGTTAAAACATCTGCCTCATTATGTTTGTGAAAAGCACAGTTGCTTGAGTTTTCTTTCCTCATTTGATCTGACAGGCAATATTGAATATTTCAGCAGATCCAGAAGTCCTGCTGTATGCTGGCAAACAGAATTAATAAAATGGGGGCTCTTAACGGAGGATTTGAGAGTTTTCCTTTATAGTTGCAATATGGTGTGTATTTAAATACAGATTTTGTTATTTGTCTAGGTGAAAAACGTCTGCATTTCTATGAGCTACTTGTAAATGGACTCTACACTCCTCAGACCCTTCCTGTAGAAAATGAGCCAGATGTTTCACCCACTATGAATGAAACACTGCAGGTATCTTTCACTTGGTTATTTTTAATAATTTGCCCTAAGTTTGATACAGTGTGTTCCAAGTTTATCTCCATTTATAATGAACAGTGGGTTGTCTCTTTAAGAAGATAGTTCTCTACATTCTTGTTCAGGCAGCTGAAAAACTCTAATGTCCTTTTTGTGGGTAATGGAAGGAATCCTGTTGAAGCTTCAGGTGAACCTGGAACTTTGATCCAATCCATAGAACTGAGCCAAGTAAGATTCTGATTATGACAATTACATGATACTTTGTGGTTAACCTGTGAATAGAAATTCACAGGGGCAAATTTATCCTTATCAGTCCTAGAAAGGTCTCCAGGTTTAATCCATTTGGAAGGTAGATTAATCCGACAAAGAATTAGGTGAGCAGTTGGTAGGGTTGCAAGTTTTTAAAGGCTATTTTAGTTCAGGTGTGTTGCTGTAGTAGGACTTAAATATAAAAATGAGCCTTTGGTAAAATGCACAAATTCATTTAAATCGATTCAGTTTAAAAGCAGATTATGGATGTATTGAAACGTTAATTGGTTGACAATTCTGTTAGATATTTTGGTGGAATTTGATACCATTAGTCAGGAAACGTCACATAAGTAGAGCTCCAGAATGATTTCAAGGCACAGTGTATCTGGTGAACTAGATTTGTTTCCTCGCTCCTACACATGAAGCCTGATGGGGTGACCCTGGGCTAATTACAGTTCTTCAGAATTCTCTCAGCCCCACTTAACACTGTTGTGAGGAAAGAAGGGAAAGAAATTTATAAACTGCTTTGAGACTCCTTACAGGAGAGAAAGGCGGGGAATAAATCCAAACTCTTCCTCTTCATCATCATCCTATACAATTTGTTAACACCCAGGTGCGAGGAGATGTCAGGGTTTTTGGGCAATATATTTTCTGTTACAAAATCCATATCTTTTTGCATCTGGCTTCTACACACCCAAAAGAGAGCTTCCTTCCCTCCCCATGTCCCATTTTAATTTCTGAGATAAAGGTTTATCCGTAATATTAAAGTAATAGTTAATAATTGAATTTTAAACTATGAATTCAGGGCTTTTTTGTGCCAAGTGTATGCATGTAATCACTGTATCACAATGCTTAAATTTGTTGCTGAGCAATTGTGTAGAATTTTACAGATTAATATCATAGTAAAATAACCAGCTTATGATTTTGTGTCTTGATGAAAGTGGTTGAATTAAATTTAGTCGCTAGCTATTTGGCTTGTCGTCTTGTATAGAATCCCCTAGGGGGCTGAAAGATTCTGTACTGTGTGATTCTGAGCAAGTTTATTTGGAACTCAGTCCCTGCGAAGTATGCATAGGATTGCCACCTTTCTAAGTGGTTTAATTTTTTTTCTTTTTAGTAGTGATTGAATACCTTGAAATATCTATTGCTTAGAAGTCAAAGAAAGCTGCTGTCTCCCAGAACTTTATATACCTCGCTGTTAACCTTTGGTCCTGTCTACTCAAACTTCCTCTGTATACTTAACCCCACACTTCAAAACAAGAAGCAAGCTGGTGTAGTGTTAAATAAATAAAATCTATTTCATAATTTTTGTTTCTGCCAAATGTGTTTTGTCAAGAGTAGGTAGTTTATGATTACTTCAAGGATCTAATTCTGCCGGGGCTGTGATCCTTCGCAGCGTAATCTCTGCCCCTGTTATCTCTGCTGTTCATGAACGGTTAGCATCTTCTTGGAGCTCCAATTTTACCATTTTTCTCTTTATACAGTGTTCATGAGAAGTAGCATGTTTGACTTTTTTTGTGACATAACTCAAAACTATAACAAGTTGTTCTGCATGCTTTTTACACCTGTGGACACCTGATATCTGAACTGTCTTATACTACTTCACTAAATTGTGTGAATTTTCATGATTTGCCTCACTACTTTTTAATCCTGTCTCAATCAGCACCCTTGCACTGGATTTATTTGTTCTAAAAATGTTCTAAAAGGAATGTTCTAAAAATCCATTCCTTGTGGCAACATCTTAAGTGAGTGGCTTAATCACTGGCATCCATTTCTTCAAGAATAAAGGAAGGGAATAAATCCCAAGTTTTCCGTTGAATCCCATAATTACTTGATGCCCTCTTTTCAGTGTTTGGTTTTGTGATCATGGATTGTTGTTGCTGTGCTAGCTTCAAGGTACATTCACACTTTAGACACATTAAAATTGGGGACGGATGTTTTTTATATGCATTAGTCAAACTTGCATTGGATACATTGTCAGCATTGTTCTGAAGATTTTTATTTTACCTTTCTGTGAATGTCAGACTCAAAAGTAGCTGGCGAAAGGCTGGTGAAGAGAACTTCAGAGTAAATTTTAACTGTGAGAAACAAGTTGTCTGTACTTGTGGTTCCTAAATATCCATATCTGGAATATTCTTGGTGGTTCTTGTATGTTTGTGTTCAAAGACAGCATTTTGATTTTACCATTCAGATGCCGCCTCTTCTAAGGCGAGTACATTTCAATAAGCCTTTTTTTCCCACCTTAATCAGAGTTTAAAATAATAATGTTGGTGGGTGAGATGAAAGGGTGGATTCAAGAAAGTTTTTCTCCTGTACTCAATCCTGAAAGGCTCAGACTGTAACTGAAATCTGTTGTTTGGATCTAGTTGAATCTATTTGGATCTAGGAAGTGTGTCTCTGTGTTAGTCTGTATTCTGTTAAATAATCTTTGCAGTTAGCCATTTACAGGGAGGGAGAACTTATTTTGCCAACTGCGCTGCTGAAACAACATGCAGGTGGGCTGATAAAATGGCATAATGAGAACTAATACTTTGATCTGCATGAGATGGTTTATTAATTCGGGTAGCTCAGTAGTTTGGGAGATTAATATCAGCTTTTATTCAGTAATGTCAGTTAGACGTTTTAATAGAAACTTACACTTTTTAATTTACTTAAAAATATTATGTTCATTTTTTCTTCTGAGCCACTCTGTACTCTGTGTGTGTTTATTACCATAGTAAGCCCTGGTAGCATCAGGATCATGCCAACAATAAAAAGTTCAGCTGAGGTTTTTTTTATTTACTTCATTTGTTTTCCTCTCTCCACCTTATCCTCTCAACAACCCTGTGAGGTAGATTAGTCTGAGAGTGTATGACTGTCACAAGTCCACTGTGGCCCCACCAGGATGCAGTGGGACATTGTAAGTGTCTTTCATGGTCAGCAGAGACTCACCCAGACTCAATCAGGTTCATTACAATTCCCTTTGTTGCAAAGAACCAAGTGCACAAGGGATCCACACAAATAAGCCTTTCTTCACCCAGCACATTGCCCCTTTAAAACATCAAGGGGTGGCTGAACTGCGCCTCTGCCATGGGGCAGTCCCATCAGGCCTTACCAGTTCTGGTTGCCTTGTCTCGGCCAGGGTCAAGGTTCCTCTTGCTCCCTTCTTTATGCCTTCTCAGCCTTTCCCAACCAGCCTGCCTTCATCTCCCTCCCCCCCCCCCCACCTACCTGTCTTGACATTTTCCTTTTTACCCCTGGAGTTCCAGCCATGTTGGCCAAGCCAATCACTTCTCTCTTCTCTGGGCCTTGTTCTTCTCTTACCTCCTTCCTTATCTTGTCCCACCCCCACTGGGTTTCCATAGGGCTAGCCAGAGACTTCTTGCTGCTATGTTCAGCAGCTGTTTTGGAGGGGAGACTCAACTGCAGGTGGCCCACCCCCATTCCTGCTGGTTCCCATCACACTTCTACCACCTTCCACAGAGGTGCCCCACCTTGTCCAGAAGCAGCTGCTATCTTTGGCCTAGCAGGCTTTGCAGTTACCCATTTACAGGGAGGGAGAACTTATTTTGCCAACTGTGCTGCTGGAATGACAGGCAGGCAGGTGGGCTGATAAAATGGCATATTTTATCCTTTATCCTCTGCTGCCACCTTTGTGCCACAGCCACTGTGCAAACCTCTGTGGCAGTGCAGGGGTTAAAAGCTGGGCCTCCCAGATCCATACTAAGACTGAAACTCAGCAATCAATATCATTAGACACAGTCATTTTAATTGCATAGCACAATCCTGACATCTAGTACAAGCCCGTTAAGCAAAAATTTCTGCTTAAGATTTAGGAAAAGATTCAGTAGCAGTGTATACATTTACATACTTTTATGGCCCTCAGACATCTCCAATCCCATTATGTTCTTCTTTTCTCATAAAAGAGTGCTGTGAGTAGGTGTGTGTGTGTTCTGGTAATAATTCTAGTAAATCTTGAGATGCATTTGTCTTTATTTTTCTTTTTTCCTTTTTTGCAGTTGGTTGATACCCTGAAACGTCTAAAAGACAACAGCCTTTCTTCCACGGGATCATCAACTACTCCAAACAGTAGCACCCCATTTTCCCATGATACGGCCTTTTCCAGTTGTCGGCAAGACACCCCAAACTCTTTCAGCCAATTTACCCCCCAGTCCCAGGGCACCCCTCTCACCCCACGCATGGGGACTCCATTTTCCCAAGACTCGGCATACTCTAGTCGTCAGACGACACCAGCTTACCATTTCAGGCAGGACTCTACCTATAAGCCCAGGAGACACGAAACAAAATTTACTGATGCCTACAATAGACGTCCAGGTCACCACTATGTTCACAATTGTGCAGGTGCTTTTCGAGGGTCAGAGCATCAGTTTAGTGCATTCAAACCCCATCAGCAAGAGACTGTGCAATATTCCCACACTCCCCCTTTGAGTCAGTCGGGGTCTTCAACTTACAAATCGGCCTTCTCTCCATACCAAGCCCCAACTACATATTCTCAGCCTGAAGAACCGCCCCTTCCCCCAGAGTCTAGAGAAGTCGAGTGCCAGCGACCTCCACTGCCTCCAACAGAGTCACCAGTTAAAAACAGCACGGCTGCCACCACTGATTTTGTCCCTGTGAAGGAAAAACCTGAGGATCCTCCGCCCCTCCCAGAGTCAAACAGTCTTAATGAACCAGCTGTGGTACCCTTCTCACAGACTCCTGAAAGGAGTGAGACTCCAGGCACCCCAACGATGGAAGCAGAAATTCAACGTAACAGTTTGGACTCCAGGATTGAGATGCTCTTGAAAGAGCAGAGAACAAAGATATGTTTTTTCAATGACCATGACTCAGACAATGAGATTCGAATGGAAGGAAGTCCAATTTCTTCCTCCTCCTCCCAGCTTTCCCCAATTCCAACATTTGGTTCCAGTTCTCAGCCCAGTCACAGGGCACAAACCCCATCCTCACGTCCCTCCAGCACTGGCTTGGAGGACATTAGCCCGACGCCATTACCAGATTCTGATGATGAAGAGCCAGTTCTTGGAATGGTTTCTCTCTGTCAGAATTCCAGAGGAATGTCAGATGCCAGCATGACTTCTGTTGACCAGCTGTGTAGGACGCCTAAAACCGAATCCTCTGAGACTAAAGAAATGCTGCCTGGTAACCAGAGTCCAGTATCAGAAAAAATGGAAGAGGTAAGCCATCCAGATCAACTGTGTGTGTCTGTCATCCGCAGTCAGTTTGCATGTATAGGGAAGGAAAATGCATCACCTGATGCATGATAACTACCCCTGAGAATTACTGTTTGGGAGTTGAATGAGGCCCACTGATCAACTGGCTTGGTTGAGTTTTGTTGGGAAAGGGTGGTTGGAAGGGCAATCTGTGTGCAGTTTTTATGCCTCCTGTGGGGAAACTATTTTTGGTCAGAGCATGCCTGTGCCACACACCTGGCTCTCAAGGCTGACAGAGATAGGTCTGCATGTATATAACGAACTAGCAGGGAGTGTGGAATATATGTAAGGGGTCAAATGGAAGAAGTGTATGATTGATCAGCAAAGGACACTGCCTTATCACCCCCTCCCCACAAATTATAAAGTGCGTTTTTTCATCTGTGCTTCATTCTGGCTTTCTCTTAATTTTGTTGAATGCTGATCTTGGCAAACCCCTGGTATATGTACAGTGCAGTTCAATTCAGTCAAATTCAGAAGCCTTGCTGTATGAAAACTTCTAACCTCCCTCTCCTGCAATGAATATAGTTAAGTTGCTGTTGATTATTTTATAATGTGTTAGCTTACTACTGACTGTGCACAGCAGAAGAGGGAGGAGACCAAAAGAGGTTCAGGAAGAAGCTCCTTGTGGCTCTGGAAATCCTTGAAGCTCCTTGTGGCTCTGCTGAGGGAAGGAGCACAGGCTGAATGGCTACCTCCAGACCTGTTGGGTTCACATGTGCAAAGGACTAGCCAGCCGGAGAAGCCCTCCTCCCATTGCCTATTTGTCTTCCAGTTTTGCTTTTTGAAGAATGTCAGTGTTCCAGATAAGTTTAGACAGACATGAAATATTCTAGTGCTAAATCAAAACATAAGAGATCATTAACGCTGCATTAGTTGGAATTAAGCCCCACCAGACGTGGCAGAACTTAGGTCCAGGTAAGGGTGTATAGTGACCTATAGCATGTTAGCAGTAAAAAGAGAGAGTCATATGGAATCCACATTTCTTTGATTTTTGTTTTGCATTCTCTTAGAACTTATACATCAGTGTGAGGAGGGTTTCTGTCATTTCTTGAGCTGTAATTATGTATGAATTATTAAAGACACCCCCCCCCAACATATACACACCTGTTTTAAGAGACGACGGCTGATTCAAGCTTCAGGGATTTTTATTTTTATTTTGAAGGGATGGAGCTGAAATAATGACTCTGGAAACCTGAGACGTAGCTTTTCCAGCTTGCAAATGAGATGGGAAGGAGTGCCAGGTTTTAGCCTATGAAAGGGTTGGGAGAAGAGGAGCTCATGTTTCAGCCTATTGTGAGGCTCCTGTTCCTGGCCAGTCTTTCAAAGAATTCCTCAGCAAGAGGAGGAAAGCTAGGATCTGGGAGTTCTAAAGCATTTGAGGCAGGAAAAGGGAAAAGGCTTTAAGTGCCTCTACCTCACTACCAAAATGAAATTCCGCGGGTGCCTTGCTTTCTTCATAATTCATATAATGCAGGCAGATGTATATTTTCTATAGGATATGTCTGTGGAGAGCAGTTTCTGTAGTTACATGTCTGCTGGCTGCGACATCTCAAATGTTTTTATAACCAAATTAATAATGATGGGGGTGACTTTTTCTGTGAAATATGGATGACCCATCACTAGCTATGCCAGAGCCTCAGTTCTATTTCCCCCAGTATCGAATGGGAACTTTGCCATTTTTCTGGAAGAAGCACTAAGGTGTATATCAAAATCACTGTTTTATTTTGATAGCCATGTTTGTTATTAATTGTTATATGTAATACTTTGCCCTTTTTGTTTATCCTTGCACAAGAGTCCTAACTAGTTTAAGATGATGAATAATAGTGTTCTCAAGGCCACCCAATGAACTTTCTGGTTAAAAGGAAATCAGACTCCCTACTCCCCCCTCCCAGACCATTGTATTCAGCAAGGGACTAAGGTGAGGTTCTAAGGCATGGGCTACACTGCTGGGGCAGTGTGTCTGGCCGAGTATAGTCCCTTGACTCTTCAAGCTCTTGACTCTTTGCAGTTTCCCACCCTTTTTCTCTGCTGACCCATCAGCATCTTCACAGGTAGATGATGCGAGTGTTTTGGCACTTGGAACCAAAAGGTTGCCCACTCCTAATGCGATGCCTCCTGTTTACAGTCCTTTCTTTGGCTGTGTCTCAGAGTTATGGTTCTGCCTTCCACAGGAAGCCTCACTAAACCTGCACACTGCTAACAGTGGGACCTACTTCTGCATGAATCAAGCAACAAGCCTGTCTTGGTTAAATATATTCAGCCTTGATGTGGTAAACGAAGTTGAAAGGGAAAATCTTTGCTGAAGAAACATAGAGAATCCATAGGATTTATGTAAAAAGGTGAGATGAGAACAAAGGAAGGAAAAAGGAGGACACAGGAAGATAACTGAACATAAATCTAGATAAATGAATGTGAAATCATTGTCCGCTGTGCACCTCCAACAAGAAACATAATAGAATCACCACAGTGCACAAAGAAGTGTGCTTTGTTGACAGGACCTTACCCATCTCTCTCTTCAAACGGCAGTAAGATCTGGATATCAAAGAGTTAGGGACCTTATAAAATAAAGGCTGCTCAGAAGTATTAGTGAAGCAGGGAAATCTTTCTATGGCTTGCTTGCTTTTGAATTTCAGCACCGTTGATTTTGGTTGTGTGTGTTGGGGGCAGAGGGTATTAGATTACACAGTGTAGTTATCTCTCTCCTGTATGGTGCTGCTGTACAGTGGTGTAGCGCCAACGGGGGCCAGGGAACACGATGCCCCGGGTGCGTGCCGCTGCTCTGTATCTCCTCTCCTACTGTAGCATTCATTCAAGTCCACCCTTCTCCCTCCAATAGACAACAGTTGTAGTGTTTAGCACTTAACAAATTCTGATAAATTCCACATCCTATGCTTATACAGAACTTTTCAGATAGTCTGTTACTAAACTATATTGTGATACAAAGTCTTTCTTCCTGTTGCATCTCTGATTTTCACCTCTCCCCAAATAATGGATACTATACTCATATGTGGAAAGAGTCCGACATGATAAGCAGAATAGTCCTGATCGCTGAATTTCCTGTGTGTGTTACAATGTATTTGGAAGTGTCCCTCCTGCATCTACTGTTGGAAGAAATCAACATAGCAATATTGCATTTATCTCTTTCTTTCTGCTTTCCTGACGTCCCTTTCTGCTTCCAACTGCATGCAATATTCTCGTTCTGCCTCCTGTTGTTCAAGGGTTGTTCCATTGCGTGCTGTATAACTGATTAAGCAATTCTGCCTTAAAACTGTTTTAATAGTTAAGACACTAGATTACTATATTTATACGGGCTTAAATTCTTTATTATTGTTATCCAGTGGCGAAGCCACAAAGGGACGGAGGGTGCGTCGTGCACCAGGCGCATGCCTGGGGGGTGCAAAAATCGCCCCAGGCCTCTCCCCCTTCACCCCCCGCGGCGCCCCCCTTCCCAAACTTACCTTAGTTCCTTTTTCAGAACTTTTTCAGGCTTCAAAAGGCCTTGTTCTCCGTAAAAAGGGCCTGAGGAGCTACAGTTCCCAGGAGATCTTGGGGCTCACAAGGTCTCCTGGGAAGTATATCTCCCATCAGGCCTTTTTTTTTTTACTGAGAACAAGGCCTTTTGAAGCCTGAAAAAGTTCTGAAAAGGGAATTAAGGTAAGTGTGGAAAGGGGGGAAGAGGGCAGGGGGGGCACCGCGGTGGGTGGGGGCGGAAAATGTGGAATGCGCACCGGGCACATTTTGGCCCAGCTACGCCTCTGTTGTTATCTATTCTTTAGCTTGGTCCTTTTGGTATTAACTTGATTTCCTCACTGCCCCCCTCCAAGTGGGTGCTCTCAAGTGGGTGCTCGCCAGTTTGTACTTGGTGGGGGATTCAAGCATTGACTGTCTCCCAACAGGCTTTTAAGCCTTAGCTGCGGGGAGGAGGGGGCAAGGGAGAAACAGGTCAAAAGACATGTATGCTTGTTCTTTTTACTGACTGAAGAAGAAACTCTGGGCTTGGGGAATGTTAGATACCATCTAAGATCTGTGTTCCTTTGGGCTAATGCAGTGATGGCGAACCTTTTTGAGACCGAGTGCCCAAACGGCAACCCAAAACCTACTTATTTATCGCAAAGTGCCAACGCGGCAATTTAACCTGAATAATCCCCTTGAGCAGGGTCCAGCCTGCTCAGCCTCCAGCAAGTCCCACATGCGCCACTCTGCGCTTCTCTAGCATCTCTGCTGCCTCGCCCCCCCCCCCCCCCCCCGGGCAGCAGCCACCTGGAGCACAGGCACCAGGCCCGCCAGCCAAGTCCTCCCTGCTCGCTGAGGTGCACAAACATCAAGTCCAGTGGCCCAGGCCATCCTAGATGTACGTGGGGGGGGGGATCTCATGACGAACTCTGTGCGTGCGTGCCCACAGAAAGGGCTCAGAGTGCCACCTCTGGCACCCGTGCCATAGGTTCGGCACCACTGGGCTAATGCATAAGGCCGTGGTAGCGACCTATGGCACTCCAGATATTCATGGACTACAATTCCCATCAGCCCCTGTCAGCATGAGCAATGGGCCATGCTGGCAGGGGCTGATGGGAATTGTAGTCCATGGACATCTGGAGTGCTATAGGTTCGCCACCACTGGCATAAGGTCTTTTTCACAAATTCAGAAGATAATTTGAATACTGTTTGCTAATTCTGAAAACCAAGGGTATTAATTGGTGCATTATCTACCAGTTGCTTTGATCTTGTTTAACTAGTACAAAAAAGATGGAGAAGGATCATGGGAAACATCTAACATCTTAACTGGAGGCTTTGCCTCGGTTCAATTAATCTACAAGTTGAAGTTCCTGTGTAAGAGACTCTCATTCGTTTTTCTCCCAAGAGTTGAATCACTGAGTGTTAAATACTAAAAACTTACTCTCCTTAGCATTTAACTTTAGTAGAAATGGAAAATCCTCATAGTCAGCTGAAATATGATTTAGACTTCTATTCTGTGTACAGCCATCTCATATTGGTTTTAGTGGTGCTTCCATTAAATTCACTGTCAATGAATCGCAACCTTAAAACTGTTCTAGGAGATGTTACCAACTCCCTGGGAGATGTTACCAAATTTGGCTCCTTTTGACTTGCTCATTCACCTTCTAAAGTTACTTCAGAATTTTGAAATTATAAATCTTATTTTGTGTTTCTGTCTCTCTCAACCTTACTGACAAAGTTGAGGAAGGAGTTGATGCCCAGTGCCCTTTCATAATTTTGGAAGGGAGATTCTTCGTTTTGATTACATCAGCTTTGCATTTTGGAATAATTTGGAGATTCAAGCAGGCATGAGATATTTTTCATTAAAATTACTTACTTTTAGAAGCCAGCTAAAGCCTAAAGAAGCAGGAAACACAGACAGACTATCAATTGGTGTTGCAGGCCCTCCAGCAAGAGGGAAGCAAAGCATTTTGCTTTATTTTATTCTCCTAAGTTCTCAAGTGGGTGCCAGCCAAACTAAGTCTGGAAACTAAGGCAGAAGCACAAGCACATAGAGTAAGAACTGAAGCCCATACAAAACAAGGCAAAGTAACAGTAGCTTGAACAAAATCTGGTAACTTATCACCACACTGTCCAAGAATTGACCCAGGAAGTATAGAACAAGAGAGCATTCAAAGAGTTCTGTTGGATGGCCAGAACATATTGTCTTGCCCAAGGCCAACCAGTGAATCCAAGTGTGAAGAGGGATTTAAATCATGCCCTTCTAAGACAAAGTCTATTACTCTCATCATTGCAACAGGTTGACCATAAACATATCTCCCTTTGAGATTAGTATCAGAAGGCAGAATAGAAACAGTTTAATAAACAAAAATAGTTGGAGCCATTTCCTTTTGTTATTCCCTCCTGTTACACTTCAGTGGGCCTATCGCAAGATAGAGTAGAGTTGGCCATCTTATTTGTACTTGGGATTTATGTAGATGAGTAGTGAATGAGTAGTCATCGTCCGTAAAACTCCCATCTGAACTCCATCAAAGACATTACACAACATTTGGCTGTCCATCTGTAGGACTATTTCTTAGGGATAAATCCCAGCTTGATTTCTTTCTGATTTGGCAGAACTCCTTCAAGGGGACGTTTTGCTTTTGATCCAGTGACATGTTGACACAGAATCCCTGCAAGATGACAGACTTTTTAGAGAGCTGTAATTAATCTGCTTAAGGACTTAGTAGTATTGTAGTACTGCGGGCACTCCCAATGAAATCGATAGGGAAATGGGGTCTTTTATGTTGAATAACCAGTGAGATGAAACAGAATGTTCAGGATACTGAAGCAATAGAAAGCCAGTTGTGGTTGTGGGCTAGAGTATTCTTTGGCTCTCACGAGTCAAATTGAGGCTTTGAGGCTTTTGAATTTTGCATATTCATACAAAGTGGTGGGGCTGTATCTTCTTAGAAAGGGCGATGCCAGGTATCTCTTTGGCCCTTGCTGAAGCTGTTTATTTTGTATACTGGGGTGGGGTGGGGGGACACAATTAACTCTAACTAGCTGCAAGATTGCATCTGCTGTATTTGGTTGGGAGGTTGTTCTTAATGAGTTTTTAAAGGTGTTTTTATTTTGTATGGAATGTTAAGCAATTGATAGACTAGTTTCTTTCAGACCAGGGAATCTCCAGTTTGGACTGTGCATATGAGGGGAGCAGGGGGCATGCATGAGCTTGAGGAGCAGTCGGGTTTGGTTGGTGACATCCGAATCAATTCAATGGATTTTGCTTCTGAGTAAATTCATTTTGAAACCAGTGTGTTCTTGATACACTAGATGTGGGTTCACGCTCCCTAGCTAAATAAATTATAGGGTTAATGGAAGCCACATCCTTTGACCTGGAAACCCAACCCTCTAATCACTGATATGCTGCTGATGGTTTCTCAATACAGAGAGAAATACACTTAATACATGCGCCACCGCATGCTGCCTTCAGTTGCAGCATCAAGTATTTTGGAGCTGAGAACAGGTCATTCAGAACAGGTTCCAAGGCTGATCAGTGTCTGGGTGTACTGATATTCTCATAACAGGAAACTGCTTAATATGTTCAAGCAGAGTGTTCTTTACACCTGAACACACACGATTAAAATGCAGCAATAAAGCAAATGTTTTTCTCGTAGCAGACAAACTTGTTTTTGGAGGAACCAATTAATTACGGCTCACATCTCCTCCTCCCTACAAGTCAGAATGCGGTTGTTGTGCTGGGGATACATACATGTTGTCTCAGTTCAGTCAGAGCATCCCAGAGTGGGGAAAATAACAGGTGGTTTTAGCAGGCAGTAAATTCAGCATAACCCCACCCTATGAAATGCTTCAACTGCAGCTTGCTGGGCAAGGTGGCTCCTGCCCAACTCCGGTGGCTCCAAGTGCCCAAGAAGCAGTTAGAAGTGGACGTTGTTCTCAAGAATTCTTTCCGCAGATAAATGGAAGGCTCCACCTGAAGGATCCTTTGGAATTTAAGTTGCGAGTCCTCCTCCGAGCCTGAATGTTCTTTGCTTATCTGCTTGCTATCATTTTTCAAAACTGAATGAGATGCAGGAGCTAGAAACAAAGGAGCTAGCCTTTAAATCACACCGTTCAAGTCATTCCATATGATCTGACAGGGGATGTGTCTGCCTAGGCCAGGGGTCTGCAACCTGCGACTCTCCAGGTGTTCATGGACTACAATTCCTGCCGTTCTGGCAGGGGTTGATGGGAATTGTAGTCCATGAACATCTGGAGAGCCTCAGGTTGCAGACCCCTGGCCTAGGCAGTATAGGCAATAATAAGCAATAATAATAATAAAAACCTATCACATACAGTCATTGCAACTAGAACCAGAACTCTGTAACTATCGAATTTTTAATTTTTTCGTACTCTGTTTGCAAGCATATTCCCAGGGTGTCGGCTTTCAGGGATTGGAGAACTGGCTATGTTATAGTAGAGAAACAGGCATGGTCACTGGTCAAGATTTTTCTCAGGTGCTGTTCAAACATGGGCTTGAATAACCCCAGGAGTACTGCCATCTCATCTTGAGAATAGCAGGCATAGGTAAGAGTTGGACCACTCATGTCTGATGTTTCAGATACAAAACAAAGCAGATGTTTTTTGAATCCCTTATGAGACAGAAAAGCAGCTTCACTCTTTCCCAAAACTACCCCATTGTCATCAGCTGACATTCCCCGCTCCTGTTTTCTTTCTTGCTTTTTGTACCAGTTTTCTCTTGGTGTGAGGCAGTAGCTAATTAGGAAGCTGCACCTGAGCCTGCCACATTGTGCGGCACAAACACACACCATGGTGGCATTTCTTTCCCAACCAAGTAGTCCTAGGAGCGAGTTGCTGTTTTCAGGGGAATAGTTTCCTCCACCCCTGTGAGTCTTGAAGGATTAGCTTAAATTCCCCCCCTTGAGAATTTAAAAAAGCAGCATGAATTAGACCTGATATTGTTCAGTTTTCTTTCCTTCCAAGAAGGTGCCCGTTTGTATTTTAACCAATATCTGGGTAGGACTGCAGCTGTCGCCTGACCAGCTGTACGGCACTGTAGGTGACGGGGCAGGTGACAGGTGTCCAACAAAGGCCTTTTGCTCCCGAGGGCCAATAAGCTCCTGAGTGCAAGCAAATGCTGACGTAGACAAAGGACACTCTGTGTGGTGGCTGCTTTTTTGGAGAATAAACAGCTGAGACGTGATCCTGTATCTGCTGTGGACAAACTGTTGACCTTTGTCTCCCTGGTTCATTGGTTCTTACTACATTTTCTTTGTAATCAAAGCAGTGCTAAAAATATTTGCAAACCTTATTTGTTATTAAATCACACATATACACAGTGTCGAAGTCAAGTAATATATATTCATGAAACCATTGCACAAATATTCATAATCATGTTAGAGAGCGAGTTCGGTATATCGATTGGAGTGTTGGACCGGGATCTGGGAGATTTCAGGTTCAAATCCCAGTCTGCAGTGAAGTTGGCTCAGGAAGCAGCTCTCTTAAAAATTAAGTCTGATGTTGTCGAATGGAGCTTCCTCCCCAGAAAGTGCCGTTAGGGTTGCAGCCCGAGTGACCTTTTGCCAGTCACTTTCTCTCAGCCTCACCTGTATCACCAGGTGGTTGTGAGGATAAAATGGAGGCAAGCATTCCCGACAGGATTAAAAATATATATATAAATTACAAATTTGTCCATAGGATGCTCAATCAGTGGCCTCTATGAATTCACAACGTTTTTGTGCACTTTAGTAGTACTCTTTGACGTGCTGTTGATTTTTCCATATTAAACCTTTCCCGTGGCTTTTTAAAGTCTTATTGGTCCGCTCCTTTTCCCCCAATAGGGTTCTTCCAACTGTTAATTAATTAACAGAGTACCAGCTCTTAAATAGATGTTGGATTTGCTGCAATTCTGCAGGGCCTGTAAGTTGGAACTGTTCCACCAGACCCCCAGTTGAGGACAGCAACAGTTTTCCTCCCAGTGGGACTCCCTTCCCTTTTACTTTTCTTCCCCTCAACATGACTGATAAAGATAGTGGGTGGGGGATATCGGTTTGATTTCATTTCAAATTTAACACCATCAAGGTATCATTGGAATTTTATGGTGATTTTATGGTTTTTATTATGATATTATGTTATACATTCTTTTCTGTAAGCCACTCTGAGCCCACTTGGGGAAGGGCAGCCTAGGAGACAAACTCACACATAAATAAATCAGGGTTTTTTTTAGCAAAAGCAAAAAAAACCATCAAGGGATCTGATAACTGCTATTGGAAGATCTCATCCAGTACATTTGTTATAATTTTCCAGAATGTCTTCGCTCTGATGCATTTATCCCACAGGTGGGGAAAAAAATCTTTGTGGCACTGCCAGCAGTTATTACTTTACTACACTTACGTTGAAAGTGTTTTCCAGATGTCACATGCCAATTATGTCTGTAGTACTTTAGTCTTGAGCTGGAAATATCTGCATTCAGACTGCTCATGATGAAACGTATTAGATAACCATAGTTTAGTAATGCCGTCTCATGCTGTATCCTTTTCCACCAAAAGATCTAAGTGCAGTCAGTCGTGCTGTGGTGGAAGTAAAAGTAGCATTTTCCCACAGGTGAAAGTATGAATGTCTGCGAGCATTAAGGAATCATTTTTAAGCGCATTTTTAAGGTGTCCTGCAACGGGCCCATCACGGGACTTGCAAACCCCGCTGGCTCCCTCCCACTCTGAGCAGCAACCCCAGCCCAACTGCCCTGACGAGAGCTGACCTTGGCCAGCTGGGAGCAGGCAGCAGGACCACTGGCAGCGGGCAGGTGGAGGCACAATGAAGCCCAACATCAAAGGACTGCAACTAGCTGCCCCAGAATGGCAGAGAAGGATGGGAGGTCAAAAGCGTACCAGGTGCTGCGGATTCAGGCTGCTAGAGAGGAAAGCGGGTAGGGAGGCAGAGAAGGGAAAGGACACGACTCCAGTGAGCAGGGGAAGGGGCCGCCACCCCCAGGGGGAAGCAGCAGGGAAAGGTGTTAGGCTGGAGCCGCCACCCTGCAACCAGGCTTCGATATCTGTGTCAAGCAGCAGGGAGGGGCTGGAGGAAGGTTATTCGGGAGGCTGGGGGGGGGGAGCAGTTGGATGGCCAGGGAGCCACAGAAGCCCTGAAGGAAGGACCAGAACCCATCCCAGGGGTCCTGATGGTGGTGGTGGGGGGGTGATAAGGTCCAGGAAGCAGTAGTGGGTGAATTTAGAATTCTTTTTGGATTTTTGGTGGAAAAGGGTATAGTGTACCCTCATGGGGCAGCTGTCTGAGATATTGTTTGCACATTCACTTGTCCAAAGATTATTATTCTTTACATGTTTGTGTGCATAACCAAGAGTTTATTCAGAACACGTCTGGGGAAGCTCTGGGATACAGTGGCAATTCCTGTTTTTGTTTTGCTGTTGCAAATTAACAGGGCTATTCATTTGGGCTTAAAAGTAACAGACATGGACAATAAATTCTTACTGTACAGAATCTAAGCCCCTGATCTGTTCATTTTTTCTCCTTTATGGAAGCTGAATAGAATGGGATAGGATGCACTATCAGGAAAAGAGAAAAGAGCAGGAATGGACAGTGAGAGAGGGCTGATTCACACACATGTGTTCACTGACTGTAGCCAGCGATGGCCTTTATGGATGAAATTGGCATTGCAGGTTGATTGCAAGTTTGCCACAGCAAAGTTAAATAACGCTACAGTGTCTGCTCAAGCAAAACAGAAGGACAGTACCTTCTTCATCTGAGATTAGTCAAGTGTTAAGGACTTTCTTTTTTCCTTAAATCATATTTGTGCAGTTTTGAGATTGTATGCCATTTAGTTTTGCTTTGTACACTTGTCTACATTTTTAGATGTTTGACAAATAATAAATATTGAGGAACCAAGTTATATCAAATTGTGTGTGTGTAAGTACCATCAATTGCTTTATTCTTCAAAGACCTAATATCATGGCATTTTAAATCCTTTGGTGGAATCATCTCAGATAAGTAAAGAATTTTAGACCCTGAAGAATAAAGCAAACTTCCTGCGGCTTTATATACTTTGTTTTCCACTTTCCCCTCAAGTCTAGTCCATGTTTTCCACCTTGGCTACACCCTGCTGTCTCCTATTGTTCTTCGCCACCATCCATGAATCCTCTTAAATCTTGAATAAGTTATTCATCCTTTTGAAATTATTTTAATTGAACTGTGCTTAATTGAAAGCGTCCTTCTTCCTGTTGGCTTTCTTTTGATGTTTAGTATATTTCCTCATTTCTCTTTCCTCTCTTATCTGCCTGCCATTATATTTCCAGTCTATCACTTAGGATAAAACCTGGGTCACATAACTTGTTCATTCTATGAATGCAGGTCAGTTCCCAACTGTGAAGCTGTTGGAGGCTCAAGAATCTTTTGTAAATGTTCCTCAAGTTAAATTTCAGAAGAATTCAGTTATAGGTTTTCCTACCCTGCTAGCTCTTTAGCTTGCTTGTGACTTACATGTCATCCCATGCAAAAATATAGTTTACTCGCTGTCCATACATTTAAATACTTTCTAAAACACACCATGTGACCTTGGTAGGAGAAAATAATTATAGGCTATGAGTGGAAGGCCCTGGTAGCAAGAGCTGTCCTTGGGCTTGGGTTGGATTGGATAGGCCCCTTCCGCCCATGCAGAATAATGCACTTTCAATCCACTTTCACAATTGTTTGAAAGTGGATATTGCTATGCCGCACATTAAAATCCAACTGCAAAGTGCATTGAAAGTGCATTATTCTGCATGTGCACAAAGGGCCATAGAATGGCATGGGCGACCTCCAGCTAGGGTTGCATTTGCATGAGCGAAGGCAAGCCATGTTAGGTGTGCCTGCAGAGTACTGGTCTCCCAACTGCTGCTTTGTGATCTTGCCAATAGTGATGGTTGTATTGCAAAGATAATAGCGATGGCCTACAATCATCTGGGGGGAGGGAGGGAAAATCATGCACTGGAATCAAATTGAAAGTAGGTTCCCTGTGGCAGACTGGAGTGAAAGGTGGGTCCTGGATTTGAAAAGGCTGACGTTCACAATGGAACAGGAAGGATGGAATAAGGACCCTAATGAATCAGGCGAATGGTCTGTCTAGTTCAGCATCCTGTCTCACACAGGGGTCAGCCAGTAAGCCTGGAGGTCCAAGAACAGGGTCTAGAGGCAGAGGTCTTTCCCAGATGTTGCCTCCTGGTCCTGGGACTGCCTGCAGAGGTTGACAGCCTGTGAACACTGGAGGTACCTTTAGGTACCACGACTAGTAGCCATTGATAGACCTGTCCTCCATAGATTTGTCTAATCCCCTTATAAAGTTGCCTATGCCTGTGGCAGGAGTCTGCAACCTGCAACTCTCCAGATGTTCATGGACTACAAATCCCATCAGCCCCTGCCAGCATGGCAATGAACATCTGGAGAGCTGCAGGTTGCAGACCCCTGGCCTATGGCTATCACTATATCCTCTGGCAGCAAATTCCACCTGTTAATGTTCAGCAAGGTGCTGGATGGTTGTGATGTTCACACACTCTCAATGCATAGGAGCATTTTCTCCATGGAGGGTTGTTCACTTCCTACAAAGAACATCTCTTCCATTGAAGTTCTATGAGGGCATCTGTGAGGATGCTTTTCCCCTTTCACAGGGGGAGAAAGAAGGGTGGGAGAGGCCACATCTAGAATTTAATTTCGGGACTTCAGCAGTTCCCTATCACCGGCTCTTTTTGGCCACACACTAGATGTTGTGTTTGACCTTCCTTACAACTGCTGGATTATCACAAGATTTAGAGTAAGAGTTATGAGTGGTCCCAATGCCACAAACACTCTTTTCTGCTTCAGATACATTTTTATATTATGCAGAGGCAGGTAAACTACTTCTTGCTTAAACTCTACTGGTTTGCCATAAGTCAACTGCAATTTGATGGTACTTTATACACGCAGAGACACAGAGTCCTTTCATTGGAAGAGGTTATTGAGATTACATCTGTTAATTCTCTGCTGAGTGTCAACCATTCCTTTAGATGCAGGCTTGCAAACAATGTACTGCAGCCTGCCGATTTTACTCTTTTGAAGCAGCTGCCCCCTAGTGGCAGCCTATTGGTCCAACTGTTTGAAGTCAGGTTAAAGATGCACCTGTGCTGAGATTTCTGAACTGCACTTAATTTTACATTGAGAACAGATGTTCCATAGTAAAAGGGAGTTCAGAAGCATCCAGCAGCAGGGTGCTAGCCTCAATAATCTTGCAGCAAAATAACACCATCTCTTCTTCTGTGCCCAGAGGCCTATGAAATTATACACTAGCCCAGCCAGCGTGGACAACTAAGAGGAGAGAAACTTGTCAAAGTCTCCTGATGAATGAAATATCTTAAAGAAACCTTCAGGGTTTTTTTTAATCTGAGTTCCCAAGATTTAGGATATTGTTTTTGTTCTTGAAATGGATTGTTGGGGTTTTTTTTAACTCATAAGAATACAACCTTGTCTAAACAGACTGTTTTTCTCACAGTGTCATCCATCTTCAGGCGAGGACATGGAGATCTCCGATGATGAAATGAACCCATCTCCCATCACAAGCACAGAATGTGCCAAAAACATTGTGGTGAATACCTCAGTCAGCAACTCTGGTGTGATGGCTCCCTCAATCCCCATGCCTCCACCCGGGTATCCTCCTCTGCCTCCACCACCTCCGCACCAGCCAGGCTTTCCGATGCCCCCACCTCTCCCCCCTCCACCACCTCCACCAACACACCCAACAGTCACCGTCCCGCCTCCCCCCCTTCCTGCCCCTCCTGGGGTCCCCCCGCCTCATATCTTGCCTCCCCTCCCTCCGTTCCATCCTGCCATGTTCCCCATCATGCAAATGGACATGATCAGCGTCTTAAGCAACCAGTGGGGTGGCATGTCCATGTCTTTTCAAATGCAAACCCAGATGTTGAGCCGCATGATGCAAGGGCATAACACGTACCAGTACCACCCTTTCATGGGAAACCGGATGCAGTTTGTGAATCTTCCTCCTTACCGACACTTCTCAATGGGTGCAACTATTGGCCGGGGGCAGCCCTGGCCACCTTTGCCCAAGTTTGACCCTTCTGTCCCCCCACCGGGTTATGAGCCCAAGAAGGAAGATCCGCACAAGGCCACTGTGGACGGTGTCCTATTGGTGATTGTGAAGGAATTAAAAGCAATCATGAAAAGGGATTTGAACCGGAAGATGGTGGAGGTGGTGGCCTTCCGGGCATTCGATGACTGGTGGGATAAGAAGGAACGTCTGGCAAAGGTAGGAGTCCAACAACAAGCATGGTTTCTAAAGAGGGGATGACCTTGCAGTGGGAGGAATGACAGGCAAACCCCCTGTGATGGGAGGTGCATCAAGTAACTTGAGACAGGAGCAATGCATGGCAAGCCACAATAGCAGCATTGGAGTTCACAGGTCTGAATGGGAAGAAGTCCATATGTATAGATGGCCCAAGGCTTAAGCCTGGGTCTTAACTTTTTGAAAAGGAATTTTAGAAAGAAGAAATCAGGAAACTCTTTTACCTAGTACAAGGGTCTGCAACCTGCGGCTCTCCAGATTTTTGTGGACTACAATTCCCATCATCCCCTCCCAGCTTGGCCAATAGGCCATACTGGCAGGGGCTGATGGGACTTGTACTCCATGAACATCTGGAGAGCCGCAGGTTGCAGACTCCTGACTAGTACCCTCAAGAATCACTGCTGGTTAATGTACCAGTAAACTGGTTCAATGTAAGATAGCTGTGTTCATGTTTTACTTCCTCGCAGCTGCATGTGGCTTGGAGTGTTGTATCAACGGTGTCTTTGCAGTCTTGTATCAACAGTGGTCACAGTGACTCTCTCCCCAGAGCTGTTCTGCAGCTATTTGCAAGCTTTTCTGGGGTCCTGGTTCTGCCAAAAGCCCAATAAGAGACTATTCTACAGCCTGAACTGGATATTTTTTTCAGCCCCAAACCAGACCACAGTCAAGGCTGCCCATGTGAGCTGTGTGTGCCTGTGTTGTATGTTCTGTTGAACTTCTTTTTTCTTGTACAGGCATCTCTTACTCCGGTAAAATCTGGAGAGAATAAAGATGAGGAAAAGCCAAAACCAAAGGATCGCATCACATCTTGTCTCCTGGAGAACTGGCATAAAGGAGAGGGTCTCGGCTATGAAGGGATTGGCCTGGGCATTGGCTTACGAGGAGCCATCCGGCTACCATCTTTCAAGGTTAGAACATCAGTTTTCAGAACACAAACCCTTCTTCCCTTTCGCCTGTCGTACTAGATAGTTGTTAGGAGTTAGTTTATCTGACAGTGGTTCTTCAAAATGCCCGCCGGTGTAAGAGTTTAAAATATCTTCTGGGTGGATCCCTCTGTGAAGGTTGGCAGTACCATACAGTCTTCAACAGAAGAGCAATTCAGATGCTTGGGATTGGGGCAGGATTGCAAACACGTAAAGTGGTTGGCAATCTCGGGGGAATTATTTTAATTTTTCCATGTTTGATAACTTTTAACATAGCTTTACGTGAAGGTTTTATCGTGCGTTAGGAAGCCCTTCAAAAGTGTTATAGATGGGGGTCTCATTAGAAATGTTCCGTTTCATTCTGACTTTTATCATTCAGATTTATGTTCAGCTTCATTTGTTTGAGGTTTAAAGTGCCTTCTGTCCACCCTGGTTGAATGGCTGCCAGTAGTATTAAATGACGTGGGGTAAAAGTTGTTGACTGGCTACATTGCTCTCATGGCTTCCTGTGTGTTTTGTGTTGCCTGTTTTTGAAAGGAATGTTTGCGTATGTCTACACAGATTACACCTCTTGAAATAGGCTTGCTCTCTCCATTTTGGCAGGTAAAACGAAAGGAGCCACCTGAAGCAGCCTCAGCAGGAGACCAGAAAAGAATCCGCCCCTCCCCGTCAGTCGATGATGAAGACGAAGGTTGGCAAAATCAATGCTTTTGCTCCAAACCGAACAGCTACTGAACATGTGAGATTTCCCAGCAGTGGACTGGATCTTGCGGATCCGTTTCACTAGGAACACTACCAAAGCAGGGATGACTCCTAGCATCAGGGGAAAGCATCACCATCAACAGAACAGATTTACAGGATCCATCCCCACGTGTTCTTGAGACGTAATTGCATTGCTTTGAGCATGGGCAATTACAGTGCAGCTCTCCGTCACTCAGCTTGCAAGAGATTTTTTTCCATTTCTCAACAAGCCAGCAGTGGTTTCTTGAAAGTTAAACCTTTTGTAAAGTGTCTACCCAAACATCAGGATAAATTGATTTGTTTGTCTGTCTGTGGTGTGCCTTTCTCACTGAAAATGGATTGTAGATAAATCAGCTGTATTTAGGCTTTTTATCTAAACTGAAGCTTTAGAAAGTCCACTTCCAGCAACCCATCTCACTGGGTCGCTGCCCCCTCTGCCCCCCCATCCCCCCCATTAATATATCTGCTATAATGGAATAGGGTACAACAATTTGCAACTCTTAAGTACTGGGCATTCTGGCACTTTTTCTTACAGAAAACAAAAGAGAGGGATACTTTTAAATTCTATTAATATGCCCCAAAGTACAATTGTATATGCTAGTTAAGGAATAAATTATGCATTTCATTCAATTAAATCAGCAAAAGCAGTTTGGGTTTGATAGGAAAATTAGTGCTGAATAGATATACATTTCCCCCAACATTTCTGGTGTTTCCAAGGCTTTGAATTTTCCAGAAAATTCACAATGCTAGGTCTGATTTTAAATGTTTGGGTTACCAGATTATGGAGCACCTTTAGCCCTCCCCCCTCCCCCCCACATTCCAACTGCAACCCAGACTGCCTCCTTTTAACCTTCTTCAAGATATAGAATGGCTGCCATTCTCTTCTATGGAGGAAGCGTAATGTGTTGCCTTTGGATTGAGACCAAAACCAGCCATCTATCCCTGAGACCTGGAGATCCTTGCAGTGAACAAGACCTTTCTTTACACAAATTTCCTGCCATAATGTCAAGCATTTTGCTCAGGTTATAATAATGCTAGGTAGCTTGAACTCTTCCAGCTTATAGTGTATTTCCAAGTTGCCTACTCCTTCTCTCTAAGATGGAGTTGGGGAGAGGGAACAGCCTTCCCCATATTTGGAACCTTGTGGCTGAGACGTTCCCTCTGTGTTTATTTTCACACTTCAGAATCTGAACGAGATCGAGACCTTCCAGATGCAACGTCTGACATCTCCAAGAAGGATGTAGATAGTGTTGGCCTCAGACGAAGACCTGCACGACCACTGGAGCTAGACAGTGAAGGAGAGGAGGAGGATTCAGGCAAAGAGGAGGAGGAAGAATCCTCTTCGGAAAAGGAGGCCGAGCAGGAGGAAGAGGAAGGAGTGATGAAATCAGTGTCAGTTAAGGTAGGTCCTACAGGTGACTGGAGTTGTTTTCTTGACCATATTTATATGAATTTCCAAGATCTCTTCTGGGTGTTCCTGGAGATGAGTGCCTTCTGGATGTTTCATTTACAGGAAACTGTTGCCTACTTCCCTCCACTTATAAAGAAGGTCTTGTTCAGTGATTTCATGAGCAGATAACCTGAGAGTGTCCTGCTTTCCATAGAGGAAGCAGTCATCCTCTCAGTGGTGAACTGAAGCACTCATGGGATTACAGTTAGTGCAGCACCTGCTCTGCTTGATTCTAACCATTGTGGGGTACATAGTCCTTAAAGAAGTGTTTGTACTTTGGCCCTTTCTTTGCCAGTGAAGAAAGGACAGAGTGGGAATACAAGAGCACTGTTAAGCTTTAAGCAGTTCTATACATATCCATGTGTCCCTCTACTGATGTCATTACGAGTAACATTTTGCCATTGCAGATTCCTGTCTTTTTTCAAAGTATAATAGGCTTAGTCCTCCACAAGCCTCTTTGAGAAACAGAGTTGCTTGGCTGCCTGTCTCACAAAGATGGGGAGCTGAGATGCAGAGAAGCTAATAGTGACAAGGCAATTTGTGGCAGAGGAGAAATGAATATTGTCTCTTTTCCCACAAAGATGAATGTTTCTTTATGATCTTTCTGTGTATTACTGTGATCACATCTAGTTGCAGTTGCTTGGATCTGTTCACACATTTTTGTACTTCTCCTGTGATCTTGTTTGTATTGGTGTGTTTTTTACTTTACTATTATCACTTTCTTTCTGCCAAGGGTGCCCCCTACTGCGTGCTTCAAACTAGTTGCTTGTCTTTTTACCTACCAAATGTTTCTACCAAATGTTCTATCAATCAGCCAGTGTAGTATAGCGGTTAGACTCAGACCTGGGGGATCTAAGTTTGGATTCATGCTCTCCTGTGAACCTACTGGGTGGTTCTTTAATGCCACCCTGAGTGTTTTGGAGAAACAGCAGTATAAAAATGTACGAAGTAGATAGTTGTGCCAAAGGTATTTGTGGGTTGTTTTGCTGGCTGTTGTGGATTTTCCAGGCTGTATGGCCATGGTGTAGCAGTCCTGGGGGTAAAATGTTAGCCGCTAAAACTACCAGATCATGGCTGCGCAGCCTGAAAACCTACAACAGCCAGTCAATTCCAACTGTGAAAGCCTTTGACAGTCATTGGATCTCTTTATAAGCACTCAGCTCATGTTTCCCCCTCTGAAAAACTGGGTGTTCGCTAAATTTGTAAAATTTATTGTTGCCCAAGGAGGAAGAAGAGGAGGAAGATGCTAATGAAGAGGAAGAAGAGGAGGAGGAAGAAGAAGAAGATGATGATGATGCTGAAGTAGAAACAAGTGAAAAGGAGGAAGAGCAGGATTCTGAAGAAGGTCTGAGATCTTTCTGGTAGCTGAATAAACCAATGATGTGCTCTTGGAGACACTTTTTTTCTTCAGCTTAATAGTTATTCACAACTCCTTGGGTTGGTTCAATTGTTGATAAGCATTAGTTGATCAGTCTGCAATTGATTATCATAACACATCCATGAAATTCAGTCATGCTCTGAGAGATATGAAAACTCCAACAGGTCTGATGGGCCTGTTCTCACATGCAAACCAACAGTGAACATGCATGTGTGAATCAGCCCCGTAGATGGTGCACAGCTGATTAAAGATGAGCTATCCATAAGCCTCTGTGTTGGGCACAGCAGATGACCAAGCAATGCTTCAAATCTTAGATGAAGAACACCACAGTGTCCTATTTAATTTTTTTTTACCTTGAAAAGTTTTAAATTTTCCCCTACCACCTTTGAAGACATCAACACAGGCCATATTTGAGCATAAGACTGAACAAACTTGGCTTATGTAAGTACCCAGGAGCACCTGAGAGGCCAGAATTAAATAAGTTGTAAATATCTCCTGGAGAGAGATTTTGCATTGCAATAGAATCTTCATGGGAAACATTGTGCTATGATTAAATTTACTTTTTATAAAAGTGTTAAAATAAATTGGCCAGCATTTTGTCATGATGGAATCCATTGTGTGCCTAAATTAAGAATATCCTGTTCTTGTTACACACACACACCCCTCAAAAAACTGCTGTAAAATTGTGGGGAAGAAATCCTGAGGAATTGGCTAAATGAAAAGGAGCAGTCAAACTTCTTTCTTACTAGGAAAGACTAAAGAATCTTTATAACAGAGGGAGAAAATATGACCAAGGGGTAGACCAAACTCTGAATGGTGAGGGGAGAATGAAGAAAGAAATTATTTGTGTCCCTGGCTGTAGACACGAAGTGTAAAAGTGGTGATCACAAGCAGCAGGGGCCAGCTAACAAAACTCACCTGCACTAGGTTTAGAATAAAAGGAAGCATTTAACACAAACATGTAATTAATTGCTTTGAGACATTGTAATGGCTACTAGCATAAGATAAATGAGCCAGCGTTGTGTAGTGGTTAGGATGTTGAACTAGACCCAGGGAGGGCCAGGTTCCAGTTTCCACCCAGCCTCAGTGAGGACTGGCCCATACTCCCTAGATACTTTAGATAACAGCTAACAACATTAACCTTTCACCTTCCTTGCAGAAGATATCGGAAGCCCTGCCTCCTCAAGGGCAGAGATTGAGTCATCCGATGAAAGTGACGAATCCTCGGAATTTGGAACAAGTTCTGATTCCGATGAAGATGAAGAGGAGGAAGATGATGATGAGGAGGAGGAGGAGGAGGATGACAATGCAGGGGTGTCTATGGAGCAAGAAAGAGAAGCTGTGCCCGTGGAAATAACAGTGGAGTCTATCGCGCAAGAGCCTGAGGATGACGACGATGAGAAGGAGACCATCCTGGAATTGTTTCCAGTAGAAGATGACGTGTACATGCAGGGGGCTCCCCTAGCACAGGTGGAACCTTCTATGCCGGAAGGAGAGGAACTCAAGGAAGAACCCCAACAAGTGGAAGAGGAAAGTGGTGAAGTCCCTGAGGAATCTCTTGCTGCCGAGGCGCTGATGGTGATGGAGCAAACTGAAGAGAAGATACAACAGTCCCCTGCATGTCTGCCAGGTATGGCTCCTCTTTAACAATCTGGGTATCTGTCCCTACCAGACTGGTTCTTTCCCGTTATTGATTGTGGGTTTCTAAAAGAGTATCTGCTCTGGTCTGTACCCTGTGCTCAGTTTTAATGAGGAAGGTGTGTTTTGGGAAGGAAATCATTCTAAGGTGAAACATAGGTACAGACAGGTTCATCAGTGGCTATTAGCCATGAAGGCCAAATGGAATTTCTATGTTCAGAGGTATTGTATCTCTGAATATCAGTTGCTGGTGGTCAACCTCAGTGGGAGAGGCTTTGGCCTCTTGTGGACCCTCTGGGGTACCTGGCTCGACACTGTGGGAATCAGGATGCTACTGGCCATTGGTCTGATCTAGCCAGTCTGCCCTTAAATTATTAACCAGGCATGACTGCAAAGTCTGTCACAAATGCCCGCTAGACAGGCCTGTGAATTACAGAGCAACTTCCACTGGACAACCAGATATTCTAACAAATATTTGTGAAGGTGTGGGAGTAATCTGCAGGATTAGTGTTATGACTGAGCAGTTATAACTTCGGAAGAAGGCTTAAAGTGTCCATTCATGTTCTGAAGCCTTCCAGTTTCTCTGTAGTTTGGCAGCAACTTGGTTTATAGGCCTTTCTTAAAAGTATTAGGTTAATTTTTATATTATAATTAGCAGAATTAAAAAACCCTCTCAGATTTGAAAAGCAATGGCTGCTTTTCATGCATCATGTTTAGCGAATAGCTGTGAAAGTAATTAAACTTCTTATCATCCTCTACTGATGTCAAACATATGTGTCTAATAACTGTTCAGGTGTCTCCTTCTTTAAAAAAAATAATGGTAATAACTGTGATGTACGCCCAGAAATGGTGCAGCCATGGCTGTACACTGAAATTAGCTTGAAATTAGACCAACAGCCAAACTCAGACACGTGCTGGTTTCACTACCACATGGTGGTTGCCAGCAACCTAAAGTCACTTTAGATAAGAGTCTGAAAAACTGTCAGCACTGGAGTGTTGTGTGGTTTCCGGGCTGAAAGCACTGTCTGTTGGAGACTTGGGCCAGATGGAACTTTGGGCAAAGCTACAAAGGTTTTGGATTTCCATGCTCTGCATGCATCCCTGTGTCCTCTTTTCCCTGCCACAACAGCTTATTCTCAGCACTCTCAATACATTCAGCATCCATTTATCTGTTAAAACATTTATATGCTGCACACTGCAGAATACTGAGGCAGTTTACAATTAAATCAATTTTTAAATAAGATACCACTAGCTAATCAGCCACATAAGACAATAATAAAACTTTAGACCCAGAGACAAAATCAAAATAATTTAAAATGGCAGCAGTTAAGTCCAGGCCTAAGTTATTGACAGCCGAACTTTAAAATGTGATAGCTGCTTAGGGTCTGTAATAAATGCACATTTCAGTAACTTTCAAAATAACCAGCAGCAAAAAAGTTGTGCCATTTAATCCAGAGCTAACACCCCCCTTAAAATTAAGTAAGTGTCTGGGTGAATTAAAAAAACCCACCAAATTTTAAAAACAAAACGTGACCAAATTTAGCCAGAAAATGCTTGTCCATGGCCATTCATCAAATCTGTGAGTAAGAGAGAGGACACAAATTGTAAGTCCCTTTGGGTCTCCTGCAGGAGAGAAAGTGAGGATATAAATCCAAACTCTTCTTCTTCTTCAAATCAGCGCCCCCACCAATGACATCTGAAGTCAGGAACAGTCTTTTCAGTTTTTCGTCGTTTACTGTACCAATCCTGTAATTTTCTAAAAGTTCCTAGAAGCAAATAAAGTATTGGGTTGCTGAGTACGCCCCAAACCCCTCACTTTTTGGAGCTGCATTTTGTTTTGTTTCACAATGAAAGCCATCAAAGAAACAGGCCAGTGGCCCACTGTAAATATAAAGCATTCTGGATCACAGTTGTCTACACAAGTGAAGAAATATAAAATTGTGTTTGCCTGCATTGATCAATGGGGGAGTTGCGGGTGGATGAAGGGCATATTTCTTGGGCAGGTGTGGCAGGGAGGAGTAAATGCCCTTTTAGACACCGAGCCATGAACTGTTTTTGTAACCATGGCGTGGCATATTCAAATGGAAACCTATAGCAATCAAGTAACTTCACTTAATGCTTTCTCTTTCCCAGTGGAGGAATCCGAACAAGATACTGAGCTGGAACATGAGGTGCTAGATAGTCCAAAGCCAGACTCTCAAGAGGAAGAAAACTTCCGTCCACCCACACCAGTAGGGCTCTTTGGAGGGGTCTTGTCTAGCAAAACCTCATTTTTTACCAAGTCTGATGATAGTAGTTTAGAAGCCCAAGCAAAAAGCAAACAGCGCTCTGCAGAGGAGGAAGAACAGCAGCATCCTCGAACTCCTGGACGGGATGTCCTGGCGCATATGGAGTCTTCTGCTCTTCCCGCTTATACGGTGCCACCCTCTTCACTTCCCCTCCCATCCATCGTGTCTGTGAAAGAGGAACCGTTGCTCCTTCCAGACAAGTTCCCCGAACAAGCAATTTTGACCAAACCATCAGTGGAGGAAGAGCTCCCACGGACTCCAGGGCGGGACATTTTAGCCAAGTGCTCCCACAGCCTCTCCAAGTCCCAGAGCACAGACACTGTCCCAGCCACACCTGGTAGTGATGCTCCTCTCACAGGAAGCAGCTTGACTTTAAGTTCCCCTCAAGTCCCAGGGAGCCCCTTTTCCTACCCATCCCAATCGCCGGGGGTCACCAGCGGCATCCCCCGGACTCCAGGCAGGGATTTCACTTTCACGCCTACCTTCCCAGAGCCTGGTGCTACTCACCCTTGCCTCTTGTCGGTCAAGAAACTTTCTGAGGATGAATCTGATGAGAAAATCTTTAAAGAGCCTCTTGGTGCTTCCTTATTGAACAGTGTCCCCTCCCCCATTCCCTTTGCTAACCCTCCTGTCCCCACTCTCCACACACATATTGACTTGTCTCCCAACCAGCAGTTGCCGCTTGCTGTTCGGCCTCATGTGTTCATGGAATCAAAGATGTCTTCAGAAGAGTCCAGTGCAGACAGAAGGGCCCTTTTGCCCTTCCCAGAAGCACCTGCTACATCCCCTCCTCTCAGTCCGCCACTTCCCCCTTCTTCATCCATCCTGCCCATCAGAAGGAAACCCGGTCGGCCCAAAAGATCATCTCCTCTAGGCCCTATGTTGGACGCCTATTCCAGCAAGCCCCTCGAGCCACCTCTTCTTCCAATCCCAGTTGCCTTGACTGAAAACGCTGTGAGCAAAGAGCTGTTAAGTGGCCACCCAGATGCATTCTATTCTCTGAAGGACCCAGAAGCTGTTACCCTGGACTTCAGGAATGAGGGCTTCCACGACAAGGTAGCACCAGACATTTTAGCTGAGAAGCTGCCCTTTAAGGAGCTGGAGAACCAGTGGAATGAGGACTACAAAGAGGAAGAAGCTCTCTTGAAGTCCAAAAGGCAGTGGAGGCGCCAGAAGAAGAGGCCAGAAGATGTCCCGACAGTCCCTTCTCCAGAATATTCCCCGCATCAGTATCACTTTAGACCCCGCTCCGAGTTTGAGGAGATGACTATTTTGTATGACATTTGGAATGGGGGCATAGACGACGAGGACATCCACTTCCTGTGTGTTACATACGATCACTTGTTGCAGCAAGACAATGGGATGGACTGGCTCAACGACACCCTTTGGGTATACCATCCTTATATCCTTTTCTGCTTTGTCACCAAAATGGACTTATCTTGGGAATGTATAATTTCAGTAGATTTATTGGGCACAGCTATGATAAGTATTTTGCTGTCATGGAATATAAGTATTGCTTGGGCCTGTTACGCAAGTTCACTTGAGCTTTGTGAGTTTAAGATCAGACTGTACAATTTCTAAAACTACCTGAGCACTTGGCAGTACAGCATTCGATTTCTACACACTTCTCCCAATTTCCGACATCCACAGAATTTCCACATACTATTCTGTGCAGGGCTGGTTGTTCAGGAGAAGGAAATGGCCCTGTGGGAAGACCCAGAAGCTCTGATTTGTTGCCATGATACCCTTGAGGTAGTATTCCTGTTCTCCTGCTGAAAGGAGTATGCAGAATTGATCAATGGAGCTTATAATGACAGTCTAAAACAGGGGTCCCCAAACTACGGCCCGGGGGCCAAATGTGGCCCCCTGAAGGCATTTATCCGGCCCGCCAGGCATGGCGGCGATGGCTCCATTCATGTGCAGTGGGGGCTCGAGGGAGAGGAGGAACTGGCCCCAATGGCTGTTGATTGCAATTACATGATGGCACCCCCAAATCTCCATGAATTTTCTGACCCAGAGTTGGAAACCTTACACATGGCAACTCCTGCTCCACCCTTCCCTCTCGGCTACTCCATGTGTTGCTCTCAGGCTTTCTGTTCCGCCCCACTCCCATTGGCATCAGCCAGGCTGGTGAATCGCTCGCTGGCTGCTAGGGAGGAAGAACCCAGGAAGATACCTGATCCTGGGTTAGATGGAATGCTTCATTGGGAAAGTTCTGCTTTTTTTTTTTACAGGGGAAGGTATTCCACAGCCTCCCCAACAATATTTGGAGCCCACCCTGTACTTGACATACTTTGGTCACTGTTCTAAAAATAGACCATGACAGAAAGGCTGAAAGGTGAAATCAAACATTTTACAATCATTTGTGCATAGGAATTTGTTCATAGTTTTTTTTTAGTCCGGCCCTCCACTGTCTGAGGGACAGTGAACTGGCCCCCTGTTTAAAAAGTTTGGGGACCCCTGGTCTAAAACAATGGTTCTCAACCTATGGGTCGGGACCCCTTTGGGGGTCAAACAACCCTTTCACAGGGGTCGCCTAAGACTCTTTGCATCAGTGTTCTCCATCTGTAAAATGGATAAATGTTAGGGTTGGGGGTCACCACAACATGAGGAACTATATTAAAGGGTCGCGGCATTAGGAAGGTTGAGAACCATTGGTCTAAAAACTGCACGTGGCTCTGACTTTTAAAAACAGCAGGTAATTTTTTGAAGGCTGTTTGATCCATACTTGAAAAACTTCTGCATACATTTTTTTTTTCTTTCTCAAAGGAAATTATGTGGATTGAGTCAAATGTAACCTTTTATTAAACCAAGGCGGGTTAGCAAGGGAGTATGTGAGCTTTTAACCTTCATAACACTCTTCATTTGCTTGATGAATATATCTGTGAATCACCCTCCTAATATAAGATACCACAACTGGGTATATAACTGCAGGCACATGATATTCCAGGCCTCTGTCCTAGCAGAGGGCCTGCAGTTCACCCATCCTCCAGTCCTTCTGGTGATGGATATTTCATAGTGGGAAGCATCTGTCAGCAGCAAGCCTTGGTGGGTTCGTAGCCTTGCCTAATTTCCTAAACATAGGACAGTTGCCACACTGGGAAATAGTGATCAGAAGAGCCGCAGAGTGTCATGTCCAAGAGCCGCATGTGTCTCCCAAGCCACTATCACTCTTCTAAATTAATGTTTTTGACCCTGCATACCGTTTTTTTGGTGTTTAATTTTTATTTTTAGAGCCAAACCCACACATGTTTTGTGGAGTAAGCCACGGGATTTGGGGGCCCACAAACTGCTAGGTTTCTCCTTAACACAGAGCCACCAACCAGCTTTTTGACCCCAAAGAAGAAGAAACGGGATGATGGGATGCGAGAACATATGACAGGCTGTGCCCGAAGCGAAGGCTATTATAAAATCGACAAGAAGGACAAGCTGAAATACCTCAACAACAGCCGAGCGTTTGCCGAGGAGCCTCCCGCTGACACGCAGGTAAGGGGACCTGCTTCTCTGCCGCTCTACCTTTCATGGCAAATCATTCATGCAGTCAGCTTATTACCTTGCTGCCTTTTCACACGTGGTGCACACGTAGGGACAGGGTTACCAGCATTCACACATCCTGACATTTCATGCTCCTTTCCACACACTGCCAGTGCAAAGCTACTTCCCGTCCCAAACTACAGGCATGTTGCCTCCAAGCGGTTATCACATATTTAACGTCCAGAAATTCCAGGTGCAGCGTTACCGTTCCTTGTTTCTTCCACCTCACGTGGAATTGGATTATTGTGTGCTCCCAAGTAAACCGAGTTCCCAGTCTGGCTAATGCAAAGGCAGACCTTTGCGGCAAAGGCTGCTAGTTCCTGAGGAGGTCCATGTTTAATTGCAGGGAATGAGCATCCCTGCCCAGCCACATGCTTCCACCCGGGCTGGCTCGGAGAGGAGGTCAGAGCAACGCAGGCTCCTGTCATCTTTCACCGGAAGCTGCGATAGCGATCTACTAAAATTCAACCAACTCAAAGTAAGTGATGCCTCTCCCATCTGGGCAAATGGGGATAGGCAGCGATTGCTTCTGAAAAGAGGTTTGAAAGGAGGGGAGGGAAGTGCCTTAATCCCAGCTGCAGCTAGGTGAGAACTCCCACGGTTGCCTTTGGCTCTGGATATTCATGTGAGTCACTGTGCTAAAATGTCACAGTCCATTGATATGTAAGCTGTGGGCACTCTATGTCATGTTCAAGTTCTAGCAAACAATTCACACAGTGTGGTGGTCTTTTTTCTTTTCCTTTCTCTTAAACCCTGGATAGTTCCGGAAGAAAAAGCTAAAATTCTGTAAGAGCCACATTCATGACTGGGGACTGTTTGCAATGGAGCCCATCGCTGCTGACGAGATGGTGATTGAGTACGTGGGCCAGAACATCCGGCAGGTAAACCTGGCGATGCTGCAGAGCTCTCTGGGAGAGGGGGAAGACTAGCTGGCTGTTGTCAGAAACCCAAAAGGCTCACACACACACCTGAACATAGTCAAGCACTGCTAGCAGAGGCAGAATCCCAACCCCTGCTGCTCAGGCCGAAAGAGTTCCGCTTAGAGGTGGGGAAGTCCCAGCTTCAAATCTTTTCTCACTGGTCAGCCTTGGATAAGACACTGGCTGTCAGCCTCATCTGCCCTCTGGGGCTGCTGTGAGGCAAAAATCAGCACATTGAGCAAACAGAAGTATCACAAATGCATCAGTATGGCTTGCCTGTCCCATTGTGTGGGGGGGGGACAAAATAGCCTTATGGCACAGTTCCAGTGAGCTCTGGTAGTGGCTATGAGGGGTGGACTCTCATCTGGAGAGCTGGGCTTGATTTTCCACTCCACCACATGAAGTCTGCTGGGTGACCTTGGGCCAGTCGCAGTTCTATTAGAATTCTCTCAGCCCATATGGAGGCAGGCAGTGGCAAATCTCTCCTGAAGGTCTCTTGCCTTGAAAACCTTACTGGGTTGCTGTGGCTTGATGGCACTTTCCACCACAGAACTAGAAGGGGAGGAGGGCTGCTTGCTCTTTCTCCACAGCCCGCAGCAGCCAGGCCGCCTCCTCTGTCCCCTACCAGCCTGTGAGCAGACCTGCTGCTGCCCTTGTGGAAGCCCTTTGCATTTTGTATCTTCCCCCTTCCTATGTTACACCTTGAAATTGGGCTGCTTTTTAGCAAGAGAGGATTATGAAATGGGAAGGAATTCATGGAAATGTTGCTCCTGACAGGTTTCCTCCACTGAATGTGTTTACCTTTGAAAAGCGGCCCCCAACAATTATTTTGGTTTGCTGTGCAGGTAATTGCCGACATGCGAGAGAAACGCTATGAGGATGAAGGCATTGGAAGTAGTTACATGTTCCGAGTTGACCATGACACTATTATAGATGCAACCAAGTGCGGAAACTTTGCCCGGTTTATTAACCACAGTTGTAATGTAAGTATTACTTGGCCTAGCCAACAGGTATAAATAAGTCTTGTCAAGTCCCTAACAACAGCTAAATCCTCACGGTAGACTCACTTTCTGGCATGACTGCTACCTGAAGTGTGTGTGTGTAAACATTTAAATACTAATATTGCCTGCCTTTCTGTTGAGCATCTTAGGACCAGAGGCTCCTGCTGCAATAGACAGCCTTTGCTTTTCTCTCACCTCCCCACGCCCCCGCCCTCTGTGGGATAGAAAACAAGCTCAGTCTAATCAATGTCCTTGGATTGCCCACAATTTCCCTACCCTTCACTTTGCACTGAGGGCAACCTGGTTTTTCTTTTGTGTCTCCCACCTCCCTATATTTCTGTTAGTGGTCTGATCGTTTTAAAGATTTAGGACCCATGCTTAATATCCAGCAATGCACCTCTGGTATGTTGAGAAGTATAAAGAATATATTTTCAAAAAAGAAACATTTTATTTCTTTCCTCTCTCATTTCTAATGTGGTGGGCCCCAAATCTCAATAAAACAAATCAAAACCCTTTTTAAAATTATTTTTTATTTCATTTGAATTCCATCTCTTTAGCCAAATTGTTATGCTAAAGTCATCACTGTGGAGTCTCAGAAGAAGATAGTCATCTATTCGAAGCAGTACATCAACGTGAACGAGGAAATTACCTACGACTACAAATTTCCAATCGAAGATGTCAAGATTCCCTGTCTTTGTGGCTCTGAGAACTGCAGAGGGACCCTGAATTAAACCTGAGGTTTCTTGCCACGCATTGGTTCTGTCTGAACTGTGGTTACCAAGGGTGGTTGCACTTTTTGCCAAAAAAAGGAGGAAGGAAAGCAAGAAAGCAAAGGAAAGCAAGAAAGAGAAGAAAGCCCGCTCAGCAGTCCTGTGGCGACAGGGGAAGCGCAAACGGCAGACACGCACACGTGGACTCTTCAACTTGCTGGTGCTTTTCATCTTCTGCTCAGATCCCTCCTCGCCCCCCCCCCCCCCCCCCCCGTTATGAAGAGTCAGTGGCACCAGAAATCAAAACACTATCTCTACCCCTCCCTCTGCTCGGTCCAGAATGGTGTTGCTCTCACGGGTAGAGTAAGGTACCTATTATTGTTTGAAAACGTTCCTCTTTCTGTACAATGCTGCTACCTTTTCCTCATTAATTTTGTTCGTTGGGTAGGGAGGAGAAAACGTTTTTTTAAATGTGAAGCAGAGACTGAAAACAAGAGGCCACAAACTGGATGGGAGCTGGATGTTTTTGCACACAGTACAAGCTGCGAAGGGAGCGCCCGGTTGTGTTTCAGGGCAGGCTGGAGATTTCGGTCAGGATTCGTCATGTCGTGAGCAGGGGTTCTCTTTACAATGAGCCCAGACATGGCAATTTTGAGATATTGTTTCCACACTTTGCTATTATTTTAGTCTTGTGCTATTCAGTTGAATTCACTGGTCTTCAAAAGTGTCTGCCTTTAAAATTGACAAGAGAGAAAATAATATAAGTAGAGCCAAAGTGAATGCTGTCTCAGTCATCCCACTAACACCATTTGGTGGTTGGTGGCCCGTGTGGTCTTGATCGCTCTCTTATCCTACTTTCAACTGAGGTGGGAGAATTTTGCTTGCAAATTCTCCTTGGAACCGCTTATTAGATGCAACAACTTCACCCTGCTTCCTTCAGCTCATAAAGCGGGCTGAACCTCCACCCTCCAATTCCTAAAGGCTAAGAGGACCAGGCCTTCTGAATCAATACAAGCCGCCTTTGGTTTCCAGCAGGATTGTTTCCCTTGACCCCTTGTGATTGGATGGTCTGAATCTTATGTAAGCATGGAGGATGAAGATTTGCAAGGTCTTGGTTGGATTAAGCCATCTTGTTTATTTGGTGCATCTTCCTTCTTACAGAATTCTCTTCTTGGCGTACCCGTGTGTAGCTTTGGAGACTTTCCATCCTTGAGAAGGCCATGTACATTTTGTTGGTTTCAGAACCAGTGCCCTTGTCAGTCAGCCTGCTGGCCTGTTTTGTCCTCTTTCATGTCTCAGCATGACCTGTCAGGAAATTATTCTGCACAGATGCCATTGAACATGAATGTGGCTGCTGGTGCAAGAGGAGTTCTATGTAGATTCCTTGGGAAATCTGGCAATACTAGCTGTCACCATGATTCTCCTGGTTAATCTTGGCCAGAACTTCCTGGCATAGCAGTTCTCATCTCTAGCATGCTCTGACACACTCTCATATGCTATAATTGGGGTGAAAGAATAAGTGCAGAGTTGCAAACTTGCAGAACTTTGGGTTTGTGAAAGTGTTTTATTTTACAGGAGAGTACACATGTAAAAACAAAAGTACATTTGGAGACCCTCAGACCCGGGTAGGCGTCCAATCCTTGGAAGACTCTAAGGGAGAGAAATCTTGGGTGAAGACTGTCCGCTGTGCTGGCCCACCCCCAAAAAGGAAGCACTTTGTCTTCATGAAATGAAGAATCGCCTTATCTAGGCTTTGATATATTAATTGGATTATTTTCTGGCCTCTCCTGAGGAGCCTCACCTTGTTCCCAAACGGAGCACCAAAATCTCGTCTGTCCATCCCAAGCCTTGTGCTTCACAGGCCGACTTCAACCTGGTTTCCACTAGAATTAGCTTGAAAATCCCCGGCCTGCCTTGGCTTCACAATAATTCCTTCCCCATCCTGCCCATTTCCAGATTGAGGTGGGACTTTAGGGGGAAACTCGCTCCGCCTGGCAGATATTTATATTGTCAAAGCAGCTTATTTCTACACCACACAAAAAAATATTTTTCAAACTCTGGTGGAAAATTGTTTCAGTTCTATCATTTGCGACCTATTTTCAGGGATCATTTCAATGCATTTCTGTATGAAAACCTTTTTTTAAAAAAAGATTTAAAAAATTAAAATTTGAAGTTGGACACATCATCTGTACATAGGCAACTGTTCGGATTCTTCTCTTCGAACACTGTTTCTTGTAGAAACATGTTGATTTTTGTTTCATTTTGTTTTTGGCTGTTTCCTTTGTACTTCAAAAGCATGTAAATAATTTGTTTAAAGTGACTATTGTAGCTTGGAGTTCTTTTTTTAAAAGGTGCCGGCACTAAACATCCAGAGAAGAGTGGGAGGTGGAGGTGGAAGCAGCTCTGAGGAAAGGAAGCTGGCTGCATTTACAGCTTGTGTCAAGCTATGTATAATGTAAATTCTGTACAAAAGAACTTTTTTTGTCAAATACGTAGAGCAAACTAGAAAGATTAAGAAGCTGAAGATTTTAAAAAATGCCAAGTTTGAGGCTTTTTTAATTTGCCTTTCTGATACCTTAACGTGCAAATCTATTTATTTCAGACAAGAATGTGTATAGTCTATTAATGACAACCTAAAATGTATTTAAGCAGATCTGCAACTTGATTTTTTTTTTCAAATTTAATCTTCTATTTTATAACTTTCCTCCTTGATTACCAACATAGTATTTGTAGAAGCAAATCTATCTGGAGCTCCCAAGTGCTCCAGAGCACATGGAGAGCTTCACAGGAGCAGAGGCCTTACTGTAGGGGTGGCCAACCTATGGTGCTCCAGATGTTCATGGACTACCATTCTCATCAGCGCCTGCTAGCATGGCCAGTTGGTCATGACGGCAGGGGCTGATGGGAATGGTAATCCATTAACATCTGGAGCACCATAGGTTGGGCAACCCTGCCTTGCTGTCTACAATGTGGGCGGCTGTTCCTGTGAAGCTCTGTGTGCGTTATCAGAGCCCATGTATGCCTTCACGCTGGAGTTGCTGGATGAGGACAATTGTTTGGGGGTAGGGCAGGGAGGAGAACAAATGATACCCTAAATTCAGGAGGTAGTTCTTGGAAAGGAAATCTTGTGAAGGGGAGACTCCGTTCCATCCCAGTCCTGATAGTCCCTGTCTGATGGAATCTCTAAAAGAGTGGTTTTTAATGCACAGTGTGACAGAGAAGGACCTCCTTTAAAAGGGGGAAGGGAAGTGGTTTGCAATAAACATCTGCTTTTTATGTTCCTTTCTGGGGGGAAAAATCTCTGCTTTTGAGATTTAGAATTTTAAAAGATTTTGTTCCCTTTTGTTTAAACAACTGTATAAATTTAAGATTATTCTGTGCATTTAGGCTCTGTCATCGGTATGTACCTTGTTTTGAAGAACGTGTGTTTTTTTGTGGGTGTGTCATGCTGTACATATTTGTTCATATTTTTTGTGAATTGAATACTATGTACCATTGTATTATAGTAACTTTTATAAAGCAAACCATAAATATACTGACTTTTCTTACAGAAAACCTGTGCTTTGGTTCATTAGTTTCTCTTGGATAAGTTTCGCATTAATTATAAAAGCCCCTGTTGGAGATGCAGACAGGAATATGCAATTGGGTGCTACTTTAAATAATTAATCAGGGGTGTAAAATCTGAATATGTGTTTCGGAGAAAGATGCCTGCGAGGCAAACTGTTGACCCAGGAATGGAGAGGTACTAGTTCGAATCGCTTATCTGCGATTGGAGGCTTGCTGGGTGACCTTGGGCCAATCACACATTCTCAGTCTCACCTACCTCAAAGGGTTTTTGTGAGCATAACATGGAAGAGACTGAAAATACTGTAAGATGCTTTTGGTCTCTGCTGGGGAGTAAGATGGGCTATAAACAAAGACAATATTCTGGAAATAACTCCAGAGGTCACAAGTATTTCTCAGGAGTGCTATTTTGTTTCTTGTCAGTCTCTCGGTACAAATGAATGAGAGAGAAAAAGAGAGAGAATGTTCCCTTGTGGCTTTACAGAACCCTGGAGGTTTGAATTGATGAATTGATGGATTTATTGTTTTCAACCCCCAGACAAAGCAAAGAGGCAACAAACAGCAGTCTCCCATGCTTTGAATCCTTTTTATTCAACAAAGAAAGAAAGAAATTGTTCCGAGTTCCATAACTTTGCAAAACTGCCATATTTACTCTGAACTGACTTCCCCGATCAAAACCTGTTGCAGGAAGATCACCAATTTGATGGCAGGACCAGTCTGCCAAGGTCAGGGCCTGCGTACAGATTATCAGGGCTCCCTGTGTAAATGGCCTCGTCGGGTTCTCAGCTCCTGTCTTTCATACAGGTTTGCCTCTCTTGAAAAATATCCACAATGTAATACAATTCAAGCAGTTTGGGAGGCAAAGGTCCTCTTCCTCTATTCATGTTTCTGCAGTAATGGGAAGAGGTGGAGGAGTCAAATGTGTATTTCCAGATGTAAAACTGCTCTAGGGTGGGCCCAGAATGAATTACATGTGCCTACCAGCTAACCCTGAAAGACTGTACTAACTCTTATTATTTGGAAGATGGTGGAAGGAATCTCTCGATGACTCTAGCTGTTGTTGGGAGAAATTTCTCTGAACCCTCTGCTACGGCATTTCATTTTTAAATTGTATTTCTGTCACTGCCCTTTCACTGCTGAGCATTACATGAACTCTGATTCTCCACTGGGCGTCAAGACGGTGAGATTTCCCCGGGCATCCTGGTCTGCTTCAATAGCTTCAAACAAAGACTTGAAGTTTCCAGCACCAAATCCCTAAAACCAAGAGAGAAAGACAAAGAACGATTAGCACAAGAGCAGGCATGCTTATTTATTTATTTGATTTTTATCCCACCTTTCCCTGACTGGGGAAACTTCAGTCACAGTCCACAGCGCCCCTCTGACACGCTCCTTCCTGCAACTGGTCTTGGGATTTCTATTCCATTCAGATGTTATATCCAAAACAGTGGTTGTGGCCAGTTATACAGAAGGCACTATCACAGGAGCAGGAAAATGCTTGGCTTTTGAAGTTAGCTGGGAAGAAACCAACCAACCTGGTGGTTGTGACGCTGTATGACTTCGAGAAAAACAGTTGGTCTGTCCTGAACAGGTTTAGTAAAGATCTGGAGCAAGTATCCTTTCTCATCAAAGTCTACCAGGATTTTGAGTTCCTTCAAAGAGAGAGAAAAAAAACAAGGCTCGTGAAAGACGTTGCCTGGGGAATGGGCAAGCCATTTACTGCTAAGAAACAACGGCTGCCACCCCCACCTCAATTAGCTTATGTGTCACTCTTATGTATTTATTTACAACAAGCTTCCAACAGTCACTTGCCCATCTGATGAGTAAGAATTTCCTGCAACGAAGCCTTAGAAAAGACACCCAAGGAACTCAGAACAGTTTAGTATCTCCATTTTGATTGTACCACTTTTCATTTCGGAGAAGTACCACTTTGTACTATGTGCTCTTGTGCAGCGATCCAGAGACAGACTGGATAACCTGCAAATGCCTTGCTTCCTAGTGAGTATCTCACCTGAGCAACCAAAAACAGTCTTGAGTTTGGTGCCAGCAATCCTTTTTGGAGGCTCTCACCTGGCAGTCCAAATAACTAAGCCAGGGTTCATGGACTGCAATTCCCATCAGCCCCTGCCAGCATGGCTGTGCTGGCAGGGGCTGATGGGAATTGTAGTCCATGAACATCTGGAGAGCCACAGACCCCTGATCTAAGCAGAGAGAGTTGCTGATGTTGGCGAAAGCCCCCGGCAGCCTAAAAAAATGAATGACGCTAAAAGTATATTCAGCCAACTCACCTGCAGTTTATCAATGTTCTCTTTCACCTTAATCTTGGCCGATTCCAGCTTCTTCCGGAGTTGCTGGTAGTAGGAGGAGGGGACGGACATAAATTCCATGCCCCTCTTCTTCAAATTCACGATCTGCAACCAAGCAGGCCTGTTAACACAAGCACCCAGAACATGGGCCATGTTTGGGTGGAGGGGACCACCAGGGAGACTTACTGAAGAAATAATGTCCGAGGTATTCAAAGCGATGTGCTGGACTCCGGGGCCTCCATAATAATCAACATATTCCTGCAGGCCAGAAAACACAGGCAAGGTACATACAAACACATTTCAACTCAAGCATTTTTTTTCCCCAAGGAGCAACAAACTCAGGGGTTAAACCCTTTTGGCCTCACAAATGCTTCTGAGGTATGTTACGCTACAAGAGAGAATAAACCTAGGTTCATCCTCTTTGCTTCATGGTTAAGAAAGAATTTGGACTGAGTTCTCCCTGGTTGAAGTCCACCTCCTGTATAGCTTTGATCTCCAATCAACTTGGGACGGGCGGACCCAGCAAGTCTATGTTCTTACCTGGATCTGAGACTTCTTCTTCCCCAGAGCAGGCTCATTAATGGGCATTTTAATGGTTTCTTCATAATTGGCCACCACAATCGACCGCAGAGCACTGAACGCTGTGTGCAACTGTTTATCGTCCACAGACCAGAAGCGGTGAAACAGAAGGTTTTTTTGGTACCTGTGAAAATGCAGAAAATGCCAACTCAGTTCCAGATCAAGCAGATGGAAGATCACCAACATTTATGAGATCCCTTCCAGAAACAGTCATCCCCTTCAAGAAGCACCTTCTGGTCAGAATCTGGATGCCAGAGATCCAGAACCATCTGCAGAACCACAAGTCATTGAAGAGTATAAAAAACTGCAAAGAGATGCTGGTAAAAGGGCAAACCCCACCCCAACAGAGTTTTTCCCAGTTCTTGGCCAGTCTGTTCCTTTCCAAATTAATTGCTGCTCCCTGTGGGGGTTAGGCCATGCTGCTTTGGGCCAGGCTGAAAGCCACGACACTTGGAAGATCAAGCCAGGGGGAGATCTCGTTTGTCTCAAGATGTTTATACTGCCATTTGCCTTGTCTATGGAACTCCCAGCCAGATGTCAGCACAGTGTGGAAGCCTGGTAAACTGTCCCAGCTGAGGAGCCACTCACAGGCTCAGATAGGGGAAAGGATGCAGAATGAGAGAAAGACCCCAACCTCTGCTCATCGACCAAGCTGAGGAACACCTTTCTCTTGCCTTCCCAGCAGAGCAGTGGAGCCTGCAATGGCTGTTGAATAGACCCTGAAGTCGTTATGGACGACGCAATGAATGGAGACGAGACGCAGCGATATCAGGAGACTGGTGGAGAGAAGCCAGCGGCAGGCCAATTTAGTCTGGCGATCAGGCTAATCTGCCAGGCGCTGGAGTCCCTATGGCGCACCTTTATTAAGGGTTTGGGGAAAGGTGGGAGGCGGAGAAAGTTGCGCAATTCATGACTCAGTGAAGGGCTGCATCGTGCGGGGAAGCGTTCCTGTCTAGGTCAGATCCACATTTGGTATCTTGTGACCGCAGGTGTCTGGGAGATCGTGATGTCGCGTCGCGATGTGAGCAGGAGGGACAGATGAAGCAGGCATTCCTGTGCACTTTCTGAAGCTCTACTGGGTCCGCTGACGCACCCCTACAAGACCCACCTCTTAAGGTCTCCTAAGATTCAAGGAGAACCACAAGAAATGCCTATGGCAGACTTTTAGGCAAACGCTTCCTAAAGTTCTTTGTTCTGGTTGAGATCACCTCAAGAGACAGAAAGCATTTAGGTTTCCGCACGGGCGTTCAACAGTATTTCTCACCATTCTGCCACTGGGACCATCTCATGATCAGGTTGGTTCCCCACGACATGGTCAATGAACTTCAACCCTCCAGGCGGCCTAGCAAGAAAAAACGACAACAGCTGACGAGCAGGTCAAGCAACACCCAAATCATGACAACACTAGAACTTCGGGTTTTCAAGACAAGGCACAAGCAGAGGTGGTTTGCCACTGTCTTCCTCTACACAGCAATTCTAGACTTCTGTGGTGATTTCCCATCCAAGTACTAACCAGAGCTAACCCTGCTTGGCTTCCAAGATGTGATGAGATCAGGCTGGTGTGGGCCACCCAGGCCAGGATGAGACCTGCTGCAGCACCCTAAGAGTGATACAGCATGGCAACTTCAGCCGTGCTGCCACATCAAGTGTTATCAAATGAGCCTCAGTTTGCCGCCACAAACTGGGACTGTTTCCTCTTGTGAGGCACTTGGCAGGCTTTTCAGCAGCGGGTCCTTGAAGAGAGGTGGCTCAAAACCAGGCAGGAAAAGGCCTTTGTAGTCCAGTTTCTCAATCAGGGTATGGGTGGTGTCTCCATACTAGAGAGAGGGAGAGACTATTCTGATGAATGCTTCAGAACCCAAGACCACAGCGAGGCACGGCCAACCGGGCTTATCAGGGCAGCTGGTGAATTACACTCCTATGTCTCTCCCACCTTCCGCCAAGCCATCTGCTGACTGCTTTATCACTTCCAGTGCCAGCAGCCCAACAGGACCAGTTGGACCTCCTTTTTGCTCTGGAAAATCAACAGCCTACTGCTGCCACCTGCCTCAGCCGCTTCCTCCACCACTGCTCTTCAAGGCAGAAACAGAGCAGCAGAAAAAAAAATACAGTGTGATGGATAATTTGGGAATTCTTTCAAACATTATTTTTTTGAAACGTGCTGTTCCTTTTTTTATATATATTTTCACTTTTTTTGTTTTGCTGGTCAACTGCTTTGGGAAGGGGGATGAAAAGCAACAAGTAAATTAAGAAGTAAACAAAATAAGCAAGTACACATAAACACAAATAGTTAGGGTCTTAGGAATGAAAAGCAACAAGTAAATTAAGAAGTAAACAAAAGAAGCAAGTGCACATAAACACAAATAGTTAGGGTCTTAGGAATGAAAAGCAACAAGTAAATTAAGAAGTAAACAAAAGAAGCAAGTGCACATAAACACAAATAGTTAGGGTCTTAGGAATGAAAAGCAACAAGTAAATTAAGAAGTAAACAAAAGAAGCAAGTACACATAAACACAAATAGTTAGGGTCTTAGGAATGAAAAGCAACAAGTAAATTAAGAAGTACACAAAAGAAGCAAGTACACATAAACACAAATAGGGTCTTAGGAAGTTCTGTCACTTGTAAAAGCAATTTGCAAGTAACGGCAGTAAAATAAGTGTACTTTGGCATAAGCTCAACAAATTGGGTTCAGGGTCACTTAGGGAATGAAAAGGGCCAACCTGGGAGTAAATTCCTAATGTAAAAATAAGCAAGTTCACATAAACACAAATAGTTAGGGTCTTAGGAATGAAAAGCAACAAGTAAATTAAGAAGTAAACAAAAGAAGCAAGTACACATAAACACAAATAGTTAGGGTCTTAGGAATGAAAAGCAACAAGTAAATTAAGAAGTACACAAAAGAAGCAAGTACACATAAACACAAATAGGGTCTTAGGAATGAAAAGCAACAAGTAAATTAAGAAGTAAAATAAGCAAGTACACATAAACACAAATAGTTAGGGTCTTAGGAATGAAAAGCAACAAGTAAATTAAGTAAAATAAGCAAGTACACATAAACACAAATAGTTAGAGTCTTAGGAATGAAAAGCAACAAGTAAATTAAGAAGTAAAATAAGCAAGTACACATAAACACAAATAGTTAGGGTCTTAGGAATGAAAAGCAACAAGTAAATTAAGAAGTAACCAAAAGAAGCAAGTGCACATAAACACAAATAGTTAGGGTCTTTGCAAGTCATGTTTTGCCCAGAGGGCTTCACCAAAGCCCAGAGCCAGCATAACCCAATTCCTCTCAGCCTCCTCACCCTGAAGCGTGCTTTACTGAAGGCTTTTCAGCATCTAAGATGCTAAAAATTATTTTCCCAAGATAGAGACTGTGCAAAGCAGAGCTATACCAGTGGCATTTCCACCTGTTTTCAACGGTGAAGAGCAGATGAAAAGGAATGCACCCAGGTTCTCTAGACAAGTCTTAGTCCCAGCTAGGATTGCCAACTCTGGATAGGGAAATTCCTGGATATTTTAGGGGCAGAGTCTGGGAAAGGCATTGGCTGGATGCCCTCAGCTGAGTATAAAGCCGCAGCCCAACCCCAAAGCAGCCACTTTCTCCTGGGGAATGGATCTCTGTCGTCTGAGGTTGGGCATTGTAATCTGGGAGAACTTCCACCCAGACTGCAAGTTGGCAACCTGTCCTACTAGCTCCCTCGTTCCAAAACAATGAGCACTGCTTGTATCTCCAGCAAAGAGACAAGATAATATTCAAGCTGCCGCCCAGTTATTTTCCCCTGTAATATGGAAATAAGAATACAGGTCTACCTAGCAGGATTGTTGTAAGGATTTCTGAAATAATGTATGCAGGGCTTTTCCTGCAGAAACATAACTTTCTGGTTGGGTGTTTGAAACTGCAATTTGAAAGACAGCCCACCTCTGCTTCTTACCGTCTGAATGACTGCAAATTTCACCTTCCCAAACTTGTCTTCCTCTACCCACGGCTCTTTTACTACCACGGCTCCCCGCTCTCTGGCTTTCTGAAGGGGAAATAAAGGAAGAAAAGATGTTGACTAGATCAAGCGTGTTGCTAGCAAAGCTTGGATGTGTAGAGGAGAATTCCTCACTGACTGTTTACCTGCACAATGAAATTGCAGTCCTTCACTTCAAAGGCAATGTCTCGGACCCCATCTCCATGTTCCACTAAGTGCGCGCCCATTTCTGTACAATGAGACAGAGGAGAAGGCGTGGGAGGTAATTTCAGGGAGAAGAAATCTATCAAAAGTGACTAGTCATGACCGATGGAACCTCCATGTTCAGAGACAGTATATCGTGAAATAGAAACATCAGAGAAGGGGTACTTTCTTCATGCCTTGCTTGTGACTTTGCAGAGGGTGGCCTCGGCTAAAAATGGAGGACTAGGCCATGCTTATATAAACATAAAGCATCACGGAGACACTGCATGAATCATTACAGAAGATTTTGACATTTTGTAGCTGCTGCCTTTACAAACTCAAGCCCCCTTTCTGCAAACCCTCCTTCCTGCTGAGCTAATCCTTGAAAATTAAAATGTTCGGAAAAAAGCTGTCTCCAGCTGTGATGGGACCAGCCAAATACAACTGTACCTAAACAAACAACTAGATGCAAAGTCTACTCAATTTGCTTATTTTGTTCCAGTCTCAGAATCTGTGTTTTCCTATTCTGGTTTTCCATGGAATACAGACATTCCTATCCCGGCTTATTAAGTCATTTGGCATCTGCTGATTATTTTTATCTCCTGCAAAACCTGACTCTCTAGGACAATCAGATGCAATATTATAAAATTAGAAATATATGTATATATATTAGCAGTCTGGAAGACAATTGGCTCATTCCGCACATGCAGGATAATGCACTTTCAAACTGCTTTCAATGTTCTTGGAAGGCTAAAGGAATGGCAAACAGTTTGTGAAAGTATCTTGAAACGCGATTATTTCTATCGGCAGCATGAAGTAGGGCCAAATATTAACAACCAGTCAGATGGCAACACTCCAGTTGAATAGTAATCTTAGCCCCCACCCACCCACCGAAACACCATAGGATTTCACCATCATCTTGAAACTCATAGAATGGTTGGACCAAGCAGTTAACATCTACCTTGATTTCCTGGGTTGAGAGCCGAGGAGAAGACAAATATAATCTGGAAATATAATAATAACAGGTTCATTTTTCTCTCAGACAGCCTGGAAGACACAGAAGTTAAATCAGGGGTATTCAACCCTGTCCCCCCAGATGTTCAAGGACTACAATTCCCATCAGCCCCTGCCAGCACCATGCTGACAGGGTTATGATGGGAATTGTAGTCCTTGAACAACTGGAGGGCTAGAGTTGGACATGTCTGTGTGAGAACTTTGCACTAGGATATGGGAGACCCAAGTTCAAATCTCTGCTTTCCTTTGAAGTTCCCTAGGTGACCCTTTGTGTCTGAGTCAACCCAGCATGAGCTATTTTGGCTTCCAGCCTGCCTACCAATTGCACTGAGAGCGCCTTAGGATGGGGAGTGGCTTCATGGCTTGGGGTCTGTCAGGACAGCTGGTGAGGAATCCCTCACTGCCTAGTAGCTGATGCCCCAGCCATGCTCGCCTGGAAACCACTCCAGGCTCATCAAGAGGGAAAGAATCTTCCATCGATATGTTATAATACATCTCGATGCAGCGTCTTTCTGAGAAAGAGGTCCAGCAATTGATTCCCAACACTGATTCTATCCCTGGACAGTGGGCTGGATGGGAATTAGAACTATAACATCTGGAGTGCTCCAAGGGTTTGTATATCCAAATCCACGGCCTGTCATTGGGCATAAACCCCATTGAGATTCTACAGAATTCCAAAATAAAATAATAAGATCACTGATTGTAACATGCTGTACACAGAGTAAAAATATAGCAGCAGCTTAAGAGGTTTCAACATTAAAGTGATTTAGAAGCTGAGGTTGGCAGTGATTCTGCCAGGCGTTGGGAGCCCTGCAGCATGGGGGAGCCCAGCAAAGTGCCCCAGATCTCGTGACCTGCGGCTGACCCCAGGCAGGAGTGACCACAGAAACCCACCTCTCCAAGACAACCAGCATTATATCTCTGCCAAATGCTCATCCCGCCCCTCTCTCTCCTGGCCCCTCTTGGAGTGGCTGCTCCAGCTGTCTGTTTCCTTCAATGCGCCAACTGTTTCCTGCAGGCTGCAATCTGGGCAGATGGGGCCAACCCCTCACCAGCCAGCCAAGGGCTCCACTCCAGCAAGTTCTTCTTTTTTCAGGGACGATCGGGGCTAGGACCATTGCCAGTTACCTTTGTACCTGCTTGATGACGTGGGGAGACCACCTCACGGCTGTCGGCTCTCAAGCTCCTTGTAGGCCACTCCTTCAAAGCTCCATCTTATTGCAGTAAAACGATCGCTGCCTTTGAACACACACACAAGCAGAGATTGGGGGGGGCTTAATCAACAGGGTAGCTCACGCTTCCCCTCATGGGTGGGAGAGGGAACCCTTGAAAAGCACAGTTTCTCTCCTACAGTTGAATGGTCTCACTGGGCTTCAGGCATGCTTTGGACCATGAGAGCTCCTAACCGTAACCCAGCCCCACTGCGCACCCCAGAGCCAGTAGGTCATTGGCCCTTGAGAAAAAAAATGCCCATGTGAAGCAGAATCAGACCAGAGGGTTTCTCTGACATGACACTGGCAAACCCTGGTTTCTCCCAGGCTCCTTTGACTTACTACGAGACACTGACAAGAGCCCTGTGGAACAGAGAGGCAGGCTGTAGTGAACAGAATTCAGTTAAAGACCTGGGGATAGAGGAGAATATTCTGGCGACAGTACTTGGCTCACTGTGGATCACTGCACCGGATCGGTCTTTGGACCCACCCCAAGATAGGCCCTGCAGATCTCCTGGGACCTTCTTGCACATGAATGCGGCTAGGGCAGTGGTGGCGAACCTATGGCACGGGTGCCAGAGGTGGCACTCAAAGCCCTCTCTGTGGGCACGCACAGAGTCCCCCCACACACACACATCTAGGATGGCCTGGGCCACTAGGCTCAATTATTAGCATTAAACCTAAGACCTAGTTTTGGGGAAGCAGTGTAGGTAACGCTGTTAAGCATTGCTAAACCCCACTGATTTTCATGCAAAGAACTAATAAATAAATAAGCCGCCTCGAGCCCTTCGGGGAAGAGGCGGCCTATACATTTAATAAATAAATAAATAATAAAGCATGATCCTTTGCCTGAGAGTAAGCTCTGTTGCTGGCAATGGGGCTTGCTTCTGAGTAAACCCTCATAGGGTCGTGATTCACCCGTTGGAAGAGTTGCACAGTTTTTTCAAAGCAAAGCTACCGACTACCACCAAGCTTACTCCCGAGTAACGCACTTGGAGCCAACCGTTTTTTCTCAACTAAACCCTCAGTATTCGGGTTAAATTGCGTATGCAGTTAGCACTTTTATGCGCTAAGTAAGTGGGGTTTTGGGTTGCAATTTGGGCACTCGGTCTCGAAAAGGTTCGCTATCACTGGGCTAGGGTATGAGTGTATAGACACATGCATGCGTGGTCCGGTGCCCCCTCCCGACCCCATGAATCAGCCTCTCAAAAATAAAGCTGCCAACTTCCACTGGGGCCTGGAGATCCCCCAGGATTACAATTGATCCCCAGATAACGAGAGATCAGTTCCACTGGAGAAAATAGAAGCTTTGGAAGGTCGACCTGCTGGATATAATGCTCCCTTCCTTCCCCAAATCCCACCCTCTCAAGGGCCCACCCCCCCCAAATCTCCAGCTGTTTCTCAGCCTGGGACTGGCAGCCTTATCTTAGCAATGCACATCTCAGCATCCTGCTGTTTGTCACGCATCGCCACAGGCAGCAGTGCGCCAGCGAGACACAGGCAGGCCTGTGATTGAATGCAGGTTGCTCAGGAAATTCCCCGGCCAGGAATGCCGCCGCCTCCTCCTCCTCCTCTCCAGCCCCAATCAGAACACTGCCAGGGGAGCAAAGCCCGGTCACACCCTACCACCACCACTTCAAACAAAACGATGACGTGGGACTCAACCCTTGCCACTGGCCCAGGCACCCCAGTGCGAGCTGATTGGCTGACCTACCTGCTTGGCATTCCCCACCCAGAACGTCAGCGAATGGAAGTGCAGGAACTGTCCTTTCTCAGGCTGAAGAGAAGACACAGGCAGTCAGGCAGTCAGTCATCCGCAAGTAGAACGTTGAAGCCAACACCTGCCTGCCCGCCCATTCTTAAACCCCCTACACCAGGGGTGTCAAACTCGTGGCCCTCCAGATGTTCTGAACTACAATTCCCATCAGTCTCTCCCAACCTGAGCACTGGCTATACTGGCAAGGGCTGATGGGAATTGTAGTTCATGAACATCTGGAGGGCCGCGAGTTTGACACCTGTGCCCTATACCCTGCTACTTGCAGGATCAAAACAGACAGCACAGGGTTTCTCAGCACCTCTCGCCATGAACGCATTCTGGCTCCCCTGGGGCTGCCAACTCTGCCTCGAGGAATTCCTGGAGACTGGGAGGCAGTGACTGGAGAAGGTAGAATTTTGGGAGGGGGAATCTCAGTGTGGGGGGAGTGAGACACCACAGAGCCGGTCCTCTAAAGCAAGGGAACCGATCTCGGCAATCTGGAGATCAGCAGAAATTCCAGAACTCCTGGCCACAGCTGGAGGTTGGCACCTCTATTCCCACTGGTCCTGGACTGGTGGGGCACATATTTCAGGAGTTTCTTTTGATACAGGATGACCTCCCTCACAGTGGTGGGATCCAAAAATTTTAGTAACAGGTTCCCATGGTGGTGGGATTCAAACTGTGGCATAGCGCCAATGGGCACGACAGGGGCATGGCCAGGCATTCCGGGGACGGGGCATTCCTGGGCAGGGCTGTGGCAAGGACTCCAAGCCGCAGCCACTGTCCCAGTGGAATCAATGCACGCAGGGCTTAGGGCTGCCATGCACGCCGGTGCACCTCCTGCTAGACCAGGGGTAGGGAACCTTTAACACTCAAAGAGCCATTTGGACCCGTTTTCCACGGGAAAAGAAAACACTTGGAGCTGCAAATAATTTTTGACATTTAAAATAAAGATAGCACTATATATATATTGGGTTTTTTTAACCTTTTACCCAGCCATTCTGAGAAGATGAAGGATGCCTCGCCTCTGCTGCCTCGTAGGGTGGCAGGATGGGGCCAGCCAGGCTCGGCCTCGCCAGCTCGCTGGGAAAGCCTCAGCCTGGGCCGAATCGGGGCATGAAAGAGGGGAAGCTCATGGAGCTGCCCAGCCAACCGCAAGGGCAGTTGCACCTGCCCTGCTGCCTGCAGGGTGGGCAAGGATGGGGCCGGCGGCTCGGCTCATGGAGCCGCAGTGCAAGGGCAGAAGAGCAGCATGCGGCTCTCGAGCCGCAGGTTCCCTACCCCTGTGCTAGACTGCTTCAAGTTCTGCGCGCTACTGCTGAGAGGAGGGGCGTAACTAAGGCAAAAATCAAGTGGCAAAATCACCAATTAGTAACCCCCTCTCGGCACACACAAATAATTAGTAACCTACTCTCTGGAACCTGTGAGAACCTGCTGGATCCCACCTCTGCTCCCTCAACTACCTGGGAACACCCCCCCTCCTGTTGCATCACTATCCAAAACCATTTTGCCTTGTGGGGAGATGCTGAAGACCATCTTTTAAAATTTCTGGAGCGAGCACTCTCCATATTTTAGCTCCCTCCTCTGGGTTTCAAGAAACCAGTTCTCTGACTGTGTGAGGGAGATGGCTTTCCACTTGGGCCCAGTCATTAGAATTGGGCAATTCAATAGAATTGGCAGGGTCCACCAGAGATGATACAGCACAGCCAGCGTGGTGTAGTGGTTAAGAGCAGGTGGATTCTGATCTGGAGAACCAAGTTTGATTCCCCACTCCGCCACCTGAGTGGTGGAGACTTATCTGGTGAACCAGATGTGTTTCCCTCATTCCTACATTCCTGCTGGGTGACCTTCGGCTGGTCACAGTTCTTTGGAACTCCCTCAGCCCCACCTGCCTCACAAGGTGTTTCTTGTGGGGAGAGGAAGGGAAAGGAGCTTGTAAGACACCTTGAGTCTCCTTACAGGAGAGTGAAAGGCAGGGTATAAATCCAAACTCCTCTTATTATTATTATTATTATTATTTGAATGGTACTGATTTCAGCACCAAAGACACCGCCAAAGTTCGTCATTCCTTCTTCCTCTGCCATCTGGTGAGCAAACCTATGGCTGAGAAGGAATTTGAATTGAGATCTAAATTTCACCAGCTCAGATTACGTAACAAGCCCATTTCCATTGTAGACCCTCTGCAATGGAAATGGGCTTGTTACATAATCATTGTAACTGGCATGGTCATCATTGATAGACGGGCCTGGTCCGGAACAAAAACTCCAAAATTATTAGCAGGTTCCCAGCAGGGCGAAGATTAATCGTATAAGACAACTGTCTTCAGCATTTGCATCAGGAGTCGATCCACAGTGCCCCCTGATCTTTCAAAGGGGTCTTTCCCCTCCCCAGCAACACTTGAACTCACAAGTATTTTGATAACCTTGCTATGTTAAATATTAATTCTCTTTGAAAATGTTTGCCAGTCTCCATAAAGGGGAGAAGCTGTAGAGTGAAATAAGCAAGCTGGAGAGACGCATGTTTGCTGTCTTCTCTGGGCCACATTAAAAAAGAAAAGACGCAACGCCGACTGCCACTCTGACCCCGGACAAAATGAGGTTTTCTTGGAAATTCCCTTTTTTCCCAGTGGAACATTCTCTCTGGCAAAATGGCTGCAGATCATCACTGTTTGCAGATGCATGCCAGATAAAAGGCATGTGTGCGGGACAACGTTTTGCAACCACACTGTTTTCAAAAGCCAACGCAGCACCCCAGTGATTCCAGCCGCGAAAGGCTTCAACAATACAACATAATAATGCTGCAAATTTAGGTCACTGTCCTCAAAGTTAAACATGATAAACTGCAGTCAAACTTCCAAAGTGCCTTTAAGATATTAACTAGCCTTGGGGGGAAATAATATTCTACTTTGCACTGAACTGAAGCATTATTTGAAATTCCTTTCATACCCAAACCTGTCAAATATCAGCATATTTACAGGGTAGAGTTACATTCATCTAAGCCCACCGATTTTAATGGATATAGACAGGTGTAACTGTCTGGGAATGTACCATAAGGTTCAGGGAAGGTTGGGAAGCCAAGCTGCAAACTGTATTAGGAGGTTGTAGAGCTTCGGCCAAGGAAGTCAGAATGGCAGATTTCTGCCAGATTTGTGGTTGCATCTTCAGAGGATCTGAAGATGCCAGCCACAGATGCAGGCGAAACGTCAGGCGAGAATGCTGCTAGAAAACGGCCATACAGCCCGGAAACAACACAGCACCCAAGTGATTCCGGCCGTGAAAGCCTTCGACAATACATTGTATTGTGGAGTTTTAAGGCTTCTTCACAAACATTATGGGTTGGACAAAGAGCGACCTTCTCTTCAAAGAAGGGGCTTTCTTCTTACAGCAGAATCTTCCGCATTTGAAAAAAAAAAAGATTTCCACTCATGAAAGGATTCCTCCACTAAAATGCAAGGGCATCTGGATCCATCCCTGTGTTTTGAAGAGCAGACAAAGGATGTTTTTTTAAAGTTCCCCTAAGACTGTGAAGTGTGAATGTGGGTTTGAGGGGGAAAAAGATGCACTACACAGATGCACACAAAGGATCCGGACTTAACTGCGGCTCCCAGATTTCAAGCATACCCTAAGTAAACAACCTAAATGTATATTTGAATTTGCTTCTATTTAATGACTACATATCTACAAAGGAAATACCGGTAGATACATCTCGCAGGTCGAAAAACTAAGCTAGTCGTTTTCATTGATATGCTCCTGTTGCACAGAAGTACTTCCCGGCCAGATTTTGCCTGTTTCACATCAATAGTAAAACTGGATCACATCAAAAAAACTTTAACACCAGATGTGGTGCATTAAGAGTAAGAAGAATGCCCAAGGGAAGATAAACATATTAACATTTTGGTCTTACCTTCTCCCCTTTGTCTGTGTAGGATGTCTAGGGGAAAAAAAGAATGAAGATAAAACAGAGACACAAGTATTTGTTTTAATTAAGCCAGAAGAAAAATTTATCCACAATAAATGCCATTCACCTAAACGGAAGCATCTTAAACATGTGTTACAAATCAGTACAGACGGTCCTAGAAAGATTGGAATTCATCTTCTGAATATGCATTCACGAAGGCATACAGAGTGAAGATTAAGACCCGCAAAATATTATATTACCCATTGCTAACCAGAAAGTGGTTTTTTAGGCCCATCAATAAGTCCATACTCTAATCCCAAAACAATTTGCAAATTTCACAGAGAAAAGGAATTCTATTTTGTTGTGCTGGGGGACAGCAATGGCTTTGAAAATAACAGTTCAGAAAGCACACATCTCTCACCATTCTCCCCCTGTTTGTAGGAGCCAAAAAAGCAGCACAGTGGGACAGATAGATAAAGAGAAAGAGGGACAACTTTGAAGCCCTTTAGTTATAGAAGCTTTCTGGCTCCACCTTCTCCAGATGGGAATTTGAAACATATTAACCCAAAGAAGATATTTGCTGGCTCTTAACTGTTGGTGAATGAAGAGGGGTATAGAAGAAGGACTCATGGGTGCAGCTGCAGCATACCCTGGTTTCGGATCTTCCCTCAGCAATGAATTCACTCAGCCATGTTCTCCTTCAGGCCTTCCCCCCCATATTTGCAATATGGGCATACTTTGCAACTTAGGCTGGAAGAAGTTAGAAGAAGAAGAAGAAGAAGAAGAAGAAGAAGAAGAAGAAGAAGAAGAAGAAGAAGAAGAAGAAGAAGAAGAAGAAGAAGAAGAAGAAGAAGAAGAAGGAGAAGAAGAAGGAGGAGGAGGAGGAGGAGGAGAGGGGGAGGAGGAGGAGGAGGAGGAGAGGGAGAAGGAGGAGGAGGAGGAGGAGGAGGAGGAGGAGGAGGAGGAGGAGGAGAGGAGGAGGTTTGATTTATATCCCCTCTCTGCAGGAGACCTCAGTTTCATAATCTTCTCACAACAAACACCCTGTGAGGTGGGTGGGGCTGAGAGAGCTCCTAGAAGCTGTGACTAGCCCAAGGTCACCCAGCTGGCGTGTGTGGGAGTGCACAGGCTAATCTGAATTCCCCAGATAAGCCTCCACAGCTCAGGGCGGCAGAGCTAAATCAAACCCGGTTCCTCCAGATTAGATACCCGAGCTCTTAACCTCCTACGCCACTTAACCTCCTATGCAAATGCTTGAAAGGCAATTTATAATTTTGACACGGCAGTATCATTTCTGCCAGATTTGCATTTCAGAATCAAGGCAGAACAGGGGAGGCGTTGTGGCCCAGAGCTAGAACATCTGATTAGCATGCAGCAGCTCTTGGGTTCGATTCCCGGCATCTCCAGTAAGGATCAGGTGGAAGATAATGTGGCAGACCTCCACTGGAAAGCCATTGGAAAGCCATTTGAGCAGAAACAAAACATTAATTTTGATGGACTAGTGGTCTGATTCAGCAGCTCTATGCGTTAGTACCAGGTGATCATGTGAACACAGGGATCCAACCTGCATTTCTGACCTGAGTTGGCAGGCACTGCACCAAACGCTTAGCTAAACATACACAGAGTTGCCCAATTCTGTGAATTAATTTGGGGCTCCATTATTTGCAGTTCGCTCTCAGGGTACCTTTGGCATATGTGGCAACTCAGAGGAAAGCTGCCAACAGTCTCCACAGAGATTTCATCAGAGAAGACCACAGAGGGCAGGAGAAGAAAGGAGATACCAGAGGAAGCATGTTCGCTGGATTTTAGGTGGAGTGTCAGTTGGCAGCACCAACCAGGAAAACACCTAGTTGAATGTAGTTCTGAACGTGAAGATACCTGAATCCAAAATGGACAACTGGTCCCTCTGGCTCTCAGTGTTGCCTACTCTGACTGGCAGTGGTTCTTCTGGATCTCCAGAAAAGAAAGGTCTGAAGATCTCTGTGGGATCAGACCAAAAGGTCACACAGCCAAGGACCTGTGTTTCCACACAGGTCTGTCATATGCTCCTGGAACACCTTCAAGCAGGCCATGGAGGCCAAAGCTTTGTTGAAGCAGCAGATTTACTCAGAGTAGATCACCTTGCAGGATGCAATGTAGACAAGAACTGATAGACACACAGTCACCAGTGCAGTTCTGGCTGGCTGCTATCTACTGACAAAGTGCTTCGCCAGACCACAGGTGTTTTCAGGCACACAGCACTGTTGTCTGTGCTATCTATATACAAATGTGGTACCAATCAGGCGTCTCTCACCTTTATCAGGTTTTGCACACGGTACATGCTGTGCACTCAGTCCCACTTTGCACATGGCACCTGCTAGAAGGAGGGGCCAGCTGCTGGCATAGATTTTGCCTATCTAAACACATGTTCTGACACCTCTTCCAAAAAATCGGTATGACAGTATATACATTATTTACAACATTGACAGCCATCCATTTAGCTGTTTACACAGTAGATCATATTTTTCTTTTGCCAGCCAGATGCCAGCCAGAGATGCAGGCGAAACGTCAGGAGAGAATGCTGCTAGAACACGGCCATACAGCCCAGAAACCACACAGCACCCCAGTGATTCCAACTGTGAAAGCCTTCGACTATACTTCCCATGGTAGTTTACCCCATGAACAGCGGGTTACCTCCAAAATTGGATGTTTCAGTTTGCTTTCATGGCTTCTAGTCGCTGATGACCCTCTCCTCTATCAATGAGTCTATCCTGTGGTAGAGGGATCCACAAGTAAACAATGTATTGTGTGAATCTGCCCAGAATTTACTGCCCATCAACTTCACTGGGACAAACACATGAGAAGCCAACACCTAATGTTAATTTCATTCACAGAGATGTTGACTCCCCTGACACATGAATAGTGATGCATTATGCTGTTGAAAAGCCCAGGACTGTCCTGTCCAATTTGACTAATATTGTTTAATTTCCCATATATTCTGTTTTCCCCTCCCACCATGTTTACTTGCATTTCAGTTCTATTAGCAGACTACACTTCTACATTCCCCTGTGTGTTAAGGGGAGAGGCCAAAGCACATGCTTAATTTCCCTTTTATAACCAGATTATATTTTGGATTTTATGTTGCATGTTTTAGTGTTCATTTTATTAGCATATTTTAAGTTCCAGAAAAGAAAGCAAATAACATTTTAGAAGGTTTTCTAAGAACAGTTAATCCGTGCTTTTTTTTTTGTTTCATTTCCTGTTGATTATGTCAGCTCCATGTATCTTTGCAATGAAACGGAGTAAAACTAATACTGACATCATTTTGCTTTTCAGGGCCAGAAAAATGTTTGGACAAATTTAAATCGGTATTTCTTCTTACTGTAGCCGAGAAGTACAAATAAGTAGAGGACATAAGCCAATAGGACAACTTTACATTTGCCAGCCAGCAACTGCCTCTGCTATTGATTGAAACCAGACCAAGGGAAGGTTTGTTGGCTTCAGAATTGATCAGCAAACATCACAACAGCAGGCAGCGTCAGTTCTGGGAACAGCAGGGACTTGGCTGGAGTCAGGGACAAAGCCCCAGAACCTATTGCATTGCCAAGTACACGTGTAGAGTGACGTCCACAACCACAGAACCACTCACCTAAGTAAATTAAACAATTTTAACTTTACATTTACAGTCCTTCCTTCCTTCCTTCCTTCCTTCCTTCCTTCCTTCTTCCTTCCTTCCTTCCCCTTCCTTCAGCAGGTACTTCCTTTCCTAATGAACAAATACACCCATATATTACGCTTTATAGACGAAGCAAGCGCGCTGAGCCCATTCACACGTGAAAATCACGCCTGATTCCGCAAGCACCGAACACGCATGCGCGCACGCCAAACCATCACGCTGCCCCCACCCTTGCCACAGGGAGGCCTACGTTGAGGCGTTGGCCCCGCCCCCTTGCTTCTCCCAAGCTGGGCCGCCCCCATAGGCTGATGCAAACTCCGCCTCTTTGACTCCGCTTCCTGGTCCCTGGTCTGATGGGCGGATCTTGAGCCTCCCCTCGTGACGGAGCAGTTTTGGCTTCTGTGGCGATCCGTAGCGACGGTTGTTTGCTAGTTTTTTCCCCCTTTATGGTTTCCTTTTGCAAAATAACAGTTTTTCCCTTGCATTTGTATTAAAATCTGCTGTTCTCCAAATGTCCCAGCAAGACCCGGCGGGCTCCTCAACGGTGACGGTCAGCGACGTGCAGCTGCTGCTGAAGAAAAAGGATGAGATCGAAGCTAAGATTAAAGCTTATTATGATGTCCTGGAAGATGTGAGTGCCTGGAGAGGCGGCGGGGGGGGGGGGGGGGGGGAGGCCAGGACCTAGAGCAGAATCAGACGTCTTCAACGTTTGCAGAATTATCAACAACCTCAGGGTCTCTGGCCATGCAAAGGGAGCATTTCAAGCCATACAGTGCAGACTTAGTGATATTGAATTCCAGAATCTTAGCAGTGCAGCAACAAGTCTTAGTATTCCAAAATCTTAGAACTGCAGAATCCCCTCAGCCTGGAGATTCCTTTAAATGCAAACCACGTGGCCTCTTATTTTGTAGAGGATGGATGTTTTGCTCAACAAGCACATGGCAGAGAAACTCCAGTGCAAACCTTGAAGTAATGACACAATGGTAGAAAATATAAGATAGGGTTTTTTTCTTTCATGACTCATGAGATTGCTTGCATGGGGTGGGGTTGTGTGCACAGTTGCTGGTCAGACCCCTACAGAAAACTGGGTGTGCTGTCTGGAAGCCCCATGTGTGTTTCAATGAAAGGGCTGAAGAAGTCCCATAGTTTAGCGATGTGCAGACAGAAGGTTCCGTGCTCAATTGTTGGCAGCTCCAGTTAAAAAATCTCAAGTAGATCAACTGAGAAAAAGCCCTGTCAGTCAGGGCAAGGTGATAGTGGGCCAGAAGCCCAACTGCTGGATTCTTAGCGAAAGATTTATACGATCTGAAGAGAAACCAGTGTATAACTGCCTGATTCTGAGGAAGGCTGCTTCAGAACTTTTAGAGGTGAGACATGACAGAAAGTTACTGAGCATCATTAGCAAATGATTAAAGTCCTGCTCTTTTCCAGTCCATCTCTTTTAAAAACAAGGTGGTTCTTCTCTTTGGAAAGGACTCCAAATGATAATGTGGATATTTATACCTGCAGCAAAGAGGAGTTGGGATGAATGAGGCGCTGGTGGATGTTGAAGGGTATCCGCGTACTGACATCGACATCTACCAAGTCCGGACGGCAAGACACAACATCATCTGTGAGCATCCTGTCCTCAGACTGACCAGAGGGGAGGGAGATAAAATTGAACTGGGGAAGGAAGAATGAAAGCAGCTGTGAGACTGACCTGCTAATACATGTTATTTATTTGCCTCATTTATACCCTTACGTTTTTTCCCAGTGAGGACCCAAAGAGACTTACCCTATTCTCTTTCCCTTCCTTTTTATCCTTTGAACAACCACCCTGTGAGGTAGGTAAGGCTGAGAGGGTATGATTGGCCCAAGTCACCCAGCAAGATTCCATGGCAGTGGGGATTTGATCCTGGGTGTCCTGGCATTCTAACCACTGTACCACACTGTCTCTATCTGCAGTAGAGTCCTCTGTCCACCAACCCAGGACAATTAAGAATCTTATTTTAGCATGAAATGAAGTGAAATATAAGCACTTTCATAAGAAAGCTAGAAACAAGGGGTGTTTGTTTCAATTGGGTACCAGTGAAGAAAACGCTGAGCTTATGGCAAAGCATGTAGCACTTCTCATACCTACGGGACCGTCTCACCCCATATGTCCTGAGTTGTGTCCTTCGCTCAGCAGAGGCGAATTTGCTGGTGGCCCCCTGTCCCTCTATGATGCAGCTGGCCTCCACGCGGGCCAGGGCGTTTACTGCCCTGGCCCATGCCTGGTGGAACGCTCTTCCCGCAGCAGTTAGGGCCCTGCGGGACCTTGGAGAGTTCCGCAGGGCCTGCAAAACTGTGCTGTTCCACCGGGCTTTTGGGGGGGGCCGGCCGCTGAGCCCGCCCCTCTTATTGCCCTGTGCACTGGCTGTGTATTCGACCATCTGCCAGTCCCCTCCCAGGGTTTGATCACTGGGGTGTGTTGCCAGATGTCTCTTGTTATTAACTATTTATTGAAGGTTACTGCTGCTATAGTTTTAAGGTTTTGCATTATTTTTAACTGGGATTATTCGATTTGTTTTTACTGTGTTTGCTGGTGTTCTGATGTACACCGCCCTGAGCCCTTTGGGGGGTAGGGCGGTTTATCAAATAAATAAATAAATAAATAAAAATAATGCTGAGCCTTTCTGGCTTTTGTTCTAAAACAAATAATGTTGATCTCTGGCCCTCGTGGCTGTGAAGATGGACTTCAAAGAGCATGGGCATTTCCTGGTGGTGTTGCCCAAGCTTTATCAGGCCTTATGTAGCCTGAAGAAGCAGCTGCGAGTGTTAAGATACTCCCTTTGCTTGTCAATCGGAGAGGAAGAAAGCCAAGAGAAGAGAGGAAATGTGCAGAGGTCAAAAAAGTCATCAAAACTGCCCTTGCAGAGTCATCTCTGGGGAGCATCTTCTGTGGGGTTCTGCTGGCACGGGAGCTCTTAAGGCTAGAAGAAGAAGAGTTTGGATTTATATCCCCCCTTTCTCTCCTGCAGGAGACTCAAAGGGGCTTACAATCGCCTTGCCCTTCCCCCCTCACCACAAACACCCTGGGAGGTGGGTGGGGCTGAGAGAGCTCCGAGAAGCTGTGACTAGCCCAAGGTCACCCAGCTGGCGTGTGTGGGAGTGCCCAGGCTCATCTGAATTCCCCCAGATAAGCCTCCACAGCTCAGGCGGCAGAGCTGGGAATCAAACCCGGTTCCTCCAGATTAGATACACGAGCTCTTCACCTCCTACGCCACTGCTACAGATGCTTTTTTGCCCGCAGGTTTGCAGAACGATCACAAGGCCTTGATGCGGGAGGTGGAACAGGCCCTCCACCAGCTGCACGCCAGCGAGAAAGAGAAGCGCAAAAGCAATGGGGCGGAAGCTCACGCTGAGGCCAGGAGCCAGAGTCAGAGTGAGGCCCCACTTCTTCCCTTCGCCAGAGTGAATGCCGTCACCCCAGGCTCTCCAGCAAGCATGTCGGCAAGTCCTTCCCTTTGTATGGTTGGCAGGGTGTGGGGAGTGCCTCTCCTTGTGGTACCTAAGGTCCAGCATTAGTCTCACTCTCCTAGAGTCAGCCAAAGCAAACACCGTTTCTCCTTCTCTCTTCAAGGGGTTGCAAGTGGACGATGAGATAGTTGAGTTTGGCTCTGTGAATGCACGCAACTTCCAGTCCCTCCAGAATATCGCCACTGTTGTGCAGCACAGTGAAGGGGTGAGTGGCGTCCTGGTGTTTGTTGTGTGGTTTGGCTGCAGTTCTCTTGGAAAAGGAATAAGCCTGCTATTGGCAGGACATGAGGCCCATCTGGCATGTGTGGCAGTCCCCTCTAGCCAATCAGGTACTTACCTGTGTAGATTTTTTAGCCTGCTTGCAAAACTGATCCACATGATGCTTCAGTAGCACAAACTTGATCCTGCTGGCTTAGACCAAAGGTGTGATGTTCTACTTTTGGAAGTGACCAACCTGGTCTTCTAGAATGACTTGCACGCAGGGCAAGAAGCTGATGGCCCATCTTGGTTGCTTCACATGATCTGGCCACAGCAAAAGCTGCTTTGGGAATGTCCCAGCTGGATTACTCTAAAAGGCTCTGCTTTGGGCAGCCTTTGAAGAATGCCTAGAAACTTCATCTGGCCCCAAATGTGGCTGCAAAAGTTGTGAGTAGAACCTGTGGAGATGACCGTGAAGCACCGATGCTCTCCCCAGTGTGATGGTTGCCAGTTAACTTCTGGTTCCCATTTCAAAGTAGAACCATAGAGTTGGAAGAGACCACAAGGCCCATCCAGTCCAACCCCGTTCCATGAAGGAGCACACCATCAGAGTACTTCTGACAGATGGCCATCCAACCTCTCTTTAAAAACCTCCGAAAAGGGAGACTCCAGCACACTCCGAGGTAGCGCATTCCACTGTCAAACAGACCTTATGGTCAGAAAGTTCTTCCTAATGTTTAGGTGGAATCTTTTTTCCTGTTCTTTGAATCAGTTACTCCTTGTCCTAGTCTCTGGAGCAGCAGAAAACAAGCTTGCTCCATCTGATTCTGATATGTAGTTTTACAACTCAGCTGTTTCGGGACCAGGCAGTCTCTCGACTTGTCTGAACCTCCTGTGGTTGATGTAGTTGAGGGTGGCAAGTGTGCAGGACAAAATTCAATTGTGGTCTCTGGAATTCCTTCCATAGAACATTTACCCCGTCATTGTTTGCCTTCTGGAGCCTGGCCAAAACTGTCTTCTTCCAAAGGCTGGTTTCATGCCCTGACTTGCTGTTTTGATCTGTTCTAATAGTTTATTGATGCTGTGATTTCTTACTGATTGCTGAATTTAATTTTTCTTATTGGTGTTGTCTGTATGTTTGCTGATATTGGTTGTCTGTTGTCTTGGGTTGTTTTTTTAATTCCCTTCTAAGGTGCTTTGGGTGTTCTTTAATAACAGCAAGACGGGATATAAATTTTCCAAATCAACACTAAGCAAGTGAATAAAACCTGGCAAGGAAATAAGAACTTTCTGCACATTTATTACTTTCTCCTCCAACAGAAACCACTAAGCATGACAGTGCTCCGCAGTGGGGAAAGAATGTACCTTGGGCTCACGCCTAAACGCTGGAATGGCAAAGGGCTACTGGGGTAGGTGGTTTAAAAATTTCCTCTCTTATCCATTGCCAGAGGGTAGCCGTGTTGGTCTGTAGTATTGATTTATTTAATTGTGTTTAAATTTATTTGATTGTGTTTTTATTGTATTTATTGTATTTAAATTATGTTGTATGCTGCCCCATGCCTGTAAGGGAAGGGGAGGCCTATTAAGTCTGATAAATAATAATAAATAATAATAAATAATAATATGTTATATATAGGAGCAGCAGTGGCGTAGGAGGTTAAGAGCTCGTGTATCTAATCTGGAGGAACCGGGTTTGATTCCCAGCTCTGCCGCCTGAGCTGTGGAGGCTTATCTGGGGAATTCAGATTAGCCTGTGCACTCCCACACCCGCCAGCTGGGTGACCTTGGGCTAGTCACAGCTTCTCAGAGCTCTCTCAGCCCCACCTACCTCACAGGGTGTTTGTTGTGAGGGGGGAAGGGCAAGGAGATTGTAAGCCCCTTTGAGTCTCCTGCAGGAGAGAAAGGGGGGATATAAATCCAAACTCTTCTTCTTCTATACCACGATTTGCAAATCGAGGTTCGGATATGGCACAAACCAGCTGAGTTCATTCCAGTGGTAACCTGCACCCTGGACGCTATTCTGCAGACACCAAGGTGGCACTTGAAACATCTTCAGATCGACAGAATCATCTGTCAGATTCACAAGGCAGCCCTGTTGGAATCCGCATGAATACTAAGCTAATACATTACAACGCCCGAGGCCTCTGGGTGAGGCTCGAATTGTAATGAAAGGCCAACAACCAGCTACAGAACTGGCAGCTATGATATTAAAACAAAAGTAAATAATAATAGAAGAGCTAGATTACAGACTGACAAGACCGCAGAGGCGTACCTAGGCAAACTAGAGCCCTGGGCAAAACCTGAGTTTTATTCTCTCCCCCCCCACCCCCCAATGACCAAGCAATGATTTTTTTCCACCAGGTCGTTTCAAAGTCACCATCACATTATAGAACAAGCCCCAACTCACAAATCTGAACACAGCAATGGGCTGTGCCACACAGCAGAAATACTTTTTGGAAAACTGCTATGAAAATATTTTATGGTGTTGTATCCAGTCCTCCCAATTGGGGGAAACAGCATCACTTTCAATGTTATTTAAACTGGGGACCCCAGATTCTCCCTTTAAGGTGGATTTAAAAGGAGAATCTGGGCTCCCTAGTTTAAACAAGTGATGCTGGAATCCACCCCATAAACAGCATAATTTTCAATGGTGTTTAAACTAGGGAGCCCAGATTCTCCTTTTAAATCCACCTTAAAGGGAGAATCTGGGGTCCCCAGTTTAAACAACATTGAAAATGATGCTATTTTGGGCTGGATTCTCCCCCACCCTGAAACAGCATCCCTTTCAATGTTAAAACTGGGGACCTCAGATTCTCCCTTTAAATCCATGCTGAAGGGGGTGGATTTAATAATAATAATAACCTTTATTAGGCATTGAGAGAATAAAAGAAAGAAAAAGAAAGAAAGAAAGAAAGAAAGAAAGAAAGAAAGAAAGAAAGAAAGAAAGAAAGAAAGAAAGAAAACAAGCATTGGCCGGAAGGGAGTGGATTTAAAAAGAAAATCTGAGGAAATTTAGGGGGTGCCTCTTGTCAGGGGTGCAATTATTAAGATAGCAGCACCAAGATTTCAGAGTATCTTCGTGAGACCCTACTGATGATACCACCCAGGTTTGGTGAAGTTTGGTTCAAGACTAAAGTTCGGTGTGGACCCCTCAAAGGTGTAGTCCCCATCTCGTATTCACTCCCATTGGAAACAATGGGGGATGGGGGCACTCCTTTGGGAGTCCATAACTTTGGATTCTATAAGCCAAACCTCACTAAACCTGGGTCGTATCATCAGGAGAGTCTCCCAAAAAATCCCTGAAATGTTGGTGCTGCTAGCCTAAAATCTGCGCCCCCTGCAGGCCAAAAACGGAAAAAACACTGAAAATGCAAAATCCTCCACAAACGAACCTGCAATTTTGTCGCCCACCACAAGGGGGTGCCCTGGGCAGCTGCCCACTTTGCCCAATGGGAGGAACGCCTCTGCAAGACCGCCAACAGCTAAGAGCCAGCAAAGATTTGGTCTTGCATTATTCCCAATACATCAGAAGCGTTGACTCTGGAAAGCTTGCTGTATGATGCCAATAAAGGCTGTGTGTGTGTGTGACTCTGGAAAGCTCATGGGGGCTACCATTGTAAGACCCAGCTTGTTCAGATGAGGATTGGGAAGATCTAAGTATAAATCCCCTCTCTGCCATGAAATTCACTGGAATGGATTGTACATATTGTTAAGTCAACAACAGAAATTAGTCTGGAGAGGTCTGAAATTCTTGGTGGTCCTTTTCCCCCCCAGTGCATGTTTTATAACATCTCTATTTTATTGGCTCTTGGTGCTTTTGGCTTTCCTAAGGAATGAAAGGTAGATGGCAATTTTTTTAAAAAAATCCTCATTCTCTTTTTTCTTCTTCTCAAGTTGCAACATAGTTCCTTTGCAAAGATGATTTCCCAAGAGCAAAACTCGCAAGTCTGTTGGTATTTCATATTTCTCCAAGGCAACAAAGAAGTTGGAAGTGAATCCTGAGATGCGGGTGTCAACTGCCAAAGAAGTTTCAACTGTTATGCGCAGTCGTTCGTGGATTCACAGAATTAGTTTGCGTTGGCCTGACATGTTTTGCCCAGGTGTAAATCACATCTGAAAAACAGATCTTGTGGTTTTATGTTTGGCAGCTCCTCGTGCAACTTCATTTTCCTATCATATTTATTCAGGAAGACCATGCTTTTCTTTTTCTTCAATTCTGACATTTGGGGTAGATTTCAGATTTTTGAAGTGTGCCGGATTGCTGATGTATTTCATATTTCCACTAGCAAAAGTGATAAAAGGCACTCTGAATAAAGTTTAAGACTTAGAACCATGTATTTGTACAACTTATTTAATATGAATTAAAAACACATATTGAACCGTGTAACATTTTACATGCTTTGGACAGCTGACTTATTCTTGCTCTTTGCTGCCCTCTGCCCAGTCAAACTCTGGGCCCCTTGAATCCAGGGGTCGTCTCTTCTCGGTTGGGTCTCAGTCCAAGCAAGGATTTTCCCAACACTAGCTACCTACATATGTGTTGGCAACTGAACTATGATCCCTTCCTTGGCAATTGGCAAATTTAGAGTTCAGGTTTTATTTCTCCTTTGCAAATAAACAGCTCTTGAAGCGAACTGAAGAAGAAGATTTGGTTTTTTATCCCCCCTTTCTCTCCTGGTGGGCTTACAAACTCCTTTCCTTTCCTCCTCATAACAAACACCCTGGCCATTTCCGCACGAATGTGGAAGTGGCCGGGTCGGCTTTTCCGACGCCGACCCGATGACGCTGGGACTGTCCGCATGGACAGTCCTGGAAAGAGCCGGGCAGCCGGCAGAGTGCTGGCGCCGGCTGACCCAGCATGTCCCCGGGCCTCCGGCGCATCGCCGAGGCCTGGGGACACGCCCCCCTGGCCCTGCGCGCCTGCTCCAGCGGCGCAGGGCAGGGGGCGTGGTCCCCAGAGCCTCGGGCGACGCCGCCAGGAGGCCCGAGGACAAGCGTAAGTGCCAGGTGGGGGAGGCGTCGCTTACCGCGCTGCGAAAGCGCAGGCCGGGCGCTTTCTAACTAACAAGAGCGCTTCCAAGCGCTCTGGGGAAACGCCAGCTTCGCGGCGGTCGGGCAGCGCGAGGGCCGTGCGGCTGCGATGCAGCTGCGCCCCCTGTGTGAATGGCAACTGGAGACGGCGTTTTTGCCGTCTCCAGGCCGCCATTAAATGCCCGTGCGGAAAGGGCCCCTGTGAAGTAGGTGGGACTGAGAGAACTCCGGAGAACTGTGACTAGCCCAAGGTCACCTAGCTGGCATGTGTTAGAGTGCACACGCTAATCTAGTTCACCAGGTAAGCCTCCACAGCTCAACTGGCTCTCTATTTGGAATGCCTTCTGTTTGTACAGTTCTTCTGTCTGTAAGGAACCATTCGTGGGAACCACTCTGCAGATGAGCAAAACTAGCGACTGCCGTACATGTACATTCTCTGTCGTGGCCCCCGCCTCGTGGAATTGTCTGCCTGGTGAGGTCAGGAAAGCTCTCAGCCTCCTGGCTTTCTGCAACTATGCAGAACTAAGAATTATTCAAGAGGGCTTTTTGCAAAATGATGCAGAAAGAAGGCGCTTTGATCAATGTTTCCATGAAAAAACTTCCCACAAGTAAAGAACTAGCAGCTCAGGAAGAGAAGTGTTAGTCTGACCTAGTCCTTGCTGCACTACTTTTCTATTTATGGGGAAATGTTTATAGAAAAAGTGGGATATTATGATTAGCTGCCACATTTTTAATTCATTCTGCTGGGTGTATAGGCAGGCGCCTGACATCTGTTTTGGGGAGAGGGAAGGAAGGTCGTTGTCTGTGTCTTGGCCTAAGTGGCTGAGGGCCAAAAGGGAGGCAGAAACTGGGTTGCCAACAGGCCTGGAGAAAAGTGCCCTGTTTTTAATAAAGGCTTAATGTGGCAGAACAGGACAGCCGAAGCTTTTCATGGCATGAAGGAAAATCACATCAACATTCCGTTAAGTCTTTATTAAAGGGACAAGCTGTGTTTTTTGTAGGCAGTTTTTCAATCCTGGGTAGAAGCAATTGTGTAAGACTGTAGAGGCTGAAATTCCTTCCGAATTTATCTATGAAAGGCCTGTGAACCCTCCTCGATTGTGGGGTTTTTTAGAGGAGTTTCCACTTAGGAAGGTGGAATGGAGAGAAGTGTAGTCAAAAGGACACCTTTCAACCGAGCAAAGAGGGACTTCTGGGCTTCAGTGCGTAGGCAGCAGTGGCGTAGGAGGCTCGTGTATCTAATCTGGAGGAACCAGGTTTGATTCCCCGCTCTGCCGCTTGAGCTGTGGAGGCTTCTCTGGGGGATTCAGATTAGCCTGGGCACTCCCACACACGCCAGCTGGGTGACCTTGGGCTAGTCACAGCTTCTCGGAGCTCTCTCAGCCCCACCCACCTCACAGGGTGTTTGTTGTGAGGGGGGGAAGGGCAAGGAGATTGTCAGCCCCTTTGAGTCTCCTGCAGGAGAGAAAGGGGGGATATAAATCCAACTCTTCTTCTTCTTCATCATCAGCAATGCTTTGCAAAAGTAAACATAACTTCAAGAAATCTGGCACTGGGTGTGTAAAAACGCCCAGGTTTCCAAAAAGAAGTCCTCACGGGGCCTGACTCTAATCAAAAGTGGCGCAGGGAATGGAAAGGGTGCTTGAGGGGGGAGTTTACTGATTCTGTGGGGAGGGACACAACGTGAGCCTCAACATGAGGGGAAGGGCCAGAAAAGCAAGTCCCCTCCCTCAGGCACCACTGGCTGCCAAACACTGAAAAGGACATTTCATGGGGAGGGGTGGGGGGAGTCCAAAGAAGGGGCATGATGGGTAGAAGAGCGAAAGGCTCCATGTCTCCAAGACAGAGGGCAGAAGGGCACCTCCCAGGGTATGTGGACAGGAGGGTGTCACGTGACTGTCCTTCACCCAGTTGTGGGCCACATAAAAATCAGCCCCAGAAAGGTACAGGAGAAAACTGGCTGTCTGGGAACCAGCCGGGGCGGCCAAGTTGTCCCTAAGAGGAAAAGATCTGCCCTGTCTAGACGCTCAGCCACAGTTTCTTTGCAGCTTTCTGTTGCAGCTGCCGGTTGCTATGGGAACAGGAACGGGATGCAAACAGTCTCCAGAGCTTCCCCGGGCAGCAGCTGGGTTGCAGCCAGCCAGGTGAGTTTGGAGAGACAGAACGGGGGCTGACTGGAAAGAGACTTGGGGGGGGGGCAGCTAGTGTTGTCAACACCAAGGTGGGAGATTCCTTGATATTTGGGGTGGGGTGGGGGGGTTGGAGTCTGGGGAGGGAAGAGACCTCGGCAGGATATAATGTCATTGAGTCCACCTCCCAAAGCAGCCATTCTCTCCAGGAGAACTGATCTCTGCAGTCTGGGGGTCCCTTGTAAACCTGGGAGAGATCTCGGCCCTGCTTGGAGGCCGGCAACTCAGCCTGACCTTAGAAATGCCAGGGGTTGAATGGAGTGAGGCAAGGCATGAGGAAAGGGGCTACGTGGCTAATTGCCACCAAGCCTTACGCTGCCTGCCCCACTGCCACAAAGCTTGCCTCGGCGTGGGTGCTACCAGGGCCTGTGTGGACCCCTTTTTCAACAACCAAATTGAAAAATCCTTGCTAAAAATAATACCTAACTCATGAAGAAGAAGAAGTTTGGATTTATATCCCCCCTTCCTCTCCTGCAGGAGACTCAAAGGGGCTGACAATCTCCTTGCCCTTCCCCCCCCCCCCTCACAACAAACACCCTGTGAGGTAGGTGGGGCTGAAAGAGCTCCGAGAAGCTGTGACTAGCCCAAGGTCACCCAGCTGGCGTGTGTGGGAGTGCACAGGCTAATCCGAATTCCCCAGAGAAGCCTCCACAGCTCAGGCGGCAGAGCGGGGAATCAAACCCGGTTCCTCCAGATTAGATACACGAGCTCTTAACCTCCTACGCCGCAGTATGAAAGCATACTGAGAATCATCAACTCCGGATAGGGCTATTTACCTCATTGCCAAATTGTAAAAGTGTCCCTCCTGAATTTCTGTAGAAACAAACTCTGCAAATCACACAAAGGTAAAAGCAAACTCAGTCACAATTTTTTTTACAGGCAGGGAGGTTTTATTTTCATGCGTCACGTCTTCTGTGCAGCTGGCTAGCGTGTCAGGCTAGGGTACTGGATAGTCCAACTGTCTAAGTGCTGCAACAGTCACAAAACCAGAAGCTCCTTTGAGTCTCCTTGCAGGAGAGAAAGGGGGGATATAAATCCAAACTCTTCTTCTTCTTAAGATGCCACAAACTGAGGCTGAGATCTCATACATGCAGATCAGAGGTTCTGCAGCAGGGTCGCCTCTCCTCACATCATGGAAATGTGACGGCCCTCTGATCAATATTATCGAAATTCTACTTCTCAGGTTACAGATAAATATATTTGTAAGAACTCACAGAGAAGATGTCGGATGAACCCAGCGATACTCCCACAGAAACCTCTCAGGAGGTGAAGTTATCAGAAGGTGATGCTGAAATGCCTAGCGAAGACACGCCGGGCGCAGAAATTATTCCTGTTGAGGCAGAATTGCTCAGCCAGGCTGGCGAAGTACCAAGTGAACAAAGTCAGGAAACTTCTGAGATCACACAAGTAACTGAAGATGAAAGAGAAGATGTCCAAATTTCAACAAGCCCTTCTCCAGCCCCTTTGGATGCTTTGAAAGTCACCATCCTACCAACTGTAAGTATTAGCATAAAACTGTAACCATTTTGAACTCAGAAATCATTGAAGTGTCCCAGTAGCCCAAGACCAGAGCCATCCCCTAGTTTTCTGTAACCAGGCACAGAATCTAGCATCTGTTATCTTGTTTTGAAAACTTACATCTCACCTTGTTCATAACCGACTCAAGATGGTTCTTGCAGCTTGCATCAAACAAACCTATTAAAATCACTCAGGGGTCTCATTTTTCTGTTATAAAAATAGCATAAAATAAACAACGAGCAGCATAAAATTTATTCAAATAGTCCAGTTTTAAAAAATGGAACCCCTCTGTCATAAGAAGAAAAGTTTTGGCTTTAAGGAGAGAAAGGCAGGTGCCAGGTGAGCTTTAAGGTAAAAGGCATTCCAAGGGTGAATAGATCTTTAATAGATAAGGATAAATCCTAATAAAATGTAGGTGACGACACTCTATCTCACCTAAAGAAAAAGAAAAAGCTAAATTGTAACGTCATTCACCACATGCTGGACCGTCTTTGTTTTGGAATGTTCCAATAGACACTAGGAACAAAACAGAGCATTCTAAAACGGTCCTAAAACAGTGGCAAATGAAATTACAATTTTGGTTTCTTTTTTTTTGGGGGGGGGGGAATAATCAGAAGACAGAGCACTAGAGAAAATAACTTCAAGTTGTATTGCTAACAAATTATATATTTGCTTAAGGAAACCTTATTATTAATCTCCCAGGAATGGGTGCAAGAGTTAGAAGCTGGACATACTCCCGCCCCCACGCCCTCTTTAATACAGACTCCAATTCCAGCCTGACAAGTTTTATTGATTCTCTTGCATCCTAAGAGAATCATTGTTAACTCAATCAGATTTGGGATGAGGAGGCTCAAAGTTTCACTGCCAGTCAGCTCTTGGCCAACCACCTAAAAATTTGGATAGGGATTTTAGGGCACCAAATTAGGAAATTAAAACTTGCCCATGTTGGCTCCTCTGGCAGGTGAGCAAAGGTGAGAATATAAGTCCAAGAGTCTGTTCCATTTCTAGCCCATCAGTTATCATGTATTTGTCTCCTTCCCTGATGAGCTTTAGGATTTCATTCTCCCCTGATATTTCAAACAAGCCTGTGTTATTCTAAGGAGTATTTAATTGTATTGTCGACGGCTGGAATCACTAGGATGTAGTGGGTTTTCCGGGTTGTTTGGCTGTGTTTTCTCCTGATCATCACGGCCAAACAACCCAGCAAAGCCACAACATCCTAGTGATTCCAGCCATGAAAGCCTTTGACAATACATTGAACATCTCTGCTGGGAGAAATTGTTCCAAGATACCCAGAGAACGGAAAAACTATGATCCTCTGAAGATGCCAGCCACAGATGCAGGTGAAATGTCAGGAGAAAATACTACTGGAACATGGCCAAACAACCTGGAAAACCCACAACATCAGAGGTGGGATCCAGCAGGTTCTAACAGGTTCCTGAGAGTAGGTTACTAATTATTTGTGTGTGCCGAGAGGGGGTTACTCATTGGTGATTTTGCCACGTGATTTTTGCCTTCGTTGCGCCCCTCCTCTCAGCAGTAGCGCGCAGCACTTGAAGCAGTCTAGCAGGAGGTGCACCGGTGTGCATGGCAGCCTGCGCCTGCGTGCATTCGTTTCCCGGCCAAGGACCGGCGCAGCGGCTGCGTCCTTGCCACAGCCCCGCCCAGGAATGCCCCACCCCCGGAATGCCCGGCCATGCCCCCGTCATGCCCCGCCCAGCCCCATTGGCGCTACGCCACAGTTTGAATCCCACCACCATGGGAACCTGTTACTAAAATTTTTGGATCCCACCACTGTACAACATCCTACAGTATTTCATCTTTTGTTAGAAGATATCCTAGCCTTACCATAAACCCAGAACTTTTTTCTTGTCTGAATTTACTCATTTGGTTTATGTGGAAGAAGAGGATCGGATGACATCAAAAAAGGGATAATTAGGAAAGGAGTTGATAATAAAACTGCAAGGATTGTCATGCCCTTATATAAAGCAGTGGTGCGACCGCACTTGGAGTACTGTGTTCAGTTCTGGTCGCCACATATCGAAGAGATAGAAAAAGTGCAGAGAAGGGCAACGAGGATGATTGAAGGATTGGAGCACCTTCCTTATGAGGAGAGGCTGTAGCGTTTGGGACTCTTTAGTTTGGAGAGGAGACGTTTGAGGGGGGATATGATTGAAGTCTATAAAATTATGCATGGGGTAGAAAATGTTGACAGAGAGAAATTTTTCTCTCTTTCTCACAATACTAGAACCAGGGGGCATTCATTGAAAATGCTGGGGGGACGAATTAGGACTAATAAAAGGAAACACTTCTTCACGCAACGTGTGATTGGTGTTTGGAATATGCTGCCACAGGAGGTGGTGATGGCCACTAACCTGGATAGCTTTAAAAAGGGCTTGGACAGATTTATGGAGGAGAAGTCAATCTATGGCTACCAATCTTGATCCTCCTTGATCTCAGATTGCAAATGCCTTAGCAGACCAGGTGCTCAGGAGCAGCAGCAGCAGCAGAAGGCCATTGCTTTCACCTCCTGCATGTGAGCTCCCAAAGGCACCTGGTGGGCCACTGCGAGTAGCAGAATGCTGGACTAGATGGACTCTGGTCTGATCCAGCAGGCTAGTTCTTATGTTCTTATGTTCTTAAAGTAATGGCACAGAGTCACTGATTCTCCCCTGTCTCAGATCTACAGGTTATAGGATGGTGTTTCCCCTCACTGGCAATTTCTGCAACTGTCGCCATCACCAAGTCAGCATCCAAAATTTGCCCCCTCCCCCATGTTGGACAGAAGTTAAAACTTGTTAGAGAACCATAACTGACCTCTTTGTTTGTCTCTAAGGAAACTGCAGTTGGGGAAGAATCAGCACAAGAAGGAAAGCAGCAGAGAGTGCCCTCGGGCACGCAGTCCAGAAGGAAGTCCATAGGGAAAATCTCAAAATCCACCAGCAGGACTCAGAAAGTCAAGCCGGAGGACCAAGTGTCAAAGGATGCCATAAGCAAACCTTCAAAGGTGAGAGAGCAGCGTTCCTCATCCGAAAAGGCCGTGAAAGTCCAGACTTCTGGAAAGGAAGCCAGAGAGCCTAAGAAAGAGAGTGTGGCAGACCGAAGGCCCAGTGAAGAGGAACCAGGCACTGAACTAAGCCAAGAGGAGAGACCAGAAGGAGAAATCACAGTCCCCGGGCATTTAGAGCAGCACTCCTTAACTTCTAGTGATGCAAGAGATACACCAGAAGCGGAAATGGGGCTCCAGCAACCTATCAGTCAGGACACTGAGGCAACCCTGGAACCTGCTGGAACAAGTCCAGAAGAGGTTGCTTCTCTGGAAAAAGAAGGCACCGTTAGCAGAACTGCTCCAGAAGATGCTGCTCAGGAAACTGACCTCACTGACTCCGCCAAGGAAGAAAGTATCAGTGGACAAACACCTGTGGAAGCGTCCCCCAAAGAGGGAGAGCCCTCCACACCGCACGCCCTTGACCAAACTCCCCCACCGACTGAGGAGAAAACGTCAGTCCTGTATTCTGCCCTCCCGGGCATGATGTTTGACGAGAAGGCCAAGGAGGTCTCCGCACACCCACTTGTGAGTATCGTGCACATCGTTGTGATGCAAAAATGAGAATTGCCAGGTCCAGACTGAAAAATTCCTGGAGGTTTAGGGGTGGAGTTGCAGAGAGTGAGGTGTGGAGAAGAGAGGGACTTCAGAAGAAGAAGAAGAGTTTGGGTTTATATCCCCCCTTTCTCTCCTCTAAGGAGACTCAAAGGGGCTGACAATCTCCTTTCCCTTCCCCCGCCCCCACAACAAACACCCTGTGAGGTGGGTGGGGCTGAGAGGGCTCCGAAGAACTGTGACTAGCCCAAAGTCACCCAGCTGGCATGTGTTGGAACGCACAAGCTAATCTGGTCCACCAGATAAGCCTCCACAGCTCAAGTGGCAGAGTGGGGAATCAAACCCGGTTCTCCAGATTAGAGTGCACCTGCTCTTTACCATTACGCCATGCTGGCTCTCAGTAGAGTATAATGCCACCCCCCAAAGCAGCTGTTTTCATCCGCAAGGTAACTGATCTCCTTTGTCTGGAGATCAGTTGTAATTCCAGGCCTCACCTGGAGGATGGCAACCTGATTCAGAAGGAAAGTGTGCCCAGGGAAACAAGAAGCTGATGGAAGCACCCGGGGCAGGAAAAAAAATCTCATGGAAAGCAGGATTTGGTTTAAAATGCACGAACACACCTTATTTATTTAAAATATTTTATGCCACATCTTGCATTTCCAAGTGTAAAAAGCAATTAAACACAACATACAAGTAAGATTCAGTCAATCCAGAAAAAAACAAACGTGCTGTCCAATTAAAATGATGTGAAAGGCCACAAGGAGTGGAACCAGGACAGGGATCTGCAACCTGTGGCTCTCCAGATGTTCATGGACTACAATTCCCATCAGCCCCTGCTGGCATGGCCAATTGGGGCTGATGGGAATTGTAGTCCATGAACATCTGGAGAGCCACAGGTTGCAGTTCCCTGAACTAGGAGGACAACAAAACATGGCAGGTCTGTGAAAACAAAGCAGGAGGTCGGGAGCGAATAGGGAAAAAATGACGTTTCTCCAGAAGCCAGAAATAGACAATGCCTGCAGCCTTACACTGATTCAGACCTTTGGTCCATCAAAATTGATTCTGTTTACTCAGACTGCTAGCAGCTCTCTAGTGTCTTCAGTAGAGATTTTCCCCATCCTTTATCTGGAAATGCTGGGGGATGAAGTTGGGACCTTTCATATGCCAGGCAGACGCTCTAGCACTTAGCCAAATATCCTTCCATCAAGAAAGAATAAGGCTGTCTTCACCTGGCACCTGAAACTCTAAAGAGAAGGTGAAGAGCAAACCTGGAGGGGGCAGTTCCAAAGATGGGATGCCAGGAAAGCATAGACCAGTGATGGCAAACCTTTTCGAGACCGAGTGCCCAACATGCAACCCAAAACCCACTTATTTATCGCAAAGTGCCAACACGGCAATTTAACCTGAATGCTGAGGTTTTAGTTAAGAAAAAATGTTTCTAGGCGTGCGTTACTCGGGAGTAAGCTTGGTGGTAGTCTGTGGCTTTGCTTTGAAACAACCGAGCAACTCTTCCAACGGGTGAATCACAACCCTAGGAGGGTTTACTCAGAAGCAAGCCCCATTGCCAGCAACCGAACTTACTCCCAGGTAAAGAATTGTGCTTTAGTTCTTCGCATGAAAATCAGTTTAACAGCGTTTAACAGGGTTACCTACACTGCTTCCCCAAAACTAGGTCTTAGCTTTAATTCTAATAATTGAGCCCAGCAGCCCAGGCCAGCCTAGATGTGTGTGGGAGGGGGGCACTCTGTTGGTGCATGCCCACAGAGAGCGCTCTGGGTGCCACCTCTGGCACCCGTGCCATAGGTTCGCCACCACTGGGATAGACCCTGTCTTTCAGGAAGTGGAGGCACTCAGCACTGGGCCTCCCCTGGTGGTCTCAGCTATTGGGCATCAATTTGAGGAATACACCAAAGGGCCACGGGTGGGGAGGGTAGGGTATGTGGATGATGAGATTTTACTCAGAAAAAAATAGAGGTTTCCATCCAGAGTTAGTTATTCACCACTTAACAGTTGCTAGCCCACTGCAAAAGTATGCTTTAAAGCAGTGGTTCTCAACCTGTGGGTCGCGACCCCTTTGGGGGTCGAACGACCCTTTCACAGGGGTCACCTAAGACCATTGGAAAACACATATTTCCAATGGTCTTAGGAACCGAGACACAAATGATTTTATGGTTGGGGGTCACCACAACACGAGGAACTGTATTAAAGGGTTGCGGCATTAGGAAGGTTGAGAACCGCTGCTTTAAAGTATGTGGGCAATGCCCAACAGTGGTTCAAAAGGCAAGTCAGTGGCTGAATCAGATTTATTCTGATGAAACTGAGGGTGCGATGAGGGGGGGGTGCATCACTCTGTGGGCTTTTTCCAGATTCTCATTTTCCTGGCTACTAAGGTTCTTGGGTGGAAGCGTTCAGTTATACATGCTTTTTGCTCCCTCTAGTGGCTGATTCAATATCACATAGATTTATGTCCAGCATAAAAACCAGCCATTTAAATTTGCAGGGAGATAGGCTGGACTTAAATCTGTGTTATATCCAGATTAACTACCAGAAAGAGCAAAACACATGGAAAGCTGAACCCTTCCCCCCCAAAAACCCAGAAATTTAGAAGCTAGGAAAATGAGAATGCAGAAAAGCCTGTAATTTCCCCCCATCCCAAACTAGAAGAAGCAAAAAAAAATCATGCAATTGACTCAAAAGGCATCATTTTTGCAAGTCACGCAGTTTAGCTTGCTATAGTGCACAGTTTCTATTTTGCTTATTTTTAAAACATACTACTGTGCAACATTTTCTCCTTTTAGAATTTATCGTGGGTCTTTGGCTACAACAACAAACTCCCAGTTTTCAACCTAATGGATGAAGATTATAGGGTGATTTTGTACGTTTCCTCTCACACAGCTGTGATCCATGACCTCCAAAGGAACAAACAATATCATCTTCAGGTACATATTTCTGTATCAGGGTGAGAGGAATGAAAAGAATATCTCGTTCTGACTAAAATTATCAGCCATCGATGTCACTATTGTTCAGGTCAGGCAAGAGGTTTAATTATGGACCTGGATGCCCCAGACTACCCCGATCTCATTAGATCTTTCAAGCTTATCAGGGTCATCCCTGGTTGGTATTCATCTCGTGCCTTGAAAACCTCATGGTGGAGTCACCACAAGTCCGCTGCAACTTTCCACCAACACCAGAGCTTTAATAACGAAGGTAAGGCCCGTGGACCACATTTTACGTCCCAAACAAATCAACTGAAATGTAAATTTTGTTGTATTTTGGAACAGTGAATTCCAAGCTAATATTTATATATATATTTTCCACTCTTTAATTAAGGCTGTTTTATCAGTCTATATGTTTCTGCCTTAGTTTTATCATCAATTGCTTTTCCAGTCTGTGCTTGCATTTTCTGTCTTTGATTCGTATGTTAGTTTATTTGTATAAAATAGGAAAATACGTTGTGGAGCTACACTAGACAAATGAGGGCAGATCTGTGATTTGAGCTACCAAATCAATTTACCTGTCTTTACAGGTAAATTGCAATCATAGCCCTCCATAGCCCTCCATAGCCCTGATGGGAATCGTAGTCCATGAACATCTGGGGCACCAGAGTTGGACACCCCTGATCCAAGGTCAGGAAAATGGTGTGAAGGGAAGAGCTCCCTCTACTGTGGCCCTGATCCCAGTCTGCCCCACCTAGCAATTAATTGCCAATCAGAGACTTCTTATTTCTTGGTTTCTGGCGTAATCATAAAAATGTAACATGGGAAGACACTCCAAATTCTTCTGATCAGTGCAGGTGCCACGAGAATCTTCAGTGTCTAGTAGGGTAACAACGGAATCAGGTGGTCTCTCTCCCATAAGAAATCCACAATCTAAAATCTAATGGGGAGAGGTGATCCTGAAGAAAAGGAAGAGAGAAAGTGGCAAGGCCTCGCTCCATTTTAGTAGCCCACGTCCCTTGAGCCAAACTGGCCTTCTTACACTAAGCAGAGCCTGGGAAAAGGAGGTGCAAAATCCAGGATCCAAAGTAGACACTTCTTCACGCATTTTTGAAACCTGTGGAACTCAGAGCTTCAAGATCTCTGTGGTAGCTCTGAACATCTCTGTAGTAGCCCTGAACATCAGATTTTTAGACCCAGTGTTAGGACTGCCAGCCCTCGACTAGGAAATCCCTGGAGATTTGGGGTAGTGCTTGGATAGGAGGACCCTCAGTGCAAATTTGATGTCACTCTAGGACTTCCATTTCTCCGAGACTCCATGGTATACCATGCAGTCTGCCCTCTGAAACTAGCATTCCCTCCTGGAGAATGAATCTCTGTAGTATGGAAATCAGTGGTAATCCTAGAACAGGGGTAGGGAACCTGCGGCTCTCCAGATGTTCAGGAACTACAATTCCCATCAGCCCCTACCAGCATGGCCAATTGGCCATGCTGATAGAGGCTGATGGGAATTGTAGTTCCTGAACATCTGGAGAGCCGCAGGTTCCCTACCCCTGCTCTAGTGAAAGGACTTCTCTACAGCAGTTGCAGAGGTGACAAAAAAACTCATCAGATTCAGCGTAGCTCTTCCATAAAACCCAATTCACACTGAATTTTCCAGTACCAGCAGCAGTGGTGCAAACAGGTGGGAACTGCGGGGGGCGGGGGGATCCTTGCTTCTCAGGGGGGGAAATGCACAAAAGTCACTTGGAAACTGCACAGACCCCTGAAAAATTCTGTTCATTTATGTGAATATTTGAGAGACAGAGGGAGAGAACAACAGCCACGAAGCCTTTCAAAACAAAAGGATAAATTCTGCAGGCCAGAAGCGTAGCTGAGCAGGAGTGCATCCGGGGCACACTCAGTGGTGGGATCCAAAAATTTTAGTACCATGTTCCCATGGTGGTGGGATTCAAACAGTGGCGTAGTGCCAGTGGGGCTGGGCGGGGCACGACGGGGGCGTGGCCGGGCATGACGGGGGCGGGACATTAATAATTTCTCTGTTACTGTAAAAAAACTCTTACTGTAAAAAAAAGTTCCTAATTTCCAGCTGGTATCTTTTTGTCCATAATTTAAACTCATTATAGCAAGTCCTATCGTCTACTGCCAACAGAAACAACTACTTCTCCTCTAATTGACTGCCTGTCAAATAATACTTTGAAATACTTAATTTTGTTTCTAGAAATCAAAAGAAGGATACTTTCCTTAAACAAGGAACATTACCATATTACTAAAACATGTTTTTAAAACAGCCCAACAGGGAGAATTGTCCCGTTTTCTACCTTCGCTAACCAGCCACATAGGAAACAACAGGACTTTATGATTTTTGGACGTAATAGAATTTCCAATGGAAAAGCAGACCCAATTAGTAACCCCCTCTCGACACACACAAATAATTAGTAACCCACTTTTGGGAACTGGTGAGAACCTGCTAGATCCCACCTCTGGGCACACTCCATGTTTTCCACCCTCCTGCAGCCCCTCCCCCTCCCCTGTGCCCCCCCCCTTACCTTTTCCAGCTGGCAGAAAACAGCTTATCAGCCTGGCTGAAAACAGGCCAGGCTGGTAGGGTGGGGCAAGGCCTGGCAAGGCAGGGTGAGGGGGCGGGGTGATTTTTGCACCCCCAGGCACACGCTCAGTGCAACACGCCCCCTTTCCCCTTGTAGCTTCGCCACTGTTGCAGGCCCTTAAGTGACACAAGACAAGCAAAATAAAAAGAGTCTAACATACGTTTTACATCAACAGGAGACCAATCCCTTAAAAGGTCAAAGGCTCTTTTCGTTTCTGATCTCTGAAGCTCTGGGTTAACATCTAGCCAAGAGGTAGTATAAGAAGATGCCCCCCTCCCCGGCTTAGACTAGTTATAATAATTAGATCTAAGCATCTTTTAAACAAACGAACAAACCACCAGTAAGTCATTTTTAACTTCTTAGCAGAGTACGGTTAATGCCTCTAGCCACCAATAAGTTGCAGTGGGGTTGGTGTATTGCAGCAAAATAAATGAAAAGTCCAGTGGCACCTTAAAGTCTAGCAACTCTTATTTCAAGATGAACTTTCACGGGTTACTAAATATTCTACAGGAAAAAAAACAAGGGGGGGATTAGCCTCTTTTGCCACCTCCCTCTTGAAACTTATGCTCAGACAGTCCTCCTTTTTTCACCCGTGCTTGATTTTTTAAAACTACTCAGCGCTCTGGACACATTCTTGCTGTTCAGGAGCAGCAGTGGCGTAGGAGGTTACCCCCCCCCCCCCCCCCCCCCCCCCAACCGCCCTCGCCCCCCCGCCCCGCCGCCTGCCCCCCCCCCCCCCACCCCCCCACCCCCCCTCCCCCCCCCCCCCCCCCCCCCCCCCCCCCCGAACCCCCCCCCCCCCCCCCCCCCCCCCCCCACCCCCGACCCCCCCCCGCACCCCCCCCCCCCACCGCCCCCCCCCCCCCCCCCCCCCCCCCCCCCCCACCCCCCTCCCCCGACCCACCCCCCTCCCCCCCCGCCCCCCCCCCCCCCCACCCCCCCCCCCCCCCACCCCCCCCCCCCCCCACCCCCCCCCCCCCCCACCCCCCCCCCCCCCCCCCCCCCCCCCCCCCCACCCCCCCCCCCCCCCACCCCCCCCCCCCCCCACCCCCCCCCCCCCCCACCCCCCCCCCCCCCCACCCCCCCCCCCCCCCACCCCCCCCCCCCCCCACCCCCCCCCCCCCCCACCCCCCCCCCCCCCCACCCCCCCCCCCCCCCACCCCCCCCCCCCCCCACCCCCCCCCCCCCCCACCCCCCCCCCCCCCCACCCCCCCCCCCCCCCACCCCCCCCCCCCCCCACCCCCCCCCCCCCCCACCCCCCCCCCCCCCCACCCCCCCCCCCCCCCACCCCCCCCCCCCCCCACCCCCCCCCCCCCCCACCCCCCCCCCCCCCCACCCCCCCCCCCCCCCACCCCCCCCCCCCCCCACCCCCCCCCCCCCCCACCCCCCCCCCCCCCCACCCCCCCCCCCCCCCACCCCCCCCCCCCCCCACCCCCCCCCCCCCCCACCCCCCCCCCCCCCCACCCCCCCCCCCCCCCACCCCCCCCCCCCCCCACCCCCCCCCCCCCCCACCCCCCCCCCCCCCCACCCCCCCCCCCCCCCACCCCCCCCCCCCCCCACCCCCCCCCCCCCCCACCCCCCCCCCCCCCCACCCCCCCCCCCCCCCACCCCCCCCCCCCCCCACCCCCCCCCCCCCCCACCCCCCCCCCCCCCCACCCCCCCCCCCCCCCACCCCCCCCCCCCCCCACCCCCCCCCCCCCCCACCCCCCCCCCCCCCCACCCCCCCCCCCCCCCACCCCCCCCCCCCCCCACCCCCCCCCCCCCCCACCCCCCCCCCCCCCCACCCCCCCCCCCCCCCACCCCCCCCCCCCCCCACCCCCCCCCCCCCCCACCCCCCCCCCCCCCCACCCCCCCCCCCCCCCACCCCCCCCCCCCCCCACCCCCCCCCCCCCCCACCCCCCCCCCCCCCCACCCCCCCCCCCCCCCACCCCCCCCCCCCCCCACCCCCCCCCCCCCCCACCCCCCCCCCCCCCCACCCCCCCCCCCCCCCACCCCCCCCCCCCCCCACCCCCCCCCCCCCCCACCCCCCCCCCCCCCCACCCCCCCCCCCCCCCACCCCCCCCCCCCCCCACCCCCCCCCCCCCCCACCCCCCCCCCCCCCCACCCCCCCCCCCCCCCACCCCCCCCCCCCCCCACCCCCCCCCCCCCCCACCCCCCCCCCCCCCCACCCCCCCCCCCCCCCACCCCCCCCCCCCCCCACCCCCCCCCCCCCCCACCCCCCCCCCCCCCCACCCCCCCCCCCCCCCACCCCCCCCCCCCCCCACCCCCCCCCCCCCCCACCCCCCCCCCCCCCCACCCCCCCCCCCCCCCACCCCCCCCCCCCCCCACCCCCCCCCCCCCCCACCCCCCCCCCCCCCCACCCCCCCCCCCCCCCACCCCCCCCCCCCCCCACCCCCCCCCCCCCCCACCCCCCCCCCCCCCCACCCCCCCCCCCCCCCACCCCCCCCCCCCCCCACCCCCCCCCCCCCCCACCCCCCCCCCCCCCCACCCCCCCCCCCCCCCACCCCCCCCCCCCCCCACCCCCCCCCCCCCCCACCCCCCCCCCCCCCCACCCCCCCCCCCCCCCACCCCCCCCCCCCCCCACCCCCCCCCCCCCCCACCCCCCCCCCCCCCCACCCCCCCCCCCCCCCACCCCCCCCCCCCCCCACCCCCCCCCCCCCCCACCCCCCCCCCCCCCCACCCCCCCCCCCCCCCACCCCCCCCCCCCCCCACCCCCCCCCCCCCCCACCCCCCCCCCCCCCCACCCCCCCCCCCCCCCACCCCCCCCCCCCCCCACCCCCCCCCCCCCCCACCCCCCCCCCCCCCCACCCCCCCCCCCCCCCACCCCCCCCCCCCCCCACCCCCCCCCCCCCCCACCCCCCCCCCCCCCCACCCCCCCCCCCCCCCACCCCCCCCCCCCCCCACCCCCCCCCCCCCCCACCCCCCCCCCCCCCCACCCCCCCCCCCCCCCACCCCCCCCCCCCCCCACCCCCCCCCCCCCCCACCCCCCCCCCCCCCCACCCCCCCCCCCCCCCACCCCCCCCCCCCCCCACCCCCCCCCCCCCCCACCCCCCCCCCCCCCCACCCCCCCCCCCCCCCACCCCCCCCCCCCCCCACCCCCCCCCCCCCCCACCCCCCCCCCCCCCCACCCCCCCCCCCCCCCACCCCCCCCCCCCCCCACCCCCCCCCCCCCCCACCCCCCCCCCCCCCCACCCCCCCCCCCCCCCACCCCCCCCCCCCCCCACCCCCCCCCCCCCCCACCCCCCCCCCCCCCCACCCCCCCCCCCCCCCACCCCCCCCCCCCCCCACCCCCCCCCCCCCCCACCCCCCCCCCCCCCCACCCCCCCCCCCCCCCACCCCCCCCCCCCCCCACCCCCCCCCCCCCCCACCCCCCCCCCCCCCCACCCCCCCCCCCCCCCACCCCCCCCCCCCCCCACCCCCCCCCCCCCCCACCCCCCCCCCCCCCCACCCCCCCCCCCCCCCACCCCCCCCCCCCCCCACCCCCCCCCCCCCCCACCCCCCCCCCCCCCCACCCCCCCCCCCCCCCACCCCCCCCCCCCCCCACCCCCCCCCCCCCCCACCCCCCCCCCCCCCCACCCCCCCCCCCCCCCACCCCCCCCCCCCCCCACCCCCCCCCCCCCCCACCCCCCCCCCCCCCCACCCCCCCCCCCCCCCACCCCCCCCCCCCCCCACCCCCCCCCCCCCCCACCCCCCCCCCCCCCCACCCCCCCCCCCCCCCACCCCCCCCCCCCCCCACCCCCCCCCCCCCCCACCCCCCCCCCCCCCCACCCCCCCCCCCCCCCACCCCCCCCCCCCCCCACCCCCCCCCCCCCCCACCCCCCCCCCCCCCCACCCCCCCCCCCCCCCACCCCCCCCCCCCCCCACCCCCCCCCCCCCCCACCCCCCCCCCCCCCCACCCCCCCCCCCCCCCACCCCCCCCCCCCCCCACCCCCCCCCCCCCCCACCCCCCCCCCCCCCCACCCCCCCCCCCCCCCACCCCCCCCCCCCCCCACCCCCCCCCCCCCCCACCCCCCCCCCCCCCCACCCCCCCCCCCCCCCACCCCCCCCCCCCCCCACCCCCCCCCCCCCCCACCCCCCCCCCCCCCCACCCCCCCCCCCCCCCACCCCCCCCCCCCCCCACCCCCCCCCCCCCCCACCCCCCCCCCCCCCCACCCCCCCCCCCCCCCACCCCCCCCCCCCCCCACCCCCCCCCCCCCCCACCCCCCCCCCCCCCCACCCCCCCCCCCCCCCACCCCCCCCCCCCCCCACCCCCCCCCCCCCCCACCCCCCCCCCCCCCCACCCCCCCCCCCCCCCACCCCCCCCCCCCCCCACCCCCCCCCCCCCCCACCCCCCCCCCCCCCCACCCCCCCCCCCCCCCACCCCCCCCCCCCCCCACCCCCCCCCCCCCCCACCCCCCCCCCCCCCCACCCCCCCCCCCCCCCACCCCCCCCCCCCCCCACCCCCCCCCCCCCCCACCCCCCCCCCCCCCCACCCCCCCCCCCCCCCACCCCCCCCCCCCCCCACCCCCCCCCCCCCCCACCCCCCCCCCCCCCCACCCCCCCCCCCCCCCACCCCCCCCCCCCCCCACCCCCCCCCCCCCCCACCCCCCCCCCCCCCCACCCCCCCCCCCCCCCACCCCCCCCCCCCCCCACCCCCCCCCCCCCCCACCCCCCCCCCCCCCCACCCCCCCCCCCCCCCACCCCCCCCCCCCCCCACCCCCCCCCCCCCCCACCCCCCCCCCCCCCCACCCCCCCCCCCCCCCACCCCCCCCCCCCCCCACCCCCCCCCCCCCCCACCCCCCCCCCCCCCCACCCCCCCCCCCCCCCACCCCCCCCCCCCCCCACCCCCCCCCCCCCCCACCCCCCCCCCCCCCCACCCCCCCCCCCCCCCACCCCCCCCCCCCCCCACCCCCCCCCCCCCCCACCCCCCCCCCCCCCCACCCCCCCCCCCCCCCACCCCCCCCCCCCCCCACCCCCCCCCCCCCCCACCCCCCCCCCCCCCCACCCCCCCCCCCCCCCACCCCCCCCCCCCCCCACCCCCCCCCCCCCCCACCCCCCCCCCCCCCCACCCCCCCCCCCCCCCACCCCCCCCCCCCCCCACCCCCCCCCCCCCCCACCCCCCCCCCCCCCCACCCCCCCCCCCCCCCACCCCCCCCCCCCCCCACCCCCCCCCCCCCCCACCCCCCCCCCCCCCCACCCCCCCCCCCCCCCACCCCCCCCCCCCCCCACCCCCCCCCCCCCCCACCCCCCCCCCCCCCCACCCCCCCCCCCCCCCACCCCCCCCCCCCCCCACCCCCCCCCCCCCCCACCCCCCCCCCCCCCCACCCCCCCCCCCCCCCACCCCCCCCCCCCCCCACCCCCCCCCCCCCCCACCCCCCCCCCCCCCCACCCCCCCCCCCCCCCACCCCCCCCCCCCCCCACCCCCCCCCCCCCCCACCCCCCCCCCCCCCCACCCCCCCCCCCCCCCACCCCCCCCCCCCCCCACCCCCCCCCCCCCCCACCCCCCCCCCCCCCCACCCCCCCCCCCACCCACCCCCCCCCCCCTCCACCCCCCCCCCCCCCCACCCCCCCCCCCCCCCACCCCCCCCCCCCCCCACCCACCCACCCCCCCATCCCCCCCCCCCTCCACCCATCCCTCCATCCACCCACCCCCCCCCCCCCCCCCCCCCCCCCCCCCCCCCCCCCCCCCCCCCCCCCCCCCACCTGCGGCTCTCCAGATGTTCAGGAACTACAATTCCCATCAGCCCCTACCAGCATGGCCAATTGGCCATGCTGACAGAGGCTGATGTGAATTGTAGTTCCTGAACATCTGGAGAGCCGCAGGTTCCCTACCCCTGTCCTAGAACAATTCCAGATCCTACCTGGAAGTTGGCAACCCTAATTATACCCCCAAGCGCCTGAACCGAGGGTCAAGGATCGGGGGACGGCCCTGCTTGTGAGCTTGCCTGGGGCGTTTGGCATTGAATGCCCAACTAGATAGCCCCTGAAGGTGCTGTGGAGGCAGGCCTGGCAAAGTGTGGGACTCAGAGGTCTGCTGACGATTCCTGATGAAATGACCCCAGATATTCACAGCAAAGCCTCTTTCCTTCCGGGTCACCTTAGGGACACTCAAGCTGCATATCTTGCATCTGCGTGAGTGAAGACCGAAGATGGATAGCGACCGCCGATCGAGGTCCCGAGAGCTTGGTGATTGTCTGGGACGGCTATTCTGCGTAAGCACCTGGGCAGCTGCCGTTGTCATTTGGAAATGCTCGTGTGACATAGGTCTGTCCATTTAATGATAAACTGTGACCCACAAGCAGAGGTGGGATCCAGCAGGTTCTCACAGGTTCCCGAGAGTAGGTTACTAATTATTTGTGTGTGCCGAGAGGGGGTTACTAATTGGTGATTTTGCCACGTGATTTTTGCCTTAGTTACGCCCCTCCTCTCAGCAGTAGTGCGCAGAACTTGAAGCAGTCTAGCAGGAGGTGCACCGGCACGCGTGGCAGCCTGCGCCTGCGTTCATTCGTTTCCCGCCCAAGGACCTGCGCAGCTGCTGCATCCTTGCCACAGCCCCGCCCAGGAATGCCTCGCCCCCAGAATGCCCAGCCAGGCCCCCGTCGTGCCCCGCCCAGCCCCATTGGTGCTACGCCAGTTTGAATCCCACCACCATGGGAACCTGTCACTAAAATTTTAGGATCCCGCCACTGCCCACAAGGAAGCACTGGGAGAGAAGAAACAATAATAAATCCAATCCGTCCACCCCCTAAAACATCTTGCTCTGGTGTTCTCTAAACCTTCAGGGGCTGGAATGGACTTATTTCCCCTTCTACCTTTTCCCCCTCTAATCCTTTTCCCACCTGCTCCCAGTATTCCCTTCCTCCTGGATGATTCTCAGTTCATCTAGGACTATTTTAGGTTGTTAATTTAAGAAGTCATTTTTTTTTTACATACCTGGGGAATTTTCCAAGTAGGTACAAGCCCCTGCCTAGTTTTGCTGCTTTGGCCATAAGAGTTGACAGCTCCGGAGGGGGAAATTTGCTTCATGTATAGTCCACTTTTCTCCGCAGTGTGGATCCAAAGTAGCTTACAACATTCCCCTTCTCCATTTTATCATCATATCAGCCTGTGAGGTAGGTTAGGCTGAGGGAGAATAGCTATCCCAAAAGCATTTAGGAAGCTTCCATGGAAGGCTGGGGATTTGAATCCAGGGCCGTTTCCCCACTTTTAAAATGACGTTGGTTTCGTCTGGTCCAGGACCTTTTTAGCGTGAGGGTCGTGTTCCCCGGGCTTCCCCACTGCCCCATGCTCTGCGCGGGGTCATCAAAAGGCGCCGTTTTGAGCAGCGGCAGAATGACGCGCGCTAAGGGGACGCAAGAGCAGCAGAGTCAGGGCGGCTGCGTTGTCGCCGCCCCTGTAGTGGGGAGTGCAGCTGGACCCCGCGCTACTCTGCGAGAGTAGCGCGCAGCAAACGGTGAGTGGGGAAAGGGCCCAGGTCTTCCTTCCAAATCAGAGTCTGACATTCTTAACCATTTCACCAGGTTGGCTGTATGCATTATATATTAGCACTATACGTTTATAATGATATGTTTATAATGCTTCGCCTATTGATCCTATGTTATTGATTCTATATTGATTGACGTTGTTGCTCGATGTTATGATTACTGATGTTTGTTATTATGCAGTTGTTGTTCACCGCCCTGAGCCCTTTCATTTAGTTAACTGATTGTTTGGTATCTGCCAAAGCAGAGCGGGTGCCAGAATTTTTCCCTTCACCATAACGAGAAGGGATTGGTGCTTAAATGAATAACATCCACTCTCACTGGCTATTTCTTGTTTCTCCAGTGTTCCTGTGCACACAATATTTGATAGCCACCCAGAGGATGGAGTCGGCGCCATTGCAATTTCCCACGATTCCAGGTTTTTGGCTACCGTCGGTGCTGGGACAGTGCAGGTAGAGGAAACTTTGATTCTACAGTAAACAGCCTACATTTCTGATTTTAGGGAGAGGCACGTGATTGGGGCCAGACCAGCTGAGTGAACGCAAGGAGCCATTTTCCAGGCTAAATTAAGATGATTCAGGGCCTTTCCCCACTTACCTTAAGCCCCGCGCTACTTGAGGAGAGTAGCGCGGGGTCCCCCGGCACTCCCCACGAGAGGGGCGGCAACAGCGCAGCCGCCCCGACGTTGATGCTGTCGTGCCCCCTCAGCACGCCGCATCCCTGGCGCTCTTGCAAAGGGCGCAGAGCACGGGGGCGTGGGGATGCCCGGGCACACTGAGGGATGCCGCGCGCTGAGAGCAGCGTGCGGCATAGGGGGGATAGGGGAGAGTGGGGAAACGCCCTCAGTCTGGAGGTGAAATACCACCAGAAGTGTGTGCATAGAAAACCAGGGGGGTGAGAGAACACACAGGGATGCAGGAAGTGGATTGGATGGTACTCTCGTGAGCGGATATCTGTAAACCAGGGATAAATACCCCTGAGGAATCCGCTGATAAGATGTCAGGGTGCTGTGCAGGTGGGAAGTTTAGGAAGCTTAACAGGGAATGCAATTTTACAGCCTTAATTGTGTGTTTTTTCTTTACACCAGAAAGTTTGCATCTGGAAGTGGACCTCAGCTGAAACCACGCCCGTTTGCAGCGTAGAACTCCTGCCTCAGTATGGTTCTCAGGTGAGTCATTCAGATCGTTTATATGGGGAGATCATTTTGGACCTCACTGATGGAGAGACTTCAGAGGGCACTGTGTACCATTTTGCCAGGTAAATCACCTGATGGAGGGCATTCCTACTGATCCTTTCTTCCAGCCCAAAGAGCAATTCCCGCATCACAGAGGCTCAAAGAATTCCTTGCACTGGTGAAAGATGCCATTTTTAAAAAGACGAGATCCATTGAATCTTGCCCAACCATTGAGGTACCGCCACAGGCAAGTCTCTGTCTGTGGTTACCTCCCAACTTACCACCACAGAACAGGGCCGCCTCTGCAAATCTTAGCTGACTGTGAAGCTTGTATATTGCTAATGGTATGTACAGTCTTGTTTGTTGTTCTTCTAGGACTACATTGCATTTAGTTGCAGAAACCACTGTGAGTTGGTCAGCAACAGCACCAAGCAAGTAATATTCTACGTGTGGGTAAGTTGGGACAAATTGCCTCTGCGATACATGGGGGGGGGGATTTTGCGCAGTAGTGTATTCAGAAGAGATGTAGGTAGGGCTTCTCAGGAAGTTGTGGGTTTTCCGGGTTGTATGGCCGTGTTCCAGTAGTATCTGCATCTGCAAGCGAAACGTCAGGAGAAAATACTATTGGAACACGGCCCTGCAACCCAGAAAACCCACAACATCCTAGTGCAGTGGTGGCGAACCTTTGGCACTCCAGATGTTGTGGACTACAATTCCCATCAGCCCATGCTGGCAGGGGCTGATGGGAATTGTAGTCCATAACATCTGGAGTGCCAAAGGTTCGCCACCACGGTCCTAGTGAGAATGTAGCAAACACTGTGGTGGCAGCTGCTACCGAAACCGTATTATTTTAATTTGCACAGCCAATCAGCTCTTCAGTGGCAAATAGGAAGCCCTGCCAGGCAAGAGTCTCTCTCCTGCCCCCATTCCCCAAAACCCTTGTGTCAGTAGGCACCATGGAGCCCACGGGCACCACGCTGGGGACCCCTATCCTGCGGTAATCTTTGTTCTTCCTCAGTTCTGTCCATTATTTATTTTAATAATTGCATATGGGTTCTCTTTCTTCTCCCTCATAAAAAGAGGGAATGGCACCACATCGGGTGTTCAGGGCGGTGTCTCTTTCGGTCAGGCCATTTTCTCCTTTGCTCCTTAGGAAGGAAGCAGTCTGCAGTGCCACGCTCCCCTCCTGACAGACAGGGTGAGTATGAACATGGAACATGGGGAGGGGCTTGCCAGATCACACAGACTTCCCTTGTAGACATATCCTGCCATGAGGGTATTTGATTTTTTTAAAACCCTGTGAAATGAGTTAGCAGAGTCATCTTGTAGAGTTCCGAATCATCTTCAAGGTGCTGGTGTTGACCTTTAAGGCCTTATGCGGCCTGGGACCCTCGTACCTTCGAGACCGCATCACCCCATATGTCCCTGCACAGCCTCTCCGCTCGGTGGAGGCCAATCTGTTAGTGGTCCCTGGCCCCTCAATGATGCGGCTGGCCTCCATGCGGGCCAGGGCCTTTACGGCTCTGGCCCCGGGCTTGGTGGAACACTCTTCCTCCAGCTGTCCGGGCCCTGTGGGATCTTAGTGAGTTCCGCAAGGCCTGTAAGACGGAGTTGTTCCGCCGGGCCTTTGGAGGGACCAGCCGCTGAAGGTGCCCCCCCCCCCCCTGTTGGCTCCTGACATCTGGGCCTTTCTCCAACTAATGGGACTCGCCGTCTCTCCCTCCTGGGGAGGATTTTATAAAAACAAAATGGGGGTCGCTGGACGCCTCCTATTATTATTGCTGCTTTAATTGTTTTAACTAGTTCTTTTTTAACTGTGTTTTTATGTTGACCACCGCCCAGAGCCCCTTGGGGATGGGGCGGTATAAAAGTCCAAATAATAAATAAAATAAATAAATAAATTGTGCAGGCAGGGGCCGTCGTTTGAGGTGTTATGATGCCCCAGGTGGGGCACACAAGGAATGGCAGGAAAGAGGGGAGCAAGTGGGAAATTCCACCCCACTACTCCCAAGTCTCCTGGTATTGCAGCTTCTATGTCCCTTTCTGCTCAAATCACCTAAAACGTTTTTAAAACGTTTTCAATCCCCCCCCCTTTACAATGATGTATGTCCGCACTCACCCCTTGAAATGATTCATGGCCACCATTACCTGATTCCCGCCCCCTTTTTTGAGGTCTGTGTTGAATCAGTGCTTCAGAGCCTCACGCTGCAACTCTCGACTCCTCGTATACTCAAAGCGTCAATGATTGGCCCCCACCAAAAACTGTTAAAGAACCAACAGAAATGCTGCAAACAAACAGGTGAGGGGCAACAAAGTGAGCTCAGAGAACGGCGCCAAGGAGGAAGTTCAGGAAAGCAGAGAAGCGTGGGAAATGTATTCAGTAGATCACACAGCAACTGAAAACGTTTTCAAAACGTTTCAACCAGATAATTGTTTTAAAAGCAGATTCAATCAAAACATTTTGAGGCTGCAAAAAAAAAAAGGTTGGGGGTAAAAACAGTGCATAATTCCTTGGAGGAAATGTTTTATTTCCTGCCTCAAAACAGTTTGTTTGTTTGTTTGTTTGTTTGTTTGTTTGTTTATTAGTTGGATTTATTATACCGCCCTATCCCCTAAGGGCCTCTGGGCGATGTACAGTTTAAACAAACAAATCCATATACCCCAATAAAAATATATTATTCAGTTAAAACACATTAAAACATTCAGTATCTCCAACACACAAACTTAGTCAACAGTAGCAGCAATATCAGTAGCCCAGCCATATGGCAGTCGAATCTGAATGTAATCCCAGGTGGAAAAGTATGTAGAAAAGTATGTAGGGATGGCACCTCTCCGGCCGGCCTCACCAAAAGCCCGGCGGAACAACTCCGTCTTGCAGGCCCTGCAGAACTGTTCTACGTCCTGCAGGGCCCTGATGGTCGCGGGGAGGTTGTTCCATCAGGTAGGGGCCAGGGCACTAAAGACCCTGGCCCGGGTAGAGATTCGCCGGAGTCATAGAGGAGTTTGGGTCCACCTCAGATTAGTTTCTGTTGTTTTATGTCGGCTAGGGTCGCTGGGGACAGACGCAGAGGTGGGATGCAGCCTATTCGCACCTATTCGGTAGAACCGGTTATTAAAATTTTCTCCGGTTCGGAGAACCGGTTGTTAATGATTAACTCCACTAGGGACAAGGGGGTAATCTCTGTCCCTGGGTACAACAAATCTCGTCAAGTGGGAAACGCAAAATCACCCCCCAGGGCCCCCTGCGGCCCCCCTTCCCCCCATGGCACCCCGCTCCTACCCCTCACCCCACAGCGTCCACCCCCACACACTTACCTTCATTTCAGATCGAGATGGGAATTGGCAGACAATCCCCAATTTGTCTCTTTTCTGCAGCGGATAGCTTTTGCCCTTAACAAAAATGGCTACAGTAGTAGCCAAGTAAAAGGGAACTGCACCTGGGGCACACATGCCCTGCGTCCTTGCCACAGCCCCACCCAGGAATGCCCCACCCCCAGAATGCCCAGCCACGCACCCGTCATGCCCCGCCAAGCCCCATTGGCACTACGCCACAGTTTGAATCCCACCCCCATCGGAACCTGTTATTAAAAATTTTTGATTCCACCACTGGACAGAAGGTCCCTAAGGTATGTAGGCCCCAGGCCGTGAAGGACCTTAAAGGTTATAACCAACACCTTAAAGATGATCCGGAATTCTAGCCAATGCAGTCGGCGCATTACAGGCGAGATATGGTCCCATGGTAGACTGCCTGTGAGGAGCCGGGCCACCGCATTTTGAACCAACTTCAACTTCCAGATCATCCGCAAGGGAAGGCCCGCGTAGAGCAAGTTACAGTAGTCCAGCCTGGAGGTGACCGTCCCATCGATCACTGTGGCCAGGTCAGACTGGGAAAGGTAGGGGGCCAGCCGACGCGCTTGACGCGCAGATGGTGGAACGCTGTTTGGGCCGGGCGGGCAACCTGGGACTCCACAGAAAGAATAGAGTCCAGGCAAACCCCCAGACTCCGAACGGAGGGGGCTAACGATAAAGGGGCCCCCTCCAGCAGCAGCGGCTGAAACCCCCCTCCCTCCCCCTGGCCCACCCACAGGGCCTCTGTCTTCGATGGATTAAGTTTTAACCAGCGACCGCCTCCAAACATTGCTGGAGAGCTGCAGGGGCCGAAGTTGGCCTCCCCTCCCCAATGAGCCGGGTGTCACCAGCAAATTGGTGACACGTCAGTTTTAAAAGGTTTCTGTGGACAGGGCCCGTGACTGGAACTTGATAGATACAGTGGTGGGATCCAAAAATTTTAGTAACAGGTTCCCATGGTGGTGGGATTCAGACTGTGGTGTAGCGCCAATGGGGCTGGGTGGGGCATAATGGGGGCGTGTCCGGGCATTCCGGGGGCGGGGCATTGCTGGGCAGGGCTGTGGCAAGGACACAGACGCTGAGCCTGTCCTTGGGCGGGAAATGAATGCATGCCGGTGCACCTCCTGCTAGACTGCTTCAAGTTCTGCGCGCTACTGCTGAGAGGAGGGGCGTAACTAAGGCAAAAATCACGTGGCAAAATCACCAATTAGTAACCCCCTCTCGGCACACGCAAATAATTAGTAACCTACTCTTGGGAACTTGTGAGAACCTGCTGGATCCCACCTCTGGTTAGATATCACAATGTGCTGAATTCTCTGTTTCTCTTCTCCAGACATTCAACAAGACTGTAGGAATCTTTAGCCAGTCCCTTTTCCACTTCAGCACTGAACAAGCTATTACAGGAACCCTGGAAGGGAAACTGGTAGTTTGGGATGCCGTGATCCCGCCGTCCAAGTCCAAGTCTGCTGCTTCGTACATCAAACCCTACAACATGAAAGCCATCAAACTTGTGCACTTGCAGAAAGACGGGATCACAACTCTGGCTGTCATAGACAAGTAAGACGCTGATCATACTGAAGCATCTCTGTTGTTAAATTCCTATCTTAGGCTGGTTTACGCAGGACGGACTTGCCCTTTTTATCCTGACCACACAGCTTGCTTGGACTGAGGCTGCGATCAGATATGCACCTGAAACTCTGATCAGACGCCAACACAGCTTGTGCTCCTGGGCTTCTATTGCCTCCATCCTTCCATTAAGCAAAACTTCATGCTTTGATCAGATGCAAGATACTGTGATGTCCAAACACAGAACCCTCCAGGAATTGGGTTCATCTGTTCCCCACAAACCAGGCTTCTGTTCCCAACTCTTCCTTGGCAAGTGCCAGGAGATTTGAAGGCAGAATCTTGGGACAGCTGAGTTTGGGGACACTGTGATGTCACTTCCGGGTGATGCTCTAGGCCAGTGCTGGCTAACCTTTTTGAGACCGAGTGCCCAAATTGCAACCCAAACCCCACTTATTTATCGCAAAGTGCCAACCCAGCAATTTAACCTGAATGCTGAGGTCTTAGTTTAGAAAAAACCGGTTGGCTCCCTCTTCCTCCGCCCCACCCGCTCGAGCAGGGGCCAGCCTGCTATAGTCTCCAGCAAGTCCCGCGTGCACCACTCTGTGCCTCTCTAGCATCTCTGCCTCCTCTGCGCCCCACCCCCCCACCCCTTGGGCAGCAGCCACCCAGAGTACAGGCACCAGGCCCGCCAGCCGAGTCCTTCCTGCTCACCGCAGTGCACGCACGTCGTGCTCAGTGGCCAAGACCAGCCTAGATGTGTGTGTGAGTGCCCACAGAGAGGGCTCCGAGTGTCACCTCTGGCACCCGTGCCATAGGTTCGCCATCACTGCTCTAGGCTGCTTCCCTTAGTCTCTATGGTCTGTGTGGAGACTATTTCCTTCTCCCGCCTCTGGATTCCCTGAGCTTAGGTGGCAAGTAATTCCCTGTCGTGGGAGTGTAATTGGTATGTCGGCTTCCACACCTAGTTTTCATTCTAATAGAGAGTCCCACTAGGTGTGAAATAAATTAACTCCAGGGCATCCGGGCATCTGCATTCAGACATCATGGTGTTTGGGTGCTTGATCAAACCTGGGTGGTTTGTATCAGGCTTTTTACCTGAAAGGAGGGGAGACAACTCTGGGCAGGTAGCACAGCCACATACCTGAGCATGCTCTGTTGCGGCTCCCACCTAGTGGAATGGTCCGGCTTCCACATCTTTTACGTGCTGCAGAACGTGTAAATCGAAATTGTTTGGGAGGGCATTTTTATAAGCCAAATAGGGTTGTAGTTTATTGTGCTTATCGTCTTGTTTTTACTGTGTTGTCTTCTAACTCTTATAAACAATTTAAAAATTGGATGATAGTGTGCCTTATAACTTTGTTGCGTTGTTTTCTAATTTTGTCATCTGCTTCACAACTCAAGCCAGAGATGTAGTGTGTCAAAAAAAGGCAGCCAGTATGGCTGAGTTGTGAAGCAGATTACAAAATTAGAAAACAATGCAACAAAGTTATAATCTCCCAATCCTCTCCCATGGTATCATTAAGCAAAAATAAGAACCACAGGGAGAGATGCCAGGTCTCTCATATCATGCTGTGTCTAGTTCCATCTTGATCCATCATTTCAAAATTTAAGAGAATTTCCCCACATTTAAACCCATTTTAACCAGCAGAGGGCACCACTGTACGGATTAAGGGAGAACCGATATCTGATGGTTTACAGCCCATCACACGATTACTGTTGCATTGTTGCAGACCCGCACTGCATTCTCACTATAAAGTTGGGGCTTGTGAATGTATCTCAGTGGGTGCCCCAGTGTTGCCCGCTCAGCAGCATTGCTGTCATGCAATACAAATCCTGTGCCACCCACAGGACTGGGCCTGTGCCTCCAGGATAAAGAAAACATTCACTGCACGCGCTTTCCACGGAGAGATTTAAAAGGTAAAGATAATCCCCTTTGCAAGCACTGGTTCATGGGGTGAAATCACATCACAACATTTACTAGGCAAGCTCTGTTTACAGGGTGGCTTTGCCGATGCCTTCCCCAGTCATCTACGCTTCATCCCTAGCAAGCTGGGTATCCTTTTATCAACCTTGGAAGGCTGAGTCAACATCTCTCTCTCTCTCTCTCTCTCTCTCTCTCTCTCTCTCTATCTATCTATCTATCTATCTATCTATCTATCTATCTATCTATCTATCTATCTATCTATCTATCTATCTATCTATCTATCTATCTATCTATCTATCTATCTATCTATCTATCTATCTATCTATCTATCTAATCTACCTACCTTCCACCCTCCCCCGGAGGGCTCAGGGCGGTGAACAACAGAACATATAAATAGAGCACAAAATAAAATCAATAATATCAAAGTTAATTAGATAAATCATTAAATAATGGCTCTATACATGTTAAAATCAACCCCGTTAAAATGCAACATTGAGCCGGTCGGGATCGAACTTGGGTCATGAGCAGAGCTTGGAATTGCAGTTTTGCAATTTTCCACTGTGCTCCACCACAGGATTCCTCATAAAGAGATTATAGTACTAGTTTAGCTTGAAAGCACTCTTAGTTAAATATAATATTTCTCTCCCACCCTGCATATGACCTCAGGTGCTGGAAAACAGCTTCCTCGTTCCTGAGACCTGGACAGCTGCTGCTGGTCAGAGCAGGCAACGCTGAGCTGGATGGACCCGACAGCTTTTGACATGTGTAGGACCATGATTTTGTTCTGTGGAGGCCCGTGTGGCATGCCCTGAGCAGAGGTAGCCTCCTGCAAAGGCTACTGGCTCAGTGGTGGGATCCAAAAATTTTAGTAACAGGTTCCCTCGCCAGCCCCCCCTCAGCAAAGGGGGCAGAGGCGTACCTAGGCAAACCTGAGCCCTGGGCAAAACCTGAGTTGTATGCCTCCCCCCCCATGGGCAGCCACCCCACCACAACCCAAAAAAATGTTTTTGCGCCAGGTCATTTCTAAATCATCATCACATTATAGAAAATGCCCCAACTCACAAATCTGAACACAGCAATGGTGAAACACACAGGTTCTTTGATAGAGACTGGTGAGATAAAAGGTACGAAAGGCTGAGAATCCATGAACTGCAGTACCTGAAAGGGATTAACCCAGTTCAGGGAGTTACATTATGAATCGCAATTGCTATATGGAACCTTCACGTTCAAAGGCAGGATGCCTCTCGGGGAGGCAAGGGCGTGGAGGCGGAAAAGCGGACCCAATTAGTAACCCCCTCTCGGCGCACACAAATAATTAGTAACCCACTCTCGGGAACTGGTGAGAACCTGCTGGATCCCACCTCTGTACTGGCTCCAGTCTCAGAAAGAGACAGAGACAGGAACCTTATGAAGAATCTGCATTGTCCTTAATGTATACTAAGGAGTTGCTTAGCTAATTTCCTGCACCATTTGATGAAGATCTTGGTTGGAGCCAAAGGCTTGCAAACTCTTTCTGCCGCAAAACGTTTGCCTGCTGCTAAGATTGTGCTACGTGGTATTCTTTGGACCCAGCATTGTGCAAGATCTCCACAACAGCTTCTTCTTCTTTTCCAGAATGATCGTAACATGTGACGTCAAAGCCCACATCAAATTCTACGATGGAAACCTCCAGCTTCTGCATTGGTACAGCCAGTTTAAACTGGGGCCCATCCGGTCTATTTCCTTCTCCAAGAAACCGGTGTGTCCTTCGGATGCCTCGCAGTTCCCCAACGCCTCCACCTTAACAGGACAGCTGTTAATTATCAGGTGAGAGCTGATGATAACACCGATACTGCAAGTAATTCTTGCCTTTCCTAAAATCATTTTCAAAAGTCAAAGGTGTCTTTTTGGACAGGTATTTGTTACACCTGGGACTGGCTCCAAGGTGGGAAACCCAAAAGGTATTCCTGCCTCTGTCCCCCAATAGTGAGCATCAGAGGTGTAGGGGGAGGGGGGAAATGGCACCCAAGGCAGCGCCTACTCTGGGCGCCCCCCCCCCGCCCCCACTTATCTTAGCCAGCGGGAGCCTGCTGCGGGCCATCCCTCGGCCCAGCCCTGCCAGGCTGCTCCTTTGGCCGGCGGAGCCTCGATCAGCTGAAGGATCAGCAGAGCAAGGGGAAGGGTGCGAGGAACGATTCTCCGCCCCCCCCCCCCATGTGACCAGTTGGTGTGTGCCCGGTGACATGTGACCCCCACATGTCTCCATGAGTGCTCTGCCTCTGGCCAGCATGGAGCACAGACTGCTGGGCAGTTCTCTTGCGCAGGCCCCACTGAATGGAGTGGCAGCTGGCTAAGAGCATCACTGTTGCCGCCTGCCTCCTGTCAAATATTTATCCCCACCCTACTCTGCTGCCCTTTTTTGTGGGGAATATGAAAGCACCAACCTAATGACTGCATCCCCCAGTGCATCTGAAAAAGTGAGCTGTGGCCCAGGAATGCTTAAGTTGGAGCAGGTGCCAGTCCTCAAGGTGGGGATTCAGCCAGTGATGGGATCCAAAAATTTTAGTAACAGGTTCCCATGGTGGTGGGATTCAAACAGTGGTGTAGCGCCACTGATGATAACACCGATACTGCAAGTAATTCTTGCCTTTCCTAAAATCATTTTCAAAAGTCAAAGGTGTCTTTTTGGACAGGTATTTGTTACACCTGGGACTGGCTCCAAGGTGGGAAACCCAAAAGGGCAGGGCACAACGGGGGCGTGGCCAGGCATTCCTGGGGCGGGGCATTAATGATTTCTCTGTTACTGTAAGAAACTCTTACTGTAAAAAAAAAGTTCCTAATTTCCAGCTGGTATCTTTCTGTCCATAATTTAAACTCATTCTAGCAAGTCCTATCGTCTCCTGCCAACAGAAACAACTACTTCTCCTCTAATTGACTGCCTGTCAAATACTTCATACTTTCAAATACTTAATTTTGGTTCTAGAAATCAAAAGAAGTGTACTTTCCTTAAACAAGGAACTTTACCATATTTCTAAAACATGTTTTTGAAACATCCCAGCAGGGAGAATTATCCCGTTTTCTACCTTCGCTAACCAGCCACATAGGAAACGACAGGACTTTATGATTTTTGGACCTAATGGAATTTCTAACGGAAAAGCGGACCCAGTTAGGAACCCCCTCTCGGCACACACAAATAATTAGTAACCCACTCTCGGGAACTGGTGAGAACCTGCTGGATCCCACCTCTGGATTCAGCCTTGTTTACAAATCACAGGCTGTCTCGCTGCGTCGTTATTTTCTCTGGCCTCAATTGAAAGTGGTTTTCCCGAGCTGTGATTGTGGGTTCTCCAGCCTATGATTTTGCACACCGTACCCCAGAGAGAAACATATCTTGCCACGACATGTCTCTGAAGATGCCAGCCGTAGATCCGGGCAAGACGTTAGGAGCAGAAACTACCAGACCCTGGCTGCACAGCCCGGAAAACCCACATGTCCCTGTTAATTCTGACCATGAAAGCTTTCAACACAGACACAGTTATTCCACGGCTTCTGCTTTTTATTAAAAAAAAACTTTTGTAAAGCTTTGTTTCCTTGGTGGCTTGAAGGTGACCATTCCTTAAGAACATAAGAACATAAGAACTAGTCTGCTGGATCAGACCAGAGTCCATCTAGTCCAGCACTCTGCTACTCACAGTGGCCCACCAGGTGCCTTTGGGAGCTCACATGCAGGAGGTGAAAGCAATGGCCTTCTGCTGCTGCTGCTCCCGAGCACCTGGTCTGCTAAGGCATCTGCAATCTGAGATCAAGGAGGATCAAGATTGGTAGCCATAGATCGACTTCTCCTCCATCAATCTGTCCAAGCCCCTTTTAAAGCTATCCAGGTGAGTGGCCATCACCACCTCCTGTGGCAGCATATTCCAAACACCAATCACACGTTGCGTGAAGAAGTGTTTCCTTGTATTAGTCCTAATTCTTCCCCCCAGCATTTTCAATGGATGCACCCTGGTTCTAGTATTGTGAGAAATAGAGAAAAATTTCTCTCTGTCAACATTTTCTACCCTTGACACAGGTAAATATGCAGGTAGCTTTTTACAAACTTTTATTTGCCTTACCCCATCTCTAGTTAAATTAATCTTTTAACTACTCTTCCCCCCCTCCCCCCACCGCCCCTCTGGCAATCTCCAGGCATGGGTTGTACCAGCTGAGACTTTTTAATGAATGCATTTATCGAGCCTGCAGAGGCCCAGTTCCGCACGGAACCACGACGATTCTGATTCCTCCCCACGGTGCAGGAACTTCATCCTCTCCACATCCGACGGGCTGGTGGTCCACGTCGGGACAGAGGGGTTGAAAGTGAGCAAGTGCCTGGAAGAGCCCAACGGCGCCGTCCATGCCATCGCCTGCCACCCAACCAAGCCTCTTCTGGCCAAGGGGAGCACCTGCGGGCTCCTGAAAGTGTGGGACTACAAGATCAATAAGTACCTCGTTAGCCGGATCTTTAAGGGGCAGAGTATCTGGAGCATCTGCTACAAATCCTCACGATGTAGTACAGAACCGGCGTGCGGCTTCTGCCAAGCTTGGGGAGTTCAGGGAGGGGTGTTGGAGCAAACCAGCATTCCACAAGGCTCCACTGGGCTCCTCTTTAGAAGCCACATGCAGATCCAGCAGGCATGATTTGGGGGCATCCACGTGGCAGGGGATCAAAAGCAGCATCATTCCAGGCCCCCTGCATTCACTCAGATCTCTGAGCCCCACGCAAAGCCCCTCTGAAGACCATTCAGAAGAAAAGGTCCCCCATTTCAGTCATTTTTTTATTGTTTTAGCTTCTGGAGCAGCAGTGGCGTAGGAGGTTAAGAGCTCGTGTATCTAATCTGGAGGAACTGGGTTTAATTCCCAGCTCTGCTGCCTGAGCTGTGGAGGCTTATCTGGGGAATTCAGATTAGCCTGTACACTCCCACACACGCCAGCTGGGTGACCTTGGGCTAGTCACAGCTTCTCGGAGCTCTCTAAGCCCCACCTACCCCACAGGGTGTTTGTTGTGAGTGGGGAAGGGCAAGGAGATTGTCAGCCCCTTTGAGTCTCCTACAGGAGAGAAAGGGGGGATATAAATCCAAACTCTTCTTCTTCTTCTTCTGGTTCTATGGCTCAAATCGGACTCTGCCATTTGAAAGCTTAGAAGTCTTTATTGGTAGATACACAGGCTGGAGGGAAGAACCTAGTGGTGTCAAACTCAGGCCCTCCAGGTGTTCATGGACTACGATTACCATCAGCCCATGCCAGCAGGGCCAGTTGGCCATGCTAGCAGGGGCTGCTGGGCATTGTAGTCCATGAACATCTGGAGGGCCTGAGTTTGACACCTATGCCGGAAAACAACCCCGATATATCAATCCCGTATCCTCCTCCTCCTCCCTATCCCTTAGCTCAGTGATGGCGAACCTATGGCACGGGTGCCACAGGTGGCACTTGGAGTCCTCTCTGTGGGCACATGCACACAGAGTTTGTCATGTGGGGGGTGGAAAATCACCTATTCTGGAACCACACCCATCTACACTGGCCTGGGCCACTGAGCACGATGTGTGCGCACTGCGGTGAGCAGAAAGTACTCGGCTGGCGGGGCTGGTGCCTGTGCTCTGGGTGGCTGCTGCCTGGGTGGGCGGGGCGCAGAGGAGGCAGAGATGCTAGAGAGGCACAGAGCAGTGCGTGCGGGACTTGCTGGAGACTAGAACAGCCTGGCCCCTGCTCGAGCAGGTGGGGTGGAGGAAGAGGGAGCCAACCGTTTTTTTCTAAACTAAAACCTCAGCATTCAGGTTAAATTGCCGTGTTGGCACTTTGCGATAAATAAGTGGGGTTTGGGTTGCAATTTGGGCACTAGGTCTCAAAAAGGTTCACCCTCACTGCCTTAGCTCCTCTATCCCACACTTCAGAAGGCTCGAAAGACAGGGATGCAGGATGGACTCGAGGTCAGAGGGCTAAGATACAGCTTCCTGGCCCTGGGTGCCTCTGCTTGGCTACCCAGGGAAAACGAAAGTATTTTACGATCAGCTGGATAATGAAAACTTGCCAAGAGGGCAGGCCTGAGAAGCTGCCACTGTCCTTTGTGCATTTTAGGGTCCTTGCTGGCTGTTGGGTTTACAGATGGAACTGTCTACATCCTGGACTCAATATCCTTGGAAGACGACTGTCCAGAACCTTTCAAATACTCAAAAGGCAAAGTCATTCATATGAGTTTCTCACATGACTCCCAGTATTTTGCAACTGCGGTCAGTGGCTATTTTGTGTTGTTGCTTTTCTGTCCCTCCCGTTCTACATCAATCACAGCTCTGTGGTGCTGCGGGGCTGGGGGGTATTGGGTGGGGGTGGGAAGTGCCATCAAGCCACAGCTGGCGTACGACAGTCCTGCAGGGTTGTCAAGGCAAGAGACGAACAGAGCAGGATGAGGGATGGAAATGTCCGAATCATATTCCCGCACACAGTTCCTTGCAAGACCCTTGGCTCCTTTGGAAATAAGGCTAAAATTCATTGATGCCAAGCGAGTTTTTAATTTTTAAAAATATTTCCCTTCAGGATGACAACATGGCAGTAGCCCTGTATAAACCAATAATGGAAAACGAGAAGAAAGTCTGGGAGCGTCTAGCAGCCCTGCGCTCCCATTACAAGCCCATCCGCACCATTCTCTTTGGAGTGCATTTAGACAGCAATCAGCCCCGGCTGTTAAGTCTGGGAGAAGATCGGCTTTTGGTAGGTCACCTACCCCAAATGCAAAGGACCAGAGCACCTACTGGTTAAAGTAAAGTGTGAAGAGCTCAGTCTTGGGGAACATACCCTGTCGGATCCAATCACTGACTCAACATCCTATTTCACGCAGTGACCAACCAGTTCTCCCGGAGATCCAACAGTTTCTGATAATCCAGATGGCTCTTGGCATGAGAGATTTGTGTGTGTTAAAGATTGCCAGTTAGAAGGAAATGCAGAGGTGGGATCCAGCAGGGTCTCACCAGTTCCCGAGAGTGGGTTACTAATTATTTGCGTGTGCCGAGAGGGGGTTACCAATTGGGTCTGCTTTTCTATTAGAAATTCCATTAGGTCCAAAAATCATAAAGTCCTGTTGTTTCCTATGTGGCTGGTTAGCGAAGGTAGAAAACGGGACAATTCTCCCTGTTGGGCTGTTTTAAAAACATGTTTTAGAAATATGGTAAAGTTCCTGGTTTAAGGAAAGTCTCCTTCTTTTGATTTCTAGAAACAAAATTAAGTATTTGAAAGTATTGACAGGCAGTCAATTAGAGGAGAAGTAGTTGTTTCTGTTGGCAGCAGACGATAGGACTTGCTGTAATGAGTTTAAATTATGGACAGAAAGATACCAGCTGGAAATTAGGAACTTTTTTTTACAATAAGAGTTTTTTACAGTAACAGAGAAATTACACGTCTCATAATCTCCTCGAATGCCCGACTCACCAAGCCGTCGTGCTCCTCACCAGTCCTAATCCATTGGTGCTACGCCACTGTTTGAATCCCACCACCATGGGAACCTGTTACTAAAATGTTTGGATCCCACCACTGAGTAAATGGGGAGAAATCTGTTGGTCTTTGCTGGTATCTCAGTGGTTACTAGGCTGAGTCACCCAGCCGAGGTCATTATCACTGGATGATTTCAAAATGCAGGAATGATTTGCTTGTGTGAATGGGCCTCTGGGGAGCTGAAGCCACGCACGAGACTTGCATTATAACCTGTAATGCAGTTTATTTTCGACGGAATCGATGGAGCTGTATTCAGCTGCAGTGAAATCAGGTGAGCCGTCAGTCTGTGCAGAATGGTTCCGTTCTCAGGCTGACGCTTGTCTTTTTGCAGGTAGAATATGACTTGGAGAACAGCGTCCAAGACGAGTTGGTGGTTATCCGAAGGGTCCGCATGGAGCAGAGCGCGGTCCCAAAATATATCACCTGGTACCCTCCTCTCATGATGGAATATTTTTTCCTGACTGCCAACGATCAGTACAAAATGAAGTTTTATAACGTGACCACAATGATGTGCAGGTAACAGGGCTGACTCGTTGGGCAGTTGCTGAGGCCCTATGGCAGTGGTGGGATCCAAAATTTTTAGTAACAGGTTCCCATGGTGGTGGGATTCAAACTGTGGCGTAGCGCCAGTGGGGCTGGGCGGGGCACAACGGGGGTGTGGCTGGGCATTCTGTGGGCGGGGCGTTCCTGGACGGGGCTGTGGCAAGGACGCAGCCACTGCGCCGGTCCTTGGGCTGGAAAAATAATGCACACAGGCGCATGCTGCCACGCACACCGGTGCACCTCCTGCTAGACTGCTTCAAGTTCTGCGCGCTACTGCTGAGAGGAGGGGCGTAACTAAGGCAAAAATCACGTGGCAAAATCACCATTTAGTAACCCCCTCTCGGCACACACAAATAATTAGTCACCTGCTCTCGGGAACCTGTGAGAACCTGCTGGATCCCACCTCTGCCCTATGGCCTAGGGTCACAGGCGTATCCAGGGAAAATGTAGCCCAGTGCAAAATCTGAGTTTTCCACCCGTCCGCCCTCCCATATGGGCGGTCACCCTCTCCCACCACGACCAAACAACTTTTTTTTTTGCACCAGGCCATCTCAAAGTCACCATCAGGAGGAGGGGTGTGGGAGCTGATTTTCCGCCCCCCACGTGACTAAATGGCCGCAGCCCAGGGACATTTCACCCCATATGTCCCTGTGGATGGTATGCCCCTGCTTTGGGAGGGGCCGTCAGTTTGTACGAGCAGAAATCAGAGTCCAACTTCTGGCTCTGTAGTAATGGTGTCATCTTGGCAGTGAAAGAAGTGGACCAAAGGTCCATCAAGTGCTGCATTCTGTTTTCCCACAGTGGTCAGTCAGATGCACCTGGCAGGTTTAAAAACACAGGCATGCAGGCCAAAGCCTTGCCTGGTGTTGCTCCCAACATCTCATTTTCTAAGGTACACTGCCTCTGAACCTGGAAGTTTATTTCATTAGTGTGGCTAGGAACCACTGATGGATCTGTCCTCTTCCAGGGGTTTGCCTAATCCCCATTTAAATTCACCATTTCTATATCCTGAGCCAGCGTGGTGTAGTGATTAAGAGCAGGTGCACTCTAATCTAGAGAACCGGGTTTGATTCCTTGCTCTGCCACTTGAGCTGTGGAGGCTTTTCTGATGAACCAGAATAGTTTGTGCACTTCAACACATGCCAGCTGGGTGACCTTGGGCTAGTCACAGTTCTTCGGAGCTCTCTCTGCCCCACCCATCTCACAGGGTGTTTGTTGTGGGGAGGTGGGGGAAGGGAAAGCAGATTGTAAGCCCCCTTGAGCCTCCTTACAGGAGAGAAAAGGGGGATATAAATCCAACTCTTCTTAATATAGTTCCTCTGTCAGTCTGGCCCCTTCCGCACACGCAAAATAATGCATTTTCAAACCACTTTCACAACTGTTTGCAAGTGGATTTTGCCATTCCGCACAGCTTCAAAGAGCACTGAAAGCAGTTTGAAAGTGCATTATTCTGCATGTGCGGAATGAGCCTCTGTTTCTCCCTCTCTCTTTTTAGAAAGACTGTTCTGGGACCTACGTATGGCTCTCCGCTGGAGAAGATACAAGTACTTCCACTTGCAGAGGGCTGTGATCCTGAGAAAAGGTATCTGGCCTACATCACAACAGACAAGGTAGGTGATGACCCTTCAAGGATGATTTCTGACGCTACCCAAAGACAGAGGGGAGGCAGTGGAATGCTGCAGCTAAGTTAGGCACGGCTTCAGATCTTTCCTCCACCCACAGAGCTAAATGCATCTTTGGCTACCTGTATTGCAGAAGGTGTGTAGATTAAAGGGTTAAGCATCCTCACCCACCAGTAACTTCCCCCATTGTTTGAAGGAGCTGCCGCAGGCTGTTGATTGGATTTTTACAGGAGAGGAACCCTTGGTATAGATCTTGCATAATTTAGCCTTTGGTGGCTACAGACACAGAGTCATGAGAAGCTGCGAAGAAGAAGAAGAGTTTGGATTTATATTCCCCCTTTCTCTCCTGCAGGAGACTCAAAGGGGCTTACAATCTCCTTGCCCTTCCCCCCTCACAACAAACACCCTGTGAGGTAGGTGGGGCTGAGAGAGCTCCGAGAAGCTGTGATTATCCCAAAGTCACCCAGCTGGCATGTGTGGGAGTGTACAGGCTAATCTGAATTCCCCAGATAAGCCTCTACAGCTCAGGCGGCAGAGCGGAGAATCAAACCCGGTTCCTCCAGATCAGAGTGCACCTGCTCTTAGCCACTGCTCTTAGCCACTACGCCACTGCTGCTCTGCCTGTCCTCCTGCCCTCACTAAGCCTCTGAACTAGCCTCAGTCACATTCTTCAGAGAAGGCTTGTGCAATATCTCCATGATTTTATCTGTAAGAGAAACGGGAGCTGAGATTTTCTTTCCAGAGACTAGCCCACAGCACGTGCGGATTGTAGGCCAGGGGCCTGGTCCCTGGCCCCTCGGCGATACGGCTGGCCTCCACACGGGCCAGAGCCTTTACGGCTCTGGCCCCGGCCTGGTGGAACGCTCTTCCTCCAACTGTCCGGGCCCTGCGGGACCTCGGTGAGTTCCGCAGGGCCTGTAAGATGGAGCTGTTCCGCCGGGCCTTTGGAGGAACCGGCCACTGATGGTGCCCCCCTCCTCCGGCCCTGACACCTGGGCCAACTGTCATCTCAGACTCGCCATTCCTCCCTTTTGGAGGGGGAGGGAATTTTTAGAATTGGAATATTGGACGCCATTATAATAGTAGACTGCTGAACGCCATTTATCTTATTGTAATTTATTATATTTATTAGAAATGTTTTTACGGTTGTCGCTGCTTTTAAATGTTTTAATTGCCTACATTGTTTCCTTTTGTGTTGTACACCGCCCAGAGCCCTTCGGGGATGGGGCGGTATAAAAGTCCAAAAAAAAAAACAAAAAAATAAATAAAAATTTAGATTAATTTAGATTAATTAATTTAGATTAATTTCTGGGGACTGAGGCCCTTTCCCCTCCTTTCTCTTGAGATCGGGCTGCAGATCTTGCCTATCGACGGGAACCCTCACAAATCCTCCGCGTTCATTTGCCACCCATCAGGCGTCTCTGATTTCATCTGTTCCCCCGATGGCTGCCATATCTTCACATCAGGGGGCGACGACTTCACAGCAATGAAATGGGACATTAATTTAAAGTAAGTAATGGCAGAGCTTTCTCTTCCCGGTCCCCACGACGGAGTCCCAGCGAGGGGTGTCTTGCTCAGCAAAACCTTGTCTGATGCTCTCCCAGACTGCGGAGTAAGCAGGCTTCAGTAGCCTCCTGGCTCTGGTTCTTGTGGGTGCCCAACCTATTCAGTGTGGGGCAATAGCGCTTGCCTAGCATAATGGTGTAAAGTTATATGGGAATCGCATACAAGGAACATGATTGTTGAACCAGGACAAACAGCAACTGTCCTGGACAACTTGTGGACACAAACAGCACAGAGGGAAAGACTGAAGCTGCTGTTGTCTGTTAGTGCATCCCAGAGTGGTGGTGGTAGCGGTGGGATCCAGCAGGTTCTCACAGGTTCCCGAGAGTAGGTTACTAATTATTTGTGTGTGCCGAGAGGGGGTTACTAATTGGTGATTTTGCCACGTGATTTTTGCCTTAGATACGCCCCTCCTCCGCTCCTCAGCAGTAGCGCGCAGAACTTGAAGCAGTCTAGCAGAAGGTGCACCGGCGTGCGTGGCAGCGTGCGCCTGCGTGCATTAATTCTGCTTTCCCACCGCGATCGCCGCATGGCCGCGCCCTGCTACAGCCCTGCGTCTACAATGCCCCGCTCGAATGCCCGGCCACGCCCCCATCGTGCCCCGCCCAGCCCCATTGGCGCTACGCCACAGTTTGAATCCCACCACCATGGGAACCTGTTACTAAAATTTTTGGATCCCACCACTGGGTGGCGGTAAAAACCTCTTGTGTCCTGCTCCCCCCACAACAAATATGATGACTGTGTAACATGAAGATCAGCCCTTGCTAGCAGGGGAAAGCCCTTGCTAGTAGGGAAAATTGCCCAGCCAGTCTTTGAGGGATGAGACCTCCGTGCCAGCCTCTCTGATTCTAATTGCGTGGAAAGGGAAGGAAAAAGCTTCTTCCGACGTTCTTTTGTTGTGAAGCAGAAATTGCACAACGTGCCCTTGTTGTTCTTACGAAATGCTGGCTCCAGCATTTTTGGGAAAGCTGAAATATTGCTTTCTGCCGTTAAAAGGAATGTACGAGCTTTTCTGCATTTCCTAGGAGAGGAGAAATCTTTTTGCTGGTATACTGACATCCGCAGCCAGTAGGGTTGCAGGGACTGCATTTTGGGGGGGGGGGGCAGGGGGTCTGCTATCCCCCGTCCCCCTAGCATCCTTGGTGGCTGTGTTGTGATGCTCTGGACACTGGCTGAAATGGGCACAGTCATTCCCTGGGGTTTTCCTAACAAGGCCTGCCACTCGTGGAGCGTCCAGAAGAAAAGAGTGCAGCGGGAGAGTCCTGATTTTATTAATTCTTTGTGTGTGTCTCTCTCTCTCTCGTGCGCACACAGACGCACACCTTGATTTATGCAGCTTAATCAGTAGGAGGTCCGGTTCGCACAAGCTTTAAATGAAAGCAGTAGAATATAAACGATCCTTTCTTCATAATTGTTGGCCAGGTTCCAGGCAGCACCGAATGCCTCTGTAATTTGTTTACGAAGGAAGTCTTCTTGTGAGCTAATTAGCGCTTACCTGTGGTCTCTGCGTCTCCACAATATTTAGCATCTGAGTAGAACTTGCATTATATACAGGTTCAGTTCTGGTCGCCACATCTCAAAAAGGATATTGAGGAGATAGAAAAAGTGCAGAGAAGGGCAACAAGGATGATTGAGGGACTGGAGCACCTTCCTTATGAGGAGAGACTGCAGCGTTTGGGGCTCTTCAGTTTGGAGAGGAGACGGCTGAGGGGGGATATGATTGAAGTCTATAAAATTATGCATGGGGTAGAAAATGTTGACAGAGAGAAATTGTTCTCTCTTTCTCACAATACTAGAACCAGGGGGCACCCATTGAAAATGCTGGGGGGAAGAATTAGGACTAATAAAAGGAAACACTTCTTCACACAACGTGTGATTGGTGTTTGGAATATGCTGCCACAGGAGGTGGTGATGGCCACTAACCTGGATAGCTTTAAAAGGGGCTTGGACGGATTTATGGAGGAGAAGTCGATTTATGGCTACCAATCTTGATCCTCTTGATCTGAGATTGCAAATGCCTTAACAGACCAGGTGCTCAGGAGCAGCAGCAGCAGCAGAAGGCCATTGCTTTTACCTCCTGCAGGTGAGCTCCCCAAGGCACCTGGTGGGCCACTGCGAGTAGCAGAGAGCTGGACTAGATGGACTCTGGTCTGATCCAGCTGGCTTGTTCTTATGTTCTTATGTTCTAATGGGGACATGGGGTATCCCATGTCCCCAGATGCACACCGTTTCATCACATGATGAAACGGTGTGCGCCTGAACCACACGCCCCCGAGCCCCGCCCCCCTCCCAGCCTCCCTGCAGGCCGGCATCTGCCCTCCCCAGGCCAGGAAGGCAGGGCGCGGCACTCAGTGGCAGGCACATGTCCCCCTGGGCACTGGGGGGCCCAAAGCTAAGCTCCTGAAGCATTGCTACAGAGGCTTAGCCTAGACCAGCCTAGTGGAGCTGTGACCTCAGGAAGGAACTCCTGGAGAACAGGAGAAGTTCCAGCAGACTGGAGGAGGGCTAATGTTGTCCCCATCTTCAAAAAGAAGAAAAAAGAAGAAGACCCAAACAATTACCCCCGACACAGTGATGAAGGAAAAGAGATTCCACCTAAACATCAGGAAGAACTTCCTGACCATTCCTGTGTGACAGTGGAATGCACTACCTCAGAGTGTGGTGGAGTCTCCTCCTTTGGAGGTTTTTAATCAGAGTGGGTGGCCATCTGTCAGGGGTGCTTTGACTGTGTACTTCTGCATGGCAGGGGGTGGAACTTGATGGCCCTGGTGGTCTCTCCCAACTCTATGATTCTGTGTGACTCACTCTTTAGAACTCACAGGCTATGCCTCTAATTACTGCTGACGACCTTTTTACTCATTGTGTGTCTTCAGTGCATCGCTGGAACTGAAACAAAGCCAGACGAGCTAGATTTTAGTTTTGCAGCACCAACAACGTTTTCAGAGTACGAGCTTTAAAGAGTCAAAGCACCCATTAACTCTCGAAAACTGATACCCAAAAAACCTTGTTCGTCTCCAAGCTTCTACTGGATTCAAATCTAGCTTTCTACTGGAGACCGATACAGCTGCTTTCTGAAACACAGCCAAACAAAGCAAGCGTCTCTCAGCTCGTGCGGGGGCAGGGTTGGAGGCTGAAGGATTTAATTAACTTAATTTCAAATTAAGTTGCTCTGAGGGTATTGATGGGCCTCATTATTTCTGTGTTAGGTTTTTACACATTGCTGGTAGTGCTGAGAATGCAGGATGCGTGTTCTCTTACACCCTTTCCTCTCTTTATCTGAGTTCTGTTTACCTCTCCATGTTTGTGCAGAGGTTCAGAATTTTAATGGCGGGAAACTCATTTCAGGGACTTCTGTAATGTCACCTCCCAAGAGTTTTGTTTGTCTCCCTGCTTCTCCTAGCGTTTTGGAAGCAGCTGTTTCTCTGGGCGGGAAGGACTTGGTCCCATTCTACAACCTACTGGATGGTGGCCGAGAGGGCGAATTCTTCAGGGTGAGTTCAGACTGTGCTTTGTCGGTCTATGAAATCAACCCAAAAGCAGATACTAAACAGATTTTCAACGTACATCAATCAGAGGCGTACTGGCAGAAAATGGTGCTCGGGGCAAGATTGGGCGTTTTCCCACTTACCTTAAGCCCCGCGCTACTCTCCTTAAGTAGCGCGGGGTCCCCCAACACTCCCCACTACAGGGGCGGCGACAGCGCAGCCGCCCCGACGCTGCCTCTGTCGCGCCCCCTCAGCGTGCGTAATTCCTGGCGCCTTTTGAAACGGCGCCTTCTGTGGGGAAGCCCGGGTGCGCACCAGGAATTGCGCGTGCTGGGAGTTGCGCGCAGCAACCTTTGGACCAAGGTAAGTGGGGAAGCGCCCACCATTAAAGGTTTCAGTTCAATTCAGATAAGTTTCCTGAAGAAAATGACCGCTTTGGAGGGTAGATTCTATGGAATTATATCTCGCTGATGTCTCTCTCCTCCCCAAACCCCACCCCCCCTGGGCCCCACCCTTAAAATCTCCAGGTGTTTCCCAACCCTACCTGAGTCTCAGTGAGAAAGGCATACATAAAAATGTCCCTAGGACCAGAATGCAAAGTGCTGCAGGAATTACTATCAATTGTTTAATGTGTCTAGTCATCTGATTTGCCACTTCAAAAGGTTTGCCTTCTCCACCCAAAACTTCTGTTCTGCATTACATTTCTTTCCAGGAACTGGAAGACTATTTTTACTATGCACAGTTGTGTCATCAAGGCATCAATACCATGGAGCCACGAAAGGTGTCAACGCATATTCCCTTGGAGCAGATTCCTTTTGTCATGCGAGCAATGGGATTCTACCCGTCAGAGGAGCAGGTCAGAAAAAGCAGGAACACGGCATGTATTCAAAGGTCACACCTTCTGATCTCGCTTACACTGTGACAGAAGTAGAGCGACCAGGATGATTTAAGTCTGGGGAAAAAAAACACAAAGAAGAGGAGCCTCGTAAAGGCTAACGGGTTTATCGTAGCACGAGCATTTGTGGAGCCTGTTTGCTCAGATGCACAAAGTGTGTCCTCAGTTGGCATGCCTATATTTACCCATATATTTACCCATATTTATTAGAGCCGTATTAACTGATATTTAATGGTTTTAATTTGATATATGTGCTCTATTTTATATGTTGTTCACCGCCCTGAGCCCTCCGGGGGAGGGTGGTATATAAACCTAATTAACTAATTAATTAATTAATTAGTTAGTTAGTTAGTTAGTTAGTTAGAATAACAACAACAACAACAACAACAACAACAACAATAATAATAATAATAATAATAATAATAATAATAATAATAAATGTGTATGTATGTGACTGCAGATGGAGAACAAAATGGAAAAGGTTACGGTCAGACAGCAGTTGCTGTATTCAGAAGAAAATTATTTTACTGTCATGCTCACGTGCCCCCCACTCCCCTTCTATCACCTGCTCTTTGTGCCAGCATTCAAAGACCTCCTGGTTCAAAACTAACTGCCACTTTAACAAATCACAGTTTTTTGTTACTTACAAAATGAGAATCTCAACCAAGCCATTCTTACCTTGACGGATCCAGTTCGTTTGTGATGTCTGAATGCAAGGTATGAAACTCAAAAGGCATTGGCCGTGACATTTCTCTATCAATGTATTGTCAAAGGCTTTCACGGCCGGAATCACTTGGGTGCTGTGTGGTTTCCAGGCTGTATGGCCATGTTCTAGCAGCATTCTCTCCTGATGTTTCGCCTGCATCTGTGGCTGGCATCTTCAGATCCTGAATCTTTGGATTCAGACCCAAATTTCTCTATCAATTAGCACAGTGGCTTGTTCCCAATGGCTGCAACGGCTAACAGCACCATTTGCCTAGTTTTGCTAAGTTAATTTTAGCACCTGTAGTGGGCGAGAAAATTTTGGTTTCAATTAAGACCTATGTGAATGCGATCAGATGTCACACGCTGCCCCAGCATTTGGAAAGGCACAATTTGCCGGTTTGGGTTCATCACTTAGAAAGCAGCTGGAGCAAAAATGGAAGAAAACTGGGCCAGGTGTTTTCATGTTTGCAGAAGAGAGCATCAAGGGAGTCTTCAAAGCGCCCATGTTGACTTCCTCCACGTTCCCACTTTTACAGTTTGTGCATTCTGCTCCTCTGGGGCACCCTCGTTTGGTTGCATTGACCGCCCAAGTGCACAAATGATTATCTGAGCAACGAGAAGGAAAGGCAGGCACGCGCTGGGAAGAGAGTGTGGGGTCTAAAATGTGGCTTGGCACTTAGGAGTCGTGGAGAGTTATTGCAAGAGCACAGCTAAAACGACCGCTTCCATCTCCTGAGGGGTTTGTGTGCATGTGTACTTGTGTGTGTGTGTGTGTTTGTGTGTGAATGCCTGAGTAACGAAAAGATCAGAGAGGGGGTGCTGGTTGGTGTGAAGAACACCAGCAGCTCTTCAAGGATGACTGAATATGTAGCCCAGTTCCCTGCTCAGTCGTGTGTGTAGCAGGGCAGATTCATGGCCTAATTTCCTCCACTGAGCAGAGATGTGCAGACACAATGGGAGCAGGGTCAGCACAGTTCTGCTTGCGGGAAACAGCGGGTGTGTGTGTGTGTGTGTGTGTGTGTGAGAAGAGGACCGATGAGGGAGATCTGCGACCTCTTCATCTCCTTGTTTGCCATCGTTGATAAAATGCTCATCTCCAGCAGGAGGAAAGAGACCGGATATGACTGGCTTTGCATTTGAACCCAAAATGTGTTAAACCAGCAGAACATGACAGCCATGTGAGTTGTGTTAGGCATGCCAGCTGAATCATTACTCTGATCAAACGTCCCTCTTGTTCATGCCTGTATACTCCCCATGGGCCCCAATGTACCAGTGTAAGTTCCTAGAATTGATGTTGTTTGGTTTTAGCCCTCCTGAAAGATGTAGGGTGCATACTAAGCATATAAATGTATGTGTGCAGGAATGTACAATCATTGGAGACAATTTGTTTTCCACATGGAAGCAACTGAAATCTATGCAATACTAATTTTTCTACCAAGCCTAAATGCATTCTAGTGCTTTAACAACATAAAATGCATAATTTGCAACTTAGCATTGAAGATTTGGCATATTTGTGGAATTGAGAACCTCTCTGCCTGCTCCACAGTGCTTTCCAAAACAACACACACACACACACGCACACACACGCACACACACGCACACACACGCACGCGCACACACACACACACACACACACACCCATCAACTCCCGCATAGGGAAGAATGGAGATACGCCACAAAAGTTGCACGGTATTTTCACTATCAGCTCTGCTGGCATACGGGAGGCCGAGAGAGGCCAACAAAGGTCTGCCCCTCCCCCTGGAATGCCCCTGGAACACCAGCATAGCTGGGGGTGGCATGCAAGTGCCAGGTTCTGGTGGAATGGGGGAAGAATGCTGGGGGGAAGAATTAGGACTAATAAAAGGAAACACTTCTTCACGCAACGTGTGATTGGTGTTTGGAATATGCTGCCACAGGAGGTGGTGATGGCCACTAACCTGGATAGCTTTAAAAGGGGCTTGGACAGATTTATGGAGGAGAAGTCGGTCTATGGCTACCCATCTTGATCCTCTTTGATCTGAGATTGCAAATGCCTTAGCAGACCAGGTGCTCGGGAGCAGCAGCAGCAGCAGGCCGTTGCTTTCACATCCTGCATGTGAGCTCCCCAAGGCACCTGGTGGGCCACTGCGAGTAGCAGAGAGCTGGACTAGATGGACTCTGGTCTGATCCAGTAGGCTAGTTCTTATGTTCTTATGTTCTTATTTGCCCCTTGGCTGGCATATGTGCTCTGGAGAGGGCATTTTATGCCAGCAGAAACCCAGCTACCAGCATCCATCTAGGTTTTTTTCTCTACATGGATATTTCTCTTCACTTTGGCTTCCAAACTAGAGACTGTTTTGTTTTGTTTTGTTTTTGGAGCGTCCACAATGCATCATGCTGCAATTGCCCCAGTTCAGTTCAGTTTTTTACTCTTCCGAATGTTTCCCCCAAAAAAACTGCTTTATTCCAACCTGTTTAGGAACAACTCAGTCCAAGCTGCCATCCTGAAGGAGTGGCACACGATTTCCTGCCCTAAAAAAAATCCTGCCGATATTGGCTGCATTTTTCTGTATTCACCTTTATGTGGGTGCCATTTTCCCAACATGGTTTCTTTGCCGTGCCACCAGATGGCTTTTGGATTTAAAAAACAAAGCAAAAAATAACTGTTATAGTGTTATAACGTTCTGTGAACAGTTATTGCCACTTATCTATTTCAAATGTTAATTGAATTGTTATATTGTTGTATGCATACATGGAGAAAGGTACCAAAAAAAAAACGGATGGCATGTTACGATGGCAGCCCTGATTCCCGCACTCATGAGAGCAAATGCAGAGTCAGTGTGGAAAGGAGAAGTCAGGAAAAAAGATGTTCTGACCAGAGGTGGGATCCAGCAGGTTCTCACAGGTTCCCGAGAGTAGGTTACTAATTATTTGTGTGTGCTGGGGGGGGGGGGTTACTAATTGGTGATTTTGCCATGTGATTTTTGCCTTAGTTACGCCCCTCCTCTCAGCAGTAGCGTACAGAACTTGAAGCAGTCTAGCAGGAGGTGCACCGGCGTGCGTGGCAGCCTGCGCCTGCGTGCATTCGTTTCCCGGCCAAGGACCGGCGCAGCAGCTGCGTCCTTGCCACAACCCTGCCCAGGAATGCCCCGCCCCTGGAATGCCCGGCCACGTCCCCATCATGCCCCACCCAGCCCCATTGGCGCTACGCTACAGTTTGAATCCCACCACCATGGGAACCTGTTACTAAAATTTTTGGATCCCACCACTGGTTCTGACCCAACTTTTACCCAGGAGTTTAATCTTTGTTGACTCAAGTGTCCTTTGATAACCACAGTGTCCTTTGTTAACCATAGAGTTGGTGCTGAATTGCCTTGGCAATGAACAGAACTCCCAGACATTCTGTTGGATCCAGTTGTTGTGTTCATGACGATGCGTCTTTATTCCTACAGGTTGAAAGCATGCTGAATGAGGTCAAGTTCGGTGACTATCTCGAGACCGGAAAGCAAGCGACTGAGATCGACTTGGGGGACTTCATCAAACTCTATATAAACCACCGGCCAGCCTTCGGGTTGTCCACCAAAGAAATCGAGGCTGCCTTCCGAGTGCTGGGTTATGAGGACGAGAATCAAGAGCCAAGCATGGGCAGGGATGACCTCCTGCTCTGGCTGCAGCAGAAAGGTGGGCGAGCCGAGCCCTGAGAACAAGCGGAGGGGGCGGGACAACCGAGGCAGTCTCCAATCTCTGTTCATCTTCCTCGAAACAGGAGAGCATTTCACAGAAGAGGAGCTGGCTGAGTGCCTCACCACACTGCTGGGCATGAACCCCGAGGGAGGGCGCCTGGAGGTGGGCGCCTACGACCCCACAGGTACTTTGGTAGCATTTTGCAAAACAAAAAAGAGGAAATTAGCATCTGAGTTCACTCCAGCGGTCCTCAACCTTTTAAAGCAGGGGTGGCCAACGTATGGTGCTCCAGATGTTCATGGACTACAATTCCCATGGGCTGAGGGGAATTGTAGTCCATGAACATCTGGAGAGCCATAGGTTGGCCACCCCTATTTTGAAGCCTGCAGGCTCCTTTGGGATTCTGGCACAGTGTGGTGGGCACAGCCACAAAATGGCTGCCATAAAATGATGGCCGCTGGAGGTGGAGCCAGCTACAAAATTCTTACCACAGCTTACCTCCAGTCACGCCAGCCATTCTCAACCAGGGTTCCCTGGTATCCTGGGGTGCCGTGAGCATGTCCCAGGGGTACCGCGGCAACACTATCGCCCCCCCTCATTTTTGTGGTGTCTCTCACCGACGCCAGCAAGGACATGGAGCTGGCCCATGGGGCAAGGCCTGCCACAAGGTCAGCAGCCACCCCCACCCCCCAGTGCTTCCCTTCACCCTGGGAGGGGAAGGTGGGGGTGTGGCAAGCAGGGGCAATGGGAGGGGAAGATGGAGGGTGGCGGCAGGGGTACCGTGAGATAGGAAGAGTGAGGTCAAGGGTACCCTGACCTCGAAAAGGTTGGGAAACACTGAGTCACGCAGTGAAGATCCTTCTGCTGTGGTGGCAGCTGTTGCCAAAGCAACGTTTTAAAATGTTGGGTATGTACGGCTAGTCCTCTCTTTTTCTCATCTTGAAGAACTTTTAATCTAATTCTTGGCTTTTTGCCATTCCGTATATACTGATTTGTTTCTGTCATTCCTTCACAGGTTTTTTACCCCCAGTGTTTAAATTGGTAACCTCCAAAATAAAAAGTTTAATTTTGGCAGTACATTCATTTTTATTGTAGAAATTCTCCCTGGCCTCGAGATTTTTACATTAGACCAGTGGTGGCGAACCTATGGCATTCCAGATGTTCGTGAGCTACAATTCCCATCAGCCCCTGCCAGCATGGCCAATTGGGGCTGATGGGAATTGTAGTCCATGAACATCTGGAGCCCCGTAGGTTCGTCACCACGGCATTAGACCATCTCTGCAGGTCTTCTTCGTCTTCTCCCACATAGCTTGATAATTATCTTTGAACGGAGTGTCATTTTGCACAGTTAAATATTCTTAAATATTCTTAAATATTTAACTGGATTGATAGTACTACACATCCTGAAGTATTACTACACATTTTCCTCTTCCTACTTAAAAAAAAATTATTTTAGTCTTTTTCCTGTTGATTTTATAGCTTCAAAGTGATCCAATTTTTTTTAAAAAATTGTTCTATTATTTATTGCATCGACAAGTGGGGGTTTGTGATTGTCAGCACCACACACCATCAGCACAACTTTTCATGTTGAATTCTTCTCCCTCTACTTTCAATCCTTTAATTCTAGAGTTTGTCTCATCTTAGTGGCCAACACTTCTAGTGCTAAAACAAATAGAAGTGGCGACAATGGACAGCCTTTTTCAATCTGAAATCCATGTATTAACTGCCCATTCATTGAAATCTATTGTCTTACTAGGTCTCGGGCAGAAAAGGATCTTTCCTAGCACCTGCTACATAAGATAATTGAAGGTGCCAGTAATTGAACCTGGAACCCCAGCGTTGTAACCCTTAGTGCTGTACCACTGAGCCTGCCCCTCTTCTGAAGGGGGTCAAGAATAGCCACCCAACTTCCTACTGAAGGAACTACTTAGCTTTGTAGATGTTCTATTCCACAGCCCACTGTTTTTAAGCTGTACTAAATTCTAAGATAAATTACGTTGGGCTTTTCTCCTCCTTTCTGCTCCAGGTGCAGAAGCCTTTATTGCGGAAGAAATTCCAGAGGAAATTACAGCAACACATTTTGTGGCAGAAATCCTGGGCTTACCCATTCCTGAACCAGCGGTAACGATGGAAAGCACATCTGATACCAGGAGCAATGACCCAAGTCTTGATGACCCCTAACCCACCTCATTCTTTCTTTTGTATTTGCTCTAACGATCTATTTCCTTTGAAGCATCTGCAGAAATTATATTGTCTTATTAAAGGTGATGCTCCAGCCACAATGAGCTCTTAATGGAACTTAGTGCTCAAGAAAGGATTCTCGGACTAGTCTAACCAAAGAATCCCTAGCGTCTGTTTTGGGCTGCGTTGCCTATCTTTGCTTATGAAGTCTGAGGGCAGTTGATATAGGATGCAGAATACTTCCAGATATTTAAACAATTAAGCAACTTGCTTCTGGATGAGGAGCTGGGTTCCTGTTCAGACCAGTGTGGATATTTCTGGTACACATTGCCACCAGAGAGGGATCTTGGGAGGTGGGAAAGGAGGCTATCTACCCAGGCGCCACTCACCTCGGTCACGTGGGTACCTGCCTTTCTCCTGAGCATCCAAAACCCAAGGCAGGTGACAGAAAGAAAAAAAGAGTATAAAACAAACAAGATGAACCACAAACACCAGAAGTGATATAAAATACAATAAAAGCATGTTTAAAACACCTTAGGCCTCGCTAGCATATCTTTCGCCTCCTCCTGGCTCAAGCTGACCCCAGAGCTCTCTGACATAACTCCAGAAAATCAGGAGAATAGATACTCCCAACCTCTTCATGAAGGCTATTCCACAAGCAGGGGAAACGGCTTGAAAAAGCCCAGGCCTTGAATTTATTTATTTTTGTTATTTATAGCCTGCCTTTCTAGCTGAGACTCAAGGCAGATTACATGGTATAAGTCAAGGGCAACCAACAAGATGGGACAGCCAATGAACAGTGCAATAGGGCTAGGACTGAAGAAATCGGAAAACAAACAAATCTAAAACTGAGCTGCAAGAAACCTGAACCCAAGCATAAGGATATAAACACGGTCAGTTAAATGGGGTGGAAACTATCCACTCTGGAGGATACTGCAGCAAAAGGCAGTGATACAGTAGTGTAGTGACTTTCTGAATCATTTAATGATGGACGGTCCTGTTTGTGCGTGTGTATTAAGTGCCATCAAGTCGCTTGAAAGGACTCATGGCGACCCTATGAATCAGTGCCTCCAATACATCCTATTGTTAAAACAGCCTTTCTCAGATCTTGCAAATGGAGGGCCAGGGGTTCCTTGGGGCTTTCCCCACTTACCATTTGCGGCGCGCTACTCCCAGCGCGCTCCCGGCATGAGTGATTTCTTCCACGGGGTTGTGTTTCCCACTGAAGGTGCCGTTTCTTCAGCGCCAAAAATGACACGCGCTGAAGGGGCGGGAGAGCAGCAGCATCGGGGCGGCTGCGTGGTTGCTGCCCTTGCAAGTGGGGAGCGCCACTGGACCCCGCGCTACTTTCCCGGAGTAGCTTGCAGCAAATGGTAAGTGGGGAAAGCCTTCTTGATTGAGGCAGTCCATCTCAAATTGGGTCTTTCTCTTTTCCTGTTGCCATCATCCTTTCTTAGTGTTATTGTCTTTTCCAGTGTCTCTTATTTTATTTTATACTATTGAATTTCTACACTGCCCCACCGCTCTTGGGCTCTTCTTTTCATAATGTGACCAAAGCATGATAGCCTCAGTTTAGTCATTTTGGTTTCTAAGGAGAGTTCAGGGTCCTATTTACCAAAGCCCTCTTGAATAGTTCCGTTTTGCACAGTTTGTAGAAAGTCAGGAGAATGTCACCACTAATGTCCTAATGTCACCACTTCCTAATGCCATTCCACAAGATGGAGGGCTGTGACTGATAATGCACAAATATGGGTCGTTATTGATTTTGTCCACTAGCAAGATGGCACTTGGTTAACACGTCAGACACAGAGGGTCCTAAACATAGACTTGGTTGGCATGTGAAATATTTGCAAGGCAGGTGCCAAGAAGGACATTGAGGCTATTCTTACAGTGGAAAATGTTGTGTTCAGTGGTTTGGTCATGGCCTGTGAGGTGGTGGTATTGTTTTGTGCCTCTGGCTGGGCTCCAATGCCTTTCAAAGACTGCAGAAGCAGAAATACTGCCAGCTAAGTCTTTATGTCACTGTATATCCCATGGGAGGGGGGCTTCAACTATTGAATACACACATGGACACACCTGAGACTGTCATATACTAAACCAGACCATCCATCCATCTTGTTCAGACCAGTGTGGTTACTAGCCGCACACGCTGCCACAAACTCTTGTTCTCAGAAAGAACATACTTCTCCTCTCAAGGAGCAGCAGTGGCGTAGGAGGTTAAGAGCTCATGTATCTAATCTGGAGGAACCGGGTTTGATTCTCCGCTCTGCCGCCTGAGCTGTGGAGGCTTATCTGGGGAATTCAGATTAGCCTGTGCACTCCCACACACGCCAGCTGGGTGACCTTGGGCTAGTCACAGCTTCTTGGAGCTCTCTCAGCCCCACCTACCTCACAGGGTGTTTGTTGTGAGGGGGGAAGGGCAAGGAGATTGTCAGCCCCTTTGAGTCTCCTGCAGGAGAGAAAGGGGGGAATATAAATCCAAACTTCTTCTTCTTCTCCTCTTGGAAGGGGCTGCAGTGGGCATTTGGGGTTTTTCTACTCTCCAGGATCTTATGCTGAGGCCTTTCCCACCACCGGCGTCTTCTCAGCCAAAAGACAAGAATTGAACCGGGGAACCTCCTGCATGCCAAGCAGATGTTCTACTTGGGAGCTCTCCCATGAACCTCTGCTTGGTGCAGGATAAACGGTGCCAGGAGGCCACTCTGGACGGGGATGCTTTGGTTTTGGCCACTCCCAGTGACACAACTTTGGGAATTTCTAAAAAGGGGCTCAACATTTGAAGGGATCGATACTTCTTGGGGCCTATTTTCACATCAGCGGGTCTTTGTTTTCCTTTAATTTAATCTGCAGCAATTATCAAGGGACATTATCTGGCTCCCTTGCAGGGAAAGATTTACTTGTTCATTGCCCCACAGGACGCCTTTACTAAAGAGACAGGACAGCCCCCCGCCCCTCCCGCCCAGCTGGCAACCTTGAACTGCCCAGTGCGGGAGGGGGGGGGGATGGGAACGTTTTAATTCGAAAAGTCTTTTTGTGTGCGTGCTTTAGTGTTAACGTGCAACTTGCGCGAGGCGCCGTGACCCGTGGAGGTTACTCTCGAGTAAGCCCACCCATCACCGCGCTCCTCTTCCCCCTCGCGGCCCCGCCGCTCTCCTCCCCTCAGACCAGGAATGGCGCCACGAGGCCCCGCCCACCGCTTCTCTCCCAGGCCCCGCCTCTTTCCCCTCTTGCTTCTCCCCGCGGAGGCAGGCGGGCGGGCGGGCGAGGGAGGAAGGAGCGGGGTGTGCGCGTGCGCGAGGTGGCGCATGCGCACTGCGGGGGCCTGGCGGGGGCCGGCGCTCCAGTCCCAGCCAGCGGCTCGCTCCTTGTCGCCTTCCTCCTCCTCCTCCTCCTCCGCTCCTTCCCGGGCGGGCTGAGCCGACGAGCCGGGCTTCATTGTGCGCGCGGGGGCGCCGCCAGCGGAGCGAGGCCCGGCCTGCCTCCTCCTCCTCCTCCTCGCCTTCCCCACCCCTCAGCGCCGCCCGCCCGCCTCCCTCACCGCCCTCGCCTCAGCAGCAGCAGCAGCAGCAGCATGTCGGGCCGGTCGGTGCGGGCCGAGACCCGCAGCCGCGCCAAGGATGATATCAAGCGGGTGATGGCGGCCATCGAGAAAGTGCGCAAATGGTGAGGCGAAGGAGGTGCTGGGGGGAGGGGCAGCCCCCCTCAAGCACACGCCCCCCCGCGGCACACCCAGCTGCCCCCTGAGGGGGTCCCCCACAGACTGGCCCCCTCTCTTCGCCTCCCGCCCCCCGCCCCCTTGGAGGTCTCCCCCCACCCATCCTTGGCCTGTGCCCCATTTCTCCCCCCGACCCTTTCCCCTAGTGCCCCCCCCCCCAAGTATCCTTTCCTCCATTCCTTGGCTCTTGCCCCCGCTTGGGCTCCTCTGCAGCCCCTCCTCGCCAGCATCTCCTGAGAGTTTCTTCCTTCTCCCCCCACCCCAATTCCTTGCATCTCCCCCTTGAGAGTTTCCTCCCTTCCCCCCCTCCCCCCATGCCCTTTGGAGGGGCTCCCCCTCTCTTTGTCTCCCCATCCCTTGTCTTCCCCCTCTGGTCTTCCATCTCCCTTCCCCCGTCCATTTGCACCCGTCCTTTGGTCCTCTGTCAAAGGCCCCCTTCCCTTTTGGATAAGGACTCCCCCTCCCCACCCAGCCCCCTCCCCTCTCGGTGGCTCCATATTCTGGCATCCTTGTTAAATTTCCCACCAGTGTGTCAGTTCCTGTCGCTGCTGCTGCTGCTTCCCCCCGTCCCCCGTTTGCCAAACCCCACCTTGGCTTTTAGTTTCACGTGTCTCCCTTCTCCGGCTTCCCCATTCATTCTCCATTTCGGCAGCCTTTGTTACACGTGCCTCTTCTTTCCCTCCCTCCCCTGGGATCCCAGCTATGGCTGGTGGTCTTCTCTCTCCCATCTCTTTCTTCTCTCACTGGCAGCTCAGCCTCATGTATTCGTTTTAGGTGCTGCGATCCCTTGTGTCTTTCTCTTCTTGCTTATGTGCACAAGGCTAGATTCCTTCGTCTTGCCAACTGACCACTCCACATCCTGGACTGGAGCCGAGACCTTCTGAGTGGTGGCCCCTCCAGACGCAGTTCCTCAGTCACTCCCCAACCGCTTTGCCCATATCTTTGCCCATAACAATACCTCTTTGTTGAGCTGCCTCATTCTCTTGGACGTGTTCTGTTCTTGTTCCACCCTATCCTGTAACCTTTTGTTACAGCTTTCCCCATCCATGTATTCCTTGTGAACATGCTTCCATTTAGTACCCCTGGCTAAGATGTTGAGAAGCTCCAAATGCTGTATGTTTTGCTTTATGATGTCTGTCTCCAAGAATTGTTTCTCCTTGTTCAGAATGACTGAAAAGGTGTGCTGGTCTAGGGAATGGGGGAGTGTGTTAAGGTAAATGCTGTACATGTTTTTCTTTCACATCCCTGAAGAAAATCTTAGGGTGTCTCTCTCTTGAAATCAGGTGCCGTTTTTTAAGTGTGTGTATGTATCTTAATGGGAACCATTAAAGCAGATGGATTTTTAAAATGATTCTTTACTGTAAAATTAGATCCATGCTCGCTGTATTGTTTAATTATGTTGGTTTAAATTCTGTGGAGCTTGAAAGGATGTAATTGCTACTTGAATTTGTTTGAAATCATATAATTAAAGGTTATAACCTCGGTGAAATCATCCCCTTTTGTTAAATCTTTACAACGTTTTGGTATTTTGCATTTTTGTGGGGTTTTTTGTCTAGTGTTTATTGTGGAAATCAGTGTGGCATAGTTAACAATGCTGCAAAATGGTTATTGAAGCACAATAGACAATCAGTATGAAGTTTGGTATTTTTGGAACAGATAACATGGTGTGAATATAATTCAGGAGGGCCTTATTTTATTTAAACAGCTTGATTGAGTCTTATAATTTTAACCTAAGTTTTGTTCAGAGATCTGGAATTCTCAGGTTTTGTCTCAGTTTATAGAATTTAAAGGCTTTGTGTTGGATGACACGAGGGATCTGATTCCTGTGCAGCAAATGTTTTTGGATGTTTTGTGAACAAGCAGAATACAGAAAAAATATACATTTCTTTCTTCTCCTTGGAGTGGATGACTTCAAACTAAAGCTTTGAGGTTTGCCAACAGTCCAGTTAACCTGCAAGAGACAAAGGATCAGAATCTCTATTCTTATGCTGAAGGGGTTTTAAAATAATAATCCTCCATTGTGTTAAAAAGCCCAGACACTGACAGCGTTGTAGTTCAAAGTTCCTATGGATAATTCTACTACTGTATGGCTAAGCAAATGCTGTTTGCTGGCTGGCTAGCATCTTTGAGTCGAGCATAATGCTGAGAGATGACCCATCTTCCTTATCAGTACTGTTGTAGCTGTAACTATTCTTGTTAAAGGAAAGCGTGCTTCTTGTTTTCCTTTCGTCACGCTTTAGTTTGAGGAAGAAGACAAAACCTTCTTTTTCTTGCTCAACAAATAAACCAGGCTAAACTTTTTTGCCAAGCATTTTCTGTTGTCATGGCAACTGTGCACAGGTGATCACAGTGGTTCATTCCTCCAAGAGGAGAGTGATGGGGGATTCCGCTGGAATTTTGTAGACTTCAGTCCTGACGCAGTGAGCAGTACTTAAAGGGCAGCCTTCTGCTTACTGCAAATGCCTGGTCTGATCTTTGAAAGGATTGTTTGTGCCTCTAATTCATTCTTCAAATTGACTATACAGAGATAGGAATAAATTAATCTAATAAGACTGCAAATAAAGAAGGAAACATTTCCTAAAATGTGCTAGATTTTCTTGGTATTCTGATTCAGTATTTTTGAATCATAAAGATGGCTAGCACAAAGTTAATATTTTGCCATATTTCCATGTGTTGCATTATTGTTCTGAAGACTGCAGAGACAAAACTTGCCAAGGAAGAACTTCTGTTGCTGTAAACACCAGTGGATCCCAATATCTGTTGGGGGGAATCTGGAGAAAATCGACTGTGCTCAAGTCAGAACTGTGACAATCCAAGCTACTTGGATGCTGAGACAAATAAAATATTTGGTATGGTTGCCACTTAAAGCACTTTTCAGCCCCACCTTTTTGTTGCTGTTCATATTGGAAAAACAGACAGTTCTAAATGCCTGAGCACTGGGTTTACGATGTGTGGGAAACAGGGTATTCTGACTTCTAGAAAGATGGTGTTCAGCTGTATTTCAGCCTTCTGCTTAATGATGTGTTGTTGCTTTTGGTCTAAGGCAGCAACCTTAAACTTGACACTAGAGACCCTAAGTTTTCTGTTGACACCTAGGATTTAAAGATTTTTCTGTCATTCTCAGTAGGGCTTTAATGTTGCATCAGCGTGATACACAGACAGATGCTTTCTGGTCTGGAGAACTTTACATTTAGTGTATTGTTGAAGGCTTACGTTTAGTCCTCTGGATGTGGATCTGTTTTAGAATCTCTCTGAGTCGGAATCTGTGATTAAATATTTTTTAAAGTTGTAAAGCGCCTCTTGTTGATTCTGTCTGTGCTTGGTCTGTAGCAGCAAAATAACATGGCTACCCACCCTGAATGCGCTTAAAGATGTTCTTGTTTGCAGCAGTATGAATAAATTTAAATCTTAACCACCCTTTTCTTACCTGACTGTCTCATAATTCATATAAAGTTTTAGTTTTCAATTCTGTGCATGTTTTTTGGGAGAATGGTCTACACCTGGACCCTACTGCAGATTACTTAGGATTGGACTGAATGGACTCACTTACTCGACTGAGGCAGCTTTTGGAGTTCTGTAGTTGCAATGCCAGTAGTTCGGAGGTCCAAACTGAGACGATGTTGTGTCATTTTAGTAATTCTCAGATACGGTGGCCATGGACGGTGTTAAACGGATTGAGCCTCTATAGCAGCCATTCTCAACCAGGGTTCCCTGGTACCCTGGGGTGCCGTGAGCATGTCCCAGGGGTACCGCGGCAACACTACCCCCCCTCATTTTTGTGGTGTCTCCCACCGGCGCCAGCAAGGACATGGAGCTGGCCCATGGGGCAGGGCCTGCCACAAGGTCAGCAGCCACCACCACCCCCAGTGCTACCCTTCACCCTGGGAGGGGAAGGTGGGGGGTGTGGCAAGCAGGGGTAATGGGAGGGGAAGGTGGAGGGTGGCGGCAAGGGTACCGTGAGATATGAAGAGTGAGGTCAAGGGTACCCTGACCTCGAAAAGGTTGGGAAACACTGCTCTGTAGGCTGCAGTTTGTGGGAAATTTTTAGAGCTGACGGCAGTTGAGTGGTCTAACGTCTGAGAACTATCGCCTTAAACATAAATAATTTTGACATACAGTTTCTTCCTTGTGAGTCAATATTTATCATTATTTAGCACAACGTCTACCATCCACTTCAGCCCTAAGGCTTTTGAGCAGCTTACAACATAAGCCAATATAGCAGCAGTATTATGCAAGCTAAAACCCATCCCATGTGAACAAATCAAAGTATATATTGCTTAAAATACTCTCTGACATACAACGGTAAAAGACAAGGTAAAAGCAAACAAGAAATCAATCGTTAATATCAACCCAGTTCCAAAATACCTTTCATAAAACAGCAGGACCTCAGGAGCAAGCGGGAAATAAGCAATTTTTAAACCGCAAAGCAAGCAAACAAAACTAGACAACTAATAAATAGCAAATCAACAAAAGGACTCACCAAATAAAAACACTTTGGGTTGGCACCGGAGACTCAATGCATTGCTGGACAAGCAACCAAGGGGCAGACATTTTATATATATGAGGGCTGGGAACCCCACCTGGACTTCTTAAATTTTAGCAAAATAAAATTGTAAATTAGTATGTGCTAGCGATGTAAAAATTATGGAAATGTTGAAGTCTAAGGGGGTAAAACAACTGATTCTTTCTCTCTTTTTTTCCAGGAAAAAAAATTGGGGTCAGGATTGTAATCTGCAATATTTCCCTATCAAATCTAAGCTATTTTTAATTATTTATAAACATAAAATGTATAATTTATCCCTTAGTATGTAAAATTGTCCTGTTTAGCATATTTATGGAATTTAAAAGTATCAATGTCATGTTCTTTAAGGGGAAAATGCAAATATACTCAAGTATTTGAAAGACTACTAACAGGGTATTGTCAGAATAAAATAAAGACTGGGTATAAATAAAGTAAATAAACATGGTTGTGTTTTTGAAGAAAAATTTGCAAATACCCCCAAATACTTGATGGTATTGCAAACTGTTGCACCCTGTGCTACTGTAGAACATAGATCTTTAATTTTTGCCATCTGGGAGGCAGAAAGAAATAAAAGTTGAAGGAAAAAATAAACTCTGGAGTAAATCAAAGAAAGGGTATTATTGAGACAAACTCATAGTCACAGTATGTTTGTATATTAAGCTAAAATGTATAAAAGGTTGAAATACCCAACTTCTCCATCTGGTTCAGAATGTGACAGATCAATTATTGTTAAATAATTGACCAACACAAGCATAATTAGTCTATTTTACAACAACTATGTTCACTTTCTATTTGTTTCTGAAATCAGTTCAGGATCCTGATCATGACCTGCAAAGTTCTTCATGTAGGACTCACATATTCCAAAGACATCCTTCTTCACATATTCCTGTGAACCATCTACTGGTTGTTCATGTATGTAAGATAGTCAACCTGGCATCCACTAGAACTGTGATTCCCAACTTGGGGTATGTGTATCCCCAGGGGTATGTACCAGAGTGTTTGAGGAAAAATTACATAATGTGTTTGCTAATATGGTGGTACAATTTTAGGGAAATGGTTTGCCCAAGGGTATGTGAGTGAAAAAAGATTGGGAATCACTATGGTTAAAACCTGCCTTGTGCCTTTTCTTCTACTAGCTCTCCCACCCTGCGGGATGGGGGGTCCCTTAGAAAGTGAAGGAGAGTGCTGTGTCACTAAGTTCCTGGGAGGTGTTACAAAACTATTTAGATCGCTAGGGTTTTAAGCAGTGTGTAGACATTTTCATGCAGGGTTTTTCTAGGTATGAGGTGGGTTATTTGAGGTTCAGTTGGAGGGCTTGTTAAATCCCAGGTCCCCATGGTACGTAGAAACTTGATGGGTTTATTGTAGCATCTCTCAGCAGCATGTGGTGGAATTGCAAAGAGTTAGAACTAACTCATATTTCCATTGATTAAAAATGGGGGCCGGGTTTGACCAATAAAAAGGCTATGTTTGGTGTCATGGGACTTGCATGGACAAAAGCCATTCTGAATTGGGGGTGCGGGGGAGAGGCTGTGTCTGGCTCTAACACAAAGCTTATTTAGCATTTGGCATCAGCACGGCATCACAATATGTTTGCATGAAGTCCTTGTGGTTGCTAATTTAAACTTAACTTTGCACCATTCAGTGGTGATGAAAGAATTCGTTTCTTTATCCATTGCTTTTTATCGTGGCTCCAATACTCAATTAAATGGTGCTTTTTAAAACAATAATTAAATTATGAGAAATTATGGGGTGAAGAAGCTACGTAAGTGATAGAGGTTAGCCGATTGTGCTGACAGTTACCGTTAACCCTTATTTATTTTTATATTTATACCCTGCCCTACCCCCCCAAAGGGCTCAGGGTGGCTTACAATGGCATAAAGCCTAAAATCATACATAAAGGCCCTGTCCCTTGGTACAGCCACCAGGATATCCCTTGGCCCTGGGACCACCAGTAGATTCCCCTCCACCGAGTGGCGAGGTCTCCGAGGCCGATATTGGGAGATACGGCCCTGCAAGTATGTGGGTCTAGGTTAACACCAGAACTCAGTGTAGATATTCCAGGACTTGTGTTATATGGTCTCTGCTGGCTGCTCCTCTAAGCAGCCTCATCGCTGCAAGTTTTAATTTATGGATCAGCAACAAAGGTAGGCCAGCGTAGTGCGAGTTGCAGTAATCTAGCCTGGAGGTGACCGTCGCATGGATCACTGTGGCGAGGTTGGACTGGGAGAGGTAGGGGCCAACTGCCTAACCTGGAGAAGGTGGAAAAACGCAGTCTGGGTTGTTCTTGTGACCTGGTTTTCCAGCAAAAGGGTAGAGTTCAAGGTCACCCCAAGACTCTTCACTGATGAGGCCAACTGTAAGGCCTCACCATCTAAGGCTGGCAGATGGAAGTTCCCTGGCCTCTCCCCCTGACCCAGCCACAGGATCTCTGTCTTTGCTGTATTAAGTTTCAGTCTGCTTGTTTTCAACCAGCCAGCCACAGCTTCTAACCCTAAAGAATGCTGGAGAGCATCAAGGGCGGAGTCCGACTGACCCTGCATTGTAAGGATGAGTTGGGTGTCATCAGCATACTAATGGCACTGTAAACTGTAGCTCCGTACCACCTTCAGCAGTCACATGAAGATGCTAAATAACATTGGGGAAAGGATGGCTCCCTGCAGCACCCCACACCTGATGGGGTCTCGCTGGATACATCCTCCCCCCCCCCCCCAGATGTCACCTGCAGTCTGTTTATGTACCAGAACAGTTTTTTCATGGAGCTAGTAAAAATAGAAGTGACTCTGAAGAAGCTAGTATTAAGTTTTATGGTAGGAATAATTATAAAATCTGATCATTTAAGTCTAAAACCTGATAGCTGAAAAATGTCAAATTTCCTAAATTTGGGGGCTGCCTTCTAGATTCAAAGGAAACTTGTCAAGATCTCTTTGATTGTATTTTCTATGTTTTAAGTTTGGATTTATAAGTCGATTAGAGCCACAGGAAAAGGAGATACAAATATTTTCATCAGCATCCTGATCCCAGGATGCTTAACTCCTGAGGGGCCGCAATACTCCTCTGTCATGCTGTAGGCTAGGCTCTTTGTATTCCGTGGTCAGTTACAGTGCATCAGGACTGTTTGTATCAGTGTTGTCAAATATGCAGCCCGAGGGTCTTATCCAGCCCCTTGAGGGTGCTTATCAGGCCTGCAAGCCATCTGAGGTGCCCCCCCGGCCAGATTGAGAATGTGGCGGGTGGGTTGCTTCATCTGGGTTATGGGCCTGATAACCGGTGCGGACTCGTCAGTTCAGCCCCCCTCCGCCTGGTGCCATTGTGGGGCCAGCCCATACAGTCACCCCTCTCCCCGGGCCCAGCCCAACCAAGTCACATTTATGTCATATCCTGCCGCCATAACAAATGAATGCGACACCCTGGCTTATGTCCTCTGGAAACATTTTGTCAAGGTACGCATTAAAATGTTTTCTAGCAATGGGCAGAACTCCTGCTTTTTTTAAAAGGTTTTTTTTGCTATATGAGCACACTTCTCAAAAATGAAAAACTGCAAAGAACTTTTGGGGAGAAACCCCCCCCCCCCCCCCCCCCGTCATGTCTCAGCTGACTTATAGTCACCCTGTAGGATTTTCAAAGCAAGAGATGTTGAGAGGTTTTGCCTTTGCCTGTTTCTGAGTCTGTTCACTGGAGGTCTCCCATCCAAATGCTTGCCAGGATCGGATGAGATCAGGCTAGCTAGCCTGAGGCTATCCAGGTCAGGGCATGAAGCAAGTTATGCCCGTTAAATTCACCATAATACTTTCAAAGCAAGCTTAAGTAGAAATTTGGCTCTTTCAGCCAGACATGAACGGCCTCTTTCCAGTCTTGGCTGCACTGCATGCCATTGCCCCTCAAACATAACGGATTTGTATTTTGTATTCCATCATAAGGCCCAGATTTGGAGCGTGTCACACACACACAGCTGTTTTAGACAGCAAAACCCAGGTAACCATCTGGCCTTGGTTCACAGGACATTAACTCCTCTGTATGTGGCCTGCACCATACGTATTGCTGTACTCCATGGGCTATACCAGGGGTGTCCAACTCTGGCACGTCAGATGTTAATAGACTACAATTCCCATCATGGCCAATTGGCCACGCCAGCAGGGGATGATGGGAACTGTAGTCCATTGTAGTCCATGAACATCTGACGCATCAGAGTTGGACACCTCTGGGCTATACAGTGTAAGGCAGGTCTGTGACTGGCATAGCTCAGTCTTTAAAAAAGGATGCATTGTTTGCAAGATGGTCTTCTTTTTTCCTTACCATATATGATATGCCCTATGTGTAGGTTTGAGATTAGTTCATCAGAATGTTTAATATGTAAAGTTGTTTTAAATGTATTGGTGTACGTTTGTACCCCAGTCATCCGATGTATGAAGCTATTAGATAAAAAAGATTTCGTGTTCATTTCTGTGGCGGCTCCAAATAAGGGAAGGAAGATGCCCTGGGCAGCAGTCAGTAAAAACATTCAATGCTGTATCATACGGGTCTATATGGCCAACAACATTCTGATACCATCGGGAATCTCAGCACATGCTGTGCAAAGCACAGCTACCAACGCAGCCGTAGATGGTTGAGCCTCAGTAGAAGAATTATGTAAAGCAGCTATATGGTCATCCATTTCATCCTTTGTTAGATGAAGAAAAAGAAGAGGAATTTGGATTAATATCCCCCCCTTTCTCTCCTGTAAAGAGACTCAAAGGTGCTTACAATCTCCTTTCCCTTCCCCCCCCCACAAACACCCTGTGAGGTGGGTGGGGCTGAGAGATCTCCAAAGAACTGTGACTAGCCCAAGGTCACCCAGCTGGCATGTGTTGGAGTGCACAAGCTAATCTGGTTCCCCAGATAAGCCTCCACAGCTCAAGTGGCAGAGCAGGGAATCAAACCCAGTTCTCCAGATTAGAATCCACCTGCACTTAACCACTACGCCACGCTTAACACTTATTCATTGGCCGATGCTGCCTTTGAACATGGAGTGCCTCAGCTTCTGGTGGACGGTACCAAGTTCCCGCTGGAATAGAGGGACACCACTACTGGAAATCCCATAATTCAAGATACCCTGTCCTTAGAGTGAGAATGGAACTTTGGATACTTATTGTGAGGGTTTCTTCTGCTCTGGGGTAAGGAGGGCATCTTGGCCACCCCCACCCTCATAGGGAACATACTATTACAGACAGTAATGACGTAAAGCATCATTTCAAGACCGGGGAACAATGCAGTGAGACATCATTTTTCACACAGCTGCGTTAAAGCTGGATGACAAAATTAGAAGGGAGTGTTAAAAAGAATGGCACAATCTCCATAATGAACTATCGAAAATGTCACAAACATTCATCGTAACTTTATTCACTGTGTGCAAGTGCACTTCTGAATCGCTTGGTCTTACATTCTGCAGGCCGATAGGAGTATGGGAACCTTCTTGACGATATCAAAATTATTTTGGCTTCTTTTAGAGGCAAGATGGTACAAATATATACTAATTTATGTTTGTATTATTTTAATCCCTGTTCTCGGATATCATTTGTGCTTCTCTAGCTTGTAGGAATCCCTAAAAAATAACCAAATGGGCTAATGCTTTACCAAAAAAAAAGAAAAAGATTGGAACCACCACATGCAGATTTGGGAAACGTGGGAAGCTTGACGGCTGGCTACCTTCAAGGGTTCGGTTGCTTGGATCGCATTCAGCCTTTGTTGGAGTCTAATTGCCGAGAACAGACGCGTCCATCTCCATGTTGCTGCTGACATTGTTAATATGTGATTTGAGAAGAACTTCTGCAAAACTGGTTTCTTCAGCCTCCAGTCAAACATCTGCTTCAGACACGAAGTCTTTTTTATGAAGTCTTTTTGTGACTTGATAGTGTTGATTATGTGTGGCTTGAACAAAGGTTTCCCTTTTCAGACTTGCATTTGGGTGGGTGAGGAGTTTGATATTTTGTTAAATGTTGCCTTCTGTTTATTTGATAGAGCCCCCTCTGTAATGTGGCATTTTAGGCACTAAAATGCACTCCTAGGTTTGTAATTTAAATGAATAGAGACCAGAAGTAAGTTGGAATTAAGTTTATTTTAATACCAGAGTAGATGCCATTTGAGAGTTCTGTTCTTGTTTATGTACACTGTATGGCACTATATGGCACCAATGCAAGGGCACTATACACCAATGCAAGACTGGCACACTTGTGTGTGTGGGGGGTCTCATTTTCCCTCCCCCTGATTTCCTCCCTCCCTTTCCTGAAAACCCCCATACCTTTCCCCTTGCCCTCCTTTCTTTCCTTCCTACCCATAAGCCAACCCATCTTTGTCTCTTCCTCCTCTTCAATATTCCCTCCTCTAGTCTCCTCTCACTGGAAAAATGCTGGCTGGGCTCAGTTGTGCAGTGAGGAACTTGCCCAGATTTACGTAGGGCACCTCACGTTCCCATTTCCCTCCTCACATTGTTTCTCTCTTTCCCTTCTCCTTGCAGTCCCCATATCCTCAACTTTCCTTGTTTCCTTCTCACCTGCCCACCTTTTATCTGCTCCCCTCCAATCTTCAGCTATATTAATTATGTATTTCATTTATACCTCACTGTTCTCCACATTGGGGGCCCAAAGCCTCTTACTTCATTCTCCTCTCCTCCATTTTATCCACCAATAACCTTATGAGGTAGGTTAGATTGAGAATGTGTGGCTAGCCCAAAGTCTCGCAGTGAATTTCCATGTCAGAGTGAGGATTTGGATTTTGGTATCCCATACCCTAGCCTGAATCTCTGCTTTATACTGGCTACTGTTGGGTAGCTGAAGGTCCCTTTGTGATTGCTGCCAAGTCTGGCTCTGACCAGTTCTCCTTCAAAGGCCAAAACAACACTGGAAAGTGCCCTGTTCCCTCCCCCTCCCTTTTAGTCACCAGGCACCAATCATATTCTGGTTGCCTGGCCATGGTGACTGAAGACGTTCATTTCTTTAAATTATAAGCACAGCTTCTATCATTTATTTATTTTTTATTTTATTTTCTATACTGCCCACCCCCAGAGGGCTCTGATCCATGTACATAATAAAACCATTAAAAGTCATAAATAACAACAAAAACAGAATTAATTTAAAATACAAACAAAACAGCAAAAAACCCTAACATTTGGATGGCAACCCGGTAAAAGCTCCATGCCCCTGGGAGGTGACCAGGCCAAACAAATAGTGGCCCGAGTAAGATGGTATACCAGGGGTGGGGGTGGGGGTGGGGTGGCATGGGAGGGTTTTAACTTCCTGCCCCAATGTAGTTTTTAGGTTCCACATTTTTTCTCAGGTTTGTTCTTGTCTGTCCATAGCCCCAGTCGCTAGAATTAAGTATCCACAAATGGGGCCATATTGAGAATTAGGTTACTGATGATGATGGGCACAGAGCGGAAGAAGCTAGATGCAGTTAAACCCTTTTGAAATGAGATGTGTATATATTTAATAGTATACCTGGGTAATATTGATTTGAATTCATACATAACTTCCTCTGAATTGTGGTCACAGTAGAATTGTAGGAGACAATTTCCTTCACCTTGAACCCATAACTCCTGGTCCTAGTCTCTGGAGCATCAGAAAGCAAGCTTGCTCCCTCGCCAACATGACTTCCCTTCAAATATTTAAACATGGCTATCATGTCGCCTCTTAACCTTTTCTTCTCCAGACTAAACATATCCAGCTCCCTAAGCCTCTCTTTGTAGGGCATGGATTCCAGGCTTTTTACCATTTTGGTTGCCCTCCTCTGGACCTGTTCCAGCTTGTCAATATCCTTCTTGAATTGCAGGGCCCAGTTCTATACACAGTACAGCTATCTATAATATTTGCAACAAAATCCTCTTAAAGGTGGTTTGGTTTCCTAGCAGTGACATTTGGGTGGTTGCTTGCCGACTGTGTGTTTGTGTCTCTTTCCCTTCCATCCAGCACTGTAAGGACATCAGAAGAGCCCTGCTGGATTAGAACAGTGGTACATGTAGTTCCAGCCTCTTGTCTCACACAAGTGGCTAACCAGTTCCTCTCAACAGGCTTCCCCTATGTTGCCTCCTGGCACTGGTGTTCAGAGGTTGACTGCCTCTGAATGTGCAGGTTCCCTTTAGTCAACCCGATCTTCTTACAGGCCGAAGCAGTTTCATTTCATGATATTCTTAAACCAAGATATTATTTACTTCCAAATTGTTGTGGGGTTTATGCTTCGTTGGGGTGTGTGGAAGTACTTTACCTCCATTTGCAGGATCCCCGCTCCTCCCCAAAGTCATGAACCAGAAGCCTTCTTTTTGGACCTTGTCACAATTCTTCATCTTGTTTTGTGAGGCATTTAAACTCAGCCTTGATTCCCAGTGTTTTCTTTCCCAGTGTGATGCTTCTCTTTGCAGGCATTGTGCCTTCTCGGCTAATTATTAGAGTGTTAGGCTGGTTTGGCTGCCTGGGGTTTTTCAGGGAATAGAGTGCTGGAGGGAGGCCAACGTGGTGTTCTGTAGTATTCTTGTGAATGAATGAATGAATGAATGAATGAATGAATGGATGATGATGATGATGATAAACAATAATAATCCCCAAAACACCAGGGCAGCGCTTGAAACATCTTCGAATTGACAAAATTAACATCTGTCAAATTCAGAAGGCAGCCCTGCTGGAATCCGCACGAATACTACGCCGATACATTACAACTTCCTAGGCTTCTGGGTGAGGCTCGAATTGTAATGAAGGCCAACAACCAGCTAAAGATCTGGCAGCTGTGAAATCTATAATAATAATAATAATAATAATAATAATAATAATAATAATAATAATCCCGAAAGGGCACTACCTTGGTGTGGTGGTGGGGCTTGTGTGCTCCAATGAGTCAGAGGGCTGTGCTGGAGGGCCACCCAAACCAGAGAGTCCTCTGATGAGAAGCCAGACTAAATGTGCCCAAAACCCAAAACCATGGTGAAGACATGGCGAAGCCCGGGTCAACAAGGACCGCATCTAGTGCTGGAGTACCTGGGCACTTGGTGGAAAATGGGCTACAGGACTCAGGATCTTCAGCTGAGCAACCAGGGCTGAAGACTGCAGGACTACTGGAAGTACCGAACAAACGTCGAAAATATTCGTGTGAAGAGAACAGAGAAATGATGGCTTGCTACTGCAAATCAAACCCATCAAAAAGAGGATACCTCAAGCGAATGTACCAAGTCTGGAAAGAACTTCACCCAGACACAGAAATTACTGAGCAAAGACTTGCTGATCAAAGAAGATATATTGAAAGGAACAAAGTTTTTAGTGCACTAGAGCTAGCAGAAATCCAGCAGAAAGCACAAGACAATGGTATTGAAAACATACCAAGGAACACTCAAAGAAATTCAACAAAATTGGCAACAATTCAAGGACTCAAGAGACAGAGGAGGAAGAGGAGGAAGAAACAACAATCATCACACCTCCAAAGGAGCCAACCCAAACAACCCAAAGTTCCCAATTGACAAAAAAGCAAGAAGAACTGATGCAGAAGATCCTAGAACACATGAGCAATACAAATGAACGTACAAGATTGCCACCATTGAAGATTGTTCCAAGGAAGGATCTGCTCAATTCACTGAAGGATGCAAACAAGGTCATTGCTGGAATCCAAACAATGTCACTGCATGAAACAAACCAGCTTATGTACAGCACTGCAGTAGTGATTACTAAAGAGCTAGGGGTAAAGATTCATCACCCAGAAAGAAGGCCGAAAATAGATACTCCAAAGTGGAAAATCAGACTGGGAAGAAAAATCAGCAAACTACGATCGGATGCCAGCAAACTGAAAAGCATGAAGGAGAAGAAGCTGAAAAATGACAAAATCAAAGCAGACCTAGTTAAGAGGTACCACCTGGACAAGAGGAAACTCAATGAGGCAATAGAGGTGGTCAAACAACAGATAGTGGCAGTTTCAAAGAAGATTGCAAGATTTGAAGCAAGGGTTGCTCAATTCAAGCAGAATCAACTTTTCTACTCCAACCAGAAACGATTCTACCAGAATGTAAGTGGAGATGTGAAACGAAACACAGGAGAGCCAGACAGAGAACAAACGATTGAGTTCTGGAGAAACATTTGGGACAGCCCAAAGAACTACAACCAAAATGCAAGTTGGGCCAAAGATGTGGAGGCTGAACTGAGCAGCAACAACATGGACAACCTGGTAATAACAACTAAAATGGTTGGAAAACGAGCAAAAAAGGTGAAGAACTGGACTGCCCCAGGCAGTGATGAACTACATGGATTCTGGCTGAAGAAACTGACCAACTTGCGTGAAAGAATTGCCCAACAGTTGAATCAGGTGCTGCAAACAGGCCAAATTGAAGAATGGATGACAACAGGGAAAACGTTTCTGATAATGAAAGACCAAGAAAAGGGAGCAATCCCTAGCAATTACAGGCCAATCACTTGCCTACCAACAACCTTTAAGCTTTTTTACTGGCATATTAGCTGATGCCATACAAGACCACCTGGAAGGAAAGAACTTGCTTCCCCAGAACAAAAAAAAAGGGAAACAAACGAAACAGTAGGGGAACAAAAGATCAACTGCTCATAGATAAAATGATCCTTGAGGAATTGCAAAAGAAGGAAAACCAACTTTGCATGTAGCTTGGATTGATTACAGGAAAGCATTCGATTCACTGCCACACAGTTGGATACTTCATTGCCTGGAGATAATTGGAGTCAGTGAAAACATCAAGAAATTGGTCAAGAATGCAATGCACACTTGGAAAACAGAATTAATAGTCAATGGAGCAGGAATAGGGGAAATCAACATCCGAAGGGGAATATTCCAAGGAGACTCCCTGTCCCCACTACTCTTCATCATTGCTATGATTCCGCTCTCTATAATTCTGAAGAAAACAGGTCAAGGATATGAGACAGCAAGAAACTCACCAAAAATTTCACACCTTCTATACATGGATGACCTAAAGCTCTATGGAAAATCAAAAGCAGAGATTGAGTCACTACTGAACACAGTGAGAGTCTTTAGCACTGACATTGCAATGGATTTTGGACTTGACAAGTGTGCAACTTTGGAACTCAATAAAGGTAAACTTGCAACATGCGAAGGTGTGAATATGCCAAATGACATAGAAATAAAGAGCTTACCAGTGAATGAAAGCTACAAATACTTGGGGATACTGCAAGCAGAGAACATCAAGCATGCAGAAGTCAAAGGCGCAATTAGGGAGGAATATCTTAGAAGGGTAAGAAAAATTTTGAAATCAAAGTTAAATGGAGGAAATACAATAAAGGCAATTAATACTTGGGTGCCTGTCATATCAGCTACACTGCTGGCATAATTAACTGGTCACAAGCCGAATTGGACATCCTGGACAGAAAAACAAGGAAAATTATGACCATCAATCGAAAGCACTGCATCCAAGAAGTGATGTAGAACCAGACTCTACCTAGCAAGGTCAGAAGGAGGGAAGAGGACTGCTCCACATCAAGCAATCAGTAGAGGAAAGAGAAAAGAGGCCTGAAAAGAATACATCCAAGAAAGTCAAGAGCCAGCATTGAAAGAAGTCCACAAGGCTGAGATGCTGGAAAGCCAAAGAATCAAAAGAGTATAGAGTCCAACAGTTTAAAAACATCGAAAGGAGCAGTGGCTAAACAAGCCACTCCATGGAGCAGTACTTTAAGAACATTGAAGGGAAGGTTGACAGCAAGAAAACATGGGAGTGGCTCAGAAGGGGAACTCTAAAGAAGGAAACTGAAGGCCTGATTTTTGCTGCCCATGGAGCAAGCATTACGGACAAATGCAATAAAGACACGAATCGAAAAGTCTTACAATGACCCAAAGTGCCGTCTCTGCAAAGAGGGTGATGAAACTGTGGAGCACATCATCTGCTGTTGTAAGAAAATAGCCCAAACTGACTATCTTGAAGCGTCACAATAGGCTAGCAGCAATGGTGCACTGGAACCTTTGCAAAAAGTACGGCCTGCCCTGTAGCAAGACCTGGTAATGCAGCACAAGCCAGAAGACCACAGAAAATGAAGAAGCAAAATACTCTGGGACTTTAGAATACAAACAGACAGACACCTGGCACACAACACCCCAGACATAACAGTGATAGAGAAAAAACATGTTTGGATCATAGATGTTGCTGTGCCAGTTGACAGCAGGGTAGAGGACAAAGAGCTGGAAAAGATCACAAAATACAAGGACCTACAAATTGAAGTTGAACGATTGTGGCAGAAAGAACAACAGTAATCCCACTAGTAGTCGGTGCTCTAGGAGGAATCCCAAGAAATCTTGAAAAACATCTGGAAAGCCTAAACTTGGACAGAACATCAGTCCACATGCTGCAGAAAGCAGCACTTCTAGGAACTGCACACATTCTACGCAAATACCTCTAATATCCTAGGTCCTTGGGAAGGACTCGATATTCAGAGATGAATTCCAGACACTTGTGCTGTGTTGTTATGTGTATTATAATAATAATAATAATAATAATAATAATAATAATAATAATAATAATAATAATAATAATAACGCGTGTCCGACGTGTGATGTAATACAAAATCCAGCATATTGATCTTGTTTGCTGTGTATAACTGTTTTGTATCAAAATAATAATAATAATAATAATAATAATAATAATAATAATAATAATAATAATAATAATAATAATAATAATAATAGTGCTGCCTTCTGAATTTGACAAATGTTAATTTTGTCAGCTTGAAACAACTTCGAATTGACAAAATTAACATCTGTCAAATTCAGGAGGCAGCCCTGCTGGGATCCGCACAAATACTATGCCGATACATTACAACTTCCTAGGCTTCTGGGTGAGGCTTGAATTGTAATGAAGGCCAACAACCAGCTAAAGATCTGGCAGCTGTGAAATCTACAACAACAACAACAATAATAATAGTACTCTGATCTCATGTGTTGAACGCAGATAGCTCTTTATTGTAAACCCTTTGCTAAGAGCCCCAAGCACAATTGTTAAGTGTCTTCGCCAAAAGAGAAATCATGTACTGTCAGGAGATTTTAAATATTAAACAAATACTTGTATTTGCTTGTGTGTAGAAAATAGAATTTTGTCCATCCAGGAACTGCGAAGATGCCTGCTGTTTAGTGAGATAATGCAGGATTATAATAAACACAGATCAGTATGTATGTCTCAGCATAGTTATAAGCTTGATCAAAATATCCTACCAGTTTAAATAGCTTGTTGAATTCCTTCTGTGACATACATTACGAGGTTATTTCACTTTTCAGTGTTTTGAGTGAACATTGCTATTTTACAGGGAGAAGAAATGGGTAACAGTTGGGGACACCTCCCTGAGGATTTACAAATGGGTACCAGTAACGGAGCCAAAAGGAGATGATGTAAGTATTTCCGAGTATTTCTTGAATATCTGGGGGAATTGCATGGCTGTCTTCAGAAAAAGTCAAGTTGTCTGGTGTGGTGGTTGTAGATGAAAGCTAGGAGAGGAGTCTGAGATAGAAGGAGTTCTGGTAGAACTCAAGTAGAACATACAGTCTTCAAAATCTCAAGTCCTTCTGTTGGGAAAAAACCACACAGGAAATTATTTAGCGTTGGCAGTTAGTTTGGATGCTTGGGATGAAAATGAGGCTCTGGTTATAACTTCCTTGTTAAAAAGTAGATAAGTCCTTTTCCAGAGCCAGCACTCAGTGCAGTCTGGCAATTAACAGCATGTTCGCTAAATGGAAAATTGATTTTTACGGTGGGGGAAGTCTTTCTGAAAGCTGCTGTTCCTTTTTCAGACAGAAGTGTTGGTGCTATTTTTGGTCCTTGCTGGAAGCAGCTGGAGATTATGACAATGAAGATTGCATCATATAGTCATCTTTATGGCCACCTGTCTTCATGGTTTATTCATTTATTTAAACATTTATATCCTGCCTTTCCGCTTGGTTCAAGGCAGCTTACCATCGTAGTTAAACACGCCCAGCTAAAACCGAAGATAAAATAACAAGCTCCAAACCCCCCCCCCCCCCCGCTTAAAAGATGCCTGCAATTCAAACACCTTTCAAAGCCCTGGAAAATAGGTAGGCCTCCCAGCACCTCCTGAAGCGGTGGGGGCCCTCGTGCCTCTATAGGAGCCTGTTCCCCAGAACCATGATGGGAGGGGCCTAGGCTCTGATCAGTGCCAGTTGGGAAGGTGCCGTTATTGTATGCCCTGTGTTTGCAGGGTTATAATGTTTTCTACCTGTTTTAATCGGCAGACAGATATGCTGTTGACCAAGAAAATCCCTGATACTTGTCACCGCCCTGCTTCCTGAGGCTGTCATGCAGCCATCTGCTCCTGATTTCTAAAGCGTCGCCTGACCCAAGTGCTCTAATTTCCAAGCCGGGTCCCCCCCCCCCCCCGCCGCCCCAAGCATCTGTTTCTTCATTCTCTCAGCAGGCTCTGGGTATGCCAAGAGTGGTGCAGCTGGCACTTTCTCCTTGGAGACAAATTACGTCGCCTTCTAATTGAAAACGCTGCATTTTTTTTCATGCATGGATCTTTGGGGCAGGAGATGCTCTCACCTTTTCCGTTGCTGGCTTGTCTTCTGTGAGGCTCGTAGCACTTTGCGGGAGTGGGCTGGCTGCTCCATGTGTCAATCAGCAAGTGTTGTGGCTCCCTGTTGGTCTGACGTACAAATACTTGGATGAGTGCCTCCCTTTGGGCTGACTGGGGGAATCAGGGTCCTGGTCCCTCTTGCTCGAAGTGGAGTCCAAGGAAGCCTCGTCGCTCCCGCTGCAGTGATTTCCAACTGTATACAAATGCAGGCACCAGCTTCCTCTCTGACTTCCTTGAGCTTCTTCCTTCTTATCGTGATTTGCTCCACCCCATCCCTGAACCTCCCCTGGCCATTCCTCCAACTAGTCCTTCTGCCGCCCTTAGACTTGGATATCCCTGTTATAAAATCCTGCTCAGCTGCTGAGTTTGTTGGGTCCCTTTGGTCCAACTACTGATTGTTCAGATTTATTTACATCATTGGGTTGTGAAGTTGCTAGTGGGGAGGGGGGCTGTGTATCCTGCCTTAAGCTCCTCAGAGGCAGAATGAGATACAAATGTAAATAGTAATATCCCCTCTGAGTATGTGAGCTCTGTAATTTGCTTAATTCCAGCTATGAATATCAGCCTGAACAACAGGGCAAGTGCTTGTTTACCTGTCAGCTCTCAGCTTCTATCCCATCTTGTGAGAAAACACTGCTCTGCTGAGTAGAACCAGGGAATTGGAAAGCGCCACACAGGCCATCTAGTCCAACACTCTGCTTAATGCAGGATCATTAAGCAGGGTCCCCACTGGGGAGAAAGGGGGGAGTATAAATGAATGAAATAATAGTGAAAATAGCATTCTAATGATTAGTTCAAGTACTTGAACATGCAATTCTGCAGTTTAGGGAGCATCTCAAGTGCAAATTCAAAGCTTAATTATGAGACCTCTCCCCAATCTTTGCTGGTGATCTTAAATCACAGTGTGAATTTCATTGACTTCAGAGTCTAGTTTTGTTTGTGTCAGTTAGAAATTGTATATCAAGCGTGGCAACAGCCAGATATAGAGAGGAATTCTTTTTCTGGTGTCTCTGCCTTCCTGACTCAAGGAATCTGTTTAGTTCAAAAACTTGGCTGCCCTGTTCAGTTGGCCTGATCAGTCACACTGATTTGGATCTGTTCTTCTTGGTATCATTCAAGTATTTTTGATGGTGCTGTTGTAGTCTTATTACAGGAGAGCTACTCAAGGTGATATAACAATATGAAGACGCCCTCTAATGATGTGACCACTAGAAAGTAAACCTTTTAAAAAGGTCTTCTGGGAATTGCGCTTCACTTGAAGGATGCACGCACCAGACCCTGACCATGAATCAAGTCAGTATGAGCTCATAATCTTAGATCTGTCTTCCTGTTCCAGAAATCCAAGAATAAGAAAAAGGGCAAAGATGAAAAGTGTGGGTCAGAGGTCACTACCCCAGAGAACAGCTCCTCTCCTGGAATGATGGACATGCACGGTGAGTGGGGCAAGAATTCTCTGCCACTGACAATGGCAGTGGGTGGGAGAGGATATGTGAATTTGGATTCTAAGTTGATTGATATGTGACCTGTACTCCTGGTTGGGGACTTCAGCTGTATAAAGTAAGAAACAAAAATTAGCATGGAGAAGAAGAAGAGGAGGAGGAGTTTGGATTTATACCCCACCTTTCTCTCCTGTAAGGAGAATCAAGGTGGCTTACAAGCTCCTCCCCACAGTAGACACCTTGTGAGTGAGGTAGGTAGGTGGGACTGAGAGAGTTCCGAAGAACTGTGACTAGCCCAAGGCCAACCAGCAGGAATGTAGGCGTGCAGAAACATATCTGGTTCACCAGAAAACCATGGCTTCCCAGCATCAGGCAATTCTGTCTCCCTTTCAGAAGAAGTCTTTGAGGTAAGGGCCACACCATAACCCCACAGACTTGCGGGAGGGGCTTTGGCTCAAGTGGGAGAGCATTTGCTGTGCATGCAGAGATTCCCATGTTTCATTCCTAACATCTCCAGTCAGAAGGGTCATGTAGCAAGTGTAGTGAAAGACCTTTCCCTGATGCTCTGGAAAGCAGCTGCCAATCAGAGCAGACAGCGCCAAGAGTGCTATAGCCACCCATTATCATTTTCACCTGTCCCCCAACAGTCTCATGGACCTGCCTTATACTGAATTTGACTGTTGAACAGCAACCTCATCTTTTTAAAGCAGAAGGCTTCAGTGAGACTATTTGAGGGAGAGCGCTCATTCGTGGGCTGCAGCTTTGTGCCGTCGGGGTAAGGGTGAAAATGATGACGGGTGAATATTGTTTCATGTAAAAAATGAGGGAGCTGTGTGGGGGTGGAGATTTTGTATGGTAAGAAAGCTAGAATGGCTGTACCCTGTTTCCCCTAATGTAAGACATCCCCCCAAATTAAGACATGGTAGAGGTTTTGCTGAAGTGTGAAATATAAGGCATCCCCCGAAAGTAAGACATAGCAAAGTTTTTGTTTGGAAGCATGCCCGACGAACAGAACACAGGAAAAATAAGACATCCCCTGAAAATAAGACATAGCACATCTTTGGGGGCAAAAATTAATATAAGACACTGTCTTATATTCGGGGAAACACAGTAGATCTTGGCATTATTACAAAAAATAGTATGGAACCTTAGATTGCATTCTGCAAAGCTTTTTAAAGTAAGAATTTTCGTCCAGCACCTGCATCCTGGGTTCATGTGCCCCTTGGGCAGCAGAATACCTGCACCTTAAAACCTCTCTGTAACAGAACTTGGCCAACTTAGCATTCAGAACCACCCAGGAAGGGGGGGTATACAGCTTCCCATGTCAACCTCTTCTGTTGCTAGACTGTAATTGTTGGGAGCCTTTTTTCTGGTGTTCCTTTTAAATCTGATTTGTTGTGTTTTTAAACGACTGGAACCTAAAATGCCAAAGAGCGCCCTGCGGTGATGCTGTAAGAAATGGAAGCCTCGGATATTTTCCGTTTCACCTTGCCTTGTGCTCTAGTTCACAGTGATTTCATTAACATATTGTTGATAATGCAGATTCTCCTTTGTTGTCAGGGTAAATTCCAGGATGTGAGGATTTCTCCCCTCCCCTGTTGCATATCTCTGTAAAGTCTCCTGCTTGCTGAAAGTGAACTGGGGAAATTAAGGTTTTCTCTCCAGAAGCATGTGCTTGACAGATTAACACTTGGAGTGAGTCATTAAATGCTACCATGGCTACCATCAGTGGAATCTGTAATTTTCCAATTCTGGATGTCTCGGTGAGAGGCAAAGTGGGTAAAATGATAGCTTTTATTAGCGAACATCTATAAGCAAGGGCTTGAAACTCCAGAAGTGCTTTTTGGCAGTGGGTCAAGGCCACTTTGTCAGGAAGGAGCTGCCTTTCTTCTGCTTGAATGAATTTCAGCCTTCTTACCAAAGTGTAAAGGTGTAAATGTCTGTGTTCAGATGAAGAGAAGGTGGTATGCTTTCTAGACTCTGAAGCAGAGCGCCTGTTTTTCATTTGTGAAAATCACACTCAGTCTCATTAATATGAAAACTTCCAGTACCTCCAGTTCTTACTTTGGGACCCCAGAGATCTGCTTCCAAAAATGGGTCAACCGGACCAGGGCAGAGTTAATAGCTGATCCTTCACAGCTGATCTAAACCAGTTCAGCCTTCTGGATTGGCTCTTAATCTGCTCCATGAGTTCTTGGTGCATTTGCTTAATGCCATCCCATGTCGTGCTCTGCCAGGCATTAATTCTGCCCCAGTGGTTGGTTAGCAAAGTGTTCTGCTTGAAATACTATTACTTGCTTTTGGTGTCTTCACTTGCTATAAGTTTAGCCGTGTTTGCTGTCACCTGTAATGTAGTTTGGAAGCAGAACTCAGACCCTATGTTCGTCCCATAGGACAAGTGAACAGATGACTTTAGCCACAGTCTTTATAGCTATGTCTAATGTGAATTCCAATCTTTGTGTTTACTGTTCTGCCAAGCATCATTACAGAGCTAAAATCAGAATGTAATTAGATCTGTAATGAACTACCAGCTAGATACGAGTCTCCACGACAAGGATACTACTGCTTCCTTTAATCAGTAGGTTAACTAATGCACAATAACATGCTGCAGTAGTTGACTTGGACTTGCCATTGAGATAAATTAGAAATCCTATTTCACCTTACAGTTTGCACTGAAATAGGGAGAAATCTTGTAGCGGAGAGAGCATGTGAACATGTGCGCAGCTAAGCCAAGAGGCCCAAGAACTTTCAGCCCAGATGGTTCCTTATACTTGAATGACCCCGGCTGTTACATAGCTGTATGTGTGCAAGTATATTTAACAGGGAGATTCTGCAAACATAAATCCAGGTTTTGGAATAAAGTCTGTGGGAATGTTAAATAGCCATCTAGGCAGCTCTGTTGTGTATATATCTGCTTCGGCTCATAACACCACTGGTGGCTGTTTGTCCTCAGCCCTCCATTCTCTGATCACATCCAAATGATTGTAATAGGGCTGCTTGTCAGAACTGTCCAGAAATTTCATTTGGTCTAGACCACAGGTGTCAAACTCGTGGCCCTCCAGATGTTATGGACTACAGTTCCCATCATCCTCTGCCAGCTTCATGCCGGCAGGGGATGATGGGATCTGTAGTCCATAACATCTGGAGGGCCAATGAAGTTTACACTCCATATTTAGGCCAGAGGGAGTGACCTTTGAGACTAGATGTTACAGGACTATACTATCACCCCTGCCAGCAAGGGCAATTGGCCTTGCTGGCAGGGGCTGATGGGAATTGTAGTCCTTAACATCTGGAGTGCCAAAGGTTCGCCACCACGGGTCTAGACTATGGCAGCCTGGTTGTTGCCAGGGGCCAAATATGGGTATCATATCTCCTCTGTGCTGAAAAATGTGCACTGGCTTCCTGTTTTAGTAGGAAGAGGAAAATGGTGCCTTTTCATACTGGAAAAGTACCCTGGTAACCCACCACCACGTCCTCTCAGGACCTCCTGAGACCCTCTAGATTGTCCCACTGATAAGGTCGTCTTCCTGCACAGTACTAAGACAATAACCACATAGGGTGCTGTGTGGTTTCCGGGCTGTATGGCCGTGTTCTAGCAGCATTCTCTCCTGACGTTTCGCCTGCATCTGTGGCTGGCATCTTCAGAGGATCTACCACATAATAACCACATAATTTATCACCACCCTGGTATTACCCATGTAGTCTAGCCCATTAGGAAGAGATTAAGAGAAACATCCCAGATAGTTGTACTAAGTAAGCAAAGCCAAAGAATTGTCCTAATAAAAAGGTTTATTGTAAAAAAGGAAAAGCTAAAGGGAAAAGGTGGTTGGATTTCAAAGAGGGTAGAAATTGGAAAACAAAATAGTGGGAAGACACACAGCAGCAGCAACAACAACACATATATATTCAAATGAAAAGCAATACAGTTCCACTAACAACTGAACTAAGCACGATACTTAGGCTGTAGTTGATTCCTCCCAACAAGAAAAAGAGCTGGGTATAAATGAAACAAATGAATAAGTAAATAAAACACTTCTGTGTAGATTTGGTCAGGCTCATATCTCCAGCACAGAGAAGTTTGAACATGCTATCGGTGCAAGATCATTTTAAATGTGATACCCACAGTCCTTTCCCAAAAACGTTTTGGAATGTTCAGATTTTTTTTCACCAAGCCACCCTTTTGTTCATAGACGATAACAGCAACCAGAGTTCAATAGCTGATGCTTCTCCGATAAAACAAGAGAACAGCAGCAATTCGAGCCCCACGCCAGAGCAAAACTCAACAGGACAAGCCGACGGTCCTGACTCAAAGTCTGACGATACTCAGACAGATGCAAAAGAGGAGCCCGGTTCAGAAGGTAACTTGATAGATTACTACCTTTCTTTGTCTTCTCAGGGCTAGCAGAAGGTTGGCATTCTGTTTCTTTCACATGAAGAAAATCGAAAAGAACACCCCTCCTTGGAGCAGACAAACCCATTTTTAAAGACCAGTTGCTCTTTCTTCTGCTTTGGATGCCAAACGTCCAGTTTCCCTTTGTGAATAGTTTTGCCAAAGGTGAATCACAGTACAAAGCACAGTTCCTTGGCCTGGGAAGTGTGCAGGCCTTTCCCACTTCTCAGTCTTGAGTGGCTGAGATCTAAGGTGCTGGATTTGAGCTCCTCTGGAGCTCAGTTAGCTTCTTTGTAATCAAGCAAAGCAACAGATAGAAATAGTTTGCTATCTGAAAGCTGCTTCAGCGGCTCCTTGCTTTAAGGTTAGATGGAATTTTAATCTAATTCAGTGCAGCTCTGAAGCACTTTTGGATGTTGCTCGTAGACACATTCATTTTTAGGATGTATTTTGAAATATATTCTGAAGGAATGCAAGATCTAATTCTTTAGCTTTCTTGATTTTGCACTCGTGAGTGAAAGAAAATGTATGAGGAATTCAGACCTTCTGGTCAGAGAAAGGCCCTAACCTCCCTTTTCTCAGTTCAGAAAACCTTATAAAGCCCTCTTAACTTCTGTCTAGCCACTTCCCGGATTCTGTCATGTCTTTACTGCGATTTAAACTTTCGACGTAGAGTCCTATATTTGGAATTAAGCAACTATAAACTGAGATTGGGTTTTTGAATGGATCCACTTAATGAGAATGTATTTGGTGAAGTTGTATGAATGACACTTATGAAGGTCTGTCCTGTGTGAGACACCATTTTCATTGTTCCGGAAATCCTTTTATAGATACTAGAACAAACTGGCTTTTTGTGTGAATTCAAGGTCATGTGTTGCAGCTCTGTAATTAATCGGGTGGGGAGGCCATTGCTCTCCTACTTTGCTTCTCCCCCCTTAGCTGTCTGCAGGCTTCCCACTCTGCATGCACAATACCCAAATACTTGAAGGGTTATTTTTTTGCTGCACATCCGTGTTGTCGTGCCGCCCTCTAGTGGCTGCCACAACAGGCTGTCCAGCTTCCAGCCCAGGGGTCTGCAACCTGCGGCTCTCCAGATGTTCATGGACTACAAATCCCATCAGCCTCTGCCAGCATGGCCAATTGGCCATGATCGCAGGGGCTGATGGGAATTGTAGTCCATGAACATCTGGAGAGCCGCAGGTTGCAGACACCTGTTAGCCTGTATCTAACTTACAGAGTTCCCAGGGCCAGATATCCTCGCTTGCTGACTGTTTCAGGGTCTCTTCTAGCTCAGATCCTTGCACAATTATTGTTTGATAAAAAGCATTGCGTGTATATACACTGCAGTTTGCCTTTACGCTTTTTTTCAGATGCATCCGATGAACAGAATTCACAGTCTTCATTGGATAATTCCATGAATAGTTCAGAAAAAGTGGAAACTCAGCCGCTGGCAGAAAACGACGCTGCCACAGAGACATCTAAAAACTCTCAGGTAATTTGGAAGGGTAGTTATGCAGACCTCTTAAAAAACAGGCGGTAACTTCAAACAAAAATGGGGAAGGGGCATTGTCAGCAATCAGAGTCACAGCTTGCCAACTTCCAGCCAAGCCCTTGATGTTAAATTTTCTCACCTTGTCTGTTTGTGTTAATGCTTGACAGTTCTGTCTTGGCATCGACAGTCAGCCACTGAACTTTCTGACTTGTCTGCACCGCAGTCCTTTGTTCATACATGGAAACTTCTATGTCAACTGGCTTGTCTTGTGAAAGCCTAGATGTCCCTTTAATTTATGATTGGACTGAAGAAGAAGAAGAAGAAGAGTTTGGATTTATACCCCACCTTTCTCTCCTGTAAAGAGACTCAAGATGATTTATGAGCTCCTTTCCCTTCCTCTCCCCAAACAGACACTTTGTGAGGTAGGTGGGGCTGAGAGAGTTCAGAGAGAACTGTGACTAGCCCCAGGTCACCCAGCAGGAGTGCGGAAACACATCTGGTTCACCAGATAAGCCTCTGCCACTCAGGTGGAGGAGTGGGGAATCAAACCCGGTTCTCCAGATTAGAAGCCACCTACTCTTAACCACTACACCACGCTGGCTCTCAACACAAGATGTGTGCATATGTTAACAAGCCAGTAACTGGTAGAACCCGCTGTGTGGCTTGAGGTAGGGCAGGGGTCTGCAACTTGCGGCTCTCCAGATGTTCATGGACTACCCATCAGCCAATTGGCCATGCTGTCAGGGGCTGATGGGAATTGTAGTCCATGAACATCTGGAGAGCCGCAGGTTGCAGACCCCTGCGGTAGGGGTTGTGCATTCTTTCCATTTAAAATGCTGGTCACAAGATAGAAAGGCGGTCAATCTCCTGGTTCTTTTCTAGATAAAGGATGGTCATGGGAGCTGTTCCACGTCTCTTGCCTGTTGCTTCAAAGATATTGCTGCTGTTTTTAGTGGAAACCATGTTTCTTCCTCGCATTGTGTATACTCGTGTATAAGTAGAGTTTTCCAGCCCTTTTTCTAGGCTGAAAAATGCCCTGTCGACTTATACGTGAGTGAGGGAGAAAGAGTAGGAGAGCGGCGGCAGCAGTGGCCTGTCCACCCCTTCCAACACAAGCGGCAGGAGGGCGGCAGTGGCGACCCGGCCCACCCCAACACAAGCAGCAGGAGAGCAGCGGTGGCAGCAACTCGGCCCACCCCAACACAAGCGTCAGGAGAGAGGCAGCGGCAGCGACCTGGCCCACCCCAACACACACATCAGGAGAGCAGCGGCGACCCGGCTCACCCTAACACAAGCGGCAGGAGAGCGGTGGCAGCGACCCTGCCAACCCCAACACACACGGCAGGAGAGCGGCGGCAACCCGGCTCACCCCAACACAAGTGGCAGGAGGGCAGCGGCGGTGACCTGGCCCACCCCTTCTCCACCTCGATCAGCCCTTCCGCTTTTCCCACCCCGCTCACCTTTGACCTTCCCACCACGCTCACCTTCGCGTGTGCAGGAGTTAACCTCCCAGGAATCGCCAGGCATCGCAGGAGGCCTTCCTCGAGCCGGAGTGCGGCTGACCGAGAGGGGCAAGTCGGCCTCCTGGAAGGCCGGGTCCTCCCCGGTGCTGTTGCCGCTGTCCCCCTTGTCGCCAGGCATCGCTCCTACCGCCCGAAAAGAGCAGCTTCTGCCGGATGGTGGCTCGCCGTGCTGAGAGCCGCTGCGCGCCTGCTGCCAACCACGCCAACCAATCACACACGCCCCCTCCGTTTGAAAACACTGGGGACAGGAGGCGGGGTCATCCGCCCTGACGTCAGGTGCCTCTTTGGCGTGAATTCGGGGCTAAAAAGGCTACATTGTCGAGCTGCAGTGGGTTTCCGTGCAGGGTGAATGTCCTGCGAGGGGTTTACCTCGGCTTTGCATCACAAATGGATTTTTCTGTTAAAAATCACTCAGTGAACACAAGGCTGGTCTTAATTTTCCTAGCTAATCACTGACAATTTTTTGCTTAGAACCTGGACATTATTGGAATCAGACCAAAGGTGAGAACAAACTCATACCGGTAATTCTTAGTTTTCAGATCCCAAGGGAGGCTGTCTATTTCAACAATAGACACATGTGATTTTTTTTCCCTGGATAGCTGTGGCAGTGAAAAAGCGGTTGACTTTGAGTCCCTTTCAACATGCCTGGGGGCATTACTAGACATTTCTAACCATAGAGAGAAGCTGATATGGAAGAAAACTTTTTTTGAAAAAAATTACCTTCCAATCTCTCTGTAACATGTAAGTTAGAATAGACTCATTCAGAAAATGTAATCCAAGAATAGCTGCTACACAATCATGGTTGCCAATATCTTATTATTACACACACACCCAACTAAGGTCTATCCTCTTATTAGACCGCCTTTTATACTAACTTTTTAACTTTATTATTGTAGCAGGTACCTTCAGATGTGCATCCCCTCAAAAGTGGTAGTGGTGGGAAGGGAGCATTTCACAAGCATTCTAAAGCACAAAGTGACATATTCTCCATGACAGTATTGGGGGTGGAGCGAAAGAGAAGAGGAAGAAGATGGTGCCCAATCTGAATTCCATTCAGCAAGATTAGCTCAAGAAAAATGCTTAGTGCAACCTGGCCCACTGAACACGTTCAAAGTATTTTTGCACTGAGAGGCCTAAATTAGAGGCCTAAAAATTAAGCTGTAATTAATTAACCTGAAACTGAGTCATACTGTGTTTTTTTCAGTACGATCTACCACATCATATAACAAGAACATCACCCATTGTCCTTTTAGACAGAATGCATGAACCTTGACATAGGCTGCCCCAAGCCTAATAACAGTCAGGAAAGGGCAGAAAATAAATTTAATAAAATAAATACAATAGAAATAATAAACATGGGGAAAACGCTGCTGGGTTTATAATCACCCTGCTGGGTTTATAATCACAATTATAATTACAAGGTCTTAATCTTGAGTTGTGTCCTTTTACAGCAGATTGGGGAACCAAAATTTATGAATTTATTCAACCTGGAAATCATCTTTAGACTGGCAGATGAAAAATATTTCCCTCTCACTTCAAAGTGTTGGGTTTGTTTGATAGCCAAGCTTTTACAAAGAGTGGAGTTGGATCTAGATTAAAATTACAATTTCTACTGATTCCCTTTTCCTGCTGCAGACCCTCCTCATGATAAGAACATAAGAATGTTGAACTTTATGGCGGTTACCAGTAGTTTAGAGTAGGTTGTGTTTGGCTTAGCCTTAGAATTAGGTTTGTTGTATGTTGTTAGTGGCTATTACATCTTATTAATGGCATTCTTTTTCAAAGTCTTTTTTTTTATCCTGTTAGAAAATGGAACCCAGTACTTCTATTGCTGGACCAAGACAAAAACGCAGGTCATACGAAGCTGGTTTCAAACTTGAGGTTGTGTCAAGAGCAGAGGAAAGCAATAACAGAATTGCAAGTAGGGAATTTTGTGTTGATGAAAAACTAGTGAGGGACTGGCGGAAAATGAAAGCTGACTTGGAAAATATTCCAAAGGCAAAAAAAGCTCAACGTGGTTCAACGACTTCATATGGGGCTCTAGAGACTGAATTGCATGAATGGGTTACGGAGTGTTGTCAAAATGGTTACCGCGTAACGCGCATGGGAATTTGCTTATGTGCCCTTCAACTGGCTAAAGATGACAAATTAAAAGCACCAGGCATTGAATTTTTTGTTGCGTCAGCAGGATGGTGTACCCGCTTTATGAATAGGTTTGGCTTATGTTTGCAGCAAAGAACCAGGATTTCACAGAAGTTGCCAAAAGACTTTGATGATAAAGTGATGTCATTCCATTCATTCATCATAAAACAAAGAAGGATCCATAACTATGAACTGGGAGATATTGGGAATATGGATGAAACCCCTATGACCTTTGATCTTCCAAGCAGCAGAACTGTGGCAAGTTTGGGAGACAAAACTGTTTTTCTCAGAACCACAGGAAATGAGAAAAACCACTTCACAGTCGTTCTGTCATGTTTGGCTAATGGAACTAAGCTGCAGCCTGTCATTATTTTTAAAAGAAAGACCTTGCCAAAAAAGGTCAAATTGCCACCACGAATCACAGTGCGTGCATATGTTGAAGGCTGGATGGATGAAGGCAGAACAAAAAAATGGCTGCAAGAAATTTGGAACGGACGACCAGGAGCAGCCTTAAAGAAAAAACCATCATTGCTAGTTTGGGATATGTTCAGAGTCCACACATCTGATGACATTAAAACATTGGCAAAGTCTTCTCAAGTTACTTTGGCCGTTATTCCAGGTGGGCATACATCTGTATTGCAGCCCCTAGATGTATGCTTAAATAAACCTTTCAAAGACCGTGTGCAAAAGATGTGGCATGAATGGATGTCATCTGGTCAAGCCCGACTGACAAAAGTTGGAAATCTGATGAAGCCCGACATAGAATTGATAGCAAAGTGGGTTCGTGATGCATGGGAAGAGATTCCAGAGGACATGGCGCAACACGCCTTCAAGAAATGTGGCATTAGTGATGCAATGGACGGCAGTGAAGACAGCGCTTCGTATGAGAACGACAGCAGGGATGGTGATGATGACAATGTCTATGCTGAGAACCTTACACCAGCTACAGCTGAAGCTCTGTTTGGACAGACAGATGAGGAGGAGGAATCCAGTTTTGAAGGATTTTAACTGTTGTGTTTTAGCTTGGTTGCTGATTTTTGCACTTTTAAAGTTATTGTTGATACCATATTGTTCTTGTAGTTTACTGTTTTTCTTTGAAATAAATATTCAAAAACATTTAACCTTCTGATGCCTCAATTAATGTAATTTTATTGGTATCTATTTTTATTTTTGAAATTTTCCAGTAGCTGCTGCATTTCCCACCCTCGACTTATACACCAGTCAATAAGTTTTCCCAGTTTTTTTGTGGTAGAATTAGGAGCCTTGGTTTATACTCGGGTCGACATACACGAGTATATAGGTACTTCCTGACAAGCATCCTTTGGCAGCAAAGTGTCAGCAAATTGCATAAAGTCTGCACTAGTCTAGTCTACAAGATTCAAAAGATGTCTTCCAGGCACTTTCTGACACCTGTCTTAATGTGTGTTGGGGGGTTGGGGGGGAAGGTGCCTTGGCTTATCTTTGGCATATGTAATTTTTGTAGAGGCATGTGATTCATGCAGCTTTTACTTTGAAAGGCAGTATTTTTTTTTTATCTAGAAACACCTTTCTCCTTGTGCGAATGGGGGAACCTACGAAGGGAAATAAATTATTAAAAAGTGGCTCCAGGGAAAATAGCAGATTGGCTGTAACATTTGCCATCTGGGGATATTTTGTGCCTCTGTACGAATAAGACTTTCTTGTTGCTTTTATTCAGTGTTGATGCTAATTCTCCTCTTTTGTTTCTCCTATTAAGGACTCTGAAGGAGCGCCACCTTCTAAAAAGATGAAAGTAGAGGCTCCCTCTCAACAAAACGTCGATGAAATATAGACTCTAGATCCCCCCCCCCCCCCGGCCAGTTTTTACGTAAGGTACATCAGTGGGCTAAATTATAGAACAACCATACTTAAGTATCTTGTCTCGGAGGAAGAGAACTCCTATAAACTTTTCAAGTTACCAAGCAAAAATCCAAGAAACCCAAGCAATGGCTTCAGACACTGAACTTTCTTTCCTGTGAAACGAAATGTTGAGAATTTTAAGTTACTGTCTCTGAAATGGTTGGAGTGAACAACTCAGGAGGGGTCTACGCACTGTTTCTAACGTCAGAATTACAATTACGTTGCTGCTGTATTTTTTTTTCCATTTTTCTATTTAACATTATAAGATATATTTAAGGATGGTACAGGTCAGGTATTATCTGTTCATGTGAAATTCACGGTTCTGATTTGATGTCTGCTCTTTTCTTTTTTGTGTGTGTGCCTTGTGTTCCAAAACAAGCCAGTGCTAATTTTTTAAATGTGGGTTTTCTCCCCTCCCCTCCTCCCCATCTCTTGCAAAGTGGCCTATGTTTCTACAATGCCATATAGGAAGCTTTAGGTGTGGTTTTTTCCCCCTTCAGTTTTATACCCTGGTGCTTACTGTTCTAACATGGAGATATTGTGAAAGAAATCAGGAAGCTGTTTCCACTGTTGAAATCTAGAGACAAACCATGGGGTTAACACAACGAAAGTTTTTTTAAGCACAGCATTTGAGCCGCTGTAAAACTTCTTCTGCACAGTCCCTGTGGACATGTGTGGGAGTGGAGCATCAATACAGCTTGTGTAGAGACGTTCCTGGCGTTTCCATCCTCTAGCTGCATAATAGTCTCTAGAAACAAACCGGCTTATTCAAATGAATGTGTTTTGCTATTTCCTTAAATTAGCACTGATTTGGGTAAGTATGGAAGCAAATTATGAATATTAAGAGATATCTCTAAATAGCAGTTTCTGAACTTCATAAAGATTCCTCTATAAATACAGTTTTGCACAATATACATAATCTGAAAACTGGGTTTTTTTCCTCTTGAATTGTGTATCTGCTTGAAAAATGTGGGTGACAACTGATTAAATGGCAGTCAGCGTGGACACTTAACACCCATGTTTAATTAGATTTTTTAACAAAAATGTGTTGGCTGATCTATGAAATAGACAAATATATTTTTGAAATTAAAAAAAATTATTGTAATTATGTAGTTTTAATTGATCAGCGTAGTCCAGTGGTGGCGAACCTTTGGCACTCCAGATGTTATGGACTACAATTCCCATCAGCCCCTGCCAGCATGGCCAATTGGCCATGCTGGCAGAGCTGAAATGGGAATCTGTAGTCCACCATCTGGCAGATACTAATCGGCACTCCTCCCTAACCACTGGTCAGAAGTCCATCACTTGGAAGCCACCGTTGGTAAGTCGTCGTGCCCTGGTAGTTCCTGTCTGTAGATGCAGCTTTGTGGTTCTGTTTTGTGTTTTTTACAAATTTCCAAGGAAGTAGACAAGTGTTTTGATTTTAAAGCTGAATCCTGTACTTAATAAATAAAAAAATATAACTAGCACTAAAATACCTCAAATTTTTCATTAGGTAGAAACATGTATTGGCATTTACTGACACGCGTAGTGAGACTGGCTTCGTTCCTCTGCGACTTTTCCTCAGAAATACGGTGCCGTTTACAAAGACTTGCTGCTGCTGAATCAACACTCTTTTTTTCAGGAGGGCTTCCTTTTTGATGTGGGGACTGAGCCCTACAATTAAACTCCTAACATAAAAGTTGCAGAGCAGTGGGTTTTAATGGAGGGTGCCATCTTCTTGCTTCTGACGCTCAGTTTTTTTTTAAACCACCCTAGCAGAATCACAGCATTTAGTGGCTTCACTTTGTCAGTAGCAACACTTAATTTGCTGCCCATCCAGAGTTCTAGATATTGAGATCATCTCTCTCTACAACAGGCAGTTGAGAAAAAGCAGACAATTAGATTCCTTCACGCCTCTTCGTGTCAGCCTGTACCCTTTTGACCCAAGGGGGGAGAATCTTAACGTTACCTAGTATGCAGAAATTCAAAATTGCGTACAAGACTGTTACTAGTCTTTCTTTGAAGTGCCTGACAACACTGATAGGCCATTTGGATGTGCAGTTCGATAATGTTTTTCAAAGCTTGGAAGTTATCATAGGTGGGATCCAGCCAGCGAAGAAAGGATCCGCAATACTTGAGGCTTGGTACTGGGTCCAGCTTCTTGGTATGGAGTCATCTTTACTTAGAATAATTGATTTTATGAACTTTTTGTCGGGGCAGGGGGGTTATAGAGAGCATTGAAGTGTGGAGGGGAGGGGTTGCTGAAATCTTGTGTCCAGGTGACTGTAATCTGTCATGCTGACAATGGATGCAGGGCACTAAACACGACTGCTCGTGTCACACGAGGTGATGGAGCAGGTGTACTTGGTGCATTGCACCTGTTTTTAGAAATAGTGCAAATGTCAAGAAGTGCTTCCTTATCTACAAGCTGAGCATTTGGACCTCTCAAAAACTAAAACCTAGACATAAGCTAGTAAGGTAACAAGACCTTTGTGGGGTGCGGGTAAGGGAGGAGGCCTTCCAAATGAGCTATTTACTCAGCCAAACACTTAAAAGTAGAACCGTTAATCGAAGGTGTTTTTTCTTTTTTGCTTGGGGAAAGTAGTTATTAAACATTCCAAAAAAAGTGCTGGCACTTAACAAAATAGCATCCACCAGTCAGTGAGGCAGCATAAAATTATTGGCTTTGAGTAACTTCATGCAGAAAAGTCGCCGTGTTTTGGAATGTTCTTTCTAATCTAAAGGCCTGCTAGAAGGTGTAAAGAGTTTTGTGGGTTTTTTTTTTAAAAAAAATACCTACTCGTTTTCCATCTTAATGATTTTGTGTGTGTTGTACAGCAGTATAATTTTTTTTTCATTTATTTATTCCATCAGTAGCTATGGTTTGTACAATGTACAATGGTTTCATTTTAAAAAAAAATAAAAATCGCAACACAAATACCGCGTGAATAATCTTTTTTGATTTTGTTAATGAGAGTGCGTGTGAATATTAAACTTGTGGAAATGAAAGAATTTTCAGGACGTCTAGTTGAACGTGCTGAATCAGGCCAGTAGTTTGCCTTAAAGAGTAAACATTTATTCCAGTATGAATGTCCAATCTCGGCTATTGTTTAACTGCATTAGCTCAAAGCCATAGCCGAAACAAAGCAAGGCAATCACAACATCATGTAAAATTCATACAATATCCATTAGATTAAAATACTTGGTAAGCGTTTAAAGCATAAGCCTTAGCTAAAAGAAACAGAATTTACAATAACTTACCATTCCCATAGTAATCAGGAATGATCCAGCATAAAGCTGGTGAACTGTTCACTAAGGCCCCTTCCGCACACGCAAAATAATGTGTTTTCAAACCACTTTCACAACGGTTTGCCAGTGGATTTTGCCATTCCGCACAGCTTCAAAGAGCACTGAAAGCAGTTTGAAAGTGCATTATTCTGCATGTGCGGAATGAGCCATACCAAAGAGAATTTTGACTGTATCTTTATAACAAGGGCTACAAACTTCACAAATTAAAGTGTTAGCAGTTTATCACCATCGGCAAGTGTCTTCAGTTTACTCTAGTCCAGCCGCCCTAAGCATCAGGATAAAATATTTCCGAGGTATCTTCCACAGTCTACTGCAAATCTTGGGCTCCAAAGAATTGCATTAGCCAAGTCTTTGATGGACCTATGGTTCATTATATGAGGTGTCATAATAATGTGTTAACATTGCCAATTGTAAATTATCCAGACATGCCTTTCTGTGCTCGTTTGATAAATCAGTAAAATTGGCCAGGAGGGTTAAGGGTGAGGGACTGCTTATATAGAGGCAGTTCTCAGAGTACCTAGTAATCTAGTATCCACTTGGACACATATGAACAATAGTTTTTAGTTAAATTTTAGCTGCAGAGATTACTTCACCATGAATTAGCTTTCAGCTCATCACAAGCCAAGGTAAAGGAACCTGGAGGCAGGCAAAAGAGGATTTTCAATCAAAAATTAAAAGTAACTGTGGACTAGAATTGATAGCAAAGGCAACTTGGATATAACTGAAACTGATGTTGTTGAATTAGGAAGCGCTAATAATATGTGAGCAAGTGTATTCTGAATCACTTCTAGAAGTGGTACATTTCCAAACCATCAAATTGGAGCTCCTTAGGGAGTACCTTCATGCTATAAATCTTCAGTACTGGAGGATACCAAACCCATCCTCTTGTTCTATAGAATGTAAGGATGCCGAACATGGCCTTTTCAAGGTCCTCCTTGGCATACTCTTGTTTGTGCTGGCCAAGAGACGGAATTGTGAAACATTATCCCCAGATAGGTTGAAGTCACCTGCACCAGTGGATTCCCCTCCATTATCCACTTATGGAAATGGATCCTTCTACTGAAAACCATGATCTTTGTTTCATCGTAGCTTACATTTACTATATTCTATGGGGTTTTTTTTAAGTGGTTTAGCAGCCTTCTGAGGCCAAGTTGTGCATGGGAGTGCAAGCAGGGTATTGTCAGCATATTTTGAAATGGCCTTCCCACCCAGCCTGACTGGGAAAAACTGTGACCCTAACAGCTGTTTAACAGTATTGTTTATATGTAGATTGAAAAGGGTCAAGATATAACCTGGCATGTTCCTTTTGAAGTTACAACTGAGCTGGACAAACTGGCCATGAATATCATCTGACCATTAGAGTGGTATTAGTATGGAAGCCTTTAATACATTCCAGAACCTAGTGTCAACATTCAGATTGCTTAATTTACCCCAGAGGTGAGTCTTGAGATAGAAACAAAAGCAGCTTTAAGATCAACACAGCATATCCGAACACAATATATCATTGTCTAGATCATAGGTGTCAAACTTGTGGCCCTCCAGACGTTATGGACTACAGTTCCCATCATCCCCTGCCAGCATGATGTCCTGGGGGAATGCGAATTGTAGTCGATAACATCTGGAGGGCCACAAATTTGACACCTGTGGTCTAGATAGTCCATCCACATATTTATTGATAAAATATTGTTGTTAAAAAATCCAAATGCTCTGAAGGTGAGTGTCCTGACCCAATTTATTCTGGAACCAGCAAATTGTTTTCAGACACCCACTCCTCTAGTTCTGATAGGATGTCTATTGCATAGAGCTTGCCTAAATCATCAAGTAAACTTATTAGCCTGTAGTTAAACAGGAACCCTATGAAATGAATTTTCTTGACCTTGGCCACTTGTAACACATCCTTACACGTAATAACCTTTATTCCTTCAAGCCCTTCCTAATTTCAGTCTCCCTTTTAAAGCCCAAAATGTATTTAATATCTTACATGCACGCAGAACTACTTTGTAACTATTGTCTGCTCTGACTGGCAGTAGCTCTCCGGGGTCTCCGACTGAGGTCTTTTCTCACCTAACCCCTGATCTTTTTAACAAGAGGCCACAAGATGTCGCATTCCCCCAGCACAATTTCAGGGTGCTTTACAAGTTATACTGAATAAAACCAAGAATCACCAACAGCTCAAGCAAGGGCTGTTGTAGAACTGAGGATTCCAGATTTGATCCATCTCTGGCATTTCCACTGGAAAGGCCCCTGTGCTGTGAGGGATCTACCTGCTTGACACCCTGTGGAGCTGCTGCCAGTCAGAGTAGAAGCCAATAAACAGACTCTGAAGTATCGATCAGCACCATTTATTGATGTATTATCGGTAAGCTTGCTAAGTGGCCTTAAGTTTTAGCATGCTCCACTTCAGTCTTCACTCTACCTCCTACAGGGTTTGTGAGGAGAAAAAATGGCAAAGGGGAGAATGTAGGTGGTATAAATGTAGCAAGTGGCTGGCATCTTGTAAGGGAACGTGGAAGGCTTTTCTTCTTTCTTCTTGCAGGTGTCCAGCTATCGCAGTTCCCACTGTTTGCTTGGCCCTTTGGTTTCGCCAGAAACAGCAACCACTTCATCGAAAAGGGAAATCATGTTCCCAGCTCCCTTTATGCTTTGTTCTTAGGGTTAGAAGGGACCTTTTGTTAAAGGTATGGGGAGCTGTGAGCCGGGGAATGTAGGCAAGTGTTTCATGCAGGATCTTCAGGACCTCGCCTTGCACCCCTCGGCTACATAAAGACTTTAGAGCAAATCTACAGTTTCTACTATTTTCGGACTCAGGGTCTGTTAGTAAGAGGCCTAAGTCACCTGCATGGGTGGCAAAGATTTAACCTGGGATCTTCTGTATGCAAAGCAGGGCCCCAGACCATAGTTTTCTATGAAGCTGCCTGTTCCCAAGCATGATCCTTGGTCTAACTAGATCAGTCTTTTCTACTCTGAGTGGCAGCAGCTCCGCAAGGGGCCCCTTTCCGCACATGCAGAATAATGCACTTTCAATCCACTTTCAATGCACTTTGAAGGTGGATTTTACTGTGCGGAACAGCAAAATCCACTTTCAAACCATTGTGAAAGCGAATTGGATGTGCATTAGCAGCAGTGGCGTAGGAGGTGAAGAGCTCGCAAGGCGCTCAATCTAAGGAGGAACGCTGGTTTGATTCCCCGCCTGTCAGCCTCGAGCCGGGTAGAGGCTTCCTCTGGGGAATTCAAGCAGATCAGCCTGTACACCCCCCACACTTCAGCTGGTGATACCTGTTAGTTCAGAACTCATGCTCGACGTTTCAGGAACTACACCCATCAGTTTTTCGTCAGCATGGCCAATTGGGCCACGCTGGTAGGGGCTGATGGGGAATCTGTAGTTCCTGAACATCTGAGAGCTTCGCAGGTTCCCTGCACTTCCTGGGCCAGGTCACAGCTTCTCGGAGCTCTCTCAGCCCCACCTACCTCACAGGGTGTTTGTTGGGGGGGGGGGGGAAGGGCAAGGAGACTGTCAGCCCCTTTGAGTCTCCTGCAGGAGAGAAAGGGGGGATATAAATCCAAACTCTTCTTCTTCTCTTCTTCATCATTCTGCATTAATCTGAATTAGTTTTGATCACTGAATGCTGCATTTTAAGTCTTAATTTAACTTTGCATTTTGTTTTTATGGTTTGTTGATGTTGCACACCGCCCTGAGCCCTTCGGGGGAGGGCGGTATAAAAAAATGGAATAATAAATAAATAATAAATAAATAAATAAATAAAAAATGTGTGGGGAAGGTTATAGGTAGAACTGCTCTCCAGAGTTATGGATCATACAGTTCATCACTGATCCCCTGCCAGCATGCTGCTGGCAGGGGATGATGGGAACTGTAGTCCATAACATCTGGAGGGGCGCGAGTTTGACACCTAGGGGGGTGTCAGGGGAGTGGCAGAATTGCCCCCCCCCCCTCTCTGTGATAGACCTCTGAAGGGGCGGCCACAGACGCAGGCGAAACGATAGGAACGGATGAACAAAGCACAATGAAGCCTTCGAATGATCGGCCCATGAATGGAAACACCCCCCTCCCTCCCTCCGCCTCACGCGCTCCCTGGAGAGCCCGGCGGCCCGCGACTGCCGGCCCGAGCAGGCGATACTGCCGGGCGCGCTGCTGCTGGTGCTCCAGGCGCTCCACAGTCGGCCGTCGTCGTCACCTGGGGCTCCTTCCCTCGCCCGTGAGGCGACGGGCCCGACCGCCACTCCCCCCTCACGGGCCGGGCCGGGCCTGCTGCTCACGGGCGCGCCCTGCCGGCTGCCTGCCTCCGCGCCTGGGCCGGCCTCCGCCTCCTCCTCCTCCTCCTCCTCCTCCTCCGCCGCCGCCGCCGCCTCCCGGGCGCGGGGCGTGGCGAGGCCGGGCCGGGCCGGGCCTGAGCGGGCCGCAGAGCGCGGCGTCGGGCTGGCTTCCCGCGGCATGGCGGCCGAGGTGTTCTCGCGGCCGGGCCGGTTCTCGGGGGCGCTGGCCGTGCCGCCCATCTCGCGCCGGGCCGAGCCGGACGAGGACTCTTCGTCGGACGACACGGAGGGGGAGGGGGAGGGGGAGGGGGAGGACGAGGCCGGCTGCCCGGGGCGGCGGGGCGGCGGCGGGGGCCGCGGGGCCGGCGGCGGCGGGCGGTGGCGGGGCAATGGCGGCGGCGCGGGCGGGCCGGGGTCCAGGGCCGGGCCCGGCCGTCGGGCGGCGCAGATCATCCACTCGGGCCACTTCATGGTGTCGTCGCCGCACAGCGAGCACCCGCCCAAGAAGGGCTACGACTTCGACACCGTCAACGAGCAGACCTGCCAGACCTACCGCTTCGGGGCGGCGGCCGAGCGGGGCGGCGGGGCCGGAGGGGGCCAGGGCGGCGGCGGCGGCGGAGGGGGCGGCCGCCTCAGCATCGACGCCTCCCTCACCAAGCTCTTCGAGTGCATGACCCTGGCCTACAGGTGAGCGAGGGGGGCCAGGGGGCTGCTGGTCAGCAAGGAGGGGGGGGAGGGGGGCTGGAGGAGATGGGGGGCAGCCCCCAGGAGGGACTTACCTACCCATACACCCACACACCATCCATCTGCCTATTTATCTAGATCAGGGGTCTGCAACCTGCGGCTCTCCAGATGTTCATGGACTACAATTCCCATCAGCCCCTGCCCGCATGGCCAATTGGGGTTGATGGGATTTGTTGTCCATGAACATCTGGAGGGCTGCAGGTTACAGACCCCTGATCTAGAGGTGGCGAACCTTTGGCACTCCAGATGTTATGGACTACAACTCCCATCAGCCCCTGCCAGCATGGCCAATTGGGGTTGATGGGATTTGTAGTCCATGAACATCTGGAGTGCCAAAGGTTGCAGACCCCTGATCTAGATAGACCAGTGGTGGCGATCCTTTGGCACTCCAGATGTTATGGACTACAATTCCCATCAGCCCCTGCCAGCATCACCAGTTGGGGTTGATGGGATTTGTAGTCCATGAACATCTGGAGAGCCGCAGGTTGCAGACCCCCGATCTAGACAGAGAGTGTCCATTCATCTAGCTATACATCCATGTACCTATCCGTACCATCTGCCTATCTATTTATCTAGGATAGACAGAGAGTGTCCATTCATCTAGCTATCTTATCGTATATTTAATTTATATACCGCCCTCCCCTGAAAGCCTCAGGACGGTGCACAACAATAATAACAATATCAGTAATCATAACATAAACATCAACTAGACATCGCATCCATGTACCTATCCATATACCCACCCACCCATCTATCTAGATCGTGATGGGCAATGGTGTGTGTGGATGGGGTGGGGAGGCAATGCTCAGGCTCCAGGCAGGGTCGTCTTTGTAAGTGTTTCCCTTCCCCACGAAGTCCTTGGATCATCTGCCCCTGAGGGGCCTAATCCAAAAAAGGTTTATTCTGAATTACAAGTCTCCTGTTACTCCACAGGGCACACTCCCCTGACTTGGATAGCCCAGCCTGGCCTGGTCTCCAAAGCTAAGCAAGGTCAGCCCTGATATGGGAGGCCACCAAGAAAACCCAGGGTTACTATGCGGAGACAGGCAATGTCAGACCACCTCTGGACCTCCCTGGCCTGGACAACTGCATGCAGGATCACCCAAAGTTAGCTGTGATGTGAGGGCGCGTCCATTGGCCAGGAGACATTGCAAAACAAAACCCTTCAGTGAAGTTGAGTACGTGAGCGTTGAGGATGCATTCCTAACCAGGAAATGGAACAGGCCAACTAGGTTTTCTGTTCTTAGTTTGAAGATCTCTTTTCTTCTGCTCTTCGTGCTCATCCCATCTCTGAAGGGATAACATCTGGACAAGGGCCAGAACTTGTTCAGGCCTTGTGGCCAGTTGTTTACCTTCTTTGCAGGTTTGTGGGATGAATGGGGGAGGATTCTTTCAGTGTAGGAGGAGATTTAAAAATAAATGTACTTAATCACTGCTGGAAAGATTCTGAGCTCCTGCCGCCTGTTCTTGAGGAGGAGCTGTAAGTGCTCAACGTGTGGCAGCATTTGACCCCGTAAGAGCAACAGATTAGCAAAGCTTCTCTGTGGAACGATGCGCAAGAATATGAACATGGGGTGCCTGGTTTTGATATGGCAAGTTCTTTCAGACTAGCAGTTTGCTTGGATTTTTATGCTGAAAGAAATTACAGCTCACCTTTCCTAGTGTCTTTGCTGAAATAATGGTGAGAAAGTAGACTTGATTTCTTTTAAGTTAAGAGAAAGAGAGAGAGAATGTTAAACTAAATGGATAGATTTGTTTGTTGCAGTTCAGTCCTACGAATATTTTCCTGGGAGTAAGCCTCATTGAGTAGATCTTGAATATCTCTGCTTAGGCTAGGGTTGCTGTCTTGGTATGGCTCCAAGATGCATGAAACTAGGACAGCTGCATTTGTTTACACAGCAAGTCCCGCAGCTCTGGATGTCAGAGCATTTTACCCATAGTATGCATGTAGTAGGGGCCTCATGCATGTGTCTTGATATATGGCTGGTGTTGATACTTTACATGCTCACTGCCGAAGCAGTATACAAAGATGTGTGTACATAGAAGAAGAAGAGTTTAAATTTATACCTCACCTTTCACTTCTGTAAGGAGACTCAAGGTAACTTAAAAGCTCCTTTCCCTTCCTCTCCCCGCAACAGAAACCTTGTGAGGTTAGGTGGGGCTGAGAGAGTTCCGAAGAGCTGTGACTAGCCCAAGGTCACCCAGTAGGAGTGCAGAAATACATCTGGTTCACCAGATAAGCCTCTGCCACTCAGGTGGAGGAGTGGGGAATCAAACCCAGTTCTCCAGATTAGAATGCCCCTGCTCTTAACCACTATAGATGCATACATAGTGATCAGGTTAGAATAAAATGGGCAGCTATCTCAGAGTCAAACAAACGTTATGTGAGAGTGCATGCAACATCTGAAGCTCCTTTTTTCTTTACTGCAACCATTCTTTGTTAAACTTGGTTGTTGGTAAGAGAATTCTGAGAATCCAGCTACATGGTTCATTTCTGAGCTATAAGTGCTTGGGCAGTTCCAATGAGACCAAAGTCCCTTTCCCACATCCTTTGTGGCCCCAGTACAAACCCAGTCCCCCACACACCTGAGAATCAAGATTCAGCATGAATTTACCAGCATCTGCCTCATTTGGGAAGCTCGATGGTGGCCCAGAAATCGCGTAACCTGCAGCCCTGAGGTTTCACTGGTTTGCCTTGAGAATGTGCTTTGTGCAGATGTCAGCTAAGCTCATTAGTTGTGCCAACAAACAAGGTCCGTCAACATGCCAATGTGTTGTACACCTGTTGTACACAACCTCTCTTAAAAAAAAAACACTCTAGCACTAAGTCACTTCTTTCAGGAGTTTAGCCTGAGACGTTAACTACCCACCTGGAATGGAAAAGGTGTGTATGTGGTTTGTAGGGAATGAGTTGCGTAGTCAAAGTCCTTCCTCTGTCAAAGGCATCGTGTGTAGGCTGAGCTGAGAAGTTCTGTGACACGTACTGTATGTTTGCTAAGTTTCACATGCTGCAGTAGTAAGATTATAGATGGCGTTATCTTTTTAGAATGCTGAAAAGGACTGTAGGACTTTTCTTTCTTGGCTGTATAAAGGTGGCACTATAAAACAGTGAGGTCAGAGACCCGTTTTAGCTGTGACCAGATTAGGTCATGCTTGGAATGTGTGCTTCCTTTGTGAAAATAAACGAAAGATCTACAGCACCTGAATGCAAACACACGTTTATTGTGGCATAACATCTTGTGGGCTAGTTGAGATTCATAGTGTCAGGAATTATTCTCTTGCTGCGGGTGAAAACGGGCAAATTATTTCCAGGAAGAATGCTATCAACCTTCGATTCCCCCCAGATCTTGAATCATGTGAGAACTCACAAAGGGAAGACTTCTACTTGAGCAGTAGGAAAAAGTAGAGTTTTTAAATTGAGATTTTGTGTTTTACATGATGGTGTATAAATGCTGCTTGTGATTTTGAACAGCTTTGTTTTAGAATTTGCTGAGCTGAAATCTCTCCTGAGAAAGATTAATGCGCTGTCATAGTGGGGTGAGGCATCTGAGCAGGGTTTTCTGTGTTGATCGGGTCACGTTCTTTGTTCCTACAAAGAGTCTGTTTTACCTGCTTAGGAGACTTGACTTAATGTAGATTCATGGCAGGTTGTTTATATGTTAGGTCAGGGGTCTGCAACCTGCGGTTCTCCAGATGTTCGTGGACTACAATTGGCCATTGTGGCAGGGGTTGATGGGAATTGTAGTCCATGAACATCTGGAGAGCCGCAGGTTGCAGACCCCTGTGTTAGGCAGAGGTGTTAACCCTGGCATTAATCAGCCTTTGTGCTCTGAGTCTTGTTTGGGGCTGTGCTGCCTAAAGTAAAAAATGAAACACCCCCAAGTCACAATGATGTGCAGGAACTGGGACTATAATGTTGTATGGAAAGTCATCCCTGAAGCTGGTTCTTTAGACCCACCAGACAGAGGAATCAGGGGTCTCCATCTCAGTGACTGTCGGAATTCAGCGTGCTTCTCTGTTGATGGTCCTGGGCCACTGGGTGAAGAAGAAGGCTTTGATATGGGAGACGGGGCTACAGAGAATGAACTTACTGCTGTTTGTGTGACAAAACTATGAAGAAGAAGTAATGGGGGAGGGAGAAAGGGGGGGAAGTATTGTTTGAAAATGTATGAAGAAGGACATTACTATAAACTGTAAAATTCAAATGATACAATAAATTTTTTTAAAAAAGAAGAAGGCTTTGATTACGAGGTTAGCATGTTGTGGGTTAGAGAAATCTGCAGGCTTTTCAAGTTACTAAAATTTTTGAATGCTCCATTTATCGATTTTTCTCAGTACAGTAAAATTTATTGTTGCTTATCTTTCAATTTGACATGCACAGAAAAAAGTCACCCACCCCCCACCCCCCATTGTACACCTCTGTTTTAAGCCTAAATCCAGTGCTAAGAGCCTTTGCCCTGGTTGTTTCGACTTGTTTCCACTGGAACATTTTTAGTCCTCCGTGTGGACTTCAGTGACAGGCTTTTGGCATGAAGGCCTTGCAGGACAGGCTTGTGAGAAGTCACTTGCTGCAGGGCTGGAGTCAGATAATAACCGTCTCCATGTGTGCAGTACAAGTACTGCTTCCTCCCTTCTTCCTCCTGAGTTATGAATGACTTATTAGTAGGCTTATGAGGGCTGGTGGGCCAGTGTAAATATTCTCTGCCCTAGTAATTTGGGGATACCTGCTCGCAAGGCTTTGGAGGCTAATAAGGAAGGGCAGAGTTCCCTCGTAGTCACCAATGGCTTGGGTAGGGTATATTCCCACCCACCCACTTGGGAATTCTGTGGAGAACACAAGTCTTCCCGATGGCCACTGGGAAATGGGCCACAATTCTGAGCGGAGTATTCTGTCCCTTTGGCCAAGGCCATTAGCAGTTTCCTTGGCTGATCAGCTGTCTTGTCTTTAATGATAGACAAACAGGCTCCTTTGAACCCTCCCTTTTTATACAAGCAATCCTCCACAACTGCTGTGTTGGTTGTGGGGAGGACAGGAAAACCAGAGTTGGATTTATATGCTGTATGTTTCTCTCCTGTAAGGAGACTCAAAGGGGCTTACAAACTCCTTTCCCTTCCCCCCCCCCCAGCAAACACCCTGTGAGGTGGATGGGGCTGAGAGAGCTCCGAAGAACTGTGACTAGCCCAAGGTCACCCAGCTGGCATGTGTTGGAGTGCACAAGCTAATCTAATTCACTAGCTAAGCCTCCACAGCTCAAGTGGCAGAGCAGGGAATCAAACCCGGTTCTCCAGATTCGAGTACACCTGCTCTTAACCACTACACCATGCTGGCATGGTGTAACATGTCATTAATCTCTGTGTACATTGTGCTAGTGAACCTGAGAGACCCATGTTCAAATCCCTACTCTGCCGTGGAAGCTTTCTGGGTCACCCTGAGGCAGTCACGCACTCTCAGCTTAACCTACCTCTCAGGGCTGTTGGGAGAATGAAGTGGAATGCCCTGAGCGTCTTGGACAAAGTGTGGGACTTTCTCTGGTGCAATTTCTCTGGTGCAAGGTAACAGCATAGGACATTTTGAGTAAGATTTGTGAACTTCAAAAAGATTGATTTATTATAAGCACCAACAGTGTTGCAATCAGACCTTTTGGCTCCTCTGTCTGCTCTGATGGGCAGCGGCTCACCAGGATCTTGTGCAGAGAGGAGCCTTTCCCACCATCATCTACTTTCAACCAGAAATGTCAGGAATGCTGCTTGGAATCTTCCGCCTGCAAACTATGAGCTTTGCCACTGAACCGAGGCTGTGCCTGAAGCGTCACTTACCGGTGGACCAAGGATATTATCAGTGGGAACTCATTTCTCCTTCATTAATGGTTTGGGCAGAAGATTTTTCAGGCAAGCGATAGATTCTGCTCAAGTCCAGCTGCTTCGCTGAATGATCCATTTGGACTCTGATCAATTAATTGAGTGTCGGGTGAAGCAGCAGCACCTGCTCTACAGCCCAGTCGGATGAGAGCTGGTGTGTTGTCGTTGCTGTTCCTGTGCACATTTACACAACAGAAAGTCCCACTGAGTTCATTAGGATGGGCTCCCAAGTAAATGCTCTTAGGATTACCCTGTTGATCATTCCCCCTCCAGCGGGATTCAGTGGCTGTTTGTAAATGAATTCACCTAGCACAGTGGTGGCACTCCGAGCCCTCTCTGTGGGCACATGCAAACAGAGTGCCCCCCCCCCCCCCATCTAGGCTGGCTTGGGCCTCTGGGCTCGATTATTAGCATTAAACCTAAGACCAAGTTTTGGGGAAGCAGTGTAGGCGACTATGTTAAGCGCTGTTAAACCCCACTGATTTTCATGCAAAGAACAAAAGCGCAATCCTTTACCTGGGAGTAAGCTCGGTTGCTGGCAATGGGGCTTGCTTCTGAGTAAACCCTCCTAGGGTCATGATTCACCCGTTGGAAGAGATGCACAGTTGCTTCAAAGCAAAGCCACCGACTACCACCAAGCTTACTCCTGAGTAACGCACGCCTCAGAGCCAACCGTTTTTTTCTAAACTAAAACCTCAGTATTCGGGTTAAATTGCCGTATTGGCACTTTGCGATAAATAAGTGGGTTTTTGGGTTGCAATTTGGGCACTCGGTCTCGAGAAGGTTCGCCATCACTGACCTAGCATAAGAATTGCAACTTAAAAAACCCAAACCGCTGTATAAGCCATGAAAGACATGCTTGCTTCTGGTTTGCTTGTGTGACCTACATATCATGTGGGAACCTTTCCATTTTCAGGCTGCAAACAGAGAGTTCATTTTACGACTGATGCATTTCATAATCTCCAGTGTTTGGGAAATCTGTGGAAATGAGATGGGCGGAGCTGCTGCGTTCCTGCCGTATAAAGCCACGCAGCATCCAGGACAGACTTGGGTGTATTTTGCACACAATGTGAAGTGTTGTGGCTTAAGTGGTGTGGTTCCTTAAAATGGTTTTCTTTGCAGATCGAATGTTTTCCCAAGTATTATTTTTTATCAGCCCACCATCCTGGGAGTTTTCAAAATTATGATTAAGGAGGTATTTGCTGCAGCTGCCCGGATTCACTTTGAGAGGTGTCCTTGAGATTCCTGCAACCCTGTCCTGAGGTCAACGGACCTCTGGAGCATGTTAACGTGCAGGGATTTCATGAGTTCTAGGAAGTTCTCTCTCCTTCCAGGAATTTGCTTCCAGCACCAAGCACGGGGGTCTTGGCAAATGCTATGGGGATTTGGTAACCAGCCCAGATTTCTGCTCACTTTGAAGTAGGGAAGGGACAGCTGTGGAGATGAACGTACTTGGAGCTAGGAAGGGGACCTGTGGAGGTGGCTTTGGAATGGGGCTGGGTTGGAGTCCAGCTGGCTCACCAGAGCGGGGAGTGAATGAATTTGTGAACCTCTGGCAAGTGAAGGTATCCCGACTCCTCTTTCCCAGCTGCTGGGTCTCATTCTGTCAAGTGCCACTGAAAGTTTTCACAAAATTAAGCAGGACAAGGTCTGGATTGATTGGTTATGGCCCCAGAGCTGACTTTGCTCACCTTGCCGTGAGCCGGATGCAGGCTCGCAAAGCCCCCTCTCCCCCCCCCCAAGCCAAAATCTCCCCACTTGTGCTTTAGGATAAGGATTATTCGAAACCACCCGGAAAGTTTCTTTTTGTGCTAGGAGGCTTATGAAGCCAGCGCTCTCTGTGCCAATGTACATTCCCAGAGAGAGGGGAACTGATTTGTAATCCATTTACATGCCCTTCATTCAGCAAGCGAAAGGTCCAGTTGCTCTTTTTGTCGAGCTCTCATCAGAGGCACGTATGTTTCCCACCTGATCCCACAATCTCTCTCCCTTTGGCGAGGTGTAACGCTTTCCCCTCAGCTGTAACCAAGGGGAGACAATAAAAAACTCCCTGTCACCAAAGGCTTTGTGCATGTGAGTTGCATCAACTTGACTCTGTCCCTCATCTCCTTTTGAACTGCCCTTTCTATTCGACTCTTCGACATAACCTGCTTTGCCCTTTTCTCGCTAACAAAGAAGCCCTATCTGAACATCAAAAGACTGTGTACTTATTGGACGACGACTCTAGAGAAGTTACAGAGAAAGTTGGCGGATTTGTATAATCTGCTGCAAAGCTCAGCGCATACTAACATTTTATTAACAGCTTGATAATCGGTTATAATTATAGTTCCTTGACCTGTCTACTCATTCTGTTAAAATTATGAACACATTATTATTCCATCCACCACTTAATTGTACTCTTTTTTTATAATAATCTGTTTTATTGTGCCAATAAAGGTGTTGTTGTTGTTGATGCTCTGCTGGCAGCCTCTGAGCAAATTGTATGTGTTGAGAAGGGCTGGTACAACAGGACGGCACACTCACCACACTTGGAGGCTAATTAAGTGCCTGCCGATGATAAGGCCGGCTGCTCTGGTGTGCTGAGTGGCCTCTCTTGCCCAGTGGTTGAGAATGTCGAGTGAGAACACTTGACTTCTCATCACTCCTGCCTGTCCTGTGGGCCGCTTCCAAGGCGCAGAGTTTGATTTCTGGGGGTCGTCTTTGGCTTCCGGCTGGGCGCATCTGTGGAGAGAGGGGGGCAGAGGTGTCCTGTTAATTTTTCTGGCATATTCTTTGGACTGCTCCAGCCTCAAGTGTCAGTTTATCACCCAGTATACAGGCAGTGGCACGATTCTGCCAGCCCGTTCTCTCAGGCAAGTACACCTGCTGGATGCGGCACCTCATTGGCACAGACACAGGCTACACTTCTACAGTATACATCAGTGATTCCCAAAGTGGGCGCCACCGCCCCCTGCTGGGTGCTGCAGCGATCCAGGGGGGCGGTGATGGCCACAGGTAGAAACATTAATACATATATCTTTCTGTTTAATTGCTATTAAAATTTTAAAAAAATTAATTTCCAGGGGGTGCTAAGTAATATTTTTTTCTGGAAAGGGGGCGGTAGGCCAAATAAGTTTGGGAACCACTGGTATACATGGAGCGCACATGGGGCCATTTTGGCACTAGCTACTCCACTGCTGCCACTGGTTATGATGGAATGGTGGTTGGTAGTCTGTAAGGAAACTCCGGGCAATTGGAAAAGATTTCCTTTCCATCCCCTGCCCCCTGTGGCCACTGCATCTAACATGGCCAAATGTTCCAGAAATCAAGAGCTAGAAGTGACAAGAGTCTTGGTCTTGTTAAGTTTGCAGCAAAAGATACGATCTGGCATAAAATGTTTTTTTTTAATCATTATCGTGATCCGATGATTTCTGCAGATAATTAGAAACATCCCCATAGCCCAGTTTGGTTGCTTCTCCTTGATCTGCTGCCTCAAGATAGTTGGTTCACAACGCCTGCAAACTGCAGGATAGAGAGATGCCAGTCGGACAGACAACTGTTTGTCTTTCCCATCTTCATGCCCTTAAATAACCAAGAACTCTGCATGGCTTTTTCAGGTCTGGCTGGCCAACAGGAGAGTCACTCTGCATATGCCAAGCATTTTGGAAGACACCCCCCCCCCACACACACACACACTTTATCAAGTGCTGTGACTTTCTGGAGCCTTTGATTCCAGCGAGGAAGAGAAATAGTCACCTTTGAGTTATGCTTTCTGAGCATCTTGTGAAGTTCCGACAAAACTCTTCATAAGGAAAGGCTTGTTTTATTTTGTTTCATTCTGATGTAATGACCTTGGAACGGTTTGCTTTGCTGCATACTTTATTGCCATCCTCTTTTAATTCATGCAAAGGTACTCCAGCTCCCCCAACGCTCTCCAGCATTATGCTGGATTTTCCCTTTTTCTGTGGTGAATGTCTGTTCAGCGCTTTGAAAGTTTGCTGTTAAACAGGCGGGCTTTGTTGATAAGTTCCTGAGCCCTTAGCCGGTTTGAGTCGGGACTGAAGTATGTTTCTCTCCATGCCTCAGAGAGTTTGCATTGTGTGCCTTCTCAGTGTGGGAGAAGCGAGCAAGTCTTTTCTGGAACTGTAAATGACATACTTATACTCTCCAGTGTATTTATAGGCTCGCCGTGTTGTGTGGGGAATGTTACGTTATCCTCTGTGACAGAAGAGCCAGCTTCGGGTTTCTTGGCCTGTTGCGCACAGTAAACAGCTAACTGTTCGGTGCAGTGGGTGAATCTCTCTGGGGTTCCTTTCATCCAGAACCGTTCATTAAAATAAGTGCTTTGAGAAACTCTACATAAGCCTCTCAGCATGTGTGGATTGTTAGAAACGTTGCGGTATCTCATCTTTGGTTCTTGGCGCTGCAGTCAGGCATGCAGCGGGATCGTTGGAGGCCCAAAACACTGTATAGATTTACTCGTAGCTATTAATTAAGGCTCTGCTCAAGCAGCTACTTGGTTACATGGTGGAGCACCCATAAATTGGCTTTTTTTTTTTTAGAGGGGGGTGTTGTTCAGTGCCTTGTGGCCAACATGTGTTTTTCCTGAAGGACAGATTCCTGTAGTTAACAATAGTTGACCAGAAGGGAGAATTTCAGCAGGGGATTTTCTCCCACTTATTTTTGGACTGTGGAGAAAGAAGCAGCGTTTTCAGAAATCCTCCGACTAAGCCCAGATTGCTTCAAATGCCAACAACCGCATTGCCTAGAACATTTCAGCCGCAGAAGGCCATTGCTTTCACATCCTACATGTGAACTCCCAAAGGCACCTGGTGGGCCACTGCGAGTAGCAGAGAGCTGGACTAGATGGACTCTGGTCTGATCCAGCTGGCTTGTTCTTATGTTCTTATGTTCTTATTTCACCAAAGTCCTCTTTGAACTCAGTGATCCCTTCGGCTTGTTTGGGGGTCATATTCTAACTCCAGTTTTGAATGCTGGGGAGCTGAGACTGATTTTAGGCCCAGGTCAAGTGGAATGTTGAACCCGCTCCAGGTCAAGGAAGCCCTTCCATCTTCTATGCTAGTGATGGCGAACCTTTTTGAGACCGAGTGCCCAAATTGCAACCTAAAACCCACTTATTTATCGCAAAGTGCCAACATGGCAATTTAACCTGAATACTGAGGTTTTACTTTAGAAAAAAACAGTTGGCTCCGAGGCACGCGTTACTCAGGAGTAAGCTTGGTGAAGCAACCATGCAACACTTTGAACGAGTGGCCCAGGCCAGCCTATATGTGTGTGTTGAGGGGGAGTGATTTTCCGCCCCCCCCCATGATGAACTCTGTGCGTGCGTGCCTACAGAGAGGGCTCTAAGTGCCACCTCCGGCATGCGTGCCATAAGTTCGCCACCACTGTTCTATGCCATCATGTGTGCACATCGGTCAGGTTGGTTTCTTCCCACCAAGTCTGAGACTTCTGGTGAAGTGTCTTCCTGAAGGGTAGTGTGTTACTATAAATCACAATGTAGAGGTGGTGGTATTGTTGCCTGTGTAATGTCAATCCTGCCTCAAAATGAATTAGGGGCAGCCAACCTACGGTGTTCCAGATGTTCGTGGACTACAATTCCCATCAGCCCCTGCCAGCATGGCCAATTGGCCATGGCTCAAGACTGCCAATTGGCCATGCTGGCAGGGGCTGATGGGAATTGTAGTCCACAAACATCTGGAGCACCAAGGTTGACCACCCCTGGAGAACTTCTGATTGTTGAAGGCTTTCACAACTGGGATCACTGGGGTGTTGTGTGGTTTCCGGGCTCTATGGCTGTGTTCTAGTATAAAAGTCGAACAAACGAACGAATAGTAGCATTTTCTCCTGACGTTTCGCCTGCATCTGTGGCTGGCATCTCCAGAGGATCTTCAGAGGATCTTCTGAAGATGCCAGCCACAGATGCAGGCGAAATGTCAGGAGAAAATGCTGCTAGTACACGGCCGTACAGCCTGGAAACCACACAGCACCCCAATTTCTGATAACTTTAACAAGGTCAGAAACTGGCTCATGATACATCAGCCTCTAGTATCCTGTTATGCCCCCTTTAGGACAGCATTGAGCACTGTGTTTGGTAAACCAGCTATATTTTTAGTAAAGGTAAAGATAGTCCCCCTGAGCAAGGACGGGGTTATTACTGACCCATGGCGTGGCAACACATCATGACGTTTACTTGGCAGACTGTGTTTTTGGGATGGTTTGCCGTTGCCTCCCCCAGCCCCCGACACTTTATCCCCAACAAGCTGGGTAGTCATTTTACTGCCCTTGAATAGGTGGAAGGCTGAGTCAATCTTGAGCCAGCCACCTGAAACTGAATCTTTTATCCGTTGGGATTGAACTCACTCAGGTTGTGAGCAGAGCTCTGACTGCAGTACTTCAACTTTCCCTGCTGCACCACAGGACTCAGGTGTTTTATTAGCCACCTGAAATTTTATTTCATCTCACTTAAACCCTTCTCATCTGCACTGTGGCTCCAGCAAGGTTAGAGAGAGGAAGGCGGGGGGGAGGGAGAAGAGGGAGCCCAGATTACAGTGATTATTTTTAGAGGCCGCAGGCAGGAAGAGTGGCAAAAATAGTTTGTGGCGATTGTGGTCCACAGAAAGAATAATTTCCTGGCCACCCCTCTCATGGCCATACCTCGCCTTACTCTGCCAGGTTGACAAAGGCAGAAAGTTTGAACAGCTGTGTGTTATTTCTCCTAAGAGAATGAAAATTAACTGAAATTCCCCTGTTCAAACCTGGCTTCAACTGCGATGTTTACTTATTTAAAATGTTTCTGTTGCTCTCTTCCAAGCAAGCTCAAGACTGCTCATCACAGAAGTTTAAAATGAACTCATCTTAGGCAAACCACTGTCCTTTCTTCTTTCCAGATGTGGTGTCAGGATTCCACTGGCTCACCATGCAGGGTTGTTGTGAGGCTCTCTAAAACAATGCGCTGTCAAACTGCTTTGAATGATCTGAAGCACAATGTGAATACCTACCTACCTACCTACCTACCTACCTACCTACCTACCTACCTACCTACCTACCTACCTACCTACCTACCTACCTACATCTATCTATCTATCTATCTATCTATCTATCTATCTATCTATCTATCTATCTATCTATCTATCTATCTATCTATCTATCTATCTATCTATCTATCTATCTATCTATCTATCTATCTATCTATCTATCTATCTATCTATCTATCTATCTATCTATCTATCTATCTATCTATCTATCTATCTATCTATCTATCTATCCAATCTATCCAATTTCTAAACCGCCCACCCCCGAAGGGCTCTGGGTGGTATACACCAGGCCAGAAATAGTATTACATACAAGAGGCCAAAACAACAATGCACAGAATAAAATAAATTAATTCAGGTTAAAACAATTTACAAAATATAAAACTAGCAGCATCAATACAGTACAATACGATACAACAAAATTATAACAAAATTATAAAAGTGTGTGGCGCCCGAACCCAAGGCCGGGCGGGGGTAGCAGTGTAGATTAGATGTTATATTGGGCGTGCCAATGATGGAATGGCACGCAACACAGGGGCATCCCATATAATTAACAATATGCAAATTAGAAGGAGGGGGGGCAAACTATAGGATATTTTCTCCCTCATTCATATTTTCTCCCTCATTCATATTTCATATGGGCACTGGTGGTGTCTGGACTGGCAAGGCCACAGCAGGGTGGGTGGGGTGGGTGCCTTGAGGGTTTATCAGACCCATGAGCCAGCTGAGGCAACCCCACCCTCACTCCCAATCTTGCCTGGCGAGCTGGGTGGGGGGTGTTTCCTCAGCTGCCTCATGGGTCTAATAAGCCCCCCAACGGGCCGCACGCAGCCCCAGGGCCTCATGTTTGACACCCCCCTCCCCCCCCGCGGTACACCATGCTGGCTCTGAAGCCATGTCAGATACTCTCAACCTAACCCTGTGGTGGCGAACCTTTGGCACTCCAGATGTTATGGACTGCAATTCCCATTAGCCATGCTGGCAGGGGCTGATGGGAATTGTAGTCCATAACATCTGGAGTGCCAAAGGTTCGCCACCACCGAGAGTGTTTGTGAGGATAAAATAGGAAAAGGAGAATGATGTATATCACGCTCCGCTCCTTGGAGGGAGAGTCCAGAATGTAGCAGACGGGTGGGGGCGGGGCGAACCTGGGTGCCCCAGGGCCGGTCCTACATTTTAGCCACTGTACAACCCTGACTAGTTGGGGAGCACCTTCCAAGTGGCCCATGAAATCCGGGGCCTTTATCTGAAGCTTTCAGCCTGGGCTGAGCAGTTGGGGCAAGTCAGTGGGAGAGTTTGGACTTGGCTGACGGCTCCCATGCAGGAGGGAAAAAACAATCCTTATTGGCTCAGTACAGGAATGTTTTTGTCCTGCAAGCCTGCCGTTTAGTCTGGCGCACAATAAGCCAGCGTTTTTATCTGATGCTTTGAATGAGCCTTTGTTGGCGGAAATATTGTTAGTTTTGGCTTGGAGAGAGCAGAATTCACACGTCCAGTTCTGCAGAAAGAGAAATTAGGTTAAAAATAAAAAAGAAATGCCTCCCAGGAGAAAGGATGCCAGGACGCCAAAGTACCTTCTTGACCCTGGTGTTTGAGTGCATGCACCCAGTTCTTATTTACTGTCTTGTTTTTAATGGTACTGGCTCCCAGTAGAATTCCGGGTCACTTTCAAGGTGTTGGTATTAACCTTCAAGGCCCTTCGCGGCTTGGGACCCTCATACCTTTGTGACTGTCTCACCCCATATGTCCCAAGTAGGCCTCTGTGGTCGGCAGAGGCCAATTTACTGGTGGTCCCTGGCCCCTCCATTATGCGACTGGCCTCTACCCGGGCCAGGGCTTTCACGGCCCTGGCCCCTGCCTGGTGGAACGCCCTTCCATCAGACGTGCGGGCCCTGCGGGACCTTGGAGAATTCCGCAGGGCCTGTAAAACAGTTTTGTTCCACCGGGCTTTTGGTGAGGCCGGCCGCGGACCCCCCCCCCCCCCAGGATGCCCGCATGCTACGTGCCATCTTACCATCAGCACGTCTAATATAATATCTGACTGACACTGCTACCCCAGCTTTGGATTTACCCTCTCTTTATTTGCTAGAATCTTGTTGAATAGTTCCTTAAATAGCTGTTTGTTCCTGTGAAGGCCTGCCTATTCACTGAGATCTCGGCCTCTGCTGCGCTTCAGAGCGAGGCCTCCATGGTTTTAGCACCACCATTCTGGAATATGGAATTCCCTAGGACAGTGGTGGCGAACCTATGGCACGGGTGCCAGAGGTGGCACTCAGAACCCTCTCTGTGGGCACGTGCAGAGTTCGTCATGGGGAGGGAAATCGCCCCCTCCCCCCACAAATCTAGGCTGGCCAGGGCCACTGGGCTTGATTATTAGCATTAAACCTAAGACCTAGTTTTGGGGAAGCCGTGTAGGTAACCCTGTTAAGCTGTTAAACCCCACTGATTTTCATGTGAAGAACTAAAGCGTGATCCTTTACCTGAGAGAAAGCTCGGTTGCTGGCAATGGGGCTTGCTTCTGAGTAAACCCACCTAGGGACATGATTCACCCGTTGGAAGAGTTGCACGGTTGCCTCAAAGCAAAGCCACCGACGACCACCAGGTTTACTCCTGAGTAGTGCACACCTCAGAGCCAACTGTTTTTTTCTAAACTAAAACCTCAGTATTGAGGTTAAATTGCTGTTTTGGTACTTTGCGATAAGTAAGTGGGTTTTGGGTTGCAATTTGGGCACTCGGTCTCAAAAAGGTTAGCCATCATTGCCCTAGGAAGTCTCCATAGGATCTCTGGTGTTTGTGCACTAGGTGAAGGTCTGGTGTTTTAAGTTGCTCATTTCCTTATTATAATTTGTGTGTCACTTTGTTGTGGTTTATATGCTGCTGTTTTATTGCGGTGTGCATTAACAACAATTTTGTAGCTTTGATAATTTCCTTCATTGTTATTTAAGTTTTGTGTGTTGGCTTTTCTTATTTTTTATTATTAAATCCCCACTAAACAAGTTAGAAGAAGAGTTGGATGTATACCCCCACTTTTCTCTACCTCAAAGAATCTCAAAGTGACTTACAAACTCTGTCCCTTCCTCTCCCCACAATGGACACGTGAGGTAGGTAGGGCTGAAGAAGAACCGTGACTGGCCCAAGGTTACCCAGCTGGCTTCATGCGTAGGAGCGGAAACAAATCCAGTTCACCAGATAAGAGTCCATTGCTCACGTGAAGGTGTGGGGAATCAAACCCCACTCTAAACTGAAGTCCATTGCTCTTAACCACTGTACCACGCTGGCTCTCTTTTTGGGAACGGGAGAGTGGGATAAAAATAATGTTAGGAGACAGAAACATGCAGCTTACTTTTTATGATAACAGCCTACTGCATTGTTCTTCATTTTGTGAGCTGCAACTTTCCTCTGGAGGGAAAGAAGGCAGTAGAACGCGGGAAACCTACTGCTGGGCTGCTGTATAGTCACCATTCATTTCAGAGGGATGCCCTGAAACAGTGACAATCCACAATCCAATCCAATCTATCCAGTGTCAAGTCAAACAAACCTGGCCAGTGTCAACAAATGCCCTTTGGAGCAGAGTATTTCAAGGGCCACCGATTTATTATTAAGAAAGTTTTCATCCTGGAATGGAACTTGCCTGAGGCGGCTTAACAAAATTATAAACACATAAAAGATTGAAAGTCAGGCCGGGTATTCCCTTCTGCTCCTTGGAGCTGTATCCAGCATCTCCACTGCATCATTCTTGCTTAAAGAAAAGCATGTTGGCTTGTTGGAGGATTGTTGTCTGTCACTCTTGAACACAACTACTGCTTTAAACAACAAACAAATGACAAAAGTGGCATTTTTAGGAGAGCAGGAAAGTCCTGGAGCCCCTGGCAATGGGTGTGCAAGCCCAAATTTTCTCTTGTCCCTCGGACCATCTTGGGGGTCGTGAGACCTGTGGGGCAGTGGCGCCTGTCTTGATCTTGTGGTCCTGGAAGTTGCCTCACGTTGCCGTTCTCTGTGTTTGTGAGAAAGAGGGAGTCTTTTGTCTTACGTCTGCACTGGGCCCCTCATGGAAAGGCCAGGCCCCTCAGAAGGACGAGTGCTGTATTGGCAGACTTTCCTAGTCATGGTTAGTGTACCAGAAGGCCAATGTGTGCTTTGTGGCTGAACAGATTTTATGGCGGTATCGCTTAATGGAATAGGCAGTCAGATACAGCAGCTGTAAAGGTGGGTGGAAGCTGTGTTTAATAGCATGGTATGCAAGCATCTGGGGATATAAATGCCTTTTTTGTTGTGGGGAAAGGGAGTAGGCATGGTTTTCTTATACAGACTTGGTTAACATTCAGAGAACAGCACACATTTTTCCTGTTGCAAATATCTGTGGTTTCTGCTGACTTTCAAAGCATTAGCAGGGAAAGAAGGTGAGCAGATCATTATATTTTATCCTGCTTTGTCACAAGACAAAGTAGGTCACAAAGGAAAAAGTTTAGCATCTTAGACAGCAGACTTCATAGAGTGCGCTCAAGAAGAGGACTGCTGTTTTGACATCCAAACTGCTGAGGTTTCTATCCTTTTTGTCTCTTCTCATTCCAAAATTTTAGAGGAGGTTTTTGCTCCGTAGTTGTGAATTCTAGAAACCTTCAGTTAATTCCACCCCCTGAGATTGTCAGACTTTAACATGTGCCATGAGGTGTTGCATTTGAAACTTGAGTTCTGTGCTGTGTTCAGAAGTGTAGCCAGTGTTGTGTTCCCCCAGACCCCAGTCTTCATGTGTAGTGGATCCATTTATTAAAAAGCACAGTGAGGACGGACTCCCACTGTGTCTATAGCTATATTCTACCCCAAGTTTTAGTAGTAGACAAAGCGGGCTGCCCTGTGTTCAGATGAGAGGGGGAGGCAGCCGGCTGTCTGCTCTGTCTAGACTGTCATGGACCCGATTACCACCGCAAGCCATGACAGGATTATTTCAGTAATAATGCCGGCTTTGGTGCTCCCAGGAAAAATCAAAGCAGCTGTCTCTGCAGTGGCAGGTGCAGGTTTTTGGATCCTTTGGCCTGGCTCTAAATCTTCCTTTTTCCCAGCCTTTGCAGGTGTTCTTGTGTCTGATGTGGCCATGTTTCTCCATGAGTGTTTTGTGCCTCTTCAGAGAGAACAAAGGTTAAGCCTGGACAAGAAACTTCCATGGTGCATTTTGTGGTTTCTCTTCCCATTTTCTTCTCAAATACTCCTCCTGTGTCTTTCTATAACCATCTGAGAATTATTGCTTTGTGCACATGGAAAGGTTTTCTGCAAATGTGTAATTTACGCTGTTTGTCTGTGACTGTAATAAACCAATACCTGATTTCTTTGTACAAAAGTGTTTGAGGTCTGGGGAGGCATTTCCCTTTCAACAGCCAGGCAGCCCGTTCATATTGGCCTTAGCATCCCTCTCACTGTCTGAGCAGAGCATGAGCAACAGCTGCCTAGGCGCTGTCTTGTGTTCTAAGCACACCTGAAGAAGCAACACAGTTTTTTTTTAAAGCTGAGTTTTCCAAGGAAAATATTTTATCAGTAAAATGCTCTGCCCCCTGGCAAAGTGAAGCCCCTGTTCTCTCTGGCTGGATCAGCATTTCCTCACTGATAAGCTTCTTATGTGTTGGCTTCACTGGAGCCGCCTGTCTGAGCATCTGCTGGTTTTTCTGCTGTCGCTCTGGGAGAGAGAGCAGAAGAGAAGCACCTGTCCTCTCTCGTTCCCATCTCTTGTAGTTCACTGTAAATCTGACTTGAGTTCACCAGTGAGAATCTTCCACCAGGTGCAGCCAGTGCTGAATGGAGAGAGCTCTGTTGGCTCTGCTAATCAGAATCCAAACTGAGCCCAGGACTGGGGCATGGGGCTGCTTTGAAGTGGGCAGGTTAACAGCAGTGGTGTAGGAGGTTAAGAGCTCATGTATCTAATCTGGAGGAACCGGGTTTGATTCCCAGCTCTGCCGCCTGAGCTGTGGAGACTTATCTGGGGAATTCACATTAGCCTGTGCACTCCCACACACGCCAGCTGGGTGACCTTGGGCTAGTCACAGCTTCTCGGAGCTCTCTCAGCCCCACCCACCTCACAGGGTGTTTGTTGTGAGGCGGGGAAGGGCAAGGAGATTGTAAGCCCCTTTGAGTCTCCTGCAGGAGAGAAAGGGGGGATATAAATCCAAACTCTCCTCTTCTTCTTCTTCTTCTTCTTCTTCTTCTTCTTCTTCTTCTTCTTCTTCTTCTTCTTCTTCTTCTTAACGTGTTGTGCTGGACCTCTGTCAGCCTTCTGCTAATGCGGTTACCCAAAAAAATTTCTTCTATTTCTTTGCAGCGGCAAGTTGGTTTCCCCCAAGTGGAAGAATTTCAAAGGCTTAAAGCTTCAGTGCAGGGATAAAATCCGGCTCAACAACGCCATCTGGAGGGCATGGTATATTCAGTGTAAGTATGGCCGTCCAAAACCTGCTTTAGCAAGACCCGAGCATCAGTCAACAACATGCACTAAAGACCCTTCGCTCATTAACGGGTTGTCTGCCATCACTGCTGGTCGAAGTGAATGACCAAGCTGGGAAAATCCAGCATTTGCTTCAACATGGAACTTCCCCATACAGGTGTTCACTTCTACCAGCAGTGATCTTATGTTCAAATAAACACATTCTCTTTCCAGATCAGTCTCTTAATTCCTTCCTGCAGGGAGAGAGGCTGGGGGCAGGAAGGAAGGAAGCTGAGTGAATCTGAGGTTTTTGGGATGGGGGGGGGATGGAACTATGAATGAATAGGCTTGTTGGTGAGAAGATCCCTTGGACTTCTGGAACCTCAGGAGTTTACATCAGTTCCACTGATCATGTTCTATTCTCCCCCTGTCCTGTATGCAGTATTGGGGGGGGGGAGTGCACCGCCCTGATTAAGCAGCAGCTGAATCTCTGTTCTGCGACTTTCTCAGGGCAGTGGTTCAATCTGACCCTTCTCCTACCTCCTCCTGAGACACTGTGGTTCCCGTTTCTGTTGTAGATCTAGAGAAGCGAAAGAACCCCGTTTGCCATTTTGTGACTCCCCTGGATGGTTCTGTGGAGGTGGACGAACACCGTCGCCCTGAGGTATGTCCCAGAGGAAGGAGAAGATCCAGTCGTGTCTGGCTGGCTGATTTCGATTTACATGCGCTGCCTAATATCCTCCTCTTTGCGGGTTCAATGCAAAAACAAAGTAGAATAGCAAAACATTGACGGGGCATAATGTGACAGAAAAAAATAAAGTAGCAAAAAAGACGAATGTAGCATACAAAACAGTATTAAATAGTGCATCAAAAATTACTAAATTTTTGCATAAGTTGAAAAGGAGTTAATAGTACAGTTGAATCAAATTACGTGAGTCTGAAAGAAAATCAGCAACTTATAAAATGTCTGAAGAATACAGCTTTGTTGGTCTGGTGCTGTGAAGAAATTCAGAGGCAGGCAAAAGGTTAGACCAGGGGTGTCCAACTCTGGCACTTCAGATGTTCATGGACTACAATTCCCATCAGCCCCTGCTGGCATGGTTAATTGGTGTTTTCTGGGAGATGCGATTTTTAAATGGAAGTACAGCATGACCAAGCACATTTTCTACTATTCCCTCGGCTGCTCCTGTGTAAAGACAGAGGGGCGGGGCTGTGGCTCAGTGGATGGAACACCTGCTTTTCATGTAGCCGGTCCCAGGGTCAGTCCTTGGCATTTGCAGCTGATGCTGTGTGTTGAGATCCTGGAAGAGCCACTGCCGGTCAGGGGAGGGAGGCAGCAGACCTTGAGAATAATATTTTTCCTCCTTTTATTTCTCAGGCTATTACGACAGAAGGGAAGTATTGGAAACGGCGAATAGAAATAGTCATCAGAGAGTATCACAAGTGGAGGACCTATTTTAAGAAAAGGGTAAGCTTGTTTCTAGATCCAGTATTTTAAGGAAAAATTGTGTAGCTTACCAATGAATTAGCATACTGATGAATTAACTGTTGGTTCACCATTAAAAACTAAGCAGTGTTTGTTCTGGTAGTACACTAAGGCTGATTCCGCATGGTCCAAAAACAGCAGTGTGAAAACGGTGTGAAAACAGTATAAACCCTTTTACACCGTTTTAAACCCTTTTACACTGTTTTCACACCGTTTTCACACTGCTGTTTTTGGCCCATGTTGAATCAGCTTAAGTGTTTCCATGGTGCATTAGAGAGTTCTAAGTGTTTAGTGTATGTATTGTCAAAGGCTTTCACGGCCGGAATCACTTGGATGCTGTGTGGTTTCCAGGCTGTATGGCCGTGTTCTAGCAGCATTCTCTCCTGACGTTTCGCCTGCATCTGTGGCTTGATCCTCTGAAGATGCCAGCCACAGATGCAGGTGAAACATCAGGAGAGAATGCTGCTAGAACACGGCCATACAGCCCGGAAACCACACAGCACCCAAATGTTTAGTGTATGTTTACAACAACCATAGAAGGCGGGCTGCCGTGTTGCAGATGAGAACTGAGACAGGCAGAGGAGGAAGATGAGCTGTAGCCATAGAATGAGCTTGTGGCAAATGCACAGTGGAAGCAGGCTCTTACAGTGCATCCCAAGCAGAGTTACCCTTTTCTAAATCCACTGATGTCAGTGGGCGCTGAAGGGTGCATCTCTGCTTAGCATTGCCCTGTTAGCCCTAACATCCCAATTCTGTTGAATTGCCCAGGGTAAGCTTGGAGTACCCATCGCAGTCTTCATCAGTAAGTACGGTGGAGTACCCATCGCAGTCTTCATCAGTAAGTGTGCTGGGCCCAGGTGGGGGCTCCACCGTCTGCTGTCTCCCTAATGATCTTGATGTTTCAAAACCTCTGTTTTTCTTTTTGTTCTCCAGTTACAGAAACACAAAGATGAAGACCTCTCCATCTTGGTTCGGGTAGGTGTTACATTGGCCTTCATTTGTTTCTCTTGGAGGAAGTCCAAAACTGTACCCTGAGATCGGCCATGTCCCAGCACTGTTTACTGTTGGTTAGGAAGAGTGCGTTTGTTTGGGAAGCCTCTTTCTTCCTCACTCCCCCCCACCCTTCTTAAAATGGAGAGCAGCACAGAGCTACAAAATGGAACTGAGGTGAATGGTGCTGGCATTGGAAGAGTCACCTGGCCCTGATAGTTTGATCCAGCAAAACACTGTGGTGTGGTGTTTTAAGAGCAGGTGGATTCTAATCTGGAGAACCGGGTTTGATTCCCCGCTCCTCCACCTGAGTGGCAGAGGCTTATCTGGTGAACCAGGTGTGTTTCTGCACTCCTACACTCCTGCTGGGTGACCTTGGGCCAATCACAGTTCTCTCAGAACTCTCTCAGCCCCACTGATTTCATAAGGCGTCTGTTGTGGGGAAAGGAAGGGAAAGGAGCTTGAAGGCCACCTTGAGTCTCCTTACAGGAGAGAAAGATGTGGTATAAATCCAAACTCTTCTTCTATTTACATAGCAGAAGTGTCTGAATTTTGAAGGGACAGTACGAGGGTAATCCTAATGAAATCCACCATCCCCACAAGTATAATAAATCAGATCACTCCCAGACGGAGCTACAGAGGCCAACAGTTTGCCCTCTCCATAATCTACTAGAAGCAATAACGAGAGCTATTGACAAAGGTTAGCGGCTGAACCCCCACACCCCACACCCCTAAAATTCAAGTGCGACTTATCCAGATTGTGATGGCCTGTGTTTAACTCTTCTGCCCAACAGCTCTGTTAGCAGGATCATTCACATGTACCACTACAGCCCCCCACCATTACCTAACCGAGATGTAAACCCTTCTCTCCAAGTTCCGCTTGAAAGAAACCATGCCCCAAATGCTTCATTCCAGACTTGTGGCACTCCAGGATTTTATCCTTAACATTCCTCCCCTTCGGCACTCCCCAGGACGATGACATGTTGCTGTGGCATAAAGACAGGTACGGCCAGGAGAGTCCCGTACCCATGGAACTGGACTCCTTCTTCAGTACAGACATGCTCATGTCAGAGTTGCCGGACACCCTCTTCTCCACACTGTCTTCTCACCAACCGGTTTCCTGGCCGAATCCCAGAGACATCGGTAAGGTCCTCACCTTTTTCATCCCGCTTCCTTGATTTTTTTTTTCTAGCTGGATGAAGAAACTCTCTCTTTCTGTCCAAGTGGGCTTCCATTAGCTGCTTGTAGGTTGGCCCGGCTGATGGAATTCCACAAAACTTTAGTTGTGTGGTCTTGCATGGCAGGGGGCTGGACGTGATGGCCCTTGTGGTCCCTTCCCACTCTATAATCCCATGATGCTGCTGGGGTCTGCCCATGCACCAGCCAGGGCTGCTGGGGACAGAGTGTGCAGGTGATGCAGGCAACAGAGCATCGTCAGCAGGAGGAGGGCTTGTGAGTGGGAGAAGGTGGGAGGCACACAGGTGGAGGGCAGGAAGGGAATGAGTGGTTTCTGGTGGTGGGCAGACATTATTATTTATTTACTTATATATTTTATTTAATATACCGCCCTATCCCTGAAGGGCTCAGGGCGGTGTACAGTATAAAATATCACATATAAAAATATACATACAATTTAAAACAATTATGTCCTAAAGCAGATTATGTCCCAAAACAGTGTCCCACGAAACTCTTACGTAACCCTCCCACAGTAAAAGAATAATGGGTCCCGATGCTGTTAGGGACCCATATAGAATCTTGAGAACTGGAGCACCTTCAGCGGCTGGTCTCTCCAAAGGCCCGGTGGAACAACTCGGTCTTATAGGCCCTGCGGAATTCTCCAAGGTCCCGCAGGGCCTGGACGTCTGGTGGGAGAGTGTTCCACCAGGCCGGCGCCAGAGCCGTAAAGGCTCTGGCCCGAGTGGAGGCCAGCCGCGTCATTGAGGGGCCAGGGACCTCCAGTAAGTTGGCCTCTGCTGAACGCAGAGGTCGAGCCAGGACATATGGGGTAATGCGGTCCCGAAGGTGGCCCCTGGTGCTGTCTCTCAGAACCTGGAACTAACCAGTGCGTGTTTAAAGTGCTGGAATGGATTTTGAATTCAGGCCCTGAAAAGGTGACTGCTCTCACTCCATATCTCCCCCACCCAAGGAGGTCTGAAAAAAACACATTGGAGATTCTCTCTGCACCTCCTTGTGATACTTTGCTTGTGTTTGAATCTTCCAGCTCACGTAGGAAATGCCGACATGATACAGCCGGGTCTTAGTCCTCTCCAGCCCAACTGCATGGATACTTTTGAATTTTTTCAGGGTGAGAATTAATTTTTTAAAAAAATATATGCTTAATTTGACAATGTAACATCTCCGGTCTCTGCTGACAGCTGTTTAAAGCATTTATGTGCAGAAAAGGGTCTTTGTGCTAATATGACTCATCACGTTAACTCATCATGTAATTTCCCAGTTTTGTGTTCTGTTCCGTGTGTAACTGTGACAACCGGGCTAACCAGAGAAAATTCTTCAAGAACCTTCCTTTCGATCAAGGGGGCCGTTCGGCTGCTCTTGGAATTGGACTGTGGTTAATGTAATAGCAGCCCAACAGAACTCCATTATAAGCATAAGCATAAGCATAAGCATTTTATTGTCATTGTGCACGCACAATGAAATTTACAGCAGCATTCCTCGATGCACACAATTTCAGACTCATACATCATCCTCACTTTCCCCTTCCTCCACCCATCCCTACACAGCCCCAAATACATCAATATGGAAGCTTAATGCCGAGGTTTAGCATAGCCACAGCTCTAGAGTAGAAGCTGTCTCTAAGCCTCTTGTCCTAGATTCTGAGGGGCCCTGTAGCGTCTGCCAGATGGTGGCAGGTTAAAAAAAGAGGGTGCTGGCTGAGACGGGTCCCTCAGAATATTTTGGGCTTTATTTAGGCTTCGGGAATTATAGATTTCTTCCAAGGAGGGAAGAGGGCAGCCGATAATCCTTTGTGCAGTAGTGATCACCCTTTGGAGCGCCTTCCTATTCACCACTGTTCAACTGGAGAACCATACACAGAGGCAAGGTAGGTTAGGACACTCTCTATAGCACAGCGGTAAAAGGACACCAGGAAGTTTCCATCCAGTTGTTGCTTTCTTTAAAAGTCTCAGAAAGTACAGTCTTTGCCTGAGCTTTCTTTAACCACCGCTGACAGTCTGTATGCGCCAGGTCAAGTCCTCTTTAATCATGACTTGCCTTAGAAATTTAAAACTAGCCACCCGCTCCACTTGATCTCCATTTATAGTCAAGGGCTGAATTTCTGAGCTATTCCTTCTATAGTCCACTATGAGCTCCTTTGTCTTGTTAGTGTTAAGAACCAGGTTATTTTCCCTGCACCATGAGAGCAGTCGGTCCACTTCATTCCGATAGGCAGACTCATCCCCTGCAGAGATGAGCCCCACCACTGTTGTGTCATCAGCAAATTTGATATTGGTGTTACTATGATAGACAAGAGTACAGTCATATGTATAAAGGGTGAACAGTAAAGGACTCAACACACAGCCCTGTGGCGTTCCCTCTGGGAACGTCCAGACAAGAAGTCCCTAATCCACAAACAGATTGAATGTGAGAGTCCAAGATCCACAAGTTTTGTCACCAGTCTTTGTGGCGAGATTGTATTAAATGCGGAACTAAAGTCCGCAAAGAGCATTCGCACATAATTCCCCTGATGTTCCCAATGCGTCAAAGCAGTGTGGAGGCTAATGGCAGTGGCGTCCTCCGTAGATCTATTAGTCCGATATTTATTTTTTATATTTATTTATTATTATACTTTTATACCGCCCCATCCCAAGGGGCTCTGGGCGGTGTACAACATGAATCTCAGTACAAATAAATATGGTTAAAACCTTTAAAAACAGCAGTAGAAAAATAAGAGGCGTCCAAATACCCTAATTTTAAATCCTCCCCTAAGAGGGAGGGAATAGCGAGTCCTATTAGATAGAAGGACTCAGGTGTTAAGAGCTAAAGGGGGGGGGGGGGCACCTTCAGCGGCTGGTCCCTCCAAAGGCCCGGCAAACTGATGTTTATCAAATGTATCTGGAAGGCAAGAACTAATATGCCTATGGACCAGTTTTTCAAAACACTTCATGATGATGGGGGTGAGTGCCACTGGTCTATGGTGCAATATTCAGTGCAATGTTCAGTTTCTCTGGGAACTGTCTAGTTGGGCAGAAAGGGGATGGCTGAGCTCCTGCTCCAGTACCTAAAATTCAGCAATTTACTGCCTCTGAATATGGAAGTTCCATTTGTAGCTCCTGCACTTCATAACTGACAACAGCTGCATCCCCTGTGAATGTTTCTAATCCCTTTAGGCGTATCAATCTAGAGTTCCATCCGCACATCTTCAGCAGTGAGCTCTGTGAGCTGGTCCCTTGAAGAATTAGTCACTTTATTTGGTACCACCATATAAGAGTCATGATAAGATGGTGAAATGCCAGTTGCAACTCTTCAAGCTGGTCCCGTAGGGCCATTTAGCAGGATGTGGAACAAAATTTGCAAACCTTGGGTGGTCTGAAAGTCCTGTTACTACAATCCAAAGAGCTCCCCCGCCCCAATTTGCTCTGTGTTCCAACACCTCCATGCCCCCCCCCCAATGAAGGCTTTCAGTTTTTATTACCAGAATTCAGCAAGGTACAGGCAAAAGATGAATTAGGGTGGCCAAGATCTGAAATAAATGCCTGTAAGACCCTCTAATAATACTTTCTTCTTCTTCGTCAGACCTTTTCTCATCCAGCCGTTCCAGTAGTTACACCACCCCCTCTGTTCCTGCTCCCAACCACGTCATGGTAGATGCCTGCAGCCATCCCTCCCAGGTGAGAAGGATTCTTGCACGTGAGGTTGTGTGATCTCTCTCAACTTTTATTTTATTTATTTTTTATTTTGTTTTGATTTATATCCCGCCCTTTCCCCCTAAGGCTTTAATACAATCCTCCCAGTTGTTAGATAACTTTGCTGTAGACTCCCTTCAGTTATCTGATTTTGACCATCTCTGTGGTGTGACTCTGAGCCAAGAAGACCTTGAGCAAAAATATTTCACGTGCCTGTTGAGTTTGGTTGATTGTAAACTTTTTATATGTGTAATAAAGATTCTGATACGATGTATGCATCTGTGTAACAAATGAGCCTGAGGCTTGTGGACTTCGCTTTTATTCTTATTGTCATCCTTGACAAGTAAGGATACAGATACAAGGAAGTTTTTGTAAATTGGAAGTAGTAGTGGTAAATTTCCTTCAGGCTGCCAGAGTGCCCTAAGAAGAAGAAGAAGAGTTTAGATTTATATCCCCCTTTCTCTCCTGTAGGAGACTCAAAGGGGCTGACAATCTCCTTGCCCTTCCCCCCTCACAACAAACACCCTGTGAGGTAGGTGGGGCTGAGAGAGCTCCAAGAAGCTGTGACTAGCCCAAGGTCACCCAGCTGGCGTGTGTGGGAGTATATAGGCTAATCTGAATTCCCCAGATAAGCCTCCACAGCTCACGTGGCAGAGCTGGGAATCAAACCCGGTTCCTCCAGATTAGATACACGAGCTCTTAACCTCCTACGCCACTGCTGCTAAGGTCTTTATTTTTTGTGACATCTATTTTCCAGCTTCCTAGCAGAGAAGAGTCTGTGGTTGTCCACCCCTCACCCCACATTTTATCATCGCATCAATTCTGTATGAGTCCAGAGTCTGGCCCAGATTTTACCAGTAGCCAAGCTCAGGATTAGAACTTGAGTCTCGTTGGTCCCCAGCAGATTCACACTCGGCTATGCCAAGCTGGGGGTAATTGCTGAGACAGTTTTATTCCAGTAGGCAGGTTGGTAACAAAAAAGAGGCTGAGGGCTGTTGCTTTTGTGGAATTTTTTTTTAATTTTGTTTTTTTACATTTCTACCCCGCCCATCCCCGAAGGGCTCAGGGCGGCATCCAACACAAATAAAACATAGAAGTTAAAAGCAACAATAAATAGCAGCTCTAAAATACAATAAAACCCCAAGCAGATAAAAGATGGTGATTTCAACCCCAGATCCCTCCCACAGGAGGCCAATAATAACCAGCTGTTAACCCGGCTGACCTCCTGGAAAAGCCCAGCGGAAGAGCTTCACCTTACAGGCCCTGGCTCAGTTGTTTGCAAGGTGAGGACAGGAACCGGGCTGAGGCAGGTCCTGGGTTTCTCCGGCTCTTTTGTAGCTCAGAGGCACAAAAGTTCTTGGCTCGTGTTCAGCCTCCCTGTTCACAGAGCCTTGCTACTCTCTCTCTCTCCCTCTCTAGACTGCAGAGCTGTCCTCGGGGCCTTTGCCCAACTCGCTCCCACCTGTGAACCTCAGCGAAGCGCTTGTTGGCACCTCAGTGCCTGCCTCCATCATTCCCGGCGTGGCTGACATTGGTGCTGATCTCCGCCTGAGAACTGGAGCCTCCTTCTTGCAACCACCGGGTTTCAACACTGAGCCGCCTCTGAGCGGGCAGCAGCCGTTCCTGCCTTCGTTCCCAGCTCTGATGCCGCTCCTTCAACCCCCGCAGCAGGCGTCCGTGTCTCTGGATGCAGGCATGCCCTCTCAGACATCCTTGTTTGCTTCTCCGGAGCCCCCAAAGCTCGGGCTCAGCAAATCCTCCGTGATCACCCACACCGCTTCTGCTACCCCCACGCACAACGTGCCCGCGACCACCTTCAGCCACAGCCAGAGCGGCCTCCTGGCAACCCAGCAGCCAGGAGCAGGAGTGCCTTGCAACCTGACCCTCCAGACTGCCGTCGTGCAGGGACAGTCTCTGCTGCAGCCCCAGGGCACCTTCGCGGTCCCCTTGCCCAGCACCGGGACTAGGCCCAAGAAGCCACCGAAGCTCGTGCCTGCTCCAAAGCCGGAAACTGTGTCCTTAGTGTTGAAAAACACCTTTCTCGCCCCAGGTGAATTAGCTAGCGGTTTTTTGTGCCACTTTTTAGCTACAAGTCCTCAAGGTGAATATCCTGGGAACACCATTGGGGTGCGGGCGTGGAACCATTATTTTCCAGCGTGGCGTAGTTGATAAGAGAGGGTGGATTCTAATCTGGAGAGCCGGGTTTGATTCCCCACTCCTCCACCTGAGTGGCAGGGGCTTATCTGGTGAACCAGATGTGTTTTCGCACTCCTACATGCCTTCTGGGTGAGTTTGGGCTAGTCACAGTTCTTTGGAACTCTCTTAGCCTCCCTACCTCACTAGGTGTCTGTTGTGGGGAGAAGAAGGGAAAGGAGCTTGTAAGCCACCTTGAGTCTCCTTACGGGAGAGAAAGGTGGGGTATAAATACAAAACTCCTCTTCTTCCAACAAAGGGCTCATCATTAACAGCAGGGGTGCTGGTTTAGAGTTTTAGAAATCTCCTTCTGGGGGTCTCATTTTCTGCAGTAGCCATTTGGCAGATTTGCACTAATACCTTCGCTCTGGGGGGGGGAAAAAAACGCTCAGACATTCCAGTAACTGGCAAGCATAGAAAAAGCTGAGCTTGCATCCCCCCAGGAGGATTTATTTACACAACAGACAAACAGGGCATGTTTTTGTATTGGTCTTTTCTGGGGCAGGGGGCGGGCTGGACAGTCATTCCTTTAAGTCGGAGGTGGGCCCTCAAATGCTGCCTTGCCCAGAGCGAGAGAGAGGACGGATCCACCTTCACCAGCAGTCTCAATTTCCACCAGTTGTCGACTCTGCAAAGGTTTTTTTCCTGGTTTGGTTCACTGACGTTTCCATTTGAGACCACCTTCTGCATACCTGGACTGGTTCTTCCCAGGGAGTTGAGGCATTTGCTTTCCTCGGCAGCTCTGCCTTTATGTGGCTATTCCCTTGTCTCTAAAAAGTGGCTATTGGCCTTTCTCTGATATAACACGAACCTTAGTTATTCAATGGGCCTAAAAGGCAGGGACAGAGAGAGGCACTTAAGAGCTTGGCCTCCATGCCTGTGGTCTGGAATTGTTCCTGTTGTCTGCTGGTTTCCTATGATTGTTTCAGAGGCTAAGGGTGATGAAGAAAGAGATTTTTTTAAAAAAATCTGCTACTAATCCCAAGCGGGCTTATGTTGTGCTAGCATGGTGTAGCAGTTAAGAGCAGGTGCACTCTAATCTGGAGAGCCGGGTTTGATTCCCCGCTCTGCCACTGGAGCTGTGGAGGCTTATCTGGTGAACCAGATTAGCTTGGGCGCTCCAACACATGCCAGCTGGGTGACCTTGGGCTAGTCACAGTTCTTTGGAGCTCTCTCAGTCACACATTTATCCAATAATGGATTCTCTGGGAAATTCTGATAGAACGCCCGTGTGGCGAGACAATTCTCTGGCTCGTAATCTCTAGCTTCGGGGACAACTGGCGGATCCTGTGGTTAGATACCCTCTGGCCAATGAGCCTGCTTTCAAATGAGGTTCAGCCCAGCATGCCTCCGAATGTCCTGCATGTCACTTCCACCCTGCAACAAGCTGGCCTCCTGCTCTCTCCACCCATCTGAAAAACCACACAGCCCCTCTCTTCTCCAGCTGCAGGAGAGAGCAAGATGCCGAAGCCCAGAGTCATCTTTTCTTACCTGTAAATGGGAATGGAGCCACTGTGCGACTCGGTTGAAAGTCTGATCTTTCCCATCACGTGGGTTGGCAGGGGGGGCACCGCCCTGGCCCCTCACTGGAAACTTCTTCCCTGGGACACGTCCTTTCTCTCTGTTTCCTTTCCCGGTTTTAACAGACCAGGTGATCGGGAGCAACAGCCACAGAAGGCCATTGCTTTCACATCCTGCACGTGAGCTCCCAAAGGCACCTGGTGGGCCACTGCGAGTAGCAGAGAGCTGGACTAGATGGACTCTGGTCTGATCCAGCTGGCTTGTTCTTATGTTCTTATGTTCTTAACTCCCATCCTCTTCCACAGCTGCCTTCCAGGGACCGCCCAGAGCTGTGATCGTCACTCCAGCCCCCATGAAGAGAGAAAGTGTTTTGGCCCCAAGGATCTCCCAACCCAATGTTGTCATTGCCCCATCTGGACTGGCCAGGGTAAGCAGCAGGTTCTTTCTCTGTGCGTGTGTGTGAAGGTGGGGGACTGTTCCCAAGACACGCCTTGCATTCTCTGCCTTCTGCCTTCCGTCCCCAGGCGCCCCAGACGACGGAATTCCACGGCAGCATCTTGCTCAGCCCCGGCCCGCCGTCTGGGAGCCCCCAGCCTGGGCCGGCCACCGTCCCACATCTCTTCTCTCCCGGTGCGATGCAGGATGCGTTGGTGAAAGGCGAGCAGGCCCTCCCCCGCCCAACCTGCCCACAAGTCCCCTCACCTGTCCCCAGTAAGTAGAAGAGGCACACCTGTGGGCGTCCATTGCTGTATCCCTAGAGCTGGGGTGAGGAAAAGCTTATTCTCAGCCCTAGTCTCCTTCAGCAAGCCCCGTGCAAAGGGAAGACAGTGACTTGCTGCACCAGGTCTACACAGCTGGGGCCTGGGCGTGTTTGGGCTGATTGTCCTTGCAAGCATGTTTGTTTGCCAGAATTAACGGATCCTGGAAATGGGACCGGAAATTTAGCATCAGGTAGCAGGTGGCTCATCTTGGGGGGGACGGGGGGAGCAGCTAAGAGAGGTGCATTTGAGAGGGAAAGAATGGAAGCACATTCCACGCGTGGTGTTCCCTTTGGTGATGTTGCTGCCGTCCTTCCCACGGCCACAGTTAAGCCCAAAGGAGCACAGTCCTTCCAGGTCACTTGCACAGCCAGGCAGTTACTTGTGAGCAGATCAGATGGTGGGGCCTCACTCACAGTTTTCTCCTGGGAAACGTGCACACATCTTCTTCTGGGTTTCAGGGCCATCGATGGTGGGGAGGGGAAAGGGAGAGGCTGATGTGGCTGCAGGAGCCAAACTGCTTTTTTAGGGCCTCAGGTTGACATAGATTTTGCCCCTGCAATGCCCCACCTGTGTAGGCTAGGCTGAGGCCAGGCGACCCTCCCAAGGTTACACAGCAAACTTTGGGACTGGCTGAGTGGGGGGTTGTCTCCTAGTCCAAACCTCCTAGCTCTTCTCTCCTCACGTACTGGTTGCTTTCTCAGGAAACCAACCTCCAAGCAACCCTAGAGCACGGCCATTCTAACATATCCATGGATATTCTGAATCACTCGTTTGAAGAATTGGTTTGCTGTAGAAAATCCCCCCAGGGCCCAGCTTGTTTCTCTCTCTCTCTTGTTTCTTAGGCAGAGACTGCCAGCCGTCGGGGCAGGCATCGCCCTGCGCCAGTCCCAGTCCTCAGTCACCACAGAACAACTGCTCAGGGAAAACCACAGCTGACCCTCACGTGGTGGCTTTCAAGGTCTGTTCTGTGGTCCTTTCTTCCTCAGATTGATGCGACACTAGTGAAATTAACCCGGCACGGTTTGTGAGAGGCTGGGAGAGATGGAGGGATGTTGCATGCGGATTGGCAGGGTCTCTGATCCCACGCAGGGGGGAGGGGGAAGGTATTGCCCAGCCCTGGCATTTAGCCTCCGTGTTCGCAAATAAATGGCCGTGGAGGAACAAAGGTCCTCTGTGTGCCGTTGCAGCGTTCATTTATTCATTCATTCATTCATTTAATTTCTTAATTGCCCCTCCCAGAAATGGCTCAAGGTGATTTACAGATCAACAACAATACAATAAAAGCGTCTCAGCATGCGTCGCTCCATAAAAATTGGAATTAAAACAGTCTAAAAATGTAATAAATATTTAATAAATTTCATAAATACCTCCAGTTGAACCAAACCGCTATGGCTTGATCAGATGGCAGATCATCTCTGCTGGAGGGAAGATTTAAGAATATGGAACGTTCTAAAAGAGTTTGTTCATGTGATATGACTACAGTTGAAACACTTGACCATTCTTTGATTCTATGCCCTAAATACAATAAGATACGCATGAAATACATGAATTCCATTTTCTTGCAATGTTCTCAGTGGCATGAGTGTTATAAGATACCCAATCTCCTGAACAGCTCTGATGTGCTCTTTTGTGAAACTGTTGCAAATTTTATACTGGAAATTAGTAATTTTAACTGTATTTCTTAACCTTGTTTTGTTTTAAAATTTTGTCCTGTTTTATATGCCAATAAAGGCTTGTGTTGTTGTGGCTCGAGGTGATTTACAAATCAACAACAGTACAATAAAAGCGTCTCGGCATGCGTAGCTCCATAAAAATTAGAATTAAAACAGTCTAAAAATGTAATAAATATTTAATAAATTTCATAAGTACCACCAGCTGAACCAAACCGCTGTGGCTTGATCAGACTGCAGACCAATGAACAATGGCGACAGTCACACACAGGGAAGCCCCGGAGCCTCCTTCCACGTAGCCTCACACAAGAGCCCATAACCCTCCGTCATGCCAGCAAAGAAGAGGCAGAAGTCTGAAAACAGCAAAAGAACTCACTTTCATTTTTATTTGGGCAGACCCGAAGGATGAAGCATATTTCAGCAGAGCAGAAGCGGAGGTTTAACATCAAGGTTGGCTTCAGCACCCTGAACGCCTTGGTGTCGCCTAACTCTAAATCGGTAAGTGGGCTGCATTTGGTAGTCCCCTGTTCTTGTTTGCGGCAATATGTATTTGGCAGTGTGAATTCTGAACCAACGAAGCTCAGTTCTGCAAGCCAGAAGTTGCTTGGCCAGTCTTCCTGTACTGTAGTTTTTTCTAGCTGTGGGAGGGGAACGAGTCCTTCAGGGCTCTGAATCCCAAACCAGGAGAAGTCGTTGCTCACATCTTTTGAAGCACAACCATTAGGAGCTTGGTTTCTAGATGTAGGCTGGGGTTGTCGGGGAAGTGTGCCCAGTATCCCATTCGGTGGGTTTCTGCTCTCTCATGGAGATGGTATGAGAACCTACACATCTCTCCAGTGATTCCTCATTCTGCCTCATCCTTCAGTTTTCTGATCTTTGCCAGGCAGGGGTCTGCAACCTGCGGCTCTCCAGATTTTCATGGACTACAAATCTCATCAGCCCCTGCCAGCATGGCCAATTGGCCATGCTGGCAGGGGCTGATGGGAATTGTAGTCCATGAACATCTGGAGAGCCGCAGGTTGCGACCCCATGGGTCACCAGCTTCTCCGCTGACCAGCATAGTTTGGGTCCTCTTTCTCTGCTGCAGATCAGCCACGCCCTCACGCTCCAGAAGACGGTGGAATACATTGCAAAGCTGCAGCAGGAACGGTCCCAGATGCAGGAGGAAGCCAAGCGCCTCAAGGAAGAAATCGAGGAGCTGAACGCTACCATCATGTAAGTCTTGAGAGGCCTGCGATGACTCTTGTGAGTGGTGCATCTTTCTGCATCCCCTCCAAAATGACAACAGGTTCATTGTAGACCCAAAAGCCGCTGCTCGCCAAAGCAGGGCTCATCAACAACGAGGCAGGTGACCCTCCGCACCACCTTTTGGGCCCCTTCACATTCCAGTGAAGAGCTTTGGGCATATAACTGTTGGGCTCTATGGATATTCTGAGCAGACATGATAGTTACTTTCTGGGAAGAAACCAAGATCAGCGTAGCCCGGGAGAAGGAAGGATTTCTAGACATTGGTAGTACTGAAAAATTAATAGACAGTTGGAAAAATATAAAGATTGAGAAATATATGGAGTTAGAAAGAAAAGTGATATTAAAATGGTATAGAACCCCAAAACAACTAGCACATGCTGGCACTGTGGAGACCAAGAGGCATATTATAGCCATATGTGGATAGATTGTGCAGAAGTGAAAAAATTTTGGACAACTGTATTAATATATATCAAGAAACTAATGAAAATATTGATTTAAATAATGACTTAATGTTCATGGGTGTAATGGAAGACAGAAGGGTGGATAAACAATATAGTTATATGTATAAAATAATGATTAAAGCAGCCGATGCAACAATAGCCTTGGGCTGGAAAGAAAAGAAAAAATGGACATTTCAGAAATGGTTAGAATATATCTGGAAACAAGTGACACTTGATATTTTCGATATACTAACCAAAAAATAAGACGTGGCAAGATAAACAGAATGAAATTTTGAAGATACGGATAATATACGTGGACTGGATGAAAATGGGAGAAGAGGCTACAGAGAATGAACTTACTGCTGTTTGTGTGACAAAACTATGAAGAAGTAGTAATGGGGGGAGGGAGAAAAGGGGGAAAAGTATTGTTTGAAAATGTATGAAGAAGAAAATTACTATAAACTGTAAAATTCAAATGATACAATAAAATAATAAAATAAAAAAAGATCAGCGTAGCCCGGGATTCTGTCTCTCAACAGTGGCCAATCGGATTCCTCTGGAAACCTGCCAAACGAGAGGAAAGATGCGTATTGTACGCTGTTTCAGCGGGGAGAACAATGGAGGGTAGACAAAGAAGTAAGAATAACAGCCCTATCAATTGCTATTAGCCATGTCAGTTAAGTGGGATCCCTCCCCCTCACAAGGACATGTTATTAAATTAACAGGGCAAAAAAGATCAATAAGAATGGGCGGAAGTCTTTCCGATTCATTATTCATTCTGCTTCCTCGATGTTTCTTTGGTGCCGAGAGGCCTGCGAAACAGCCAGCGCCTCTAAAACACAAAAACAGTTCAGAACAGTCCTCTCAATGCAGGACGTCAGTCCTATCAAATCAACCAAAAAAATCTAAGCTCAGGCCCAGGAAAGGAATAAAAACAGCCATCTGGGTCGAAGGAGAGCTTGTCAGTTAGTGCTCTGAGTTGTTAAAAAAGCATTTTTTTCAGCCATGGGCAGGAAGACTGGGAGGGACGGAACTGAACAGGCCTCTCTCGCTTGGGGGCTCCACAGTCTTGATGCCGCCATTAAGAATCCCTGTCTTGTTTACCCAGCATGGACCTTCCCCCCCTCTGATGCTGGGCAAATGCAGGGCAGGACATCAGCATCAGGCTGATGCGTGGGAAGGCAGGCCTTGAGGTCAGAGCCGCAATCTCTTCTCTCCTTCAGCTCCTGTCAGCGGCAGCTCCCTGCGACCGGTGTCCCCATCACACGGCAGAGATTCGATCGGATGCGGAGTATGTTTGAGGAATATGTCCGAAACAGAACCCTGCAGAATTGGAAGTTCTGGATTGTATCCTTCTCAGTGCATTTGTAAAAAGAATTGGGTGGGGGGTGGGGATCTGTTTCTCCACATGTAGAGCTGGTATCTGCTTGAAGGGATGTCGCATTTGATCTTCTGGGACACTTGTGGGAGCTACAGCACTTTGTGAACTCCTGCAGGGGGCAGCGCTGAGCTTTGTTTGTTAATCCATTCAGGCTAGAAGCCCATCCTGGTCTGGCAGCCTTTGGTCACTGGGTGGTGGTGACGGAGGATACCCCTGCAGGTAGTCAAAAAATTAGCCCTGCTTTGTGGAGATCTCCTTGATGTTATTTTTCTGGGGGCTGGGGCAACCCCTGAGATGTCTCCCCTCTTCTGCCTACACGGGACATGAACGCGTGCTGGTTTCCTCCTTGACTCTCAGGTCATTTCACAGTTCAGCATCATCATTAACCCCTTGTTTGAAACGTTCAATGGAATGGTGTCGACAGCCAGCTTGGAGGAGCTGAACCAGACGGCCTTGGCCTGGGTGGACCAGCACTGCTCTCTGCCTGTTCTGAGACCAAGTAAGTGTCTGTCTGTCTGTCTGTCTGTCTGTCTGTCTGTCTGTCTGTCTGTCTGTCTGTCTGTCTGTCTGTCTGTCTGTCTGTCTGTCTGTCTGTCTGTCTGTCTGTCTAATTTATAAACCGCCCATCCCCGAAGGGCTCTGGGCGGTGTACACCAGGCCAGACACAAAATTACATACGATTGGCCAAAAACAATACACAGAATAAATAAATTAAAATAGGTTAAAACAATTTGCAGAATCCATAAAACAAGCAGCATCAGTACAATAGATATAACAGTAAAATTATAAAAGTAGCGCTTTATTCCTAAATCTCCATGCTCAGGTTTCCCTTTAGAATGGCATCACGACTTCAGCAGAATCACTCAGCACAAAAGTGAGAAGCCTGCTCTTCTATTTGTATTGATTTTGCATATATTTGTGCTGTGGGTAAGATTTATGTGCTGTGGGTAAGATTCAGTGACGGCTGAGAGTGGGCGCGTTGAAGAGCTCTGCCAGAAAATCTTGCCCTTCTCCCCCTCTCTGGGAGCATCTGATCTGGCAGCAGGTGTTTCCCACACATCCTTTGCCCGTGTTTTCCACCCTTGAAGGGCCGGCAACACACCCACCGACCCAGCAATCCTGCTTTTTGCTGGGCTAAATTCACAGGACCAGCTAGAACAGAGATGACGAACCTTTTCAAGGCCGAGTGCCCAAATTGCAACCCCAAACCCACTTATTTATCCCAAAGTGCCAACACGGCAATTTAACCCGAATACCGAGGTTTTAGTTTAGAAAAAACGTTTGGCTCCGAGGCATGCATTACTCAGGAGTAAGCTTGGTGGTAGTCGGTGGCTTTTCTTTGAAGCAACCGTGCAACTCTTCGAACGGGTGAATCACGACCCTAGGAGGGTTTACTCAGAAGCAAGCCCCATTGCCAGCAACCGCGTTTACTCCCAGGTAAAGGATCGCACTTTAGTTCTTTGCATGAAAATCAGTGGGGCTTAACAGCACTTGACAGGGTTACCTACACTGCTTCCCCAAAACTAGGTTTTTGGTTTAATGCTAATAATTGAGCCCAGCAGCCCAGGCCAGCCTAGATGTGGGTGGGGGGGGGGGCACTCTGGTTGCACGTGCCCACAGAGAGGGCTCTGAGTGCCACCTCTGGCACCCGTGCCATAGGTTCACCACCACTGAGCTAGAATGTGCACAACTCTCACCTCGTGTGCCTCGATTTGGGAGACCACTCTACCCCCGAAGGGCTCAGCCAAACAAAAAACAATAAATTACAACTAAAAAGAAAGAACAAATTGAATAATCACAATAAAAATCAATAAAATACAATAAAACCAGTAGCAACAATAACCCATCCATGATTAGGTGGATGACGTCTGGTCCTAACCCCGGGAGAGGACCGGCAGATTTTCAGATAAGCAGGTGGTACACAGGGCAACAGGGAGGGGCATTTTGAAGCGGTATATTGTCTGCTAAACCTTTTCATTAGGGAACACTGTAGACATTTAGAATTGGGGTGCCTGTAGCTTGACAAATTGCTTTCTATAAGCAATTTGCTTTCTTTTTATTGAATATATGCTAATGAAGGCCTGGAAAAATGCAAATGTTGCCAAGTTTTGTAATTTAAATCCCTCTGAAGCAGCTGTGATCACAGCAGACCCATATATCTTCAGTTGCTCTGCTGATGCAAATTTGAGGGTGCATGGGAGGGGGGGTGGTTTTGGCAACAAAAGTAATGAGGTGTTTTGGGTTTTTTTGCACCTCTTCTACTCCTCCGTCCCAGTGGTTTTGAACACCCTCCGGCACCTTAGCGTCACCACCTCCATTCTCTCCGACCCGTCCCGGTTGCCAGAGCAAGCGACCAAGGCTGTCAGCAAGATGAACCAAACAGCTGGAGAAACCTAACCAAACCTTTCCAAAGAGGGCAGCACAAGCTCCTTCAACCTGGGCAGGCGAGCGGCCGAGCCTCCCAGGACCTCAGAACTTCCTCCGTGTGGTCAGTTTGCTGTGGGACCTTGGCCACGAGGCTGCAAAGGTCGTGGCGGGAGGGCGGGGCCCAGGGGACGACCCTTCGCTGCTGTGCTGAAGGGGCTCGGTCACACGGGAAAGCCGACTCAGGTAAACAAGCAGGCCCGATACCTGCACCAGCAATAGCAGCACTCCTTCAATGCAATGTCACAAAATCTATGCAGCATGGACATTTAAGCGACGCGACCTCCAGCACTCGAAACAGATGGAGGCAGCAGAGCCGAGGCCACAAGGAGCCACGGCGTTAAAAGGGAAACAGGTTAAAAAGCTCTTTTTTCCCCCATTTTGCTCTCTTTCATTTCCCAGTTCTTGGTTTCCTCCTCAGGGAAAAACGGAAGGCGGGGGGGGGGGGGTTCAGAGCCCCGCCTTCCCCAAGTGGAAGTTGGACTTCTTTTTGAGCAGTGGGTCTTTTCCTTCTTGACCTTTCCTGGCAGCAGCCTGGCAAATTGCCTGGGAAAGGGCAGGGGGTGGGCATCAAAATGCTGACAGACGAGTCAGAAGTTGCTCGGGGCCCCCGCAGGCCTTCAAGGAGTCGCCAGGAGACCTCTGGAGCCGGCGAAGGACTTCAGTGGGAAACGCTTCCATAACCAAAAGGAGGAAGAGAACATCTTCTCAGCAGGATCGGAGCACAATATTGACAGCGAATGTGTCCTCTCCCCACATTTTTACTGAGATGGGAATGCTACAGTTTCTTAGTTCAAACTGTCAAGGCGGGATCAGCCTTGCTTTTGCGGCATTTGAGTAAATGGCGTATTATTAACTTCTACTAACTTCCAGCGACTGGCTCTGTGCAGCTTGGCAGAAGCAGGGAGAGCGTTTCTTAGGATCATGCCATTTTGTCTCTCTCTCTCTCTCTCTCTCTTTTTTTTAAAGAAGACCTTTTCACTCTCCTGAGAGGGTCTGCTTTTTGGCAGACTTGGCTGGCCTGGTTACAGCCAGTGGCGCATGTTGGTCTACGAAAGCTACTAGTTCCGTAAGCAGCAATGTACTAGTCTTCCTACACTTACCTATACTGGCACACTGTCAACCAAGTTTACAACCTTTTCCTGCCTGGTCACCCCAAAGTGACTCTTACTTGGCACGGGTAACCGGTGGCCATATGCAGGCACATGCTGAAAAGCTTGAAAGCTATCCGGATGATATTTGCAGAAAATTGTCCCAGAGGCACGAGGGGCTGGTTGTTGTTGCTTTTCTGGGCTGTGGTCTGGTGGTTTTACTCCTGATGTTCTGCTTGCGTGGTGTAGTGGTTAAGAGCAGGTGCACCCTAATCTGGAGAACCAGGTTTGATTCCCTGCTCTGCCACTTGAGCTGTGGCAGCTTATCTGGTGAGCTAGATTAGCTTGTGCACTCCAACACATGCCAGCTGGGCTAGTCACAGTTCTTTGGAGCTCTCTCAGCTCCACCTGCCTCACAGGGTGTTTGTTGTGAGGGGAAAAGGGAAAGGAGTTCATAAGCCCCTTTGAGTCTCTTTACAGGAAAGAAAGTGGGGATATAAATCCAACTCTTCTTCTTCGTCATCTGTGGTTGGCATCTTCAGAAGCAAGTCACAGTAAAATGCGTTTCCCTCCATGGAACAGTGTGGAGTGTGACTTGTGTGGTTGGGTACCTGTTTTGTCATTTGCTCCTGTGGGAGGGGGTGAGACTCATTTGCAAGTGTCCGGGTGCAGTTCATTTGGAATTGCTCATGGGAGGTGCCATCAGAGATCACATCATGCCCGTGTTGCGCCGTTTGTACTAGCTCCCAGTTGAGTTCCGGATCGTCTTCAAGGTATTGGTGTTAACCTTTAAGGGACCGTCTGGCCCCATATGTCCCACGTCAGTCTCTGCGTTCAGCAGAGGCCAATTTGCTGGTGATCCCCGCCCCCTCTATGATGTGGCTGGCCTCTACTAGGGCCAGGGCTTTTACGACCCTGGCCCCTGCCTGGTGGAATGCTCTCCCTCCAGCTGTCCAGGCCCTGCGGGACCTTAATGAGTTCCACAGGGCCTGCAAGACTGAGTTATTCCACCGGGCCTTTGGGGAGACCAGCTGCTGATATGTGTGCCCGAGCACAATCTAAGGCCCACTATTCCCCTCTTAAGAGGAGTTTTAATAGCCAGATGCCATCTATATTTTTAATTGGGTTATGATAATTGAGCGCTGCATTTTAACTTTTTATGTATTTTGTTTTCCACTTGTCTCGCTATTGTTGTAAACCGCCCTGAGCCCTCCGGGGGAGGGCGGTATATAAGTGGAACAATAAATACATAAATAAATAAATTGCATGTGTGTGCGTCACTCTGGACGGTGCCACAGAAACACATCTGACTGTGACCTGCCTCTGAAGATGTCAGACACAGATGTGGGCAAAACATTCGGAGCGAAAAGCCACCAGATCACGGCCACATAGCCCAGAAAGCTCGCAGCAGCCAGTAGATTGGTTCCACCTCTGTTTGCTGTTCTTGTAGCACTGTGCAGAAGTGATGCACTCAGCCCCTTAACCATGGGATTATTTCTGACCCGGATTTCAGATTCTGATTAAGATTAATCATGAGTACAATCTGTACCATCGTAACCCTTAGTCACAGGAAATTAGCTGGAGGTTAAGGGGAATCCACAGCCTGATGATGTAGCAGTTCATCGCAGATGCATGCTCCAAAACTGTCAGGATGTCTTCACACCGTGTTTGTGAGTTGAACTTGCCAGGTGTGGTTGGCCTCACCTGAACTTGTTCTCAGCCCCTTCCCCTTAATGCAGCTGGCTTCTCTTGAACAATAATGATCTGTGTGCCTAGCAATACCCATTTCAGAAAGAGATGCCTGGTATCACAACACGGAGGGATCGTCTCCCAGGGCTGGCCAGGTAGCTGGATCATGCTCGTACTGGGCACGCACCGTTTGTTCTGCTCTTGTTTTGCAAAGGAGGGGTGTTGGCTTTCCAAGGAGAGCCTCAGAGGGGTCAATAAGCCAGACAAGCTTCCCTTTTGCTCCTGTGAGCTCAGCAATAATTCATTTTTGTTTCTCAGTTGGCTTCACTAGCACAAGAAGGGGCAGAATTCGCATCATGCCTTCCCACCAACTTTTCCCACGGTGGATGTTGCTCAGTCATTCAGTTTTCTCAGGACAGCCTTGGCCGAATATTGAGTAAGCCTTTTTTTTTAAATCTACAGACTGGTTCCTCGCATGGGTCTCAGAAGTCGGAACCATTGGGAAAATCTAGAAATGCAGCCACTGTTATGTCTCATGCTAACTTCCAACCATGTTGGTTGGGTACAGCGATAGCCAGTGTGTTTAGTAGGGTGGGGGGCTGGACCCTTCTTGGACTGGGGAGCCGGGGTGCTCCCATAGACTGTAACAGCATAAAAGCGGAATAGCAGAGCTGCACAAACTGAAAATACTACTGGGAGGTGCCCCCCACCCCCCACACACACACCCCACCTCTCTTTGCAGAACCTATAAAGTTGTCCACAAGGTACTCAGTAGCCCCACTGAGGAATGGCTAGCTGGCAGCCCATATTTTTAGTCCAGCCAAGTCCCATGGCAGATCCACACAAGATTGGGGCCTTGGCCAGACCAAAAACATGGGCTTCTGGCTAGCCATTTCTCAATGGGGCAGTCGAATTGTTTAGAACTGCCCAACTTCCCCTCTCCTAAGACCCAAACAGTCACATCACTTCTGCATCTCGTAATTCTTTTTCCTCAGGCGTCAGCTGCTGCTATAGGTGTTGAGAGGATTCCTGCAGAATATTTCACCAAGGGCTGCACTACATGCGCCAGAGGCGTTGATGTGGCTGCTGCTCTGGTTCCTTCCGGTTCTTCCGCTGGCCCAGTCTCCCACCACAGCTCTGTAAACCCCAAGCGAGATGCTCAGCCATTTCTCTTCCTCTTGAGTTGCAGGGGCTCCAGAGACTGGCAGAATTTGTAGAGAGCCAGAAGAGAATTAGGAGCTCTTAGCAGCTCTTTAGCAACTCAACTGGGCCTCTCTGGGGCTTTCCGCACTGACAGAGTTATACTGGTTTCTATCTAGGTTCACCTCAGTGTATCCGCATTGCAACCAAGCTCAACGTTGTTTTGTCTCAGTTCCCCCCCCCCCCCCGAACTGCGACATCCCTGTCGCAGTTATGAACTGCACCTTTCTGCTGGAACAAGGTTGATACCGCTTCGAAGCTTCGAAGTTCGGACGCATGGAAACGACACCTCATCCGTTCAGCCAATCACGAGCCACTTTTGTGGCATATGCAAAACAGGAGAGTTGTGGCGGGCATGTAACTGTAAACTGTAAAAAAAAGAATGCTCCCGTTTCCCGTGGTAACACAAGCTCCAATCACGATCGAGGAGCGAAACAGGCACCAAGATGATCCCGCCCACTTAGCTCGGTTCCAGGGGGCCAAGTAAGTTGCTGTGCGGACTGCCTGGAATCACCCCCCACTGAAGGGAACCGAGTCGACCTTAGCTCCCTTCTGTAGTGCGGAAAGCCCCTCTGTGTCTTTTTATCCCGTTGACCCAACTGAGCAAGGAGGTACTGCCCAGTGTTAACCAGCTCCTGACTCAAAGAAGGGCTGTTGGTTTGACAGCACAGGGTGTGTGGATGAATACCTAAGGCAGGTGAAATAGTGTTCACACCACACCTGATCTGTTTTGAAAGGAAGAGGCAGAGGCAGAGGGGCTCACTCAGGGTCCGGAGCTGGCACCTGTCATTCTCTTGCTCCTTCAGCATACAACTTGTTAGGACTTTTGATCTGTTTATATTGCTGAGATGTTTTCAGTTCCGGTTTGACCTGAACCAAAAGCGTGGTGTAGTGTTTGACTTTGCCATGCTTGTAATTAACATGGAGACGCTTTCTCCTCCCCAGCATCTGATGCTCCAACACCTGCTGTGCATGTTCTACCTGTGCACATCTACCTGGAAGTATTTTTCACAGTATTCAGCTAAGCGTACTTCCAAGAACAAATGCATAAGATTATAGCCTGAGTGCTTGCTCTAAATTAGGGGGCGGTTTTGAATTTCTCATCCTTATTGTTTGGGGCTGAATTGTCCCTGTTTTGGTTTCACTGACCCCTTGTGCAAAATTGAAACTATGACGTCTTTATTTTCTCATCATTTCCTGTTTCCTACTACCATTTTCTTCTGTAAAATACATTTTGCTAAATATTTCAGGATCAATAAATCAGCATTACAGATTATGCATATATTATATTAATTTTGTACATATCCAATAGAAAAATGTTCCATGCACTCCCACGATAACCAGATCTCCGAAAACAGAAGGGAAAACATTGACAAAAAGGCAGAGAATGCCCCAGCCTTCCTGCTCTGTAGGCATCTATCCCTGAAGGGTCGCCTGCCACAAAATGACTAGCTTACAGTTCTTTGTTCCAGACCTATTTGTGTGTGGCGTAGGCGGTTAAGAGTAGGAGGCAGTGGCGTAGGAGGTTAAGAGCTCGTGTATCTAATCTGGAGGAACCGGGTTTGATTCCCAGCTCTGCTGCCTGAGCTGTGGAGGCTTATCTGGGGAATTCAGATTAGCCTGTGCACTCCCACACACGCCAGCTGGGTGACCTTGGGCCAGTCACAGCATCTCGGAGCTCTCTCAGCCCCACCTACCTCACAGGGTGTTTGTTGTGTGTGAGGTGGGGAAGGGCAAGGAGAGTATACGGCCCTTTGTGTCCTGCAGGAGAGAGAGAAGGGGGTTGATATAAATCAAACTCACCATTCCTTCTTCTTTACTTAATACCCATTTTTTTTTTTTTTTTTGCCTAAAAGGGAAAATGAGGCCCTTTTTCCAAAACAGTGGATTCTTCCTTTCCCTTGGTCCTCAGCTGCTGACCCAAGCCCATCAGTTTGCTGTCTCCCTGGTCAGTCTGCCTTGAACACTCTTTAGGGAAACTATTACGTCGTCATGTTACATTTACTGGTAATCAGGAGGGAATTTTTTGTGTGCTTTAATTGCCTGGCAAGGCTGTTCTATCCTCTGATGACAGGGAAATTGGCTTTTGTAAACTTGTGACAAAGTCGCCCAGGGAGCCTTAGTGCAAAGGACGAGAACATCACCCGTTCTGTTTTTCAGAGGCACTTTCTCAGGGTACCCAGAAATGCATCTGAGGCTGCAACAGGAGCAGGAAAATGAGTCAGTGAGACAATGCATCCACCCACTTGGCTTGAGCTTCCTCTCTCCATTACAGCAAGCAAAGTAACCCGTTAACCATAAAGACTGACTGATTTGTTGCGGCCCTTGGGAGCTACAGCCCACTTCCAGAGACTGGCGGATCTGGTGACAGGTGTCAGAACTTCCCCTGTGGCCTTTCAGATGCCAGAGTGCCAGGTACGGGTTCTCCAAACAGAATCCAGTCCTATTCGTCTTAGATGGCCTCTCCGTCCCCTTTCCCAGCTCAGCTTATTGCCCAGTGTTCCTGTGGCTTTCCATTCCCACCTGTCTATGAGCATCATGTAATGCTTGTGCCAACAATTAGCCTGGTTTAGTTAAGCTCTTTTTTTTTTTTTACTTCTGCGCCCACTGAGATAAGAATTAAAGAATAACATGGAATGTATTGCCGAAGGCTTTCATGGCCGGAATCACTGGGGTGCTGTGGGTTTCCAGGCTGTATGGCCATGTTCTAGCAGCATTCTCTCCTGACGTTTTGCCTGCATCTGTGGCTAGAATCTTCAGAGGATCTCCTGCATCTGTGGCTGGCATCTTCAGATCCTCTGAAGATGCCAGCCACAGATGCAGGCGAAACGTCAGGAGGCCTAATGCTGGCTAGAATACTCGGGCATATAATTCGCCAGCCAGCCTACAACACCAATAGGGAACCTTGACTTTAAAACAAAGGGCTTTCCAGTGTTCCTCTGATAACAGTAAAACAGACGTCTGCTCTTTAGGAATAACTCTCTGACACTTCGTTCAATATGAACTCAAGTTCAGTCCATATGAGCTTGCCGAAAATTGGAGCAGGGAATTCAGCAGGGGTGGGGGATTTGGAAAATGCACACGCACAAACACAAATTATTTCACAAATTCCTGGTTCACCTGCATGGGAGGAATAAGGCGAAGACTGCAGGTAGAGAATTGTGTTTTTCAAACGTTTAAAATTTGCAAATAAAAAACAGCCCAGCAGATAGAAGGCCAATTCCAGACGATGTCTGTCCTCAGCAGCCTAAAATGATAGCAGATCCACTCCCTCATTCTTCTGTATGTGAGAACCAGGCCTCAGTCCGTGAGCCTTTGTTTGCAGACAAAACCATGAGACATTCTTCTTCTGTTTGTGAAGAGTTTTAGACACAGCTCCTGTCCATTTTAAGGAGTTATATTAGACAAAACGGAGGTGTTACACTTAAGTTTTCTCACACCTGCATAACAAACTGCCTTGGAGAAAAATCCCTTTTTTAATGCTGATCACAGATGTAGGGTTACTTTGCATTACAGTTGTCCAAGTACATATGTGCGTGGGGGGGGGGGGGGGGTAAATCCTGATTGCTCATGCAAATTGAATCCCCCCCTCCAAGCTCTTGTGTGCACAACAGTTTCATAATAACTTGTATGAACTGAGAAGAAGGTGATAGTAGAGCTAGTAAGGTTGCAGTATGACTGTAACATTACCCGTTGCGTACAGAAGAGGTTTCAGCATGACTGTTCTGCAGTGAGTTGTGTGTTTGGTTTTTTACGGGCTAACTTTATTCTGAAGTTCAGCCTCAAACGTGCATTTTTTAAAAATTGTGATTGGAATTGATGCTACAAGCAATCCATGTGGTGGTTGTTTGGATAAGTTTTGCTTCTTTGGCAAATGTGATGGTAACTGTTCTCTCTTCTTTAATGGATTTTACTCTTAAAATTGCAGCAAGCTTGGAAAGTCAGCAACTCCAGGCATGCCCTTTTGTAGCCTGTGATAAGGATTTTTTTTTTCTATTTGCATGAAAGGGCCTTTCACCTACTTGGGTTGCTCTCTTGAAACTGTGCAATTACATTTTTTATAGTTACAACCAAAATAAATGCTATTTTTGGGGAAAAAACAGACTTGAATTGTAGTCTTTCTTTTCGAAAAGATGCTTTGCTACTGACTAGAGTCCCTAGACAAGCTAATTCTGTGGTGTAGTTGTTACTGCTGCTGTTTCCTGGGTGGTAACATAGTGGCTAAGAGCAGGTGCACTCTGATCTGGAGGAACCTGGTTTGATTCCCAGCTTTGCCGCTTGAGTTGTGGAGGCTTATCTGGGGAATTCAGATTAGCCTGTGCACTCCCACACGTGCCAGCTGCGTGACCTTGGGCAAGTCACAGCTCTTCGGAGCTCTCTCAGCCCCACCCACCTCACAGGGTGTTTGTTGTGAGGGAGGAAGGGCAAGGAGATTGTAAGCCCCTTTGAATCTCCTATGGGAGAGAAAGGGGGGGGGGATATAAATCCAAACTCCTCCTCTTCTTCTTTAAGTTTCTAGTCAGCCCTTCTCTAAGGATTCAGGAGTGTGCAGTCTCATTAAATTATTTTAAAAAAATAATCGTATCAAATTCTCGACATGGCCAACTCTGTGGATACTTAAAACCAGAGACTGCAGCCATGAATCCACAAGGTAGATGTTTCTTCAAAACTGAAAAGGCCCCTAGTTTACAAAATAAAACCTAAACTCTAAAAGAAAGGTTGGGTTAAAGTAACCAGCTTTGGGGCCCCAGTGGGGGAAGGGGCAAGGTATAAATGAAGTGAGCAGATAATACAGCTCTAGATGGGCACATAAAAGACAGGGTGGGGGTGGGGGTTTAGAATTGCTAAAGGGAATAGGTTTGTGGTGGCGAACCTTTTGCACTCCAGATGTTATGGACTACAATTCCCATCAGCCCCTGCCAGCACTAAACTTTCTGTTTAGTGCTAGGATCCTTCGTTTGGCACCCTGTTAATGAACCAGAGGCACAGGATCCAACTCCTTTTGCCTGATTAGCTGAGCACAGACTACTGCTGTTGTGAGTGGGCTGCTCTAAAGAAACCCGATACTTTCAGGAAAACGTAAATCGCAAAAAGAGCTGATCGCCCCTTGAGGACTGACATGATTGTTCCAATTGCAAAGGGGTGGGTGCTGACACAGAGAGATTTATCTGTCAGAGGAAAGGGTGGTTGCCCTCAAAAAGCTTCAAGGACCAGAAGTGATTTATGGCAAGAACTAAAACCACTAGAAAGCACCGAATCCCCCCCCCCCCTTAACGCTGCTGTTCAGCAGCAGGATATGAGAAATCAGTTGATCTCTTAGTAACAGCTGGGAGCAGCCAGTTCACACTATCAGTACGGATTCATAGATAAGCACACAAGTAAACTGAATTATGTATCTTGCAAATGGAAGGGCTGGGGCTGTGGGGCAGCAAGCTTGGACCGTGCTTACGGAATCAGTCGGACTTAATTTGGCCCTGCTCAAGGCTGATTGTACATGGCTGCTCTGCCCCGCAGCGGGGGAGCGTTTTCTTCGGGGCAGAGATTTCTGTACTGATGCACTCTGTGCTACTGTGACACAGATCCCGAAAGCTTTGCGGTTAATGAGACTAGGGAACCCCCAAAGTTTTTCCTGACTTTGGGGTTTTTTGCTTCTTCTGGTCTCCCCCACCACCACTCTTTGCGGGCATTTCCAGAGGATCTATGGCTGGCTTTTGCAAAAAGCAAAAATAGATATAATGCTGAAATATCAATATAACATAGAAATGTTGATATAAAAATTTTAAGGGCTTTAAAAGCAAAGCAATCTTGTGATGATTGGGAGCAACCCAGACATGGGGGCGGGCAAGGCACACAACAGGCAGTGGGACGCCTCCTTGGAAGTAAACAGAAATGTGAGGATAGCGATGGCCACTATAACGATCGTTATAACGATGGCCGTTACGATGATCCCTATAGTGGCCATCGATATCGTTATAACGACATCGAACCTGTGCCCCCAGCACGGCCATCGTTATAACGACAGTAGACGCCACTATAACGATGGCCGTTACAGCAATCGTTATAAACGGTCATCGTTATAACGATCGTTATAGTGGCGTCTGCTGTTGTTATAACGATGGCCGTGCTGGGGGGCACAGGTTCGTCGTCGCTGGGGGGGACTCTGGCCGCCCTCCCCCCCCCCCGTGTACTAATGGACGTTATAACAATGGTAGGATCAGGGGGGCGTAGTGGTGGGGGGAAATGGGTCGGCTCTCCGGGACACTGTGAGGCTCATTCTGCTCAGCTGCTGCAGCCGATCGGGGGGGGGGGGGGGCCCCAGCCAGGCCAGGTGTGGCGGAAGTTTGGGGGGCGGGGGTGAAAAGCAGCGACGAACGTGTGCTCCGGTGGCCAAAGTCGTAAACTACAAGCGCTTATCCCCGTGTTTCCAGAGGGGAGATGTGAATGACTCCCGTTTGTGGTTTTTTTGTGCTTCTTCCGCTCAGGACTCACCTTCCAATTCTCCACCCACCCACACACACCCCTCCACATGTGACTGTGCTTATCTCCCTGTTTGCAGAGGAGAGATGTGAATGACCTGATAACCCATAGTGAATGACGAGACCGCAGATGGATGTTATTTGGGGCGGGGGGGGGGGGGGATTCCGCTGACTTCCCGAGCCTCTTTGACCTGGCAGCCCGGTTGGAAAATGGAGCCGAGAGCCTAGGGCGGCCTTTCCCCGGCGCCGCCTTCGCACGAGGCCGCACGTCGAAGTTTATATTTTATTTATTTATTTATATTTATATATTCGGTTGTGGAGTGTCCGTGCCTCTTTGGGCAGGGGAGCCGCCGGGGACGCTGCTGCTGCTGCCCTCCGGTGGCCAAAGGCCTGAACTACAAGCGCGTCTCAGACTCTGCAAAGGGGCTTTTGCTCCAAAGAGGCTCCGACACTATGCAACCTCCACCTGCGGCCTCGTGCGAAGGCGGCGCCCTGAGAAGCGTCATCCCGGGCTCCTGGCATCCCTTTCGTACAGGAGCCCCTTGGCCAAAGAGCCTCAGAAAGTTAGCGGGGCCCCCACAACCTGCACATGAGGTCCCGTGCAAAGGCGGCGGTCAGAGTGGCGCTGTCCCGGGCTGTTGGCATCCATTCTGCACAGGGGTCGGACCTCCTCTCCCAGGAGTGCTGGGAAGCTCCAGTTCAGGGGCTGGCAGATGTGCAAGACGTCATTTCTGGTCCCCTCTTCCCCATAGAGTCTCCCCCACTTTTCTGAAAAGCACAAGGGGGGGCTGGCTTCTGGCAACCCCTCCTTGGTTGGACTGGCCTGGGCTCCCCCCCCCAAATCCTGCCCCCCTCTTTCAAGAATAGAGAGGCCACACACAGCTGCTTTCTTTTACATAGATTTAGTGATTACAGCCATGAAAGTCTTCAACAATACAATAAATAAATAACAGTACAATAAATAAATACATATTTGTTATTGGAAATTGCATATTTAGCATGTGTTTTACTGAAGATAACAATATTAACCAATATTAATCACCTTTGATTTACTATCATGGTTACCTGAGCAACCGCCTGTGTACATATCTCACACACCACTTTGCCAGAGGGCCAATAAATGCTGTTAAGACAGCTCCCTGCAAAAACACAATTCTTTAACACGTTATGACATTTATTAAACAATTTTATTATATACTTTAAATATTTATTCCTTATACAGCTCAAGGTGGCTTACAACATAAATAAAATGCATAAATTAAAATACATTAAAAACATGCATTGTTATCTTCATGAGATGTACTAAATAAATACCCATGTATGATCCACTCTGGCATTCTAGGAAGCTAGTGGTCTTTTATAAATTGAAAGTTATTTATAGATGGAAATATTATTTTTTTAAATAAACCTTTCTAGATGAGAATATTATAAAAATAAATACATAAGTATCTGCTCTGTGTTCAACCATAACTCCCTTCCCCTTTTTGGCTTACCTGCGGAACTTAATTATTAACTTAAATGTATTTGCTCAAGGGAAGCAAAAAAAAATGCCATTTGAATTCCGGGCATTTGTAACTCAAATGTAAAGGGGCCACACTTGCTTTTTTTGCTTGCAGTTTTAGCGCCCAGCAAAATTGCTTGCAGTTTTAGTGACCACAATTTTGCTTGCAGTTTTAGTGCCCAGCTTTCTTTTGTTTCAACCCCACTCAGAAGTGTGCTGCGTTGACATTTGCAGCTTCACCTGTTAAAATGTCCCCAAGTGAAAATGTGCCAAATGATTTGTGGGCTTCCTCAGCATCAGCCAACATTTCGTTTCAAGGTTTCTTGCATTAAACAGTTGTAACGTTCAGCAGCCTTGACGAAAAATATTTTTGGGGCTGTTTCGTTTTCCTTATTGTAGGTGATGTGTATAGAGGAACTTTCCACCTTCCAGTATTCCAGACAGTTTTCCTGCTGTTTAAGGTAGATCTCCCCCAGGTCCCTTATAGCTGCAGCAACATCAGGAATCTCATTGAGCTGTTTGAACAGAGTGTGAAAAGCCTTGACAACGTCCCCTTTACTGAAGGAGCTATTGCAACTGGGGAGCTGATTGTTGCTAGCGCTGATGCCTGTGTTGCTTGCCATGTCAAGAAAATACTTTGTCTGCAAAAATTGAAACAAACATATGATATTTTGTTAGCCCCTCTGTCCCAGTATAGCTTGAAACTGCTCAGAGATTGAGCCCCACCTTTTTGCCCACCGTTTCTAATTCCTGCCACAAGAATATGACATCTCTGGAGCACCTCTCTTCGCCACCCTTTGAATTAAAACTGGATGCGCCCTTCCACCCACGAAAAATTGTTTATTTTGACTTAGTTAATTTATATGCCGTTTCCTTGCCTCCCGAGAGACACTCAGGGTAGTTAGTGATGACTAAAACCTTAGGGTAGAATCTGACAAAATGCTGAACAGTCACTAATTTCTCAGGAACAACTATTTCATCAATCCCACTCAGCAAAATTAAACTACCTACAGGAACAAGGGTGTTTTTGAATGGCTCTAATCCACAAGTGTCAAACTCGCGGCCCTCCAAATGTTATGGACTACAGTTCCCATCATCCCCTGCCAGCATCATGCTGGCAGGGGATGATGGGAACTGTAGTCCATAACATCTGGAGGGCCACGAGTTTGACACCTATGCTCTAATCTCAGTTCCTGGGGAAGGGGGGTTTTACAGATTAGGAAAAGAGGCTGAGGAAAGGCTTTCCTGTGGGCTCCCATCGGCTGGATTTCAGATAATGTGGCTTTTAACTGGAAAACCTCCCCAGCTTAAAACTTGGGCAGGCTGGTGTGGGAGGAAACAGCCACGCTGGGCCTTTGGATCCAAACCCTTTCACGATTTCAGCACTGGATCCAAACCAGAGGTGGGATCCAACCAGTTCTCACCACTTCTCTAGAAATGGTTACTAATTTTTTCTGAGTGCCGAGAAGGGGTTACTAAAGCAACCTCCCTGCCCAATGGGGACTGGAGGTGTGTGTGTGCAGCGGCGCCACTATTTGAATCCCACCACCATTGGAACCTGTTATTAAAATTTTTGGAACCTGTTATTAAAATCTGTTTGACTCTTCACTGAAATTCAGTTCATTTTTAGAGTAAGAACTATCAGCCCCAACCATGGTCAATCAGACCTGTGTGAATCTCTATTCTGGGCATCTCCCCTTTGAAGGCCTGTTATTTCCTGCTACATCTCTGAATCAGGAGTAATGGACCTCATAGCATCTTTCAGAACCCAGCCACGTCATCTGCAAAGCAGAAGTAGGTTGGGAAGACACCAGACTGCCAACTTCTTTTGTAATGAGTGCCTCTAGGCTTGGAGGTGACCGTTTTGAATTATTTCTTACGGCACGCCAGTGGCTTGAATTATTTCTTATGGCACACCAGTGGCTTCAGCCTCATCCAGGAATTTTTGCTCCAGGGTCTTCCAAGAGTCATCTTCTACTGATATTCTGTATCAGGTATGTCCTAACACTGGATTGGATTCTCCAGCGCTGCCTTCCTTCATGACAAGAGCCTGTCTTATGAGTAGCCAGATTCAAGTCCAGTAGCACCTTAGAAACCCACAAGATATCTGGGGTAGGAGCTTTTGCGACTTGAAGAGCCCTTTGTCAGAGAGGCTCCATTGTGAATCTCTCTCTTATGTCAGGAGAAACTGTGAGTGTTAATGGGGCTATTGATCCATGGGATCCAGCCCTATGATGACATATCAGGCAATGTTTTCAACGCTTTGGCGCTGAAAGGTTTGACAAGACACCACAAGCCAGGTGAGGGTTGGGGGAAGGAAGGGCCAGACGAAAAGGGACTGAATCCTCAATTGACTGATAGTTTAAAACTGTAAACTAGCAAGCTGGGCTTTGGACTGCACTTACATAGCCAAAAACTTCCCGATATAAAAAAGGAATCGCTTTAATTTTACAGCTCTACTGTCATGTCAAGTAAAATGTATTATTGTTTATAGCCATAGGTGTTAATTTAGAACAGTGATGGCGAACCTTTTCGAGAACGAGTGCCCAAACTGCAACCCAAAACCCACTTATTTATCGCAAAGTGCCAACATGGCAATTTAACCCGAATACTGAGGTTTTAGTATAGAAAAAACGGTTGGCTTTGCTGTGAAGCAACTGTGCAACGCTTCAAACAGGTGAATCACGACTCTAGGAGGGTTTACTCAGAAGCAAGCCACATTGCCAGCAACCGAGCTTACTCCCAGGTAAAGGATCACACTTTAGTTCTTTCCATGAATATCAGTAGGGTTTAACAGTGCTTAACAGGGTTACCTACACTGCTTCCCCAAAACTAGGTCTTAGGTTTAGTGCTAATAATCTCCCTGAAATATTTGCACTATTATCACATGACGAACTCTGTGCACGCGTGCCCACAGAGAGGGCTCTGAGTGCCACCTCTGGCACCCGTGCCATAGGTTCGCCACCACTGATTTAGAATATAGACAAACAGCTCTATTGTGTGTTTTGCATACCTGGTAGAAAGCACACACACACAAAAGTGGGTTCATTTGTTGTAGGAAGCCTCCATGCAGATGCAAAGGTACAGTCCAGTGATTGGTCATCAACTAACAAAGGACTATTGGAACCTATGGGCAGGAAAATAATACCTGGCTATGGCTGTAGCTATAGTTATAGCTGTCGTTATAGGGGCTTGATCCACTAAGACATTCTCGTGCGCAAGCCCCGCTGAAATTAATTGCAAAAGCACGGAAGAGCTGTTGTAAACCCCTAGTAGGCTAAAAGATGGTGGAAGAAAAGCTGAACTAAGCGAAACTCTTCTATCATCTGATCAGAAGCTTCCACAACCTCTTGAACAAATGGAATCATGGATGACAAAGTAATAAATCAAATCTGCACCAAAGGAAATCATTGGTGGAAAACCACTAATGATTATTTTCACTCAAGAAGGTTCTTCAGCTGCAGCTCTTTAGAGTCGGGGGTTGTAATCATTTTTTCAAAGCACTAAGGTTATGTTACCTAAAATCAGTGCATTCTATGTGTGAAGTTATGCGTCAATCTGATTTTGTAAAGGAGATTCCACCCTGTTTTCAGTGTTTGCAATAATAGTTTTTTTTTTAAGTAACAAGCCTTTATTGGCATAAAATAAACATACAAAATAAGCATACAAAATTTGCCCATTATTGCTCACAGTTATAGACACTGGTACTAAAATATATACATGGTCCTTCTGTAACTATAGGACATTCCTTCAGCTAAGTTGACTCACTTAAACGTCATCGGATACTGACAGAAGCTAGAAAAATTACCGCTGGCTATATGTGGTCATAATACATAGACATTGATTGGTATTCATCTAGACTTACGTCTATTATCGTTAGCAGAAATTTTGCTACATTCTCGCACACTGTGGGATCCATGTTGTTCAAAAGCATAGGTATCTTGAGAGCATCAGTTAGATTGTTATACAGGAATGGGATAAGTGCAGATTGCGACATTCTGATTTTTGCAAACCTTACACAATGAAAGAGGGTATGATCGAGTGTCTCCACCTGACCCATATGCAATAATAGTTCAAGAAAGCACTGGATTCAAAATTAAACTGTGACTTCTGTGATTTTTGTATTAAAATGTGGGGAAGGAGGGGGAGAGCAGAGAGAGATCCTAAATGTCACCTTAGTAGCATGAAATATCTCCTGATTTTAAAATTAAAGGGTGGGTGGGTGCATCATACTCACAGCATTTTCAAGATCTTTTGCGTGTTGTTGTAAACACTTATCGCAATCACGACACGGGTTCGTGGGATGCGGACATGCCAGGGAGCAGCAGAAAATAAAGATCACTCCACGGATTTCTGTTTACAAAGGTAGATAAATGCAATTTATTGTTGCAAGAGAATAGAGGAACGCGACTAACAATGGAGGCGTTTCATCTTTTCAGTGTTCTGGCTTTGCAAACTATAGTGGTTTTCCAAACTATACTCCATTAAATTTATTGTAAGTTTTTTTGGCGCCCTACAATGACAAGAACAGTAATGGGAGAGGAAGTTCTAGCTTGTCTACCTCTACAGATCTTTCCTGGCAATCCATTTAAAACACGCATTTTAAAACCCCATACTTTGACAGACAGACAGACAGACAATAAAACGTTGCCAAGTTATTATACTCGGGAAGTCCCATTCAGGTTGTCACAAGTATAAACTGCCTGTTGGTCCCATTCTTACTCCCACCCCCCACCATGAGTATAGCTGAAGACCCCAAACACAACACATAAAGGGGAAACCTACCGTTCCCAACCGGCATGGTTAACACAGGTGCAAGAGGCTTCAGTTTTGGGGTGACTTCCACTTGTCTGTCTTTTCAGGGACCACAGAGCCCATATTTAAGCGATTTGGACAAGATTTGGGTGGCAGGAAGTGAGTGAAGCTGGGAAATGGTGGGAGGGTGGGGTAATTTTGATTTGGTGATTTTTCTCATTTTGTCAGATTCTTTTCCCTGGAACAATGTTTGCCGTGCACGAGGTATCACCTGAGGGTGACTTTTCAGCCTTGAAAGACAAGTGCCCACACGGGGAGCTCAGATTAAGATCATTTCCTTTCCCCCCATTGTAGTCATTCATTTCTTATTCACCGTGATTGTGATCAGTGAAGGCCCGAGGATGTGGTTGTGACTCCTGGACCTCCGAGGTCTCCGAGCAGCTATCTGGGTGGTCCTCCTGGGGTCCCAGTTTTATCTGTAGCTCATACCAGCTCTCAGAAGTGAGACTTGGAATAGGGTTCCCCAGTATGCTACCTGTCAGCACTGTGGAGCCTGTGGACACCTTCTGTGGGTGCCCACCAATTGTTTTGAGAACATGGGTGGAATTTTGTCCAGCAGGACTTTTGATTGACCACTGGAGATCTAATCACCACTGCAAATTTTTAAAAAGTTGCTGGGAGCCAGCATGGTATAGTGCAGGGGTCTTCAAACTATGGCCCTCCAGATGTTCATGAACTACAATTCCCATCAGCCCCTGCCAGCATGGCCAAGTGGTAGGGCTCATGGGAATTGTAGTCTATGAACATCTGGAGGGCCATAGTTTGAAGACCCCTGGTATAGTGGCTAAGAGCTGTGGATTCTAATCTGGTGAACAGGATTTGTTTCCTGGTTCCTACACATGAAGCCTTCTGGGTGACCTTGGCCCAGTCACAGTTCTCTCAGAACTCTCTCAGCTCCACCTACCTCACAAGATTCCTGTTGTGGGGAGAGGAAGGGAAAAGGAGCTTGTAAGTTGTCTTGAATCTCTTTACAGGACAGAAAGGCAGGGTATAAAACCAAACTCTTTTTCTTCATCATCAACTGCCACCACAGCACTAGGATCTTAAGTGTATATCTAAATATAAAATGTATGTATGCAAGGAAATACTTTAAAATAACGTGCTTATTTTTAAAGTCCCCTAGTAAAACAGAGCTACTCATCTGTAACAACTTTACATAGTATGCCTTTACTTCCTTTGTTATTATTTAAGTATATTGGTTGGAAAACTTGAATTTTAGTAATTTCTGTGACCTCCTTTGGGTCCTTTCAGGGCACAAAGGGACATATAAGTGTCTCTATATAAAGATTTTCCCAGTAGCTAATATTGGCCTGCCTGATTGCTGAATCTGCCAGGGCACCTCCACACATGCAGAATGATGCACTCTCAATCCACTTTCAATGCCCTTTGCAGCTGGATTTTACTGTGTGACACTGGCGTAATGTCCATTGGGCAAGGTGGGCAGCTGCCCAGGGCATCACCTTGTGGGGGGCATCAAAATGCTGGGTTCGTTTTTGGGTATTTTAGTGGTTTTCCATTTTTGGCCTGCAGGGGGCGCAGTTTTTAGGCTAGCGGCACCAAAATTTCAGGGTATCATCTGGAGACTGTCATGATGGCACCCCCAAGGTTTGGTGCAGTTTGGTTCAGGGGGTCCAAAGTTATGAACTCCCAAAAGGGGTGCCCCCATCTCCTTAGCAAAGAATGTGGGATGGGGTACCCCCTTTGGGGGTCCATAACTTTGAACCCCCTAAACCAAACTGCACCAAACTTTGGGGGTACCATAAGGACAGTTTTCAGATGATACCCTGAAACTTTGGTGCTGATACATCTAAAAATGCGCCCCCTGCAGGAACATCCCAGAAATTTGCCCAAGAATCTTTGTTCTGCATTGAGTTTTCTGTATTGCTGTCCATGGGGGTTGCAGGCTGGGGGGGGGGGGGACATTTCTGAAGGCACAGTCTCAAAACTTTCAGGGTCTCATCAGGAGACTGCCCTGGTGATAAACCCCAGGTTTGGCGCAGTTTGGTTCAGGGGGGCCAAAGTTATGGACCCTCAAAACTGTAGCCCCCGTCTCCTATCAGCTCCCATTGGAAACGATGGGGGATAGGGGCACCCCCTTTGGGAGTCCATAACTTTGGACTCCTTGAACCAAACCTCACCAAACTTGGGGAGTAGCATAAGGACAGACTCCTGATGATATGCTGAAATTTTGGTGCTGATATGTCTAAAAACTTCACCCCCCGTAGGCACCAATGTCCTGGTGCAAAAACAAATTTGGTCGTGGTGGAGTGGCCGCCCATTGGGGGGGGGGGGGCATCCAACTCAGGTTTTGCCCAGGGCTACAGTTTTCCCAGGGCTGCCTCGTTATGCCCTTGCTGTGCAAAATAGCAAAATCCACTTGCAAACAATTGTGAAAGTGGATTGAAAGTGTATTATTCTGCATGTGTGGAAGTGCCCCCAGTTTATTTGTTTTATGGTTCTCAGGTGCCCACTCATGTCAGATAATCTCCTGCCGATTCCTGCTGCTGCCAGCCAACACACACCTGTTTGGTGAGTAGAAGGGAGAGGAGTGACCAGTGAGTGCATGCGAATAACATCACTTCCAGCATGAAACTCTATGGAAGTCATAGAGTTTTGGGGGCAAGAGCTAGAGCATGGAAGTAGGGGTGGGTAGTGTAGTGGCCAAGTTTGCAAATGATACCAAATTATGTAGGGTGGTGAGAACCACAAAGGATTGCGAAGAGCTCCAAGCGGACCTTGATAAATTAGGTGATTGGGCTAAGAAATGGCAAATGCAGTTCAATGTAGCAAAATGCAAAGTGATGCACATAGGGGCAAAAAATCCAAACTTCACATACACACTACAGGGGTCAGTGCTATCAGTCACAGACCAGGAAAGGGATTTGGGCGTCTTAGTTGATAGTTCCATGGGAATTAGGACTAATAAAAGGAAACACTTCTTCACACAACGTGTGATTGGGGTTTGGAATATGCTGCCACAGGAGGTGGTGATGGCCACTAACCTGGATAGCTTTAAAAAGGGCTTGGACAGATTTATGGAGAAGTCGATGTATGGCTACCAATCTTGATCCTCTTTAATCTCAGATTGCAAATGCCTTAGCAGACCAGGTGCTCGGGAGCAGCAGCAGCAGCAGAAGGCCATTGCTTTCACATCCTGCATGTGAGCTCCCAAAGGCACCTGGTGGGCCACTGCGAGTAGCAGAGTGCTGGACTAGATGGACTCTGGCCTGTTCTTATGTTCTTAGCATTCCCCCCCCCCCAAGTGCAATGCCAGTACTACCACATGCCAGTCACTGCCCCCTAACATCCTGGCCACCCAAAACCTGGGTTCAAATCCCTCCTTCTGCCATGGAAGCTTACCTTAGGCCTTCACAAACTCTCAGCCTGGTCTACCACACAGGGTTGTTCTTGTGAGAAAATGAAGGAGGGAAGAACAATGTTCTAAGATACCCAAGTAGGGAGAAAACCCAAATATACATAAATACTTGTGTCATAAAAACATTTAAAGCAATGTAGACCACTGATAATTCTGTCTGAATTACTGAAATTATAAAAAGCCAGGAGATCAATCTTTTAAATAAAATATAGCTCTTGTTCAATTTTGAATATGACTTAAAAGACAGTTGCCACCAAGATCTGATAATATCTATCTGTTTTCATGCCTGTGATGTGGATGGAAATGCCAGCGCTGAGACGTGATGAACTATTAGGGTGAGGAATGAATCAGCAGCATTCAGAATCATACTGCATGCCCTGGCCCAGGAAGCACAACCCACAGAGAGATTATATTAACAGAAAAGCTATCAGATATGGAAGGTGGGGAAAACCTAGGAGGGCCTGCCAAACGGCAGTGGCACTTGTCATCACGATGCAGCCAATGATTACTTTGATTTAATCCGTGCTCCTAACTCCTTCTCAAGTTCTGATTCAAGTCAGCAATGGACATGATTGCCTTCTCAGGGGTATCTTAGCTGATCCACTCCCTGATACAAGATGGCATTGCCAGCAAGCCTTGATATGTAGAGTCAGGAAAGGGTTTTAAAAAGACTAAAAGTGCCTCTAACAACTCAGAAAAGAACAGGAAACTGGTGACGCATTTTTAATACATGCTGGGTGTTCTTCAGCCTGCCACACACTCAAATCTACCTCACAGAGTTGTCAGAATAAAATGGGGCAAATGACCGAAGTTGCTTTGGGTGAGAAAGGTGGGGTGTATGTGAAGTAAAATAAATAAATATTAGGGGCCACTGAAAAAAAGTACTGCTATATATGCCTTCTTGGTGATGGTTTTAGGAATTCCCCTAGGAATTTATTTCTGGTACTCAATGGCACTATTTTGAGACAGTTACCAAAATATATTTAATAAAATCAACTAAATTACATAAAAAGGACAAAGGTCAAAATAATTGGGGGAGAAAGTCAGAAGTAAATGTTAAAACATTAAAAAGCCTTCTCAACGTTGCTGGTCTTGAAGGTGACCCCAGAATTTTTCTGCAACCAACTAATCCAGCTGCTCTTGGCTGTGGGATTCATTTGGACCAGGTCGGCCTTCCCACCCTCCCTACCTCTTCCACTGCTCTGCTGGTCTCGCGCTTAAATTGCACGGTTATTTTATTTCCCTTCTAACGCTACTTCTCCAATTCAATAAAGGTTTCTGGGGAGAAGGGAACGAAGAACGCCCCAGGGCAGACCAGGCGAGGAAAAAGCTTTGGACCAATTCTTCCACGAGGCAGGAGACGGCTGCGATCCAAGCTTGCTGGAGAGTAAGCCCAGCTGAGGTCGTCAGGTTTCCTTCAGAGTAGTAGACCCGGATCGGGGATTTGCGCGTTTTAACCCAACATACTGCAGCCAGCACCCGCAGGATGGGGCGTGGAAAGAAGAGGACGGCGGCTGAGCCAATCGGCTTCCTTCCCCCGCGTCGCCCCGGCGTCTCCTAGCAACCGGCTCCGTCGCCTGGCAACGGAGGACGCTGGCCTGGTACCCGGCGCGCTCGCCACGTGCTGCTGCTACTGCTGCTGCTTTCTTCGGGGGCTCCGGCATGGGCGGCCTCAGCGCCTCCGACGCCTTCTGGACGCATCTGCGCACGCTCTGCCTGGACCAGTTTCCCTGCGGGACTGGGGGCTGGGTAAGGGGAGGGGGCCGAGCGTTTGACTGGGGGCGGGCGGGCGGACGGACGGGAAGGGCCTCTCCCGGGCAAGACTGTCGTTGGCGCCCCTCTTAGGGCACCTTTGCGTCCCTTCTGAACGTATATAGCCCCCCTTTTCTCAAGGTCTTTCACAACAACCCTATGAGGTAGGCCAGGCCGACAAGTGCATTTTCCACTTCACTTTCCTCTGAGTAAAGAAGCCACTGAAGGGACACGGCAGTGACCCTTTGTCCACCTCCCTGGGCCCCCAGGATTTTAACTACCAAGCTGGCCCCATGATCCAACCCTGTAGACTGGGTTGAGATCCGGTGTAGTTGAATGCAGGGCTCAAGCAGTGTGGAGCAAGTATGCTACCAGGGTTTAAGATGGTAATCTGCTGATTAGTTGTGATATTTAATAGTGTCATTGCTTAAAATAATGTTTACTTGATTATTTTAAATTGTCAGCTATGTCTTCAAAAAAACGTTGCGGGCAGCTGTGCATTTCTTACTGCTGCCACTAATGGTTGGGGAGCTTTGCATAGCAAATCTCAGTCTATACCTCTGGCATTGGATTGCCTTTTGACCCCAATGTTTTCTGCTAATATTTCTCTATGGCCATGTGTGGTATGTGGTGTGTGCATGCCTGCATGCGCAGGTTGGGGATACTTGTGACCGGAAATACCAGTTGCCGCATGCCACGAGATTCCTAGCATTGGATACTGTGACAGGCTAATGTGGCCACCATTCTGAAATGTGTGGCAGCTCAAAGAATTAATTCCCCTGTGCAGATACCTCACCTCTTGGATGGAGGTCTTTGGAGATCAGATCTCTCTTTCTCAGCCAATTGCTCTCTCCTCTGAAGTATCTATCTAAATCTCTGAATTCTGCCCATTCTCCAAGGAGCTGAGGAACAACCTTTTGGGACAAATACACCAGGTTTACTTTTTAGGGGTGTTTTAAGGATTCTGGAGACATGCTGCGAAAGTACTTTGAAGACACAAAAATATTTCGTTTGTATATTTAATTATTGAAAATTATTATTTTATTATTTATAAGTTAGTTGCCTTTCTCCCTTATAGGAACGCAAGGCCCCTTACAATGTAAATATTGATAGTTTATTATTTGATGGTACTGTTGTTGCTTGTAAGCCATCCCAAGCAAGACTCTAGAGAAGCAGCATAAACATTTCTTAAACAAATAAGCACTGAATGCTTAATAATAAACAACTAACCAAAAAAAGAATTCTGTCTGTCTTCATCGATGTTATTTTGAATCAGATTGCTGGAGGAGTCACCCACAAGCCTTTGGGTCACTTCTCGTGTTGGGTGGTGCCCCGCCCAAAGTCCTTCTGTCTCTCTCTCTCCCCCTGCCGCCCTCTTCTGTTCTCTCCAGAATAAATCCCGTTTCTCCCAGCGGAAATCCAAAACCACATGGCCCTTTACGCAGCAACGGGCAAGTTTGGCCCTCTGTGACCAGCTCATCCCTCCCACGGAAGAAACTGCAGAATCACTCATAGAGTTCCTGAGATGTCCTGACTCACTGTGGGCCCTGCCACGCGACGGCAGCCCTGAGGACCAGCAACTGAGGGAGCTGGCGGTATGGACTCCGCAGGTCATCCAAGACTCCTTCATTTTCTCCTACTTCAAATCTCTGAGGATCGTCAATAAAGGCGTGAGTGGCCAAGAGGTTTCGTTTTGGGGTCAGGCTGGAAAGAGAGATTCACCCATCCAGCGCCTACCTTGTGTCACTAATCTGTGTTGCTTTTCCTCAGTGTTCCCCCTCTGTAAAATGGGTCTGTGGTGTCTCCAGGAACTTTAGGATAAGTTTGCAAAACTGCAGCTGGTCCCCCAACATAGCAGGGATTGGCATTTGCTTCTGTCCCTCAGGATTTAGAAACAGATGTCTGGATTTGAATTATCTTTGTGCACAGGCTTGCGCACAAAGATGGGGCTTAGAGATCTCCCAGATGGGGCTTAGAGGAATTAGAGATCTCCCAGATGGGACTTAGAAATCTCCCAGAATTTCAACTGCTCTCTAGACTACAAAGATCAGTTCTTCTGGAGAAAATGGTTGATTGGCAGGTGGGCTGTATGACATCACATCCTGCTAAAGCTACTCCTCTTCTCAAGCCCCACCTTCCCCAGGTTCTGCCTCCCAAATCTTCAAGAGTTTCCCAATTCAGCGTGGCCAACCCTATTAAATATTGCGTGATCAGGACTCTTTGAGTGATCACCATCCTGATTGTCTTAGACCACTAAATGATGTCAAAGTTGTGGTTGGTGTCATTTCAGCCAGCGTGGCGTAGTGGTTAAGAGCAGGTGCACTCTAATCTGGAGGACTGGGTTTGATTCCCCGCTCTGCCACTTGAGCTGTGGAGGCTTATCTGGTGAACCAGATTAGCTTGTGCACTCCAACACATGCCGGCTGGGTGACCTTGGGTTAGTCACAGTTTTTCTCAGCCCCATCTACCTCACGGGTTGTTTGAGAGGGGGGGGAGGAGATTGTCAGCCCCTTTGAGTCTCCTTACAGGAGAGAAAGGGGGATATAAATCCAACTCTTTTTCTTCTTCCTCGGAGTGATTGGCTCTCTGAGGGCTTTCTTTGGAAACATCAGTTGTCTGTTGCTAACTCTTGTTTAGGAAATTCCTGTAGATTTGGGGTTGGGACTAGGAAGGCCAGATTAGCAGGGAAGGCTGGGAACTCAACCGTGTATAACGGAATGGAGTTTGTCTTCCAAAACTGCTATTTTTCCCAGGGGAAGTTATCTCTGTCAACTGCAGTAATTGGTAACTCCAGAAGATCTCCAGGTGTTTCCTGGAGGCAGGCAACCCGACCTGGAGTGGGGGCACTGCTCTTGAAGAAGGTCTCTCACAAGCAGAAGGTAGGCCAGATAGTCTTGAGTGCATTCTGATTTCACGGCAATGTATTTTTTTTTTGTACCGTAGGTGAATGAAATCGATGCCAATTTGTTAAAATTTCCCAACCTGGAAGAGCTCATCCTTAGTGCCAACCAGATCAGCAAAATCAACTCTGCCAACCTCCCTCCAACACTGAAAGTAAATTGTTGCATTTCTTTTCGGAGCCTCCATCTTTTTTTGCAGACACTCAGCATTCTGCCTTTTAACTTTTGAAGAATAGTCTTTGTGGGGGTGGGGGCAGTGTGGTCTAGCAGTCAGAGTTTGGGACCAGGACTAGGGAGGCCCAGATTGAAATTCTGACTCAGCTGTTAAGCAAAGTGGGTGACCTTGACTAACTTACCTTACAGACTTGTTGTGAGGATAAAATGGAGGCACGGAGAGCAGCCCGCATGTGAAGAAAGCTACAAGCTGCTGACTTCAGGCTTCTGGCTCCTGCCATGAAAAAATGTTTCCCCTCCCCGCTTCTTTCTTGTTAGTTTAATTTGTTCTCGATGCTCCAGAATGCCCGTTACTTAGTGACCATTTTGCCAGTCCCTGTCCTGATACAGACATTGTGCTTTGAATGCAAAGAGATTTTGCCTCAACTTTTGTAACGTGGACAGGATTGCAATATTTGAAGGGTATTCATATCTTCTGGAATTGAACATGGAGATCGAATTCTCATCCCCCCTGCCTTCCCCTGTGCAGTTTGTAGCTGCCTACCAGGCAGGAATTCTGCATGTTAAGGCTTCCAGGATCTGAGCCTCTTTACACCAAGGCAAACACTGCATTGTTTTGGGCATTGTGAGACTATACTATCTGAGACTTTTAAGGAAACAATAACTGAATGGAAACTCCTGGTGTCCTTTTACCGCTGTGCTATAGAGAGTGTCTTAACCTACTGCATCTGTGTATGGTTCTCCAGTTGCACAGTGGCAGATAGGAAGACGCTCCAAAGGGTGATCACTACTGCACAGAGGATTATCAGCTGCCCTCTCCCCTCCTTGGAAGAACTCTATAATTCCCGAAGCCTAAAAAAAGCCCAAAATATTCTGAGAGACCCATCTCATCCAGCACACTCTCTTTTTGAATTGTTACCATCCGACAGATGATACAGGTCTATCAAAACTAGGACAAAGAGGCTTAGAGACAGCTTCTACTCTAGAGCTGTGGCTATGCTAAACTCTGCGGCTTCGTGTTGATGTGTTTGGGGCTGTGTAGGGATGGGTGGAGAAAGGGGAAAGTGAGGATGGGGTATGAGTCTGAAATTGTGTGCATCGGGGAATGCTGCTGTAAATTTCGTTGTGCGTGCACAATGACAATAAAAATGCTTATGCTTATGATGGGGCAGGCTTCCTCTGTCTGTGGATATCGGGTTAAGTTCATATCCCGTCTATAATGTAAAAACGATGGTATGGCCTGGATCAGGTGGACGCCCAACCTTGGTTGCCCTCCAGAGGTTCTGTTTCTTCTTCTTTCTTCCTGGCAGGTGTTGGAACTTTGTGGCAATGAGTTGGAGTGCTTGAAGGACCTCTGTGCCCTCCCTCCTCCAGAGCTCCAGCATTTGGGTCTTGGTCATAATTGCCAACTGGGCTCGTCCCAGGAAGACTATCTCACCAACACTTACTGGTGAGGCCAAACTCTTGCACCAGCAGGAAGAGCCTGCAGTGTTTCCAGCAGCCATTACATTAATAAGTGGCACACACACACACACACCCCCGCCCGCAAGTAGTCCTGCTCAGATGCTTCTTGGATGGGAAGGGAAAGAACCACCCATAGTCTGGAACCTGCTAGCAATTTCTTTTTAATGGATTCCTTCCAGAGGTGGGATCCAGCAGGTTCTCACAGGTTCCCGAGAGTAGGTTACTAATTATTTGTGTGTGCCGAGAGGGGGTTACTCATTGGTGATTTTGCCACGTGATTTTTGCCCTCCTTACGCCCCTCCTTCGCTCCTCAGCAGTAGCGCGCAGAACTTGAAGCAGTCTAGCAGGAGGTGCACCGGCGTGCGTGGCAGCCTGCGCCTGCGTGCATTCGTTTCCCGTCCAAGGATCGGCGCAATGGCTGCGTCCTTGCCACAGCCCCGCCCAGGAATGCCCCGCCCTTGGAATGCCCGGTCACGCCCCCATCGTGCCCCGCCCAGCCCCATTGGCGCTACGCCACCGTTTGAATCCCACCACCATGGGAACCTGTCACTAAATTTTTTGGATCCCACCACTGATTCCTTCCCTTTCAGGCCAAAGCTTGTCTCTCTCGACTTGAGTTACAACAACTTTACGGACTTGCTCCGCCTCCTCTGCAAACTCAAGACGCTGAAAAAGCTTCGGGTTCTTGTTCTTCAGGGCAACCCTTTCGCTCTGATGCCCGGCTACCGCGGCTTTACCATCGACAGCCTGCCGAAACTCTGTGCCCTGGATGACGACAATATAACCCCCGATGAAAGGCACAGTTTCTTGGGCATCTCTTCCAAGCCAGGTGGGGCTGCCGTGTTTACAGAATCTCTTGCAAAGGCTGGTTGTGAAGCAGTCTGGAGGGAGTGGGGCATCATGTGGGATTGTGGCAAGCAAGGAGGTTCGCCTTTGGCCTCTGCAGAGTCAAGAATCCAAAAAAGGATTTTTTTGAAGATGCCATCCACAGATGCAGGCGAAACATCAGGAGAAAATGCTACTGGGACACGGCCATACAGCCCGGAAAACCCACAACACTCATGGATAGGTATTTCAGCTGCACCTTATCTATCTGATATAACGTCAGCAAGAAGCCGATGGGCTTTTTCTAGGGCTCGCTTCGATGCCTTCCCGTCAGCTAATCTGACGGGACGATTCCAAAATATTCCAAGGCACAGGAGAACCTGTGTGTGCGGCTCAGGGGAAGTAGACTCAGTGTCACATATCTTACTGCATTGCAAGTTACACGAAGGTGAAAGGGAGCTGTTAATCCAACCATTGTTAACTCATCATGTATATCCATTCATAGAAAATTCAGATACAAATTCTGTAAGAATGCTATTAGAAGATCGTGTTTCCGCCATTTCACAGAAGGTAGCTAAATTTTGTATACTGGCACACAACAAGCGTAATTCCTTATTAAGACAAAGAGCTGTACTGTGCAACGAGGACTGTAATAATGCCTGAAGTTAATGTTATTTATCAATAGATTTTATAATGGATTTTACAATTTATATTATATTTTTGTATAGATGGAGTGCTATGTGTTCATGTGTACTCTGATTTTGAACTGTTGGCTGGCCAAAAGGCCTTAATAAATATCTATCTATCCCCAGGGGCGTAACGAGGCAAACTGTAGCCCTGGGCAAAACCTGAGTTGGATGCCCCTCCCATGGGGGTTGCAGGCTGGGGGCGGGGGGCACATTTCTGAAGGCACAGTCTCAAAACTTTCATGGTCTCATCAGGAGACTGCCCTAATGATACCCCCCAGGTTTGGTGCAATTTGGTTCAGGGGGGCCAAAGCTATGGACCCTCAAAACTGTAGCCCCCATCTCCTATTAGCTCCCATTGGAAACAATGGGGGATTGGGCACCCCCTTTGGGAGTCCATAACTTTGGATTCCCTGAACCAAACCTCACCAAACTTGGGGGGTAGCAGAAGGACAGTCTCCTGATGATATGCTGAAATTTTGGTGCCGCTAGCCTAAAAACCGCGCCCCCTGCAGGCCAAAAATGGAAAACCACTAAAATACCCAAAAACGAACCCAGCATTTTGATGCCCCCCGCAAGGTGGTGCCCTGGGCAGCTGCCCACCTTGCCCAATGGGCATGACGCCCCTGTCTATCCCACAACACTCTAGTGATTCTGGCCAGGAAAGCGTTCGAGAATACAATTCGCTGCCAACTTATGGCAACTCTGTTGGGTTTTCAAGGCAAAAAAGGAACAGAGGTAGATGGCCATTGTCTGCTTCTGCATAATGACCCTCGGCTTCCTTGGCAGACTCCTCTCCAAGTATTAACCAGGACTGACCCTGCTTAGCTTCTGAGATCTAAGGAGATTGGGCTAGCCCAGGGGCCTGCAACCTACGGCTCTCCAGATGTTCATGGACTACAAATCCCATCATCCCCTGCCAGCATGGCCAATTGTCAGGAGAGAATGCTGCTAGAACACGGCCATACAGCCCAGAAACCACACAGCACCCCAGTGATTCCGGCCGTGAAAGCCTTCGACAATACATCGAAATCCAGGACTGCTGTGCAGAGGAAGGAAATGATGAACCACCTCTGAATGTCACTGGCCTTGGAAACCCTACAGACAAGGCATAAGTCAGCGGCAACATGACGCACTTTACACACCAAATATCTAAATGTGACCAGTGTTCATTTGAACCTCAGTGGAGAAATGCACAGGAAAATGTGGGTCTAGCAAGATCCTTGAGTGACCTCTTGTGGTCAGATGTTTCATGTCCTCTCCTTAACATGTATCACAGTTTCCTGATCTGTCAAAGCCCAGCTGGGGGTGTTGAGGCACAAACACAGTTTGTGTCAGCAGAATGTCTCCACAGAATCCAACCATCTCATGTCACACCATGTTATTATTCCTTGCCTCAAGCTTTACCCATTAAGTGCATGTTATGTTTAATTTTGTTTTGGCATCTGTTGCATACAAGAGACTTATAGGAATCCTAGAGGGGCTGCCAGGGAAGGTGGGGGGAGCCGTTTCCTTCCTCTGGATACGGAGAGGCGGCCTTTGCAGCCCCTGAGTGAGTCCAGGGGGGGCTGGGGGGGCAGGTGGGGGGGGAAGGAAAAGCAGGGAAAGGTGGGGGTGGAAGAGGTTCGGGCGGCCCCGATCCGGGAAAAGGCGACCCACTGCAGAGCCGGGGGGGTGCGCCCCCTTCCCCCCTCCTCTCTGCACAAGGCCTGGGGGGGCATGAGATCATGCAGCCCCTCCCTCCCTGCATGGCGGGGGTCTCGCGGGGACTGACCTTTGCAGGGGGAGTGGAGGAAAGGGGAATGGGTTGGGGAGAGGGGCTGCTGCGGGTCAGACCCCCTGGCTGGGGGCTCCTCTTAGGGCCAAGCGACGGGAAGCCCCCCGCCCCAGGGAGAGGAATAAGCCGTGGGGACCCCCACCCCCAGTCCTGTCTGGGGTATTCATTCAACGCGTGTCCAAATGGGGAGCATTCAGAGAGTCTCCCTCCCCATCCCCAGGAGGGCAAAGCCCCGAGCAGGGAGCAAAGGGCTGGGGGGGGGGACACAAGGGGGTCCTCCATAAAAATAAATAAATAAATAAAGAGGCTTATAGTGTAAAACTGGTAGAAAAGCAAGAAAGAATTTGGTAGAATGTAACGGCATAAAAGGGGATTTCTGCCCCTTCTCAATTAAAACAGGTTCTCTGCTCTCTCTCTGCCCCTTTTGTAGCCCTGTTGCAGGAGGACATTGAAATGGTTGTCACGATTGGCAAAATCCGAGGCATCCCCTATCCTGTCGTTTCTGAGGATCTGGAGAATATTCCTGAGTTTCCCGTGGTCACTTACAGCTATTACGTGACATATGAGTTTGCCAAAGGTGAAAAACTGAGTTCTGGACGCAAGACTAAGGTATATTTTTGTAAGGGTTTAGTGAGATAATCCTTGACAAGACAGAAATAGTGAGCAACGCCATACAGAACACCATTTAGAAAATAGCGTTGCTTTTATCATACATGGAGAAAGGACCAGATCTTAAATGAACCTCAACACATCTTCCATTCATTTTCTATATATTAAAACTCAACAGTCAGCTTAGCTTCCAGGGCAGTGATGGCGAACCTATGGCACGGGTGCCAGAGGTGGCACTCAGAGCCCTCTCTGTGGGCACGCACACACAGAGTTCATCATGTGGGGGGGAAATTGCCGCTGGGCTCGATTATTAGCATTAAACCTAAGACCTAATTTTGGGGAAGCAGTGTAGGTAACCTTGTTAAGCGCTGTTAAACCCCACTGATTTTCATGCAAAGAACTAAAGCGTGATCCTTTACCTGGGAGTAAGCTTGGTTGCTGGCAATGGGGCTTGCTGAGTAAACCCTCCTAGGGCCGTGATTCACCCGTTGGAAGAGTTGCATGGTTGCTTCAAAGCAAAACCACCCACTACCACCAAGCTTACTCCCGAGTAACACATGCCTCCGAGCCAACTGTTTTTTCTAATCTGAAACCTCAGTATTTGGGTTCAATTGCTGTGTTGGCACTTTGCGATAAATAAGTGGGTTTTGGGTTGCAGTTTGGGCACTCGGTCTCGAAAAGGTTCGCCATCACTGTTCTAGGGAAATTTCTGCCTTGATTTGTCATATTAAATTCCAAAACCTGTCTTGTATCGCAATTCTTTGCCAAATCACAGATATTTTGAATGTGTGTTGGTGCTTTTAAAATGGTTTACAGAATTTTTAATCCGTACTTTATTAAAAGTTTAGGCATTTGGCCTGCCCCGGAGCTATGTGTAAAAGAAGGACCCGGCTTCTAAAATGAATAAATAAATATTTTGCCATTAATCTCAGTGTTCCAATTCTGCCTCCTCGTCTCCCGCCCTCCACCTGAACGAGGCTAAGGGCTATGGTCCCTCTTCTGAATATTCTTGTTTGTCTTGTTATTAGTGATGACAACTTTTGGAGTAACCAATGGATAGTGGTGCTGGATATTTTTCTGTCTCAGGTTGCGACATCCAAGAATAAAGTATCAAGTATGCTGACTGTAGAAAGCCCCTCCCCAGAAGGAGCAGGTAGCAACGTGAGCCCAACTGCGGATGCACCTGTTAAGCCGGACTCACCTGTTAAGTTGGACTCACCTAATATGAGTAGGTAAACCTTGCCAGATGAGAGTGAGAGGTTATACGCAGTAGCAGGAACTTGTCATCTGCATGCATTCTCCAACCCTTTATGTGCAAGGTAGATGCTTGATAGAATCCTGAGAACCCAAGTTCTAATTTGCCTTTTCAGAAGCAATTTTCTAGTCCTTATGATTGCATAGACAAATTTGAGCCTATGGTGGAAGGAATTCCGCCCGTCCTCTATTTGACTTCTGATTTAGATCCTCAGTTATTTCTGACTTTTTCCACAAAGCCCGTGAGCAGGTTAAAACTATTTTAAAACTATCACTGAAACTTGAGATGGGCCATAAATACATCCACCCAACTGTTACAAAGTTAGCAAAGGGACGATTTAGTCTGCCTGCTAAAAGTCAAAATGGAGCACAAGGTGGCATGACTTCACATGCTGGCATCTTTGGCTCTCTGGCAAGTGATTTCCCTTCCTCCATTTATTCTGCAGCTGGTGGTGTATTCCCCTAGCACAGTGATGGCTAACCTATGGCACGGGTGCCAGAGGTGGCACTCAGAGCCCTCTCTGTGGGCACACACAAACAGAGGTCATCGTGCGGGGGGATTTCCCTCCACACACACACATCTAGGCTGGCCTGGACCGCTGGGCTCGATTATTAGCATTAAACCTAGGATGTAGTTTTGGGGAAGCAGTATAGGTAACCCTGTTAAGCGCTGTTAAACTCCACTGATTTTCATGCAAAGAACTAAAGTGTGATCCTTTACCTGGGAGTAAGCTTGGTTGCTGGCAATGTGGCTTGCTTCTGAGTAAACCCTCCTAGGGTCGTGATTCACCCGTTCGAAGAGTTGCATGGTTGCGTCAAAGCAAAGCCACCGACTACCACCAAGCTTACTCTTGAGTAATGCATGCCTCGGAGCCAACCATTTTTTTTCTAAACTAAAACCTCAGTATTCAGGTTAAATTGCCGTGTTGGCACTTTGCAATAAATAAGTGGGTTTTGGGTTGCAGTTTGGGCACTCAGTCTCGAAAAGGTTCGCCATCACTGCCCTAGCACAAGGGGCCATCCCACCACAGGTGGAAGGTTTCTGATGCGGAGGGGAAAACATTACACCTAGCCAAAGTGAGAGCTCTGCAGTGGTTGGGCTGTGTTAGCTGCCAGAAGTGATTGGCTGCTTTGGATAAACTAAAGGGTAACCCCAAAAATACAGGGGAGCAAAACAGTGGTCTAGGGTGGATTTGCCTTTTCTGAAACCTACTTGTTCCTAGCCTAGAATATTATCACAGATAATCCAGCTTTTTAAACAGATGGTTAGCACAGAACTTCCCTAATATTGATAACAAACTGATAGGTCTATAGCTGGCAGGAGATAGAAGGTCACCCTTCTTATGTATTGGGACAATAATTGCAATTCTCCATGCTTGGGGAATCAATCCGGATCTGTCTATTGCGGTGAATAATGACACGAGTAAAGGGGCCCACCAATCTATATGGGCTCTCAGCAGTTCTCCGGGAATAATATCTGGCCTGGATGAAGTTACAATTCTACCTAGATCTTTTTGTTGGAAAGAGTATGGCTGGGGGCTATCCAAGTGAGGCGTACATGGGTTAAATAAGTAAACCTAAATTGGGACGGTTTGTGGCCCTGCTTAGAAAGGTGACGGGGAGGCCTCGTAGATGTAGGCCTCTGTGTCTCACCAGAGCTCATGCTGAAATAACATTTGTAAGTCTTCAAGGTGCTACTGGATTCTTGTGTGATTTTGTGACCTGCTGCTGCTTCCTAGCTGCTGCTTCCTAGCAGTGCATTTTCAACAATCTAGGTCACGGAAGGATCTGTTAGCATGGCAGTGTTGATTAATAATTGACAAGGGATATTGTTGTCCTGAAAAAGTCATCCGATCTTCCACAGGAGTTGTTGCCTGAATGCAGCTTGTTGAATTGCAAATCAAAGCCACCTGAGTTGGACAGGTGTTTAAGTCCCCCCGTCTGGTCTGATAGATGGCCTGTGATGCTGTGGCTCTGATAGGGTTGATCCCAGGAAGGGCAGGTGTGGGGAGGGGAGGGACTTCCAACATATAATGCCATAGAGCAGGGGTCTGCAACCTGCCATGCTGGCAGGGGCTGATGGGATTTGTAGTCCATGAACATCTGGAGAGCCGCAGGCTGCAGACCCCTGCCATAGAGAGTGACCTCCACAGCTGCCAGTTTCTCAAAGGGAATCGATTGCTGCACTATGGAGATCAGACATAATTTGGGGGAATCTCCAGGCCTCACTTGGAGGTTGGCAGCCATCGGATCTAATCAGCAACTGCTCTTCCTGGAAGCCATCTTTGAAACGTAAACAGATGTGTCCAACTGGATCAGACCAGTTGTCAATCTCGTCCAACATGCTGTTTCCTACGACAACCAATCCCTGGCAGGTCTAACAAGCCAGCGGCCGAAGCCTCCCTTATTGTTGGCTCCTAGCAATGGGCATTCAGAAACATACTGCCTCTGAAAATGGAGGTTCCATCTAGCTATTAGGCTGGTAGCCACTTTGACCAGTATCATCTGGTTTGGCCCTTAATATCCTCACTGTCCCCTTTGGGACAGCCATAGAAGGATGTATGGCACACAGCCATTTCAGATGTGTTGCCAAACAGTAAGGATTACACTCTGTTCTTTCTTGTTGTTGTTCCAAAAATGTTTTGTTAAATCTTTATTTTTCTCCTGTCTCCTTAACTTAGCAAATGTTTACTACACCCTTCGGAAGTCCTGGGCAGAGACCACTGAGTGTGAATACAGAAAGGAACACATCACCAAAGACCTGGTTGCTTTGAAGGCCTATCTCCTTGCCGGAACCACCCTGGCAGTTGTGGAAGAAAAGGTCATTTATCCTGTGTAGGGTTATCATCCGCCAGGTGTGCCTGGAGTTATCCTTGAATTGCTGCTGATCTCTAGACTCTAAAGAGATCACTTTCTCTGGAATAACCATAGAGTCTAGGAGAACTGAAGCTAACAGCCACACATGCCAGCCACACATGCAGGCGAAACATCAGGAGAGAATGCTACTGCAACACGGCCATACAACCCGGAAAACCCACAACACTCTACTGAAGAATGTACAGTTACCTGCATGTTTTCCGTGGAAAAGGCAAATAGCAGCTTTGATGTAGGAGGAGCCCCTCCTTTCCCTTTAAGAGCTCGGGTGCAAATGTGTGCATGTGAAGGAAGAGGCAGATGGCAAAGGGTGCTGTTATTGTCTTTTCCCCACCTCGAGCAACAACAGCTGCATGCGAGTTCCTCCTTTGCAGAAAGAGGAAGAAGAGAACATCTGCTGTGGCCCTTTTAAAGAGAAGAATTACAAAAGAGTTACATCAGGATGGAGGGGGCAGCGAGCAGGGCAAGGAACTGCTTTGAATTGCTTGGTGAATGAGGGGTCACTCCCAAGTGACCTTCTGCCTGCCCCTGAATTAGGGTAGCTGCTAAGTATGTCAGCTCAGAGGTTCTGCCTCCCTGCAAAGGCCATCTCCATTTGAACGCTCCATCTGCCGGAGTTTACCAAAAATCCATCAACAGCACCTAATGAAACCCTTTCTTAGGAAGCAAAGGCATTAATGAAGCAACTGGAATTGATAAATAAAAGGGCTTTGGCCGTGGTTCAGTGGCACACGGAAAGCCTCAGATTCAATCTTTGGTATCCCCAGTTTGAAATGTATCAGGAGGTATCAGACCTTTACTTGAGATCCTCCAGGGCCCCTGCCAGTCTGAGTCGGCAGTACTGCCCCTGATGGACCAAGGGGTCTGACTCAGTAGAAGACAGCTTCATTTCTTCAGGGTTTTTAGATTTCCCAGTGTTGCAAATACACAGCAACATGAAACTCACTTTCCTCTATGTTTGTGTTTTTGAATTCCATGATAGCCAAGACTGGAACTTTTTTCTGGTTGGCTGTTCTGGGTTTGTTTGTTTTTTGGGAGTGGGGGGTGCGTGGCCATGGTCTAGTAGTTTTTGCTTCTAATGTTTTGCCCCCATCCATGGCTGGCATCTTCAGAGCTGTGTCACAGTAAGACATAATTCTCTCTGTGCTGCATATTTACCATGACGTGTCTCTAAAGGTGCCAGTCATAGATGCAGGCAAAATGTTAGGAACAAAAACTGCTAGACCATGGGAACCTGCAACCCACAGCCGATTCTGGCCGTGAAAGCCTTTGACAATACTTTTTTGTAGCCTGGCCGTGTTCTCTTTCTTTTCTCCAGATTGTCTCCTGGCCTGTTGAATCGCCAGTGGAAACTCCCAGCAAGAAAGGAAAGGGGAAAGCAGAGAAAGGGAAACCAGAAAAGGAGAAAAAGAACAAAGAGAAAGAAGACAAGGGCAAAGCAGAGAAGGGGAAGCCGAAAGATGGAGGGAAGGTGAGGCTGGACTTGGGCCTGACAGTTCTGCTGAAGCCATAATGTAAGAAAGCCCAGCTGAGGGTTATGCTGCATGATTTTTGCATGACTTGAAGAGCAGCTGCCCGCCTGAGTAGACAATACTGACGGTGGTGGACGGGTGGGCTGGCTCAGTATGAAGCAGCTTCATGTATGGTCAGTGTCTTGCCCCGATCTTAATGGGAGTGTCTTTTGCATGGAGGTTAAATCACGATTTGTGTGCTTAGCCTGCAGTACCTTTTCCTCCAGCAGTGTTCATAACTTTGGCCCCTTCCGCACACGCAAAATAATGCGTTTTCAAACCACTTTCACAACTGTTTGCAAGTGGATTTTGCTATTCCACACAGCTTCAAAGAGCACTGAAAGCAGTTTGAAAGGGCATTATTCTGCGTGTGCGGAAAGAGCCTTTATGTGGTTTCCCTGACGTTTCTCCAAGCGTTCTCAAACCATCTTTGATCTGAGTTCAAGAAAGCACAGAGGAAGAGTGAGGAAACCACAGAAAGACAGCCGATGAACAACAATGTTGTGAGGAAGCTCAGAGAAAACGCACTGGAGTTTGTCACCTAAATGGTGGGGAAACCTCCATGCAGAAGACCCCACTCTACCAAGAAGTGACGGTGCAACATCCCCCAATCCCATTTCACCAGGTCTTTCCCCCGCCCCCCACCGAGTCCCATGCGAGTTCCCAACACTGGGCTATGAACTCCACTCCTGAGGCTGAACTAAATTTCAAGATAACTTGGTGAACGATAAATAGAAGACACTTTTTTGTGACACTCCTACAGGGTAGCAACAAGAAGAAAAAGAAAACAGCCTCCCCCGATTTGCGAAGTGACCCTCCCATCCTGAAAACCCTGGGCTCTGTCCATGTCAACCTCCAGAGCTTGCTAGCAGGAGAGTCGCTGTTGACAACTGTGTGTGATTTTGGCGTCCTGATCACAGAGCTAGGATCTCCCCCCTCAGCTTTGAAAGAGAAGGTACCAGGGACTTGATGAACTTGTGGCCGTGCCACAGCTCAAAACTTGTGCTTTCAAAGAGTCTGCGTGAATGTAATGTCGATTCACAGCTGGAATCAATTGCCTCTTGTGAGATTTCAGAGCTGAGTGGCTGTGGTCTGGTGGTTTTGGCTCCTAACATTTCTCTCTGTAGCACTGTGCTGGGGAGAGAAACACGTCTTACTGTGACATGCCAGCCACAGATGTGGGTGAAACAGTAGGCATCAAAACCACCAGGCCACGGCCACACAGCCTGGAAAACCTGCAACAGCTTGTCTGAGAATCTTCCATCTTGTATTTTGCAACAAATCTCCATTCTCCCTGAAAAACTTTTTTCCCCTCCCCCTCTTTCCCTTTTGCAGGATGGTAAAAAGGCCAAAAATAAAGATAAAAAACCCAAAGGCGGAACGGACACCACGGCAGCTCGTAAATCTCCACCCCCTGCCAAAGGTAACGGAGGCAGCCCGCACAGGACACGTATATCTGTCCTGTTTAAAGACCGAGTCTCCCCATTTTGGTCAGATAACCATCAAGGTAGCTGACAAACAAAAAGTGAAACCCAAAAGTGGAAACAAAGTGAACTGTTCAGGGAGTATTCTCATCTTTGAAAACCTCCATAACCTGCCATTTGGAGGCTGTAGTTGTGCAAAACAGATTGGGGGGGGGGGTGTAAAGCACCCCCAGTTGACAGCTGTTTATGGCAACCCCAACAAGTAGTTTTCAAGTCAAGTGAGGAGCCGAGCTGGTTTGCCACTGGCATCCTTTCCAGAGACCTCCAGCATGGTGTTGTGGTTAAGAGCAGGTGGGCTCTGATGTGGAGAACCAGGTTTGATTCCCCACTCCTCCACATGGGTGGCAGACTCTTATCTGGTGAACTGGATGCGTTTCCCCACTTCTACATTCCTGCTGGGTGACCTTGGGCTAGTCACAGTTCTTCAGAATTCTCTCAGCCCCACCTACCTCACAAGGTGTCTGTTGTGGGGAGGGGAAGGGAAAGGAGTTTGTAAGCCTCTTTGAGTCTCCTTACAGGAGAGAAAGGCAGGGTATAAATCCAAACTCCTCTTCTTCTAAAGGGGCAGAGCTGGGAATCTGATCCGGGAGGCCTTTCTATTGTGAAAGTACAAAGTCAGGGCAGAGTTGGCTTTCCCATCAATGTTCAAATGCATCCCTACCCAGATACTTGCTTGTGCCCAAGGGGTGAGGAAAGAGGTGTATTGTACAGTGAGGCAACTGTTCAGAGATGGTATCAGGCACACAAAGTGCTCCCTCCCGGTTAATTCCCATGAAGGATTTCTAAGGATTCAGCTCCATGAATTTTCAAAGGGAGGTGTTTCCTTCACTAAGTCAGAGATGCTCACAGATCTTCACAGAAACCTCCTGAAAAACAAGTTATGTCTGTAAGTGCTGTGCCCGGAAGGGTCCTGTTTTACACTGAATCGCTTTCTAGGGAAGTGCTGTCTTCCGGCATACATTATTCATGCACTGCATTAAAGGAACTGGAAAATCATATGACTGAACCCCCTGGGACCTAATACTACAAATAAAAACATGACAAGTTGGGAATCAGCATTTGTGGTTTTTTTTAAAAAAGTGCAAGAAGCAGGAAGAATGGCAAACGTTCTCTCATTTTTGTGGAGCCTTGTGTCGGTGCATGTTGCCCTCAAATCACAACAAATGTTGGCAACTCCAACAAGGGGCTTTAAAGGCCAGCGAGGCGTAGAGATGGTCAGCCATTGCCTTCCTCGGCAGAATTTTCCTTGATGGTCTTCCACCCAAGAACTGACCCTGCTTAGCTTCGGAGATCTGATGAAACTGAGTTATTCCACGCTGCATCCTCTTGCTTGCGGAGCCTTCGGTCTCTGCAAAAGACGACCGACTGATCTGAAATTTCAGACGGAGAATAATGAGCGGAATCCAATAATTACTTCTGCGTTTGATTGGGGGTCTGTTGGGTTGTATATTTTCATTTTATATGTAGTTTGCAAGGAGCTTTGAGTCCCCAGTATGGCCGAAAAATGTTTAAACAAACAAACCCTTAAGGTAAAAATGTATTTAGCATTATGGTGTATTGTACAATGAGGCAACTGTTCAGAGATGGTATCGGGCACACAAAGTGCGCCCTCCCAGTTAATTCCCATGAAGGATGTCTAAGATGGGATCTTACAGATTTCTTACACAGTTTATCTTTCAACTCAGAGTCTCCTAAAGGTATGAATTTAAAACAGCGCCGAATGGCTAATATATATTCCGGTCTCATGCATTCACATCAAATCGCTATTGCTTTGTTAAATTGGTTTTCAACATTTTGGGATCCTTCAGACCTTAGGAATGCAGCAGTTCATTTCCTTCCTGCTCACTGGCCTAACATTGCCCTTCTAGTGATGTGAAACCCTCAAACTCAGCAAAAGATAACAACATTTCCCTACCCGCTCATCTTATTTATAAGGGAATGCATGAGGTGTGAAGAGTAAGACAGGTGAAAGGAAGGCATTGGATATATTTTGATATCATTTTGGATCAGTTTTGGATGTAGGAACGTAGGAGGATTAAAAGGGGTAATGAGACACTTTTTTTTCTTTGCAGGGAAAGGAAGGAAACAGGAGTCTCCTAGAGGGGCAGACGCCCAAGTGGTCCAGCCAGTGCCTCTGACTGTGGAATTTCAAATGCAGCACCATAAGTGGAAATCAGCATCACAAATCTTAATAAAATCCCGATTATCTACATAGTTGTGAGTAGCACAGATGTGATTTAATGCAGGAGGACCAGGTGGTGGTTTAGATCTTCAAGAACTGTGTGATGGAGCTTCCTTGGGGGGGCAGGGGGGCCAAGTCATGGAGTCCACCTGTGGGCCCCCAACATAATTTGCAGTTTGGCCTGGTGTGAAAGGAAACATTTTATCTTACAAGTTGCAGCTTTTTCACCCACTAAGCGTAGTTTCACTGGCTTGGGTGTTCAGAGATGTCTGTTGACTACATATTAATAAGGAATCCATGTGGGTTTTGGGGTTTTTTTCAGGGTGGATATAAGTTCTCAGCAGGCCCATAGTCAGGAAATTTCCAGGGCAGGGGGCAAAATTAGTCCAGTGGTGGTCAGCCCATCATTATTTATTTTTGTTATTATTTATTTGTGCTTTGTTATTTACTTATGAATTTTGTACTTGAGACTCCAGGTGTATACATAGCATAAAGCAATGTAATTTAACAGCATAAGGAATCTAATAAGCAATGCAATACAGTTAGGATTTCAAAAATTAGAAAAGTACAAAAAAGTTTCGGACATCTTACCCCCTACCCACCCACCAGCATTTGAAATTAGGACACCTCAGCCCTGCTAACTGCTAATTCTGTTCTAGCCAATTGCACAGAGAATTCACATTTGGAAGATTTATGATAGGATTCGCACCTTTTTACATCAGCCCCTTCCTTTTTTTTCATTGAAAATTTACCTTTGAAAGACTCCTGATTGGGTTTCACATCAATCCCAGAGCTGGGCTGGAGGGGCAGGACAGAGGATTGATGGGGCCCAGCTCCCCCTCCCCTCTTTTTCATCACTTGGCTAAGGGCCTGGGTCTGTGTGAATGGTGGAGAGGGGAGGACTTCCATTCATAAGTGGCCCTCATGCCTCACCTGCATTCTTCTCCTCCCCACACATACACCCCCTCCATCTTGGCAGACTGACAGAAGCCAGGGGTGTGGCTGAGAGTTGCCAACTTCTGGGGGAGGGGAGACTGGAGACCTCTCCGAATTCCAACTGATCTGCAGACCGCACCCCTCACTGATTGCTCCTTTATTTCCCCCAGATATCCCCCTTCCCCTGGAGAAAATGGCCGCTTCAGAAGAGAGGGCTACATGGTACTAGAAGCCCTCTCTCCCGGCCGCTCCAACCCGGGAGTTGGCAACGCTCTGATGCTGGCTGGCTGCTTGGGTGTGTGGAGGGTCTCCTCCTCCACTCTCCTTCCTTGGCTGGGGAGCCGTCCAGGCGAAGTCTTCCAAGGCGACCCCAAAGGCGGCTCCTTTGCTTGGCTGGACTCGCCCCCCCACCCGCTGCAGTCTGCGCGCGCCAGGGCCGAGCCCTCCCCCCGTTGCCATGGCGACCCTGGCCCGGGCCCTGCGGCGCGCCCTCGGGGTCGGCGCTGCCGCGCATCTGTCGGGGACCGCCAGGGCTGGGGCGAGCCTGGCGGGGGCGCGGAGGGGGGCGGGGTCGGCCGGCCGGGCGGGCGGGGCTGCCCGGCTTGCAAGGAGGCGCGCGGAGGAGCCGGCAGCGGAGCGGAGGTAGCAGGTAGGAGGAAGCGGCCCCAACGAGGCGAAGCTCCGGGGGAACCCCATTGCGCTGACCCTTCCCGGGACACCAACCTCCAGGCGGGACCTGGAGATCAGGCTGAACCCCCACCGACCTGCAGAGCGCAGAGATCAGCTCCCCTGGAGAGCGCGGGTGGCTTGGAGGGGGGCGTTGCACCCGGTGAGCTGCCTCCCCAAACCTCCAGGAACTCCCCACCCGGGAGTTGGCAACCGTAGCCTCTTGCCCGGACAAAGGGACGGGGGTCTGCGCCGCCTGCCCTGCTGTGTGCGCCGCGGGAAAGCGCCTCTGGCCGCCTCGCCTTCGCCTCCCCCTGCCCTGTAGCCGCGCAAAGATGGAGAGGCGGAATTGCTGCCTGCCCGGCTGCACCTGCAGCCCCCTCCCCTGCTGGGAAGGAGACCTGATGCTCCCTGCTTAAGGGGTTGGGGGGTGGGTTTGTTTTTGTAAAATAGCCACCCCAAATCCTGCAGATGCTCCGGGAGGAAAGAGCGCCCTGCTCCCTCCGAGGGCTGTCCGGCGTTGTGGGGTCTCTGGCCATCCCCTTTCCTTCTCAGGCAGCACTTCTGACTAGGCGACGCCTGAGCTTACAAGTCTGCTTTGCAAATCGGGATTGCAAAATAATTTTTTTTTTTAAAGCAGATCCACGTTTGGAAGGCATGCCAGTATCCTTGGCCCATGGCACGTAGGTAAAGTGCTGTAAAGTCACAGCCAAGGTATGAGGAGTCTAATAGGGGTTTCAAAGACAGAGATGCGGGGAGTGGTTTGCCCTGCCCGCCCCTGCACAGTGGCCGGGCTACTCCAGAGTGGTGTAGTGGTTAACAGCAGGTGGGTTCTAATCTGGAGAACCAGGTTTTAAATCCACACTCCTGAATTTCTGCTGGGTGACCTTGTGCTCTTCCCAGTTCTCTCAGAACTCTCTCAGCCCTACCTACCTCACAAGGTGTCTGTTGTGGGGAGAGGAAGGGAAAGAACTGTGACTAGCCCAAGGTCAATGGTATTTACTGAGTTAAAAGACAAAAATCTGTGTTGAGGCAAAGTGCAATACGTATAAACGTTTATGTGTACATTACCAAAACCTTTCTGTTGTTTGGTCTAATGCTTTTTCATTTTGCTCCTAGCAGTTAAAGGAAGTTCACTGTGCAATAAGAGATTTCCCTCAATGAAACAAGCATGTGCATAATTCTCTGCTTTAGAAATTTATCTGGCAATTTCTACTGGCAAATACTGAGGAAAGCTTTGAAACAAAGTATATAGCTAGCTTTCTCTCTGTTTGCCTATGCTTCCCCATTACTTTGCCTAATGTTGTTACAATTGATATAAGGTGGACTTTAACCTAATACACCTTGATTACAAATTGGTACTACTACCATATTCTTGCTAATTGAAGCACTATTTACGGTGGGTCATTTTGTTAGTTAAGGCTGTTGTGTGTTGATAAAAACAGTTTCATTATGTGTAATAAATTGCTAATAGGAAAATTGTTTTGTTGTAAGCACATGGTGCTGATTGAACCATTCCGTTGTGTGAAGCATATTGCTAATGTAAGCATGAGTGTTTATGTGTATTGCACTTAGCCTCAACACCGTTTTTTTGGTCTTTTTAACCACACAGGGTGTCAGCCCTTCTTTGGCATTTGAGATGCATTCCAGGATAAGGAAATTTGCCACGTACATTGTGTCCATCTTCTTACTTGCGTGCCTGATGTACTTGAAGAGAGACACCAAGTCGGTTGTGCCTCCAACAACCAAAAAAGCGCACAAGCTACACCAGCATACCTTCCAGCTCCCTCGACATGTGGAGCCCAGCAAATGCATACCCAACCGAACCATTACCAATTCCTCGACCTCCCTCCCCGAGGTTCATCGAGTCTTCTTAATGTACAAACACTGCCGGCACTTCTCAACCTTGCTAAAGCCCACGGGATGTGATGCGGACACCTTCCTGCTGCTGGCTATAAAATCGGCTCCCATCAACATAGATCGCAGGGTGGCCATCAGGAATACGTGGGGGAAGGAAACCACCGTGGGTGGCAAATTGGTCAAGCTGCTGTTCTTGCTTGGTCGCTCAGAGGTCAGAGTTCGGGCTCACTCCCTCCAGCAGCTTTTGGCGTACGAGAGTCAAGAATTTGACGACGTTATCCAGTGGGATTTTGTTGACAACTTCTTCAACTTGACCCTGAAGGAGGTGCATTTCCTCCGATGGTGTGCCGCGGATTGTCCACATGCCCGCTTTGTGCTGAAGGGGGACGACGACGTGTTTGTAAACACCTACAATATTGTTGCGTTCCTTAAAGATCTGGACCCTCAGAAGGATCTTCTTGCTGGAGATGTCATCAGCAAAGCCCGGCCAATAAGAAACACCAACACCAAGTATTTTATACCAGAATTGATGTACCGGGAGCCTTTCTACCCCCTCTACGCTGGTGGCGGTGGCTACGTCATGTCCCAGAAGACGGTGCAACGGCTGCAGTTGACCGTCGAGGACACGGAGCTCTTCCCGATAGACGATGTCTTTGTGGGCATGTGCCTTGCAAAAATGGGTATGACCCCGACTCGCCACGCCGGCTTTAAGACCTTCGGAATCCAGAGACCGTTTAATCCATTTGATCCCTGTCTGTACAAAGAACTTATGATTGTACACAAACTAAGCCCAACCGAGATGTGGGTCATGTGGACATTGATGAAATACGGCAAACTTAGATGTGCCACGTCAGTAGCTCACAAACGGTAGAAGCGGTTTGAGTGCCTCTGGCAAATGAAATGTAACCGAGACTTTGACAGGAGTTGGCTTAAACGGTTATTCGCAGATAACTGTAAAAAAAAAGTTAATCGTGTATGGTAGGATAACTTTTTCACTGATTCCTTTTCCCCTCCCCTAAAATAATTATTTATAGAAGCCTCAAACAGCTGGAACCAGAGCCGGTCCAGTTTCTGGTTCTGCTGCTTGGGATATGCATCCTGCTGACTTTCGGGAGAAGGTTTCAACCTGCAGGGCGATTCTAATTGTATGGGCAAGTCTGGTGAATGTCAGTAGGTAAGAGCTCTTTTGGGAATGGGATGGGGTGGAAATATGAAAAATAAATAAGGCAAGGGTGTGCTGAACTCTTGCTGCTAGAATCAGATGAATGTGTCTAGAATGTGTCTACGGTTGTTCATATTTGGGGGCAGGCTGCTGCATGGGGAGCTACATTAATAAACTGGCCCACCGTCCGCTCTTTTAGCCTGTCAGCAGACCAAACACAATTGTTAGCCATCCACAAGGCAAAGCTGTGTGCTGTGTTACAGCAGTTATGGACAACCTTTCAGCTTTCAGGGAGCAGCAGTGGCTAAGAGCAGGTGCACTCTAATCTGGAGAACTGGGTTTGATTCCCCGCTCTGCCACTTGAGCTGTGGAGGCTTATCTGGAGAAGCAGATTAGCCTGTGCACTCCACCACATGCCAACTGGGTGACCTTGGGCTAGTCACAGTTCTTCAGAGCTCTCTCAGCCCCACCCACCTCACAGGGTGTTTGTTGTGGGGGGGGGGAAGGGAAAGGAGATTGTAAGCTCCTTTGGGTCTCCTTACAGGAGAGAAAGGGGGGATATAAATCCAAACTCTTCTTCTTCCTGAAATTATTTGGGCAGGTGGGTGGGTGGGCAGGGAGGTGCAAAAGATGCATTGCCTGTGCTATTGGCAAGCAAGCCTCACCCTCTGCCCCCCCTCCCTCTGCTCGCTAGATGTATCCTTTAAGAACACTGATTCTGATTGAGAGCCAGTGTAGTGCAGCGATTAAGACCAGTGGACTTTAATCTGGAATTTTCCCCCCGCCACACATGAAGCCTGCTGGGTGACCTTGGGCTAGTCACAGTTCTTTGGAACTCTCTCAGCCTCACCTAACAAGGTGTCTGTTACAGGAAGAGGAAGGGAAAAGGAGTTTGTGAGCTAAATATGTCATTTTATCATCTGGCAAGCATACTGACTGTTATCCATTCTACATAGTAGCAGACCAACATGGGTGAGGCTTACGGCAGAACATGTTTTAAAGCTCGAGAATTCTGAAGAGATTCCTGATCCAACATGTGCATCACAGCAGTTAAAACCATGACTACGGAGCCGTGGGTCAGATTAAGAGAAGCAGGGCCCGTAATTTCTGTTCTGCCTTTCTTCACTTCCTCTGTTCCCTTTCTAGCTAGTCAGTGCTGACAAGCCAAGTAGATCGTTCAGGAAAAGCAAAACTTTATTATATATTTTGACTTGGGGGTTTCAGTGGAGCTTTTCTTCCTCTTTTTGGACAGGGCTCTGTGGTCCTGGTAAACAAAACAGAACCAACACAGTTGTGGTTTCCCTGCAGAGCCTTTGAACTGGCTCCTTCACTTTGATAAGCCAGTCTGTACCAGACATGCATTTTGGCATGCAGCTTGTTATTGGTACCATGGTACAAAGAGGAGAAAGTCTTTTTAGTTACGATGAAGATCAATTTTTTGTTACCTTTTATTTAAAAACAAGTTTGGGTGCAAACAGTGCATCACATAATTAGAAAAAAACCCACAAAAGATAAATCAATCTTCCTGGCTAGGAAATGCAACTCAGTCTTGATTTTCAAGGGCAATTAATCCTTAGTATTACCTCATTCCCTTCACAAAGCAACTAAATGTTTTCAGATATAAAAAGACTCAGCCCTCTTGGATTTACTGAAACCTACAATTATCTCCAGACATCTGGGAGTTCAACGGATGTGACTGAATCACTCCTATTAGTTGTTCCAATAATACATCTCCACAGGCAGTAATGCGGGTATCGGCCAGCTACTTTCACATTTGCGCATTTAAATAAACAATTTCCCTCCAGATCAGAAGCCAGCTACTTTCACATTTCCGCATTTAAATAAACTATCTCCCTCCAGATCAGAAGCACAGCTCCCAAAATTTGGGGGCCTGCTTCTGGCCAGTCTGGCACGACAAAGGAAAGGTTGCCAATAACCTTACGATCCCAGTATTTCAACTTTATCAGGACAATTTCCCCCACCCACCAGGCAAAGCAGTGGTGGGATCCTCCAGGCAGGCAGGCAGGCAATCAACCTGCTTCAGTCTTCGCGAAGGTAAGCTTCTTCAGCCTCTTCAATGCTAGCCTGTTGACCCGCAGGCAGCAAGGGGTCCTCCTCTTTCAGCTTCAGAAGCTCTTCGGTCTGAGCTTCGGCCAGTTTGGTCTCCGCCTTCTGCGACAGCTGCCGCATCTCTTGCACCTGGGTCTTCACCAGTTGAATATGGTTTTGGGCCGACACCGAGGCTTGATCCGCTCCTGCAGCAGGGAAGCGAAGGTCAGGTTGGATTTGTGTGCCTACCGCAGAGGCGTCCAACTCTGGCGCTTCGGATGTCCACGGACTGCAATTCCCATCAGCCCCTGCTGGCATGGCCAATTGGGCTGATGGGAATTGTAGTCCATGGACATCTGAAGTGCCAGAGTAGGACACCCCTGGCCTACTGTGTGTGGCCAGGAAGCCCAGCTGTATGATTTGGGGGTTCTGTTCTGACCGACACTTCACACCTTTGCTGTGAGTTTCTCTCACAGAAAAACACACAGTGCTGCATAATGGCAAGTTACGCAACTCAGCCATGCACATGGCAGGCAAAAGCTTTTCCTGCAGTTCTCTACTTTGTTGCTGAGTTTTAGACACCATCTCATGCCGTTGGCAATAACAATCCCAGGGGGTGTGGTCTGTCCCGGGATGAGAGGAGGGTGTTTTGTGGGTGGGGGGTGCCTCCAAAGAAATGTCAGTAGTTCTTTTTAATAGATCCAAACTGCCTTTCAAAATCATTGATGCTTTGGAGGCTGCACAGAGGAACCTTTGAATGCATGCAAGAAGAGGGCATAGGCATGGATTAAGGCAGGGATGTCTAACTCTTGATGCCCCAGATGTTCATGGACTACGATTCCCATCAGTCCCTGCCAGCATGGCCAATTGGGACTGATGGGAAATGTAGTCCATGGACATCTGGGGAGCCAGAGTTTGACATCCCTGCATTAAGGCCTTAACTTCTGAGTACAATTCATAGAAAAACAACTTTTTGGTAAGCACAATCTCTGTGGAAAGGGAAAAAAGTCGGGCAGCTGCTGACAATAGGGATAGTCATCAGTTAACAATACCGGACTGATATGCAGCTTCTGCCGCCATCTCGGAGAGGCGCAAGGCTGTTCTCCACCTGGACTCGAGCTTCAGGTACGCTTGCTGCTTTGTCGTCACCTAAGGAGAGCCAAAGGCCACATCAGAAATACCACCTGAGCTTGTCTGTCAAGCAGCAGAGTGTTCACATTTGCCCTTGTGACAGCAGGTCACTGCCTGGCTTCGACCGTTTTACAGGCTTGAGGCCTGCCAGTAGTCAGCAGACTTTCTGAGCCTGAATGGAGCAGGAACCTGAACCCAAGACTCCGAGGTTCAACTTCAGAATGGTTACAAGCCAGAGCACTCTGGCTCTTGAACGATCAAGTGTCTGGCTGGTTGCTTACCTCGACTCTAGCCCCAATGATCACCTGCCAGATAGCATCCTCCTCTTTGGAGTTCATTTTCCCAAGGAGCTGCGTGTATTTCTGGTACAGCGACACCAGTGTGTAAACTGCCTGCAGGGGAGACAGAGGTGCAGTTAGAGGCCAGCCGCTTGGCTAAATATCCACAGCAGCATTTCTACTGGTACCACAAGGCAGAGAGCCTCTTACCGTTGTGTACTCTGTGAGAGCATCAATTAGTGCATAGGTCGTTTGGGAGAGCAGGGTCCCGGTGCTGTCAGTCACCAAAGAGACAGCTCGCCGGATCAAGGCTTCGTTGCTAAGCAAACTCGGGTCGTGTTTCTGGAAGACAAATATTAGGTGCTGGTCAGGTTGCTCTCCAAAGGCACAAGCTCTGCAGAAGCTTGTGATAAGGAAACATTATACACAGTTGGCAGCAAAAGAAAAAAAGGGCAGCAGATAATCTGCAGGCACAGAAAACAAGGTCAATACTTCCTATTAGCACATTTCAGAGAGCTTTATAATCCTCATTTTATACCTGCAAACAACCCCGTGAGACAGATTAGGCTCAGAGACTGTTGGATCCAGAAGAAATTTCCATTAACCACAAGGAGAGGGGATTTCTGGGGGGAGGATTTGCCAATTTCCCCCCTTCTGCTGCAGACTTTGACTCCTCCCTCACACTATTCCAGGGGGTTCCTTTTCCCAACATCTAGAGGGCATTTTTGGATGTAAAGGAGGCAAGGAAATCTTGCTTTACTGGCTGCTTCATTTCTTCTGTCAGCAGAAAATTTTTGTGTGGGATGCCACCCACCCACACAAGGCCGGTCTCAGTGCTTTATACTTTTCTGAAGTCTCGGTCTTCCCCAGTTAAGTAGAGAAAAGCTGCTAGTTTGGTATACTCCAAATTTTTAACAGCTGGATCTGTTCATGCTGATTTGCTCAAATGTGAAAACCCTTCCAGTGAGGCAAACACCACAGTTAGTGGGCAAATCCCAAATATTCAGCTGTTCTTGGCTTTAGTGTTTCTGGTGACTGATGGCTGAAAATCAGAACATTGTACATCTGGGACTGTACATAATCTGTGATCCTGTGACACAAACAATGTGATCTGCTTCTGTTTTATCTGCCTTTAGTTTTAAGCACCCTCCAATGAAGAATCCAGTGCCAATTCTGCCTCTGCACTGGATTACCCTGATTGTCCTACTACTGAAGTCAAGTGAGAGGGACAGTGGCAAAGGAAAAATGGCTGTTTCCAACCACAGAAACCAGTTCCTCCCCTGAGTGAACAATTAGCTTAGTCATGAGGCTGGCCGAGGGCCGCCACTCACCCACCACTGCCTTCATTAGATGAGCGGAAAATAAGTAAATCTCAATGGCATCCACATGCTGATGTCATGAAGCAACCACTCCCCCTTACCTGACATCAACCTGTGCTCCTCACACTGCTGTTAAGGAATGCCAAAGTATGTGCACCCTGGAACTGAAACCAAGCTGCTTTTCCCTAGGGTTACCTGTGCAATAGGAATGGCGGAAAGAGTTACTCCAAGCCCCAACGCTGCTACCTTGTTCCATGGTCCCTTCAATCCTAAAACACAGCGAGTCCTCATGCCAGCCAGGATCGGAAAACTCCGCCTACAAGAGACACACCTTATAAGCATAAGGGCAGACTGCAGTCCAGGTAACCTATCCTTCTGCAGGCTGGATGCAGCACATCTGGTGGCCTTGACCCACCAGCATCTGCCAGGAAGTTTTGCTTTCACTCTCCTCCCCTTCAAGAAGCAGGGCACTTTTAGGCTGTACAAACCTTTCAGATACAGGACACAGATTAGCTGCCCAGGGAATTTTACCTGGCACCATGAGAGATGGAGAGGGCCATATGTATGAAAGCGGGGAACAATAAACACTAATAAAGTTATAATACAGATTCTCAGGAGCAGCAGTGGCGTAGGAGGTTAAGAGCTCGTGTATCTAATCTGGAGGAACCGGGTTTGATTTCCAGCTCTGCCGTCTGAGCTGTGGAGGCTTATCTGGGGAATTCAGATTAGCCTGTGCACTCCCACACACGCCAGCTGGGTGACCTTGGGCTAGTCACAGCTTCTCGGAGCTCTCTCAGCCCCACCTACCTCACAGGGTGTTTGTTGTGAGGGGGGAAGGGCAAGGAGATTATCAGCCCCTTTGAGTCTCCTGCAGGAGAGAAAGGGGGGATATAAATCCAAACTCTTCTTCTTCTTCTTCAGGATAAAATCACTACTACTGTGTGGCATCTGTATTGTATGTTAGAGTATCCAATCAAACCACTTCACAATCATTCTTTCGGACCCCACAAAAATTGTGTAATGTGTGTTACCATCACTCCCAATTTCTCAATACCATCACCCCCAATTTCTCACTCAGCAAAGGCTGAGTGACCCACCTAAGCCACAGAGGGCACAGACAAGAAGTGAACTGGGGACAAACTCCTTTCTGCCTCTGCACCACACCTCCCTTCACTTTATAAAAATTTTTATTTTTATTTATACAGGGGGTTTATTTTCCTGAAACTACCAATGGTGAAATTTAAACTAAACCCGCACTTACATTTCTATTAGCCAATTATTAACAGTGAAATTGTTTTTGGCGAAATTGTATTCCTCAGGCTTGGGGTGTCGTATACCCCCAAATTTGAATCTTGCAATTTGAAAAAAGCTACAACTTGAAATATATGTAGATATGGATTCAAAATCCATCCGAGCAGCTAACAAAGCAAACAGTACAAAAATCATTAGGCCAGAACGCAACAGTCATATCCAAATATGCAAAATGAAGTAACCTTCAACCACCGCCCGGAGCCCTTCGGGGATCGGGCGGTATAAAAGCCGAATTAATAAATAAATATAAATAAATAAATAAATATTTAATATGGTACCCATCCACAAATCTACTTAAAACCTAGCACATCATACAAATATAAAATCTGGAAGGGATCTTACGGGTCATCTAGTCCAACACCTTGCACCATGCACAAAATTTACAACTATCTGTCCCCACTCCCCAGTGACTCCTATTTTATGTCTAGAGCAGCGGTACTCAACCTGTGGGTCGCGACCCCTTTGGGGGTCGAACGACCCTTTCACAGGGGTCACCTAAGACCATTGGAAAATACGTATTTCCAATGGTCTTAGGAACCGAGACACAAATAATTTTATGGTTAGGGGTCACCACAACATGAGGAACTGTATTAAAGGGTCGCGGCATTAGGAAGATAGGTTGAGAACCACTGGCCTAGAGCAGAGGTCTTCAAACTATGGCCCTCCAGATGTTCAGGAACTACAATTCCCATCAGCCTCTGCCAGCACAGCCAAGTAGCAGGGCTGATGGGAATTGTAGTTCCTGAACATCTGGAGGGCCATAGTTTGAAGACCCCTGGCCTAGAGGAAGGCAAAAAAACTCCAGTATCCCTGGCCAATCTGGCCTGGAGGAAAATGCCAAAGTGGTGACTGCGTTGCCTAGACATGAGAGCCAAGCACTGACTCCCTTCCCTTCCTGCCCTCCCTCTCACGTTCCTCCCGTATTCACAGAATCAGCCTTGCTGTCAAATGGCCATCTAGCCTCTGCTTAAAAACCTTCAAAGCAGAGCCCACCACTTCCCAATGTTAAAGAAACACCTGTTTGAAACACAACCTATTAGAAAGAAAAATCAGTGTGGACTCAGATCTTGTTTTCAACCACCTTCTCTTTGTAGTGTTCTCTCCCTCCCCTCCTTCTGTTGTAAATGTAAAGCATCAACCTCGTGAACGCATGCTCCTGCACAGGTGATGAGGAGAGCTCTCTCACTAAAGCTTGCGCTGGAACAAAGTCTTTTAAGATGCCACTGGGCTCCTGTTGGTTTCAGCTGCTGCAGACTGTCATGGGTGCTGGAGAATAGACTGACCAGCCTCAGTTTCTAAGAAGCCAGGCTGCATTCAGACATGGAAGGTGCATATTGCTAGGACAAGTTCCAGCATGCTCTACTCTGGCTAGATGTATCCTGTATCAGAGAACCCCCCCCAGGACAAGCCTGGGCACGCCCTGGTGGAAGTCTATACAAGAAAATAATGCAGTCCTACAGAGAGTTCCTTCAAGCTACCTCCACTGAAATGAGCGAGTTCAGACTGAAGTGTTGCACCATGAATCATGTTAACACCTCCTGTTGCTTTCACAGAACTGGCCTTTTGTTTAGGAATTTCAGTGCTGAGTTATAAAAAACCCGGCTTGCTTGATTCCATGCTGCACCTACTGCTGAGAAGGCCTTGATTTCTGGTAGGTACCAGACTTCTCTACGTGATACACCTCTGATGATGCCAGCCACAGATGCAGGCGAAACATTAGGAATGAGATCTGCCAGACCACGGCCACACAGCCTGAAAAACCCGCAATAACCAGTTGAATCTGGCCATGAAAGCCTTCGACAATACACTGAAATATTATGTTCTTTGCATCTTTTCATAAACAGTGTGTTCAGATTTGGGGGAATTCTGTTTCATCCAACAAATTTGGCCTCATTATCATGAAAACATAAATGGTAATCTCAAGGGGGGGGGGATAAGATGCTGTTCATGTTTTCCCCCCATGGACACTGATCAATTTCTAAGATACGTTAGAAGGAGGGCAGGGTTTGGGGAGGGCCTTCACTAGTATATAATGTCTTGGAGTCCACCCTCCAAAGCAGTCATTTTCTCCAGGGGATCTGTTTTCTAAAGAACAGTTATGACAATGAGAGATATCCAGTTGCCACATGGAGGCTGGAATATAACCACTTTGCACCAAACGGCTTATTTACAGATACTGCATTCTTCTACAAAATATACTACATAAATGCATTCAATCTCTCATATAACTACAATTATCAATCTCTTTCAAATGTCTGCATACAGCATCTCAAAATAAAGTTTACAACCATAATATTTTCCATTTGCATACATTGACTGTGTCCCCATACAAAATGTGTCCCTCCTCACTCAACACAAAGAATATTTGACAAAAAACAACACTTGCCAGGGCTAGCCAGACTCTGGTATAGCCCAATTTCATAAGTCCTTCAAATGGCCCAGATTATATGTCCTTAAACCCACTCCTCTCTTTAAATAATAGTTTCAATTTTTTTTCTTACGATGGCAATATTAGGATGCCTCTACTTTCCCTGACCACCTGGACGGTGGCCATTGCCCACATTAAAAAAGAAGAAGAGGCGTTTGGATTTCCATCCCACCTCTCTCTCCTGTAAGGAGACTCAAAGAGCCTCACAAGCTCCTTTCCCTTCCTCTCACCACAACAGACACCTGGTGAGGCAGGTGGGGCCGGGAGAGTTCTAAGAGAACTGTGACTGGCCCAAGATCACCCAGCAGGAATGCAGGAGTGCGGGAACACATCTGGTTCACCGGGGATTTTAATCTGGGGAACCGGGTTTGATTCCGCCACTCATGTCCCCCAGGTTAGAATCCACCTGGTCTTAACCACTACACCACGCTGGTTGTCAGACATTTTAAGAAACCAAACGCCGCCCCATCCCTCCCTCCCTAAGACGGCACAAGCGAGTCTGCTGCGTGGTGGCCTCGCCTCCCGGGGAGGGCAGAGGCCAAGGTGGCAGAAAAGCGGCCCTGCCCGGCGGGAAGAGCGGGCTCGTGGGTCCCGATCCACAACCCCGAGGATATTCCTTCCCCTTCGCTTCCCCCAGAGGAGAGGACTCTGGGCTCAGAAGGGGCTCGAACCCGCCAACAGGAGACCCCCCCCCCCCCTCGAGGGGCCGCTCGGCCGGGGAGGAGCCGCCGCCGCCGCCTTCCTTGGGTACCTGAGCAGGGCGCAGCAGCTCCGCAGCCACCCGGCACTCAAACCCGCCGCCGCCATCTTCGCTCCGACGTGGTTTGGGGAGCGACGGAAATGACGTGTTTTTTGCGCCGGCCGATAGCCATAGAGCCAAGGTACGGTCTTTTTCCCATTCCCTCCTGAAAGTGAGGCCCTTCCTTTTCGTTCCGCCTCCACTCCGGTCCTCCCTCTTACCCTCCCGTCCTAGTCTCTCATCCCGCAGGAAAGCGGTGGTGGAAGCCCCGTCGTGGCGCCTTTGATTCGGCATGGAAGGGAGGCCCGCAATGAAAGACTGCCTGGGTTGGAGTTCAGGAGCGCTGCTGGAGTTGCTAACTCCGGGATAGGAAATTCCTGGGGGGGGGGGGGGGGTTGGGGAGGGAGGGAGGGACCCCCCCACAGGGCATATAATTCCGTGCTGTCCCCCCTTCCAAAACAGCCATTTCTCCAAGGGAACGGATCTCTGGGTTGTGGAGATCTACTGGAATCCCAGGAGATCTCCAGGTACATCCTGGAGATGGAGGGGGGGGGGGGATAGGAGAAGCGCAACCAAATACAGATGTCCTGTACTAGTAATTTGGCACATGTTTTAACAATCAATTTTTGTTCATCCGAACAATTGATATGATTAAATTTACCACAGTAAGTAACACGTTTTTACAGTCCTGTCAGAATAGACATCTTAACACGAGTCTCAATATGTCGTGTGTTGTCATTTTGGAACAATGGCATGAAGAAGACTGCTATGTTTTCGCAAAATCAAAAGTGTTTACAGGCCGTGCAGTTCCTCCAAGGTTGAAATCCTGATATGGGCCAGATGCTGTCTGTGCAGGGAGAGAAAACTGCTGCTCAAACAAACCAGGCTGTATCACAAGCAGGGATTCCACTGTCTCACAGACTCCCCTGGGTGAATATGGCTGAGCATGGCAAGGATGTGGTCTTGACACTCATTTAAAACAGATACTTTTTAGACCCATCTCAATCTTTATTACAAAAATGGTTATTTGTTTTTGTTTTTAATCCCACAACTGAATCATTGCTTTAAAAAAGCTTTTTGTGGTTTTTCATTTGTTGACAAAAATTGTAGTCTCGTTCTCAACACCTTTCCACACACTTCAATTTTTTTAATTTAACTTCTTAAAAAATATGAATCCTGCATTTTCACTCAAACTGGCCCCTGAGGATGTTAACATTGCATACTTTTATTTCCATTTATTTTTAATTGTAGCACACTTGTTGACCAGGGTCCCCAAATTAGCTCAGAGCATTCATAAAATACTGATCACCTTACAATTTCAAAATTAAAGTGATAAAAAGAACTGCACACAGAAAGACCAATTGGGGAGCAGTGAGGAAAAAGAGGGGTAAGATATAACTTTAAGATATTGAACTCGCTTGCTACAATAAAATACCAATGGACTAGATGTGATTATTTATCTAATTATTTAAAATATTTATATCACACACTCTCAATCAAATATTTCAGAGGTGGCTTACAACGGTAGTAACAATAAACACAAGCAGCAGCATAAACACTGGCAGAAATCTTTAAAATTAGCAAAAAAATTCAAACAAACACGAGAAGCAAATAATCATTGAAAGTAGCTATTAAAATGAATAGAACATAAAATTATCTTTCTGATTCAGTGGCAACATGTCTTGTGTTGGTAACTGTTGCAACCATGGTTTTGAAATACAGAAAGCCACTTTCTTGCAAATACCTCATGAATTGGCATGTAGAGATGGTCTTTACACTGTGGTGACTCTCTCTCTCAGCCTTCACAACAGCACCTAGGCCAGTGGTGGTGAACCTATGGCACTCTAGATGTTCATGGACTACAATTCCCATTGGCCCCTGCCAGCATAGCCAATTAACATCTGGAGTGCATGACCATCTGGAGTGCCATAGGTTTGCCATCATGGACCTAGGCAAACCCTTTTCCAAACCCCATGCTAACTTGCGCAGTTGTTCCACACACACAAAACTCCTAGTGTCTCATTGGATCAGGGCACTTATACATCTAGGGGAGCATCTCACCACAACCCAGGCACTCCCATGCCTGTTTACTGATGTTTGTGGGCCACAAGTACCCATAACTGTGTGTGGCATTGTGGTTCCCATAATTTACACATATCAATGAGCCCATTTATTTGTAGCTATGTTTTAATAACTGGAAACTTTTAACATGCCAGCTAGATCAGAAGATCTAAACCATTCTGAATGCTGGGGCCACTAATTTAAGAAGAACATACAGACCTCTGCTAAAGAACATTTATTTAAATATATAACCCTAAATACTGATTATTTTGAATATATAACCCTAAATACTTATTATTTTAAATATATGACCCTAAATACTTATTATTTTGAGAAATATATTTAGAAGAAAAACGGAAAGAAAGCCTCCCAATCAATTTAGAAATGTCTCTGGTTCTTTTCCACAAACAGGCACATTCAACAATCTCTAAACACTTGCAAAAGAATCCATTATCTCTTTTTCATCACCTTGATTGTGAACACAAGAAGTTAGAGCATGTTTAAAGCAGAACTCACAACAGATCTTAAGCCTGTTGATTTATGCATTATGTTGATTTATGATTATTCAGTGGGGTTGAATTCAGGATGAAGAATCCTAACAAAATCTGGTATCTTCATAAAAATGTGGAATCTGAGAAAGAATTAACTAGAGAATACAATACCTTACCTTTCCCCCTAAAACATCACAATTATTGTGAGAAAGAGATATGATCGCTTTCAGGGGTAAAATCAAGTCCTACAGTTGAATCCCTGCATTTTTATATCCCACTCTGTAACTTACTTATGGAATTGATTCCACAGCAGATGGATATATCAGTTCTTATAGCCTGCTCTTTGGATAGAATTAAATTAAAATATTAATACAAACCATTCTAATCTGAAACATATATCAGAGATGATACAGGACCGGTAGGTCTTTTTTTATTTTATTGATTTATCTTTTTGGAACAGAATCATTGCACAGTTCTTCACGCTTTCTCCAGACAGCTAGGGTTCTTTCATTAACATCCTCAGACAAAAGAAGAAGTAAAAGCTGACAATTAGAGTGATTTTAGAGAATATCATACCCTAACTAATTGAAAGATTGCAGTCTATGCCAGAGTTTATAAGGGTGATAAAAGGAGGGCAAGTTACAACTTGACCAGCCAGCTTCTGTGTTTATCTTGGCATTCTGCCTTGCTCTTATTCCTGTGAGAGGTTCACTCCTGAGAAAAAAATTAGTAAAATACATGAACAAATCGTTTGGTTTGTTGTAGATAATTCATAATTTGACAAAATAAAAGCTTGCATAGTCTGTGGACTAAAAAGGGGCCGTCGTCATGTTTATTCGTCTTTTCAGCTGCAGGTAGAGAGCGAGCGGAGCTGTCACTTGAGCACCAGGAAGTAAGTGGTCCAGCCAGCCAACAGCAGGGCACCAAACAGCACTGTGTAACTGAACAGTACAAAAGCCAGGAGCTCCTTCAGCACCTTCAGGCAGTGGACAGCAAAGGAGTCTTGCATGATTCGGGCTCTGTAAGATGGTGAAGATGAATGTGCAGGAACAGCCTGATCTGTAACAGAGATGTTTAAAAAGGCACTTTAGAGTGGATGGCCCAAGATAGCCCAATTTCATCCGATCTTGGAAGCTAAGCAGAATCATCACTGGTTGGTATTTGGATGGGAGACCACCAAGGAGTACCAGGGTTACTATGCAGACAAAGGCCTTGATTTATGCAAACTGCCAGTGTTAGTCCCTTGCCTTGAAAACCCTGTAAGGCTCACCGTAAGTCGACTGCGACTTGATGGCACTTTATGTGCACACACACAAGGAGAAATGGAACTTGTGACACATCTAAAAGAATGGCTGAATCAACAGAACCAATTGCAAGGGACAATTTCAAGGGACAATTTCAATTTCCTAACATCGCCATCCTGAATACTGTCGAAGACAGTGCAAATGGGTGTAACTCTACTTAAAGGTTTGTAAGTTTGTTGACTGTTAATGATCTGTGCTTGTGTTGGTAGTAATAATAGTGGTTTAGACAGATTTGGAAACAGCTTGCAAACAATGTATTGTCGAAGGCTTTCACGGCCGGAATCACTTGGGTGCTGTGTGGTTTCCGGGCTGTATGGCCGTGTTCTAGCAGCATTCTCTCCTGACGTTTCACCTGCATCTGTGGCTGGCATCTTCAGATGATCCTCTGAAGATGCCAGCCACAGATGCAGGCGAAACGTCAGGAGAGAATGCTGCTAGAACACGGCCATACAGCCCGGAAACCACACAGCACCCAAGCTTGCAAACATTTTTTTTTGAATGGGCATTGTGTAAGAGATATAGGGGAGGGAAGGTGGCAGTGGTGGGATCCAAAAATTTTAGTAACAGGTTCCCATGGTGGTGGGATTCAAACAGTGGCGTAGTGCCAATGGGGCGGGGCACGACAGGGCCGTGGCCTGGCATTCCGGGGGCAGGGCATTAATAATTTCTCTGTTACTGTAAAAAACTCTTACTGTAAAAAAAAGTTCCTAATTTCCAGCTGGTATCTTTCTGTCCATAATTTAAACTCATTATAGCAAGTCCTATCGTCTACTGCCAACAGAAACAACTACTTCTCCTCTAATTGACTGCCTGTCAAATACTTAATACTTTCAAATACTTAATTTTGTTTCTAGAAATCAAAAGAAGGAGACTTTTCTTAAACAAAGAACTTTACCCTATTTCTAAAACATGTTTTTAAAACAGCCCAACAGGGAGAATGATCCCGTTTTCTACCTTTGCTAACCAGCCACATAGGAAACATCAGGACTTCGTGATTTTTGGACCTAATGGGATTTCTAACGGAAAAGCAGACCCAATTAGTAACCCCCTCTCGGCACACACAAATAATTAGTAACCCACTCTCGGGAACTGGTGAGAACCTGCTGGATCCCACCTCTGGAAGGTGGCATGGTAGAGAGTAGACCAATCTCATCAGATCTTGGAAGCTAAGCAGGGTCTGTACTTAAATGGGAGACCACCAATGAAGGCTTGGCAGAGGAAAGCAATGCCAAACCACCGCTACTTTTCACTTATCTTGAAAGCCTATTGTCGAGAGGCTTTCAACTAACATATGTTGGCTGTGACTTGACATGTATGTACGTAAGAGTTATAGATGATAACTACTTCCAATCGATGCAAGGAGAAGGCCTGCTGAGAGGAAATGAGACCACCGAATCGCTATTCCCAATAGACCATCTGGAGAGCATTTCTAGATGCAGGGCTGACAGCGCATTAGCAACAGTCAAAGGCACTAATCAAAGCAGCCCAACTTTCCAGAGGAGCCCCTGTTAATATTTAATGTCATAATTGCCTCTAATGGACCAACTGGCAGAAATAAATGCTTTTGTTTATGATTTGGGGGGTTAAGTACAGATAGTTTGGTTTGCATTTTTGTTTCTGCCCAAAACAATCTGTGCAAGACAGAAATGTTTGAAATCCATTTGCATCCAAATCAATATATATACTTGTGTTACACAGTAAGTTACTGCAGTTCCTTAACTTCAGAAAAAGTCAGAGGGACGGCAGTTTTAAAACCACAGGCTTTGGAAGTATACGCTTCATTGCTCTATTGAATCCTGCAAATTTTTACTAGTACCATGGTTTGGTGAGTTATAACACTATAAAGGTAAAAACTGCGACACTTTTCTAAGTGTAGGAAATATATCAAAACTTTAATAATATAATAATAATCATTTTAAAAATCAGAAAGTTATTCATCTTACTTTAGTCTGAACAAAAGAAAATAAAGCCTGGATCAGGTTACAACTAACCTGAAGGATTATTTCTCTTTTTAAAAACACGAACGCTGTTGGGAACAAATTGAATTATCAAGCACTTACAATCATTTAAAAAGCTACAAGAGACATATTTAAATCTACTTATTTATTAAATTAATCTGTTAATTATTTACAGCATCAGTATTTTTTATTTATAATCTCTAGGATCAAATATATAAAAACTGCTGTCATCCGATACGGAAATAGATTTACCAGATAATCGTATTAGTATTTTTGGAGAGGAAATATTACATTTGATGGGGAGGAATTGCTTACTTACCCTGGACAAATGACGGCATTTGCTTGAAGTTGTTTTTTGCTTTGTTTCTGGACTCTCTCTTGAATGCCTGGTTGGTAAAAAGCCTTATAATGTAGCTGGATCTTCTTCTCCTTGTTATATGCGAAGAGGCAGGCGTAATGAGTCTGTATCTACAAAGGCTGCTTGTCCTAACGGACTAGGTGTGGCCAGGAATCTATTTGTGGATAGGACATTGGCAGAGCCTTCACTCATCCTTCACAGTACACACAAATATTGTAGTTCTTTTAAAAAGTGGAAACAGATACCATGCAGTCAAAATAATTGTTTCCCGATTAGTGGTTGTTCCTGTTACTGGTAATTCCACCGCCCCAGTAAGCGTACCAAGTTACATTTGTAATCTTCCGTTTATAGAGGCAACACGGTGTACATTTTTTTTCTGCACAGCAGATGCTTAAGCATGGGAACCAGTAGGAAAAGAAGAGTGAATAATCCCAAGTGACATGTGAATGATATTCCACTCTGTCTCATTTTTCGGAGCAATCCCAGGGAGGTTGTAGAAACCCTTAACCAGTGTCTGGAGGTAGTTTTGAAGAGGATGTGGGCTGATCTAGTGTGGTGTAGTGGTTAAGAGTGTTGGACTAGGATCTGAGAAACCTGGGTCTGAGTCCATACTCATGCCATGGAAGCTTATCGGCTGACCTTGGGTCTTTCAGTCTAACCAACCTTACAGGATTGTTGTGAGGATAAAATGGAAGAGCGGGGAAGGATCTAAGCTGCTTTGGACTCCAATTGGGGAAACAGGCAAGGTACAAATGACATAAATAATAAAATGAAGTATAATTTCGATGAGCTGCAAGTACAACGGGCAAGGGGAAGGGCTGATTCGGGACATAAGGTGTCACTCACTCTGGATAAGGCTGTATTTTGGTGGAACAGGTACCTCGTCTGGGGGTGCTCTTGGACCCAAACCTACCGCTGGATATGTAGCTAGGAGTTCCTTTTGCCAGCTTCAAATGGTTAGCCAACTGGTTACTTCTGTTTTCACTTACTCTTTAGTACAGTGGTGGCGAACCTTTGGCACCCCAGCTGTTATGGACTACAATTCCCATCAGCCCCTGCCAGAGTGGGCCTGTAGATTGACCCAAAACTAGTCCCCCCAAATGATAGCTTTACTTCTGGAATATTGCAAATGCAGGCTTTTGTTTCTGTCCTGTATCCTTTATGAAAAGGTAGAGAAATACATCCCTTCCATTAAAATTAAATGAAAACTCCTGATGGGATGTTTGTGGGGGTAGAAGAGGAGTTTGGATTTATATCTGCCCTTTCTCTCCTGTTAAGGAGACTCAAAGGGGATGACAATCTCCTTTCCCTCCCCCCCCCCCAACAAAAACCGTGTGGTGGGGCTGAGAGAGCTCAGAAGAACTGTGACTAGCCCAAGGTCACCCAGCTGCCGTGTGTTGGAGTGCACAGGCTAATCTGAATTCCCCAGATAAGCCTCCACAGCTCAAGCGGCAGAGTGGGGAATCAAACCTGCCCCACAGGCGTAGCTACCATGGGGACATCCGGGGACAATTGCCCCGGGTGCCACCTTGTGGTGGGCGCAAAAATTGCAGGTTCGTTTGTGGCTTTCTGTATTTTTTTTACTGTTTTCACAATTTAGGCCTGCAGGGGGTGCAGATTTTAGGCTAGCGGCACCAAAATTTCAGGCTATCGTCAGGTGTCTCTCCTGATGATATGATCCAAGTTTGGTGAAGTTTGGTTCAGGAGGTCCAAAGTTATGGACCCCCAAAGGGGGTGACCCCGTCCTCCATTATTTCCAATGGGAGCTAATGGTAGATGGGTCCTTTTGAGGGTCCATAACTTTGGATCCCCTGAACCAAACTTCACTAAACCTGGGTGGTTTCATCAGGAGAGTCTCCTGAAGATAGCCTAAAATTTTGGTACTGTTAGCTTAAACATTGCTCTTGTTATAAGAAGTCTGTTATAAGAGAATAACATATTATTCAAAGAAAGCAGAAGTTACTTACGAGAAATAACTGCCGAAAACAAGCTTGGGGCTTTCCAGGGTGGGGGCTGTGTGCGCAAAAGATTTGTAATACCATGACCTTAAATATGAGCTGAGTTGCATCTCAGACCTCAGATTGACTGGGCTTTCGGGTCTGGTTGATCTCCTTCTGCAGAAGTGATCAATAAATGCTACCTGCTGTTATTTGATCGTATGTGAGTATTATTGAAAGGGAATACTTGAATTATTCTCATATCACTCTCCTGACAGGCACCCTCAAATTTTCCCCAGGTTCTCTCTTTAAATCCACCCCCTTTGGAGTGGATTTAAAGGGAGAATCTGAGCTCCCTAGATTTTTAAAAAAACATTGAAAGTATAGTTGAAAGTTTTCACAACCAGATTCAACTGGTTGTTGTGGGTTTTACAGGCTATGCGGCTGTGGTCTGATAGATCTTGTTCCTAACGTTTCACCTGCTTCTGAGGCTGGCATCTTCAGAGGTGTATCACAGAGAGAAGTCTGTTATAAGAGAAGTCTGGACACAGTGTATAACAGACTTCTCTCTGTGATACACCTCTGAAGATACCAGCCACAGATGCAGGTGAAACATTAGAAATAAGATCTACCAGACCATAGCCACGCAGCCCAGAAAACCCACAACAACCAACATTGACAATGATGCTGTTGGGGGAGGGGGGGAAAATCTATTCTGAAACAGCATCACTTTCAATGTTGTTTAAACTAGAGAGCCCAGAGTCTCTCTTTAAGGTGGATTTAAAAGGAGAATCTGGACTCTCTAGTTTAAACATCATTAAAAGTGATGCTGTTTCAGGGTGGATTCCCCCCTTCAAAAAATAGCATCACTTTCAATGTTGTTTAAACTAGGGAGCCCTGGGTGTTTTCAGATTTGTGTGTTGGGGCATGTTCTATAATGTGATGGTGACTTTGAGATGACCTGCTGCAAAAAAAATGTTGTTTGGTCGTGGTGGGGGAGGGACACTGCCCATATGCGGGGGTGGGGGGGAGGCGCAAAACTCAGATTTTGTCCCGGGCTCCATTTCCCCCTAGCTACGCCACTGACCTGCCCTTAACCACTACGCCACTGCAGCAGAATTGCTACGAGTAACACAGGTTCCTAAACAAGAGAGAGCATTTGCCTGTTTCTGGGAAAAGGCTGGCAGCTCTTTGCCAAATCCCAGGAGAAGTAATTGCAGCCCCATCAGCCTCCTGTTCAGCTTGATTGTGATCTGATTTCCACGGAGGCCTTGCTCATCACAAGGCTAATAATTTGATAACAAGAGCGCTTGATTGAATTTGGAGTCCATTCACCAAGCTCTAGTGCGTCTCGTGGAAAGCCGGCAGTTGCTCCGGAGATGCCTTCCGTTGAGATAGCCAGAAGACAACAGGCATCGTTTAAGAGCCCCAAATGACATTTGCACGGGGCGTCTTCAGACATACGTAATCTGAATTGGGCATCCACCCCGGAATCCTACTGACTGCATTTCATGCACACAAACCCTCTAGCACAGTGGTGGCGAACCTATGGCACGGGTGCCAGAGGTGGCACTCAGAGCCCTCTCTGTGGGCACGCACAGAGTCGCCCCCCTGACACATCTAGGCTGGCCTGGGCCACTGGGCTCGATTAATAGCATTAAACCTAACACCTAGTTTTTGGGAGGCAGTGTAGGTAACCCTATTAAGTGCTGTTAAACCCCACTGATTTTCATGCGAAGAACTTAAGCGTGATCCTTTACCTGGGAGTAAGCTTGGTTGCTGGCAATGGGGCTTGCTTCTGAGTAAACCCTCCTAGGGTCGTGATTCACCTGTTGGAAGAGTTGCATCGTTGCTTCAAAGCAAAGCCACCAACTACCACCAAGCTTGCTCCCAAGTAACGCATGCCTCGGAGCCAACCGTTTTTCTAAACTAAAACCTCACTATTCAGGTTAAATTGCCTTGTTGTGTTGGCACTTTGTGATACATAAGTGGGTTTTGGGTTGCAAGTTGGGCACTCGGTCTCGAAAAGGTTCGACATCACTGCTCTAGCACATTGCGCTGGGGGAAAACTGGTTGTCAGCATCATAAGTGCAGCAAACCAAACAAGGAAAACACAATATAAGCTTTAAACCACAACAAATCAAAGCCGTGCATTACAAATGCAACAAATGCTGCATGTGAGCAGTGTTGATTGAGCCAACCAGTGATGCTGCAGCTTCCACGTAGACCTTGTTGCTGCTGTGAATGCAACTGAGCATCCACACAGCAGCCTCCCCCCACCCACCCCATCCCCGGTCTCCGCCATAATTTCCCCACCACTACCAGCAAATTTTCTCCATTAAAAAAAAAAAAGGTCACTGAGAGATAGCTGTATTGCAGTCATGTTGGATTGAATCCCAGGTAGATTTCTGCAGGCAAGAGGAGGCAACTCCCCGCTTTTACAGGAACCTAAAACACTGAGAGAAATGCTGAGAGAACCTGGAATAGCAGAGACAAAATTAGGGGTGGGGGGTAGGAATTGCCAGAAATCACACACACATACACATACACACCCTGGCACCCATAGAAATCTATATAGAATCCAAGAAGAAGAGTTGGATTTATATCCCCCCTTTCTCTCTGTAAGGAAACTCAAGGGGGCTTACAAACTCCTTTTTCTTCCCCCTTCACAACAAACACCCTGTGGTAGGTGGGGTTGAGAGAGCTCAGAAAAACTGTGACTAGCCCAAGGTCATCCAGCTGGTGTGTGCACAGGCTAATAAATCCCCAGATAAGCCTCCACAGCTCAGGCGGCAGAGTGGGGAATCCCGGTTCCTCCAGATTAGAGTACACATGCCCTATGCCACTGCTGCTCCTGCCTTGAAAACCCTACTGCAGGGGTGTCCAACTCTGGCGCCCCAGATGTTCATGGACTAAGATTTCTATCATTATAATCCAAGCTATTATAATTATATATTCCAACAGTTTTTTTTTTCAAAGTCTCGAATCCATGTCCATTCAAAGTCTCAAATCCATTGCTTCAAAGTCTCGAATCCATTGCTTGTTGCTCATATCTCAGCCACTCTGAATAGTCCAGTTTGTCCGTTATGCCAACTGCAATCATGTACTGGCTTTCTTATGTCGAGTTTCTGAGGGCATCCCTTTCAGCATTGGTTGATTTTGGTTGATTTCTTCAGTTGGGATACACACACACACACCCATGCACACACACACGCAAAAAAAGGTTTTATGACAAGATTCAGACCTAATTTTTTTAACCTCACTTCCCCACCCCCAGAGAATTTACACTTGAAAGGTTAATGAAAGAATTCACTCTCTGCCTTAACTTGCCCATCCCAGAATCTTCTCTATAAGAATTCCCAATTTGATTTCTACGCAAAACTGAAGAAAGCTGTGACTCAAGACAGCTCAGAATTATTCACCACCCTGCTTCAGATGGGGCTCTGTGTCTTCACAGAAGAATAACAGAGGCATCATCCTCATGTGTTTTATCCTCATTCCGCTTTATACCGTGATCTTTATTGAAAAATTTACAACAGCATCTCTGAAGCTTGCAAGGAAACACTGACATTAAAACAAGAGATTGAGATATTTTTACAACATGTGGCAGGGGCATAGTTCAAGAGGGAACATGGCAGCATGCCGTCTACAAAGACAGCAAACTTTGGAGAACAAAAGCGTTCAATTGATATCAAGGGATAGATTTTGGAGCAGGAAGACAACAGCAACAGGTGGGAAAATCTACGGGATTGTAGAATTTCCCTCCCACTAAAGATAATGTATAGAAACACTGATATAATACATACAAATAAATTAAGTAAAACCCAGGAAAGTTGTGGCAGGTGCCTGTTAGAACCTATCCAAAGAGAGACGGCATGGTTTAATTTCCTCCTCTGCCTGTATTTCAAATATGTGTCCTAAATATGACTTCTGTAGCGCAGCGTTACACCTTTCTCAGTCCACTGAAGAAAACAGTCTTTGAAGGGTGTACCACTGTGGAGAAACACCCTAATTTCCCTATATTCTTCACTCTTTCAGAGGCATCAGCTCCTAGTAAACTCCTCTACGGCATGGAGGGAAGAATGCATCCCACCAGTGGCAATACCAAAGGCCATTTTCCATCTCCACTACGTTTCTCTGCTTCTTTTGAAGACACCAGAAGTGATTTTTGTGCAGCTTCCAGCATTAGAAAGGTGGCGCCTCCAGCTTCTCCATCAGAGACTTCATCCAGCTTGTTCCATTGATTAGTTTAGTGGTTGCAATGACATATTCGGTACCTCCATCTTCCATCTGCGACAGAAACCGGAGTGCTGCAATTTCGGCATATGTCACACCACCCAGGAAAAAAACGAGAGTGACTTTGTTTTCGCCATGCTGACCTGCATATTTACAGGAGAGAAAGAATGACAGAGTGGATGCAGATTGGTCTTTTTTTGTATTTTCTTTGCAGCTTTCTTCGCCCCTGCAGACGTGTTCGCAGTGGAAATGCAGCATCCACACAGCAGTTTCCCCTGTGCCAGCTAACCAGAGCTGTCATTGGAAGACTTTAAAAAAATTGCTGTCATATCTTCACAGCATGATGATATTATAAAAGGCTATCTGTATTCCCAGCTTTCATTGTGTATTTTTGAAAAATGTGAAAACTGGGAATTTAGAGGAACGAATAAGACACACGGCCACAAAGGCACACAAACATTTTTATCTGGTCCAGGGGTCAGCAACCTTTAGCACCCAAAGAGCCATTTGGCCCCGCCTCCCTAAGCCCTGCCTTCAGCCAAGTGGGCAGGATAGACAGCGGCAGCGACGGCAACGATGGCAAGTTGCACTTGGGACACGGTGAGAACGCCTCCTTCCCCACCCCCTCCTTCCTTCCTTCCTTCCTTCCTTCCTTCCTTCCTTCCTTCCTTCCTTCCTTCCTTCCCTCCCTCCCTCCCTCCCTCCCTCCCTCCCTCCCTCGTCCTTTTCTCTCCTTCCCAGGCGCCACACTTCCCTCGCTGCATCCCAAGTGCAACTTGCTGTCTGCAGAGCCGCAGTACGAGGATGAAACAGCCGCACGCGGCTCTGGAGCCGCGGGTTGCCGACCCCTGATCTGGTCTCTCTCCCCAATGGGGACCCGCTGTGGTTTACATCCTTCTCATCTCCTTCACATAATTCTCACAACAATCCTTTGAGGTAGGCTGGGATGCGTGTGTTATGGGCCCAAGGTCACCCAGCAATGTATCATGGGGGTGGGGGGAGAGGGGGAGGGAGGGAGATTTCCCAGATCCTACCTAGTCCACTCCAACCATCACACCACACAGCTTAGAGTGCAATCTATTCAAAAAGATCATACCAAGTGCATTAAAGCAGGGATAAAAACTTGAAAAGTGGACAGTTAGGGGTCAGAGGCACACGTGTGCTGAAAAGGCTTCTCTGGATGCCAAATCAGAGCAAAACTTTGGCATGGAAGCTGCTGAAGTCAGAGGTTCCCCCAAATGACGCTATAATACAAACCGTGTGTTCAGAGACGCTTACGTTTTTTCTGAAGCCCCGTGGGGAGCTGCTGGCGTTCTTCAAAGTGAGGTCCTGGAAGCATCTTCAGCACCTCTTCGATGCTTCGCCACCCTGGCCGGGCCAGCAGCTGTGCCAGGCGCACACTCAGGGGAGCATAACCGCTGTACACGTAGGAAATATCATGGGGATTCTGTACAAGGGAGGAGCCAAAAGAAATCAGCCACAAGCAGCATGTGATTTTATCCCCAGCAGACAATCTTGTTTAAACTTTGTTTGTTTAAACCCCGACTTCAGGGATTAAGGTGGATGTGCCTTTACATCAACACAAGGGGAAAAAAACAAAGCCTTCGTGTACCTGTTCATTGACATCATCCATCCACAGACGTAAAGTTTTTCTAATTGTTGGGTAGTTGTTTCTACCGCTTGTCTGGAGCTTCAAGAGGCCAGCCTTTTCTAGATTATTTAAGGTCAGTATATGCTCATAGCCATAAGTCTGCAGTAAAAAAGGTATTGGCAGTATTATATTTTAATGTTACTTTATTTGTTCTATTCAATTCATATCCCGCCCTCTCCTAACCATAGTTAAGCTCGGGGTAGTGTGCAACATGTAAAATCATACAAGTTAAAAGTATTAATATAGTTATGGGCTGTATGTCGAACTGCTGTTAAATTCCTTAAAATATTTATTTAAAACGTTTCTTCGCTGCCTTTCTTCCTTATGGAGCTTAAGATGGCTTACAAACAAATACAGATAAAATACACTGAATTAAAAAATTAAAAACATCAAAGCCAACATTTAAAATCACAACTCAGGACTGCTAGTAAAGGTAACCAAGTGCAGTCCTAAATGAAACTGTCTTCAGCTACCTCCTTAAGATTAAACATGAGGGGGGTCAGGTGCTTCTCTCTGGGAAGGTTGCTTCATAATCCCGGGGCTACCACTGAAAAGGCCTTCTCTTGTGTCCCCACCGAATAAGTTTCATTGATTGATGGGGCAGTCAGGAAGGCCTCTCCACTTGATCTTATTTCCTGGGCAGGAATATGCTTGTTGCCAATTGGCCATGCTGGAAGGGGCTGATGGGAATTGTAGTCCATAACATCTGGAGTGCCAAAGGTTTGCCACCATGGGCCTATAGTCATTTTACAATGACTATAAAAATAAGGAAAAAAAATAAGATTTTGCAAAACAATGAACTGGTTTGGGCACCACCAGCTTCCAGCTCACTGAGATTTTAATGCACAGCCATGGTGGAGATTTGAGCACTTGGAGTTAAGAGAAAAATGCAAAATCAAACAAGCCACCTTGTTTCACTTATACAACAAGCATATCTAAGCAAAATATATGCTATGGGTATGAAAAGAACCTTTACAATAACAAAGCTTGTCTTCCGATATTCATCCAACCCTGCAGAGATAAGTACTTGAACTACCTGAACTACCTCACTAACTGCTATCCATAAGAGGTTGTGACGTTCTGTAAGTCTTACCTGCAGAATCTCCCTCTTATAATAATCCAGGACCTTCTGTTTCAGCCCGTTGTTGCACACTGACTGCAGACAAACAAGCCTCAGGATCTTGATCAAGGGATGCTTTTGGGCAATACAATCTTCCACGTAATTGTTGACCTAAAGGGAAAAATGCAAACTGTCAAGCAAAGTCATGCAAATTTTTGAATGAGGTGCCCAAGAAACTCGGGGCTTATTTTTAAAGATGTCATAAAGGAACATAAAATATTTCCCACCCCCAGCCTTCCAGCACTAGCAGCATTTTGTATCAAACTGAAATTATCATAGGTTTTTTTTTCCTATTTGGCATTTGTTTACCTATACTCTGTCTCACAAAAAGATGTTAGTACAGTCAGTTCAGGCGCAGTAGTTGAGAAAATTATATGCTTCTGCATTACAGCATAGACCCGGATTAATATGAAAATTATAATTCACTTTTAGGCACTGCCTTTGTCAAAACCGTTATCTTGCACATTACTGAAATGATATTTTGATACAAGAGCACTTACAATTCATCAAACAACTGTGAAACAGATGGGGGAAACAGAGCTAGGTAGGTACTAGGACTCAGGAACATTCAGCATTCAATAACAAAAGTCCAGAACAGCCATTCTCAACCAGGGTTCCCTGGTACCCTGGGGTGCCATGAGCATGTCCCAGGGGTACTGCGGCAACACTACCGCCCCCCCATTTTTGTGGTGTCTCCCACCGGCGCCAGCAAGGACATGAAGCTGGCCCATGGGGCAGGGCCTGCCACAAAGTCAGCAGCCACCCCCACCCCCAGTGCTACCCTTCACCCTGGGAGGGGAAGGTGGGGGTGTGGCAAACAGGGGCACTGAGAGTGGAAGGTGGAGGGTGGCGGCAGGGGTACCGTGAGATATGAAGAGTGAGGTCAAGGGTACCCTGACCTCGAAAAGGTTGGGAAACACTGGTCCAGAATATTGAGCTCTATGGTGGAGGAATATATAACCCTACTAACATCTTTTTCTGAAAGCCTACAGACCAGTAAAGGGAAGGAATTAGTATACTATTGCAACAGATTGCTAAATTGCGATAGTGAAATTTTTGAGTCTGTAAAAAGCCCTCCAGTAGCATGGCAGTAAAAATGGCAGTCAAAAGGGTCTCATGGAAGGCAAATAACACAAATGTGGGCAAACTCTTGAATAATGTGGACCCTCCTTTCAGACCACACAATTACCACATGGAATGTACCCCTTCCCATTAAGATGAGAAAAGAAGAGTTGAGAAACAGAATATTGGGAAAAGATTATTGGAATACAAATAGATCATATCATGTGACTGCCCCCCGCCCCCCCCCAAATCTGTTGCAATTTGGTAGCTGAAATGGAGAAATAAACCCCACATGGAAGGAGCCAAGATAGTTGTCAACAACAAACTGTTTACAAGGAAGTATAAACTGCTTCCACTTACTTTATCAGTGTCTACACCTGACATGAATTCTTGTTCTACTGTTAAGTTGTCAAAGAAATCTTCTGAGGCTTTAAAAAAGAAAGAAAGCACAAATGCTCAAACAGTAAACGAACAAGCTGCATTTGACAAGAAAAGTCAGTTATGCTATGAATGTATGGAAGCTGCGTCTCAGGATCTGCAAACACCATTCTAGAGAAGAATTCGCCTAGAGAAATGGCACCTTATTTAGAAGAAGAAGAGTTTGGATTTATACTCCCCCACCAAATTTGCAAGACTCAAAGGGGCTTACAAATTCCTTTTCCTTCCTCTCGCCACAACAGACACCTTGTGAAGCAGGTGGGGTTGAGAGAGTTCTGAGAGAACTGTGGCTAGCCCGAGGTCACCCAGCAGGAATGTAGGAATGGGGAAACAAATCCGGTTCACCAGATAAGAGTTCATTGCTCATGTTGAGGAGTGGGGAATCAAACCCGGTTCTCCAGATTAGAGTTCACCTGCTCTTAACCATGACACCACACTGGCTCTCATGGCACATACCACAGCCGATTTCAGCCCACTCTTCCATGTAAGACATTAATAACAGCAACATAAACCCATCACTTTCTTGAGTCCTGCTTCAGGAGAAGGGTGGGATGAATGTATTTTAACTAAATACTCACTAGTGATATCTTTGATGAGCTCCGCAATGGAAGTGTGATTCGCTAAAGAGCTCCTCGCTGCCTGCATGTGCGGAAGCTGCGAGACAAACTGTTTGATCTCTCCAACAGTCTTAGCGTTGTGCCTCTCCTAAGAAAATAAACACAACAGTTACATTTGGGGGTTAGCGGCCACTTACACACATGCAAACGCAGCTCTATGTCAGCACACAAAAAGAGTTTTGCGGTGTTGGTGGGAAAACCCCATCTCCCAAGACCTCAGTTCTTTTCTGTGAGAACATCACTCCCTTTGGTCCAAGATGGAACTTTCCTCCGTCAATTATGCAGCACATAAAATTGGCAAATGCATGCCAATGTGTGGCTCTGATAGCAACAGGGCCAACGTAGACACTATGGCATCCACAGGTCCAATTCATAGATGCCAATTCTAGAGAGGAACTCGGCCATTTAAAAATGCTGAAAGGCAAGACGCTCCCTTAGCAAAATCTTCTGTATAGCACTGTAATAAGAAACAAATCAGAAAAATACAGGGTGTCTCACCTGTGGGTCCTTAGGGCAAACAGGCACTGGATACACACCTCAGTTACTGGAATTTATTGGCCCAGTGGTGGGATCCAAAAATGTTAGTAGCAGGTTCCCATGGTGGTGGGATTCAAACTGTGGCGTAGTGCCAATGGGGGTGGGCGGGGCACGACAGGAGCGTGGCCGGGCATTCTGGGGCGGGGCATTTCTGGGCAGGGCTGTGGCGAGGACGCAGCCACTGTGCCAGTCCTTGAGCGGGAAACAAATGCACGCAGGTGCAGGCTGCCACGCACGCCGGTGCACCTCCTGCTAGACTGCTTCAAGTTCTGCGCGCTACTGCTGAGAGGAGGGGCGTAACTAAGGCAAAAATCACGTGGCAAAATCACCAATTAGTAACCCCCTCTCAGCACACACAAATAATTAGTAACCTACTCTTGGGAACCTGTGAGAACCTGCTGGATCCCACCTCTGAATTGGCCTAATGTGAATTTTTTTTTTATTGATAACAATGAATAGACAGAAAATTAATAAAACAGAAAATCTTATTTCTACAATGGCTGGAAGTCACAGAACTTAACTCTGAGGACTAGACTGCCAGTGGTGTTTAATAACCTATTAATTTTTTTAAATCCAGAAGTTTGTAGACTTGGATAGAAGCTAGATAATAGAAACCTGCTAGAACTTGGTTGAAGTCTAAATGATATTGAAGGCAAGCCCAGACAGGAAGGCAATAATGAAATCTGCCATTAACAGGCCCTCTGCTACTCAGAGGCTGCTATTTCATTAACACCTACTGCCTCTAACAACCTCACATCTTTTCTTTCTACCTCCCAGTGTAAAGCGCTAATGTCCCTCTCAGTTCCAATTATAAAACTTACACGGTCTGCTGAATACTACGCAAGTGCATCGGCCCGGTTCTTCAGAATGGCAGAAAGAAATGCGGAAAGGCTAAACGCGTCTGAGATGACGCAGCTGAACGATCTGCAGCATGCCCTTTTAGGCACCAAGGAATGGTGGCAGGCACGACAGCATTTTGTACAAGTGGCAATGCTCAAAATATCCATACAATGAACACAGTTGCAAATACAAAGAGGGACAAAATTTCCATCAGGATTCTACCAGGCTGTGATATACCATATTTATTTATTTATTTTATTAGGCTTTTATACCGCCCCATCCCTGGAGGGCTCTGGGCGGTGTACAGCATATAGGGATACAATATAAAATAGTTAAACATTTAAAAGCAGTGATAAAAAATTAAAAATTTTGTTCCAAGAATTATATAAAAATCTCAACAAAATAGAGTGGCGTCCAGCATTCCAATAATAAAAATTCCCTCCCCCCCAAAAAGGGAGGCATGGCGAGCCTCGTTAGATGACAAATGGCCCAGATGTCAGGGGCCACAGAAAGGGGGCACCATCAGCGGCCGGTTTGAGAAAATGGACCGGATCGTGTGAATTTATAAATATAACCAAACATGAGACAACACTGAGCTTCCTGAGAATCTCAAATGTTCTTTTAAAAAAAGACAGCATGTTGCAATATGATCACAAAGATAGGCCTGAGAGCATGTGCATAATGCTTGCTGGATTATCAGAAGCAGTGGCTAAATTAAGATTTCCATCTGCTTTAGTACCTTGTCCAATTTCCTGAATAATAAAACCAAAATCCATTACATAAAGTAGTTAAAAAACACAGGGCAAATCTTAGTCTGACCTATTTGCTAGAACAACACAGAATGCAAACTGTACGTTGCTGAGGGACACAGTTTAGATTTTTATGTTGAGAAGGGAACAACACAGGACCACAACATCATATGCACTCTCCTTAAGGAGGGTACTGACGTAACCATGCAGAGCGACAGCACTGGGCAGAATTCAAGTCAGACATGCCCTCTGCTTATAGTCGCATTACCTCAAATGCAGCTGAGATGATCTTGGCTCTCTTGCTCAGCACAGAGCCTACGGCATTGAAGTTCTTGTCTCGGATTTCAGCGTAGAGCTCCTCAGCTGAATTCAACTGCAGCTTCTTGGCCTCTGTAGGGAGGTCCTTTCCACCCTCCCCTTGCTTCTTGGGAGCAAACTTTTCAGGAGGGAGTTTCACATATGCTGTCAGAGGGGAAAAGTAAAAAACCATCCAATCCAGCTGCTACCAATGAAAATGAAATAGGAGTACCAGGATATGATAAGCAAGCTCTGTATTATTTGGAAGGGGCAATTTAAAAACTTTCCAACCCAAACTAGTTGCATAAAAGTTACTATACTCCCTTCTCTCTCGTTTTTCAGAATATCCTGGGAACTCCATCTATATGGCAAAATAACAAACATATTTCTCCAGAAATTTTAGTGACAGCGATCAGAGTTACAAAAAGGTTGTAGGGCAGACACAGATTACAATGGCAATTAATTTCTCTAAACTGAGTGTTACTGCACATTCCTACTTTCCCTGGTACCCTAAAACCCCGGGCAGAAACTCCCAGGGAGACCCTGAAGAATTCCCAGAGATGCAAGACATTTTGGCAAAGAACATAAGAACATAAGAACGAGCCAGCTGGATCAGACCAGAGTCCATCTAGTCCAGCTCTCTGCTACTCGCAGTGGCCCACCAGGTGCCTTTGGGAGCTCACAGGCAGGAGGTGAAAGCAGTGGCCTTCTGCGGCAAAGATCGGGAGGGGGAGAAAATAAACATATGGGTTAATCTAAAACAGGGCACCGTCCACCCAAAAGGAGACAGCAATTGTGTCCTTCTGTCCACAGTTGTGTACTTACTATTCTGAATTCCATATATCTCATCAATGAGTCCTTCGTAGGTCAGCTGCGTGGCCAGAGGCGTCATCAAGTCAACCACACGGTCAAGCAGCAGCAATGTATCAAAGACAGGAAAGATTGGATTCTGGCTTCCTGAGAACTCTCGTTTCATCCTAATCATCATATTTGCCACGTGCTGTTTCAAAAAACAACCAAGATATAAGCAATGGTTACTAAAACAATAAAATTTTTACAGATGCATTTCTCATTACCTGATGTGATGGAGGAGCTCGAGGGTGAGAAGAGGAAGAGGAGGAGGAGTTTGGATTTATATCCCACCTTTCTCTCCTGTAAAGAGACTCAAGGTGGATTACAAGCTCCTTTCCCCACAACAGGTAGGTAGGGCTGAGAGAGTTCTGAGAGAACTGTGAATAGCCCACGGTCACCCAGCAGACTTCAGGTGGAGGAGCGGGGAAACAAACCCAGTTCTCCAAATCAGATTTCACTGCTCTCAACCACTACACCAAACTGGTTCTTTTAGGCAGTCTACACAGAGGGGAGGGCCTGTGGCTCAGTGGAACAGCATACTGCACGCCAAGCAGAAAGTTGTAGTTTTCACCTGTGACAACTCCAGTTAAAGGATCCTGGTAAAGATGAGCTGCTCCTTGAGATTCCTTCTGGCTCTATGTTGCTATGATTTCTTTGCTTGAGACCCTGGCAAGCCACTGCCACTCAGAGGCGAGTAAGAACTGCCAATGGCAGTGATGGCGAACCTTTTCAAGACCGAGTGCCCAAACTGCAACCCAAAACCCACTTATGTATCACAAAGTGCCAACACGGCAATTTAACCTGAATACTGAAGTTTTAGTTAAGAAAAAATGGTTGGCTCCGAGGCGTGCGTTATCGGGAGTAAGCTTGGTGATAGTTGTTGGCTTTGCTTTGAAGCAACCATGCAATTCTTCGAACGGGTGAATCACGACCCTAGGAGGGTTTACGCAGAAGCAAGCCCCATTGCCAGCAACTGAGCTTACTCCCAGGTAAAGGATCGCGCATTAGTTCTTTGCATGAAAATCAGTGGGGTTTAACAGCGCTTAACAGGGTTGCCTACACTGCTTCCCCAAAACTAGGTCTTAGGTTTAATGCTAATAATCAAGCCCAGCAGCCCAGGCCAGCCTAGATGTGTGTGTGTGTGTGTGGGGGGGGGGGGGGGGGGATTTTCCACCCCCCACATGATGAACTCTGTTTGTGCGTGCCCACAGAGAGGGCTCTGAGTGCCACCTCTGGCACCCATGCCATAGGTTCGCCATCACTGGCCAATGGCCTGGCTTGAACGAAGGCAGTTTCATACATTCCCTTGTCAAGGAGGAGTTATAGCTCAGTGGCAGAGCCCACGCTTTGCAGGCCGAGCATTCTGGGTCTGTAATCCCTGCATCTAGAGTTGAAGAATCTCAGGTAGAAACATATCTTTCTCGGTTTGAGACCCTGGTGAGCAGTTCTCAGTCAGAGCAGACAATGAAGATAAATGCATACCCTGACTTGGTAAAAGGCAGAGTCCTGTGTTTTCTTGAAGGAAATTTGCACACCCACACATAAACCAGCCTGAAGGCAGACGCCTTAGTTTTGTGGTGGTGAACCTATGGCACTCCAGATGTTCACGGACTACAATTCTCATCATCCCCTGCCAGCACTGTAGTCCATGAACATCTGGAGTGCCATAGGTTCACCACCACTGCCTTAGGTCTTCCTTACCCGTGCGCATTCTCCCTTCCCAAAGATCTGTGGGATGGTTCCATAGAGGGCCTGCAGGGTCATAAGACCCTTTGCTGCATGATAGAGGCTTGTCTGGTCATTTTCCAGGTAACACTCCTACAAAAGAAAAAATCATACAAGGAGACAAGTAAGAAATTTAGGACGCACATTTGGTTTAACCAGAACAGTTGCAAACAAGACTAGTCAACTGAAGAAGAAGAAGAGTTTGGATTTATATCCCCCCTTTCTCTCCTGCAGGAGACTCAAAGGGGCTGACAATCTCCTTGCCCTTCCCCCCTCACAACAAACACCCTGTGTTATATGCCATTAAAGGTTAAAATGGAAATGAAATGAAAACAAACACCCTGTGAGGTAGGTGGGGCTGAGAGAGCTCCGAGAAGCTGTGACTAGCCCAAGGTCACCCAGCTGGCGTGTGTGGGAGTGCACAGGCTAATTTGAATTCCCCAGATAAGCCTCCACAGCTCAGGCAGCAGAGCGGGGAATCAAACCCGGTTCCTCCAGATTTGATACACGAGCTCTTAACCTCCTACACCACTGCTGCTCCTTTCTTCCAGTCCTCCAGTGAGCCAGAATCTGCTATAGTGTAAGAACCCCAGAAATTTGCCTAGCCTCCTCTTAAAATATTCTAAGGAAAAATCAAGTTCACCTGGGTAACTTTCTAAAAAGATGTTTTAGTAAGATGTTGGCCCTGCTTATCTGAGGGACCGTCTCTCCCTATATCGCCCTTCTAGGCCCCTCCGTTCATCGGAGGTGGACCTACTGGTGATCCCTGGCCCCAAGGTGATCCGGCTGGCCTCCACAAGGGCCAGGGCTTTTACGGCCCTGGCCCCTACCTGATGGAACAGGCTTCCAGGTGAGATCAGGGCCCTGTGGGACTTACAAAGTTTCCACAGGGCCTGTAAAACAGACCTGTTCTGCCAAGCGTTTGGCCAGCCGGGATGATGTCAACTCCGCCATAAAAACATCTGGCCTCCCGTGGGTATATAAAGAGGGGAGGGAAGGGTTGAAGCCATCTGGAGTCTTGGTATTTTATGTATTCTTTTATGTTAACTTATATATTGTGATGATGTTTTAAACTGTTTTAATATTGATGGACACCGCCCTGAGCCTTTGAGGAGGGCGGCATATAAATAAATAAATAAATAAAAATACATAAATGTTTATTATGAGCTTCTTTACAGTATCTAAGCTAGTTCTCTTTTCTTGCAATTCAAGTTTCCCTGGGGGCTTCTGAACTTGGCTGCATTTGGAAAGAACTGGTTCTAATTTGGACTCACAGACAGTACTGCTAGACAGTAATATGCACATGAGCACTAGGATGCAACTAAAGGATTCAATACAGTCCCTATCAATTCTCAGCCTGGAAAGCCACTTTGTCATTGATTACTCATCAGAAGAAACAGACACTGACTTTAAAGGCACTTTCAGACTCCATTGACAACAGGTCTCCATCAAATGGAATAAGGTCCATACTGTACTCCTCCCGATGAGTGAAGGCACCCAGAATTCCCTGATCTTTCAGCCGCTGCTCACACAATAAACTGCGCCGTGGGACAAACAGGATGTGGAAATCTCTTTGTGGAGAACGAATTCTGTCTTCACTGGAGGGTGATAAAAAGAGATTTTAAGAGATGTAGCAGAGTGACCCCATTCGCAAGCAGTCAATTCAAATACTGCAGAGCTCCACAAATCCCAGGTGCTAGGATGCTATCTATCTATCTATCTATCTATCTATCTATCTATCTATCTATCTATCTATCTATCTATCTATCTATCTATCTATCTATCTATCTATCTATCTATCTATCTATCTATCTATCTATCTATCTATCTATCTATCTATCTATCTATCTATCTATCTATCTATCTATCTATCTATCTATTTTATTGATAATATTTATAGACCGCCTCACCCCCGAAGGGCTCGAGGCGGTTCACAAGTTCGGCAATAACCAGTGCCGCAATATATAACCATAGAAGAACCCCATTAAACAAGATGCATCAGCAATTACATTAAAATGAATAAAACAAAATAAAACAGCAGAACATGGTGCGAGTTGCCACATCTTTCTACCCAGCAGCAGAGATTGCTGCTGTCTCTGTTGCAGAAAACAGTAGAAAGCCAAGCCGTAGCTAAAAAGCAACAATCTATTTATGATACCTGAGGATATTGTCAGCAATTATGTCCATTAACTCTAGCCTTGGTCTGACAAAGAAAATAATATTCTTGACATCAGCAAGGGGCAGGCGGCCTGGCTTCAAGGTAAACATTTTCTCCACCTCGTGTTCCTGGAAGGAGACAAAAAGGTTCAATGACAACAACATACATTAATAACCATCTTTGAAAGGTTCCTTTCAGAAAGTATTCAAAGCAATTAAGTAACAATGGGATCCCAGACAGTCCTCTAGTACTGAGAGTGGAATACTTCTCACGCTACTAAACATGAAATTTATCCAGAGTGACTAGCCATGTCCCTCAGGTTGCCTGGGCACCAGAAGCAAACTGGGGTTTTGTTCCATTTTGAGTAAGGCACTCTGCTTTACAGAAATGGACACAAAGATGTTGCACTGGGATTTACCTTACCCAATGCTGTACAAGAAAGTGCCGAACCAGTGCTTTCCTACTAGTGCAAAAGTTAGTCATTTTTAGAGAGAAAATGGCTAGATAAACACAGAATGCATCTTAAAACGTAACAACTCCCACAAATTAATGATGTAGCTTAATAAATTTCAAACTATTGTCGAAGGCTTTCACGGCCGGAATCACTGGGATGCTGTGTGGTTTCCGGGCTGTATGGCCGTGTTCTAGCAGCATTCTGACGTTTCGCCTGCATCTGTGGCTGGAATCTTCAGAGGATCTGATGGTAGGAATGGAAAGCAAGTGGAGTATATATACTGTGAGGTCAAAAGGTGAGGCCATCTGAATAGAGTAGCCTGGCATGTGAGTCACTGAGAAGTCTGTAGCATGGGAGTAACAATGAAGATAGCAAGGTCAATAGGTGAATGGATCTGAATAGAACAAGGGAACAAAGACCAGGATACTTCTATTCAGATCCATTCACCTACTGACCTTGCTATCTTCATTGTTACTCCCATGCTACAGACTTCTCAGTGACTCACATGCCAGGCTACTCTATTCAGATGGCCTCACCTTTTGACCTCACAGTATATATACTCAACTTGCGTTCCATTCCTACCATCAGATCCTCTGAAGATGCCAGCCACAGATGCAGGCGAAACGTCAGAATGCTGCTAGAACACGGCCACACAGCCCGGAAACCACACAGCACCCAAAATTTCAAACTCTTCAGGTTTATTGGTACAACTGCAATCATTTTAATGAGGAGACAAACAGTCCTTCAGTAATCTTAAACAGGATAATTCTCAAAGTGTGAAACGGTTCTCCCTTTTTCAAGGCCTTCCTTGAAACTACCTGAAATACATTAATCCACTTGCCTTAAAATAAAACTAACACTGCTCACAACATTATTTAGAGGTCCAGTCATACTTTAAAGACTGCACATCCGGCCTGCACAACTGTAGGGCATCAATTTTGTACTTAACAGAAAGGTGGGAAAATGGAGCTGTCACAAAGACAGGTCAGTTAAAAACAATAACCAATCAAACAGAATTCAATACATTCAGAGGGAGTGAGGACTGGTTATTGTTTCTAAACAAAACTATCTTTGTAACACCTCCCCACTCCCACCTTTCTGTTGCTTGTAACTATAAGTATAGAAACATTCCTCACCTAGAAGCATACCACAGGCATCTGATGAAGTGAGTACTCACAAAAGATTATTATGAAAAAAGTATTATTAATCTTTAAGGGGTCACTGGATCTCTATTTGATTTTGCTGAAAAAGACTAGTGGTCTTGAAAGCATCTCTGTGGTCCTGTGAAAGCATCTTGCAGAATGTCAATTTGCTCAAGCTCCTCAAAAACAAAGTGAAATGCAGATAGTGTCTGCAGCCTTTGCACAAAATTATCTGGGAGAGCTATTTTCACAGGAGCAAAATCAGAGAAATTCAATAATTATGAAACCCACATAACAGCCTATCAAATTCTCTCTCTCTCTCTCTCTCTCTCTCTCACACACACACACACACACACACACACACACACACACACAGTTTCAATGTTTCACCATGTCCATGCCTCACCTTTAAAAGGGAATACTGTGCAATCAGTCCAAATGGCCCCGTCAGATACTCGTCCCATACTATAGCCTAGAAATGTAAGAAATCAGCTGTCATACTTTAAGAATACTGGAGCAGGCTAGAACGATTAAGTAAAGTTTCTCCCACTTTAGGGCAAAGAGGGCAGAATCCAATGACAGATGCATGTGGCCCCTTCCGCATATGCAGAATAATGCAATTTAAATCCACTTTCAATGTAGTTCACAGCTGGATTTTACTTTGTGGCCCCTTCCGCACATGCAGAATAATGCACTTCTAATGCACTTTGAAGCTGGGTTTTACTGTGCGGAATAGCAAAATCCACTTGCAAACAGTTGCAAAAGTGGATTGAAAGTGCATTATTTTGCATGTGCGGAAGGGGCCACGGACGGAGGGATGGATAAACAGATGGGTGGATAGACGGACGGATGGATAGATGACAGACAGACCCCCGCGCGAGGGGGCAGAGTCCGACGACCCCCGTCCGGGCTATTTGTGGAGGGGGGGGTGCCTAGGCCTCCCCTACCCCCTGGGAGGCAAATCTGCCCCCGGGACCGGGCTGGGGGGAGGCAGCGAACCCCGGGCAGCCTCAGAAGCCGGAGGGGCTGGCGGGCCGGGAAGGCTGGAGGCGAGCGGAGGGGACGCGTCTCTCCACCGGCCTGAGGCCGCCTCCCGAGCGGGCGGCCGCCTGAAGCGAGCGCGGGGACGAGGCCTTGCCTTGGAGCCGGCGCACTTGTCCAGGAACTCGCGCAGCTCCCTGCGGCAGGCCTCCCGCAGCGCCGTCAGGTTGACGCGGCCCGAGCTCAGGTGGGCCGCCATGGCCGGGCGAGGGGAGGGCGAAGGAGGCCCGCCCGCCTTCCTTCCTTCCCTTCCGGGTGCGGCCGCCTCGGTCACGTGAGGAGGCGAGGGCGGAGGGGAAGGAGGCGGAGGAGCCCTTCTGAGAAGCAGGGTCATGGGGTTGCCAGCTCTGGGTCGGGGGATTCCTGGAGAGCGGGGCGTTAGGGCGGGGAGGGACCTCAGTGGAGGGGACCCCTCCCCGAATAGCCCAGAGGGGTGATCACGTTTTGCCAACTTCGTATTCAGCCTGTCTGCCCTTACAAGGGGCAGCAAACCCTTTTGCAACAAATCTACTAAAATGCATAATGAAACTATTAAAATAAGCCTCCCTCCCAAACATGCCTGTGCCTTTGAACTGCATCCTGGCACCTTTGTATCGGGTTTCCTGTTCTCCATGTAGGACAGTGATGGCGAACCTTTTCGAGACCGAGTGCAGCCCAAACTGCAACCCAAAACCCACTTATTTATCGCAAAGTGCCAGCCCGGCAATTTAACCTGAATGCTGAGGTTAAGAAAAAATGGTTGGCTCTGAGGCGTGCGTTACTCAGGAGTAAGCTTGGTGGTAGTTGTTGGCTTTGCTTTGAAGCAACCATGCAACTCTTCGAATGGGTGAATCAGGACCCTAGGAGGGTTTACTCAGAAGCAAGCCACATTGCCAGCAAACGAGCTTACTCCCAGGTAAAGGATCGCGCTTTAGTTCTTTGCATGAAAATCAGTGGGATTTAACAGCGCTTAACAGGGTTACCTACACAATTCCCCAAAACCAGGTCTTAGCTTTAATGCTAATAATCAAGCCTAGCAGCCCAGGCCAGCCTAGATGTGTGTGTGCGTGTGGGGGGGTGATTTTCCACCCCCCCCCCCACATGATGAACTCTGTACATGCCCACAGAGAGGGCTCCGAGTGCCACCTCTGGTTCGCCATCACTGATGTAGGAGATCAAAGATCCTTTTTACAGTTATGTGTGAGTTCCTTTGCTTCAGCGATAGCATCTTTCCATCACAATAGCTCATTAACAACTTTTTTTAAATTGAGTTAAAATACACATAAAACATTGATTAGGGAGCTGGGATTTCTGAGGGAATGCCAAACGAAACCAGAAAAATGATTTTTTTTCCAGCAGAGGTTTTACTAGAGCAGACTTCAGTCCCTGCCGGTTTCACATCATTGCCGTTCAAGCAGACTTTTGTGCATTTTGGGAGCACCGCCAGACGGAATTTCTGTTCTAGTCACCTTGAAGCTTGTTCGAGACCAGAACACATCCAGGTTGGGTTTGACCTCATGATTCACACTTCAGCTTGGCCAAAGTACTTCATAGACAATTCTGAAGATGCTCTAATCCATAGGTGTCAAACTTGTGGCCCTCCAAATGTCATGCTGGCAGGGGATGATGGGAACTGTAGTCCATAACATGTGGAGAAGATGTCTCAATTATTTTTGGTCACCCCTCTGTAATAACATAGGACCGCTTGACTCTCATGCCCAGCCTGCATTTTCAAAAACAAGGGTCTGGCATTCTGCTAGGTCCAGCTGAACCCGATTGCATGTAAGGATCAATTCCTCTTTAAGGAAATGGTAACTCCAGAGGGCAGATTTTATGAAGAAGAAGAGTTTGGATTTATACCCTACTTTTGGCTGTTAATGTTAAATTCAAATAAAAGGTTTTACTTTTATCAATAATGACCTTCTTTAGTGTGGTGTAGTGGTCAAGAGCTGTGGACTCTAATCTGGAGATTTGTCATAGATCACCAGCCATGGATTTGATTGGTTGTTGGGCTCTGGCCACCTCATATTCTGCCTTCATAAAGTTTGGCTATTCAGTGTAGCAAAGTGTGCTTCTTTGAACCAGATTAGCTTGTGTACTCCAACACATGCCAGCTGGGTGACCTTGGGCTAGTCACAGTTCTTTGGAGCTCTCTGAACCCCACCCACCTCACAGGGTGTTTGTTGTGGGGGGGAGGGGAAAAGGGATTGTCAGCCCCTTTGAGTCTCCTTAAAAGGAGAGAAAGGAGGGATATAAATCCAAACTCTTATTTGTACTTTCGTTGTTGTTCCTTGATTCACCCCTCTGGATCTTGACGAGCACGTTCTTGGTCTCTCAAAGGGAGGGTTCCTGACACATTGCATCTTTACCCTCATTCATGGACCATCAATAACAGACCCATAGAACAAGTTAAACAGTTCAAATATTTGGGCATAACTCTTACTAGCAACCTTAATTGGGCAGTACATAGGAAATTAGCACTCGCTGCAGCTAACAACAGTGCCCTAGCAATTCAGCGTTTCTTTTTCACTGTGGGCCACCAGTATATACCATCCACATTGAAGGTGTTCAATGCTAAATGCGGCTCTCAGCTCCTCTATGGAGCAATGCGGATCAGATTCATAAATAAAATATAAACACAGCCCAGTCCGTTTCTTCCGCAAAATTATGGGCTTACCAGATTATTGCCGTATGCAGCCCTATGTTTTAGAACTTCGAGACGGAAAATATCGCATATCCACGATAGCCTGGCTGAGAGAGCACTGTCAGATACCCACAGCTCATTATCCACTATTTGCAGGATCACTCAGTTTGTTACACCTCATGCTTTCCGACTATGCAAGAATTACAGGTGGCTGTGAAACTGGTTGAAGGAAAAAATCAACTCTTGGCTTTTCATTAGAGTCGTTAGTCCCTCTTTCCTATCGAAGCATATAGCTGCTTGAAAACTAAGCTATTATTAGAACAAAGAGTATGGGATATGATAACAGCTCTGCGAGGAAGCGTGTTCCCCTGACCCTGCTTATTCCAATTGAAGACAAGGACACATGGCCAACTATTTACAGTGGATCCACCAACCCTAAATTAAAAGAGCTTTGCTAACACTGGCCAGATACAATCTAATGCCTTCGATGCTGCTCTATGGCAGATATCCAACAAATTGATAAACAGAGGAGGCTATGTCCATGCAATATGGGTCAGGTGGAGACACTCGATCATACCCTCTTTAGGCTGTGTAAGGTTTGCAAAATCAAGAATGTCACAATCTGCGCATCCCATTTCTGTATAACGAAATCTAACTGATGCTCTTAAGGTACCTATGGTTTTGAACAGCATGGATCCCAAAGTGTGTGAGGGTGTGGCAAGATTTGTGCTAACAATAATAGGCGTGAGTCTAGATGAATACTAACAAATGTCAATGTATTATAACCTCATATAGCCAGCAGTAATTTGCTGGCTTCTGTCAGTAATCGATGGCCCGTTTAAATTGAGTTAACTTAGCTGAAGGGAAAGGAATCCTAGTTACAGAAGGACCATGTATATATTTTAGTATTTAGTATTTTAGTACCAGTGTCTATAATTGTGAGCAATAATGGGCAAATTTTGTATGCTGATTTTGTATGTTTATTTTATGCCAATAAAGGCTTCTGAATGAAGCATCTTCACCCTAGAGATGTATTACCCTTTTGTGAACCTCCAGGATTACAATCAACAATGATAATAGAGCTATACTAAAATGAAGCAGTTCATGAAGGCCTTTTAAACAAGAACAAAAGTTTGGCTATTCTGAAAGTACAATCTTTTCCTCTGAATAAAAATGTCACCCTTTCAGAAGACTGTTTGAGACATAATAATAATAATAATACATTCTTAAGTGGGGCAAGTACATCCAAGTCACTGGTCTCATCCTGCTTGCAGAAAGAGCACTCTGCAGGACTGTTTCTTTCTCCTGTTTGATCCCACTCTGTTCCTTAGAATTTATTGATATATTGATTCATTATTAATCCCACTCTGTTCTTAAGACATCTTTGAGCAAAGGAAGAACACAATGCTTGTGACAAGAGAATAACCATTTTATTAAAGATACAGTACACTTGGATTAATACTGATTTCCCTGCTTAGTTTGTTTCTATCACTATAATACATTCATTACTCCAAATTTCAAACAAATTACATTAGGTTGACTTTAAACTCATGTGTCAAATACTGTCTGTAATCTGGAGAGAAAAAAATACACCAAAGGCATATACATATGTATAATATACACACAGCTATACAAGAGTTAGATTTCTCTATAATGTACAGAGAGCAGGAGAGATATAGTTTATCTTTTCTACATTTATGGTTCGAGACATTCAAAAAAGAGATTTAAAATCAACTTATTGTGGTATCTACCACCTTTAACTCATGTGAAGTAGTACACATCACTAACTCCGTGACAGAGTAATCTCATCAGAAAGTACATATATATTAGAAATCAGTGTGGCAGAGTTACATCCACTTTTTCCATAAGGTTTTAGTCTCTTAGAAAATTCAAGATTTACTAAATACTGAATTTTCTGTTTTACATTCATCTGGAACAAAACTCGGCTCCAGAAGAGGGTGGGGAAATAAATAAATTATTCATCAAAAAAGACTTGATTTCTGAACGGACTTTTAATAAAAACCTGTTACAGGATACAAATTTGCTGGAAGATTTTTTGTTACACACACTCACACGCACACACACACACTCAGAAAGTCAGTTAAAAAAATCTCCCAAGATTGAGGCTGTTAAGTCATTTAAATAAAGTTACTGTGGTGTGCACAAAGATGTCCGTTCAGATGAATCCAAACACTGAGGATAATAAGAAAGTTTTCCAAAATATAATCCTTTTCTTATATATATTTATATATGTACGTATGTACAACTTTACAGGAGTGGAAAGAACCTTGGAAGAGATTCCATCAATGTGCACAGCATAGAAGTTTCAGTATAAAAAGGTTTCCCAACAGTAGCTTTGTATGCTTACCTGCTTCATGATATTTTGTTTAAACGATATTTCACACCATTAAGAAATCTTGCTGAAATAAAGGCACTACAGATCTCTAGGTAGCGCACCAGAGCTTACAAATTCTTTGATCAAGAGATAACCGAGCAGATGAAAATTAAAAAAAACAGTTCATCTCTCAACTCATTCCAGTGTCGAAAGCTTTACAAAAATCTAAAAACATACAAACGCAGCTTTAAGAGCTTAGTGCAAATACAAAAATTAACAGCATAATCTTTTGAAGGTCTTTAAATAAGCTGAAACTAAGAGTGTTTTTATTTCCTATAAGTCAACGTCATGACAAAGGGAAGCTCCCCTGAGAGACGATGAAAACCCAAGAGCTAAAAAGTAAAGTGGCAGAAACCTCCCTAATAAAATTATTTATTTGATTTTAGAGTAGAAATAAAATATTTTGTTGCTGAAGATGAAAATATTTCTATTAAGTAGGTTGGTTGTAAAGAGGCTGAGAGTAAGGGCCACCGCCCTAATCTTTCTTTGAAGTTAGCACACTTGGCTGCCGGTGGTGCAGGATCTCGTTTGACAAACAGGCAGAGCAAAGTTTGTTCTCCTTGGTCCTCGACTACGTCAAAAGGTCTCGTCGTCATTGCAGTTTGTCGCCCAATGCCCAAACACCTCGCAGATTTCACAATAAGGGCGCTCTTCTTTTCGGCTGCCGTGGTAAGTCGAATGTGGAGGGTCATCCGGCGCCTGCGCTTGAGTCGGACAGTCTTCGGTGTCGTGAAGATCGAAGCAGTCACAAATGTCGCAGAATAGGCGCGGCTTCTTCTTAGCAGGGTTTTCTTCCTCACTGCCAAGATCAAAACAGGAGAAGCTCATTTCCTTGTGGGTGGCCCCACAGCCCTGCACATCTGTTTATCGTCACAACTGAGTGCCAAATATAGTTATGCAATTCTAGTGAAAAATTACAGGATATCCACAGTGCTTGTGGGGGGAAAGATCGTTGGGGGAATGATTTTCCTACCTGCTGGATAAATTAAGATGCAAACTGAACACCAAGGTATGTGTGCCCCAACCCTCCTCCAAGAAATTAATGCTAATTGCAAACCAGGGACCTCGAACCGCTCTGTAGGTCTCAGGTCTCCCTTGGGCTATATCAGTCTTTAGTGGAGAGGCCTGGAATTAATGCTAAACCTTTAGACTTTTCAGTTTTGAAGCCACATCAGCTCAAGCTCCTCTCTAGCCTGACAGTCATGAACAGCCAGCACCACACATCCTTGAAAGGTCAAGGTCTCCTTCGGTCTCACATCAAGTAGCTATTTCTAGAATCCCATTCACAGCATTAGGGAATGCAGAGGAATGACCCTATCCACACTGCTGTCCAGATGTGGTTCAATTACAACAGCAGTTGTAATTGACAGAAAGGATTTCCTAGTAAAAGAAATTTTACTAAAAAGAAAGGATTTCCTACCACAGAAAGGATTTCCTAGTAAAAGCCTCAAAACTATTGTACTAGGACAGTAAACTGGAATATACTTTGAATGGGTGTACTGTTGTTGACTTAAGGGGTTTTGTGGCTGGCATATTGCACAAGGGGACTAAATAGCCCAGGTACAGAATGCAACCTCAGTATTTGATATCAAATACCTGTCATAGCTAATAACAACTTCTTCGTCGTTGCCGTTGAGAGCTGCCTCCGACATCATTTCCACTTTCAATTTCAGCTCCTCATTTTTCCTCTGAAGATCTACTATTACAGAATTTAGGAAGTCAATCTAAAGGGTTTGAAGACACAGAAAAAAGGATACAGGATTAAAAATTCTGACCATTCAAAGGTGGGGTTTTAGCAGAAAACATTAGCACAAGCCACTTGGAAGGCAGTGTTTTTTAAAAGTACATAGGAAACAGATTCACGCAGTGCACTTTTAAGTATTAAACAGCATTCATCAGCCTAACTGCAGAACAAGGCACAAAAGTGAGTTGTCACACTTGCAACACTTCTGTCTTCTGGGACAGCACTACTATCTAGCAACTGCCTATTTAACTACTGCCCCTTGTTGAGGTCCCACCCCTCACCAAATCCCAGCCGCTCTAAAAACCACCCACAAAATCTCCTGGACTTTCCCAATCCAGATCTGGCAACCCTAGGAACTTGCCTCTGTCCACTACAGAAAGGTATTGCTTAGCAAGAATAAGCAAAAACAAAAACTGCCTTGTTGAGCTACCAATGTGTTCAAAACTAACAAGGCAAATTAAAAACAAAATGAAATTAAAGCAGAGAAAGTGGAAACAAACCATATGCTGATTGAAGGAAAGCGTTCCCAGCAGTAGATGAAAGCAAGGGGCAAAAGGGAAAGAAACCACGTGTTAGTATGTGTAGTTACACTACTTACTACCAAGTCTATACACAGAATACACGACTTACTATCAAGTCTATACATAGAATGTTATCAAGAAGCAGGCCCACTGGATATCATTTCTGACCAATCCACAGCTCCCCAATTTTTCATCCAATAAAATAAAGTGGTATTTTAGAATAGCGCTCATTTCAGCTTTTTTCATGCCTATATTTTTTTCTGTCTTGCTCAATACAAAGAATGTTTTCTTATCTCAATTTTTAAAAAAAGTTTTTTTCAGGTATTCCATCTGGTTTGCTGGTTAATAGATCAAGCAACCAACTTTAACCTCTTTACTCATTTGCATTATCAAAATTAAAGGCTGTTAATCTTCATTTAATAAATAAATTTTTTAAAAACTCTGCTACCGAACAGTTTTACACAGGCAAAGTCTTCAGTACAAGTTGTCCAATAAGATGTTTGGGGGGCGGGCAGAAATCTCTTGATACACTTTGCTGGCCTCTCTTCACCCAGCCAGCCATGCCCTTCCTGCTCCGGCATTTTCTTATACAACTCTACATGATTTCAGTTGCAACTTTCCAACTGGTCCATATTGTTCTATTTGCCACTCCCATCAAGTAAAAAACAGTGTGGGAGTCAGCCATGCAACGCTAATATGCTGTTGCTAGAGGGTACCAACACCTCAGAAATCATACCTGGTTTTCCTGGGCGTTTTCATCCTGGATGGTTCCACCAGCTACGTCATCTTGGAAGCAAGAGAAAAGGTATTAAGAAACTTCAGAAACCTGTGTTATTGCTACCAGACTATATCCATTAAGACTCTTCAAGAGCTCATAATTTGTTGATGAGTATGGTTTTACCACTCCCCAACTTCAGCACATTTCTGATCAAATGCAGCCATATGCTAAGATTGTCTCTGCCATTTGGAAAGACAGTGCAGATCAGCTGGCTATATGAACTCTATGGTAAAGTTACCACTTTGAAAATGAAAGAGTGTGTTCACCCTCTTAGGAAGAAGAAGAGAGTTTGGATTTATATCCCCCCTTTCTCTCCTGTAGGAGACTCAAAGGGGCTTACAATCCCCTTGCCCTTCCCCCCTCATAACAAACACCCTGTGAGGTAGGTGGGGCTGAGAGAGCTCCGAGAAGCTGTGACTAGCCCAAGGTCACCCAGCTGGCATGTGTGGGAGTGTACAGGCTAATCTGAATTCCCCAGATAAGCCTCCACAGCTCAGGTGGCAGAGCGGAGAATCAAACCCAGTTCCTCCAGATTAGATATACGAGCTCTTAACCTCCTACGCCACTCTTGAAGACCTTCATGTTGGGCAACTATACATGCCTACAAGAGAGAGAATTCTTACCGTATGTGAACACACCTGCAATTGAGTAAAGGTTGAGAATAACATGACAGGCATATCCCACTCCTTGTTTGGATGACCCATTATGACTGATCCAAGGGTGGCAATTTCATGCCTCCAAGGTTATTAAATGAGAATGACAGCAATATAACGTAGTGAGAGATCCTACCCTGACTGAGTTGCTATTTCTTGAGCCATTTCCTTTGAGAGTGGGATTTAGATGAAGTGGTGGACACTTATTGATAAGCTGGAAAGGGTCCAGAGGAGGGCAACCAAAATGGCAAAAGGTCTGGAATCCATGCCCCATGAGGAGAGGCTTAAGGAGCTGGCGATGTTTACTTTGGTGAAGAGAAGGTTAAGAGGGGACATGATAGCCATGTTTAGATATCTGGAGGGATGCCATGTTGGTGAGGGAGCAAGCTTGTTTTCTGCTGCTCCAGAGACTAGGACCAGGAGTCATGGGTTCAAGGTGAAGGAAAAGAGATTCCACCTAAACATCAGGAAAAACTTCCTGACAGTAAGGGCTGTTTGACAGCAGAATGCACTACCTCAGAGTGTGGTGGTGGAGTCTCCTTCTTTGGAGGTTTCTAAAGAGAGGCTGGACGGCCACCTATCAGGAGTGCTTTGATTATGTGTTCCTGCATGGCAGGGGGTTGGACTGGATGGCCCTTGGGGTCTCTTCCAACTCTATGATTCTAAGATGGATAGTTTCTGTCACAACTGCATGGTGAGATCCCAAATTAGCTGTGCTGAAGGGATCCAAGGCATGCAGCCAACCAGAGTCCAGCAAGTTGCAACTGCAAGATGCAGCAAGTGGACCTGAACTGCACTTACCTGTTGAGCTAGGAGGTAGATTCTGGCTCTCTCTGAGCTTCTGCTCCAGATTCTTTACTTTCAGCTCAAGTTTCAACTTATCAGACTCCAACGACTGAACTACGGAATGCAAACTCCTTGCAGTGGCATTTTCTCCACGAAGTACTGTGACCTACACAAGGGGGAGAGAGAAAAGGAAACATATACAGATTGGAGGAAACAAAACTTTATCAGAAGACAGAGCCATAAAATGTAGGCCCCATCGTTGTTTTTTTTTTTTTTTTTTTTTTTTTTTTTTTTTTTTTTTTTTTTTTTTTTTTTTTTTTTTTTTTTTTTTTTTTATCCCCCCCCCCTATTTTTTTTTTTTTTCCTACTTTTTTTTTTATTTTTTTTTTTTTTTTTTTTTTTTTTTTTTTTTTTTTTTTTTTTTTTTTTTTTTTTTTTTTTTTTTTTTTTTTTTTTTTTTTTTTTTTTTTTTTTTTTTTTTTTTTTTTTTTTTTTTTTGAAGGTAACTAGTAGTCACAAACACTAGAAATAGTATCCTGCGTACTATCAAATGCTGGAGCCAAACAATCAGGGATCAGTCTTATGCCACTCTCATGAGTTCCCCCAGGAATTCTAGCTGGCTACGCTTCAAAGCAGGTTTCTCAGGTTCAGTGAACACACTACATATCATTTGACTGCCATTTTCATTTGCTGGACTTTTCATCCGAACATGCCTTCAGGCGGCAAAACTTGTATAGAACATTTGAGACAACTATTTTTCCACAGGACACTTTCATACAGAAAAATACCAACTTTTTGATGTTCTATTTGTCTTGGTGGAGCACTTGTCCAAGAAAAGCTTGGATGTGAGAGGAAAAATAGCTAGTGGTGGTCCCTGGCCTGAAAAATGTCTGGCTTGCCTTAACCAGGGCCAGGACTTTTTCAGCTTAGTCCAGTCCAACCTAGTCCACTGAGACCTGAGCCGAACAGGAGGCAGCTACATTGTTTTCCATCTTGGCCTCCCACTTTTCCATCTTCTCCCCCCCTCCCCCCCACTCCCATCTTCTTCCACCCTCTTTCCTCAGTAGGTTCAGGACTGCAATTTAAATGAACTGCTGCCATTAGTTGAAAGGGTTTATATGTTGTTTTAAATGTTGCTTTAAAATGATTTTATTGTTTTAAATAAAATATGGAAGCTGCCCTGAGCCTTGTGAAGGAAAGGGCAGCATAGAAAACCAATGAAATAAGTTAATTAAAAAGGGTTATTTTGCAAACAAGCCAAGAGTTAGCTGATGGCAATTCTAAAACGGTACCTCATTTCTGAGTTTTTCCAGCTCTTCATCTCTCTCTGTGATCAAGGCACTAGTAATATTGATGGATTTCTGTAAAGAAGTTCTCTCATCATCGATTTCTTTTTTTAACTTGGATTCTCTAAAAGAGAGAGTCACAGTTTCAGAAGTTAGGTGAAGACTGGTTCTATTAACACTGCTTCAAAACCCAGAAAAAAACCTCAAAAATTGATTTCTAAAAAAAAAAAAAGGTGTATCAGTGGAAACAATTCTTAACAGAAAGTTTCAGTTCCACATTAATTGACTGAGACTTTATATTTGGCTTAAATTACTTGGGATTTTACAACAGTGGAAATAAAATGAAAAGTTTTACCTATGAAGATTCATGCCAGAACCTGCATATCATCGTATCCATTAAAATTTAAAGAAAGATGTTAATAAGATTTGGAGACAGATAATTGAGAAGGGGGGAGAAGGAGAATCCTAAACTTCCAAGTTTTGTTACTTCTCAAAAAAGTTATCAACAAGCAACACAAAACACATGCAAAGCTCAGCTACACAGTTGTCATGCAAAGCATGGGTGAAGCTGGAAGTATCGTCTGGTCCTCACTAACTGTGTAGCTTCAGGATTTCCACAAAAGGCAACTTTCAGGCTCTAACAGGGCTCAGCAACTGGGAGTTTTGTAACAGAAAGCGATGCAGAGTGAGAGGATGACAGCACTTCTCCTCCTCTCTGAGAAAACAGCTTTTCCCCAATGCAGTGGCTGAAGACCAGCTAGACAGTGGCGGCGAACCTTTGGCACTCCAGATGTTATGGACTACAATCCCCATCAGCCCCTGCCAGCATGGCCAATTGGCCATACTGGAAGGGGCTGATGGGAATTGTAGTCCATAACATCTGGAGTGCCAAAGGTTCGCCACCACGGAGCTAGGAAAACACCATCTTTAAGTAACAGTATATTAGGGGGTGCCCAATGCATAATTACTGGGCTGTGTGGACGATGTGATTTATGTCTGCCTGCATCATAACAGCCATCTCAGTGCATTCTGGGGTGGGGCTTGATTATGCCTCCCATGAACTCACGGAAAGGCTTGGCAGCAGAGGCTGAAGGGCTTCAGGCTGAGAATGCTGCATCCACCAGAGCTGATTTAGAACAGACAGAAGTAACAGGGAAAAAAGAGGGCTGCACTTAACTGTAATTGTTGTTTGCTGAGTATCTCCCATGCAGGCACACACTGGGACTGCTCACGCACAGCGCACAGCCCAGTGGCGCAGAAATAACTTTTCAGGACTCCATAGGACAGAGAAAGCCCTCCTCCCCTCTGGCAAGCAGCTTGGTGCTTCTCACTAAAATTGATACGCTGATGGAAGAGGTGCCATTTCCCCTCGATTGCTCTGAGCCACCAGAGATATCAGTCAGCAGCTAAGGACGCTTCCAACCTGGCCATATGGACTGTCCTCAAGCAGAGTCAGGGCTTTTTCAGCCCATGACCCTAGCCTGGAACATAAGAAAGAGCCTTGCTGGATCAGACCAGAGTCCATCTAGTCCAGCACTCTACTACTCACAGTGGCACACCAGATGCCTTTGGGAGCTCACACACAGGATGTGAAAGCAAAGGCCTTCTGCTGCTGCTGCTCCTGAGCACCTGGTCTGCTAAGGCATTTGCAATCTCAGATCAAAGAGGATCAAGATTGGTAGCCACAGATCGACTTCTCCTCCATAAATCTGTCCAAGCCCCTTTTAGAGCTATCTAGGTTAGTGGCCAGCACCACCTGTTGAGTGAGACCCGGGCCCTGCGCGACTTCACTCAATTCTATAGGATCTGTAAGACAAAGTTGTTCACTGGGCCTATGGTTGAGGACAGCGATGGCAGTACATCAGTGGGCCTCCCCCTTGCGGTTGATTCCCCACTCCTCCACATGAGCGGCAGACTCTTATCTGGTGAACTGGATTTGTTTCCCTACTCCCCCACATGAAGCTTGCTGGGTGACCTTGGGCCAATCTTAGTTCTCTCAGAACTCTCTCGGCCCCACCTACCTCGCAAGGAGTCTGTTGTGGGGAGAGGAAGGGAAAAGGAGGTTGTAAGCCGCCCTAAGACTCCTTATCAGAGAGAAAGGCAGGCTACAAATCCAAACTGTTCTTCTTCATACAAATGAAGAACAGCAAGAACTTTCTAGAATGATGTCTTCTCTTGGCAGCAAAGAAGGAACTGAGGAACTGAGCATGATGCTGGCAGGGGATGATGGGAACTGTAGTCCATAACATCTGGAGGGTCACGAGTTTGACACCTATGCCTTAGAATGTCGATTTTGGAGGGAAATGCCACGTGCCTGAGGGAAGGGACACCTTTTGAGTGTTTGGACTGCATTGATGACTTAATATGGAACAAAACTATGGAACTGTGAAAGTGCTACAATGACATGAGCCTCCCAAGATTATTTCAAAGCCAGATTACACTACTCTGGTCACTCGTCAGTGGGTTTTCAGTTAAGTCTAGAGAATCTTGTGAACCTTTGGATCGCGTAATGTTGATTGGGTGACTTGCGTACTTCTGAACACATGTGAGTCCTATAGGAGCCCAGTCTCTTGCAACTCCGTAGCTCTCTCCAGATGTTCATGGACTACAATTCCCATCAGCCACTGCCAGCATGGCCAATTGGCCATGCTGGCAAGGGCTGATGGGAATTGTAGTCCATGAACATCTGGAGAGCTGCAGGTTGCAGACCCCTGGTCTAGGGGCATGAGAGGCATCATAGCCCCACAGTAGACGTGGTTCACATAGTCAATCTAATAAACGGTTACATTGTTCAGTCTTGCCATTTTTTGTGCAAATTATGTTTGTTGTATCCTCAAGGACTTAGGCAGAGAAATAACACCCAAGATCCTTTAACTGGAGATGTCAGGGACTGAACCCCATCCTGCATGCAGCTATGAATTATGCTCCCAGCTTAAGGTAAAACAGAACGGTCATTGCCCAAGAAGCGGGAGGGGGCCAGTAAAAGAGAGTAGATCATGCAAGTCCAGACAGAACACAATGCAAACTAAGGAAGGGGGAAACATAGGCTGCACTAGAGACAGGAACCCTGCAGTTAGTGAGAACCATGATAGCCAGCGTATGGAACACAGTCTGATCCTTGCAGTAGCCCAGGGGTGGGGAAAAGAAGCAAAAACAAGCAACGATGGCAGTACAGCACAGAAGGCCTTTCAAAGCTATGCAGATGTTTATTTTTAGGAATGGAAGCAGCGAGAGGAGAATCTGGGATGTACAGACACAGAGGCACAAGTGACAGCTGGATCCGATTTTTCCCTTTTTTTTTAAACAGTGAAAGAGTTAAGAGGAAAAAGCACAAGCTAGCCAGAGTGGCCTCTTCAAATATCACAAAGGTCATTTTTGTTCTAGAGAAATTCATTGACATTTAAGCCCCTGCTTTGAGTTTTTAGGATGCTTAAGCGCGTGAAAGAAATCTCGATTTAAAGGACTGACCCTTGGCTGTTGAGCAAGACTCTGTGTGGACTCTGAAGAACAGAGGCCACCTGGCCAAGGAGGGAGGTTTCAAGGCACAGCAGGCTTGGTGGAATAGGAGTGAGTATACCTAGGGGAGTGTGAGAGTGTGTGTGTGTATGTGTGTGTGCATGCTTTCTGCACACATTTGATTGGGGATCCATGATTCAAGATCACCACATTTGAGAAACAGAGTGCAAGGGATATGGAGAAGTTTATATGTTTTTCTCTACAGCCGTGAGGCATGGAAAACTTGCCAATCCGTGCTCCAAAGGAAAAAGATTTTACTTTTGTGGTAAGCCCATGGACACATGTCATACACTCAGGCCCCTTCCGCACACGCAAAATAATGCATTTTCAAACCACTTTCACAACTGTTTGCAAGTGGATTTTTGCTATTCTGCACAGCTTCAAAGAGCACTGAAAGCAGTTTGAAAGTGCATTATTCTGCATGTGCGGAATGAGCTTCAGCTTTGGATGTGATCCCTACTTATCATAGGGATTCTCCAGTTGGCAGTAGATACTTGTTGTTCTGCAAACTGGGAAGAGCAGCGGGCAATTCTCATTTCAAAGTTCCCTTCTATCTTCACCTCCTTGACTCTGAAAAATCCCTTCCAGTTCATACCTCTGAACATACCAAGGGCAAGCAAGGTTCTTAGAGCACAAAGTGGAACACCCCCCCCCCCCAAAAAAAGCTAATGTTTCAACTGCCTTGTGTGACAACAATTCAGGACCAGCCCTGACTTCAGGCGAAATGTGATAGCGAGGTAACATTTAAAGGCAACACATTTGTCAATTTAGGTTTATTACATTTTAACTACCATGGGAGACATCCATTTAGTTGTTCTATGACATTAAGCACCAAAATGCCCTGGGTAGACTCCGCTGATATAGATCTTGAAGTCAAAACGGTGTGGTCAGTTATCTCGGAAGACATATAGATACACGTATATCCTCCTGCAATTTGCAAGATCAATCATGCCAAGAAACCTCAACAGCCTTCTTATAAGATAGCAGCATAGTTACTCTGAACTTGAAATGCAATTTCACGGATCAGAGATCTCCTCCAATTTAACAATAGTTTCATCGTTGTACTGAGGGTCCAGGTTCATGTCCAGTTTTATATCACAATTCCAAATTTTGTACAGTTTGCAGACTGCAATCCACCAGAAATGTTTCCTACTGAAAACCTGTTGAACTGCATGGGATTTGCTGCATTGAACTGGGTAGATTCACAGTCTTGTGGAGATTCGTGTTCTTGTGTGCGCCTAGAGACATTTCTGGTGGACTGGGCACAGGGCAACCGATGATCAGCCTGTCCAGGTCACATGGCTAACCCCCTGCTACAATCATCACCCAGATTCTTCCCTTGCCACAGAAAAACAAAACAAGAAATTCCAATAATGAAGCAAGTACCTTAAAGTGATACTGGGCAAGCTTTAAAAATGCAAGATAACAAGAACCACATGTTAGAAACATGGAAGAAAAATGCAAAATACAGTAAAGGAAGAACTAAATTTGCACTGAAGTGAATTCTGTTGTTGTAAAAAAATGAAACAAAACAAAAGACTCAATACTGCTGAGTATTTTACGAAACGAAACCAAAAAGAAAGCAAGACACAGAGGAAACGAAAGGCAGCCAAAAATATGTACAACTTTACTGTAGGAAAAAGTTATTTATTGTAACGTGGATAGACTTTCTTTAGTCTTACCATTAAAGACACACAGATATAGCAAAGGAAGCCAGGGCAGGAAAGGGAAGAGAGAGGAGTGGAATGAGTATTGAGAAAATAGCGCAAGCTCAGAGACAGTCAGACAATTAGCAAATTCACAATGGGTCTAATGAACTGAAGTAACACCGTGCCCTTCTTTAACTAGAGAACCTCAAGTTTCTAACACCACTTTGACAATTTACACACTTCCATTTTCTGGCAGGGAAAAATAAAATTTGTTCTGGCAAGTAGGAAAATGACTTAGAGCTGAAAGTCTGGTCACCTCAGTTGCCTGTGACATCTTGTCCCCCAGTGGCCCATGAACCCTGTCCCCAGTTCAACAAAGAAATAAAGAGGTTAGAAAGACATCCTCTTGCTATTAGAACGAGGTTAGAAAGACATCCTCTTGCAAAGAGAGTGATGCTTTTGGCTGGGTCAACACGCTGATTAGTTGAACTTCTTGATTTGTTATGCTCCTAACATCATACTCGAATAAAAAAGGATCCCTACTCTACGGGTAAGTTGTACGCTTTAGAGATATAATTCATTCATTACTGAATTTGCTACTTTTCCCATTAGAATACTAAGTGGTGGTCGTGTAACTGCTGGATTCTAGGAGTGTTAACTGGGTTGCACAAACTGAAAAAGGAACTTATCAGAACTTAATTTTATGGGTATCTCAAAATAGGTCAACTGATGGGTCAAAGCCCTGCATTGACAGGCATTTGGTGAAGGTGGCACATTTTCCCAGGGTGCCTTCTTTGTAAATTAGCTGGCGTTTTCAAAACATTAACTTGAAGATGCCTCTTTCTCAGGCCAAGCAAATGTCCTCTTGGCAGTATTTTGGCAACTATACTACATGAAGAATTTTGAAGCAGATCTGCAGGAGGGCTTTGCATTTGTGTCAGATCATGTGCAAGTGACATAATAAATATTCCACAGGCCACTAAAAAGGCACTGAATTATCCTGGGAGCTGAAATGTAGAGAACAGAGAAAGAAGCATCTAGTTGAGACAGCATGTGCTAGGCTAAACAGTGTTAAATGCTTCTTTAAAAAGTCAAGCATTTGTATTCCATTTTTAGTGATGAGGAAGATGCAACTGTTTGCATGTATTTCACATGCAAAGACATCTCAGGCAGTGGAAATGAGCAATCCTAGGGTATTTCCATCACAAAGGATAGAGGGAATCAAACTTTCACCACACTTTTAACATTATCCCATTCCTGTAGGGATCTGCACACACGCATGCACACAAACACACTCACAAATTACCTCTTTTTCATCTCTAACAACTGGTTATTGAGGACGGATCTCTCTTCGTCGAGCTAAAAGACAAAAACAGAAAACAAAACATGGTATTTACCAAGCACTTTACCAAGAATAAAAGAGATTGTGTTCTATTTCTAATATTTTGCTATCCTTCACAATCTGCACAGCTGCCAGAGGAAGAAAAGGAATTTGTTCCTGGAGATACAGAGGGGGACAAAAGATATCAGTTATTCCGAGCAGGCATGTGATCCCAATGTCTGCCTCTCCCACTCATACATGGTTGCATTCAGACCCCACAATAAACAACAGTTTGTGTAAGCGCAAGTCATTCATTCGTTCTGGTGTGTTTGCTGCTTCTCTCTACCCCTACCAGCCAAGAAGGATATCTCCCCCCTTTACTGCCATCTATGCACCCAGATGATCACACAGGGTGGTTGTGGTGAGCACTATGCCACAAGTCGTAGTTTGTGAAGACAGATGTCACAACAAACCACATTTGACACAAATGTCGTAACTGACAAGAGTTTGATCAAAGCACAGTTCATAGATCACAAGGTAATCCGATATCCAAATGCTGCCCAATGGCCATTTCTCATATAGCTCACATTTTGATTGCTGACATGACAAGAACGGTCTGCCCCCCACCCCCCTCCAATCTATACAGCTCCAACAGCCAGCCAGCCAGCCACCCTGCCCTTCCTAGAAGGCACTTAGTTAGCCATTAGCCCCAGGCCCTTCCATGAGTTCTGGTACTCTGGCCCTTATGGGTTGTGGATGCTTGAATGTGTTTTTTTTTAAGCTACTGCACTCTGTAAGAAGTTTGTCCTAGAACAGCCAGCGTATTGTGCGGAGAATGTGCTGGGAGTCAAAAATAGATATTTCGGTAACAGTACAAAGCACACCCCCAGCTTCTGAAGACTGCTCATCTGCCTCCCCCACACAAGCAAGCTACACATTTCATTGCTGTTGATTTCAAGGCTTATACACAACTATCCTTTTAGTATGTAAGCACAAAAATACTTTAGAATCTAAAAGAAAGAGTTAGAGAGCTTTGGAAAAAACCCTAAAAACTAACGTGTAATTTTGAAGTATTGGAGATCTGAACCCCAAAGCTGACATACTACAAGCAATAAAGTGTCCTCAAGCCAAATATATTTTCTGACTGGGAATTCTTTAATGAATTACAAAGCACCTAATTATTTGTGGAGAAATGCAGATTATCCCCGCTTCCCTTTGCCAAGTCCATGAGGGGGGAACTGCATTAACCTTTAGATGTCAGCGTTAATCATTCATGAAACGGTAGTCATTAAACTTGCAAAATGTATCATGCATTGGATAGCGAATCTGACAGACACTGGCCAAAATTTATATGGTTACCATAGTGACCGTTCCAAAATGCCTACAAACATATGCTGAAAACTCATCACACTCATCTTAGAAGGCACAAAAATCTAAAAGGCAGAAAATGTGTTTTGGCAGGCATTTTATAACTTGCCCTGAACAAAAATGTAGTCAGAATATTTTGAAAGCCCGCCCTCTTAACATTAGAGGTTTTCACCCTTCTGGACTTTCCATATGGGCTTTCTTGTGCTGTGGAATGAAAGGTGCCGATCAGGTTTTTATATGAACCATGGCCAGAAACATGGTTCTTGGAAGGGGCTGATGCTCAGAACTCTGCTTTGCATGAAGCAGATCCCAGATCCAACCCGTAGCACCTCCAGTTAAAAGGACCAGGTGAAAGATAATGAGGAAGACTTCTACCTAAGACAGTGATGGAGAACCTTTTGGAGACTGAGTGCCCAAATTGCAACCCCAAGCCCACTTATTTATCGCAAAGTGCCAACACAGCAATTTAACCTGAATACTGAGCTTTTAGTTTAGAAAAAATGGTTTGCTCCAAGGTGTGTGTTACTTGGGAGTAAGCTTGGTGGTAGTTAGTGGCTTTGCTTTGAAGCAACTGTGCAACTCTTCCAATGGGTGAATCACTCAGAAGCAAACCCCATTGCCAGCAACCGAGCTTACTCCCAGGTAAAGGATCTTCGCATGAAAATCAGTGGGGTTTAACAGCACTTAATAGGGTTACCTACACTGCTTCCCCAAAACTAGGTCTTAGGTTTAATGCTAATAATCAAGGCCAGCAGCCCAGGTCAGCCTAGAATGTATGTGTGGGGGGGTGGGGGCAACTCTGTTTGTGCGTGCCCACAGAGAGGGCTCTGAGTGCCACCTCTGGCACCCATGCCATAGGTTCGCCATCACTGACCTAAGACCTTGGAGAGCTGCCCTTGCTAGTCTGGGTAGACCAGGGGTCTGCAACCTGTGGCTCTCCAGATGTTCAGGGACTACAATTCCCATCAGCCCCTGACAGCATGGCCAATTGGCCATGCTGGAAGGGACTGATGGGATTTGTAGTCCATGAACATCTGGAGAACTGCAGGTTGCAGACCCCTGGGGTAGACAATACTGACCACACATCTGATTCAGTATATGGTGGCTTTGTGTGTGAACACGCCACCCCTCTGAGGTGGACATGGGTTACAGCAATTACAGTCATTCTGAGCAGCTTGTCAACCATGAGCAATCTCATTTGAAGGGCCTCAAAAGACCAACACTGTATAGAAGCATTACTTGTGTTTGGGCAGGCCAACATCGGGGGGGGGGGCTGTTTCTCCAATGTCAACACCCCAGTTCCAGCTGTAAGGTCTCCTGATACTGGTCAAGCACGCACAACCAAGTTGGGGTGCTGGCCACTGACAAGAGCAGGGGAGAAACAGGAAGGAATGACAGCAGGAGGGGGGCCAAGGGGGAAGAAGTAGAGGTTTGTCAGAGCAAGGAAGTTTCTGGTTCTAGTCTTGCCCCAACCAAGGAAACCACAAATTGGCCACAGGCAACCCCTTCCATCAGCTATCAGGGGAGAATGATACTTGCTCAGCAGTCTGTAAGATAAGACTCTAAGGCAGGTAAGTGTAATTAACTGTGGAATGTGAACAGAGGGTGTGGGACTGAAACGATCTGGCTTGCTTGGCTAAGGCTGCCTAGCCAGTTCATTTGAACTGGTGAATTCCCAGCCCCAGGCCTTGATGGCCTTCCAAAACCCCTGAGCCTCTCTTCCACTCCCCCACCTTTCACCTGTCCTCTTCTTTATCACTTACTATTGCCACCCAGCGTCAATGCATTACATGCATTCAAAAGCACAGTACCAAGGTTAGTGGTGCGCTGGGACAGTTATGACGATGTAATGGGGACAACTCCCTGGGAACTCTGAAATAAATGAGAACTATGCAAGGGAATTGGGCAGCTCCATTTCATTTCAGTGGGGATTGTACAGGAGGTGTTTCTAGCTGATTGTGCTGTGTGGTGTTTTACTGAATTCATTCAGCCTGCCTCCACTTGGGTCATCTTTGCCCATGTTAATTACTCCACAGACATCTGCTTTTGAACAGCTTGTCCTTGCAAGGATGCTAATCCACCTGTCTTATACACGCACTCACAATGAGGTTACCTTTCCTTTCCTAACATTCTAAGCCTCTTCCAAATCAAACGAGACTCGCCATGCCTCCCTTTTTTGGGGGGGAGGGAATTTTAAAACTGGAATGCTGGACGCCACTCATATCTCGATTTTACTGAGATTCATTGTACAATTCTTGAAATTAATTTTTAGTTTTTTATCGCTGCTTTTAAATGTTTAACTATTTTATATTGTTACCCCTACATGCTGTACACTGCCCAGAGCCCTTCGGGGATGGGGCGGTATAAAAGCCTAATAAAATAAATAATAATAAATAAAATAATAATAAATAAAATAAATTAAAATGCCATTTAAAAACCAGCAAACTCACAAACACAAAGCCCTCTCTTGGTATTAGCCTAAGTTTGGAGTCAAAACATGCAGTAAACTTTCCATACAATTTTAGTTTCACCTACTTTGTTTCCTGCTGGTTCCCAAAGGAGACAAAAGGTGAGGCTGGCTGTTTAGAGGTATACACATAAGCCTTGGGTGCCCCTGTTTCTTTTTTACACAACAGCAATGGCTGATAGAACTTCCCCACTACGTTGATCTTAAAATGGAGCGGCTGAGACTGCAAATGTTTAAATTGCAGCCCAGGAATTATCTGCTCTCCTGAGAAAAACCTGGCACCTTCAGAAAAATATCAGTGTAAACACATAAGCCCTTCAAGTTCTTAGAGCTCATCTTTGCAAAGAACAGCCTCAAGAAGCCTCTGTTCTCTTCCTGACTTCTCATTCTCCCATCCTAGGAGACTGACAACATCTGGCTGCCGTTCCCTCTGAAGGGGCCAAACAGAGGAGTCTCTTTGGGACCATCACACGGGCAGAAGACCTGACAGTAAGGGAGCTGGCCTTTTGCACATGTATGCTGCTGTTGGATTATTTTTCATGAGGTTTTGTACACTGCCTTGAAGGTGATGCTAAAACAAGCAAGTCACTCTCTTAAAGAGTGGGACCATTTTAAAGCACAGGTTGATATTACTGTTTTCCTTAGATCCTTGACTTGCAGTACAACGCAGAAGGCAGGAGTCAGTCCCATCTTACTGAATTGAGCCTAATCCCAGGTAAAAAGGCACAGCATTGCAGCCTTACAACAGAATTGTAAAATGTCCCAGTGCTGCAAACAAAGGCTGAGTCCCTGAGTAATCTGGCCAGAGTGTCATCAGCAGAAAGCCTGCCATTGAGCAGCTCCAGCTCATTTCAGCTGGGTTCTGCACAGGAAGTCCACAGCAGATCTGTGCCTGTCTTGGTAATGCAGGGGTGTCAAACTTGCGGCCTGGAGGCTGGATCCAATCAGGTCTGTGAGCCAGCCGAGACAACCTCATTTCACTCTCAGAGCCAGCATGATGTAGTGGTTAAGACCTGGTGCAGTCTAATCTGGAGAAGTGGGTTTGATTCCCCACTCTGCCACTTGAGCCTTAGAGGCTTATCTGGTGAACCAGATTAGCTTGTGAACTCCAACACATGCCAGCTGGGTGACCTTGGGCTAGTCACAGCTCTTCGGAGCTCTCTCAGCTCCACCTACCTCACAGGGTGTTTGTTGTGGGGGGAGAAGGGAAAGAAGATTGTAAGCCCCTTTGAGTCTCCTTACATGAATTACAGAAGAGAAAGGGGGGATATAAATCTAAACTCTTCTTCTTCTTCTCAAGGCAGTCACCCACCCCACTGTGGGTTCACCAGTCCAGGCACACCCCCCCCCCAAGTGCTCTTCTGGGACCAGCCAAGGCAGCCACCCTGCCACCCCCCCACTAACCCCAGGCGTGGCCTGACCAAGTCACATTTATGTCATATCTGGCCCTCATCACAAATGAGTTCAACTCCCCTGTGGTAATGCATTCTGCAGACAATTGCAAGTTAATACCAATAACCCTGTTATGCGGCCTCCAAAAGACCACACACTTGGCTGGCTTTAAAGATCTCACAAGTGCAAGAGGGCTACTTTATACATATTATTGCGCAAAACTGTCACTTGCTCAGACACACCATTTCAATTTTCCAAGGTTGGAAAATACACTTTTCCTAGATTGGAAAATACACTTTTCCTTTCTTCCTTTGAATATTCCTTGTGTAAATTAGCATTTTAAAAAAATGCTGCCCAATCTCACTGTAGAGGTGTGAATGTCAGAGAAGTCAACAACTCAGGAAATGAAAAATACTGGCCAAAGCTGCCCACCCTGAATTCCACACCTGGAGGCTTTCGGTCAGTAACAGCTTACATCATTTTCGACCCAGCTCTGTTCTGCTAAGCGTTCACGATGGGTTATGCAATTCTCCTCTGAGTTCAGGTGCCCTGATAGATAATATTAAAATATTATCCAACCAAAAATAAATAAATTGCTACAGTAATAGCCTGAAGAGAAACGGATTTTGCATGACAAGGTGATGGATGGCTGCCTCCCAGAGTTTATAGCACACTAAAGCCGGCTCATCTTTAAAAGGTGACTCAGATCTTGTCATCTTCTTGCTGCTAACAACAGCTAATTGCTTAGAATTTGATCAGGGAAGGTGAGCCCCCCACCCCGCTCTCACCCTTACACACAGAGCTCAGTTGTCTACCCAGAACCAGCCCAGAGCAAAAGCCACCTCAGGATAACCAAAAGGACCTACCTTCTGATGACTTGTGACTTCACCTTTGCCAAGCTCCCCAGCAAGTTTAATGTTCTCTTCTCGTAGAGCTGCAAGCTGCTGGGACTTCTCAGCCTCTGCCAGCTTCAGCGCTTCTCTGCAAGGACAGGGAGCGCATGGTTACCATAGGAACAAGGACAAGGAAAAAAAACCCACGAGAGAATCAGCTTTGCAGCTTGCAAAAAAAAAGAGAGCATGTCATGTGCTTAATGAGATCTTTAATAAGGCGACAAGTCCCAGCGACACCACCCCATAGCAAAATTTTTTTATTCCACTCCCTTCAGTTTATCTCAATATAAATTAGTTTCCTGATGAACTATCTGCTGCCGGTACCTTATTTGAAGTGAAGAAAAATGATCTTCAAAACAGATCAGTGGGTGTTCGCAGGCTGTTGTTTCTGTTTTTTATAAACACGCTCTGTGCCTTTTGAGACTCCCCCACAAAAACCCTCAAACACATTAAGAACTGCAAGTGAACAGGGTTAAAAATAATTGCACTTATTACAGATGGCTACATTTGGAGGGACGCAGGGACCAGGTTTTCCCTCCCCAGTTCTTGCAAGTTGTAGACACTTCCGCAACTAGTTTGTACCTGTGGGCTGAGGCCAAGTAGAAGTGCCCAAGAGGGATCAAATGATAGGAGGAGGCTGAACCAACCTTCTAATTTAGCAAGTACATTTTTGATGGGCTGATGCCATGGAGAGCCACAGGCAGGCAAGAGCAAACTGAGCGGACTGGCCCCTGCAGCGCTGTGAGGGCCACTCTGCTCACCTTGCTTCAGAGCTGTTTAGACATCCCAGCCCTGGATGAGATGACCTACAAAGTCACAACTGTGGTTTGTCACAGCTTGAGCAAACAGTTGGCACTTTAAATCTGAATTTGAAACTTTTGTGGATTTTCTGTGACTTTCAACCATCAGATCTTATTGATTTACTCCATTTACACCCCACTTTCTCCCCAAAGTATCTTACACAATTTTCATCTCCTCCATTCTACCCTCACAACAACCCTATGAGGTAGACTGGTTCGACTGTATATGGCAGCCCCATGGTCACCCAGCGAGCTTCCACGGCAGAGTGGAGATCCTGGGTCTCTTGATCCTAATCCCAATCTCACCCCTACGTCATGCTGGTTGAGGGTTCCCCAGCCCCGTCCTATTTGCTTATCACTTCCACCATTGCTGGGTAAAATGGAGCAGGTGCTCCACCAGAAACCAGAAGGGGGAGAAGTTCAGCAGTCTGGTAGAGATGTTGCTGAATCATCTGTAACCTTCACGGATAAAATGTGGAAACTGGCAATTGGCTGTCTGCAAGTGCTGGGGGGGGGGGGGTATTCATTCTGCGGACTGCTGTGCAGCTCACATACCACTTACTCCCCATGCTGAATGGTTAGGGAGAAGAACCAGAGGAACAGGTGCTTTGCCAGCAGGCACACGATCCACTCTCCATTCCGCAGCCGATGCTTGTGCAAGCACTCCATTGCCCAACCCTCACTGCTAAAAGGACTCCTACAGACTTTTAAAAATACATTGCTCTTCTTCTACTGAGTTCAGGGTGGCATTCTGTCTTTGTGAGGTTGGTTAGGCTGTGAGAAAATGGCCAACCTAATGCCACCCTGGTTGAAAAACTGAAAACAGCTCATAATGCACAACCTGCAGCAGTCCTTTCAAGCTGAGAATTGTACTAAGACTTTATTTTATTTTATTAAATTTAATACCCCGCCCTCTCCAGCCTAAGTCGGGCTCAAGGCAGCTTGCATACATAATTCCAAAACATCAATCATAAAAACAAATTTCCCAAAAGATAACAATATAAATAAAACTGAAATGCAACTGTAAAATAAAACAATCCATAAAGATGAATCAGTTAGCTCCTTAGAACCAGCCCACAGCAAAAACCACCTCCAGAAAACCAATTCAATCAACAATCACAAAGTTCTGCTATCAATGGACAAAAACTGATTACAGCTGTGCTGGTCCAAATCCACAAAGCAGACCACGTAACACCTTTTATGGGACCATTCAAAATGACACATAGCAGCATGAAAGCTTTCCAGTTCATCAGAACCCTTCATCAGTCTGCATTTTAATATTTAAATTACTTGTACTGTCAAATGCTTTTGCAGCCGTAATCATCAGAGGCCTGCCATGGGAAGATGTGTCTGTGCACCATGGAGAGAAACACATCTTGGGGTGTTGTGGGGTATCTGGGCTGTATGGCCGTGTTCCAGTAGCATTTTTTCCTGACGTTTCGCCTGCATCTTTGGCTGGCATCTTCAGAGGATCCTCTGAAGATCCTCTGGAGATGCCAGCCACAGATGCAGGCAAAATGTCAGGAGAAAATGCTACTGGAACACGGCCATACAGCCCGGAAACCCCACAACACCCCAGTGATTCCGGCTGTGAAAGCCTTCGACAATACATTAAACACATCTTGCTATGACATGCCTCTGAAGATGCCAGTCATAGATGCAGGCAAAACATTAGGAGCAAAAACTACCAGACTACAGCCACACAGCTTGGAAAACCCTCAACAGCCAGTAAGACTGATTCCTCTAGAATTGGTAGGTACCAAGTAATCCTAAAATTGCACTAATATATTTCCTAAGTTATGGGTTGATAATTATTAATTTCCAGAGACAGTTCTAAGATACATGATGGCTTCGTTCTGCACATGCTCAGTCACTCTTTGCTCATATGCATCCACACTCAATACTGACTGTTAAGGCAGGAATGCAATAAAGATTTTTGGTCGACTCCCTTCAGTTCATCTCAATATAAATTAGTTTCCCGATGAACAATCTGCTGCCAGTACCTTATTTAAAGAGAAGAAAAATGAGGTTCAGATGCTCGGAAGCAATACCAAAAATGCCCAACCACTGTTGCGCTCCTGGTCTCTTGACTACAGAGTCACAATTTGATCCATTTGCAACAGGCTGCAGCACATGCCGGCTTCGACCAATCTATTGTTTAAAAAATGCTTGTAGCTGCTCGGTCTTTCCCCCTCACTCATATGACAGTGATATGCTTGTAGAGACAGCTGCTGTCACAGAACGCCCAAACACACACCTGACAGCTGAGGGTGCCCCAGTTACAACTTAAAACTAGCACAGGCAGTCTGAGAGAAACGTTCTTTAACTAGGGAAGCAGCCACAGGTCTTCTCTGTCCTCTATAACATCTACCCTCTTCTACAAGAATCTCTCTGAATCAGTCCCTGCTAGAAACATGTCTCTTATTGCACAAATCAACTGTCTGGTTTCGGATTTCTTATCAAACTGATTTAAGATGACTTCAAAACAAGCAACCAACCGACTCATCCGCTCAACTGGGCATTTTGAGACGTAATCAATAACTCGGACTCTCGAGGATGGCAGAGGGGTCCACTTTACATCAAAGAGGGACAGCAAAATGCTGGTCAGAACCAACCTTTTGTCTTTTTCTGCACTCAGTTATGAGAAATTAGCCAATTGAACACCACGCAGGGGTGGATCTAATGGACTGAGAAAGCAGTCAGGCAAACTCCCTTCTTTAGTTTCTAGCCCATAAAACACATATAGCTATTTCTAGAAAATGTCTGCAGTCAGTCTAACTTGACTGGCCACAAAACTATCTCACCTGTTCCAAAATCCAGAAGCAGCTGCCACTTTTACATGCTTGAGAACTAGAAGTTATGACCTTCCCTTGATGTTGCCAGAATTAAAAAAAAATGCTCAGAGAATGAAATCCTACCATTACCCACAACACAGAATGGGCTTGGCATTTTTTTTTTTTTACAAAAATGCTATTTTTAGAATGCATGCAGTGCTACACGACATAGCCAGGCTTTGTAGCCTACAGAGACAACAAGATTCAGCTTACCCTTCTTCTCTAGCAGAGCTAGTAGAGCAAAAGCAACACATTTGTTTATACTAAAGTTTTTAAAAATCACAGCAAATCACTACAGCAATGGAAATTCTTCTCACAAACTACACCTCTCCAGAAATTAGCATTAAATGTTCCATGTACTTTGGCCTCTATGCCAGTTCAATCACTGTGGTTACTTCTGTGTGGCATTAGCAGTAATGCTATTATCAGGATTAGTAACAGGCAGTGCCACAAAGAAAGGAAAGAACTGGTTTAAATGGGGAGTGAAGCACATAACCCCCTGTTTAAAAAGAAAAAGACTGGCGCCCCCAGCTGGCAGAGCCACTCGTGGCTTCAAATTTGAAAAATGTACTGCAATTCAAACTAACCAAGACCGTCATATGGAAATTCCTCTATGACTATACCCTCTTTATAGCGTCAGAAGGCAGAATTGGTGGTTTCACACTGAAAACAAAGCAAAACGAAATCTCTCTCATCTTGCCTCTATCCCCAGCCAATCACTTCTCATCTGCACAGAGGATTTTTCTGCCCAGCAATGGAGGAAATCACTTACAGTTCTCTTCTCATCTCTTCCATTTTCTTCCCTTCTGTATCCCGGAGCTCCTTTGCCTTGTGAAGCTCCTCTTGGCTCTTCACGCTGTTCTGTTTAAGGGTATCCAACTTGTGAGAGAAGAGGGGAGAAAAATAAGCTTGGCTTAAGACTTCCCGGCCATGGAAGATTCCCATCCTTGAATGCTGCCTAGCACTCAGCTAATCGCAAATGCTAAGCAGAACTAGTCAGTGTTAAATGGAACACGGGGCTTGTGACCATCTAAAGAGTGGAGGCAGATAAAAAGCTAGGATGGCTGGCACGGATGGCTGGCACATTGAAATACTGTGCAAAAGAGATAACAAAAAAAGCTACTGTTCAGCTAGTGGAACAGCTGAAATCCCAGTGCATTCTGGCCTGCACATGAGGTCATTTGCAACCAAAGGAAGGAGGCCTGTTTGAATCAATTTTCAACAAAAGTATATTTGATATATTTGACTGGGAAATATATTCCCCTAAAGAAGGGATCTCTATATTATAAAGCTGTAAGAAGAGTTACTGGCTTGGAATGATGCTTCCAAACACCTTCAAATAATTTTGGGTGGGATGCCTCTCTTTTGTGCCTCTCAGAAGTCAAATTCACCAGCTTTGTGAAACAAACAACTACAAAATTCACTAAAATCAGTTAAGCAGCCACAGAAATGTCAAAATAAGAAGCTCCAGGCTCTCCAGACACCTTCCCCGCTCAACTGATCATCAAAGAGACTGATGGTACTGCCACAGACAAATATATTGCCATACCGTACCTGGACCTGTGGGAAGCAGAGAGTTGAACACTGAGTGTTAAAGACTGAGAATACCATCATTCATTCCAAAAGGTCTGCCGGTTCCAGCCCCGAATGACGGTAATGCCTTCATTTATTATGTTTTCATCTATCTTATAAGCATCAGTGTTTAAGCCTCATCCATTCACAGGCATGGAGAGATGGATTTTGTTATGTAATGGATAATCTGCGGCCACACTGGCAGAATTGCAGGGACACGGGATTATAAAATTCAATTTCCAGCGATCTTAGTCATAGACATGAACGGATATCAAGTCCCTTAATTCTGCATGATCTCCAGCAAGACTGACGGATTATTCTGTGACAGACCCCTGACTCACTTAAGTCTCCTTTGCCAATTTTTACGTGGCCCTATAGCTCATTACACAGAGCATATACTTTGTACACAGAAGATCCCCAATTCAATCAATGGCATTCTTAGTTAGAACGTCTGGAAGCACAAGCGGAACTTCCTCAGTCTTGGTTCTTGAAGAGCTGATGAGGAAGAAGAGTTGGATTCATATCCCCCCTTTCTCTCCTGTAAGGAGACTCAAAGGGGCTGACAAACTCCTTTCCCTTCCCCCCCCCCCACACCCAACAAAAACCCTGTGAGGTAGGTGGGGCTGAGAGAGCTCAGAAGAACTGTGACTAGCCCAAGGTCACCCAGCTGGCATGTGTTGGAGTGCACAAGGCTACTCTGGTTCACCAGATAAGCCTCCACAGCTCAAGTGGCAGAGCGGGGAATCAAACCCGGTTCTCCAGATTAGAGTGCACCTGCTCTTAACCACTACACCATGCTGGCTCTGGGAGTGAAATGGGGTTGTCTCACCAGCTCTTCTCCACTACGCCATTGCTGCTCCTATAGATACTGCTGAGACCCAGGACACAGCAGTTCGAGTTGTTTTTGGAAGGCTGAAATATGTGTTTTTCAGCCACTATTAGACAAAGGGACAGGGACAGGAAAGAACAGGGGAAGGGAGAGAGATCCCCTCCACTTCAATCTGTAACTTAAAAGTTCAGGCTCTGACCAGGCACACCATAGGCAACCTTACCCTGCTCAAAATCAATGCAGAGATATGTTTTCTAGAAAGCTATCCACAATATAAATTTGACAAATTGGTTAGTTTCAGGTGAAGCTTACTTTTCCCCCCCTATACAACTGTTATTTAAAGTTTGGTTACCTCCTTCTGCAGCTTCTGATTGGCTCGCTTGGAATCCTCCAGTGAAGCCACAGCTTCCATCTTCTCTTCCTGAAGATCACCCTTCTCTTTGGTCAACTGCTCAACTACCTGCAACGTGTCTTCAGCTATTTTTGTAGTCTAGAAGATAGAAAAGTTGCATGAAGCCAAATGCAGATCTGGTACTAGACACTGGCTGCCAAGATCCACGAAGTCCATAGTCTTTTAGCACAACGGGACTGTGTTTAGATTAGCAGATGTGGATGGCAGCACGGGTGTTTTCAGGGAGGGATCAGTTATTTGCAGGGTGCCTTCCTTGCTTTTCAAGGGAGTGGGACAATGCTCAGTTTTAATTAAAAACCAGTTATTGGCTATTTGTCTGCTTTCTGAAGCTTTACCAAAGCGTGATTAATTCCTACAACCCTTTTATTCGCAGCAGAAATTAAATTACAATTATCTGGAAGTACTATTATTTTTTTAAAATGGGACGTCCTTAACTAAAATCATTCTTGGGATTACTTTTTACCATCTTTTAGTAATCACAATTTCAAAAATTCTTCACTACCAACAGACTTTTGTGCTTCAGTTGTATAATGCTGAAGTACTAAGAAAGGTCACAGCTCAGCATTTGAATTTGGCAGATGACGATGAAGTTAAAATGAATGAGAATCTTTCAGTAAGATACAGGTTTGGGGGACAACAAAAGCAAAGGCTACACCAGGATAATAAAATGCAATCATTAGAAGAAGAGCCATTAAAAAGATGTATGGTTTATAAAGCCCATGATGGAACCGCTCAACATTTCATTCTGTTGGTGGTGAAGGTAAACCCAATTGTGAATAAAAAGCTCAAACAGAGATTGCCAAATCCTTTGCTACATTAACTTTACTAGTAATTCTTCTTGGAAAACCGCAGCCTTTTACTCAATTATAATTGTAAGCGTAGAAAACTGAAGAGCCAACGTTTGGATTCCAATTAAATGGACACGTTAAAATAATTCCATATCTAAGACCATATTTCTGCCTATGGGCTGGCTCCTGTGGATTTGGGAATCTGCCTTTTATTCACAATTCAGAAATTTGGTTGAAACAATCAGAAACGACAAGGCCCTTAACTGAGGACCCGATTTTCCTTCCTGCCCACCCAGCCGCATCACTTAATTGAGTTTGAAAACAAACCCTTAATTAAATACACTGAGAAACAGATAAGGAAGAGTGTTCAGACTGAGGTAAGGTGCCGGATCGTGCAAAATTAAGTGCAGACAATAAAACAATTCGACGTTAGTGTTCGGTGTTAGTAACTGAACTGGACTGGTTTTAACAGTGTTTGATACCTCAGAGCTCTGTGTTACCGCCAGTGCTTGGAGACTCTCGATTTCTTTCAGTTTCAAGACTAGCTCCTCCTTTTCCTTCTGGAGTTCCAGGTTTTTGTTCTGAGATTCCAAGAGGCTGGCTGACATCTCACTGTTAGCCTGCACTAAGAGCTTGACTTCCTTGTGCAACGTGCAGTAGTCTTCAGAAAACTTGTCCTTCTCTTTCAAGACCTCTTCCTTTATCGAGACCAGATTCTTCTGCTCTGACAGCAGGGTCTCATTCTCTCGAATAAGTCTAGTGCGCTCCAGTTCTGAGGTTTCGTGGCTGGAGCGGAGTTCTTCAAGGATCTTGGTAACACCGCTGTGCAGTTCCTGGAGCTCTGCCTTTGACTTGGTCAGTGCGGCAAACTCACTCTTGAGTTTTTCAATATTGGACGCAAGTCGGTCTGTTTCAACACTAAGGATCTCCTTTTCTTTCACAATGTCCTCCAATTTGGATTCGGATTTTAATCTCCGTTGTTCCAATTGTTCCTTCTCAGCCAACAACTCTCTGTTCTTAGATGTCAGCTGTTCCTTCTCCCTCTCTAAGAAACTGACACTGTTCTGAAGCTGAGTGTTCTCCACCAGAAAAGACTCCTTCTCTAGCTTCCTACCTTCATGTTCAATGGTTAGGCTGTCCTGAACTCTCTTGAGGTCTTTGCTTAACCTGTGGCATTCTTCTTGCAGCTTAGCCTTCTCTTGGCTCAAGAGCTCCTTCTCTGAGGAGCTGCTCTTAAACGAAGCGGCCAGCAGCTGCTTAGCGTGAAGCAGGGCAGAATACTCATTTTCTAGCACGGTTTTGGCGTTCTGAGTTTCTTTCAAGATTGTAGACAGCTCACATTTGAAGCTGACCAACTCTTGGTTCTCTTCCATCTTCTGGTCAAGCTCCCGCTTCAGAGTTTCAACGCTGCCCTGGAGCTTGGCTTTGTCTTGGGTCAGGACTCGCTTGGCCGAGATGTCCAGCTCGTGCTTCCTCTTCAAGTCACACAGGGCTTTGGAAGTAGACTGCTTCTCTGCTAGGAGCTCTGCACATTTTGCCTCCAGCACGGCCTTGTCCTTTTGAAGGGTCTCATTCTGCTTCTTAAGTTTCATGTTTTTCTGATAAGTCAGTTCTTTCTCTGTGCTCACCTGGTTTAGCTTCTCATTTAATGCTTTCTCGACAAGAGCCGACTCTTCTGAGATTTTAGCCAGCTTTTCCGAAACCGCCTTGTTTTCATTCAGAAGTTCTTCTCTTTCACCCAAAAGCCTCCTTTCAGATGAAGCCAAGGTATCCTTCTCTTGCAACAACTGGATGCACTCAGAGTCAGTTGTCTCTCTGCTGGCCTTAATCTCCTCCAGCAGCTCTGAAAGGCTTGAACGAGAGGCCTGCAGCTGCACATTGTCTTTGGTGACCTTCCTGAGCTCTTTATGTGCCCCTTCCAGGTCAGCCTGCAGGCCTTCTACTTTCCCACCAAGCTTCTGCTTTTCATCCAGAGCCTGCTCCAGGCTTCTACGCAGCTCCTCCTGACTTCTCAAGAGGGCCTCCTTGTCCAGCTGGAGATCCTGACTAGTTTGCCTCAGGTGGTCTACTTCCTTTCTCAAAGCCACATCTTTGTTTTCAAGATTTGAGTGTTTCGCCAACAGAGAGTCCCTCTCGGCAGTCAGCGCGGAGATGTCCTGGAGGAGCTCCTTTTGATCTCTGGCCATGTCTTCGTAGGAATTCTTCAGCTTCTGAATGACGTCGTCTTTGCCTTTGAGGAGGACAGCATTCTCCTTCTGCAGCTTCCTCTGGCAGTCTTCCAGTTCTTCCCTTTGGTGGACGTGCATCTGGCATTCCTGAGCCAAGGCCTTGTTGTGTGCCTGGAGCTCATCCCCCTGCTGTAGAAGAGTTGCCTTCGCCGTGCGCAGAGCATCGTTCTCTCTGGTGATCTTAAGGAGATCGTCCTGGGCCGCCTCTATTTCCGAGAGCAACTTTTCTTTCTCAGAAAGCAGCTCGCCGTGCTTTGCTTTTTCCTGCTGAGTTTTGTATTCGGCTTCTTGTTTCTCCTTCAAGATTCTTTTGTTCTCTAAGTTGAGCTCTTCGTTCACTGTCCACAGGTTTTCCTGATCTTGTTTTAACAACCCAACTTTGGACTCCAACTCTACAAGTTTTGATAACAAGGAACCTTTTTCTAACTTTAAAGCATTCCCCTCCTGCGCCAGGGACTCCTTCTCTGATATCAAAGCCCTCATCTCGTCTGTCATTAGTTCAATCTCTTTCCTGGCTGTAGCTAACATAGAGGTTAAGGACTAGAGGAACAAAGGTTGGGGAGGAGGGAAACAAAAGCAAAAAAAGTGAAGTCAAGCAGACTAGTGTGAAACGTGGATTAATGATAACAGCACAACTATTTCTTTCTTGAAATAAAAAAACATGGGTATATTGACACACACAAAGTCATGCTGAAGAGCTTCCCACTTCCTCTGTATGCTAAACAAAGGCCACAATTAAAGCAATTAAGCTTATAAGCTTTATGAGTTTTAATGAGGCCAGAAATTCACACCCCAGGGTGCCAAAATGAATGTATAAAGCATCACTGGAATGTGAACACTGAATAAGGTTACAACAGTTTTCTCAAGTGCAGCCATCTCACACATTAGCGATGCCTTCAAAATCAGATGTGCAAGGAGGTATTTTCACCCAAGCAGGCATCATGGCACAATCTTTACCTGTTAAATTAATTCTTCACCCCCTGGTTTGAGAGGTAAAGACTGTGTTAACTGCATTACACATGTGGCACTTGTCTATTGCAACATTAATGCCTCATGTGAAAAACTGATAGGTGAGACTGGATCAGGGCAGGAAGGCCCAAGTGGGTGCACAATCCCACTGCCCTCAGTTGCCCCAACTTTGTCAAATGTGCAATTTTGATTGAGAATAATTGTCTTGTGTATCATGGAAGCACAAGCCTCTTTCTACAAGAGAGGGGAGGCCTACAAAGGGTCGAAGGGACCGCAGATTACGAGGGCACCCTTGCAAAAGGTGGATGCTAACAGGGGATAAAACAGAATGAATGAGCTGCAGTAGAAAACACTTACTGAAAAACTACAAGCTCTAGATTATAAACAGCTAAGGCTGCCCATGGATGCCTTCTTAACTTTTCCCTTCCAGTTAATTGTTCCCAACTGTCAAATGAGCCAACATTTAAAAAAATGAAGTGAGAAGAGCTCATAATTGAAAGCTCTGTCATTAAGAAAAAGTTCTGTAGGTGTTAAATGTACCTATCAGTATAGGCATGTTTTATAGTATTTAACATACAGCACTCCAAGTTAAAAGGCTTGCTTCAGAAATGCAAAAATCCTACAGTGATAGCGTAAAGGGTAACGCTACAAGGTAATGAGGGCCATAACCCTAAATAGTGCCTGGTGGCAAATCCATCTTTCAGTCTATGCTGACCCAAAGGTCTTGTAAGCGGTTAGTTTTTATGGACAGCATTTTATCTTTATCTTATTACAACAGCAAATCTGAATCTTCATGAACTTGGCTATCAGCCCAATGCATGTTTGCCTGTGTGTCAATGTAAACACCAGATATTCAGCTACAGAGGAATAAAATGCAAAGCTCAAACCATGTAGGCAATGGATGGGAGCAAACAGAAGGGAAAATGTGAAGAAAATGCAATAAACAAATGAATGGAAACTATTCAAGGAGAGCTAAGGGCAAATGGGGTGCAGGAAATTAAGCAACACCACCCACCACCGCTAAGCTTGCTTTGCCACTAAAAATGGAAGAAGGGATCTTCAAATAACTGAAGAGAAAAATAAGGTTTTATAAGTCAGATAGCTACAGAGTGGCAGAATGGGAGACTGTAAAGGGTTTCCATGAGCTAACTGCTCTCCAACCTGTTTCTGAAAAGAGCTTATTCTCATTACATTTTTAAAGTCAACACTGAACATCCTAGTGTGTTGGGCTTCTATGAGCTCTTTCCTTTAAACTGGACCCTTCAGTTCCTTCCACTGGAGGAAGACTTAGTGGAAGGAAGTCATAGGATCTAGTCCCATTACAACATCTTTCACTGTCTGAACTTTCCTGTTACTGTAAAACTCCCCTGCTTTATGAACTACCTTGCTTCTTGTATCTTTTGATCCCAGAGCAGAAAGCAGTAGTGTGAAACTAGCCACTGATACGTGCCCTTTAAATAAATTAGTGTGTGTGTGTGTGTTTTGTAGATACAGTCTATACAATTATTACATGCTATGGGACTCAGTGGGAGTGTGATACACAATTCTGGAAACTTTTGTTCAAAAGTCTCATTGATACATGTGGTTGTCGTGTGCAGTCTGTCAAGGGAGGCTTGTTCCTTTGGGTTTAAGAAGCCAAAAGTCAACCTGACAAGGTTCCAGCCACACCAGATACCCACCTATCAGTCACAGGCATCTATGCCTTTTCCCTACCAGCCCAATGGACCTCAACCATAAATTTTAACTGACTGAATGCAGTTGGTTACGGGATAAACAAGCTACAGAAAGGAAACGTCCATGCTTTGGCTACCTGTTTTGGATCATCACGCACCTTTGCATGCTCTGCTTCCTTTTTTAATTCCTCCACCTGCGTGTTCAAATCGCTGCACGTTTTTTGTGCCTTTGCCAACCTCTGCTCTGTTTCCTGAAGATGCTGTTTAAGATCTTTGATGGCTACACTGTGCTTGGCAGCCACCTCAGACTGTATTTTTTCATGCGTTGCTTGTAACTCCTTGTACTGATTTTGGCTAGCTGCAATTTTCTTCTCCTGTGAGAATATACGGAGGCTAGATTGAACACTGCTGGAGAAAAGGACGGTGCTCCTATCCCACACAGACAGCCACAGTATTCCACAAATATTCCTAGGTAAATTGGGGTCCCCGACCTTTTTGAGCCCGTGGATACCTTTTGAATTCTGACACAGGATGGTGGGTGCAATCACAAAATGGCTGCCATGGGTAGATCCACACACAGATGAAAGCCAGATGCAGGGGATAGGAGGGAAAATTTTAAAAAATAAATAGGGAATGAGCAGCAGAGAGAATAAAACTAACTCTGTAGGGGCAGCTGACTCTGAAACAGCATTATTTTATTCTGCACAGCCGACCAGATCTACAATGGCCTTGATTGGCTAGAACCCCATCTGGCCCCACCCACTGTCCAAAAATACTCAGTGGGCACCAGGAATGATGTCAATGGATGGGATGGTGCCCACAGGCCCAATGCTGATGAACGTTTAGGTGAACTAAAGTGTCTTGCATTATAGAACTGGAATAGTAACACTACACTAAATTTGGGATTAACACAAGCAGGATTTTTTTAAACCTTGCCGTTCACAAAAGGTACAAACCACAAAAGGGCAAAGCAGATATCAAAACAAGGCTGGTATTTCTAAAAGCCTGGGATCTTTAGAATCAGAGATAAAAATCACACTTTTCATTGGGAATTTCACATTTAACATGTCTCGGTTACATAACGGATGATCACACTCAAAACTTGTATATTACAAGTATATCCGCAGCACTGCATGCAGTTTCTGGGATTTTTGGTTATATATAAAAAAATCAAATGAGAAGCAGGAGCATCATCCTCGGAAATACTCTCCACTGCTTCCACGTTAGCAGTCTTTCAGCTCCTCAGTCACTTCTGTCCTGCGATCAGCCACATGCAGAATTAGAACTGGTCTCACACAGCCCTTTCTACACATCCCATAAAAATCTGGAAATGCTCTCCTCACTAGGCAAAATCCTACTGTGTATTTACTTGGAAATAAATCCTGCCCAACAAAGGTTTGGCTTCTGTTCACAATTGCATCTTAAAAGTTTGCCTCTTTTTTTAACAGGTATTCTATTTATCTGCTTTGTTAATTGTATCCTGATAATGCAGCGGCCACAGCACTCCAAGATCAGCCTTTTTATTCAGAAGTAGGCTTTAATTCTTGCCCTTCTCTTTGCAGCTAAAGCAGTTTCACAGTAACTTCATTTTTCGTGTCCATAATTTGGGGAATTACAGTCATCTAAAAAAAAATCCAAGATCTTCTGGGTCATTTTCTCCCTACGCAACCGACCGACCTTCCCACAGTGGCTCTTACCAAACTGCTTAACTGGTCCTGTAACTTTTTCTGCTCGGCCTGATGGTCTTTCTGTGCATCTCGTTGCCCCTCTGCAGCTTGACGGGCGGCTTGCTCCATGCTTTCCTGCAGCTGGGCAGCTCTTTCATTTGCCTTGGTGAGCTGAAGCTGTAGTTCCTCTTGCTGTCTAAAGGCAACACACACAAAAATGCAAGGCTGCAACCCTGAAATTCCACTTTCAGTACTGCTCCTTCATCCAAACCCACCTTTTTGGGATGATTTTGCCTGGATTCCTCATTTCTCATCAAAATTAACTTAGAGGATGTATCTGTGCATTCCCTTTCCCTAATAACCTTTTCCTCCTCTCTTCCCTCCCTCTGTTGTCTTTCCCACTGTAGGTTTAGACGGCAAACCCTCTTATTTACTCATTGCCCTGTAAAGCCCCATGTAGTTGGCTTACAATGGGCCAATAAAGTAGGAGAAACAGATATACTAATACAGATCTTTACAGCGCCCTTGCCATCTTAAACTGCCATGGATTAAATCATGTACTAGTTCCAGAATATTTATTTAGCACCAACAGTGGGCTAACTCACATCTACAGATAATCATATTGCCAAACGTCTCTTTAACTTCAGCTGCTGAGGACTGAATCAGGGACTTCCCGCATGTTAAATGTGCAATATATCATGATCTGATTTAAGACACATCAGGGTCACTAGCCAAGCACACATACAGAAAGACTTTTTCCCCCTATAAAGGCTGCCAACAGAGTCCACAATTCCTTGGGTAAAGTCTACAAGATATTATAGGGGTAAAGAATATTTATGGGCTTGTTTTTCCAAAACTATATGAAATCACTAGGCTGTTGTGGATTTTCCGAGTTGTATGGCCGTGTTCCAGTAGTATTTTCTCCTGACGTTCCACCGGCATGCAGATGCAGGCGAAATGTCAGGAGAAAATGCTACTGGAACACAGCCATACACCCCGGAAAACCCACAACATCTTAGTGATTCTGGCCATGAAAGCTTTTGACAATATATATACGAAATCAGTTTAAAAGAAGAAATGATCGGGAAGTGCCCCAATTGTTACGTTCAAAAGAGTGAGAGTAGCTGAAAACACAAAGGGGATACTCCTCAGGGGAGAGGCATTACTTCTCTTTTAACCGCAGCTCATCGTTCATCTTCATCAGCTGAGAAGAACTATCTCCTGAGGATTTAATTATTTCTGCAATTTCGTTTTCAAGTTTGGATTTGGCCTCAATCAGCTGCCGTTCTCTATCTTCCCTTTCTTTCAGTTTCTTCTCCATGGCTTAACAAAGAAAGAAAGAACAGACCATTGAAGGAAATACACTGAACATCCAAAACAAAAATACCACATATCCTAAAACCACAGAAGAAAAAAAAAGGAACAGTAACACAAGCATGAAAAAGAGAGAGTTGGGTCATCTAGCCAAAGTAGTTGGGTATGGGGATTAATTTTCATTAACAAAAAGAAACAGAAAATTAAAAAAACTTAATTCAATTTTAAAGAAACAAGAATAAGAAAAAATACATATAATCAATGTAAAATGATAGTAACAACTTTAGAAAATATTAGGTAATAAATGGTGATAAAATAATGAACTTTAAAAGTTGATAACATAATAAATGTAAACAAAGATTTCTAAAAATAATTTTCAGATATTAGAAAGTAAGTCCATGTACCCACTATTCATTTAAATGTTTCTTAAGCGTTTGGTACAATATTACAAAGGAACTGACAAGAATATATGTCATATATTTCAATCCAGCTCCTTTCTCCTCTGACTCCCATTCTATAAGAATAGTTTAATATGCTTTCCATTTGACTAGAAATTCTCTATTTGGTCTATTATTCACATAATTCGTTAACTGTGCCATTACTGCATACCCTGCTAGTTTCCATTCTCAATCTTCCCACTGTGGAGATTCAAATTTGGAAAGGCAGGTTATGGTGCAAAGGAAAGTGCAAGATTAGGAGCAGAGCAGTAAGGAACAGAAAAAATTTCCTTGTGATGGGAAACTATAAAGCTTAGAGCTGCATAAAATATTACCTTAAAAATTGTAAACCTGGCCCCTTTTTTAGGTAGCAGCAGCACGAAACCTGGGTGAAGCTCCTCCTATTACAGGGAAAGGTGGTTTATGTATCCCTCCAACTAGAAGTGGACAGCAGGGAGCTAATCTACAATGGCTATCTGCTTCCTCACAAACAAAACATTATGTTCTGCTCCAGGGCTGAGTGATGGGGGGAACTGGGGATGACTATGTAAGCCCAAGACTAGATCTGGGGCAAGTGGTTATACGTATCAAAGAGTCTGGACTTGACTGTCACTTGCAGAAACTACAATTCATTTTAGCTGGATTTCACATGTAGCAAATTCTAGTTTTTGGTGAATAACTCACAAATACAATAATGTATTCTTTTGTAATGAAGAAGAAGAGTTGGTTTTTATACCCTGCTCTTTTCCACCAAAAGGAGTCTCAAAGTGACTTACAATCTACCTTCACTTCCCCTCGCCACAACAGACACCTTGTGACATAGGTGGGGCTGAGAGAACTGTGACTAGACCACTCTGAGAGAACTGTGACTAGATCACTCAACAGGCTTCATGTGGAGGAGCAGGGAAACAAACCCAGTTCTGTAGATTAGAATCTGCCACTCTTAATCACTATACCTTACTGACTCATATAATGCTATATAACAAAAAAGATACATAAGATAACACTACAACTTCCTTACTTGTCAAGGTAGCTCTTAGTTGATCTAGGTCAGATGACATGAGTGCAAATTGCTGTTCTTTTTGGTTTAGTTTTTCAACAGTTTCTAAAAAAATAAAATAGCAGTTAGAGGCCATTTCCACATTTCTGAAGATGTATTTATTCAGTTTTTAGTACCGCTCCCCCAGAGGGTCTCACAGTGACTTGCAACATTTAAACATCACAATAACTAAGTTAAAACCAAACAATGGTACATATAAAATATTATATGACTCAGCACCACTCCGCTATCAAACCAGCTCAGAACATCAGGTAAACCTCCAAAAGCTGACCTGGATGATTTGGCCTTGCAAGCCCTGCGGAAACCTAGTCTCACAGGGAATGGGTATCTTTAGAGAGTGCATTCCACAGGCAAAGGGCCATAAGTGAGAAAACCCTTCCCCAGAAACAGATAACTGAACCATCCTGCAGCCGAGCACCTGAAAGAGGAAGTGGGCATGGAGACATATAAGAGGAGAGGCAGCCCTGTAAGGAGGAGGGTCCCAGGCTGTATAGGGCTTTAAAAGATTATTTTTCCGTAGTAAAGAATTTAAAGGAAGGTTTTCTATGCTGTTCTTTCACTTCACCTGAAATCTGTGAATATTGCAAGTATTTTTATACAAAAAACCCTCTGCATCTGACATTATTTAAAGTGATTAAGAAAATTTACCTTGCATAGATTTTTGCACGCTTTCTGCTTCATCTGCAGCCTTAGTAAATTTTCCTTTCTAGGAGAACAGATGAAAAGCAGGCACGTTAAACCATTACGCCTCCATTGTTTGGGTTGTATCTATCACATTGAAATCAGACCAGATAGTTTTTCAGATTTAGCTGACTCAATACAGCTTAAAAGAACTCTTCAGATTCTGCCAGGTAAAAACAGATGACTCCTTTTCTGACTTGTTGTATGTGCATCCCAGCAATGGTCTAAAAAATTAAGGCTGGGACTGACTGGAGATCACTGCAGAAAATTTCTGGCTAGGCTTGTTAAAAATTTGGAAGCACATTTAAAAAACAACAACTCTGCCCTCGTAGGAAAGGTTTCCAGATAACCTGATCCCAATAGTGATGAAAATCTCTTTGGAAGTGAGGCAGGAGTCATTGGTCTCAATGCCAATTGAGATTCTCTCATCTTAAGCATCATTTCTCCAGGCTCAATACAAATGTTCAACATGGATCTCCCCTACCCCAATCATGAGGACAGAAAAGAAGCCATTTATTTTATTTATGTATCACCATAAATATGACATTTGGATTTACAGCCTAGAACAGACTTGGCTGGAGCCCTGGAGCCCAGTAAAGACTCCCTACTTTGCCCATACTTGGGTCCAAAGGTTTTAAAGATCAAAATGAACCTAGAACTTTGGTTGCTTCCGAAATGAGGCCACAGAGCCCTGGCCGTCTCTCTCAGCAGGGCTTTCTGGGCATGAAGGCACTTTAAGAGATATAAATTCAGCCCAGGAGAGAATGGTACAGCAAGTAGATCTCTCCACTGCTGATTCAGGCCAATCATCTCAGTGTTTCCAAATCTGTTACATCTGAACTATGTCAAATAAAAACTACTGAAAATGCATATCATGAGCCTTGGGTATTCAAGGTAACCAGAGGTATTTAAAGCCTGTATCATCAACAGATTGAGGCTGTGCAACTTTATAAAAATAACGGACCAAAGTGATGCCAATGGATAGTGGATATTTTAAAAAATAGCTGCCTTTTTCAGCCATTCTGATCAGTCCATTTGATGAATTCTCAGGACAGGCTTTTTGAATGCTTGGAAAACACCAAATCCCTGCAACAAAATAGGAGGGAATATCCAGGTCACATTAAATTAGGGGTGGCCAGCCTATGGTGCTCCCGATGCTCATGGACTACAATTCCCATCAGCTCATGCTGGCAAGGGCTGATGGGAATGGTAGTCCATGAACAGCTGGAGCACCATAGGCTGGCCACCCCTGCATTAAATGAATAAGTAACGAAGGCAGCAATTACGGCAGGAAAACAATTGAGTGGCAAGAGGGACTAGTAGTCCAACACTCACCATTTGCATTGGGGACAACCTTGGTGGTTTCTGCACAGCACACTAATAATATGTTTAACATGTCATTAATGAACCTAGTTTCCCCTGTTTGCCTTTGCACGGGAGATTTCACCCCTCCAGGAAGCGATTGCAAACAGTCCAGGTTTCTGTGGCTCCTTTGGTGTCTCCAAAAAGATTTTTAGTTTATCAATTTTTTGTAAAACCTTGGTTGAGGGAAATATAACGGGCTGAACCCATTTTGGGGAAGAGCCCTGTGAGAAATTCTTCCCCAAAACAGGATAAATAGCTTCCTCAGCCCCTTATACTTGGGCTGTGTGGAAACTACCATTCCAGTTGAGTCGGGACTACAGCTGCAGTCTGCAGTTAATGGCCGGGCATCCAGCCTATGCAAGAATGACTGCGTCCAGAAACCACCCAGCGTTCTTTCTCTCTGCCAGTGGTAGCAGACTGACCCAGTGTGCAGCTAATTGCTTGCCATGCTAGGCACCGAAGGGTCCCGGGGTTCCAGCGCGCCCGGGAATGCCGATTTGAGTTTGCTGCGCTCAAAATATTATCAAACTCAAGAAGCTCTTTTTTTTTTTCCCTTTGGTTGTGATGGAATTTTCTTTCGGGATACGGTCGATTTGGTGCGAAACAAGATTGCAAAAAGGAGCAAGACAACCGTCTTTTAGAATGGCAAATTAAAAATAAGACAAAATAAAATGTGAAAATATGGGATGACAATAAACAAAACATCCATAAACTGAAAGGAAATGGTATGTTAAAGAAATCTCTGAAATTTTGTTCACAGCGTTATTGGTGCTGTAGGAATATATTCAGGATTGCTGAAACAGGGAAGTCCTTAGTTTTAATCTGCAATCCTCACTCTTATTAAGGTCCCATAGAATTAAATGGAGCTCCCTTTCAGTGGTTAGGTTCACCACCATGGAGTTAGGATAAGAAGTGATCATTCTTTGGATCACTCAAATGCTTTGCTTACCAAGTAGCAGGCACTGCAGCATCAACAACTTTTACAACACTATGGGTAAGGATGATACTACTCAATTTTTATTTCTTCATATTCTTCAAAACATGTTTTGCATAGAACTTGTAATATTTTTATTATGTTCCATGGTCAGGCAGCAAACTATAATACTAGTATAGCTGATATCTCAAGACAAGGGAGAGAGATACTTTCTGTGCTCAGATAAATGCAGAATCTCCCACAGTGCACTTCTCCTCCAGAGGAAAGACAGGAAAAGCTGAACGAGCCGGACAGCTACTCCTTGGGTAGAATCCTAGCAGTCAAGTGGGTTCAACAAACCCTGTGTCCCAGATTGAGAAATCTTGTAGCCATAAACAGAGATGGCTTTAAAAGGGGACCAGTCAAATTCATGGGGAAGGGGTGGTTTATCAGTGGCTTCCAGTTGTGGAGATTAAAGGGAACCTCCATGTTCAGAAGCAGTCAACTTCTGAATTCCAGTGCCAGAAGGCAACATCAGGGGAAGGTCTTGGCCTCTATGCCCTGTTGTTGGCCTTCCAGGGCAACTGGTTGGTCACTGTGGGAGACCGGATTCTGGACTAGATGGGACCTCTGGCCTGATCCAACAGGGCTCGTCTTATGCAATCAATGCACAAACCTAAAAAACCTTCCAGATACTCTGGGTATATATTTCGCATGTATGCTTGTAAAAAATCTGACCAAATGATGCAAACATATTATTTTATAATGCCTTTTCTGGTAGGAATAAAGTGCCTCACAGCTTATCAAATTAAAGTTAAAAAATGAGAAAGCAAATTAATGGATGAATGTCAGTACAAACCTGGCTACTTTCATTATTCCTTTCGTTCTCTAAATTCTGAATCTTTTTCTCAGCTGCTTTGAGCTCCTGGCTAAGTTTCTCCAGCTCCAGTTTACCTTCTGAACCAGCCTTCCGAAGGGCATCGAGTTCCAACAGCTCTGCTTCCGCAGCTTTCACCTTTGCTGTAAATTCACCGATTGCCTGGGCTTGTTCATTGCACTTGGCCTGGAAACCCTCCAGCTCCTTTACCTTTATTTCAGCTTCCTGCAGCTTGTTTAGAGTGTCTTCCATTTCCACCAGGTGTTGATCTTCAGCACTTTCCAACTTGGTCTTCAAGGTTTCCAAGCTCTTCTCCTTCTCCTCCGTGACTCCCAGCAACCTCAGTTTCAGAGCTTCCATCTCCTTCTGGTGATGCAACCTCTCGTTTTCTTGTTTCTGTTTCAGGTTTGATGTTTCGTTCTGATGATCCACTCTCATCTTCTCAACCTGGGTCTTGAGCTCCGCAAATTCAGCCATCTGAGCCCCAACCCCCTTGCTGAAAGAGGTCTTCAGCTCTTCCATGGCTTGCTGGTGGGACACTATCGCCGACTGCAGCTTGGCTTTCCACTGCTCAATCACCTCCAAGTTCTCCTTGCTGGCAGCATCCAACTTTGCTCTCAGTGACTCACTTTCCTTTGCCATTTTCTCATTTGATGCCAGCAAGGTTTTGATTTCCTTCTGATAAGACTCCTCACTGATCCCAAGCTTCTCTTTCAGTGACTTCATCTCACCTTCGTGTTCCTTACTTAGCGACGCCATCTTTTCTTGCAGAGTGCTGATTTCTTGCAACAGGGAGAGAGATGTGTCCACATTACTGATGGGCTTACAGGACTCTAGTCTGGCTCGCAACTCCATTACTTCTTGCGCTCTCAGTACCAAATCTCTTTCTAGTTCCATGATGCGAGACTTTTCAGAGACAGTAGCCACCTAGGAATCAATAACATTTAAAAAGAAGGGGGAAATATCATTGCAATGACCCATTGTGCTTATAAACTTTGGAGGAATAGATTGGACACCATGTCAGATGCAGCATTATAAGCTTTCCAGCACTTCATCAGCAGACTTCTGGAAACTGAAGGCTCAAGTTCTACTCTACCTAACACTGCTAACGGAACATGCTAACGGCTAGATCAGGGGTAGGGAACCTGCGGCTCTCCAGATGTTCAGGAACTACAATTCCCATCAGCCTCTGTCAGAATGGCCAATTGGCCATGCTGGTAGGGGCTGATGGGAATTGTAGTTCCTGAACATCTGGAGAGCCGCAGGTTCCCTACCCCTGGGCTAGATTAAAAGTGGTTGAACAAGCATCTGGAACACTTAATAACCTTCCTTTAGTTAAAAAGTAGTCTTTGCCTGTTTTTAAACAAAGCAGGATAAGCGTGTGGGTGGGTGACTTAGAAACGGAGGTTGAACTGAAGAGAAGTTATCTCGAGAAGTTAGGTAGAAGACAAACGAATTGGATGAAAGCAATCAAGCTTAAAACTGCAGCTTGCGTTTAGCAGAACACCTCTAAGAACCACTGTTTTTTTTAAATGAGGCCTCTTCCGCACACACAAAATAATGCGTTTTCAAACCACTTTCACAACTGTTTGCAAGTGGATTTTGCCATTCCGCACAGCTTCAAAGAGCACTGAAAGCAGTTTGGAAGTGTATTATTCTGCATGTGCGGAATGAGCCTGAGTGTTGACAAATGGAAACAGCTAAAGTTGGCTGTTTTCTGCAGACTTCATCTTTGGGGTATAATCTGTTACATTTTACAGCCCATATAATACAGACTCAATATTTTCAAAGCAAAGACAGGTTTTGTTTATTAGGCCTGGATTCTGGGGTCTTGGGGTGCCCATGCCTTTAAGAAACTGCCATTTTCCTTCACAATTTTAGGTAAGCATGTAAAACATTCTCACGTGAACACCATACAAAATTTTTACGTACAGAGTGGCTCTTTTAGAGGAGATCTGTGAAACTCTTATATTGATGGAGCTTTTAATTCAACCCAGTATAAGAGCTGGGTGAACCAATATGCTGTAAAACACAGGTGCATTTCTGCAATTTTCTGTGGTTCTAGGATTTAGATCAGAGTTGATTTGTGAACAGTAAGAGCTTGAATAAATGAAAAATGCTACCCATAAGGCACCTAGCTATCCAAGCAGTACTTAACAGCCTCCAGAGAATAACTTGTAACGATTATTGAGGAGAACCCAGATGTTAAGTAATTCATTTAGTCAATGTCCAATAGATAAAAGTCCTTAGGAAGGTCACCTCTGTGGAAACACAAAACAAAACAAAAGCTAAGAACTTTGCAAATGCTTCATTCTAATTCCACACTGGAATTTGACTCCTGGCTTTGAGATCACTACTGAGACCTGAGAACTTCACAAAATTTCAAGCCAATTTCTTTGAATGCACAATAGTGCACCTCTTTCCCTTGTCCTCATCAAGAAAGATTTATACAAAATAATTTTGTTATCAAGGGCATCATAAAGGGTTCCTCAGAATACTGCTACAAAAATCCCAGAATGAAAGGGGTTGTTTTTTTTTAATCCCTGTAAATTAAACCTCTATCTAGAAGAAGAAGAAGAGTTTGGATTTATATCCCCCTTTCTCTCCTGTAGGAGACTCAAAGGGGCTTACAATCTCCTTTCCCTTCCCCCCTCACAACAAACAACCCTGTGAGGTGGGTGGGGCTGAGAAAGCTCCGAAAAGCTGTGACTAGCCCAAGGTCACCTAGACTTCTAATCTTCATCCTTATATATGCTCTCCATCCTTACCCTTTCGAACTGTTTCTCTTACATGAGACTCTGAATAAGCAACATGTGCCAGTACTCTTCATTTTGGAAGGAAAAAGATCAGTGTTAATCCAGGGCACTGAACACTGTGAAAGAAACCTGGCTGGATCGTCCACACTTCAGAACAGGTGTCAGTGTGTTGGCATTTCTTGTATCAGGGCCTGAGCATTATATCAGTTGACACCGATCCAAAATTAAACAGTTCTGTTCCAAAGCAGGATATTACAACAACGTGTATTGTGTCTGAAAAATAGCTCTAAAAATGCTTCCTGGGATGACTGCTTGGGAAGAAGAATTTTTTTCATACCTTGGAATGCCTGAAATCATCTAGATTTAGAGAAAGCATCATAGACCCAACAGCTGCTCCATATATACGAATATATTTGTTTGTGGACAGATTTGCTAGGAACTTATCAGGATGCAGGTCGCTGCATCAAGTCCTGAAGTGATCGAGGCAAAGAGACCGGGGAAAGGAAGCCCCTGGCAAACTGTTCACGAGTGTTTGAATGAAAGAAGAGCTAGATAAATATGCTCCATCAATGTGAACCCTAGAGGAGGAGCCTCACGAAAGACTCAATAATACCCCCACAAGTAGCCATGGAAGTATTAAACTACCCAAATTATTACTGAAGTCTTTCTTTAGAATGCGCATGACTGACAGAAGAACTGCCACCAGTTTGAACTGGAAAGTCAACACTTGTCTTCAACACAACGTCATTTTAGAATCGGTTGAAGAACAATAATTAAAACGAACAAGGCAAAGCCCTTAATTGTCCAATGAAGGCTGTCATATGGAACTGGGATGTTCCTGGTTCCTTTAGGTAAGTTTTAGATCATTCTTTACCCTGTTTTCCTACCCCCAAGTACCTTACCTGGACTCTGCTGTAGGAAAAGAACTATTTTAAGTCAAAGGACTAAAATGAATGAGTGGTTTAATCGGGCCCAGTATCACTGAACTTCTCTTTAACAGTGTAATGGTAGCAGAAGGAAGGACCCACAGGTTCTCTTCCCCCAGACAACTCCGCTCCAATATCAGGAACCGTCCCCATCCCGAAAATACAGGTCTCGTTCGTTTAAACAGCAAAATCCATTACCCTAGTGTCTTCTAACTCCCTCTGGAGTTTGTCAGCTTTGGTCTTTTCAAACAGTAGGCTCTGTTCAAGCTCCTTAATGCGGGCATGCTCCAGTTTGGTCTGCGTCTGTTAGTAAAAAGGGAAAGGAAGAGAACACAACAGTGCCACCATCACATGCCAGCACAAGAGGAAGGGAGAGCTACATGCAGGCTGGGCCACCAGGCGTCTTCTCCCAGTGATGAGCAGCAGAGATGCATAATGGTAAAACACACAAAAAAAGAAAAACGACAAGGGGATGCTGCAAACGTGAGAGAGACGGACTTGGAAGAGGAACACACACGACTGATCGACTGAGAGAAGAGTGACGCGGACAAGGAAGCATGGACAAAAAAATAGTGACGAGGTAGACATGCAGCAGAAGTTATTGATCAGTGTGTGACAATTATCAGCACAAATTAGAATAGTTAGTGCTTCTTAAGACACTATTCGTAAGACTATTCCATCCTTCCATATTTTGTAAGACACTGTTTCATCCTTCGACCTCCTTGCAGCAATTATGGAGACTTGAAAGAATCTGACTCCTGATTGTCTTAGTGTGGCTGGCTTAAAAGGGCCATGGCAACAGGAAGGACTACCGTGGTTCTAGCTTAGGGCCAGCTCACTTAGTTTGCCTGCTAACAGGTTTTTTCTTCTCTTGCACTGGCTGTGTTTACCCATTTGAATTATTAAATCAAGAGGCAAACTGTCATGCCACCAAAACAGGAAAACAGATACTGAAAACGTCAGTGTCACGTAGCAAAATGTTTATCTGGGGTTTCTCAACGACATCTTAGTGGATGTTCACAGGATGCGCTATGTGATTTGCTAGAAATTGCTCAAATGAAGAAAAGAAAGCGGGGAGGGGGACACCCCATATACATAGCTCGCTGAAGATTTCTTTGGGCAAGGACATCACGTAAGAGTATTTGGAAGGTTTCTCACATTTGGAGGCACAAGCACAGGATACAGAGACACACAGGTGCCTCTGAACCAGGATCATACAGAAAGTTTTCTAAATTGTCAGGACAGATGCTCTGGAATGTAGTTCAGTCTGTAGTCACTAAATCATGATCAGATTTCCTGGTCAGCCAACATAGAGAAATGTGCAAGGAGTGGTGGGCTGGTCTCTCAACTCTTGCAGGTTGCGGACATTTTGCGATACAGTCAGCAGCGACTGATTCTGCTGCAGACTCCAACTTTCTTTGCCTTTTTTGAGGGGCCAGGAGACATTCCTTGGGAGGTCATTTTTGGCTCAGGCATCTCTGGCTTACGCTTGGACACACTTATTGGAAGTTCAAAATCTCAGTGAAGTCACATGGGATTAACATCCTCACAACATCCTCACATGGGATTAACATCCTCACAATGTTTTTAAGACAGAAATGCAAGAAACACTTCCAGGGCCTACCAAGAAAGACTGGCCTTTAAGATACATAGAAAGAGCTGTGCCGACATTCGCTTTGTAAATTTGCGCACTCATTAAAGGAGACGCTTCCAGAATTCATCACTGGGTGCAACCTGAACAGACTAGCTGAGTTTTGCCATTCCCTGAAGGGGTGGCAGCAAGAGAAGCCACTTCCACAAAATCACTCTTCCCTGCAAGTATCTAACATGCTTTTTTCAAAAGCAGAATAGGAAACTCCAGCTGTCGCTACAATGGAAGAATGGTGGGTGAAAGTATCAGTGTTGGCAGAGATGGCCAAGTTAACTTTTAACTAAGTTTATGGGCAACTGGAAACCCTTGATAGAGTATTTAGACAAAACAGAAAAAAATTAATTGATGATTTAGTGGCTCTGAAGATTAAAGGATGTTAAAATAAAAACCCACAGGAAAAAAGGGAGACTTTTATCAGTGCTGATGCTCAATATTTAATTTTATTTAGGTAGTAGTAAATGACCAAGTGCTAAAAAATTGTTTTTAGAGTTAATATTGGGGCAGAAGAAACTAAAGAGTCCTTATGGAATACATACTTTGTAATTTGGTGAATTTGTTTTTCTTTGTGTGTGCTTTTGGTGTTGGAAAGATTTGGAAGTACTAATAAAAAATTCAAGCCAGGAAAAAAAGAAGAACAGAGTTGAACTGAGGATGCCTGACAATTGATCACTCCAGCCAAATGGCAACTACGGAGGGGAAGTTGACAGAGACATACGTATTTCATTATGAGAATCCACCTATACTTATCCAAGATGAGGGAAAGACAGACTCACACAACCCTTTCCAGTATACCAAATCGAAAGTGTGATATCCCCCCCACCCATCTCTTTTAGGTACATCCTAAAGGTGGGCTGACACCCAGCAAGAAGTAACTGTCACCATGACAAATGATTGCCAGTGTCTCCTGAAAGAGAATTTTCTTGTACAATGAGAAACTCTGGCTTAGATGCAAGTCAACGAGGGAAGAGTTCTTGAGGAGGGGCACAACACAGAGAAGGGGAACAGAATGAATAGGACCCCAAGGACATGTTTGACTGGTTCTTGCTTCTTTTCCTTGTTGCACAACAAAAATGAAAGAGGCTTGCAGACCTTGAAAGTGCCCTGGGTAAAACAAACGCGGCTATTGGCTATCTTGGATGAAAAACACGATCCTCGGCTAAAGACAGAGCCAGCCCCTGACTCCACCCGGCTTGTCAGCTACCGGAATCTAAAGAGACGACTCTGTGTCTCAGTGGTTTTCTTTTGCTCACATGGTATTATTCTTCTCTTAACCATATCCAAACTGTTAAGAATATTCGTATGATGGAGCTTTGAATGACTTCGTACTGAAGCAAGAGTCGTACAAAATTTGTTCCGGTCTAAGAACGACTCCCCCTGCCACCCAGTTTTGATATCGAGATTTCTATTTTGCTGTTAGCAGAGGTGAGTCAGCGAAAGGGATGAAAGAGATCGCTAGTTGATCAGCACCTTCCCCTTGTACCTCAGTAGCCCCCAAATTATTATTTGGAATGTGCAGGAAAAAACTACCTTAAGTTACTTACCCTAGATTTGCAAAAAGTTTTAAGTGACAAGTTTCAATGAAGTTGTTACCATGCATTACACTCTGTCTCCTCTGCTCTACAGGTGTCCCCTCACTATTGTTTTCAACAATATTTATGCGCACTCATTTGGGCTCTCAACTTTTACATCTTCCTGTCTACAGAGAGCTGCCTATTGTTTGTTAAGAAAAAAGGAAGGCTCAACATACAAAAAGGTACAGGCGAATCAGAGTCCAGGATACAAAAAAAAGGAGACAGGTCACATGCAGATTTCATTCCAATGCACCATGCGCCTGATTTGGAAGAACAGAAGAGCCCAAGATCATGGCAAGGGCATGGCAAACACAGCAAACAAGAATGCACAGAAGAAACAAGCTTTGGGATTCAGAATTCTATGTTGCTTGGGTATAGGACGAAAGAGGTAGCCAGCTATTGCCTAAACATCTTTTTGATCCTAAATTGATGCTGAAATTCCACTGACTTTTGTATATTAGAGTGATAGAAAGGTGTGTTTTTATTAGGATGGTAAGTCTTTCCAATGTCTGTTAAAAGGTATTGTCGAAGGCTTAAAAGGTTTTCTCTGTTAAAAGGTTTTCTCTAACAAATGAAAGTTGTTCTGCTTGCCCTCTAAAATGGGACACAAAACCCAAAGAGGATTCCCTTCTACTATATGTCTCTTTTCCTCATATGTTTTGTAAAACAATAATTTTAATACTTTTAATTGAAGTGGAAAGATAACTAGCTCAGCTTCCTGAACTGCCAAGCACTGAACGCTAGAGGGACCCCATGGGTCATAAAGAAGAATTTTGCTCCTGGCAGCAATTTAGTTCCGGCATTTTTCAACAAACATTTCATAGCCCCTAGATTAATATCATTAGAAGTTGCAAAGTGTTGGAATCAAGAAGACTGAACCAAAATTGGCTGACTCTACAAAAGCTTTTTTTAAAATATGTGAATCTCTTTCTTCACCTAATGGATGTTTGTAGGGTCTCCTTCTTACTTATCTTTCAAACCGAAATGCTGCAAATGCCTTCAAAGTTTTCATGCGCACAAACAGGAAAGTTAATGTTCCAACAGCTGATTATGTCATTAGTGGTTTAAGTAAATTGTCAGCAAATGTTTTATCGGTAACTAATCTGTGTTAAGGTGGGGAACGTCTCCACACATTTCGAAGTCCTCTTACATTCTCAGGTTCTTCAGAAATCTGTCTCTTTAGCTATCCGCAAAAATTAAAACAAAGAAAGTTCATCTGAATGGTCAACACTATAGCTCAAAAACAGTGAAGCGAGAGGCAAGGAATTCAGGGCATACAAACTCTTTGCTGCTCTGCTTGTGGTTTTTCACAGTTAATCTTTCTTTCAGAAGTGTCTGCTACCCACTGCCACCCCCCTTACCTGACAACAAGCTCCCAGGAAAGCTATCTGAAATTATGAGGCCCTGCCCCAACACAGAACAGTGTCAGCGGCCTCTCCCTTTGCTGTCACCCTAAATCAGGGAAGGGGGGGGGTTGATCACTTGGGTCCCACTGGAGGCCAGTTGGGGATGTACCAGTTTCTGTCCATGAACTTATAATGTTCATATAGGCACCCCTGTAGCATAAAGTGGCACCTTGACAAACTGACTTTCACGAAACTGTGTATGGGTGGCATGTCTTCCCCTGACAGAATGGGGTCTGGTTTGGACAATCTTCTAGTAAAAACTTGAAAATAAAATGGCGATTGCATGAAAGGTCCTTGATACAGGCCTTAGGTATGGCTGACAAGCAGTCAACCAATCTAATTGCCAGTTCCCCTTGAAATGCACGCTGAACCACAGCACCTGGGTCAGCCAGGATCACGCTGTGAGTGATGAGGGGAAACAGTGATGCCCGCAAGATTGGGAAACTTGTGTAATTTTACCTGTTACCAAGCTGAAGCTGTTTGGGTTTTTTTTTAAATTCCCCTCTATACTAATAAAACAAAAACATACAAACTTAAAAAAAAAGATAAATGAATGGTCCATGAAGTGTCCAGATAAAACGGATGAAATACTAAAGTAGAACAGAACTAAAAGATGACGTCAACATGGAACAGATAAGGCAAATGGCTGGTGCGTCCAAGCCAGCCTAAAATTGGTAGGTTTCTTTTTGCAATTCAGTTTTGAAACGTATACAGTGTGCACAGCACTGGGATAGAGCATTTACCTCCTAAACATTCTGTTTTCAGAGTGAACCAGAGCATGTTAAACAAGTTTTAAGACAGCCAACGTTACCCACCTGAGGTCCACAAAACTGACAGTGTTCATACTGGTTTTCTCCACCTAATCCTAACCCACAAATGAACACGTTGCCTGCTGAACTCAATACGTCATGCGCATTAGCTGAAACACAAGACGTTGCTCAGCATATGCATTTGATAAGTAAAGTGCACTTTAGTTAAGGTTTAAAAAGAATTGATTCTTGGAAAATTGGTTGCGAAAAAGGGTGGTGGTTAGTATTAATTATGATTTATGCTCACTGGCCAGGCTTGACCGTTCTTGACCGGCAGTAGAGCAAGTCTGATGTCCCTCCTGTATCAATTTCAGCAGGGATATAGCTATACACTGCAAGTTTCGTAACTTCAGCATTGGATTTCTAGTTGGCAGTTCAATGAATACTTTGGGAATGCTTTGGCAAATGTTATATAGAACTGTAATAAGAAAAGAATTAGAAACACAAGAACTAAGGTACATCTAAAAGACATGGACAAAGAATCTGAAAAAGTGTCTCCGGTCCTGTGTCACTGAGAATTGGGAAGTATTCGAGAAAATGAAAACACGGCCTTAGCTCTCGCTAGGTACATTGCTGAACCATCACTACACAGTCTAAATCCTATATTTTTATTCACTTAGGATTAGCTGCTAGAATGACTTGCCTTTCAGCCTATTACCAAGAGAGCCAACAAAGATGGAGGTATTTTACCTCTAAGTCGCCTTTGGTAATGGATTCTTCTTCTACCCGGAACTGGAGGTCTTCAACCTTCCTATGAACGAAAAGCAAAACAATAAAGTGGGTTGGGCCTGTCCAGTTGAAAAACAGCATCAAAGCTACATCTCTGATTAACCGGAGAGGCAGCAGATGTCCGAATTTCAGGGGTCAAATTGGGGGTTTTATGTACTTGTTTCATTTATACTCCACTTTTCTCCCTAATGGGCACCCAAAGCAGCTTACAAGGCTCCCTCCTTCTCCGTATTATCCTCACAATCGTTCTGTGTGGTAGGTTCTGTGTGGTAGGAGCAGCAGTGGCATAGGAGGTTAAGAGCTCGTGTATCTAATCTGGAGGAACCGGGTTTGATTCCCTGCTCTGCCACCTGAGCTGTGGAGGCTTATCTGGGGAATTCAGATTAGCCTGTGCACTCCCACACACGCCAGCTGGGTGACCTTGGGCTAGTCACAGCTTCTCGGAGCTCTCTCAGCCCCACCTACCTCACAGGGTGTTTGTTGTGAAGGGGGAAGGGCAAGGAGATTGTAAGCCCCTTTGAGTCTCCTGCAGGAGAGAAAGGGGGGATATAAATCCAAACTCTTCTTCTTCTTCTAGGTTAGGCGGACAGTCTGGGACTGGCCCAAGGCTACCCAGCATGCTTCCATGGCTGAGGGAGGATTTAAACTTGGGTCTCCAGGATCCCAGGCTAACACTTGGTCTGCTGCACCACAATGGCTCTCTTCATTTGTGGAATATACACTGGTTCCTTGTGCTCTGCCCCACTGAGGCCACTGCTCAGAGAAGGAAACTGAAGGCAAGTTCTGTGGGCACCTCTGCATAATCCATAACCCTCCCGGTCCAAAGAGTGAGGCTTACCAAGGAGCTAAACCGGCACCACTGTTCAGTCCAAAGCTTTTTAACCTTATTATCAGCCTGCCACTGAGAAAGCACTCTGCCTTACCATTACACTATTGGTCTTAGGCACATCTACTTGCCCGATTGGCTGCAGCCTGCCTAGTCAAGCTTTTGGGTCTCTGTGCTTGACACCAGGCTGTCAAGCACAGACAGTGAAGACTTGGAAGGTTTGGACCCCTGTGGAGAGAATCCTGAAACAACCAGAAGCACACAAAATGACAGATGAAAACTTTAAGGGAACCAAGTGAAAATCTCCACTCAGCCATAAAGTTCACAGGAGATCTTGGGTCAGTGATGTGTTTCAGCCTAACTCACAGGGTTGTTGTGAGAATGAAGTATAGGGGTAGAGGGAAGGAGAAACCGAGATGAATGTCAAATGTGGGCTAACGACCCAACAAGAGAATCAGGACCGAGAGCTCTTTCCCTTCCCCACCCCGCAGAGCACAATAAGAAAGCCTGGGCTGCACGAGAGAATCCTGCTCAGTGCGTTCTGTGCACCGCTACAAGCATAGCAGAGAAGCTGGGACATTTTCCAAGGAGAAGGATCTTAGCATAAACAACTTCTGAACTAGACCCAGCTCGGCAACAAAACTTGGGAGAGCGGAAAACTATGTCTTCCGGACAGTGGGCATAGAGGCTTCATTTTAAGTCTGAATTGCTCAGTGGTTTGACTCCTCTCCCCCCTCCCCTTTTCTATTGGTAACAAGTTACAGCTCACTTGGAAACAAGAGAAATACTAGACGACCAAAGCAGTGAGCATTTCTTGAGCTGCATCATGCCAGTTCAGTTCACGCTGCACCAGCCAAGTACAGCTGTACTGTTAGGTTGCTTAGCAACCTACTCAAGGTAAGCTCAAGGCCAACCAGGGACAGAGTTAGTCATCCCTAAACTAGAATTTCAGTGTTAAATGAGCAATCACTATGCAAAATCTCCATTTGTATTCTCCACTAATATTGTTAAGAGATTGATAGAGCAGTTTTTAAACTTGCAAATTATTTTCCAGCTTTATGTGGTTCATCCTCACACTCTTATAAAGTAAGTAAAATTCTACAAATATTCTACAAAATAAAATTCTACAAATATTCATCTTTTTGCAAAGGCAAGGAACTGAGACTGACCCAGGGTACATAACAGACCTAAAATGGCTCCACAGCTATTTCCCCTATCCAAGGAATCCTGGGAAATATAAGTTTTAAGGAGGGCATGAGATTTCCAGTAAGGGAGGGGGAGTAGGCGGGAGTCATGATAACTTAAGCAAAACCAGAGTAGAAGAAGAGTTTGGATTTATATGCCCCCTTTCTCTCCTGCAGGAGACTCAAAGGGGCTGACAATCTCCTGGCCCTTCCCCCCTCACAACAAACACCCTGTGAGGTAGGTGGGGCTGAGAGAGCTCCGGAAAGCTGTGACTAGCCCAAGGTCACCCAGCTGGCGTGTGTGGGAGTGCACAGGCTAATCTGAATTCCCCAGATAAGCCTTCACAGCTCAGGCGGCAGAGCAGGGAATCAAACCCGGTTCCTCCAGATTAGTTACCGAGCTCTTAACCTCCTACGCCACTGCGTAGTAAGATTTTCAGGGCCATCACAGCAGAGAGGGGTTTTGAACCTAAGCATCTTGATTGTTGTTCTTACTTCTAAAATACTTATGATTTGCTAAACATCATGAGATGTTTCTTTTTTTCCCCTGAAGACCAACATTTGCCACTCTGCAATCCTCCCGAGCAACCTTAGCTTAGCTTACCTTCTTTCCTCTTCCAACTGGTTAAGCAGTTCTACTTTCTCTCTATCGGCAGCTTCAACCAAGGCCCGCAATTGGTCCATCTTCGCTTCCATTTCCAGTATACGCTGGTGAAAAAAAGTACATATCATTAGATAATTAATGCATTTACTAATATAGCTGATAAAAGCTAGATATGTGGCATGCTGTTTCAAGAGAGAATTAAAATGGCTTAGTTCTTATTTACAAAAGGAATCCCAATCCCGGGGCTGGAATTTGCTTAAAACTGTGGAGGTGTGTCTTGAAACTGAGCTAAACCAGTACAGGTGCCGAAAATTTTTTGGCCTAGAAAGTGTTATAGGTTGGACAGTGAAGAATAACAGAGCCACTTAGTATGCTGACTTTGTTTTAAAAAGTCAACTGTTCTGTTATTTCTTGCTAATGATGAAGCTGAGGCAAAACTACTCCCAATGTTTATCAAGGCAATCTTTGCTTAGTCCAAGCAAGTACAGCTCTCTGAAATCATAGTTTCAGTAACTGGTGACTTACCTGATCATGCCCATCTCGTGCCAATGCCAGCTGCTGCTCTATTTCCCCAACGTGACTGGTAGCCTTGGCAACCTCGGCTCTTTCCAGGTCTCTCTCGGCAAGTAGTTGCTCTATATGCTGCTGTTTTTCTTTCAGTGCCTCCTGAAGAGCAGTGGTACCCGAGATCTTTCTTGCATACCGAGAAGATGTTTCTGTCAGCTTCAAGGATGAGACAGGCATTTTCAATGTGAGAACCACAGTGTATGATTTCAATCTGCATACACCTCTGGTCTCTCTGATTATGATGCAAGAACCAGAGAACCTTTGATTTTGCTTATATCCACTAATTGATTTTGTAATGTGGGACAGGCGCTGCATGAGAACTTACTCATTACTGACATTATTCTAGCCCCTCTAGGATTCAGCCAGGTGCAGGGACTTTGCACAAATCCACCACAACACGGGCTGACCCCAACTTATTTGCCAGGGGAGACACGAGGCACGCTGGTCTCTTCAAATGAGGTGTAGACAAATGAAGCAGCCGTTCAAATCACCTGTCTGCATACATATTTTCCTGGCTTTTGACCTGTGCTTGTACAGATAACCTGAAGCACAAGAAGTTCAGTGACTTTTGTGCCATCGTTGGTGCCCATCTTGTAAACTGCAAAGTCCGAAATTCCCAACTGCTGAGTAGAACTGGAAAGGTGGGAAGTGGAGCAGGCTACAGAGAAGAGGAATCCCAGCTGGGGCTTCCATAGGCACCTTCTAGCCCCATGGTGGCGAACCTTTGGCACTCCAGATGTTATGGACTACATTTCCCATCAGCCCTTGCCATCATGGTCAATTGGCTAGGCTGGCAGGGGCTGATGGGAATTGTAGTCCATAACATCTGGAGTGCCAAAGGTTCACCACCACTAGCCAGTGGGTCACACCAGCACCGAATAAGGGCATTTCAACCATGGGGAAATGCAGAGCGCAAACACTCTTAGGGTTAGTTTACAGAAGATTATTTTAGGGTGCACACTGGAGACATGCTAAGTTGACACATAAAAACAACCTTGTGAAAGCAATATGCATGTCATGCAGGTAAAGTGGCCAGGGAGCCATGATGGGCTGCCACTCCCAACTAGGTGAGTACACCAGCAGTGGGAGGGTGGCCTCTGCATAATGGATGATATGGTTCTTGATTATTCCTTCCAACACCACTTGTTATCACTCTGGGCTGTGCCAAAGCAAAACAAACAGGCACAATGTAAGTGTGCTGTGATAACACTAGCATAGTGACCGACAACAAATATGGAAGGCACAACTTGGGCAGCCTTGTGGTGTAGTGGTTTAGAGCAGGTGGATTCTAATCTGGAGAACCGGGTTGGATTCCCCACTCCTCCACCTGAGTGGCAGAGGCTTATCTGGTGAACCAGATGTCTTTCCACACTCCTACATTCCTGCTGGGTGACCTTGGGCTAGTCGCAGTTCTTCGGAACTCTCTCAGCCCCACCTACCTCACAAGGTGTCTGTTGTGGGGAGAGGAAGGGAAAGGAGCTTGTAAGCCACCTTGAGTCTCCTTACAGGAGAGAAAGGTGGGATATAAATCTAAAACTCTTTTTCTTCTTCTTGTGGAGTCAGGACCACCACACAAGAAGCGGAGAAGCAGAGATGATCCCTGGAGGACCATGCAGAGACAGTGAGGAAATACTACATCTTCCCTTTGAACAGCTTTGAATACTACAGCTTTCCCTTTGAACAGGAAAGAGTCTGGGCACAGCACACAGTCTGCTCCATGCCATGTGGGAGGGGGGCAGTCAGCCACTCAGTCTCGAGAAAAGGCTGACCAAGCTGGCTCTTGCCATTCCTAGTCAATTAAAAGTTCAAGAAAGGAAGTGAACATACCTGTGGAGCAAGGCCATTAATACAGCAATCGGCAAACAGAAGTTAGGAAACGGAAGGGCTCAAAAGGAAATAAAGGGTTGGCCTCAGTCCAGGGTGGGAGCCACCAACGTAGATTATCTTGTTAAGCTGCTAAGGAGGCTTTTGCATGAGTGCTGACTAAATGCGAGAAAACACCCTTCCGTTAGGCCAGAGAAGTTGCTCACTTAGCCAGGCAACCTGGGATCACATGCAGCAAAAAGCAGGGTGCCAACAGACTTGCTAAACATTTGTGGGAATGTGAAGTTGACCCATAGGCCAAACTCTCCCCACTTTTGGGTGTCCATTTTGAAATGCTGGGTAGAAATCAAAACTGAACTGCTCACAGGAACTCAGGGGGAAAAGCCTCATCCTGAGTCAGACCACGGATCTGTTGCAGGATCAGTACTATCTATTCCAGGGGTCTGCAACCTGCGGCTCTCCAGATGTTCATGAACTACAATTCCCATCAGCCCCTGCCAGCATGGCCAATTGGTTCATTTAGCTTTGTGTGAAGTGCTGATACTGGCAGTGGTTCTGTCTGTCTACAACACTCTTTATTTTCTAACGTCGTTAGCAAGTCTTGTGAGTGCAGTCAGTCAGAGTAACAAGCATAATGCAGCGAACAAGTGTTGCACTTCAACCAGGGGAGTATGAATATTTCCTCAACAATGAAGCTCACTTAGGTAAGTCAGATCTCACTGTCTTGCTCAACAGGATTGTGGTGACAGGCAAGAAAGCTCCAACTATGATATCTGATCTGCAGCAAGCTCATATTACCAAAATATGACCTGTTAAAAATAGTAATGCGAACTGCACCCAAGCATTGCAGTTTTTTAAAAAAATCTTTGAAATGCCCTGAAATGCGGGGATTAATCCTAAATAATTTTTCATAAACTTAATTAATGCAAGTTTCTATTTGCTGCAGGTGACCCAAGGTTGGGGAACTTAAATTAAATGTTAATGTTATGGTTAAGTATTTGATCTACAGCAAGTAGGATGTTTAAATTATCTCTAATTTTACAAGATCTTACTAAGAGGATATGATTAACTTGAAGCCTAAGAAAGAGGCCTTGTCACCAGAAACACATATTTTATTAATCAATTTCTTGATTTCTTGACCAATTATATCCAAATAGCTACTCTCAATAAAGTCAATGCTTAGATGAGAGAATGCACGTACAAGAAGTTCAGCTCACATCAGGAATTTCTCTTGAAACTATCAGAAATCCACACCACAATTTTGAGATGTTACTTGGAAGTGAGTCTGCAGAAGAGCCTGCTTACAAGCAGATGCACTGGTAGATAATTCAGAATCCCTCTGTTTTTACCAAGGTATCATATGCCCCTTTCTTATTTAAGTGGCAAGTGTTAGCTTGAGTCAATTGTTAAGTACACAGGCTTGAAAATAAACTTCCTCTTCTATCCTCCAGGGCTAGCTAAGATTTTTTTCATGCATGCTTTGAGTGCTCTGAAATCAAACCACCCCATTCAATGGCAAATGGATGGTGCGCTTCCTATGATCCTTGGTTTTACAGGAGCCAACCACAGGCCGTGTGCTGAGCCAATCTCTGTTTGAGGGCCATAAAGCATGCAGTAGGAAAAGAAGCTTACTAGTCCTGTACGGCTTGGCTTGCTGCTTACAGATGAAGCCACGGAACTCAGAGAGCTGAGGGAGGAGGCACTTGGGCTGCGTTTCAGGCTGGAGGGAGTTGCAATGATTTTCCTGACGGCCGTCTTGGCTTTTGCCGGCGTGGTGGAGGGGAAGCCAATCTTGGTGACTTTATGGACAGGGGCAAACAAGCCATATTTGGGTTGGCACTGGAAGTACCTTTAAAAATAACAAGACAAGCCAACCTGAAGATTAAAATATGCTCCGTATTCTACGTATAGTTCTGTCTAAATACATTAAAACACATTGTGCATATATATACATGCCCCCGCGCACACACTTCAGTACTTTGTTTCAAGTCAGTACAGTAGCTTCCCACAATGACACACAGCTAAGCCAATATAATGCAGAACACCAAGTGAATTAACTGCTCCAAAACCATTTCAATAGCCTAATTGTACTGACTGAATTTTTAAAGTGTCATTAAGAGATGTCCCTTCAAATGCATCTTACTGATCATACTTAGCAACACTCAGCAAGGAAGCATGCATATTTATGGCTTCTAATCTTCACAGTCCATTGTTTCCTGAGACAGGAAGGAACTTCCCATAACCTGTCAGATGCTTATGACCAACTCTCCCGCACTTTTTTTTAACTGTAGGAGAGCCCAATTTGGACTGTCTGGGACTATGGTACAAACTTCCACTGGGACATCTGACCCAACTTCAGAACCACCTGGAGCATTATTTGCCTCACTGGGGCAAACATAAGGACACCCTGCATATTTCTCTGCAAAACAGTAATAAGCCATGGAAAGCAAAGAAGACACATCTTCTTGTCCGCTTGTCATCTTCTTTTCACTGTTGACAATAAAACAGAGTGCATGCAAGTTTCAAACCCAAGAGATCAAGAGCAGCAGATAGCAAAGCAGTGAGGGCGGCGATACATTTAATAAATCCCACTAGAAATTCCATAAAAACATACCTTCCACCTGAAAAACAAACACAAATTTGCTAAAGTTGGAAACACTTTTTTAAACACTTGAATTAAAATGAAACGCACTGTCTGTAGAATTGGTATCTTCCTATAAATCAAGAATACTCAGAAGGATTCCAGCTCAGTCTATATTAAATTCTTTAAGGCGTCAGTGCCTTTTGGTTTAAGTGAGGAGACTGATTGGTTGTCCATTATGTAATCTTTGACTGTGAGTATTCCACTAGGTAAGTGAATCTGCATGATCTTTCACTTTAAGAAAAACCAGATCACTGGAACTCAGGGACTACAGTAGATATCTCATACACAGGTGTCTCTTTTAGCCTCAGTAAATAAGCATATACATGTTTGGAAATTCCGTTTAATCATCCACTTTCAGCACTGTTTCTGAATGGTTAAACTGCATATGTATTTTTAGTGAGAAAATTGTACTGTTAATCAAATATTATATTAAATGCAAATATCCAATTAACCATACAATTCTCTCACATTTAATGTGTTTGTATCTATTAATACACTTTAAAATTTTAGTTAATTTAGTACAGACAGAGTCTTTATAGGAAAATACCAATTCTACAGTCAGTATGCAATTCACTTAATTTTAATTAATCTAATTTCATTTATTTTCTTTAAAGTGCTTTAAAAATTTTTGTGAATTTGTTTGTATTTATTTATTTGGCCCTGAAACTTCCAAAGTATCCTCAAGACCCCCGGAACTTTGTCTTGTGAATCGTGAGCTCACCTGGTTCCAGCCACGGCTCCGTCGTTCTTCCCCAGCGGTTCATCTAATTCAACTCCACACCATTCTCCCTTAGCAAAGTCAGTCTCCCCCAGGAAGCGCACAACTCCAGCTTTCGTACCACTAACCTGATTTGGAGGAGCAAGAGCAAATTGGCATCAATGGATTTCCTACAATAAAAAAGAGCTCATCTTGAAGAAAAAACACTCTGCGGTACTCGCGTAAGCTAATGCTTGGCTTTTCAGGTCCGTAGGATGGAATTTAGCCAATTTTTGTTTGCCACCATGCACACTCTAAGGACCTTCAGTTCCACTGCGAGGAAAAAGGCTACTAAGATGAAAATGCAAGATTATGTGGAAGAAAATGAGTATTCCAGACAATACTATAAACCAGAAAAGCTCTGATCCTTGGGACTGTTTTACATTAATCTTGTTAGCAAAACTGTAATGCCCAGCAATCTCTATATTTAGATAGGTTTTCAACTTGGACTAACTGGAAGAAAGACGTTTTGCCTTCTGGTTGATGTTCTGCCTTCTGAGACAATGAAGATATGTACAGAAGCTGGGCTAAGGATCAGGTAAGAAATAGGTTCTTAATTCCTACCAAATTAATCAGAGATGCCCTGCCTTCCCTTCCTCCTTCTCTGACAAAAAAAGTATGTGCAAGCTATCACGAGAGAGCAGTAGAACTGAACCATGCCACTAGCTCAGTTCGGACAGTTTGACAAATAATGGTTAACTCATTTCCCCTCCATGCTCGGTCTGGCCATGTTTTGCACGAATTGCAATCTGAGTTTACAACCACAAGATACCACTCTACCACTCTGGGCAGGAAATATCTTACCACTATGGTGCATGCCTTGGTAACATCCAGATTAGATTCTCTCTACATGGGACTGCCTTTGAAGATTGTCCAAAGTCTATAGCTGATATAGAATGCTGTGGTCAGAATGCTGAATGGGTTGTGTTATGGTACCACATTACTTCAATCTTGTTCCCTGTACACTGGCTCCCAATTTCCTTCCAGCCCCAATTCAAGGTGCTGGAATTGACATTTAAAGCTCTATACAGCTTGGAGTCAACATATCTGAAGGACTGCCACCTTCTATTCAGTGGTGGCGAACCTTTGGCACTCCAGATGTTATGGACTACAATTCCCATCAGCCCCTTCCAGCATGGCCAATTGGCCATGCTGGAAGGGGCTGATGGGAATTGTAGTCCATAACATCTGGAGTGCCAAAGGTTCGCCACCATGGTCTATATGAACCTCCCCTACCTCTCCAGTCAACTCTAAAGGTCCCCATTGTCTAGGACTACATGGGTGATGACTCAACTAAAGGCCTTCTCAGTCATGGTGCTGAAATTTTGAAACCCCCTCCCTAGGGAGGTCCATCTCTCTGTGTGTGTCTCATTGCTTTCCATCAGTGGGTGAAGACTTGTTTTACTAGCCTCCCGCCCTCTTTGTGTGTTTTTATGAGTTTATTATTTATTATTTATTGCATTTGTATACCACCCTCCCCGAAGGCTCATGCTTATATGTCTAGTAGCTCATGCTTATATGTCTAGTAGTGGGAAGTGCTGTTAAGTCACAGCCAACTTACGGAGACCCTGTAGGGCAGTGGTGGCAAACCTTTGGCACTCCAGCTGTTATGGACTACAATTCTCATCAGCCCCTGCCAGCATGGCCATAACAGCTGGAGTGCCAAAGGTTCGCCACCACGGCTGTAGAGTTTTTAAAGCAAGAGACATTCAGAGGTGATTTGCTACTGCCTACCTCTGTGTGGTGACCCTTGACTTTCTTGGTGGTCTCCCATCCAAATACTAATCAGGCCCAACCCTGATTAGCTTCCATGATTTGACAAGGCCAGGCAAACCTGGGCCATCCAGGACAGAGCATACACACATGCGCACATGTACACACTTACACTTATTTTGAATGCTTTTTAATGACTGAATTATTTTAATGTTTGACACACTGGGGACCCTGAATTGGATAAAAAGATGGAACAGAATGCTTTAAGTGAATAAAAAAAATAAAATTCTGGATGCTGATGCTCTACAGAAGTAGAGGCATATGTGAGTTTCTAAATTGTGGCCAGTACAAAACCATGATTTGGTGTGATGTCTCAAAGAAATAATTTTGGCGGTTTCACAACTTATTGGCAACAACAGTAGTTTTCACACAGGTCAAATTCAAAACTGTTACTAGTTCCTCAGGAAATCTCTTGTGTTCAACAAGCTGAGTTATTTTGGGCTATACATATTTGGCAGGAGGAGTTACCTATTGTAACTGCCAACAAGTGGACTAAATTAGAAACACACCTTTTAACCTTGACAGGAAACTGCAGGAGTGAACCACTAACCCCAACCAAACAAAAGCCTCTTCACATATAACACTAGAGAACTCAAGGAAAGATACACAAGATTGAAGTTATAGAGTCTTGTTTTAAGAATTTGAAAATTGCACCAGGCTTTAACTATTGACAGCATCAATGCAAATGTTAACAAATGGACAATAGCATTAGGGTATACCCCCTCCAAGGAGCAGCAGTGGTGTAGTGGTTAAGAGCAGGTGTGCTCTAATCTGGAGGAACCGAGTTTGATTTCCCACTCTGCCGCCTGAGCTGTGGAGGCTTCTCTGGGGAATTCAGATTAGCCTGTGCACTCCAACACACGCCAGCTGGGTGACCTTGGGCTAGTCACAGTTCTTTGGAGCTCTCTCAGCCCCACCCACCTCAAAGGGTGTTTGTTGTGAGGAGGGAAGGGAAAGGAGTTTGTAAGCCTCTTTGATTCTCCTTGCAGGAGAGAAATGGGGGGGATATAAATTCAACTCCTCTTCTTCTTCATTTGATGCACAAACACAGGGTTTTGCTCCTTGAGTATTAGACCTACTTCCTACCTTCACACAAAAGTTTGGAATGGTAATTCAGTGGGAGCAAGTGAGGGAAGAATGTCCCAAACACTTTGATATACAGCTGTGCAATCACCCTATTATACAGATCATCTTTTCCCCTTCCAAAAGTCAACTGAAGTTTACTTAAAAGGAGGGCGACATTACTAAGTGATGAAAATAGCTTCCCGGATGACCTTCTCTCATACTGAGGGGCAGAGTGTTAAAAATTAAACAACAAACAGAACAACTGCCAGATCTTTTTATAGCTGAGCACGACATCCCCGTATAATTCAGGAGGGATGATGTAAAATAGTAATGAGCCATAGCAGCTATTAATCTGAAGATCGCAAGGATTTTTACAGACTGGAGGCAAAGAGGGACAAATTTTAAATTTTGTCCTCAGGTGGTTTTGTCAAGTGCAAGCATGGAGAGTGCCACAATTAGGAATAGTCTGTCAAATGCAAAGGTGGTGTGCATCCATCACAATGCAAAGTTAAGGGAGATGGGGTTTTTCTCTTTCTCTTTTTACAAGCGAACACATAAAAAGCTTCCTGATGAGACCAGATGGCACGATCTTTAAAATTCTACTTTCCTTCAACAAAGTTTGCACAAAGGCAAAAGTGACAATGGCTCCTATCAGCTGCAAACAAGATTTCAAATACACAAACATGTGCCAACGGGGTTTTTTTCATATTGTATACCATGGAAAGATGATTACTCTCTTTAGTATCCCTGGACTTATCTCACAAACTGTGAAGTGGAGCAGATAAAGTCAATGCTACCAATAATTAGTGTCATATAGGATTTACAAACATCCCTTTATATTTCATAACATTATGGAAGACACACTTTGTGTGTTTGACCTAAGATCAAATAGCCTTAGTTTGTTCCAGAGCAAGACATACAGACTGCTGTTCATATTCAAATTTAAGCCATTCTTCAGTGCATCTGTGGACCCCAAAATATTGCAACTCACAGGATTTCTGTGAGGATAACTGGGGGAGCTGCCATGCAACAAAGCCCTCAGTTCTTTGGAGAAATGGTGGGACACAAATGCAGTAAATACAGTCGATCGCATTTTCTTACGTTCTCTGCAGCCCTGAGAGCAGGGCCCAAGCATTGCAGGGGAAAGGGTGGTAAGAAATAAGATGGGTGACCCTTACTGGTGTGCAGCTGGGCTGCCATAGCAGTAGTGAAAAGCGGTGGACTCTAAACTGGAAAACTGGGTTTAATTCCCCACTCGACCACATGAAGCCGGCTGGGTGACCTTGTGTGAGTTGTGGGTCTCTCAGAAATCTCTCAGCCCCACCTACCTTACAAGCTCTCTATTGTGGGAAGAGGAAGAGGAGACTGTTTTAAGCCACTCTTTAAAGGAAGAGAAAAGCAGGATAAGAAAACCAGCTCTTCTTCATCAGTAATGTAAAGTAATTCTATCATTTCAGAAACAAAGCACAATTAATGATGACGGGAAAGGGAGATGGCCTTCTTCAAGTTAATGCCAGGCTTAAAGAAACTGTGTTTGGACTATGCATGGAGGCATGTTCTTTTTGTCTCATCACTCATCACTCAAGAAATCCTAGTCAACTACCCAACGGTTCCTGCTGACAGGCGAAAATAGTGGTGTAACTTCTTAAGGAGAACCAATGATGGGTTAAATTTCTGGTTCTACCAGTATAGATTCACAACGTACGTAAAAAGAATGAAGGACAGATTTTTAATATTTTTCTTCTGGCACACATGGATGAGCCTTTTGTCCTCCCTGACTGGGTGAGGCCCCCTTTTATCCCAGGAAATTTTCAAAGAGATTTTCAGAAAAATCTGCATTTCACCATCCTTTTATTCATCAGACTGTAAAACAATTGAAAGAAACAGAGACTTGGCAAGGTATCAGAAAGCCCCATTTACAAATTAGCTTATTAGGTAATTTCCTAAAATATGTCAGTATCGTGGCTGAAATTGTGTGGCAACATTTACGCAAGCCTTTGTGTGTTCCAATCTCATCCACCACAGCATAGCCTTCATCTCCAGTACACCTACTTCCTACGTCCCTCTGACCATGCCCGAATAAGACACTGGAAAACTCTACATGTGTAGGGATTCCAAACTACTGAATTAAATTAAATGCAATGTCAAGAGAGGCAAAAATGTATTAGATTTTCCCAACTGTAAAAGCTCATGTCATGTTTTAGAAATCCATCTACTCTTCAAACGAGGACAGAAGCTTCCTTAAGCTGTCTGGTGCAGAAGCAGACATATCACTGACCTTTCAGCACCCCTTATCTTCTAGAAGAAGACCAGCTGGCTGGAATTCCAAATGCCCTAAAGCAATGCTGTCTCTTACAATATTCATTTAAGATTTTACATGCAAAGCCTTTAGGGATACAATATTCTCCTCCAACTTTTTAAAAAAGCGACAACTGTGAAATATGAGGCCAGGGTAGGGTGACTTTGCTTCGTGTGCACCTGGAACGTTCAAGATCATACAATATTCAACATGACCATTTAAGGCAAGGTCCTCTCAGGTGAGCCATGCTTCCGTAGTCAGGAGGACAGTTAAAAGAGCTTAAGTGCACAAAACAAGTTGAAGCAGCAGCAACCCCCCTTCCTTTGACAAACACAGATTCTGAAGGAGAGCCACAAATATTTAGACTCAAATCCCCACTGCTCTCTCTAGCGGAAACTGAAAGTGAACCTCACGCTCCCTTAGGGGCTCTGTTCTTCATGTTCAATATACTTGGAGATGGACACAGGATAATAATAATGATAATTAGAATGGATATGCTTTTATGATCTTATCCTTAAGTAATGCAGATCCACTTATTATTTAAAAATAAGAGATAAGGAAAAGATAAAAAAAGAAAACGAAAGAAAAACAAGAAGAAAGACAAAGATAAGGAGGAAGCTGTTTCCAAGAGCTCAGCAGCTCACTCACATTGCTGATTCTGGATTTTTTTTTTTTAAACTAGTGGGTTTAAAATCTAGACCCTTCCAGTCCACCTGTCAAATTTAAGGTCCAATATCCGGGGAGGCGATAGCTGAGAAAAACTTGCTCTCCAGCCAGCAAAAACAGACAATTGTGAAACCTGGCCAATACAACAATATTCTGTATAAAGAAATCTTATGTCCTAGCTGGTCAGGCATTAAGGACCTTTGCCATTAAATACTTGTTTTGCCCTGTGTTCAGATCTCAGAAATAGGAAGGAAGGATGGGATAACCTGATCTCATCAGATTCGAAAGCTAAGCAGATACTCGGAAGAGAAACCTTCAAGAAAAACTCTGAGGGAAGGCAATGCTGAACCACCTCAGTTAAGAGCTTCAGGGTTGTTCTGGCCCTAACATTATAGCTTAAAAAAAAGTTACTGCAATTGCTTACAAGGCTTTCTTCCAACTCATCCTAGCCTGCAAGATAGCTCCTTACCCTGATAGGGCTGACTTGACCACATGGATCTATGCCACAGACACAGTGAGATTAACTACTACAATGCACTGTACATTGGCCTCCCCTCAAAACTTATTTGAAAACTACAGCTGGCACAGAATGTCACAGCTTGACTATTATTGGGAGACAGATGGATCCCATTCCGCAGTCGCTCCACTGGCTGTCCACCAGTTACCGGGTTCAATTTAAAGTATTGGCTATTTCATACAAAGACCATCCTGCCCTTGGACCCTCATGCCTGTAAGACTGTTGTCTTCTTCTGTGCTCTGTCACAGGTTCTGCTCATCTGGCCAGAGCCTTTTGAGAGGGTCAATCTGCAAATGGGCAAAATCAACAACTTATTGTCGAAGGCTTTCACGGCCGGAATCACTAGGGTGTTGTGTGGTTTCCGGGCTATATGGCCGTGTTCTAGCAGCATTCTCTCCTGACGTTTCGCCTGCATCTGTGGCTGGCATCTTCAGGAGAGAATGCTGCTAGAACACGGCCATGCAGCCTAGAAGCCACACAGCACCCAAAAATCAACAACTGCCTGTACTGTGAACCCCATCTTGTAGAATAGTTTGCCTGATGAGGTCAAGGAGGCTTTCATCACCTGGCTTTCTGCAAACTATGCAAAACTGAATTATTCAAGGCCTTTCTACCCAGGCAATAGTATGGGAAAGTACACTTCAAAAATCAGCCAGTGTTGTCTAGTGGTTAAGAGCAGTGGATTCTAATCTGGTGAACTGGATTTGATTCCCTGCGCCTCCATATGAATCCTCCTGGCTGACCTTGGGCTAGTCACAAGGTGTCTGTTGCAGAGAGAGGAAGGGAAGAAGTTTGCAAACTGCTTTGAGACTCCTTAGAGAAAAAGCAGGATATAAAAACCAACTCTTCTCCATCAGTGCCTTCATTACACCCTCTGCCAAGAACAGGCCACACTTCTGAAAATCTGGACTGAATGGATTCCTTATCATCTTTGGCAGGATATGACAGTATGAACATGTTTATGAACACGATTCTCACAGACGACAGGCCCTGAAAGGCCTGTTCCAACTGCTGACAATGCAGTCAAACTACTCAGCCCAGCAGCCACCTTCTAACAGATGTCTGGAGTTAAGCTATGCCCACGAGGAAGAAAATTGCCGTGGCCTGCAGAGCGATGACACGTGTGCAAACAGTCACTTCCACTTGTCCAAATAAATAAATGCCAAGACAAAACGCTCACACGCATGATTGTTTTTGCTGTCGGCATGCATATGACAACAAGCATGACTTTTTGAACTGGACGGATTTTGTGGCAGATCTTATCTTGCCCTGCAGAGAAGGAAGTTCAGCCATGTCACAGCAGGTGGCATGCTGGTCTTCCCTAGCAACTGCCAAAATCCACTGGCTTTAATAGTGACCAACAAACCTGAACAGAAAAAATGCTTACAGTAGGTCCAAACCACTGGAGGCAGAACAAGGATGTTAGGAGGAAAGCTTGTAGGACCAAGGAGGCTGGCCAGGTCCCTTTCTGTAGAGTTATAAGAGCAAGCCAGCTGGATCAGACCAGAGTCCATCTAGTCCAGCTCTCTGCTACTCGCAGTGGCCCACCAGGTGCCTTTGGGAGCTCACATGCAGGTGGTGAAAGCAATGGCCTTCTGCGGCTGTTGCTCCCGAGCACCTGGACTGTTAAGGCATTTGCAATCTCAGATCAAAGAGGATCAAGATAGGTAGCCATAAATCGACTTTTCCTTCATAAATCTGTCCAAGCCCCTTTTAAAGCTATCCAGGTTAGTGGCCATCACCACCTCCTGTGGCAGCATATTCCAAACACCAATCACACGTTGCGTGAAGAAGTGTTTCCTTTTATTAGTCCTAATTCTTCCCCCCAGCATTTTCAATGTATGCCTCCTGTTGTGAGATTATCACTAAAGAAGGAGCTCCCTCTTACTGTGAAGCGTGGGCAATGGAACCATGTGCTTTGCGAGCATCACTTGATGGTTAGAAAAAAATATCAACTTACCAGAACCCTGTCTCCCATTTTGAGCTCCCTTTCTCCTTTCTTCAGCGAGCCAGCTTCAGAAAGATTAGATATAGATTCACTTGCCGTTCTGGAAAGATTACTAATTTGAGAAACCGGGTGCTCCTTAGCAGCAGCAGGAGGAGAGGCTTTGTGGGGAATTCCTGCCGGTGGGAGGTGGGCTGCCACTGAGGGTGAAGACACAAGGCTGGCTGCTGACATAGAAGTTGGCGAAGTGGCTCTAGAAGCATGCGATGCCTGCGTACCGTTGGCTTCATCCTCCGCCACCACTTTCCTTGTTAGCTTAGATGGTCTCGTGAAGATTCCCCTTAAGGGCTCACACTGGAAATAGCGAACTCCAGCCACAGAGCCGTCGTTCTTGCCTATTGATTCATCCAACACAATCCCTGCCCATTGTCCTGGAGCAAACTGTGTCTCTCCCAAGAACTGAATAAAGCCAGGCTTATTCCCATTGACCCAAACACGTTCTCCAATTCGGAAGTCATCCACAAACTCTTCCGGTGCTTCTGACGTAGGTGCGCTTGATACCTTCTCGCTGGCTGATGCCTTTTCTGAAGGAGCTGGGATCAAATGCAGACAAGTGTGTGTTAATTTTGCAGCAGGACAGGTTACAGAAAACATAAAAAAAGAAACATACTATTTTTAAAAAAGTTTTAATGCAGTCAGATCCTTGGAAACCTGTAGAAAGGCAGGATATAAATATGTAAAATAAGAACTAGATTATGCTCACAGGGACATGTGAAGTCACATGTCCCCGGGTGCATGCCAGCTGGTTTCATGGGGAGGGCAGAGAATCGCCCCCCATGCCCCTCCCTTTGGTCCTGGCCGGCCAGGCTGCTCCTTCGGCCAGCTCCACCAAAGTGACCCAAGGCCACCGGCTAAGGTAATTGGGGCGGGGGGGGGGGTGAGCGCAGGGGGAGTGCGGGGTGTGTGTGTGCCCAGAGCAGGTGCTGCCCCGGGCGCCATTTCCCCCTCCCCACCTCTGATTATGGTGCAATGCAAAAGAGGCCAAGTTCCCCTGCTTTCCCCTCCTTCCCACTATCCACCCACCTAGGGGAATTTATCCTGCCTTCATGGTAGTGTGTGTTGGATATAACATGTAGAACAGGGGTCTGCAACCTGTGGCTCTCCAGATGTTCATGGACTACAATTTCCATCAGCCCCTGCCAGCATAGCCATGCTGGCAGGGCCTGATGGGAATTGTAGTCTATGAACATCTGGAGAGCCACAGGTTGCAGACCCCAGATGTAGAAAGAATCAGCATTCTTAACAAATCAACACATACTGGACTTTTAATTGGCTGATTACTGTGCCACCTACCCCCCACCCCAGGATCTGTTAGCGAAGAGAAAAGGTTTTGACACTCCAGATACCACTCTCATTCTTTCTGCTTTTATTAAAAAGCATCTTTAGATTCTCTCCCCACCTGAAGTGCCTATCAGAAATTATGCCTCCATTAGAAATGTCTGCAGCACTGGGAGGATACACAGAGCCTTTTATCTTAAGAAGTTAAACTCTTCCTTACCAGCAGCGACAGATGCCGCTGACTTCAGAATTGCAATTCCAGGCTTGCTGATCTTGGTGGGAGCCTTAAGCCCACTTGGTTTTAACGTACTCATCTTTTTCTTTCGCTGTCGGTGCTTTATCCCTTCTGACTGCAGTAACTATCTCTTCCCGCACATGGATGCAGTGTGGTCTTCTATGCTGCTTGCCTTTGGGTTAAACCTATACACATATAGGTTTGACATACATATGAGGGGAGGAGAGAGAGAAAAAGACAAATAAGGTTTTCTAGTTAAAAGGTTTGCAAAGAAACTTCTATGCATAAACCCAAAGCAACAACAAAGGAATATTTTCAGGGTGAAGCTGTTAATTCCCCTATGCTGGAAGCCACGTGGGAATTAAAAATATCTCAACTTCTGGAAACTTAAAATGTCTGGACTATCCAGTACTTTAAAAACAGGCTGTTGTTTCTGTATCGAGTTTTCAGAGAAAGACTATTTTGAGAACAGAAATCAAAGGCTTATACGGCTTTACCAACATCTCCACGGCGGGAAAAAATAAACTATTTGAGGCATTTAGGCAATTCTAGGTATTTGTGAAGTGATGCAACACTGTGGAGCAATACAAACAATTTCGCAAGGGAACAACCTTTAAAAAACAAAAAAGACCACATAGGATGCCTGAAGAATCAGAAATTTGATCTTAACACACTTAACTCAATGGCTCAGCAGAGCCTTATGACACCCATCTTTGCAGCGCTAGAATTCCTAGCTGAAGTTTGTGAGACGTGTTAGCCCACTACGCAGTCCCCCTAGAGTGCCCCAGTCCCATTCCTTTGCAGCCAGAGTGAGCAAAGAGTCCTTCCTCCTCAGTTACTGGGAAAAGAGCATAGCTTTCATTTAGAGAACTCATACGGGCTTTTCAAATGAAGCCACGGGACAAGGCTGTTTTCCCAAAGCAATTTTAATTAAGCATTTGTCACTTAGGGATCAGAGTTCCTTTCCTTGAATGGCTACAAGAAAGAAATGGGCTGTTTTTATTGGAACATGCTGGTCTGTGTCTAATGTACCTCTGGCTGTTTACAAAGAAATGACTTAAATCAAAATATACTTTAAACACCCAGCACCTGAGTTTCAACAGGCTGGGTAAGTAAAATGATTAAGTTAATGCAAGCAAAACAGCAACCCAGCTTGCTCAACTGTTTCTCAGAACTGGATATACAGGTTATGGAAAGAAGATCTTGGCTGTCTGTCCGCACAGCATGCTGGCACCAGCACAAGCTTGTGCCCACGCAGCATTTAGATCATCCACTTGACTGCCAGCAGCACCCAGGCCTGGCACAGAAGCTGAAGAGTTACAGGAGGACAGAATGCTCCTCTACAAGAACGACGATTAAACAAAGTTGAAGGCAGCTCATGCTGCAAGCTGAAAACTCTTTTGCTGCAGGAAAAGAAACCTGGGCAGCCTCATTCTTAGCTTTCCCATTGGGGTGAGGTCTGAGAATTAAGACAAAACGAAGCCTCAGCAGAAACTCGAATAGGCTTGCAACATAGATATGGAGAAAAGCACCAGGAAGGAAAGGAAGATTCCAAGTTAAGTGGAGCAGGTAATCCAAGGTCTGCTCCCCGTGGAGGCAAGAACTAAACTGAGGAAATGGGGGTGGTTCCACCCAACAGGAAGATGGGGGGGAGAAGTTTATTTCCTGCCTCCCTGATGGGACAGTGGGAACCACCCATGAGATGTCCTCCAGCCCAGGGGAGAATTGGGCAGCCTCATATTTAGCTTTTCCATTGGGGTGAGGTCTACGGATTAAGACAAAACAAAGCCTCAGCAGATATTTGAATTTTTAAAAAGAAGCCTGGCTATCAAACCCAGCAAGACTTTGTAGACTTCTGTTTTACACATGCCAGGATTCTAAGTGGTTAAATACTTCCATAGCAACTGTTTTCAATATGCATGACTGGCGTTTTTCAAACAGAAATAAAGAGATATGCTGGACCATCTATCAAATACGTCATGCAGCAAAGGTGAGTAAAAGACTAGGAAAGCTGTGACAAAGGAAAAACTGGCTAGGGCTCAAAATGCTCAGGAAGTATGGTGGAGGAATGGCCCTTCTCAAGTGGCCACTGGGCGCAGCCACTCAGTGTGGGGCTAAAAGAAGCTTTTCTCCTTCCTGCACAAACTATTCCCTGGAATTTCACAGGCACTTTAAAGCCACCATTCATTTTAGTCTAATGCCACTGGTGTAAATCCCTTGAGCTGAAACACCCACTGAAACCCTTCAGATGATTATTTCAGCAGATTAACCACAAGAGTTGGTTATGGGGGCAGGAAACTGGCCAAAGCATTCTGCTCGCTATAAAATCAGCCACAGCCAACAAGGATTGATTAGAAAGTACTCTGAAAGGTATAATTATGCTCTAGTCACAAGGACAATGCAAGCACATGACCAGTTAGCGGTTAAAACCAGCCAGATTTACTGTACTCAAGACCAACCAAAGAATTTAAGTGACATTAGAGGCACTAACAGATGCAGAGTACAGTCAAAGAAATTACATTTAGAGACCCTCTTAAATGCTGTTAGAGAGAGAGAGAGAGAAATAGTGGCTCCTTCAATCTGTCTTCAATTCCAAGATCAGTTGCTCTGCAATGCAAAATGCATGAAACAGTTTTACTTTAAATGCAGAGTTTAAATCAGCTAAATATCATTACCTAAATGATCCAGATAATTCCAAAAGCACAACAGCGACTTTGTTTGACCAGGTCAAAGGTACATTTATTCTATGTGATGCACAACTGTCAATTCTACATGCAAAGACATCAACAATGAATAATTCCAACTTTATGTTTACTTGTACCGAATTTTTGGAAATTTAAAGTTTAGGAATATCCTCCATGTACTTTGATCATTGTTGTGAATGTGTCACAGAAACAGAGGGGAATCCAGGTATGATCCTACCCTAAAATTTAACTTTTGATACCATATCTCATCTATTTCACCTTCTCGTCTACCTTGTGAGCCATGTACAGATTATCATGCATCAAAAAAAAAATTAACCAATGCTCTAGGCTAGAAATGTTTCAAATGAAAATGTTTAAGACATTTATCTGAATTCCAAGTCAAGGCTTTCAACATGAAAGGCAAAACAAGATCAATACACACAAACTTCCAGCAATAAAATATAGCAGTATAAAATCATCAGTAAAACAAACAGCGCAAGTTTCCTCGAATACACTCAAGAAGCATTAGTTAATCTCTCCCACCACTCAAAACAGCAAAACGGAAGCTCTACCACCCATCCACAAGACTGTTCTGAAATTGATGATGACACTCTGGCTGACTAACTTCAAATAATCTTCTGGACATCTCTCAAGTATAAACACTGATCCACCTCTTTTGTCCGTGTGTGTGCGCGTGCAAGTGAATAGGTTTGCTCAGCCTCAGAGTTCTTTTAAACAGAAATCTGAAATAACCATCACTTGGACTTGAGCTAGTTGTAAAATTGCTAGTTTTGAGGGGCTTCTGTGGCTGTTGGATCTTTTTGAAGTTCGCTTAGCGGTCAGGCACACATGACTTCATCTTCAAGCTATTTATATCCCAATTTCCCCCAAAGCAGCTTCCAGTGTTGCCCTCCAGCTAGTTCTCACAACAAACCTGTGGGATAGATTTAGGCTGAAAGAAAGTGAGTGGCCCAAGGTCACCAGTGAGCTTCCAAGGCAGGCTAGGGGAACTGCCCTGCATCTCCCAAATCCTAGGCAAGCACTCCAATCCGTACACCACATAAAATGTATGTTATGGGTGAATTCTAAACCACTGCTCATGTGTCTGCAAGAGGAAGAGCTAATCTGGATTTGCCTTAACTTTGGTCATACAATGCTCCAGTCCATGGCATAAATAAAACTAGCCTTGGCAGGAAACACCAACTGCGTGCAATAAGGCTCCTGCAGATTCCACCAGGATGCTCAAACCAGTGATGTCAATTGGCCAAATATGGAAACATTCAAGTAAAATTATACTCCCTTGGTATAGTGTAGAGAGCAGTATTCAAAAGCAGCACTGAAGCTGCAGAATATTCTTATGCAAAGGTTGGGCATTAAATCTTACATTTACAAGTGACACTTAAATTAAATCCAGAACCCTCGAGCCCTTCGGGGATGAGGCGGCCTATAAGTTTAATAAATAATAATAATAATAACAACACAGTACCAGGATACTAAATGAGGTACGTAAGAAAACATTCCAAAGAACAATACATTTAGTTCTGCTTCTGAGAGGAAAAAAAACAGCAAAATAAGACACTGGGGTGACAACAAACAGGAAAAGCGGTTACTTTCAGGACATCATCATTAGCTGAAAAGTTACGATTACCAAGCACATCTACCTTAAGACAATGTTTTGCAGTTGCAACATCTTGCCTGTATGTGTAAAAATAGCAAAATAGGAGAGATTACTGAAAAGCTGGCTGCTCTGGAAGTCACTTACCCAAGCAAGAGACAAGAGGCTTCTGTCTTTTCAACAACTGTTAAGCACAACACTAATGCAGAGGCCGGCATCCAAGGGATCAGACCTTTGAGTGGCTTGCAGCCTGAAATTCCCTCCGCCTGTGCTCTTTTACTAACAATACTGGAATGCACAGTAGGCCTTGGGAGGGCGTGGACCCCCTCCCCCGCTTTTGTATTATGACTTCATTAGCTCTGACCTCACAGCCAAGCATTCAGGAATGCCTGCCAGAAGTGAGAATGACTCTTGGAATACCACGGTAAGCCAGCGAGAGCAGGCATGGGAGTTTTCTCAACTCTTACCCTTCTAAAATACACACACACAAAAAGCACTAGGCCAAACAACACTAGCTTGGTTACCTCTTTATCAGAAGAACCACCATTAAGCTGATCGTATTAGTTATATGCATACTGTATATTCTGTGTAGCACCAATGCGCACGGTGCTTTACGGAGCAACCCAATCACTCCCTGCTACAAAAGAGTTTGCCATCTAACTGTAACTATGGGGAAAGACTATATAGAACCCACTGGACCCCTTCTTGGAGCCCACCAAGCAGAGGTGAGATCCAACCGGTTCTCACCACTTCTTTAGAAGTGGTTACTAATTTTTTCTGTAGAGAAGGGGTTACTAAAGCAACCTCCCTGCCCAATAGGGACTGGAGGTATGCGTGTGCGGCGGCGCCACTGTTTGAATCCCACCACCATTGGAATCTGTTATTAAAATTTTTGGATCCCACCACTACCACCAAGTGTTTTAAAAACTGGGTGGGGCCAGGTGGGTCTTTTGCCCAGGAGGACTTCTGATTTCTCCACTGAAGACCTGATTAGTTATACCGACTAAAACGATGTTGTTTCAGTGGCAGTTGCCACCACAGTGTTTATTTTATTCTCTCTCACTTCCATTTCCAAGGGTATTTTAATTACCCCTTTTCTCCCCTGTATATGGGCATCCTCTGGGTGTGTGTGTGTGGCTCCACCTCTTATGGCAGCCATTTTGGGGTTTTACCCACCATCCTGTGCCAGAGTTCCAAAAGGGACCACAGGCTCAATAGTGTTGGGGACCCCTGCTATAAAAGGAGAAAAGGGCATCAACAACTGTCATTGTGAAACACATTTAAACACAACTATATGTAGTTAGGTTCAGGTTTACAGCTTGAAAACGAGAACTGGGATTGAGCCAACACCTTAATTAAAAAAAAACCTGGGTTTTGAAGAAGAGAGGCAGTGAGATATGGGATACCATGCAGGTTGTCCCAAGCATAAGATATAGCCAGACAGACTAGGTGAGATTGATGACAGGAGGAGGAAATGTCCAGGTAGAGCAAAAGCTAATGGCAGGCATACATAGAGATGAAGGGTCAAAGATCCATGGCCACCATGGGCCACATCAGGAGAGGGAAAACTGTACCAGCCTCCAATTCCCGACCCCTTTAGTTCAAAAAGGATAATACTTCTCCCTTCGAAACCACTGAACAAATCTGCCCAAAGATCCCAGGTTGGCACCAGGAAAAACACTCAGTGGGCTGACAATTATGTCAATTAAACAAACATGGAAAGAGCAAAGGACTCTGATGATCCAGGCAACCTAGGTTAAAATGCCAGTTTACTCAAAGCCCAGAAAGTTTTGGCTTCTGGGCTCTAAAACAGGGGATAAAGACGGATCTGCCTTCGGATAAAAACTGAGAACTTAAATATGGTATCTACTGGGGAAGCCCAGCTGATGATCTATATATGGCTCTATCCCTCGCCATGGGATGAATGAGATTAATGGGTGAAGGTTATCCAAGGGAAGAGAACTATTTTGTTCCTTTCTAATCTTGTACACAGAAAGGAAGAACAATCAGTGCTTCTCCCATAAGATCTGCAAACATTTAATAAATCCAAGTGCGCACGTCCTTGCTCCGTTTCCATTTGACTAGGCACAGCTTAGCACTTTGCTGCCAAAGGACGATGACTAATTGACAGCATTACAAGCCTGTTCAAGAAAGGAACAAAGTTACTTGTCTTCCCATCCAGTACATGCACACTTCTCATGCCGACTTGCCTCCTTCTCAACAGATGAGCAACTAGGTTGTCATGCAGCACTACTTCATAGCATTGCATCACCAACATGTTACTTTTGTGCTGAAAAGCATCCCATTTTTTCCCCTAGCAACCTTATGGGGTTACATTTGCTTGTGCACAGACAGCTCTTGAAACCCATCTGGAAACAGAACGATAATCCTCCAGTAGACAGGAAGCTCAGATGTTCTAATATTGTGTTTCTTGGCTTAAGTTGCTCATTCATATTTTAATCCTGTTTTCTGCAGTCAGGGGTTAGGTATCTGCTGTGTCATCTGTCTTCTTCAACAAAGGCATCAGGTCAAGCCATAGCAACAAGACCCACTTTACCTTTAAGCTTCTACCAAATGCTTCATTCAAACCATTCCATTAAGGGTTAATGGCTCAATAAAGCTGCAATCCTAATTCGAAAGATCAACTGATGCAAGTACCACATACCAGGCCGTAAATTCACGACAAATCCTACTGGGATACAATCTACCTACAGGGCATTTTCCTTGCAGAAACTGTTCATTTCCAGATTACATGGAGGTCAGGTCCCTTTAAGACCGATTTTACCAATCAAGGTCCCTAAAAAGACAGAGATATTCCCCAGCTTCCATTCGTTTGGTTTCTGCAGCTATAAAGTGAGTACATGATATAAGTATTTCTGGTTCCAGGAACAAACCAGATACAGGGAGGCCAACTGCCTACCTCTTGTAGAGAATGCATTAATTGTAATACATGAGCTCCCAAGGAAAGTAGCTGATTTATTTAGCCTAGTATTGTTTTATTCATGGTGGCAGCTCTTCCAAACCCTGGGCAGAGGTCTCTTCCAGCTTTGCCACTCAAGTTTATTTTAACTATAGGTGCCAAGAAATTAAACGTGAGACTTTCTGCACATGCTCTGCCACTAAACACGAGATCAAAATAAGCCGGAATTAAGATCAGAATGTGTCATTTTTAAAGCTCCAACTGTCTTCAACATCATGAATTCCATGGCTTTGGCTGCTTTCCAGATGCAAGAACCTCTCATCTATTGCTAAGACTACAACTCATTATATAAACCACACCACAAGTTTATAATTTACACATAACACCTGAAACTAATCATATGTGGAACCAAGATGACAAAGACAATAATCCTACTTTTATCTACCCAAACATACTCTTGTAAGTGGAGACAATAAATGGAGAATTAAATTGCAACTGTACAGTGCCACAAAAATGAATTTTCAGTTTACGGAGTTTCTGTCTGATAAAGAGAGGGTGCACATGTGTAAAGAGAGATTTTTGAGTCAACACAGACACAGCCCACTGTGTTTCCCTGTACACCTCAGTGTCAAAGGGCATTTGCTCTTTGGCTGAATCAAAGGTAGACACGTATGATTATTTTCAAACGATTAATACCAGGAATCCACACACACTCTAAATTCCTGTGTAGTGTCATGTATCCTACCACATAATCCAGCAAAATTTGAAGCTGTCCTCCAATTTACGTGGCTTTTCCACTGGATAGCAAACCACTTAAGCAGAAAGGAGATTCCTTACACTAGAGAAAGCCTTCAATCTTTGCTGAGCAGTCATGTGTGAGTCAGTATTTCAAAACTGACCTCTTCAGCTTATGGTGCTTTTCAGCAACGTAGAAAGTTGTAAAACACAACTTCAGTATTGAAAAATAACTTCAGTATGGTAGGAATGGCTGTATCTAAAACAATGCTCCCATTCTTAAGCACTGCAGACTCCAAATGCAGGGCTGGTCATATGTGGCCACGAGAATTTCTCCTAATGCAAGCCCCATGGAAACAAACAGCACATTCACTGCAATGATATCGTTCATCTCTGTTTATTACAAGGACCCAAGCAGGATACGTTCTCAGTTGATGGCCACAGTGTTCTATATCCATACTCTGATCCAGTTCTCATGCTCCACTTTGGCCTATTCAGTGACTCTGACTCAGAATGTCTAGGGGAGGAGCAAAGGTTGGTGACTGAGGAGCACCAGAGGGACCAGGAAGGGCCCTGCACTACAGAGCCACCTGCAGGTTACCCCTTCTCAGCATCCTCCTCAGCACCCTGCTGGAGCTTGTGAAGGAAACCTCGCCACCAGCCCCAAAATAGTCACCAGGCCTCTGCCGTGCAGAACTCAAACCTGGCCCTGTAGTGCCCCAGGACCCTCTCCAAATCTGCAGGAATGCCTACGCCAAAATGGCACAGAAGAAGTGAAGCAGCAGGTGGGCTCCATGCAACCTCACAGTACAGCTAGAGTAGTGCTCAGAGGGTGATTCCTTGCAGCATCCTGGCTGGTACACACAGCCAGCTCAGGAACTCAGTAATGTGGCTGGGCCAAGTTACCTCCCAGTCAACTTAAGCCATGCCTGGGAAGACAGTCTTGCTGGATCAACCAGCTCACAAGTCCATAATTCTTGCCTGCTAGATCCAGTGCCAAATCCTGCCTCTTCCTGCACCCCAAGCTCTGCTCAGTGATCATCTGCAGGGTAAGTCCTGGTCCTTAAGGAGGCCAGTGGGAGCCTGAGGCTGGAACATCAATTAAGGAGATACATGTACACAAGGAACGCCTCTGTGCATATATTGGCTTCCAGATCAGGAACCATATAAATAAATCATGATCCAAATCTGTATCTAAGTGTGCATGCTATCTAACCAAACTTAACTGCCTTTAATAAAAAGGGTTCAGATTCTGGCACAACCAACATGTTTACATGCATTTGTAAAATGGGAATCCACCTTTTGTGGACATATGTAACACAGTATGTAATAGACTTCCCTCTGTGATATACCTCTGAAGATGCCAGCCACAGATGCAGATGAAACGTTAGGAACAAGATCCACCAGATCACAGCCACACAGCCCGGAAAACCCACCACAATCATTTGTAAACATTCTCTTTTACTTGAATAAGATTCTCAAGTCATACTTATCACATTTTGGCAGCATCCTTCCTCAGAAGATGGCTTCCTCAGTAATAGAGAATAATATCCTTTGTTTGGGATAAGCAAAACCTCCTTCTCCAAAATTCTGAGCACTGGCAATTCCTCCCAAACGAGAAAAATGCTAGCTACCAAGGTGACCCCCCCCCCCCGTCCCCTCCCCAAGTCCCAAGCAACAACTGGGAGCTCCGTCAACTCTGGTAAAACCAGGAACAAAGGCACTCCCATGCATTTTCCGCTGGAGCACTCAAAGGGGCTGGTATTGCTTTTGCAAAGGGGAATTCACCCCCAGCCATCCGTGGAGATAATCAAGGTATGCTGGAACTGAAATAACTGTGATTTACTAGGTATGAGTATAGTTAGGGTTTCTTTCCCTTTGCAGAGTTAGCAGAACATTCCATATTTTCCTCTTCTATCTCTGGATTTTTAAGCAGTCCTTTCGCATCTTCTCCCTTTCGCTTTTCCCAATAAAATCCCTTCGCAGAACAAGAGTGTTATCCCTTGCTTTTCTTTCAGTATTTTTGCAAAAGTTGCAAACAAAAAATAGACCTATTAAGAAAGTATTTCTATGGTGGAGGGTCAGAAAGTACCTTTACCACTCCATCTGAAGTGTCTGGGGAGTTATGACACCATGCAAAAGTATTTATGGCACTCGAGAAAGCAAAAGAAAGAGCCCTGACGAAAGTTACCATTTTAGTTCCTTGTCTATTTACAGTAGCATGTAAATTTATTCCAACGGTCTCCACAGCAACAAGACTATGAAAACAGTTCTAACTTCAGACAAAACCTAACTGGTTGGGTACTGTTCCTGCTTTAACAGCAAAACAAAATATATATATACCTGGAAGGACATCTTCAGAATCTGGATGATTCAACCTTTTCTGGATCTATTGGAGACACAGGTTTGACTATTTATAGCAAGGTTCAACTCTGAAATGCATCACAAAGCCTTCTCTTCCCCTGTAGTGCCCTACAAACAGTTTTGTGGACAGTAACACCCCATCATGATATGTTGTCCACCCCACCCCCACACCAACAGTCCCTATGTATCAGAAATGGCCACCATTTTCTGGTATGCTTTGCAGGTAAATTAGTGTTCATGTTTGGCCCCTAATTTTGCCTTTTAGGGGTGCTTTGCTAAAATTTCATTAGGGAGAGCTGCAAGGAATATGATTCTTCCGCTTTAAGCTTCCTCCCTAGGACTACTGGGGTAAATGTATTTATGGACTAGGACTGCTAACCACCAGGCGTAGCCTCACAATCTTAGGAATTATGACCTAACTCCAGACTGCAGATATCAGTTCCACTGGAGAAAATGGCTATAAGGCAGAGATGTCCAACTCTGGTGCTTCAGATGTTCATGGACTACACTTCCCATCAGCCCCTGCTGGCATGGCCAATTGGCCATGCCAGCAGGGGCTGATGGGAATTGTAGTCCATGAACATCTGAAGCGCCAGAGTTGGACACCCCTGCTCTAAGGCATTCTACTCTGTTGAAGTTCCTCCCAAAACCCTACCTTCTCCAGGCTCCACCACCAAATCTCCTGGAATTTCCCAGCCCAGAGTTGGCAACCCTAACTATGGACCACCAATGCCTTCTGACTACTCAGGCGCACAAATGTAAATGAACACGGAAGAAACATACGGTTGACAGCCTGACATTTCACAGAGAAAGAACATGACTATATGATAAGTAGCCTAACCTTGAAGTTAAAAGTTTGGTTGAAATATGGATAAAAAGTTTGGCCAAAGAATTATTTTTAAAGCTTTTCTGCTCATCCAAAGTGAACGACCCATTTCCCAACGCTCCCATGAGCCATCTCCATAGCAGAATGGCAGTTTCAGAAAATTCAACAATTGATGTTGGCTCCAGTTTGGTTTTTTTTTTAAAAAAACCAAAACTAAATAATGGCATGACTAAACTATTTTGAACCAAATACAGAAATTGATTATGGGCCTGTGAATAGCTAGAGAAGGCTAACTTTGGGTCTATGAGTAATCTGTGCACTGTATCAAAAGAGTTCCTGGCAAACTGAGAAAGTTCCTACATTTAACTAACAAGGAGGCAAAGAACAGATATTTTTAAAAGTCAACAGTTTGCAAAAAGTAATGTATGAACTCTTAACACTTCAATTCAATTTACTTGTGCATATTTATTGCTTATCAGAACAATACATATTGTCTGCAACATCTACAGATGCTATAACATATTTGTTTATTACCCTTGGACATCAGGCTTCCTCCAAAGAGCTAAGCCAGCTGGTATTTAATTCCATAATAGATCTTTGATAGCTAAAAGCAAGTAACTTGCCCAAGATCACCTACTGAGCTTCATGAAACATCAGGAAAACATCAGAAAAAACTTTCTGACAGTACGGGCTGTTCGACAGTGGAATGTACAACCTCAGAGTGTGGTGAAGTCTCCTTCTTTGGAGGTTTTTAAACAGAGGTTCGATGGCCATCTGTCAGGAGTGCTTTGATTGTATGTTCCTGCATTGCAAGGGGTTGGACTTGATGGCCCTTGGGGTCACTTCCAATTCTGTGATTCTATGGGAGGCTGGAAACTAGAACCAAAGTTCTATCCAACGTTCTAGTCTCTTCTCAGAATCTACAAATGTAGTTCAATTAGGATCTTTCGCCACTAGAGTCCCAACAGGGATGGAGAAACAGCAGAAAAATACTTCCAACTGGTGTTCTTCATCTTTGTGATTTCTTTCTGCTCTGCTCCCTTCAGTTGAAACCTGGATATAACCAGCATGAAGAATGGGTCTTATTCTAATGCTAAAGATTGGTGGTGCACACTTAACTGCCCTAGCAGCTCAAAATATTCCTCAGGAAAGCTGAGATCACCCACCAATGTGTTATTTAAACACACTTCATTTAAATGCCAGAAAAAAATTATTCAGCTGAGGAAGCTGGAAACATGTTAAGAAGAAGAAGAAGAGTTTGGATTTATATCCCCCCTTTCTCTCCTGCAGGAGACTCAAAGGGGCTTACAATCTCCTTGCCCTTCCCCCCTCACAACAAACACCCTGTGAGGTAGGTGGGGAGAGAGAGCTCCAAGAAGCTGTGACTAGCCCAAGGTCACCCAGCCGGTGTGTGTGGGAGTGTACAGGCTAATCTGAATTCCCCAGATAACCCTCCACAGCTCAGGCGGCAGAGCTGGGAATCAAACCCGGTTCTCCAGATTAGATACACGAGCTCTTAACCTCCTACACCACTGCTGCTCCCAAGGATATAAGGAAATACGTTCATGCAAATATTCCCCACTGCAATGCCAAAGATATAAAAACAAAGGCAGGTAATATCTTGCGTGCTGGAGGATTTCCTTTTTATTCTAACAATACTGATAAGAATTTAAACCAGGGTTTTAAAGAGGGAGTTACCAGGACAAGAGAGAAGAAAGAAAGCAGTGAACTTTGATGACAGGAAGAAGGTGGAGGACAGCCTAGCACAGCTGCTGATCGCAAAGGATGATGGATCAGGGATGCTTCAGCAAGGCATCACAACATTCTTATGTAAGAGTATGGAGTATGGAGTACCACTTGACACCAGTTAATTGTGCCTTTAGCTGTTGACAGATCTTAAGCATGCAATCCTGTACATTTCACAAGCATCAATGGACCACAGAGACTGGGAACATTTGGCGGGGGGAAAGGCAGACCACATAACATTGAAGCAGTCTACTATTGCATACAGTGCGAAGAGACAACATAACTTAGTTGCTTTTGAGGTTCTTTTTCTTGTTTGCGGGATGAAGAACAACAAAGGAAAGAATCTGAGTCATGACAGAGGAATGGCCATTCCCACTGTTTTGCCATTTAACATGCTGATATCATTAGGAGTTACAAGACCTGCTTTACCACTGATTGGGAAATGCAATGAATCACCAACATTTCTGGAATGGGGTGAAGAACAGAACTCTATGCATGGCTGCTCAGAGGTAGGCCCATGTGTCAATGCTTAGTCGACCTGTCACTTGAGATACTGCGGGCTCTATTCATGCAAGCTTGATGTGGCATGTCTTCATTTAAAAACTAGGGCCTGAATACATTTGAAAGAGCTCTGCTCATGCAAATACGAGTAGAAAATATACTGTAGCATAGGGATTGTACTGTGAGGAAAGAGGAAAGGACAAATCAAACCTCTTCCACTGAACACAGCTGTGATTAAATTAATTGCATGCAGGAGATAAAACACAGAATTAATTTAGTTACATTAAGCCTACGCACCTGAGGACAGAAAGGAGCAGGCTAACTTTATACCCTATTTCAGAATATCAAATAAGCATCAGTTCAGAATACCACACAACTCTTTGCCAGATCTGACAACCAGGTATTTTACGAAACCTAAATCCAATCACTCTCATCCTCTTTCCCAATGTATTTATTCAGCTGGGTTAAGCATGACCAAACGCAAGCTGGAACTGAAGAGCTAGCAGTAACTAAGATAGGCTTTAAGCACAGGCACGTCCAAACAAAAGCTTGCCCTGATCACGAGGGCTGGGTAGGGACCAACACATTCATCAGAGATTCCTTGAATACCATATTTATTCTCTTAACTCCATACCTAATGAGCAATTGAACTGGTAAGTTTCATTCAAGTGCAAAAGACCCTCCTCCATTTTAAAAATGAAAGTGTTGTTATAAATATTAAGGGTTTTTCCCCTCCCCCCCAAAGTAATAGCAACAGGGGTGAACTTGCCACTACTTTCCAAGGTTCAGGAAAATATGATGAACACAAGAAATCCTTTTCTACAGCAGAAGCATATGATTTAAAAGAAATTAAGCCTAGGCTCTTACTGAAATTTTCCATTGTCTGTAAGATCAGTTCTGAAACATGCACGTAGCCACTTATCTGACAGCAATAAAGCATAGATTACAGTAATGATGTTATTATAAAATGTAAAGGTAGTCCCTTGAGCAAGAACTAGGAAGTCATTACTGACCCATAGAGTAATGTCATATCCTGATGTTTATTAGGGAGACTATGTTTACAGGGAAGTTTGCCATTGCTTTCCCCAGTCACCCCCTGCAAGCTGGGTACCCATTTTTCCAAGTTTTACTTTCTACACTTTGGTTCCAGAAGATACATATCCTTTCAAAGCCACAATAACACTAAAGCACCATGGAAACACCTTTTCTCAAACACATAATTTCAGCCAGAACCTGAACTTTATCACAATTTATTCAATCATAAACCTTTCCGCTTGGAGAAAAGGAATTATCCCAATTTAGTGATAAAGGCACGAACAGGCTTGCTTGCAAAATCTACACCAATAACACAGAAGGTATGCCAATGTTTTAGTTTGAACCCCCAGGCAACGGAGTAGCTTCTAATACAGACATCAGACATGAAGAGGCCTCCTGATTTACCTCCCTACCTACTTATTCAACTCCGTGACGCACTACATGCTCTTTACATACACGCTGCCTACGCCCAGCATAAGAACAATCTCTTAAAATGAAACTGAAAATCCAAAAAAGTCAACTGTGACTAAGAAGTGCATTAAGTGGTCACGGAATAATACAAAAATACACCCTGGCAGCGTGGACGCCCTCCATCTTGCAATAAAAGGTACACATAATTCAGGATTCTTTAGCTTGAAAAACTCAAAGAGATTTTCGACAGCTCTGCAAGAACATCCCTAATCTCTTAATGCTCGTGGTAGGAAGTCATGATTTCTTCTGCTCCTTGTGGCCAACAGTGTTCCCGCCCACTGCTGATGTCATGCAGCAGACTGCACACCAGTTGACTGCTGCATCTCTCCACCCAGTTCAAACAGCACTGCCTCAGCTGATAAGTGCTTTTGTGCCAGAAGGCGGTAAGCAGAGAAACACCTTTGTTTATACCCCATAGCGGTCTGGATACGGCACTCCGAGCTACTCCCTGGCCATGAGGACAGCTGCAGTCTCTGGGTGCCTGTGCAGAACCGCTGCCAGCAAACTGGTTGCTGTCACCCTAGGCAATGTCACATCACATGACTTAGCACAGTCTGGGTGACTCAATTAGCTGGCAGATTTTCTTGGTCCTCCACCTCCTCCAGTGACCCTCTTCCTCCCTCAACCTGGCAGACCATGAGGAGAGAAACACTTAGCCTGGGAAACCCTTTCCCCCAAAAAATTCCTTCAGTCCCCTTCCATGAAGAATGAGGATTGGATCGTCACCCTAGTCCAAAGTAGCGGGGTGGGTGTGGGCTTCAGTGTTTCTGTACTAGACTAATCTAGACTGATCTTGTCTGCTCAGGCACACAGGGACCCCCGATCAGCCCTTCCAGACTTTTATCCCAATTGCCACAGACAGCAAAATGCAGCAGGAGAGTCATGGGTATGCCTCTACAAACACAAGAGTCTCACTCAAACTGGAGATCCCTCAAAAATTTCCTACGAAATACAAACCCCCCCTCCCCAAGGAACTCCATTCACTCCGTCTTGTCAAAGTATTGCAGCCCACTTAGAAAGTCACACCATATCTGGAGACGAATCGCCTTCAACGATCGCCTAAAAAACAGGGCTAGGGAACGTTCCCATGCCAGCATGGCAAAGCAGACACAGTCCAATCCCCCCCCTCCCACACACACACACACACGGTACAGAAGTGCAAATCTTTCCCCCACCTCAACAAATCTTCCTTTTGCACTCAGCATTAACCATGTGCAAGCAAGGATGGTATCATTCCCCCTGCCAATGCCTGGCAGGCATAGCCTACAATACCCCAGCCAGAAAAGTGGGGGTACAGATTCCCCCACCCAAATCCATCTTATCCCCAACAAAGAATGTTGCACAGCACGCACACGCACACACACCTGACACTGCCCATTTCATTTGACACAGGAGGAAGAACACCTGGGGTGGGGTGGGGTGGGGTGGGGAGCATAGGGGCCCAGAGCCTCTACCTGAGCAGACAATAGATATGGGGGGGGGGGGTTTGACAAGCATGGCAGAACACATCTTTCTGAACACCCTGCCTCTGAACAGGGGAAGGTGATGTGGAAAAGGGATACTGTCAGCAGACAATAAAGGGGACCATGTAGGAAAACTCCCCCCCCGGGGGGGGGGGAAAGTGTCACTCCACCTAGAACAGCCCCACGCAATATAAAACAAATAAAAATCCTTTAACTACAAAAAAATTAATCAGAGCATTTGTTCCCCCTCAGGTCAGCCTCCCGCTCCCCGAAAGAAAAAAAGGGGTATAACTCCCCCCCCCCACACACACACACACCTCTGAATAAAAACCTAGCCAAGCATCTGGGCATCCGCAGGTGGCTTAGCCCACGGCCACAAAGCAGGAGGGGCGCAGGCACCCCCCCCTCAAGACACCCCCCCCCCGGAAAAAAAACCTTCCCCCCCCAGGCGACCCCCCCCCCAAGTCCTCCGTCCCCTCCCCTCAGAAATGGTGGCCGAAGGAAGAGAAGGAGCAGCCCACCCTGCGGGGAGGGGGGCGTCCAACAGTCGCCGTCGTCCTCTCCCCCCCCCCCACCCCCCGGCTTGACACCCCCTGAGGGCGAGCCCCGCGGCCTAGTCCAGCCGAGCTGCGCCTCCCGCCCTTCCCTCACCGCTGCTGGGCGTCCCTCAGCGCCGCCGGCTCCGTCTTCCCCTCCGTGGCTGCGGCGGCGGCGGCGGCGGCGCCTCCTTCCTCGTCCCTCCCCGGCTTCCAGGGGGCGGGAAGGGGAAGAAGGCGTCGACGTCGGCGCTGGGCTCCGGGCCCGGAGGGACGGACGGAGGCGGAGACTGCAGCACGCCCCGGCCCGGCCCCGAAGGCGCCCGCCCGCCCGCCGTGGCCGGCCTTCCCGATCCTCGCCTTCCTTCTCCCTCCCTCCCGACTGAGCAGCCATCCGTTCCCGCGCTTCCCTCAGAAACGCAATGGCCGGCCCCAGTCTCGGTCGCGGCCTTCCTCGGCTCCCGCCGCCCGGGCTTTTGTTTCCTCGCAGACCCGGCTCGGCCTGCTCCAAAGCCGCCAGGCGCCCTCCCGAGCCGGCCTTGCTCGCCTCAGAGATGCCCCCCGATATGCTAAACCCCTCTCCCGTTCCCAAGAGGGCTTCTTCTCCCCTCGCCTCTCTCTCTCTCTTGCATCCCTGGTTCCTTGTGGCGCCTTATCCAGGCCTGACGAGGCTTTTCGTGCGGATTTTTCTGTTCTGTTCAAGGTGCTCTCTCTTTTCCTGACATTTTTTCCCCTCAGAGATGAGGCTGAACGGGGTCTAGTTCTTTATCGCTGTCCCCACTCGTTTTTTCGTTTAGCCCCTCTTTCACCACATGTTCCTTTTTTGTAGGATTTTCTCAGCTCACTGTGAATGGGATGTTTTTGCCCTCTTAGCAGACAACATCTATAGTTCCCAACCTGTTAAGAGGGCAAAAATATCCCATTCGCAGTGAGCTGGGAAAATCCTACAAAAAGGGAGAGGATGGTGAAATAATATCTTTTATCTTGTTCTTACGAATTGTGGTTAACCGTCCCAAGGCCAAAAGGGAAGGGGCGGTGTAGAAATGTAATAAAATGCAAATTAAAATTGAATAAAACTTCATTTCCTCTCCCTTGGACTTTCCTTTTGTTTCTTGGTAGAGTAACATCCAGTAATACTAAGCCTATTCACATTGTTTTCATAGGGATTCCACCCCCACCCCTTAGTTTGTGTGCCTGTACTCTTTTTTAACATCCCTATATTCATCTATTCCTTCTTCTGCTTCATTCCTTATACAGTGCCTGAGTCAGACCTAAGCACATCTCGTAATGGGTCTACAGAAGGAAAGTGACTGGAACTGCTGGAACAGGCAAGGGGATACCCTTCTTTACTCCCAACATGGTTTGTATAAACGCAGCACAAGCAGGACAAAACAACAAGAGTAAGATGGGAGGATCATCTGTCAAAATTCCTATAACTTAGAGACTTAAAAGAAGAATTCCTATATCCGAACTAACATACTAAAAACCATTCCTAACATACTATGGGATAAAATGGCAAAAATACAGTGTGGCACCTTAGGTATTTAAGCAAGCTTGTTGCGACATGCAGTAATACACAGAGAATAACTACTTCATCAGTTAATGACTCTCCCACTCAGAGATTAATATAATTTAGTTTCCTCATGGACAAATGATTTTCTTTAGGTGGGATTCCTTAGTCTTATAAATCCCCTATTACCAACTAGGACTGAGATGCTTTTCAAACAAAACTTTAATACAACAGCTGGAAATGCCATCTCAACTTGCAACAATTGGGGTAGCACCATGATTGATAGCAAGGGGAGTGGTTCTTTACCAGTGGCCACACAGCCAAAAAAATCCCTGGGTTTTCATGCTCCTTATGCAAATTGATTCACCAACCACAACTCCTTTCTGTCCTCTCTGACACTGATCAAACAAAGCCTGTGAATAGGAAGGGAACTCTGTTCCCCACCTCCATCCAGCAACCTCACCACTCTTATGCAACAATAAATCTGCAGTGCCCCAAGGCTCTTTGTTGTTTGGCCTCTGGGTTCCCTGCAGACTTTCATTAACACAAGAGTTCAGGGAACTGGGAATTCTAGTTTAGGGAGCCCCTTTCCCCATCAATCTTTCTATATCTCCTAGTCAAATGGACAAAGCCTTCTCTGCTTTGGTGTGTGGCTTTTGGATAAAGTACTACAGTTAGAAAGAGGAGGTAGTTATACAAAACATAAATACAAATATATAAATACATATGTCCAATGCTACTTCAATCTTCATTTTTGTCATAAATTTGTTGATGAGCAAAAACTGCAGAATTTTAAATTACTGGCTGCTTTTAAACATTCATACTTTTGAAGCAACCACATATTTTAAAGACCCAACTTATGTGTTGAATGACTCCAGCCACTATAGCTGAAACAAACCTTTCTTTATTGCTTAAAGTCAGGTAAAGTGTACTGCTGAGTCGCAACCCACTCATGACCACCCCGTGAAGTTCCACCGAATGGAGTTTTCAAGGCAAGAGATGGACAGAGGTGGTTTGCCGTTGCTATCCTTGCGTAGTAGCCCTAGTCTTCCTTGATGATCTCCCATCCGAGTACCAGCCCAAGTTTATTGTGCCAACAGTAATCCTGAAGACAAAAACATTTGCTTTACCTTTCCAGGTAGTCACTGTCTCATTAAACATATTGTCAGTAAAATGTCTCACACCCATGTAGACATGCATTCTTGGTGTCTGATGTAAATCTTTTAGCACATTTTCCTGGAGATACTTCAAAATTCCAGACGTGTGCTGAGGCCATCCGAAGAGACTCTGCTAACAGAGACTGCATGTGGTGGAGCTGGAGGAGCCAGAATCACAAGTGGGGTGGCCAAGTCCAGTTTGGGAAATTCTTGGAGTTTTGGAGGCAGCGCTTAAGGAGGGTGGTGTTTAGAGAGACTGGAGTCCCCCCACCCCACCCCGACAACTAGCCCACACATGTTTTCACAAGCCTGGATATTCACATAAGTATTTTGTTGGCCATTTGTGGTCCAAAGGGGTGGGGAGAACCAACATCAATCAAGTGTTTAGTTGACGAGACAATTCTCATCCCAAGTAGCTGAGAGACAAACTAGATGTTTCAATGGGCACAGGTCTGACTGGTGGCCACCAACACCATTTTAGAGAGGAATTTGGCCACTTAAACAGTGCTGGCTGTTTGAGCACTTGAAAAGGTGTGAGGGGAAGGATCTTGCTGTGGCCTGACAGCACTTTTAAAACTGCTGAATGCTTCTGCTGTAACATCTGGCTTCACCCTAAGTAGGTGGCTCCTTTCAGAGCTGGTGTAAGATAGAGTGTAGATGTGCAGAGTTTGCTCCTCCCCCTTTTAAAAAAATACTGTCAGGGAAGTCAAAGAGGAAAAAGTTGTATAAAATTGTAATAGATGTGTCAAGATGAAAAAAGCCCTCCGAACACAGAGGTATTGTTTTTGGACAGAGCTTCAATTAATGCAGTAAAAGCTGCTAAGGCATCTTGTGAAAAACAAGGGCTTTATTGTTCGGGGGTGTAAAAGAAAGAACAAGTAGCAAGCAATACAGAGGACTGAGAGGGACCAGCCAGTAAACCACTTCAACTAAACAATACAGGAACACAAATGTCCTGCCTCTGCTTTTAATCCTGTACTTCCATAAATAAATTGTTGTACGCATGGACTGTTCGTTCATATACACACATATGCCAATTCCACACTGCAGCACTCACTTTAAAATCTTGTGCTGGCTGGAGGAAGAATTAGGGTGCATATGTGTATGCTTCTCAGATCTATCCAGAGCACTCCTCCATTGGCAGATTGTGACTTCTGTAGCATATACTATTGTGTGATTGCACAAATAAAGAAATGTGGTCAGAATCAAGCACTGCTTCTTTAACCATTATAGAGCGACTAGCAATAAAGTCTGTTGTATGAAAAAACACAAGGGGCTCTAAAAAGCTGTGCTCTCCACAGAGGTGGCAGAGCTAAGAGTTCAAGACCTGTGGAGCTTATTGGAGAAGGGGAGATTGATGGGAAACAGGGGTGTGGGGGTCTAGGCATAAGAACAATGGGAGGGGGCGGAAAAGAAAGGAGAAGGGTGGGGGCGGAGGGTGGCAAGTAGCACAGAAATAGGGAAGTGTGAATGCCTCTCCTACCTGTATCTGCGACACCTGCTACCATGACAAAACTGTCCATCGTGTGGAAATAGCTCTTGTATTTTTCTACAATAAGAGGATTGATTATTCTGTAATGTTTCAGCCTCCTCCCCACCCTGGCCTATTTTTAATTTGGACTGTACTGGAATTAAATAGACAACAAATTGAACCCACCACCATCCAAATTATTTGTTGGCATTAATTACTTCAATGTGCTGAAAAACTCAGTATCTTTTAGGTACTTCATTTTGCTGGAGCAGCAGATAATATCTTAGACATTCAATACTATTTTAATTCATATCTCCAGGGAGCTCTGTTGAAAGAACAAATTGTATGAGAAAGGGTTTTTTTTCTTGGGGAGGGGGGGTCCCCTGAGCCCTGTAAAAATTACTACTGAGAGTCACCATCAACAGTAGATACCATCCCTTTATAGTTGTGCCCACTTTATTATAAATATCCCTGAATCTGATGTCTTGGTTTTAGCTTTATATTTGAGTTATCCATAAATATTAGTTGGTGAGAGCCAGTGTGGTGGAGTGGTGAAGGTGTCGGACTAGGATTTGGGAAATCCAAGTTCAAATCCTCACTCGTGCCCCGGAAACTTTGCTGGGTGATCATGAGCCAGTTATACATGCTCAGTTCTGACTCTGGCTAATATTTGGAATTCCAGGGTTGTGATGCAGAGGCAGGCAATGGCAAACTACCTCCCAGCGTCTCTTGCCTTAAATACTGTATGGGGTTGCCGTAAATCAGCTGTAACTTGACAGTTAAAATATTAATTAATGTGGGTTTATTTGGACCCAATCTCAAATTACTGAAGGCTTTTCACAAGCATAAGAGGGTTGTTTTTTACTACTTGAAGACCAAGGTAGGGCAGGTAGCCCTATGTGGTACACCTTGCCTGTTACTGGTAAAAGTTGAGAGTTCAGTATAACCGGTGTCAAGGCTGGCAAAGTACACACAAATAAGTTTCCCTTAAACAGTATTAGTAATCTACATGTGTCCCAGATAGGTTCTTTACTCCCAAATTGTATTGTAGAAGATGGAAAAAAGTTTACACATATAAAACTCATGAAGAGGGACTGCAGCTCAGTAACGGAGCACCTGCTTTGCGCACCTGAGGTCTCAAGGTCCACTTTTGTACCTGTAGTAGAGGCAGAGTACACAGCAATGCATTAAATGGACCGACAGACTGATATAAGGTGCTTCATACATCCTGATTTTACGTAACCCATGGCTTCTGAAAACTGAATAGCCAGTGCCCTTCTCTTGAGTTTTTAACCACCGTCCATTATTTTTCTCTTTCAGTAAAAGCACTGGCCATCTTGCAAAGCCTCCCATCAATTGAGTCGTAGCTCCGTCAGCTTTAAAAAAAAGCACATTACAAGCTAGTGCGTATCCAAAGCTCATTGACACAAAAGGAGCAGTAAACCACCATGCCAATACACTGATTGAACACTGTGGAGATTAACAGTCTTGGATAGGGAAGAAAATATATGTGTCCAACACATTAACATGGCTTGTTAAATATTAGCCGCAGCTACACTGTGCAGGCCGGATTTCAAAACGGAGAGTACATGACATTATGCAATCCCCAGCAGATGTTCTTTTCACTCTTGGAGTCAACGCAGTGCTTGTAAGTGCTGCTGCATCGACAGCCAAGTTCTTAATTCAGAGGCACAGTGCAGGCTTGTTGCAATAAGGCAACACTATGCCTTCCACTCCACAGCAGGCTTAAGAGAAATTAGGTCTGTTCAGCTAACACTGGAGCTTTACCCCCAGCGCAAGGAGCAGGCCTGGCCCAAGAAGCAAAAAGCACCACTCTCAGAGGAAGCAGTTCACTCTGACTCGTTAGCAATCATACAGACCTTAATTTCTACTCTTAACAATATTAATGCCTTAACTTGGGGGGGGGGGGGGCAAGCTAGCCTGATTTTGTGAGATCTCGGAAGGTAAGCAGGGTTGGCCCAGTTTAGAACTGGGATGGGAGACCATCAAGGAAGTCCAGAATTGCTACACAGAGACAGGAATTGGCACATCACCTCTGAATGTCCCTTGGAAACCTGCAGGGTCGCCATACATTGGTTGCCACATGACCGCCCTTTCCATTAACCCCGAGGATTCTAACAAGTTTCCTAAACAGTTTGGCTTTCTCAGAGAGCTCACTATGGCTTCTGTGGTTCTCCACTCCTCCATTGTACCCTTATCACCAACCTCTTGAGGATAGTTCAGCCTGTACAAGGTCGTCCATCGAGACTTGCAGTTGCCTCTTAACTTTTCGGCTAGTGCCCTAACCACCACACCACAACCCTCCACTTCTGGGCTGCAATGGGAGATTTACAAACAAGAAAAAACAAACTCACCCACCAACCTGTTGTGCAGTTTACAAATACTTCCTTGCCTTGCTGCTTGGTGAAGTGAACAGTGGTTATTTGCTGCACTGCTCTGAGAGGTTTGATGGGGCTGGGCCCAAGACCAAACTGCTCTGCCCATGAGTTTCTTAGGGATGGGATGCAGGAATGAACAGGCTAATGAACTAAGGGCAACTCCTCATGAGCAACAAGCCACAGCTGGTTCACTTCTAAGGACCGAAAACCAATTTAGAGAAAGATAAATATAACCAGTTCAACAAGTTTCCAAACTCAGGCCCGCTCCTGTAGCATGTCTTGACTATGGCTGCACTCTGACACATCAGTTTAACAGTTGCATGGCTCATGGGCTTCCCTCCTCATACTGACTCCTTCAAAAATAACTAGTTACCCATGACATATGACTGCACTGTATAGGTTTACCAGAGCTACTTTGCCTTCACAAACCTAGATACTAAACCAGACATAAAGCTAGTGGAAGAATTCTCGTGTGTTTGTGTGTGTGTGTTTTGGGGGGAACTCCTGCTAACCATGTGTCTGTATTCTTATATTACTGGGTGATCGGATTTGGTGTATAACTGGGATCCTATATGTAAGGGAGGTGTGGAAAAGTATCAATCAGCCCAGCAACAAGTCAGGTTTTAAACATCCCAGTTTCGAGTTAAAGTGTCATCCATCTCAACACAGCCTCTGTGTAAAACTGGGAAGAATTTTGGTCTATCCAAGCTCTACTTACCTGTACCCATGCCCTACGGAAATCAGTACTGGATAAGTTTGTCCTGACTGATTTAAAGTCCAATTGTTTTTAACAAATCTTAGTCATGATGTATTTTAGCGGGACTGAGGTCATCGCTGAACTGTTTGGATCATAAAGACAGGTCTTCACAAGGAGTCACTGGGGTGGCAGCGGAGGAGAGGTGCCAGCCAGGGACGTGTTGCAACAGCAGAAATGCGTGGGAAAGTCTCTTTCACAGTGCTTCCCACATCACACTTGCTTCACGTCAGTTATTTTCATAATTTCACCTAGATTTTCTCATAACACACCCACAACCAAGGCTAAAAATGCACTATGCTTCATAGAACTATGCAATGGCTACACAGCAATGTGTTTTGTAGAACAAATGCAAAACTAAACAAATGGTAACTGAAGAGAAGACAAAGGCAAGAAGTAAATGCAGAAAGAAGACAAAACAGGAATCATACATATGGGGGAAATGGAGCCATGAAAGCAAGTCTGATTCCCAACCCACCAATATATAATTGTTAAGAACCCTGAAAGAACAAGTGTTAGGAATCTTCTACCAGAGAGCAGGGAACTTTCAATGGAGAGCCACGTTTCACTAGCACAAAGCTTTAAATATCACCTAAATATTATTTACAAACTTTAAATTTATCTACTTCATTTATACCTCACCTTTCTCCCCAGTGGAGACCCAAAGGAATTTACTTCCTTCTCTTCTCCATTTTATCCTCACAACAACCCTGCAAAGTAGGCCAGGCTGAGAGTGACTGGCTCAAGGCCACGCAGCAAGAATTCTGTGGGTTGCACAGCCAGCATTATCTACTGCAGGTAACCAACAATTAAAGGAAGATCCCCAAGGTAGTGCCTGTGAGCACCATGGTGGCTCTGCCAACACCTTTTCTGGAACCGTCAATATTTGTAGGAAGTTAAGTGGGGCCACAAGGGGCTTTTGCTCAGCAAGGATTCCAATTAGCTCTGCAGATTTTTTAAAATGTTGCTTTGGAAGCAGCTGCCACCATGGCACAAGGATGTACACTGGGTTACTGCAGTTAAGTTGAGCCAGGCATTTCGTGACTGGCTCTGCCTCCTGTGGCACCCATTTGGTTGCTGCTCCCACTGCGTTGTGCTGGAATGCCAAAAGTTTCCGCAGTTCAAGAAAGTTAGGGACCCTTGGTGTAAGAAATCCTACCCCCTTCTTGTTTGAGTAGGGTGACTGGTCTTACCATAGAACTGGAAATCAGAACAAGCCACCAATTATGAACCTTTCAGGTGGTCTACCTGCTTTTCCTAGTTCATGTAACAGAAGCATTTGATTAACTAAGGTGAACTTTGCTGGCTGTCCAGATTTGTTATAGAGCTGGTGACTGGTTGAATGTTAATTAGAACATATTTATAGGTTTTACTATATTTTCATGTTTTAATGCTATGTTTAATATGCTGTGAGCTGCTCCGAGTCCTCTCTTGAGAGGGCATGGATTTTAAAGAATCAAATAAATACCCCTTTGAGAGACTGAAAACCAAGAGATATTTCTTCACATACCTTAAACCTTCATAACGAAGAAGTGCTATACAAAATAGAAATAAATCAGGATTCCTGTATTTGTGTACAAAAATCTCTGAATACAGCTTTTGGTTAGTACTGTGATAAAAGATTTTTGAACAGAGAAAACCTGTAACATAAGTGAACTGACATTCTCACATTCATAGAAACTTATCTTCTAACAGTGGGTTTTCTACTGTTCACTTGACTGGTTACGCACGCAAATTATGAAAAATCTTGTTTATTAAACTTCTGTACTCTGGCACCAACATAAATGTACAGCAAGTTCAAAATATCTGACGATGTTACAAAAATGCAGAAGTGTCACTTAAAAAAAATTTGACCAGCATAAGTTATTTATAAAACTCTTCAAAAATGGTAAAGATAATTGCCAAGTAATCCCTGATTATTCCCATTCGATTGCCAGAATTTCTCGCTTATTTTAAAATGGGGGAAAGCATCTTTAAAAGTTTAGAACTTTTTTTTCAAAACCACTGGCAGTAAAGCTTATCTACAGGATGAGCCGCTTGACATGGAAAGCGCAGCCTTAATTTGTACAGCACAGACAAAAAAACCACAGTTGATGCTGAAGCTCACAAGTCCAAAGAAAGCATTAAGGTCAACAGATATTTGGGGCACATTTCCTGACACACCAGTGAATGCAACACTTGGTAACTCTTTCGTCTATAGGTGGAAACTTTTGTCTTCAGCGGAAGCCCTGTATGCTGGACTGTGAAAAACCGTTTACGGAAGAACAAAGCAATAGTGTTCTCAGGTGTCTGTAAGAAAATACAGAGGAGCTTCTCAAGTTAATGGACAGACTTGATTTCTTTCCTGTACAACTCTACTGCAACAGTAGGACAATTAAGAGGAAGCCTTCTTGTTCTTCTGCTGGTTCCTGGGAGAGTTCTTTAACACGCTTCTTATTCGGAGGTAAACCCCAGTTGATTCAGCCATATTTTCAAATTCAAAAGGGGTTATCCCTGCAGCAAATTTGCTCATGTCGGGGACTGGGCTAGCATTTTTAGAAGATCCGTCAATACTGGTGACCATGGGGGAGCTGCCAGAATCCACCCCTTGGCTGACTTCACACACAGAGATGGAGGGGCAGCTCTCAGCTACGCCTTCTTCAGAATCCGTTTGGTCAGGGGGTTCTTCTCCTGTTAAGTCAACCATTTCTTCAGTTGAACTCTGTTTTTCTTCAGGCTGTTCTGCTTTGGGTATATGGTCACTAACATCAGGAGATCCAGGATCTAATTCATCCAATGTCTTCCATTCTGCACTTTCTGGAAGGATATCTGAGTCAATTCTAAGTGGGGATGATGCAACGGAGTTTCCTGTTAAAGGGGTTCCTGTGGGGATTTCAGAGTCACTATTTGCACTATCTGCCTGCTCAAGGGCTGCCCAAATCAGGCGCTGCTGCTCCTCGAGCTCTTCCAGGGTCAATGTATCTTCATTCTCTATTGTCACTGAAGCAGAACTGTTGACAGTATTCAAAGTATCTTGGGGAAGAGGTGGTGGTGGCCGAGGAGGGGTAAAGTTGGGGGGAGTGCAGGGAGGGGTACCTCGGGGCAGAGGGGGAGGGGTTGCATTCAGTGGAGACCCAGGAGGCAGTGGAGGCTGGAACTGGAAGCTGCCATAACCTGGAGAACCCGGCAGCATTTCTAAATCTGGAATGAGAGAAAGGCACGTTTTAGTGACAGATTTATGCAATTTAAATGCCATCTTATAAAATGTAATTGAAGCACCTTAGAACCAAACTACCAACAGAATCAGTGGAATAAAAATAGATTACAACTACCAACAATCAATCTCAAACTGTTCACAACAGCAACAGATCTGGAGCATTTAAACCATCACAAACCAAATGCTGCAAGAAACAAAGGTCTTTCTGCATGCTGCAAACAAGGCAGAAACAGAGGGAAACATCTCCAAGGTACCAAATTGTATAACATCTGTATTGCTACTGAAAGGATCTTGCAGCTGTTCAAGATGGTAATCTAAGCAGGCCATAGTGGAGATCTTAGTGGAAAGGAAGGTCTGTATGGAAGCAGATGATTCCTTCTCAGTAACTTAAGATACGACCATATAAATGCCAAAATCTTGAATTGGGTCCGGAAACAAATCCATAACCAGGAAGTGTTCAGAGAAGTGGTGTTGTGTGTTTTCTGTTTATTACTGAAAATATATTTTAGAAAAATTTCTGGATCACTATTCCAATCTTCAAAAGCAAACATCCAGCAGTGTTTAGGATTAACTGAAAATTCTGGACTGTCTTCAAAGACAAGGTCACAGAATGGATTATAGTAGTCTAATCCGGGTGACAGCAGCTACAAGCATGGGGCTTCCAGCAGATATATTTGGCAAATCAGCTGAGGATGACTGAAAAACACCTCTTGTGCTGTTGTGAGACTCTATAAGACTACTCAGCTGAGGATGACTGAAAAACACCTCTTGTGCTGTTGTGAGACTCTATAAGACTACAAGTCTTGGATTATGGACACAATTACCAGATTCTGTGCAACATTAGAAGAGTCTAATGTAGCTTTGCATTAATTCAACACATTACATTTGCTATTTTTTATATCATCCATGTAATTTTTTCCTTGTAAACACTTTAGAACTGCATGCATTTTTGTGCTAGCCTTTTCCCATAATAAATCGTTCATTCATTCATTTGCAAAACTGGATCTGGAGTTCCCCTCCTAGATGAGCCTGACTCTTGAGGGATACAGAATCCCATTCAAAACAGGAATTTCAGTGCACTACTGTCTTGATTCATTCCTCTTCTTCAAACAATGTTTGAGTTGAGTTTCAACAGGTGGGATTAGGCAAGGGCTCAGATAAAATGGACTGATTTTTTAAAATCTGATGGCCAAGTGAGCAAGATGAGCTTTTAGAATATTCTGTTCTATGAATTATATATTTGTATCAGATTTTTGAAAAGGATATACCAGAATCTAACTCCATGTCAGCTGATGGCACGTCAGCATTGTTCCTCTTCTGCCTTTTTGGATTATGGGTGCTCTGGTTAGGCGAAGGTCTTTTACTGCTGGACTTTGAATTTCCCTGAGGAAGGATCAGAAAGCAGGATGAGAAATCAGAATATTCAGAAGTGCAATGTAAACAAAGCTCTATGCATTCCTCATGGGTTTTGGCTGGGGAAAACCAAATCATGGTCCCCTGAGAGATATATTCTAGACACCTCCTCATCATTTCCATCTGTTTTAAATAAAATACAACTTCTAGTCCTTTAACTTACATGTAACTAATATTCACTTCTACCTTTCAGCATTTTTGGCCAATTAGAGCAAAGGTATCAAGATGATTGACAGGCGCTGAAGTGCTTACTTTAACATGCAGTATTATACGAAATGCTTTTCACAATATAAAATGAAAACTTCAAATCTATTTTGGGAGCATATGATCTCCATACCAGCCAAGAAGTTCACTGGGTACCTTTGGGCCAATTACTCTCACAACCTGAACTCTTTAGCTCACAGGAGTTATTTGCACCCCAGTTTTCTGCTCAATTAGGATCTTCAAGATGGCGAACAGGTAAAAAGACATTTCAAAACAAGCACGCACGCACGCACACACACATATATACATATTATACATATATATTTTCTTTTCTTCCCTCCTGCTCATTCACAGTGCTTGATGATACCCTAGAAAGCACTAAATGTCTGGAACTCAGTATACTTGCCTTTGGTATTACCCTATTTTCCCCAAAATAAGACCTACACTGAAATTAAGCCCGAGCATGATTTTTTGGGATTTTTGGAGGATGCTTGAAATATAAGCCCTACTCCAAAAATAAGCCCTAGTTATAGATTCTCCAGCGCAGCTGATCTGGTCACACGGGGTGTGCCCCCTCCCCCCCCTCCTTTGCTTGCTCCTTGGCCTTTTGCTCTCTATTTTATAATTTATTTTGTATATTCATTGTTATTTTAAGGAAGAGTCTGGCCGCTCCCTCCTTTTTGGGGCGGTTTAAGGGAATTGGGTTACAGGACGCCATCATCATTATTATTGTTACTGTTTTTGACCGCTGCTTAAATGGTTTTAATGGTTTTTAATGGATTTTAGTGTATTTGGTCACCATTGTGACCCTTGGTATTTATTGCATATATAGTGTTGTACACCGCCCAGAGCCCCTCGGGGATTGGGCGGTCTATAAATTCAAATAATAAATAAATAAATAAAAATCATGGAAAAAATAAGACATCCCCTGAAAATAAGTCCCAACGCGCCTTTTGGAGAAAAAATTAATATAAGACCCTGTCTTATTTTCGGGGAAACACGGTATTATTATTATTTACAGCCTCTCACACTGGGACAGGGCAGATTAAAAGTATGATAAAAATTCAGTCCATCACTAAGTGGATTACAAAATATAACAAAAATTGAATCTAACAGTGAAGACTCCTAATAAGATAAAAACAATACAGCTGGGCTGGTAAGAACCAAGCACAACGCATGCAAACATACCTGCTTAAGGCAACTAGCCAATCTGTAATGTTCTAGTACTTTTAAGACTAATATGGAAAAACAACTTCTTAAGCTTATCTATGATTCAAATCAGAACCTCAAGAGTATGCACACTGGCACTCTTAGAGGATGCTTCTCAGCACTGGAATTCTTCTTACTTAAAGATGTATCTCTAGGAAGCAACGCAAGATCTTTTTATGCCAATTAGATTTGAGTGGCAAGACTGATGAAAACGGAATGCACGAGTGATCAGCATCCTGTTACCTGCCAGAGCTCTAACTTGGCTGTATTCATCTAAAGCAGGCAGGATAGGAAATGGAAGGAGGTTCCTCCAACTGCAGCGGATATTTTTCAACCTAATATTATTAGCCTTATCTACTCGGGGCAGGTGGGAGGAATTACCTATGCTCCAGGACACCTTCCGCCACCCAAAGGAGAATAAGATTATCAGAACTTATCAGAACTTCACATATCCTTCACATCTATGTATTCTGAACTCAAAACAACAGAATTTCATTGGGAGAGGGAACAAAAAACAGATTTCTATTAACTGGAAATATCAACACACAAATTTGACTAGCATATTTAAATGGATTCACCGAACGATAGGTAGAAAGATAGTGGGCAAAGATATCTTTCTGCTGAGATGGTTGCATGGGTATAGAGCCAAACATCCTCCATTCCTGCAGCAAAAGAAACAAAGTGCTAATATTAGAAAATGGATGTATTAAAGAAGCTAAACTTAAATGTTTGACATGTCATACAGGGTTTTTTTTACACATATTCAGCACACCAAAACTGTAACAGGAAATCCAGAAAATAGTGTACAGAAGGGGGTGTGTAGGAGGAAATTTACTACAGGATCTTATATCACTTCTCTGGGTGCTTTTGCTAGCCTTTCCACCATTAGTTCATGAGTCCCAGACAAGCTTCACCTAACAAAACCTTGGTAGACAGGACTATATTGTCTTTGGCAAAACTGGCAACCAGCTAGATTCTGCTGTCTGTTTCTTGCAGGTACATACAACACTAGCTGGACTATGTTCTGTTTTGCCTCCAAAACTGCAAATGTGCACAAGTTAGAGACATATAAAGTAATTTCAAACTAGTGTCTGCTGCTGAAAAGTATTAGAGGAAATAAATTTGTATTTAAACCGAATACCAGTTTTCTATACTAGAGCAGTAGGCCCAGCAAAATGCACAAGTTTACAAAAAGAAATGAATTTAAACTGAAACATAATTCCCAAATGTGGTACTATCTTTATCCCAGCTAGAAAAGCAGAGAACAAAACGCTGAATTTGTAGCTAACAGGGGGCTGGGATCCAAAGAATTCAAAAGCATAAGCAGCACTGTGTGTGTCGAGGGCAATTTTCCTCTTCCTTGAAGAGCATGCTGTTTTCACAAACTACCCTGGAAACTTCCCTCAGCTGCTCAAGGGCAGAACACGAGGCAAAGAAAACTGCAATGGCAAAGCACCCTTAGGTGTTTACAGCCAGACTGCTCTTTGAATCCTGGCTGATTTCACAGTTGCTCATCTCTTTGGTACTCACATCTGTGACTCCGCTTGGTGAGGATATATTAAAACCTGGGTAGTTTACCAGCTTGGAGATATCATAAGAGACACAGCGATTCTGTTGGTAGGATTCTTCCTCAGAAACTTCACCACCAGGAGATGCTATAACAAATAACCAATATTGTTAATGTAAAAGTATTTCATTCATACAACATCCAGTGCCTTGGACAGCTAAATCACATCAAAGGAAAAAAGCCTTATACAACTCCTCAAAGAAGAATGGACCTGTGCCTTACGTCCCACATATCTGCTTAATGCCAGGCATGGACACCCAAGGAAGAAACATGGTGATGTTTCATGATGACGATGTAGCAATTAACAAAAGAACTTCCTGGGTGAAAGCACAGTGAAAGATGACAACTTCTACCATAGGCAAGAGAGTTGTGTCAAAATGCCTGCAGTAAAAGACCCATGGTCGGCAAAGAGCCTTCCTCATTAAAAACTATTCCAACATCTATTCATTGACACTTTGCTTTTCTGATGAATTTCATTGTGACAGGTTTAAAAAAATATTTCATTTTCAAGTCTCTATTTTTGATAGTAAATATGAAAAACTTACAACTGTAGCTTTATCTCTTTTGTAACTAAACTAGAAATAGCTGCAAAACATGAATGCTATTTAATGGATGGAGGGCATGTGCCATCAGCCCATCCAGAAATTATTACTATAAATAACAAAGAGAATTCCAGGAATTTGATAAAGAGGCTCAGCAGCCAGACACAAATAAGCATCATCCATGGATGCTGTTGTCAGTGTGGTGTAGTGGTAAGAATAACAGACTAAGATCTGGGAACCTCAGATTTGAATCTCTACTTTGCCATGGAAGCCTGTTGGATGACCTCGGGCCTGTCTATCATAGCTAGCCAAACCTACCTCTGGGGGTTGTTGTAGCAACAGAGAATCCACACTATTTTAAACTGCGGTCCTGCATGGTGCAACTTCTGCCGCAGCATGCATGACCACACTTAGATCTTTACGTTGCACAGAGTATAATAGTGGAAGTTTGGATATTTTCACTACTGCAACAATATTCAGAGCTTATGCTCTTTATTCCAAACTCACAAAAGCTCTAGAAATTTGTCCTGGCTCTGGAGAAAAAAATTATAAGTTATGTACACTAAAGCATATTTCACCACTCATTTCACCTTTACCATCGTAGAGAGTTAGCCCAGATTTTTCCATTTCAGCCTCTTTGAGCCAACCTGGGGGGTAACCCAATTCCCGCATTCGATATATGAAGGGAGGAAGAGTTTTGTCTGTAACGCCAAGCGCATCCTGAAGTTCCTCACTACAATAAGGGGGAAAAGATCCTGTAAGAAATACGGAGACACAACACCACTATTGTGACACTGTGTCCTGAACTGCCAGCATTTCAGGAAACACACAAAAGTCTGTACAATACTGTACACTGGGAATAACATGGCCACGATTGAAGGACTCACTGGAACTGCAACATATACTGGAAAACTGTGCCTATTTTGAGACACTTTCTAATTTGAGGGAAAGGGTGTGTAGACGGCGCTGAAATCTGCCTTCCCTCCTCAGGCTGTTCTTGGAAACTACTGATCACAGTCAGAGGCATATGGGGGGGAATGGTGCCTGGGGCAACACCTGCTCTGGGTGCCCCTCCTGCCCCACTTACCGGGAGCCTGCTGTGGGCTGGGTCGAGGGGCGGCCTGCTGGGCGCCCCCATGTGATCCAGTGGGGGGCACCTGGGGTCAACTGACCCTCCATGTCCCTCTGGCAGATACGCCACTGCTCACAACAAAAGTTATTTTGATACAGAATTTACTTAGAAGATTTATTTACAGCTTTTCACCAATTAAAAAAACATGATGAGAATGTATCTAATTTATGTTTGCAAAATATGTTACCTTGTTTCATTAGGGAAGGAAACAGTATTAACCTATGGAAGACACAGAGTTTATGCAGTGGGAGAAACATTACCTAATTATTCCCGGTTTGAATCTTCCAAACCTTTCTTCGATTTCTTCGGCATGATACCGCTGCTGGAAGTTTTGGTTGCTGGCTTCCCCGCAAGCCTCCATGAACTGTTTCCTTTTTTCATTTATACGGGCAGCATTTCGTGGCTGAAATATAGTTGAGGAAAAAAATAAAGGAAATACCAACTTCCAAGTCACCAACACAATTTTTGGGGATTTACCTGTGACATGCACAAATTCATTCCGCAGCTATAGGGCTGTTAAGGCCTTTGAGGACAGATTTATTGGGGTCAAGCCCATCAGCTACCATGAGATGACTTGATTTCATATGAGTTCCATGACCTGCCTAGGCCCAGCTGCTCACTACTGGTCAACAGAAACCATCCCATGAAAGCCAGTGTGGTGTGTAGTGGTTAGACTGTCAACTCAGGATCTGGGGGACCTGTTTGAGTCCCCATTCTGCCATGCCACCTTGCTGAGTGTCCTTAGGCCAGACACACACTCTCAGCCTAACATACCTCACAGGCTTGTTGTGAAGATAAAATGGGAAAGAATTATGTAAGCTTTGGGTCCACACTGTGAAGAAGGCAAAGTATAAATGTAGTTAAAAATGTATAAATATAGCTACAGATGGGAGAGGGCAGATAAAATATATATTGCTGGGTGGGAAGGAAAAAAGGAAGGAGGGAAAGGTGAGGTTATGAGGGCTACCCTGCATATCCTTGTGGGCCCTCACTTATTGTATGTTATGATATAATACTTTTTTCCTGCACAATACGTGCATTCTGAGCCACTTCTAATATCCTACATTTGTTGGAGGGTTCTGTAATCCTAGTCCTGGTAAATTGTTTATTAAATGCCTCATCCTATTGATTTACACTGTGCAAATCTGCCTTGAGTCTCAGTGAGAAAGGTGCACTGTAAACACAGTAAATAAGTAAAAATTACTGAGGTCCACATAATTTACAGAGGAATACATCACAAAGAGAAACACTGCTCTACCTCTCTCCACCAAAAGATCTAAATGTGGTCAGTAGTGCTGCAGCACAAGAGAGCGCAGCGTGCTTCCACAGTAGAAAATAGCCCCAAACAACTATGAGCATTATAACTTATTTTCAAGTGCAGCATTTAGTGAAACACCTGTTCAAATGTACTGGAGAGGAACAAAAAGATGCAGAGAAAGGGCCAAAACTGCGGAAGGGACAGTGGGAGAGAAAGGCTCCTTCTATATCATGTTTCAGATCCCCATCTATAATATCTTTTCCTGTTATACCGAATCATCTTTAAAGCTGATGCTTCCAAATTTATCCATATTTACTTGTAACTACATATCAGCATGTTTTGGTAGACATAAACAACTCTTGTGACAAGGCGGTGTAATATTTTACCTGCGGACAGTCTTTCATTTGATGGTCTTCACATCCGCAGTTGAAGCAGTGAGGTTTTGGCCTGTTTTGTGAGAGTATCAACAAATTTACAAGGCAACTACAATGTAAACTTGTCAAATGTGTAATTACTGCGTAGAGATTCAATGTCCTTTAAAAAAACTCAGTCCATGTTACCTAACTGTTCAAGCCCATGACAGAACATGACATGGCACGTGCAGTCCTGTGCAGAGTTATTCCAGTCCAAGCCCATTGAAACCGATGGGCTTACACAGGAGTAACTCCAGAAAGGCTTGCACAGGAAGTATACCGACATCCATACTGAAACTTCACCCTAGAGTGACAGACTGATGCAGCTGCATGAGTTTGAAGTCTGGATGCAGGTAACAAAAGTATGCCTTTAATTTAAATGTATGTTCAACAGCAAACAAGAATAACATAACGCTACACCTCAGCCCCCGTACACAGAACTCAACCAAAATAGGATACGAGATATGATTTTAAAAAACACCACCAAATGCAAAGATATAGCTGTTTGTATGACATGATTTTTTGTGTGATGCTACAACAACCACCTTAAACAAACAAGATTGCCATCTAGAATTAGAAGAGAAAGATTTCCCCCCTCCCCTTAACTATTCATTTACTTATTTAGGATAGTTCCAAGCTGTCCTCTTCAAGACAGCTTGCAATCGAAACATCACAATATTTTAAAAAATAAGCCATTAAGACATCAGTGACATAAAAACCATCCACAAAATAAAAGCAGAAATTTCTTAGATAAGAAATCATTGTCAAGCTTCAACAGCACCAACATTTTGCTTTTCCAAAATATGTAAGAAGAACTTTAATAATTTATTTAGGATATTTGTATGCCACCTCTCTCAAGTCCTGCTCAAGGGCACTGACAATCAACCCTGGACATTTCTATCTGAAGACATAATTCCATGCATCATTCCCTATCCCACCGATTTACACAATTTGAGGATTTTATTTTAATCCTCTTTTTTAAAACCAAATTAAGCTACTGGCTCAATCTACTTCACAGTATCCTTCTCAAACACTGATATACTTCTTTCCTGTGGCACATTCAGAAAACCATCCCACTAGCAGATATTTTTTTTCTGGCATTTCTGACTAACAAACTGATTTTTGTGAGACAAGTCTAAGAAGACGAGAAAGACCAAGATGGCAATCTAAAGAGCTACTGCAGGGGAACCAAGCCCAATGACTTCCCAGTGCCCACTGGAATTTTTAGTTGTTTTCCTGCGAGAACATACTTCTCTCTCACACACACCATGCCATATCACAAAGTGCTTTAGAAACATCCCTACATTTAAAAAGAGCAAAGTTACAAGCACAATCCCATATCTCCTATTGTGCACAAGGAGCTAAAGCGTGTGGCTCTTAGGAACCTGGCCACATTCTTGGTTGCCCCATTATGTTCAATGAAAACACTTTACATTATGAACATAACCCAATTTTCACTCTATCGTAAATTATTTACGAACCGCAATACAATTCAGATTTAAGATAAATACAAACCTTTTAGGCTTTACTTGTATCTCTTGTCCATCTAGAGACAGAATCTGTGTGAAAACTTGCTGGTATCTTAAGAGTTCAATAAGGAATTGCCATTGTATGTAGCAGAATGGAATTTCTTTTCACACATTTGTAACTAGCTCAAACTTTATGCAGAATATAAACTCAAAATCAGTGTTAACAAGATGGTGAGATTCTGCTTGAAAATATTACTTTTGCCAGTCTTTAAACCAGGGATCCCCATCATGGTGTCCTTGGGTGCCTGCCAATACTTTTTCTGGAATCCACTAAGGTTTTTTTAGGAAGTGGGTGGGGCCAGTTGGGGATTTTTGCCCAGGAAGTGTTCTTATTGGCTGTACGGATTCTTTGAAATGGGGCACAAGTATCTCCACTGGATTCTTGAAGTTAAGGATCTCCGCCTCCTGAGCAGCCATTTTGTTGTCGGTTCACCATGCTGTGTCAGAATTCCAGATGTGCCTGCAGGCATAAAAGGGTTGGGGACCCCTACTTGAAGATGACAAATATGTCATGTCACCAGCCTTATCCGACATCAAGCAGCATTTTTAAGTACTGCATGAAATCTACTGCTTCTGGTGGATGGATTTATCAGTAAAACAGTAGGCGCTGCATAATTTAGGGCTGCAGAGGTCGTCTAAAAATATACAGATTTAATCCCGCTCTGTTTTAGCACTGATGGCATTAAGTAGCAGTATTAACACAAATTTGACTAAATAGGATACTTGGGTACTTCCCATCCGTCTGTGAGCTGAGGATTTTCATTTAATATAGGTTGCCCCAGTTTATCAAGACAAAAATTGGTAAAATAGAACACACTCCCTATAACCTGTAGAAAGAGTCAGAAAGCGTCAGTATTTTCTCAAATTGAAAGAACACACATTAAAAATATACTTTAATACTTCACAAATCTCTATTCTGATATAAGTACATTAAAAGAATTGTTCTCAAGTTTAACGGCTGGCAAGTATGGTCATGCACTCCCTGCATTATGCTAAGCCAATTATTAAGAGGCACGATCTTCCGAGAGTTAGATATAACAAACTGCTATAATTAAGGCATGGCTATTTTGAGAGCCAGTGTGGCGTAATGGTTAAGAGCAGGTGCACTCTAATCTGGAGAACGGGGTTCGATTGCCCGCTCTGCCACTTGAGCTGTGAAGGCTTATCTGGTGAACCAGATTAGCTTGTGCACTCCAACACATACCAGCTGGGTGATGTTGGGCTAGCTCTCTCAGCCCCACACACCTCACAGGGTGTTTGTTGTGGGGGGAGGGCGGGAGGGAAAGCAGATTGTAAGCCCCTTTGAGTCTCCTACAGGAGAGAAAGGGGGATATAAATCCAATTCTCCTTTCTTCTTCCAGATCTTTCTGACAATTTTCTAGTGCCACTGCAGAAATCTCTAAGACTCATAAATGTGCATCACAAAATAAAAAAGTAACTTACGCTAAAAGCTTCTTTTGTTCTTTTGGCTGGATTTGGGTTTGTCACTTTACAGTCCTCTTCCAGCACAAAACTGGAGGGCTAAGAAGAAAAAGAAGTCACAGCTTGCACAACTGAGATCGCACTTCTCAAGCAAGGAGGTTCGTGATTCTGCCTCATCTCCCTTGTTGCCCTAAGTGTTAAATCCCTCCCAGAACACCTACACGGTCCCAATGCTCTTTCTTCCCCTTCAAATCCCAGCTCAAAGTAGCAATGTCTCCCAACACTTATGTGAACAGGGAAGGCCCTTTTGTGCATGGGAGCTTTCTGTGCATACTAGAGAGCACATGAAGTTCTAAATGTGTTCTACCAAACTGAAAAGGATTACTGGATGATTTAAGGTGCTCCCAACAAGATGTGTGATTCTCCTAAATGACAAGGTGCTTTGAAGCAGCAATGCAGCTTTGTGCGTTGTTTTAACGAACAGAAATGCTGTCCCATGACAAGTTTACATATTACAATGGTCAATTTTGACAATCAATCAGACCAAAGGAAAAAAAAACTTTAAGAAGAAAGTGTGCATTTTTTAATATTTTAGGAAGACACAATATACTAGAATTAGTCTACTTAAAGTAACTTCACAAAACAAGACAAAACTGAAAAACATATTTCAATCACCATGTTTACACATAAGTATAATATAAACATACCTGTGGCTTAACATTGAAGTATGTCTTGTCAACTTCAGCTCTCTGTTGTTCCTCATATCTCTGAACTAAACTAGATACAAAATCCTCTATTTCTTGATGATATTGCCTGCACAAGAGATTATGGGAATAGATAAGACTATTTGTACACCCTACGTGAAATGACAAAATGTGCATCTCAGACCATTCTTGTCTACATTAATCACGCTGAGAACTTTATTTCATAGATTTCTTTTGTGGACCTTGAAGAAGAGTTTGTAAATCCAATGGTAGCATTACAGAAATTCTCCCTTCCATGTTGAACAGAATTCCTGTATTCCTGAGGTGGGGGGAGGAGCTCCTCCTAACTCTAAAATGACGCCCACAAACCTGAAAAACTAGAGTGGATACAAATCAATGAAAAGTCAGACTTCTGAATTCAATCTGATTTGTGAAAAGAAAAAAGTGTAAGTCTGCATGTCAGCATCTCAGATCTCTGTTAAATATGTCTTCAGTTCTCTTCAGTTCTCAAATTAGGAATATTAACCATTTTCAGTTCTCAGTTCTCAAATTAGGAATATTAACCATTTTCATCAACAACTACTAGCTTTTGCTTTGAGAACATTCTGGGCTTGTTAGCTAAATACACCCCAAAACACTAAATATTATGAGCAAATGTTCTGAATTGTTAGCTACTTTGTGTTTCTGGGTGTATCTGAAATTCGGGTATAGCAAGAATGTGATACATTATGGAACAGAAGTGAATACAAAATTGCAATCCTGGAAAGAAATGCAACCTCATAGAGTGTGCAACCATTTCATTCAATTGTCATTTTAAAAACACTTTTAATTATTACAAGTGTTTAGGAATTTAATTGTTTAGGAATTAAACAGCATTCCAACAGGAAACTTGATTTCAACCACCCTACCCTGCAAGAAACTAGGCCAACTGTCAATAACCTCTCACCTTTAAACAATCCCTACAACAGAAATCATCAACTTTTTTAGACCCAGAATACAAGTCTGCAACATAAGGTTTGCTTTTTGAACATTTATTAGATATAATTCTCTTTTTACTTTCTTTTTCCTCTTTTCTCTTCCCAACACAGTCTCCCTCTTAAAAAAGCCTACACACACAAAAGTAAATGGAACTACCACAACAGATGAGAGCTCCCTTGAGTTGGGTGCAATAAAAGTTGAAATCCACTACTTTATAGTGAACACCAAATCAGAAATTCCGAAAAAGCCAAAGTAAAACACACTTACTTTGAAATATTATTGTTCATGAATAAAATCTGTAACAAAGGGCCATCATGTTTAGAGTCATTCAATATTAGTCCGCTAAAAAAAGAAACACATTGAAATTAAAGAACAATGTTTACCAAACAACTTTCATTTTGTTGAGTACACTTACTACACCTCAACAAAGTTCAACATAGCTATCTTATTTTACCTCAATATTAAATCTTTTTTTCTCTCCATACAGCATGCTATGAATAACTTATAGAAGTAACCCTCCCCTGTTGCTATTTAATATCAGTGAGGGTTTTGATTAGCAGATTTATATCTTTCCTAGTTTAAAAATGGAACAACCAGAACTGAAAATAATAATAATAAAAAATATAACAATAACACCTCAAGAAAGAAAAGTAATCAGAACCATCAGTTCCTTTAGAAATCATCTAATGCACACAGCAAAAATAATTCAGTAATTATTTTTATTGCTACACATCCAAGAAACAGGAAGAGTCACAAGCAATTCGTGACCTCCCTAAGCACTTGTGTCCAAAGCAGCTCTTTGCATCCAAGCTATCATGTCTCCATTAACTCACAAAATATCTGCAAAAAACTGAGCCATTTCAACAGAGGCGGAACGAGGGGGAACTGTGCTCGGGGCCTGCACGCATCCTGCGCCCCTACTGTGGCGGCATCCGCCTCCATTCCGTCCTAGAACGTCCTGCCACACCCCCTCCAGTGCTCCACCTGGGGCGTCGCGCCTCAACCTGCTGGTGCTATGCCACTGAATTTCAATATACCTTGGTCGTGTCAGTATTTTCAGTTTTCTTCTGAGTTCATGATGTTAATAATTTGTTAAGGAATTTATGTTACATACTTGTCTGAAAATAAAATGTTTGAAACACCAGTAATTCCCCCTTGAAATACTGGTAATTCCCCCTTGGGGTAAAAAGGAAGTGAATAAACAATGAATAAACTCATTCCCACCCCCCAAGCAGTGCATTTTAAGATAATGTTCTTTTTGTATAGCTCTAGGTCAGTGGTGGCGAACCTATGGCACGGGTGCCAGAGGTGGCACTCAGAGGCCTCTCTGTGGGCACTCGCGCACAGAGTTCATCATGTGGGAGAGGGGTGGAAAATCACACACACACACACATCTAGGCTGGCCTGGGCATGATCCTTTACCTGGGAGTAAGCTCGGTTGCTGACAAGGGGGCTTGCTTCTGAGTTAACCCTCCTAGGATCGTGATTCACCCATTTGAAGCGTTGCACGGTTACTTCACCAAGCTTACTCCTGAGTATTGCGTGCCTCGGAGCCAACTGTTTTTTCTAACCTAAACCCTCAGCATTCAGGTTAAATTGCCGGGTTGGCACTTTGTGATAAATAAGTGGGTTTTGGGTTGCAATTTGGGCACTCGGTCTCGAAAAGGTTCGCCATCACTGCTCTAGGTGGACCTTGGTGCTAGTACCTGTTGGATTTCTGCATCAGTGGCAAGATTTAAAAAAACATGCTTTTCAATATTTCAAAGGCAAAAACAGAGACAAGGTTACGGCACCTCAAATTATGGACTAAAAATGACAGCCTGAGGTATCCATCTCTGATGTCTCCACTTGAAAAATTTACTGTGCAATTTCTAGTCCTAAAAATCTGAGAGTAGTAAAGATATACTCAATATATACCCCTGGAGTTGTAGTTTGTGAAATACTTTAGCACTCATAAATAAAACATAGCAAAAATACAAATGTGTCTATTCAAATATTAAAATCAAAATATCACAGTAAAAGGCCCTAAACAGGGTCCCAAACGTACATCAATGAAAATCACCAGATGATGGCACATAAAAACTTGTGCAACACTTTGAGACCCAGACGCGTTTTGGCCCAGTGGTATTGAGGTTAAGTTTCTGAACCTTTTTCTGCTGGCCATTGAAGGAGGCAACACATGCAGGTCAGAAAATATATATATACACAAAGAAATAATAATTATAAATAAGTGGTTGTTGTGGGTTTTCCGGGCTGTGTTGCTATAGTCTGGTAGATTAGGAGGTTAAGAGCTCGTGTATTTAATCTGGAAGAACCGGGTTTGATTCCCAGCTCTGCTGCCTGTGGAGGCTTATCTGGGGAATTCAGATTAGCCTGTGCATTCCCACACATGCCAGCTGGGTGACCTTGGGTTAGTCACAGCTTCTTGGAGCTCTCTCAGCCCCACCTACCTCACAGGGTGTTTGTTGTGAGGGGGGAAGGGAAAGGAGATTGTCAGCCCCTTTGAGTCTCCTACAGGGGAGAAAGGGGGGATATAAATCCAAACTCCTCCTCCTCCTCTTCTTCTAGATCTTGTTCCTAACGTTTTGCCTGCATCTGTGGCTGGCATCTTCAGAGGTGTAGCGCACTTCTTCAGTGTGTAGCGCACTTCTCTCCGTGATACACCTCTGAAGCTGTCAGCCACAGATGCAGGCGAAACGTTAGGAACAAGACCCACAGACCACGGCCACACAGCCCGGAAAACCCGCCACAACCAGTGGAATCCGGCCGTGAAAGCCTTCGATAATACATTATAAATGAGCGCCACAGGAAGAGGGAGCTCTGGCAGAGGCCTCAGGGGGACGCAGGAGCGGGCCTGAGAGCGGGTAGGGCTGGGGAAAGGGCCTACGAGGCGGGTCGCGGATCCCCTCGGATCCCGCGCAGGCCCGGCCCGACCCAGAAGGATATTCTCGGCCTGCAGCTCCCTCACGCTCTCCTGGCACTCCCGCAGCCGCTCGCGCAGCTCCTCCGTCTCCTGGTCGAAGCGGATGTGAAGCGGCTGCGCGGCCCCCGCCGCCTCGTCCGCGTCCAACTGCTCGAAGAGGTCGGGGTCGCCGAAGTCCACCTCAGCCGCCATTTTAGGGCGGGCCGAGGAAGCGCGTCGCCGGCGGGTCAGCAGGCCGCGAGAGGGGGTGACGGCGACGGGCCGGCCCGCGGGAGACGTCGGCGCCTCAGGAAGGAGACGGGCCTAGGCTAGGCAACCAGGTCTTCACGTCGACCGGGGACTCAGGAGGAACTACAACTCCCGACATGCAACGGGATTAGGCCGCGCTAATTTCTTACCGGCCCAAGGAAACATTGCGCGATGGGGCTTGTAGTTCAACTTGTGCAGACATTGGGGTCATGTTCTCCGGAAGAGTGCTGCATGCTGGGATACGTAGTTTTAAAGTTTGGCGGAACAAACAAGGCCCCTCCCCACCAGTTTGATGGCGTTTGCTTCTACTAGGTATGGGTCTGCCATGTACAACGTGTAATTAACATAAATATCATGCGTCTATGTTTAGTCCACGTTATCACAATGACCAAAGCCGTGTCAACGTCTTTTATTAGGACCACATGCAAATATCACAAAACACTGTGCAAGCTTTCGAGTCCTTCAGAAATTTACCACAAAAGCATCTTGTGGAGACTTAAAACAAAATGCAAAGCCCACTACGAACTTGAATTAGTTCTTACTTTTTTTTTTACCTGTCACATCACATATAGTTTATGGCAACCCCAGCGGGATTTTCCAGGCAAGAAATGTTCAGCTGCTGTTTGCCACTGTCTGCCTCCACATCACAACCCTGTTATTCCCTGGAGGTCTCCCTTCCAAATACTTGCCAGAGCTAACTCTGCTTAGCTTCTGAGATCTGACCAAGCTGGACTGAGCTGCTTCTTACTGCGTCTGAAAAAGTGAGTTCCAACTCACAATATGTTGGAATAAATGGTGTTTAATCTTTAACGTGACCCTAGATTCCAGTTTTATTTAATTGGGCTAGGTTGTCCAGAACAGGTTTCAAACTATTTTCAAACTAGCAATCAAACAGCAGTAGTTAACAAGGTGCCAAGTTTATAACTGCACTTACGGAGAGGTAGATTTTTACTCAATTCACTTTCAAGCTTCATCCGTTCCAATGAATGAACTGGCACTGAGGCAAAAAGGTTGAACATACCATTTTAGCAGCTTTTTCCCCAACTTAAAATATGTGTTACATATAAATCAGCATTCAGAATCTAGGTGGCCAACTTCTACTAGGTAAAATAACATCTTGTTGCATAAAGCTGCCTGAAGATAAATGGCCAAAAAGACCACTTTGATCAGATGTTATCCTAGAAGAACCTTTGGCTAGGGAGGATATTATATCACCAATGCACAGAAAAATTCAGTAATGCAACTTAATATTTCTAGAAGGAAAAGGCAACATGTTAAATTTCAAAAACAAATTTACCAAGTACAACGGCCCTTTAATTCTTAAGTGGTGGGCTTCTGAAATTTCAAGCTCCCATCACCAGAGGGTAAGGAGAATTTACGCATCTTCACACACTTTTGTACACTATTTTTCAAAAGCAAAATTCCCTATACTGTCAATTTGTTTTTGAACATTTATCTATTATTGGCAATGGAAATGCTTCCTAAGTGGGGTGGCTTGGAAAAATCCTTTTGGGCTAGCAATTAACAGTACTTTCATTAAATACTACCTAGAAGTAATTTACACACATTTTGCTTTTCTTGGTTTTATTAATATGTTCAATAGTATACAGCAACTGAGGCACTGATGCTAGGCAACTCCCATTCATCACACAGCATGTGTGAGCATAATTCTGTTTAAGACTACTTTTTAAAGTGTAGAAATTGGGCTGCACGAGTGTTTTGAATCCAGGGAAGGCTTTGGTCTCTACTAGGTTTGGTAATTTGGTAAAACCAAAAAGCCAGATCAGCTTTTTCTTTTACTGACAAAAACCAGGTATTCAAAAAGCTGAATACAGTTGGGGCCAATAACATTTGGCTTTAACTCCCTCCTCTCCCACATGGGCTTGGGAGCCAGCAGAGGGAAGATCTCCGTGCGTCACTGAGCAAACTCAGCCCCGCATGAAGGATCTACCCCTCTCGGATGCTCAAGCCCAACCACGAGCTACACCTGCATGCAGGATCTAACCCCCCCCCCCTGCTTTTCAAGTCCTGTGAGCCTTGAAAGGGATTAGAGAGGAATTGCTAGGTCAAATCTGGGATGTGGGGCTGAGCTAGTTCAGCACTGCATGCAGAATCTGTCCCTCAGTGATGCTTGTCAAGCCCTTCAGGGCTTTGAGTGCAGTGCTGGGGGCAGTTCTCCCCCACACACTGTTTCCCAAGCCCGAGAGGAAAATGGTGGGCAGGAGAGAACTTAAAAATTCAAGTTTGGATTTTTAAACGCAAATATTTTCAGCAATACCTGAATAAAGCCGATGGATATTGGCTTTATTCAGCTTTACCAATAATTTTAGGTAGAAGTTGGTTAGAAAAACCAAATCTGAAAGTTACCAATGTATTTTTTCGGTGCTCAAGCTTAGTCTCTACTACACCGTGTTGTTGGCCCTCCAGAGTAACTGGTTGGCCCCTGTGAAAGACAGGATGCTGAACCAGATGGACAACTGGTCTGATCCAGTAGGGCTTTTCTTTTTCTTATACGTGTAGCATCCCAGCATACTATACAGACTGCATAAAAGTGTAGAGAGAAGCAATAGTGCTACTACAAGAAAAGGTTTGACTGGAATAGCTGGAGGCCATCTGTTTCTCTGACTTTGCAGATATTCCTGCTAGAGTAGGCACAGAACTTCTACATTACTTACAGAGTCTCCCCCTATTAGTGTGGGCAGATTGAAGCCCAGTCAAAGATGAAACAAGTTTTTATGCTGCCTCAAGCAGGGCACTGAAGAGGTAGCAAATTTCTAAACAAATCAAATATCTGCTGATCCAGTCCCAAATAAGTGAATTACCGTATCCCCCAGTGTAGTAATCTTTGGACTGGAGTGCAGGCAATATTACTCAGCTAGCAAAACCAGGAAGGAGCATTAGGATACCCAAAAATAACAAGCTAAATCTTATACAGTAAGGATTGGACATGTGTCACACATCTCATATGCTGCTGCCTTCTGCAATAACTGAAACAGAAATACAGATAATAGATACAAATCATGAAAATAGAGATTTAGTAACTTTTACTGTTTGCTTCTGTGGTGGAATGAGCTTTTTCTAAACTGCAGTATGAAATCTCTAATAAATTCTGTAAAATTAAGATCTGTAAGCAATTTAAGTGAGCCAGTGAAAGTAACAGTACTATTTGAGAAAAAAACATCTTTATTAACCAGGTTTTTGCACTGCATTATGTACTCATTGGCCCAGTCTGCTAAGTAACACCTACACAACGTTTTTATGTTTCAAGAGTTGAAAATAACTGTACAAGGTTAAAGTACAAAAGTACACAAGACAGCGGACACAAAATATCCAGGTATGAGTTTATCCTCCTCACTTGCTCTATTTTGAAAAGCAGAACTAAAATGTTGTCCTTCTGTAGCTCTGTCAAGTATAATGGAAGTGAGTATAACCTGATTACAACATGAAACACCAGTTATCACTGATCTGATATTTACAAAAATTGTAATGTCAATAAATTAAAGTCAATGCAACACCCATGCAAGCTAGAAATGCTAGCTTTTGGTGAACAAGGACCCAATATTGGAGCAAGAATCTTTTTTCAAAGTCCCAGGCTTCAAGCTCATGTTCTTTCAAACAGCATCCATTCCTCGCATTGAAGATGTAAATCCCAATCCCATTCCTCTTTGTGTGTGAGTCTGTGACCTCGCCATTTCATATTGTGCATCTAGGTTTCTGAATACTTCTTCCTGCTGTTTCAAAGTCTTATAACTTTCTTCATCCACTGAACTACTACCAGCTTCCTCCTCACTCTAGAGCAAAAAAAAAAAGATGTTTAAAAAATGATTAATGGATTTGACCCAAAGAAAGGGATAAAGTCAACGGAACTGCTCACATGTCTTTATCTACTCCTTCAGCAAACACCTTTCACTCAAGAGAGCGGTCTTCCATGCATATCAACTGCACACACGAAGTAAACACTATCCATCCCATAATATACAAGGGGTAAGTTGAATCCATTCTCAGCATACTTTTGCCTTGCCACAGTAATTCAAATTCAAAGACAGAATCTCCAGTAGACAACTGTCACATATAATTTTCCACAATGCAGTAAGCTTATCTCTGCATTTAATGCAGTAAGCTTGCCTACTGACAATATAGTAAAAACAATCCCCTTGGGACTTCAAAACATTTCAGAACAATTAGTGACAACTTAACAAGTGATCACAGATAACGTACCTTGATACCCATCAGTTTTCTAAATTTGACATTTTGGTCCTTATTTCCAAAGTTCAGTTTCTCCCAGATTTCTGCTGATTGTGATTTATCCTGCAAAAACATAAGAACGTGATATGTGTGTTGTTTTCAGCCAACTAGAGTTTATAGATAATGCTACCAAGGAGTCAATGTTTAAGACATGCAGCACATGGGAAACAACTCACAAATCTTAACAAACTTTCAGAAAAAATCTGTGTGGAAGCCTGCTTAACCTCTCCATTCACTTCAAAAAGAAAGAGCTGCAGGTCTTCTGGCCAGGCAAGTTATATTTACAACCCATAGTTACTACAAAACAAATATCCTTGAACTGCTTATAAGGAGGCTGTTTTAAACATCAGCCAATCAAATGCAGAACATATTGCCTCTGTGTTCAGACAAGATTCTTGAAGCTGTGATGAAAACAAAACCCTCTGGTAGCATTCTCTAAATCCTAGATTTCTAAGGTGCTAGAATCCTAACTTCAAACCTTGTACTTGCAGAAGCATTACTACCAAATGGCTAAATATTTCAGGAGTAGGATGTTGTGGGTTTTCCGGATTGTATGGCCGTGTTCCAGTAGCATTTTCTCCTAACGTTTCACCTGCATCTGTGGCTGGCATCTTCAAAGGAGATCCTTTGAAGATGCCAGCCACAGATGCAGACGAAAAATCAGGATAAAATGCTACTGGAACACAGCCATACAACCCGGAAAACCCATAACACCATAGTGATTCCGGCCAAGGAAGCCTTCAACAATACTTCAAGAGTGTGTTTGCTGATAAAGGGCCCCTTCTTGAAACACGACGCACACATGACATAGAGGTGTGTGCTTTTATGAATTGACTTCCATGAACAAATCAGAGAAACTAGGCACAAAATTACCCCTTCTTTTTTGCCTTGCCACAGCATTTTCCGCTTCTTCTCCTGTTCTGCAAACTTCATTGGATTCACTGCTGCTGGGTTATAATAACTTGGAACAGCTATTCCTGTCTCTGCCAAAGCCTTTGCCTGCAGGGCCGCCATTTGAGCCGCCATCGCAATCTGAGGAGTGACCTGTGTCCCGGAGGCCAGGAGAGCAGCGACGTTGATGACAGAACTTCCAGTAGCAGCTGCCGCTAAAATAAACATTGACATTTTATACAAGAGAAAGCATTTAACCGTTCCCCACCTTGATTAGACATGAGAAAAACATAACCCACAATATTCACAAGAATTTGTACAAATTAGGCACCTGCCAAGAGTAAGAAGCTTTCAGTTGGTCACCACTTAGCATTTGCCTGATGGTGCAACTATTTTGGGGCCTGACTGAAAGAGTCCTAAAAACACAGCTTTAGAATAGCATTGCTTCCTACAAAACTGCCAATAATTACAATAAAACAAAAGTTACTTTCTTTTTTTAAAGTTTTCCATTTCAAAGTTACTATTTTTCTAGTTCTATGGTAACTTATTTTTTCTGAAGTAGAATTTGTCACAGATTCATAACTATTACGCCAACAGCTGAAAAAGAATTACCAGCAACCATTTCCTGTTGCTTCTGTTTTTCAACAAGCTCTTTCTCCCTCTGTTCTTGAAGTTTTTTTGCTCTCTCCAATCTAGAAATAGAAATGCAGAAGCAATGAGTTAATAAAAGATTTTTATCTTGTCCCACATTAGTTAAAAATGCCACCACCGACCAAGGGTGAACAACATGCTATCTCTGAAGTGCCTAGCTGCAAAATTTAAACTCTAGATCAGTGATTCTCAACCAGGGTTCCGTGGTACCCTGGGGTACCATGAGCACGTCCCAGGGGTACCATGACAATGCTACTGCCTGCCCGCCCCCCACCGGAATCAAATGGATTTTGAAAGGGGGGGGGTTTGGAAGCTTCATGGGCTCCCTTTAAACAACACTGCAAAACAGCATTGTTTTATTTGCCTAAATTCGGTGTACACTGGGGGGGGTGCGGGGTAGATTTAAACGGAGCTCTCCCTTTAAATTCCCCCAATCCATGTTGAATGTAGGCAAACAAGCAACGCGGCTGTCAATGCTGCTTTCCCTCCCCTCCCCCTGCTTGCCACTCCCCCCACCTACAGGCCAAAAACGGAAAAAAATCTAAAAAAAATCTAAAAAAATTCAAATGAACCTCAGGGGTACCCTGAGATATGAAGAGTGAGGTCAAGGGTACCACGATGTCGAAAAGGTTGGGAAACACTGCTCTAGATACTAAGATTTTTTTAATAGCTTAAACAGCTTACTGCATTTCATTATTTCAGGGTTTGGGGGGGGGGAAGGCTAACTGCAGTATCCATGAGTCAAAATTCATTAACATGCAATATTTCTAGCTTTCAGATCTATAAGACAGACTGTACTGTCAGTGCATGCTCAGGAACAAAATGGTTTTACATGGACCTTCTAACAATTCTCTGCCCCATTAAAACAGCTGCACTGATTGTCAATTGAATTCTTGGTGATATTCAAGGTGTTGGTTATTACCTTTAAAGCCCTACCCCACTCCTCCACATGAGCTGTGGAGTCTTACTTGGTGAACCAGATGTTTCTCCACTCCTACATTCCTGCTGGGTAACCTTGGGCTGGTCACAGTTCATTCAGAATTCTCTCAGCCCCACCTACCTCACAAGGTGTCTGTTGTGAGGAGAGGAAGGGAAAAGGAGTTTGCAAGCTGCCTTGAGTCTCCTTACAAGAGAAAGGGGGGTAAAAATCCAAACTCTTATCTAAGGGACCACCTCCTCCCATATAGTCCCCCGCAACTGCTCCGCGCTTCATCAAGCAGTTCACTGAGGGTATCAGGACCCTGTGAAGTATGTCTCCCACCAGGTCTAGAGCACTTTCGGTGGTAGCTCCCTCCTGGTGGAATGCTCTGTGGGGGAGATCTGTGCCCTACTGGATTTATCTCAGTTCTACAGGGCCTGCGAAATGGAACTCGTCCAACAGGAGTTCCTCCAGATTTATGCCACTGGTTTGGTCTGTTACCCTCAGTGTAACTGCTGGCCAGTTTGATGCCTATGACTCCTAGTGCTGAATACTGTTATGCTGGAATAAGTTTTAGTTTTTAATTTTAATTTATACCTTGTGATATTTACTGTATTGTAAACCACCCTGAACTTTGGAAGGATGGTACAGAAATCTAATAAATGAATAAAAATGATGGTATTAGATTTCTGCAGAGATCTGTCTCTCTCTTATGCATCCTGATGGACCTTCACCTTGCCATATCGCATCTACATCAGATCTCTTCCATTTTGAGAACCTCACTAATAAAGTCTTACAACTTCAAAGCCTCAATTGGCATAATCAATAATAAAGTCAAAGATTTAGATATTTTCTGAAAAGGTGCACCTGCAGTATTACAGAATTAACATTAGCGGGAGGAGAATGGTGACAACTGCCCTCTCAAGGCTAGAATGCTGCAGCACTACTTCATTATAAAGTTAGTAAGCCGTTAATTTCCATATCTTCAGACAAAGAAAAGTCTATACCTTCTGGCCAGAGCTTCTTGGGCATCCATTGCTGTATTTCGCCCCCTAAAGGGTGGAGGGCTAGGCGTTCTGCTGTGACTTCTGCTGAATCTTTTGGGTTTTTCAGGTCTCTTCTTTCTTTCTCTACAAGCAGGCATTTTAAAACATGTTTCAAAGGAAGTTTCAAAACTGTTCATGGTTGTTTAAATAAATTAACCTTCATCTAACTGCCATGATACACTCTTAATTTCAAAAGTGCTGTAGCCACCCCATGATGGTCACTTCTTTACAAAAAGCAGACAAACCTACCTGCTTCTACTCCTGGTTCTGCTCCTGCTCCGACTTCTATGCCTGTGTCTAGATCTTGATCGAGAACGTGATCTTACACGCCGCTTTTTATCTCTGCTTCGAGAACGTGACTTTTTTCTATCACGGCTTCTACTACGATGACGCCTGAAAACACATTCCAAATTTCTTATACTTCCCAGCTTGACAATTCTCTTTTAATTGAAGCAAAATACAATTAAAACATTACACTGTATTTTCGCAGTAACAGAAGTTGATATATTTTTCGCTTCTCATCAACAAACAGCACATTCATCTAAAAAACCAAATCAATGACCTGAACTCTACTAAGTATTTCCAAAACATAACAGAAATTATTTCAGAATTGATCAAAGAGGATCACAGTAAGTGGTAATTCAAGACTCTGACTGTCCAAGTCCAATTAGCAGATGAAGTGCTTGAGGGTATCAAACAAGTCACACAAGCATCGTGACAAAAATATCACATTGGCACTCCAATTCTAACACACAAACCTGCCAAAGAAATGCTGGAGCAAACATTCAGGGCATTTTCATTTCATTTCATTTTAACCTTTAATGGCATATAATTCAGGGCATTTAATTCATGAAAAATTAAACTAAATTAGTCAGTAATAAATTAATGCTGGAGACTTTAAAATTGCATACTCCTTCTAAGCAGCACACAAAACTTTTCTCAGAATCCCTCAAAAAAAGTCATAACCATCAGAAGAAAGGTTATCCAAAAAGTGCTAAACAATCTACCTTTCACGAGACCTAGACCTTGAATGACTCCTTCCTCTTGAGGATTTTCTCTCTTTGCGCTTATGCCGATCCTCACCATTTTCGGAGGTACTCAGGCTGTCTCTTCCTTTGTCAGAAGAGTGCTCTTTGTCATTATGGTCTTCCGATTTGTGCTTTTTGGATGACTTTTCTTTGGACCCGTGTCTTCTTGCCTGTTTTAAGAAGAAGTTGGTTCTTTCAGGAAAATAGTGCAACAAAGAGAGTTAGTATGGGCATCAGTAGATAAAGAATGATATGTTGTGATGCAACATTAGTAACCTTAGGAGTGTGGGCCAGTCAACTGTAATGGCTTTAACACCACCATCTACCCAATGTTGCATATTCGCACTATCATTCCTCCCCCCTCTGCTATCCTCCCCATTTAAACCTTTTATGCAGCCTGGTTCTCATACCAAGACTGGCTTTACAGCATTGTACAGAACAGTCCCTCTCAATGATTGGTTACACTAAGTATAGTGGTAAGAAAATGGCTCTGCTTCCTAACAATACAAAGAGGATGGGATGGTGACAAGTAGTAACTGGTGAACACATCAGCAACTATGAAGATAACTTGAAAGTAGCTCTATAGGCCATCCTTTGAGAGGCACTAACAGTTTGTATTTGCCAGGCATCTTCAGCTGTAAAGTCTTAAGTAACAGGTAGTCAATATGACCAGACTACATTATTTTAAGCACGTTGTGCTCATGTAGTTTGGTTTCACCCACACTATTTGGTGGGACTATCTGCAGGCATCCCTCTTGGCAGTACATTTTATATGTACACATTTCTTCCCCCAAGACTAAAAACCCTACATAAAAATAAGGGTAAATCTGGTTGTCGCCTCAACCTAAACCTAATAAAAAACACTGTGCATGTTTACAATTCATCAACTTGCTGCTGAAGTCAGTTACATTTAGACAGCATGCATCATCTTCACATTCTAAGATAAAAAGCAGTTTCTAAAAACAGGTCAATTTTGGCTTCTTCCCTGTCACTAATACAACCACTGAAGAAAGATGTTTAGAACTAATCATGAAATAAAAACACAATGTCTCTCCCTATTAAGTGCCCACTAACATGAAATGAATCACATTAGGCAGAGGTGAATTGTGAATTTGATATTATGGGGTAGGTCTACATATTTGTACACTACCCCATCCTCTTTTATCATTGTAAATTACACCACTGTGGTAAAAAGCCAATGAGTCATTCAACACCTATTACAGACATAAAGGCTCTGGCCTACATTAAAAATGTTGGGCCAAAAATCCAAAACAATTTCATGTAACAAATTCTTCCCCCTAAATTTAAGATCTCAAATGCATGAGAAGTTTTCTTTATGTCACAAACACAGAAAAACCATTCTTAAAAACATCATTTTTTAAAAAGTGTATCTAACCAAAAGATTAAACATCAATAAAGTCTGTGTAAACATGATGGAGAAGTTTTTTCTAAACACATACTAAAAACCACCATTATATCCCATAACCAACTTAAGTTTCTTTTTTAAGGGAAATATGAGTTTGAATTACTAATAGTTACCTTATCATGAAGTAGGCTTATAATTTTGCTATCTGAGTCTGCAGCGTCTTCAGTTCAGTCTCTTCGCGCATTAGCACGCTGAGTATGATTTATTATAGAAATGTTATCATGTGATCTGAACAATATAGTCAATTTCACAAATACTCTTCTAGTTTTTTTTAACAGCTTCCATTGGGAATGGGAAAGAAGTCCAAGGCACTCCCATTAGATTTTCCATTTTTCTAGTTTAACACAAGCTCAGTAGAACTTTACTTTCTAACACTGATGACTGCATGGGTTAGGGGTGGGTGGGAAATAATCTCCCCTAGGTAACTGCCTTACCTAGCAATATTATTGCAACCATTGCCTCACCAAACAATGTTATCAATAGTGCTGTATCTCATTCCCCTTGGATTTCTTTAGGGTGATAGTTACTTCTAGGAACCCTCTGCTTTTCCCTATAATTTCAGGACCATGGCATAGAACTAAGTAGGGTCTAAGGTCAAGAAGGACAAAAGGATTTTGCAAATTCTGAGCTCTGATCATGTAGCAGAAGGCACAAAAACTTTGCTCAATGGAAGATCTGTTAGAACCAAATAAACCAAACTCTATTTTGCCACAGTAATTTTAATTGTAGGCTGATTCCACAGTTAATTTGAGAGAATTTTTGTCCACTATTACCTTTGGTCAAAATGATGGCTTCAGTCATGCTTCTCACTCCAAACACATTTTCTTTGAATTTACAAGGGTTTTTTCCCCCGTACTTACCATTAAGCCAATTAAATACAAGTTTACACATGCTATGACATACATATAAATATGTCAGGTACAATTACCTAAACACTACAAAGTATTAATTACCTCTTTGCTTCTGCTCCGGCTTCTGTACTTTTTCCCGTCATTATCTAAGAAAATAAAAATGTTCATTAATCATCAAATAAAGCAGCCTGAAAAAACTTTATATTCAGTCTAAAAACAACACATATTAAAATACACCCTACAAAAGTTGTCTCAGTATTTAAGCAGCCTAACAGCCCAATCCAGAGCTGCCCTGTGGGTGGGAACAGGGCCACTTCAGCACCACCCCATACCCTTCAAAGGGCTGTCTGTGGCGTATGTCCAAGCCCTGCTTGGCAGGTGGAAAGGTGCTGGACGGCAACTAAAGTCGGCTTCACCCCTGGGAACAACCCCGCCATGCTGATGTAGTGTGGGGCGATGGGGAAGCACAGGTGGAGAGCTGGTGCCCAGCTGCGGCCAGCGTAAGTGCCCCTCGACTGGCATAAACCCACACTGCATCCAGAGGGGGACTCAGCTGCTCCCTCTGGATTGGGCTGCTCAGCTAATAAAATTTAGACTAATTTCTATTTTCATCCTCTATTACTTTTTTATTCAACAAATTACATGTTAGTATGGAAAAGTTTAAAGCATGAAGAAGTTCAATATTTTTAGAAAGGCTTCAGAGGTGAAATCTAATTTAACTGCTACTTGATAGAAGAATATGGTCGAAGAACAATTTTTCAGATATGCAGAGGTTTTTGAATATGACAAAACAGCAAAAAGAAAAAGTGGCAATAATGGACATGACCATCAAAGTCAATATTGTCTGCAATAAGAAATACAAGACTTAGCAATAATTACAAATTAGTTCCAGATCTTACCATAGAGGCTTCCTGGAGGCAAGAAGATGCTTGCAATGCAAAAAAGCCTCCCTGCTGCCAGGAAGCCGCCATCAGGCTTAATGGACTTATGCCACCTTTTTGGTGGCTGTCAATGTGATGGGCGAGCTGTGGTGGCCACATGTCAGCAGATTTGCTCCTCTGCTGGGGCAAGTGCCCTGAGGAGGGCAAATCCACCAGTGCAGCTGCAAGCTGCTCCCACTGATGGATTCAGCCCCCTCCCTTTATATGGGGCTGTTAATTTAAATGAAATTTATAGTTAATTCAGTAAAATCAACAGACCTAGACTGGAGAAAATCTGCAGAGGATTTTGCTACACAGGTAAACATGCTTAGTACAGATATCCCCAAGTAGACAAAACATTTGAATTTTATAACTTTGGAGCCTTCTGTACCTGATTTCCGTTTTCTCTCTCTTGAATGTGAACGTGACCTTGATAAATGATGCTTTGACGTTCTAGGAGAACTAGATGAATCTGAATGTTCTTTTTTCTTCTCTCTGTCAGGAGATGACTTTTCAGGGGCTGCTGCCTCTCGCTCTGTATCACTAGCCTATTTCAAAACGGAATTAAACTCATATGTAATTCCAGGCCACTTAACATGTGTTTGAAATTCACATGTCTTAAGCACCTGTCTATATACAACTTTATGTTAATGGTACCTATAAGGTTATGTTTCTCAAGTGCAGCTACATTCTAGATACTGATTAGATACACAAGACACACCCCTCTAAGACACTGAAAAGAACAATAGTACAAGAATATACTACAGGAAGTGAGAAATCAAACACAGTGGAAGTTCATAATTTTTATAAGACAAATGCAGATATTTATTTTTATTTATTTATTTTATTATTTGGGTTTATAAACCCCCCTCCCCCGAAGGGCTCAGGGCGGTGTACAACATAGATAGAGCACAGCATCAAGTTAAATACAATAAATATAGATTAAAACAGCTCTAATAAAAATAAACCCTACCCCGTTTAAAATGCAGCATTTATTAACTAAAGATGGCGCCTGCTATCAATTCCCATAAACCCCAAAAAGGAAGGGGTGGCAGGATCTCCGATGTCATAAAGGAGGGAGAGGAAAAGGAGGGCCCCTTATCAACGGCTAATCTCCCCAAAGGCCCGGTGGAACATTATTATGAATATTATGATGGATAGCTAGCAAACATTTGTTCCAAAAACTAATTCTTCAGCAAGCTTGTCTAATATGACTTGTAAGCTTTTATTGTGAACTGTGCCTTGCCCAAAAGAGCCTGAGTGTATGGAAATTCCTGGGGCTGAGAAAAATATAATGGGCTAACACACTAGCCAGAGTTTGCTAGCTACCCATGATAACATTTGTCTTGTTATAAACATTACAAAGTTGTACTTTGTTTCAATTTCTCAATCCATCTAGTATGCTATATGCCATTAAAGGTTAAATTGATTTGAATCCATCTAGTATGTTCTTGTACCTTTGTTCTTTTTTCTGCATTCTAGTTACTGACAATTTAATCATTTAAAGCATTGTGGTGCCAGGTTTTTCAAAAACCAACAACATCCAAAACTATTTGACATGACTGGGCTCAGGCTGCGTATTCCAGAAATATGATAAAATCTTATTAACAAATGTTAGTCTACAGCACATTAAATTAACCAATTTCCATCATTCTGACATAAAGGGGCTTGTGAAACTATCATACTTGAATGCTCATCCTAGCCCTGACCGATGTAATAAGATTATTTTAATCTAATTCACTTCCAACTAAATTCCAAAGGTGAAATTCCAAAGTGATATTTTTGAAACCCCTTACCCAATTCAGAAAATATGGAAAAAGCAGCTTGCAAGGTTGTTTTTTTTTAACTAAACAGCAACTTTTCCTTCTCAGGAAAAATATCTTTTGACTTAAACAACAAAAAACTAATCAATCATTGGCCAGTTACATTTTCCCCAGGTTCTATCAATTCCCACAACTGGTGGGTCAAATGTAGCAAATCTGTTCTATTTTTATTACCAAAGTGAATACAATGGTCTTTGGGACACTCATGTTTTCGATAACTAGTCTACAACTCAATTATACTATGCACTTTCCAACTGGAAGCCTACCTTTAAACACATTTGATTTTCAAGTGTCAACAGAGCACCACCAACTGAAGGGGGATTCCATCCTCCTGTGACAGCTCCCCCTCCCCCTCCAGCTCTGAGCTTATTTTACCAGAATTCAGCAAAACCCAGATTTCTTCCATGTCTCTGCCCCCACACCATACACCATTTTAATGTCCTTTAGGTGATCTCTTGAGAGTTTAACAAAAGCTTTCAATACCTAGACACTGAAAATGTGAAGGGCTTTCAATTTACCAAATAAAGGCCCCTTGATTAGCACAAGGGGATTGTCTCCTACAGTTGAACCGCCTACAATTTTGACATTCAGAATTAGAAGAACTAAGGATGGAGGAGTAGGCAATTTTTTGTGCATATTCCACTTTATTAAATAATATCAGCAATTAATTGGTGAACAGGATACTCTTTTTAAAAAGTTACTGTGTGTGATCAGCAAAGAATACCATTTCAGTTACAATGAAAAGGTGGTGGGATGTGGGGGAAACCTCCAGAAAGACTGGAGGACAGGCTTTCCCTGTTTTTTCTCTTTTGAGGGGGAAACTTTTCAATTTTCTTAAAGAAAAACTGGAAAAGTTGGGGGAGTGCTAAAAACAAAAATGTGCTTCAACTGAAATACGCAAAATGCTCCTAAAGACAATGTTGTACTCAAAAGTACTTGAACACACTGCCTATGCCCTTAGCCAATACATACAAGGGCACATGCCACATATTTTCAATGTTTTGCTTAAATGCTTCAGAAGGTAGCAGTGTTGATCTGTCATTGAGGAGCCGGATTCAAGTTCATTGTTATTTAGAGATGAGATTTCCAGGGCGTTAAGCTTTCAAGGTGCAAAGCCCCCTAGGCCAAGCAGGTCACCATTTCAAAGGGATGCAAAGTCTAAAATTCCCATTACAATAAATCTCGCACACGTGATCTACACGCATTAAATACAAATCGGGCTTGCTAAATCAGGTGACCCTGAATACATTTAGAATCTGGGAACTGTCTTGATCCAGAACTTTCTGCACAATTTCCTCAGGCCAATTCATAAGGAAAACTTGTCTGGTGCAGAGCTTCCCATCGGGTTTGTACAAGAAAATGTTTCCAGGAAAGTGGCTTCGATTCACCTCTTCGGCCATAAACTCATAGGAAGCTTTCATCACCTCTCTCTCTCTCTCTGGCTCACCCCCGCCCCGTCATCTTCAATACAGGACGACCACTGCTGGCCCACCTCACAGGGCCGTTGTGACGGTTACTGAGACGCCTGTGGAACCGCAAGGGCAGCGCTAATACAGAAAATCAATCGAGTAGGAAATATAAACGCTGAACGAAATTCGTCTGGATCGGGTGAAACAGGGAACCGGGGGAAAAGGCCAATGCCCAGGCCTTTCTTTTAAAAACCCGAACAGTATCATAACACAGCTACGCTTTTCAAAAACAAAGCCCTCCTGCGAGCATCCCATAATAAGCCAGACCCCCCTTCCCCAGAATCCGGTCCAAAAGGACAAGACGGGCGGAAACTTCGAGAAGGGGGCAGCCGCTTTCTCCCGTCGGCCCACCAGGCCCATCATGGCGGCTGCGCTGAGGGGAGGAGAAGGGACGAGGAGGAGGAGACGGGCGCCATCTTGTCTCCCTCCGCCCGGCTCGCCCTGAGACCTCTCCCGGGGAAAAAGACCCGACGCCGCTCCGGCTCCCTCCTCCCCGGCGAAGGCCTCACTCACCGCCATGTCGCGGCGCTGGGCCGGTGGCGACGGGGCCCTCCTCGCCCGCCTCACAACGGCGCTCCGTCCGGCCTCGCCCCGCCGAGCAGCTCCCGACGTTTCCCGAGCCTCCACCGACTGAGGCGACCCGACGGCCCCGCCCACTCCTCAGGATCCCCGGATGTCGCGGGCGGGCGGGAGCGGGGAAGCGCCGCCTCCGCCGCCCGCTTTGAGCCGAGGCGGGAACGCCGGAGCGCGCGGCCTGCTCGTTTGTGCGCCCGCTGAGGAGAGCCGAGTTCCCGCCAATTCCGTTCTGGCTGAGGTGGCGGCGACGGCGGCGGCTGGTTCTGTCTTGCCGGTCCCGCCGCGTCGTGGGGAGGAGGAGGACAGGCGTGTGGGGTGGATGGTCTCTCCCAAATCTTTTGGTAGGCGGGAATCCAACCGGTGAAGCTCCTCGTCCCTCTTGCCCATTCCCTCAGCCGTTTCTCCGCTTTGAGGCGACTCACGTAACAATGAAAATACTGCACTGGCTAAAGCCCTTCAGAATTTTAAAACTGGCTGCTGGGTTCGGTGGAAAGTTTTCAAGGGCTGATTTGGTCATTTATTAAGTACACCGTCCCTGTCAGGGGGGGGGGGAACTTGCTAAAATGGCCGTTTGTCACACTTTGGTGGCAAACTTTGGAAATCTGGCATGGCTGTTTGCTGCCTTCCTGCCTCCTAGGAACTCAAGGTGGCTTGCAGTGTACATAAGTATGAAACAGGCAAACTTTGAAAATCTGGCATGGCTGTTTGTTTCCTGCCTTTCTGCCTTCTAGGAACTCAGGGTGGCTTGCAATATACATAATTATGAAACACGTAAAATATGTTGCTTTGTTGCACTGCAAAGGCTCACGTGCTTTTGCTGCCCCATCCGTTTAATTTTCTGCTTTGGGGTTCTTTTTTTTTCTTCCCAGCATAACACCCAGACTTTGAGAAGATGTGGGATGACATTGAGCTTTTTGATGATACAGGAACGCTGAACGTAGGCACGCAAGAATACGGGAGTGCCTTCTATCAAGTCAACACGCTAGTTAAAATCTCTTCCTCAGAAAAGGTAGAATTTTCTGTTAGTGACCTGGGTCCATGAGTGAAGACTGTCAGCACAGAGTTATGTAACGGCTATCATTACAATTCCCTGCGGTTAAAGCAGAAGTGCTGTGGCATCTTAAAGGTTAACATATTGTGGCAGACACTTTGGTGAGAATAAAAGCCTGTACTATGATATGTTTGTTGAAAGGGGATCTTTGTTTCCTGCAGTGCCATAAGGAAATACTCAAGTTTAGCAGTATAGCCCTGTTAATGGGACTGTGTTTGCAGTCATACAAAGACACTGTGGATTTGTGCTTGAGTATAACTCTGTGACCTACAATGATCTGTATCTGATGACTGCTTTGAGCAGGGGAGCAGGACAGAGCAGTTGGTAGCAGGACAGAATTCATCTCAATAACTAGTTGCCCAGCTTCAATTCCACAGGTGCTGCTTATCAGCTTTTTCTTTTTCCTTGGGAGATTAGATATCTAGGGGAGGGGCAGATGTCATGGCTACATATGCTAGATATGGGCTCAGTGCCAAGCCAGAGTTTATATCTTCAAATTCCTTTTTTGTGTTTCTCAGGTCTTGTCTAATCCGAAGTTACAGGCCTCTAACTTGAGTGACAGCTTCACTTTAGTCGCTGACACATCAGTGGTGGTGCTTGATACGAACCTCTCTCCTCAACTGTTGAATCGGTTTGGTGAGTTGATAGACATCTGAATAGAAGAAGCCATGAAATGAATGATCTTCAGAGTTTTTCTGTTACAATATATATTTGGAACATTTAGTGTAATGCCAAGACATTGTGGATTTGTACGTGAATGTAGCGCTCTGATCCACAATGATCTGTAATCTTGAGTGTAACACTGTGACCCACAGTGATCTGCACCACAGTCTCTCCCCAAGATTTCTGCATGTGCTGTGTTTGTTTCTGATTGATATGCTGGTAGAGACATAATGTGTTAGCTTAAATTGTGCAAATTTTTATGGTGTCACTGGTCCGTAGGATGTGAGTGCTTAATTTTGAAACCTTTCAGAAACGGAAGTTGATATTGTTGGCACGTGCCAAGAAGGTCACTTTCTGGTTGTTGGTGAGAGAAGTGGCAACTTGCATCTTATTCACATTCCATCAAAGGAAACCTTGTTAACGCGTGTAAGTAACTTGTTTCCTGCTAGTTTCTGTATGTCTGGAGTACCACAGTACAGTCAAGCTAGTTGAATCAGTGGCTTAGACCTGAGAGTCTGGTTCAGCTGTGTTACCTGAAGTGTGTTTTACTAAAAAAGAGCCTGCAAAGAGTGTTGCACTTGGATTTGGGAAACTAAGTAGACTCAAGTTTGAATCTCTGCTGACTGCGTGACTTTGACCCACTTTCTCAAAAGCTAATCTACCTCATGCTGTTCTGAGAATAAAATAGATGAGAGAATGATGCTGTAGACAACTTTGGGTCCACATTGGGGAGAAAAGTGGGGTATAAGTATCCAAATGAATAGGTGCTGAACTTGGGGCTTGTTTATCAGTGTTTTGCCACAGAGCTTTAAGTATGGGCATCTGGATAGAGATTACTGTTGATGCATGTATTGTTGATGAGTTCTTATGTTACTATTGCTGGGGCAGTTCAATCCAAATGGGAGGGCCTAATGGGCTTTGAGAGTGGCAAGAGGCTGCACTGATGCCTTTGCCCCTCCACTGATGTAAGGAGCACTCGAACTGACAGAAAGGTCAAAGACGCTGGTGTCTGGCTGCCCCACAGCTCCACGATGGGCAAACCTGGAAGTGGGTACCACCACAAAGCTATGCTTGTGTCTGTGTGGACTCTGGCGCAGAGGGAGCATGGCATTCCAGGAGTAGAACTGACCGTAGTAGTTTTCTACTGACATTCCAGCCTGGGAATATCCCTACAAGCCCACAGATATATGGCACACAAAAGTGTGATATAAGCCTGTTTTGGCTATAGAGCCATTCAGGTGGCAGGAGCATTTTCAAATTTACCTTCTGTAAAACCACACTTTGGATAGGCTCAAGTTAATATGTGACATCTGGTAGAAATAACATTGTTTTCAGAAATTATATTAAATGTCTCTTTGAACTCTTAGACACTGATTCAGAAGTCTTCAAATGACAGAACTTACCTGAGTCTCAATCTAGAAAAAGATAGTGCCGATGCAGGTAAATTTCCTAGGGAATACATCAATGTGCATGCATTTTCAAAAATTCTTGCAAGCTAAGGGTGATCTTATTGGAGGAGTTTAACAACTTACAATTTTGCACGGTGGGGAAACCATATGTCTTTTTGCTTTGTTGTTTTTCACTCTGTGAATCTTAATCTTGTGTCAACCTGGGCATTCATGGTCATTCTTACTTTTTTGTAATTTGTAATACAAGGACAAGGACAAGAATAAGCTAGGTGATGCTTTTTAAAATCATGTTTCTCTTGCTTGTACTTGATGAAGCTCAGCCTTGTCAACCCCTTTACATGCTGATCACTTTCCTGAAAATCACCTTGTCTTTGGTTCTCTTATAGGCACCTATCATGCATTTATTCTCACCAGAAATGGGATCTTCTGTATTATGCACCTCCCCCTTGTCAAAACTCAGGAAGGTAGGAAAACCATTTAGACATCTTGAGTCTGCTTATGGCATACCGTAATTGTGGAGCTCATTGGACTTTGACCCCTGCTGTTCTGATTCAGTGATATGTGGCTGCATTTATTTTGATTGTTCTAGTTTTACCAACTAGCCCATAGTCTTCTATATTAGATTCCCAATAAGGCGACTTTGGGAAAATTGAGTGTATTTCCAATTGTCCTCAATAACAATCTTACTGCTGTAAGTACATAGTACATTGAGGCAGCAAAGCAAGATAACACCAGTGAAAATTTTCCTTAAAATATATTTCAAAAGGATATGTTAATATTAAATAATTATATTGAAGAATTATATTTTATATTATATTTAATATTAAATAATTAAACTTAAACTGTTCAGATGCTGTTCAACACAAACTGCTTTTTACAGGTTATCCTTTTCTTTCTTATATAGCAATTGATACCCTGGACTTCAGTACAGCGAAAAAGGTAACCAGGAGTATTTACTACTATAATTTCTGATATACTTGTTTTGCTTGTGACTCAGACTAGTCGCATAGACATTTGGGACTAGTAGTGATATTGTATTGTCGAAGGCTTTCACGGCCGGAATCACTGGGGTGTTGTGTGGTTTCTGGGCTGTATGGCTGTGTTCTAGTAGCATTTTCTCCTGATGTTTCACCTGCATCTTCCTCTGAAGATGCCAGCCACAGATGCAGGCAAAATGTCAGAAGAAAATGCTACTACAACACGACCATACAGCCCGGAAACCACACAACACGCCAGTAGTGATATTGTTGACACTGATTTTGTTTTTAAGTCCTAGTGACCTGGCCACAAAGTTCTCTATAATTGGGGGCAGGAAACCAGTTTCTTTCTCCCTGCTACTATCTTTAAGGATTATTTGCTTTTCTTTCAGCTGCAAGAGCAAGTGGAAACATGTTTTATTTCTACGGAAGAGTACCATACTGCTGGTTGTCTAACTTCTGTGACTAGACACGTGGCAAACAAGATTTCTCTGATGATAGGGGTAAATAAATCTTGCAGTATTTAAATTCGTATTTAATTTAAAATTTTTAATGCTGTTAGTAGAATATTCTGTGGTTGTCATCATTTCTAGTTCTGACATCAGTGTAAAAGCACTGGGAAGCTACAATTAATCTGCATGTATTTCTGTATTGTTATAGCCAATGGCTCAAACAATAAATACTTGACTACAATTAATCATTGTTTCCCAGTACATTAATACTAATAAGCAATAAGATCATGTGATGTGACTTACATGTGGGCTGTATATTGTTTCCATGGGGAGGGTGGCCATGGCTAGGTGGCAGGGCCTCTGCTTGGCATGCAGAACATCCTAGTTTCAATCCCTGGCATTTCCAGTTGAACAGACCAGGTAGTAGGTGATGTGAAAAACCCCTAGCTGGGATCCTGGAGAGCTGCTGCCAGTCCAAGTAGTCAGTACTGATTTTGATGGACTGATGCTTTGATTCCGTCTAAGGCAGCTTCATGTGTTTAATCTATTGGCTGCTTGCTCCATAAATATGCTCACAGAATTAATGCAGCACATGAAACAATTTGGCAGTCAGTCAGAGTACAATTGGAAAATAATCCACAAAATATCTAGGTATTCACCTGGCCTCATACAGTAACAGATCAAGTATTAAGTAAGATGTCAGGAAGTCATTCTATAATTTGAGGCACCATCATAGAAAGGGCCCTGACTTTCTTATTTCAGAAGAGGGGGCCTGTGCATCTGGGCCTCCAGTGCCGATTATAATTAGCAAACAGATTCTCATGGAGTAAGTGATCTTTTACTGCTTAGGTGAGAACCAGAAATTGAATCATGATCAAAATGATTTGTCAGCAGGGCTGGAAGATTCCCCTGTATTTGGTGGTCCAGTTCTAGTTCTTAAAGAGTCCGGAAGGTTTTTTCCCCTGCACAGCAAAAGGCTGGCATCTGAGAGTCTGGAATATTGAAAAAGGCAAACACTATGCTGGGGATCATTAGGAAGGGAATTGATAATAAAACTGCAACGATTGTCATGCCCTTATATAAAGCAGTGGTGCGACCGCACTTGGAGTACTGTGTCCAGTTCTGGTCGCCGCATCTCAAAAAGGATATTGAGGAGGTAGAAAAAGTGCAGAGAAGGGCAACAAGGATGATTGAGGGACTGGAGCACCTTCCCTAAGAGGAGAGGCTGCAGCGTTTGGGACTCTTTAGTTTGGAGAGGTGACGGCTGAGGGGGGATATGATTAAAGTCTATAAAATTATGCATGGGGTAGAAAATGTTGATAGAGAGATATTTTTCTCTCTTTCTCACAATACTAGAACCAGGGGGCATTCATTGAAAATGCTGGGGGGAAGAATTAGGACTAATAAAAGGAAACACTTCTTCACGCAACGTGTGATTGGTGTTTGGAATATGCTGCCACAGGAGGTGGTGATGGCCACTAACCTGGATAGCTTTAAAAAGGGCTTGGACAGATTGATGGAGGAGAAGTCGATTTATGGCTACCAATCTTGATCCTCCTTGATCTGAGATTGCAAATGCCTTAACAGACCAGGTGATCGGGAGCAACAGCCGGAGAAGGCCATTGCTTTCACCTCCTGCATGTGAGCTCCCAAAGGCACCTGGTGGGCCACTGCGAGTAGCAGAGAGCTGGACTAGATGGACTCTGGTCTGATCCAGCTGGCTTGTTCTTATGTTCTTATTGCAGCAGTAGAATATCATTACTTTGATTTTAAATGTCATTTTGGTTATAAATATTTTGTTTCAAAAGGGTTTAGGTGACTGTGTGATATCTGTGTGGGAGGCGGATCCTAATAAAAGACTGATATCTCTTCAAAATGTTCTTGATTCAAGTATGATCAAAGGTAAGTTATTTGACATACTTTTCTTTACTTAACACACACACACAGTCTTTGACACATTTGGAGTTGGACCGAAATCACAACTGCAGCAAAGCTATCATCTTGTGTCTGGTTGGAGTTACAATGCCATCAAGGCAAGAAGGGTGTGGGAATTGCATGGAAGGCAGAGGGAGCAGTGCAAGGCACAAATCCCTTTCTTGAACCACTGGCAGTTCTGGCAGTTCTCCCATGCAAGAGGCCGGGCTTCAGAATCATTATCATGTGCTGCCTACCATTTCCAGTCTTTTCCCTTGTTCCTTTGTAACCCTGATGGTTATTTACAAACCCGTGTTAGGGATATGCTTAACTATAGCATACGAATCTGAACTTTCTCCATCAAAACCATGATAAAGTGCTGAGCTTTTCTTTGGCAGGGTTGGCTGTATGGAGGCAAGCACAACTGGGTAATGGGACAGCTGACGAGGGACTCAGTTTGCGTCTGAGTGATAAGACGCTCGGTTTGTAGAACCAACCCAGAGTCAGCACCAGAATAAAACATGTTGCGATCTGATTGGTCTCATCAGTTATTTATTGCTACTGAGTTGGTAGCTATAGCCATCAGCCTTTTCCATTAGCAAGTTCCCACACTGGCATGCAGGAAGCTGTCTGGGACTTGCTGCTCGCATTCCTGATGCCTTATATTTTGTCACAAAACCTTTTTTCTTGGAGCAAAGCTGACAAAACAATGTGTGTGTTTGTTTTTGCAGCTGTAAAACAGTTTCAGGTTGTGGATAGTTTGTTGTACACCTTGGATGATGAGGCAAGTACATTTTTATTACTTGATTTTGTAATGACTTAATTTCAGTATCTTTTAGATGTAATGGGGAGAAAGTCATTGTAGAGAACTCAGATCCAAGATTGTGTTTACTGCATCTAGTGAGAAGCACAGGCACCTGTTGGTTGACGGGCTTTTACATTTATTTATTTATTTATTTATTTATTTATAAATAATTTAATTTATATACCGCCCACCCCCGAAGGGCTCTGTCTTGCTCTTGACAGAGCGACGTCCAGCAAATGTGTTGAGGGCATTTGGCAACAATAACAGCATCTTTTGAACAGAAAACTGTCTTTGCTGTGATGCTTGTAAATGGCAGTCACATCTGAATACTTGTTCAAAAGGCCAGCCTAAAATTATAAATTTCTAAACTGTCTGATTACTCCTACCAGTTTGTTATGTAATAGCACTCTGAAGCATGAAAGAATTAAGTGAAATGACTTTTGTTTGTAGTGTGTGAAACAATAAAGAAAATAGGTCTCCCTCATGTATAAGTATGCGTCAGATATCCTTTTCTTCTCTTTTAGAATGTCTTAAGCATGTGGGATGTTTACTCATTTACTATGATTTGGGATTGGCCTTCAGTTCACACAGAAGAATTTCTTCTAATGTAAGAATCAGATTGTTCATCAATAGCAGGGTAACCTGTGGATAACTGAAGCATAATTTCCGCAGTGAGAGCCTGTGTAGTATAGCACAGGATGTCAAACTCATTTGTTACAAGGGTGAATATGTCATAATTGTGACTTGGTTGAACCGGGCACAAGGATGGGAGTGCTACCTTGGCTGGCAGGCTCACCAGTCCAGATCAGCACTGGGGGGTGGCTACATCTGCTGGCAGGCTCTCAGTGGGCTCACCAGTCCAGAACCCCACTCCTGCACATGAAACCTGCTGGGTAACCTTGCGCTAGTCACAGTTCTCTCAGAAATTTCTCAGCCCACATGAGGGCAGGTAGTGGCAAACCACCTCCTAATGTCTCTTGACTTGAAAACTCTATAGGGTTGCCACAAGTCAGCTGCGACTTGACATTCCACACAAACAACATCTCAAGAGTTGCTTTGGAGATCTGACATGAGGAGGCCTTGGCTTTTGCGCCGTGCTTGTAGGCCTTCTCACAGTTGGCCACTGGGAAAGCAAGATGCAACACTAGATAAACCCTTGGTCTTAATGTGACATGGCAGATTTTCTGTTACTCTTTTGCCAAGGTCTAATATTTCCCCATGCTTTCTTAAAAGCTTATATGCAGAAAAATAAGCACCTTTAAATACAATGAGATTTAATTCCACATATGTGGGTCATGGCCACTGAGAAAGTCCTAGTGGACTAACAACCCCCCTTGGAACAGCCCAAGTCCACAGCGGTTTTAAAATAGAGTGTGGGCATTTTCTTAAAGTAATCTGCATTTTTTCTTCTTTTCTTTAGCCAGTGTAGTGTGAATCATAAACTTGTAGCACTGACAGAACCTGATGATCATAAACAGGTATTGAGTTCCAACTTCTATCAGTAAAAAATCCACAAAATATCTCCCTTTAATTGAACTGCAAAGAAGGAAGTGATAATACACAGTGTCAGAACCTCTGACTTTGATTGTTGTTATCTTCCATTTGATAATTTACATTTACTTATTCCCGAAGGTTGAGAAAATAAATAAATATATGGGTCGGGGTGGTGTTTTGTCCTTCGTATTTTACTGAGACACCATCATTGACGACTTTCTAAATTCTTTCTGTAGATGAGAAACATTGTAGTTTTTTCCTTACCCTTGATGCACCAACTCTACTCTTTGAAAGTAACGAACATTTCTTCACTGGTTCAAAGTAAAATAAATACGGTATGTTTTTATTTCTCTATTTCACTTCCAAGTAAACTGGGAGTAGAATGAGGGTGTTGGGGAGGACCAATTGAGAGAGTATAATTCAGAGGCAAAACAATATGTTATCCAGGGTTTGGAAAAAAATAGGTTTTTTAGGTAAGGAAGTCCTCAGTCAACTAACTTCCATGTAAGTCCTGTTGACCAATGGGACAGATTTATAAGTAAGTTTGCAATATATGTGATTTTATAAGAGGTTTCTCTTACAGGATACAATATACTTCTTGGAAGGTATCTATGAAAATGAGCATAAGTAAGTTTGCTCTTTATTTAAAAGTAAACCATTGCTCTATTTCCAATTATTTGTTAGAACCTGGTCATTTACAAAGGATTCATTTCTAGGTCTTTGAATATTCCTGTCTCATTTCTGGTAATGAGGTGCTTAACAGAAGCTGTTCCTGAGGACAGGTATATGTATATTTGCTTAATGGTATGGCTTCAGTGTAAATTAAATTATTGGAGTGCAGTCCCTCACAAACTGGGAACTGTTCAGCTTCTTGACTCTGGTGGAATGCTGTCTGATGAGACCAGGGTCCTGCTGGATCTATCTCAATCCCACAAGGCCTGTAAGACAGCGCTCTTCCGCCAAGCTTTTAGTTGAGGGTAACAATGGGGTTTGATCCCTTCCTTTCCCCTTCTCTTCTGTTCTTTGGTTTGATTGTGTGGTATGGGTGTTGGGGTAAATGTTTTAAGTTTTAAATTGTTCAACCCTTGGATTGGTTTTTTAAGGCCTCATAATGAATTATGCATGTTTTTACTGAAATGATATTGGAAGCCACTCTGAGCATACTGTGTCAGGGAAAGCAGGAAAATCTGAGTAATAAATAAGCAACTAAATAAATACGGGACTCGTTGTTTTAATAGGGTGTAGTCACTTTTGCATAGGAAAGTTGCCAAACTTTGATATGTTCAAATTTTAGCATCTTAGGCCACAAAACCTCAGGTTGCATCACTCTGTGTAAGCCTTGAAGATTGTATTGAGGTCTTAAGCTGTGCAGGATCATAAACAGCTGGAAGTACAGATTTCTTTTTTCTTCTCTCTCTAGGCTAAGTCGTTTACTTCACAAGCATAAATTTTCCAAGGCTGAGAGTTTTGCTCTTCATTTTGGACTAGAAGTTGAGGTAAAGGACTTCTGCCTGAAAATTATACCCCAGTGTACACTGCCCATTACAAAACCCTAAAGGATTTTTTTTCTGATGGCTTCTGTTCTTTCATTCCAGTCCCCTCTCACTTCAGCCAATACCAAACTTGTCCTCAGTCCATCAAAAACATTTTGTAAAAACCATCTGGACTGACAACTAAATTCCACAGTGGTGTTAACTGTCTAAACTTCTTTTGCTTCATTCTTTGAAGGAGATCTTTAACTTTCAAAGTTATTAACTGTGTGTGTTCATGGGCACTTCTGGGGGAAAGGCACAGCAGTAACGTTCAGTTTACTCTGAAGGTATTGGCAGCAAATGCATAGCACACACTTCCCTGCTCTTCAAGCCAGATTTGAAGCTGGAATAACTTTGTTGTCTTTGAATGCAGCTTGTTTATAAAATGAAAGTGAGCTCCATTTTGGAAAGATTGGCTTCTGAGTGTGTGGACCCTGATGGACGATCACCCTGGTTAGAACTTGTGGCTCAAGCTAAAGAAAACTTGAACAAAATTAAGGTATAGTCTAATCTCTATGTAACTTATGTTTATCTGCTGTAGGGAAGATAATTTGAAAAGTTATTTTTTTTATCTCCTTCCTCTAAATAGGATAGTCAATTTGTAGTTGAGTGCTGCATTCAAAGCCCTTGGCCAACATATGGGACAGCGCATGAAATGCTCAACTATGCTGGAAACAGGGTAGGTTTTGATATGTTATGGTCAGCCCTGTAATGGGTGCAAGCATTGCCCTAGTGTTAGATCTTTGTTACAAATCTGGCAGGTGCAATTACCATCTGTACTGCAGATCAATTTAACATCTGTCTTGCATGTTCTAGGTTTCAAGCAGAGATGTCACAACCTTTGCTGCTCCTTCTAATAGGAATTCAACATCTCTTACAATGGTAAGGAAATAAAACTGTCGCCATTAATGTTTCTACTAGGAAATGGGAGGAGAATCTTGAGAGTTTGAGTCAGGAATTTTATGTAGGATGAAACTAGATTGCAATAAAATGCTGTGCTCTTCTCACAGTTTTTCTAAAGATCCACTGGGTTTTGAATTTTGAAATATATTTCAAGATCACTTAACTTCATTCCATCATCTGCTAAAGTATTTATCTTATATATCAGCTGTTCTCCCAGGCATCCCAGGACATGAGTGTTAGAAACTAAATGTAGGTTATGTACGTGGACACTGAGGACCAGGCATATTTGCTGTCCGTGCTTGTTTAGCTATTTTGTGGTAAAACACACATGCCTGATTCTCACATATAATGTCCCCTCTTCCACAGAGCTCTGTGGCCAAATGGGAATTTAAATTTTGGTTTCTTGGCCAAAGTCTAATACTTCTCTTTTACATGCAGAACTTGATGCCAATGTGGTGGATTTGGAGGTTCTAGAACAGGGGTAGGGAACCTGCGGCTCTCCAGATGTTCAGGAACTACAATTCCCATCAGCCCCTACCAGCATGGCCAATTGGCCATGCTGGTAGGGGCTGATGGGAATTGTAGTTCCTGAACATCTGGAGAGCCGCAGGTTCCCTACCCCTGTTCTAGAAAAAATATTCCCCCCCAATAGAAAATGGTCCAACTAGCTGTCGATTCTAATGTAGATTTAATGTGTAATAAAATAAATCTGTGTCTCCCCTTAGGTGCTGCAGGCACAAGCAAGACTGACAACTTTTTATGGAGCTTTTGGTCCGAAAAAATTCAGGTTTACCTTTTTTTCTGTTTTCATTGATTTGTGTGTGATTTAGTAATCTATCTAGAAAAATGTGTGCTAGTTTCCACTGGCCCCTATGTTCTGTCTCTGCAAACTTGTGCTACATGAATGGTGATACAAAATGTGGGCTTGATTAACACTTTTGATAAAAACTGACATTTGTAATCTTCCAAATTGTGCTCTAGAAAATGTGAATGGTCTGATTAGAGCTAGATTGGCTTGTAGCTATACTTTGTGAGTTCTCATTCTGAACCTAGAAGCAAGGTTCTTCTAATAGCATTTCTTGGCTTTGCATTAATCACTGGTCTCACCTAATCCAAATGTTCATTGCCTACTATAGTATTTCAAGATTTAACACCATTTTGAATAGAACTGCCCCTCTGAATATAGGATTATCACTTCATTTTAAGTACCACCTCTGTGTTTACAATTGCAGTGTATATTTTTTAAATTGGGTTACAAGTAAACAGCAATTTATGCTCTCTTAGTGGAACCACTTGGCTAAAGTTTCTGAATAATGAAGACATCTTCAAGGACATTGTTTTACAGCTGAAAGAAGGAAATCTCTTTTCTGCAGCCTATATCTGGAAACGACATCGGGTAAATGGCAATAGACATTTTCCTCTCCCTCTCCCACATCTTGTTACAGCCTGTAAGTCAGTGATAAAAACACCCGCGTGGCAGGCAGGAAGTCCAAGGGTCACTTGTTGACATCTCTAGTTCAAAGACTCTTGGGTAGTTTGTGTTGGGATAGCCTTTTGTCTGAGAACCTAGAGAGTTAATGCCATTCATTGACCTGTGTGGACTAATGCTCTGAGTACATGTAAGGAAGCTTCATACGTTTAATGTTCATTAAAGCACGTCCCACTTTTCCTCAAGATTCAAGGAGGCTTGTTGTAATGCCTGTCCCTTAGCTTGTCTTTCACTGACAGTACCCTTCTATGCAGAGTTATTGCAGTCCAAGCACAATGAAACTGAGGCAACCCTGCATAGGATGGCGCTGGTAAGAGAGAGAGCTTTGTACCTTCTCCTTACAAACGTTCTTAGGAGTTACATCTGGCAAAGTCTTGTGCTCAAGACCTTTGACAGCTGCAGCCTGTTAGAGGAGACATACTGGGTTAGATGGTCCAACAATCCATCTTGCTGTAATATGGCAGCTTTGGATGTTCACAAACTCTTGTTAGAAACTATGGTTACTTGTCTTACTGTTGTGAAAATATTTCTTGAATGCTTTTTACTCCATTCTAGGGAGAGTTCACAGAACATTTTAGTGTGGAAATGCTTAAGGACCTGCTTGACGCAATCTCTACAACCATTTCTCGCAAGGAGCTGTGTTTGTGGTTTAAAGATGGGATTGTTCCTTTCATAAATTTGGCTTTGCCTGAAGGACAGGTAATGACCCAGTGGGAGGAATCCTTATAAACCTTCAGTTAATGAACATGGATGAATAAAGAGTTGTGCACAGAGGTGGTTTAAAGCTCATAAAATTATATGGGAGTACCAGACACTACAACGTTGCTAAGAAGGGTGGACCTGATCAGTCTCTTGGGTGGGAAACTATAGGGCCATGGTGGCGAACCTATGGCACTCCAGATGTTCATGGACTACAATTCCCATCATCCCCTGCCAGCATGGCCAATTGTAGTCCATGAACATCTGGAGTGCCATAGGTTCACCACCACTGCTATAGGGAACCTTGTGCTTAGGCAGGATGCACATATAAGAAGTGTGTGTGTGTGTGTGTGTGTGTGTGTACTTACAACTTAGCTTGTCTCTTGTACTCCAGGGAATAATAGCAAAATGGCTGGAAGAACAAGCTCGAGATCTTGAAGTAACTGACGAGGTAAAGCACAGTAATTCTTCTTTAAGAAATTATTCATCATCAATGTATCTAATGTGCAATATATGGATACTTAAATCTGAATTGGGGCCATGTAGACATAAAATGTTTCCTGCAAATCTGGGTGGGGATTATCACTGCATGCAGAAAAATCCAAAAACTGTTTTTAAAAATGGAGGAGGAGGAGGAGCAGAAGGGAGACATGGGGGGGATTTCCCCTTTCTTGTGGGTCCCCGCTTGTATTGCTTTAATTTTTGTTTCCAATTTCAAACAGGCCAACTGGCCAGAAAACGGACTTGAAATGGCCCAGGTGTTTTTTACCGGTGATCCAGATAAAGCTGGAGTTGCATCTTCAATGTGCTGTACTCTCTGGGTAATTATTTGGCCAAGAATGAAATCATGTGTGGGCTAAGTCACAAGCCTAGAATTCTGTGAAAGGCCCTTCATAGTCTTCAGTAAGTTACTCAAAAACATTTCCTTTGGTTAGATTTGTGTGTTTTTTATGTTGCCTCTGGAGGGAGTGGGGTTCTGTAATTTGTCAAGTGTATGTCTGAAGTGCAGTAGTACAGCTGTGATTCATGACAAATTATCATGTTGATTTTATATCTCAAAAGAACGATAAGTGTGAAGAGGTCTGTTGCTTAGCAAAACTGATCCGAACTTTACACGACTTGATAGATCTTTACAGAAAGTACAACTGCAAGCTGACCCTCTGTGAGTTTGAAAAGGTATGAAAACAGCAACATTCAGATGTTATATGGGAGGCCGGAGGTGAGAGTGACCTTTTGTGAAAACACAGTATTTTTATTAGAAAATGTTTTTATTAGAAAATTCCAGTTTCTGATATGCTTTTCCTACAGCTGTCTGTGTCTTTTGCAATCTTTTTTCATGGTTCATGCAAAAACAGGCATTGGTTTTAACAACAAAATTTCTATCAAACCTGGTCACTGTGGTCAAGGGTATGTGTGTTGAAAAACCAAATTGGGAACACCAGCAATCAGAAAGGGTGTAGTGGAAATTCTCATGATAATTTAATAAACGTCAAAGAGCCTATTGACACATCCATACTTTTTGTTAGGGATTTAGAGCGCCAACACCGTAGATTTATTAGAGCAGGGGTGTCTAACTCTGGCGCCCCAGATGTTCATGGACTATGATTCCCATAGCCTGATGGGAATCATAGTGAACATCTGGGGTGCCAGAGTTGGGCACCCCTAGATTAGAGTCTAGGTTCAGATTCACACACTGCTGTGAAACTTGCTGGGCGGCCTTGTGCCTGTCAAAACAACTCTTCCCATGGTTGTTTGTGTGAAATTAAAGTGGAAGAATGATGAATGCTGACCTGATCTTTTCAGAGGAAGGGTGAGGGTTTTAAAAAATTGGTACGAGTGTCTCCAGAAGCAATTGGCATAAGGTGGCATTTCTATGGAAAACGAGGGCTGTGGGCCATGTCAACATCTGCTGGTCAGGGCAGCTCGAGCTGTAGGCTGCCCATGCTTGCCCATAAGGCTTTTCAGCCACTTGCTTGAACAAGTCTAGCAGCATTGCAGATAAGCGTATTGAGGGCAGCTGCAGCTGTTCCATTCTTGAAGTCTTAGCATTAACTTCCAGGAACTGAGTCAATCACTCTGTATGAATAGTCAAGCATTTACAGAGGTCAGCAGATTGTTATGTGCAGAAATACCTGCTGCATGCTGCTTATCTTTCTTCAGAGAAAAGACCATTGTTCAGGGGTTGTTTTGTTTTTTGGTGTGTCCCCCCACCCCCCAGGAAAGTGCAAGTACAATAGTGTTCCGTATGCTTGATAAAGTTTTGGTGGCAGAACTCATTCCAGCAACTTTAGAGAAATTTATTGAGCCATATATGCACCAACATGATCTACAAAAGGATGAAACTCTCTTGCAGTACATAAAGGTACATTCAGTTGTCTTCCACATAAAACCAAAGTTTTGTAGTCTAGATAACATAAATATCTTGTATAATTAACCAGTCTATTGCAAATGGCAGTGTTAATAGTTGGGAGTTCTTTGGCCCCGGATAAGCAGGCCATCACCTGGGATAGTGCTCTCTCTCAGGGTGCAGGTTTGCAACCTTTAAATCTTCTGTTATCCTTACATACTTAAATAGAATCTGTTGCTCAAGGGACCTTTTACCAGTTCAGACTGGAGCACCAACTCATTTCTCTTCTAGAAAGCAATGAGTGGGCTGCAGCTAACCATGCTCCGATCACAATGCAGCTTGACTATTGTAATGCATTCCCTTTTGGAGACTTCAGCCTCTCCAAAACACCTGTGCTGAGGGTGTTAGCGCCAGTGCTCTGCAGCAGTTGATGCTCTGTTCATCAGCAGTTTGTTCTTGGGTCTTATCTTGCTGTTTCTCAGCCTATGCTGAAGTTTTATTGGTTTTAAATTTAAACTAACGCATCTGTATGGCTTGTATTAGATGTTGTAAACTGCTTTGGAAAGAACAGCATATAAATTGCTGTTGTAAATTGTAAACTGCTTTGGAAAGAACAGCATGTGAATTTTGTCAAATAAACAACATTAATCACTTTTTGAAAATGACATTTGCAAAAGATTAACTGTGCATAAGCTGTTCTGTTAGTGTTCATAAGGATGTTTTTAAACCTCATCTAGGACTTGCTAGAACGCTATTGTACACAGTCGACGTCTGTCTTTGATACTGCTTGGGAATCAAAGGCTATAGGTGTCTTGAGCTGCATGTCCAACACAGATGTGAGTATGACTGAGAAGAATGTGCTGATGAATCTCTCTTTTGAAATGCAATATGAGACTCTTCTGGCCTTGCAGCAAGAGAACAGTGGCATGTATAGATCTTACAGTATTTTTTTTGTTTGTAGTTGAAGTTCGAAGGAGTTCTAGCAATAATGCATAGCACTGTGGTTCCCTGGAGTCCAGGAGTAGAGCGGCTTGTGCAGGAATACCTAGGAATGGATCATGCCAGGTAAGAGAATAAGCATCTTACTTATTCAAGCTCCTTCCTTGGACTACAGAAATCTTTCTTGGCACTATGGTTTTGTTCATCACTATTTATGTGCAGCCTATGGATCCTCAAGGCAGTTGATAAATAGGTTAAGCAGGGACCTGTAACTCACTTGGGGGGGTGTATTCTCAGTTGCAGCAGTATCTGCTGCTGCATGCTTGCTTGCTTGGCCCTCCTCCCACTGCTATTACTCTCCCCTCCCACTTCCCTGCAGTGTTGTGGCCTCAGCAGTGGGTGGAGCAAGCCGCAACTCCTTCTCCTCTCCTGGCGGCCTGCTGTGGTGGCGGGGAGACAATTGCCTATGCTTCCAGAGGTGACCATGGTTCATTTTGAGGTTATTTTAGCCCTTCCCATCTTTGTCTGCAGGGTGAAGCTCCTGCAGGAAGGTTACCGACTGATGGAAATGAAGTCAGTTCTGTTAAACTATGGCATCAGAGATACCAGTCTTTTAAATGACAAACAAAGGATGCTGGTAAGTGGCCAGTGAGTCCCTTCTGTCAGATTCTGCTGCCATAAGTCCTGTTGGTTTCATCTGAACAAACATGGACCTACAAGCAGAATTGCAGCCTTCCTTCTATGCTTGCCTAGGCACACAAATTCAGAAAAGTAATTTTATAGAGGCTAAGAGCGGTGAACTCTAACCTGGAGAACTGGGTTCAGTACCCCACCCCTCCACATGAAGCCTGCTGGGTGACCTTTGGCCAATCACAGTTTTCTCAGAACTCTCTCAGCACACATGGTGGCAGGCAATGGCAAACCACTTTCAAACATCTTTTGCCTTGAAAACCCTACAGGGTTGCCATAAGTCAGCTGTGATTTGATGGCAGTTTCCATCACCAATTTTATAAACAAGAAACTGTACATGGTGATGAATGTGCCTATCCTTAAAACCCTAAAACAGTGTCTAAATTAATTTCTTTTCCAGAGGGTGGCAAAGTACATTGTTAAACAGGATACCTCGTCTTCATTAAAAGATGCTTTGAAAATAGCGAATGTGTACATGCTGCCTACTACAGACGTCTATCTAGTGAGGATTATGGACCTTATTAATAACGACAAGGTAAAAACGTTCAGACTGTTGGGTTAAAACAAACTGAAACTGTCATTAAAATGCTGCCTGTTAATTTTATTATTCATTTTCTTAATGGAAGATAAAAAGGTGCAGTATGAATCATAAATTTCCAGAATCTGCAGTCTAATATAATGCATCTTCTGAACAGTCAAATCCAAATGCATTTTTTGCACTAAGGTTCTAGTTGCTGTTCAGCAACATAATTTTGTATGGATGCCAGCATAAAATAAAAGAATTAGCCTTCACTTGTCCTTTTGTTTTTCAGTGCTCATCAAGCATCCTTAGTTTCTGAGGAGGTGTGTTGATCTATTATATTTTGCAAATGCTTACAGGGAGAAGAGATCCTAGACTTGTTCATATCTCTGCCTGCTATTGAAGCTGTGGAAGTGGCAGAAAGAACAGTGATCTGCGCGAAGCTGTTATTAGAGCACAAAATACCTGATTTCGAAGAGGTAGCTTCCATAAAATAAAGCAGCACAGAAAAGTAGTGTATATATTTACCCAAAAAAGCTGTTAAATATCCAATTGCCTGTTCTTTTTACAGAAGAACATAAGAGACCTGCTGGATGAAGCCACTGTTTCATCTAGACCACAACCTATTTCACACAGTAGCCAGTGAGTTGGCCTGGAGGGCTAGTAAATTAAGGCCAAGGCCTTGGTGGACTAAAGGTCTGATTTATAAGGCAGTTTCATGGGAGGTTCATATGTGTTAGCACACCATCAGATGACCCTGCATTCCCAAATCTGCCAGGGTGATGTTATCTGTGATTGAGATGCGTTCCCAATTCAGTGTAAATGTTTAAGACAACAAATCAATTCTGCTAGAAAGATATATGTAATCATCCTGCTATATGTAATCACTGCCATCTGTTCATTCTTTCCTTGATCTTTACTTTATGGCTTCACATGCTTTGTAGACAACTAGGCTTCCTCTGGTACCTCTGTCCCATGAGAAAAGAATTGAATCTTATCTCGTGGGGCAGGAAGCTGGGTGGCTCTCTCTTGCTATCTGCCGCTGACCTTGGGGCACCTCAGCTCCAAAAACTGTTTTTCACAAATGCTTGGGAAAACGGGAGGGGGGCTTCCAGCGGGAGATAAAGGGGACTGTGAATGCCAGTTTTGCCAGAACTGGCTTTGCCAAGCATGGTGCTTCGATGCCTCATTAATAAATGTTACTAATCAATACTTCAGTGTCTGTTTATTGGCTTAAGGTTCCAAGACCTAACAGTCTGCCACAGGAATGCAACACCATTTTAGAGCATGGCTGTCAACTTCAGCACTGCAGGGGGCACAGGAGCTCTTGTCCTCTCCCCCGAAACAATACACTGTTTTCCAGAGGTGACAGCGCTGGTTTTAGTTTTAGCTCTTGAAAACTTTTGAAAACTGGCATGAGCTCCTCATCGCCCTGCACAGGTTTTGCCCTGCAGTGTTTCAAAAAGTAAAAAATCTAGCTCTAAAATAGCACCACATTCCTGTGGTGGATTTTGGGACATATTGTTTTTTGGGTCCTGAGTCTTTAGGTTCCCTTTGCAATCTCCAAGAAAAACTGTAGAGATTCTGGCAGAGGTGTGCATGTTACATGACAGAAATTAAGTAGAGGTTTGGGAATTTAAACCTAAATCTAGTTTACTGTCCCACATTTTGAGGGCAACAAACTTTAACTTCTAACACTTTTGTCTTGCTAGTACCATCTTCATAAATTCTCTCTGTTCCCCCTTCATCTCTCCTCCACAGGCAAAAATGCAGCTTTCTGTGAAAAAGATTGTTGTGAACATCCTCAAATTCTTACTGAGTATTCAGAAAGGTAATCTTACTTTACCTGTCTTTATAGCTATTTTTTAAAATCCATGATTGAAACGCATAACCCCCTGGCACTGCCTCCTTTTTTCCCTACAGAAAATCTTGTGAAAAGAACAGAATACAAAACAGATTTAGATGTGTTTAAAGCTCTTGTCACCTTACAGGTAAGGATTTCATGGCCACAGAAATTGTACAGAGGTGTTGGTTTGTGCAATCTGTTAAAGTGAATATAACAATTGCAAATTAAATGTGGCTTTGGACGTACGTTCATATAAATGCATGTGTCCTCATGTTTATATGTCAGTAAAAAGAAACGAGTTCTTTATTACTCTCAGTGGGTCAGTGCCTTGCATGTGGAAGATCTCCATTTCTCACTATCTCCAATTAAGAGATCTGTGGTCAAAAGGCTGAAAAAAAATCCCTGTTTGAGACCATCAGGAGCTATGTTTCAATGCTTCGGAATGTCAAGAAATTCACCGTACCTGGGGAAGTTGGAGATGTAGCCGCTCATTTCATCTTTGTGACTTCTGTGCAGTCCTGCACTGGGGGATTGCATGTGTGCAGGCAAGCCGCAGAAAAGATTTCCAAACTTTTCTAGCACGCTAGGAGCGCCCCTCCTCCTTCTGGCACTTTCCTGCCAAAACGATGACATGAACAAGAGGACGGGCACTACTCCCTCAGTTCTCTTTTTGCAGCCGTGAAGAGAGGATCTCCATTGCTGTTCTGTGCTTTTCTTGTTTCTCTCCTCAATCATCATTCTAGTGGAAAAAAACTACATTGAAAAAAGAAACGTTTCTGGATTTCCGGTTTGTTGTTATGGCTCAAGAGTAGCCTCCTCAGGATGGTGCCAACTGTGGCTTTAAAATGGCACTGACAGATGCCCATTCTTTGTGCCTTATCTGCCTGGGGGAATCACACAACAGAGCTGCCTGCTCTTTCTGTCTCCAATCCATGGCTTCATGCGAGCCTGATTTAAGGCACCTTCCCCCTCTCTGGCAAGGGGTGATCTACAGAGCCTCAGATTCACTGGCTCTTTTTCAAGGGCTTCAGCTTCATGCCAGCCTGAATAAAGACATATTCCCCTTCTTGGCTGCGTCAGCTCTGAGGGAAGAAATCAGAAAATGTAGCCTGCAAGAGCCTCCGATTCAGAAGGGCTCTTTGCTAAGGATTTGGCTGCAACCTGCCTGACTGGTACTGCCTCTTTAAAAAGAAGCTCGGAGTGTGTCCTAGCAGACACTCTATGTGGGAAGGACTCCCTGCCTCTCTTTCTGTCTCTCCACATGGAAGGCTTGTCTGCTCCAAGAGATTCTCCCTCCCCCCCCCCCCCCCCCCCCAGTGTGGTATGGCAGAGACTGCCTGACTGTAAGCTTCCCTTCTCCTGCCTGGCATATCTTGGCTCCAAGAGCCTGAGGGCGTGGCCTGTTGGATCCCAGGGTACAAGTCTACCTGACTTGAAAGTCCCAGGGTACAAGTCTGCCTGACTTGAAAGCCCCCCTCCTCCTGGTCATATGATCATTTGGGCAAGAAAGCACCAGAAAGAGGAGGGGTGCTTCTAGTCTGCTAGAAAGCTTTGGAAATCTTTTCCGCAGCTGGCCTGTTCACTCACAGTTCCAATGTGTGCCTGCGCAGAAGACCACTCAATGAACAACAGTTGCAGGTAAGTGCAACACTGGTTTTCCATTTGTTTTTTGTTTTCACTTTTTCTTCCCTCTTGTTCAGGAAAACTTTGATATCATAATTTCAGCCCAGAGTTATGAGAACCAGACACTAAGATCTCAACTACTTGAAGAGCATATTAAAGCTTATGGAAGGACTCGGGGATCTGGAAAAGGACAAGGAGATGATCCTAGTTCAAAGGACAGCCGCATAAAGAAACCACTGTCAGAGTTGCAACTTTACAGACTGGCTTCACTTCTGCAAATGACCAAGCTGGAAGTGGCGTCACAGCTGGTTCTGAGAGCGTTGGATGCCAGACAAGTAGAAGAAGCACTCCAGATATGCAGGTGCACCATTCATTCTGAAAGTTGTCTCATGCTCTCTGCCCAAAAGCTTGTGAAATACAAAATAAACAATATAGTAATACAAAAGCAATATAGTAATAAGCAGCAGCATAAAGTCAGTGATAAAACCGTTGTTTCAAGCTATAAGACTACTAGCGGGCCCGGCTGTGGCTGAGTGGTGAAGTGGAAAAGAAAAGGGGAAGCGAACAGTTCAAACATGTGTCATTGCACAATGATTGCAAGGGAGGGGAGGGGCAAGGGGCCCCTCGCTCCCCTCCCTCTCTCCCGTTCCCTTGCATGGCAACCCAGCCGGTCTCTCCCTAACGTTCCCCTTCCTCTACTAGGGTGGGTGGGCCATGTGCAGGTGGCTGGTCCTGTCCCTTTCACTCCCTTCCCTTGCAGGCGAACTATCTAGCATAAAACATGCTGGGAGGCATGAGCGACATTGTGTTCATATTTCAGAGCGTTTGGTCCAGCAAACCCCTGGACCCTCCCTCACCTTCCCCTTCCTCCGCTAGGGTGGGTGGGCCATGTGCAGATGGCCCACCCCATCCCTTTCACTTTATAAGGCAGTGGTTTTCAAGGAAGGCATAGTTGGTTCCTTTGTATCAGAGGGTGTTGCTTTGACGGCCAGCAGATGGCGCTGTTGCGGAACAGAACTGTGGTTCCAACTGTCACGGGTGGCATGTACACAATAACGGGCACAGTTGTAATATGTACACAACAGGAGGTGTGGAAACTGTATGGAAACTTGGCCACAAGCGAATGCGACATTGTGTGAAAATTTCAAAGCAATCAGTCCAGTAGTTTAGGAGATTACCTGCCAGCAGAAAAACGCACTGATAGATTTTTATATATATAGATTGCTTCCTGTTTTCAGAGCCTGTTTTCAGAGTTTTCAGAGACTCAGGGCGGATTGAAAAATATAAAAGCATTTCAATCAGACTGTAAAACGTCCAATAAACAATGCAATGAGAATAGGATTAGAGTGAGCAAATGAAACAGTGCAAATGAAAAGCTGTCTAAGGCATGACATGCCATAATGCAGGAAATGAATTACAGAGGTAGAAGAAGATAATGCAGCGGAAGCAAGGCGATATATGCAATGTTTATAGATTATTGTGATGTTTGTTGTAATACCTATTTGGCATATTGGGGTTGCAGGAAGGAAGTTCTGAAGGCAGGGTGACATTAACAGAAAAAGCTATCTGGACATTCATTAAACATCAGCCTCTGAAGATGACTGAGCAGATTCAAAAGACAGCAGAGCAGTCCTTGAGATCCCTGGTCCCAGATGGGTTAAGACTTTCAACTCAATGACCTATTTGCTTTGCATAATGTTATTGTTCAGTATATTATCTGGAAGTTTGCATTCTGTGTTGATCACCTTGAGTTTATAGATACTTCTGTTGCTCAGAGTAATCCTTTCCTCTACTCCCTCCCCTCCTCAGAGATTTTTATGAATGCCACTACAACAAAGAAGCAGGACAGCTGCTGTTTTTAGCCTGTCAAAAATTCTGCCACATGTTTGATTGTGATGGCATGATGGTCTCATATGAAGGATTAAGTATCCCAGCTGTGATCCACAACATGGCATGCCAAGCAGCTACAATATGCAGCCCTGGTAAATGTTTGTAATCCGTCTATGTGTTGCTTTTGAAAAAATCTGGTCTCCAGGATTTAAAGATTCAAGGAAATGCAATGTAACAGATTTGTTGTACTATTTTTTGCATTGCTGTAAATATTTCCCCAGGCTTGGCAAACTGGAAGAGTGCTCTCCTGGATCTTTTGTGCCTGCAGAACATGCTGTCTGTTACTTGTCCCTGCATAAAACTGACAACAGAGCATTCTAAGCCTATTTCTTAATAAAAATCAGTCATTGAACTGATAATATGTCAGATTATTTAATTTTTTCACTTCATCTAGAAAGTTCTTAAATTCTTTCTTTTTTAAAATAATTATTTTGCCCAAGACAACTTAACCCTTCACTTTGGTTTTTCCTCACAGATCGCTTATTAGATGCTGCAGAACTTTGTAGATATACCTCGCTTGCCTGTGAAATTTACGAGAAGTGCCAAATTGAAGACACTGGAGCTGTATCAAAGGTGATCTGGGACCACAGCCAAACTAGGGCACAAAGGGCATCTTTACTACAGTAAAAGAGATGGAATTGTTTTGAATGGGCTGTTGTTTCTTTTGCTTGATTAATACCCCGGCTTTCTTCCTAATAGAGGCACAAAGTGACTAACACTGTTTTAGTCGGTTGCAAGAAACTTCAGCAATAATCTGCTCCCTCTGTCTTACGTGTAAGTCAGGGATCCTTGACACAGAGCCTACCAACACTTTTTTTGGTACCCACCAAATGTCTTTAGGAAGTGGGTGGGACCAGGCAGGGCTTTGGCCCAGCAGGGCTTCTGATTAACTATTGAGATTTGATTGGCTGTGCATATTTTTAAGAAAATTGCTTTGGAAATACCTCCTAAAGATTATAGATGTAACCCTAGATGGGTACTAAGCATTAGATTGCTAGCATCATAACAACAATAATGTTGATTACACTAATCTTTTGCTACTGATATACAGTGCCTACCTCTGCCAGTAACCTATAGGTTCACAGTCACCCAAAGCCAAACAACGTGTGACTTATAGAAAGATGTCGTAGCTCTACTATCGGTTGGCAGATGGTATAACAATTCAATGCAGTGGCAACCTACTGGAGTCAGACCAATTATCCATTTATCTCCCTGTCCCCTTTCCTTTACCTTTTACCTGATGCCACCCCAACAAACCCTGTGTCCGACAGTAAAACTTTTAACATTGTATGTTATTATGATATCTAGGCTCTGCCAATAAATCTTCAGTCTGGTCTGCAAAGAAGTATGTAGGAATGGCAGTTTTGATGAGCCCGTTTGGACTACACTATTGATAAGAGTCTGAACTACAAATATTACACACGGGACTATCACTATATGTATATGCTTGATGTATTTATCTGTTTTTTATGGACAACTGTTTTATTGTAACATGGAATGCCAATAAAAGCTTGAATTGAAAAAAATTGCTTTGGCAGTAGCTGCTGCCACAGCGCAAAGAACTTCACTGTATGACTGAAGGTAACCTGCAGTAATAATTTTGTGGCGTGCCCTGCTTCTTGTCGTAGCCATTTTGTTTCTATGCTCACCATACCATGTTAGAATTCCAGAGGTGCCCGCAGGCTCAAAGTTTGGAGATCCCTGGTGTAAGGGAACATGAGGAAGATAAGTCATTCCTAGCTGAGGGTCTAGCAAGATGAACTTTCCCTGTTCTGCCTGTTGAGCTAATTCTGCTCTGCCTCTTGGGCAGTCTTGATAAAATCCTATCAATTCCTTCATTTGTGTAGACAGCATTTTCTGGAGCTGATAAAGACCCATACACAGAGTGGACTTTTGATGATTTTTTCACTGAAGAAGGAGCAGTCTTGGATCCACCCTCTGTACTTCCTGCTGCCTATGAAATCGCTTCCTGCATGCTGCCTCTTGCAGGTAACCTTTCTGTTTAAGCTAGTTCCTACTCTTGTTTTCCCTGCCTCCTTTTAAAAAGTATATCCATACTAGCTACTAATGACTTTTTTCCTCCATTGTTTTGTGGGAACACACGTGTTTTCATCATATTTTATTTTATTTATATATCAGATTTACTATACCACCCCATCCCTAAAGGGGATGTTGTTATCTCTCTTGCAGGATGGAAGAGAGATCCCCCAGATTGTACCAGTTTGGCACATAGTCCATTAATACCAGATATTTGCGCAAACAAATGGCTATGACTGAGATAGGAACGAAAGCACACTTTTAAGGTCTTGGCGAGAAAGAGCGGCTGCGCCTAGGACGCGGCTGCCATTGCGGGAGGCGGAGGGGGGCCCAGCAAAGGCCATCTGCCCAACTAAGGGCAGGCAAGCGGTATCGGAACTGGCATGCACACACGCCAGGAGGCTTCGGGCCTGGTCTGCGCGTGCACAGGAGCCGGGCCCCGATGGGATGACATTCTCTTGTGATTCATGAGAGCACGTCATCAGAGTGGACCTGGTAGGGCCTATAAGAGGCCCTGCCTTGTGGTACAGGGCCCACTCTGCCTCCAGACATCTAGTGTTGCCCACCCAACCGAGCCCTGTAATTCAGTCATTCTAAGTGTAATTTCATTGTCATAGCCAATTGCGGCTTGCGCATGGGGGTGATCTGCTGGAACGGGGAGCTGGGGGAGCTCCCTTGTTTGGTTACACCTCCTTAACAGGTAGGGGTGGAGATCCCCGCTCCCTCGGAATACAACCAAGTTACAGAGCAAGAGCTAAATATCTCTCATCTCTGTTATCCATTAACCAACGCCGTGCATTCATGCTAGCATGCCTCAATATTTTCCCATCAGCGGAAACCTCAGGGAGATACCTCCAGATCCCTAAACATCAGAGACTATGCCGTTGCGGATGTGGATCTATAGAAACCATAACTCATATTCTTCTGGAATGCTGTCTTCACAGTAACCTGCGCATGATTTTAATTCACCCTCTGCTGCTTCCAAGACTTGAGCACTCCAAGTTCCAGGCCACTCGCTTTCTGCTAAGTGACTGTAATCCATCGATCACCTTGGCAGTGGCTAAATTCTTGGAAAGCATTTTAAACACCCGTATTTAAATGTTTTAAAAGTTTTCTCTTTTAAATGGAAATAATTTATATGCCATTAAAGGTTAAAATGAAAATGAAATGAAAGGTAGGGGTGGAGCAAGCACACGGTTGGGACGCCCTACGGGGGGCTAAGAAGCTTGCGCCCCTAGCGTGGGTTGGAGCGGGCTCCAGTCATCGCCGGTCTGGAATACCACCACCTTTATTAGGCATATAAAATAGGCTCCAGAGCGTTACCAGGCATTTGTGAAGTACAAATCAAGAATACATTCAAAACACAGACAAACTGTGTCTAGCATTGGACAAGCTTCTCACTCCTTAAGGGCCTCTGAGAGCACAGCCCCAGCACTTGGCTGATGCCCACTGCACAACCTATTTCCTGTTAACCTCATCATTGCTGGATAAATCCTGATCTCCTCGCTTGCTGCCTCTCAAGGAGCTTGAGGGTTTTTCCTAGTGTTTCCTTATACCAAGGTCTCTTTGTGCAGGTCTCTTGTTTTCAAGGATATTGCCTTTCCTGTTGCCCATGAACCTGTCAAATCTGCAAGTCCCCTGCAGGTTGTGATATTTTTCTCCCATCTCCTGGGTCTGGTTGTTCCTTCAGAGAACAGTTTGTGCTGCATCCAGCCCACAGCCTCCTTGCCCTCTTCGGGATCACCTAAATAGTCTCTAGTGACTGTGATGTCACTTCTGGTTTCTTCAGCTAGCTGAAAAAATATTTCCTGCTTGGAGAAGGAGGTTAATTTGCCCACTGCCACTCCAAAATCTTGTCATCTTGCGTTAATATTTGTCAGCCAGTCCTGGCTGATTTTGTCTGTTCTGTAGCATTTTGTGGAATACTTTGGGCCACTAAAAGCAAAGATTATGTCTAATTCCACTGAGTTTCCAATAGCCTAGCTCACTGACAGACCAGGTGCTCGGGAGCAACAGCCGCAGAAGGCCATTGCTTTCACATCCTGCATGTGAGCTCCCAAAGGCACCTGGTGGGCCACTGCGAGCTGCAGAGAGCTGGACTAGATGGACTCTGGTCTGATCCAGCTGGCTTGTTCTTATGTTCTTATGACAGTCAAACATACTTTACAAACCCTTAATGTCCATTATAATATGAACCTTCATTTCTACACTTTGGGGTGGGATTTTTTTCTAGGGAAGAACCTCTGTTTGCCCCTTATGACTCTGATGTCTGTTCTGCTCGACAAGTTGCAAGAATGTAGTCAACATGAATTGAGCTTGAGACTGATAAATACCTCTTTGGGGTCTGCTGTTCAGCACTTTACAGGAAACATCATGGATGCCGATCTGTTTGCAAAGGTATGGATCATGGGGGTGAGACTACTTGGATGATGCCTGGACTAGTCATGTCTGATGATGAATATCTTTCAGGTTGCCAAAAATGCTGTGTATGGAACCTTGCAGTTCTGCAGGCCAATAACTTTTGGGTATGCTTGCCCATTGGGTGAAAGAAAGGTAGACTTCTTTATGTTGCATACATTAGGGTATGCTTGCCCATTGGGTGAAAGAAAGGTAGACTTCTTTATGTTGCATACATTAGGGTATGCTTGCCCATTGGGTGAAAGAAAGGTAGACTTCTTTATGTTGCATGCATTTGTCCCAAGTGCAGTAGCATTTCTGTTAAGCACCGGCTGCTTCTCACTTATACCACTATTCAACACCAGTTGCCAGATGACCACTTGGGATGCATGCCTCAATTCAGGATGGTGATAAGAGAAAATTTGTACCCACCAGGCTGAAGACTAAAAAATCACAAGGAATTTTATAGCATCATAGCAGTGTTGAAAAATTATTTCAAAGCAATTTTGTACAATACAGGTACATAGGAACACAGTAATTATTATTTTTCTTTTTTTAACACAATAACAGCAACAGCTAGCCAGAATCTAGATAATTACTGGCCCCGTGAAACCTTCAAGGCTGTTAAGCAAAGAACAGGGATTTTTTTTCCTCAATGCTGTAACATATAATCACGTTGGGGTCGCGCTCTGCAAAATTGTTTTTTCTTATGCCTCTCGCCTCACTGGAGGCGTCAATTCAGAATGGGGCAACTCTTAAAGAGCAGGCAGAGGTTGGGGAGACCCTGATGCTTTAGGCAAGATTCCTTAGGAACTACTTTCTCTCTGGCTAATACATTCTGTAAGAAAGTCACCACAACCAGTTACCTGAAAATGCGCTTCTTTTTCATAATATAATAGTTTCCGCTCATAATAGTTTCCTCTTATGTTAGTGGATCTCTCTCTGAAATATGGAAACATAACAGCAATAGTAATTCTGGACACATGAGAAATCTTAGAGCAGGTGTGTCCAACTCTGGTGCCCCAGATGTTCATGGACTACGATTCCCATCGGACTGATGTGAATCGTAGTCCATGAACATCTGGGGCACCAGAGTTGGACACTCCTGTCTTAGAAGGGTGGAAATAAAAGCCAAGCAAAATTGTTTTGGAGCAATGAAATGTTTAGTTGTGATTCCAGCATGGTGTTCTCTGTCCATCAGCTGAATAACCAGGACGCAGTACAGGATGCTGTAGAAGCTCTCATCACAATGATGCGTCCTTCTCAGTCAAAGATTAAAGATAATGTGATGGCCCTGCTGCACAAGGTGAGCCTGTACCAATGCCATAGGAGTCAGGATGGGAGGGCAAGACCTTTTGTAGGGTGCTAGATTCCCTCTAAAACTTGCACAGTACCATGTTCATGTCAGTGGGGCTTCTGCAAAGAATTACTTAGATAATTGTGCTCTTCTCTTCCAAGGGGCTGAACCCTTTACACAAGTATCTTTTAAAAATATCCTGTTAAAATAAAATAAAAATTCCGTGAACTGAAAATGTTTAATTTAAAAATGTTTAATCAAAGTCTAACCTTTGTAGGTTTTTAACAGTCGCCAGCTAGACCACAATCTGGCACTAGGCTACTGCTCTCTATTGCCCAAAGAAATGATTTATGAATATCTCTGGAACTTGATCAACAAAACAGGGCAAAATTATAGCAAGATTCTGGTAAGTCTCAGCTTCCCTTCAAGTGATTGACTGCATGTGTAAAATATATTGTTCTCACCTTTATGCATGAGTGAACTTGTACAAGGACAAAAAAGCTCTACCTGTGAATATGTTCATATTTTGTATTAGTTGCTGACTGACAAATGGCAATCCGTAAAAGTTGTACTGCTGTTTCTTTCACATCATCCTGCATTCTTTCATTCAAAAGTGAGACCTTCCAGATACATGGCGCAGCAGGCTTCATTTGAGGACTTAGTTCAAATATTTGTTGAGGAAGTGGGAGGGAATGCAAAAGCATGAGGACTTCCAAGGCTTGTTGTTCTCATAGTGACTAACAGTGGCATGTTATGTCTGAATGCATCCAATGAGTGATTGGAAATCAGGGAAGGAGAAAGCTGTCCTTTTGAAAAGGACTTATAGACTGTGCATGATGTGGCACCTGAAGAAGAAGAAATGTTTGCATTTATATCCCTCTTTTCTCTCCTCTAAAGAGACTCAAAGGGGCTTACAATCTCCTTTCCCCCCTCACAACAAACACCCTGTGAGGTGGGTGGGGCTGAGAGAGCTCCGACTAGCCCAAGGTCACCCAGCTGGCATGTGTTGGAGTGCACAAGCTAATCTAGTTCACCAGATAAACCTCCACAGCTCAAGTGGCACAGCGGGGAATCAAACCCGGTTCTCCAGATTAGAGTGCACCTGCTCTTAACCACTACACCATGCTGGCACTCTCAAAAATTGACCAGTTCATACAGTCAGATGAGCAAGTCTCTTTACTGAAAAATAAATGGATGGTCATTTGAGGGACAGTGGCAATGCTCAGAAACAATGGGAGAATGCACCAATTCTAGCAGAGCTTTGTGTGCATTTTAAGGAGCCATACACTTTGGTTCTGTATTCTGTTTCTGTAGTGGAACAGTTGGATTCGAGTCCACTAGCACCTTAGCTTTTCAGGGTGTAAGCTTTTATTTTTATCTGTTTCATTTATTTATATTATTCAGTTTACTATCCCATCCTTTCCCAGTGCCGGCCAGGCTCAGGGCGGCTAACCAGTTTTACATGAAAATATCATATAAAATTCCATAAAACATTTAATCACAAACTTTAAAACATAACTAATAGCTTTCTATGATGTCTTTAAAAATATTCTAAATTCTGTGGCACCAGTAATCTTTTTAAACATAGATGTTTATAAACCAAGGAGTCCAGTTCTCCCCTCTCAATAATAATCAAAATTAGAATAATGAGAAAGTGATGTGTGGATTTGGGAGACCAGCTAGTTGGAAACCATTGCTGCCTGAACTGTGAGATGCCTGTTTTGAGTGTGAAACAGATGAACCCCTTCTGCTGGCCCGTGGAATATGCACATTACAAGCATCCATGTACTTTTTACCCATGACTATTTGTTTATTTCTCTAACTCAGTCAGTTGCCTTTGTTGGAGCGGGACTTGCCAGTTGCTATGATGATATGGATGAAAAGCAGAAATTTGAAGAATTAATCATTGAAGCTGAATGGGGCGGAAAGCTTGGAAAACTTAAAGTAAGTTCTTTTGTTCCATTTAAATTCAGGTTACATGACAGAAATGGGAACATGGCTATACAGAATGATTTGTATCTTTCTAGGCAGATGATTTTTAAAAGTTAGTAGTTGGTAGAGTTCTTTTCCGTAAAAAGTTATGAAATGTTGCTGCTGGGCTATTGTGCCACGATTTGTGATGAATCAGTCTTCACATTTTACTTGTGCCATAAGCTGATTATGCCAAGTCGCCAAAGTCTTTTGGGAATGTTTACTTCATTCCACAGCATGTTTGGCTAAACAACAGTGCTGTTTTACGTCTGTAGAACCATTCCATTGCAAATAATTACAGGCAGTAATTATTGCTTTTGACACAACTTGAATTTTTTTTGGGGGGGGGTGCAACTTATCTCCTGAAAGTTGTCTCAAATGTGTACCTGCGTATGTGCATATGGAGGGAAGAGCACAACTTTTGCTCCTTCATCTTCTCCTTGGTTCCTGTAAGATAGTGGTTTCCTTTGGATCTGTGTTTTCTGCACTATAGTTCATATTCAGTGAGGCAGAAACCATCACAGAGAATGGTAGGCATCTCCACTGACAGTGGAGGAAGAAATATGTCCACCGTGTACCCTCCAGAATTAGTCTTGCCACATGCTCAGATTGATGGAGACTATAGAAAGTGAGGCTGTGTTTTTGCCAAGTGGTTCCAAGAGCAACCGAAGGATAAGCAGTAGAATTCAGATTCACACATTGATTAGTTTATTGATTATTCAGTTACAAGTATGGTGATGGCCTCTATTCAGGAACCGCAACCACTAATTCCTCATGAAGGCTCACACAGTATCCTGGTAGGCGGGTAAGAATCTTTCTGTTGAAACAATGCTAGTTTTGAGACTTAGGACTTCACGTGCATACAGGTTGTTTGTAGTTGCATGGATACTACTAGGAAGTGCATTTTCCCCCCACTTAACCACAGGATTGTCGTGCTTTGGTAAATCTCCTGGGTTTTTTCTTTCTACAAATGTTCCTTAACCTGTGATGTTTTTTGGAAAGATGGCATTGCAGCTGGGGTGATGCCCATGTGGACTGGCAAAGTCCTAATCTTCCTGGTTCCATCCATTCGTTTTTGCCTTGGTTGTAGACAGCGGCCACTCGCAACACTGCTTTCATTGATGTACGGATTGCTGTAACATTATAACTATGTCAATTGCTGATTTAAAGAAAGAAAGCTGAAAAAGCCCTCCCCATTTTTGGGGTGGGGTGAGGAGAGTTGGCTACAGTATGGATACTTGCCCTGCAGAAGCCCGTTGTTACTACATTGTATAAACTGACACAGCAGAAACTCCTATCTGCCTACCATCTCCATCTTTTCTTCTCTTTGCCTATAGCATTAGGGTGTTTGCTTTCTTCTTGGTCTGCCCCCACTGCCTTTCTTTTGAATGCTCTCCTAACCTGTCAACATGCCATTGTACAGTTGTTCCTTCTTCACCTTCCCTTCCTCAGATTCCTTGGCTCCTACTGGGCTGACCTTGGTGTTCCTCCCAGAGAGGCTTACCTCTCAATTGATGCTATGCTCATTTCTTCCACATGTCTTCCTGTCTGGCCGCATTCCCAGTTAATGGCAACTCTAGGAGTACCTCATGTCAGTGTTACAATGAGAAAACAAAAATACTAGATCAGAATTCCAAGAAGGTAGTCTGATAATGATGTCTTAATAAACCTGAACACCCATTTAAATTAGTCCTTTTGTTTGGCTACAGATCTCTTTCCAGAATGTATTTAGAACACCATCCATAAGGAAGAAAGAGCTTCTGAGAACTTTGGTTCAGAATCCACATGTAAAAACCGATCTCATATTAAAATATTGCAGGTGAGGAGAAACACAATTCCAATGTGTTGCATCAAAAATAATTTTTAAGTTGTGTTGAAATGTCTAGCAAGCGTGTACTTTTAAAAGTGGAGCAAATAGTTTCCCACCCTCCTTGAACAGAGAAGTGTACTGCACCATTGTTTTTTGTTCTTTTAAAGGTCTTTCCAGTTGGACAGTGAGGCAGCATTGCAGCTTTATGTTAAGGCCATCCTCCAAAATGCCAGCGCAAGTCATATTGAAGGGGAACCTCCAAGAGATACCATAAGGCAGCCTCCTTCCGCAGTAGTGGCCAGAGCCACAGAAATTATCCCTTTGCTGGGAAGCACCGATGATTTGGTTACAAACCTTGATGCCATGCTGTACAAGGTAGAGCAAAGTATAACATAAACATTGGTCAAGAGAGTCATCAAAGGTCAAGTTCTACTTAAATATGTCCCCTGGAGATAATCACTTCACTTTGACTGGATCAAGCCCATCTATTGAAGTTCCAAAGCCTCACTCTGCTGAATGTGGTGATGTTAAATATCAGAGGTGAAGACTGAAACATCAGGTTGAGCACCTTGGTGCATTAGGCATGTGAAGCTGCCTTGTGCCAAATCAGAACCTCAGGCCCTCCAAGTCAATATTGTGTACTCCAATATTGTCTACTCCAGTTGGCCATGCTGGCAGGGGCTGATGGGAATTGTAGTCCATGAACATCTGGAGAGCCACAGGTTACAGACCCCTGGTCTACTCAGACTGGCAGCGGCTCTCCAGGTCCCAGGCAGAGGTCTTCTACTGAGTGGCCCTTTTAACTGGAGATGCTGGAGATTGAACTGTGGGCCTTCTGCATGCCAGGCAGATACTCTGCCACTGAGCTACAGCCCTCTCCTCAAACTGTGCAGGATTGAACAGCATAGGGGAGCCCCAGGAGGGACTTGACAGATGTAGCATGCCTGCAAGGAGAAGACCTGTGAGCATCCTAAGGTTGGCAAGAAATCAAAAGGCTTCAGCAATCAAACCTGGCATCCTTTGTACTCTTCTATAGTTCCAGACTGAGTTCTTTCTCATCATCTACTGTCTGGAACTTTTAACTGGAGATATTGGGGATGGAATCTGGGATCTTCTTCATGCTGGTTAGATTCTCTGTCATTAACCCACAGTCCTTTGACTGTGGCAGGGACCACATGGAGAGCCACTAGCTCTGATCTGAGTTACAGTGTCCTGTAAGGTAGTAAGGTGCCCACTGAGCAAGTAATTGATGCTGTGATAAGGGCCAAAACCAACTGTCCAGCTTCATATGATCAGGAGCCAGAAGTGACATCTTGCTTGGTGCCCTAGGCCAGTGGTGGCGAACCTATGGCACGGGTGCCAGAGGTGGCACTCAGAGCCCTCTCTGTGGGCACGCACAGAGTGCCCCCCCACACATCTAGGCTGGCTTGGACAGCTGGGCTCAATTAATAGCATTAAACCTAAGATCTAGTTTTGGGGAAGCAGCGTAGGTAACCCTGTTAAGTGCTGTTAAACCCCACTGATTTTCATGTGAAGAACTAAAGCATGATCCTTTCCTGGGAGTAAGCTCGGTTACTGGCTATGGGGCTTGCTTCTGAGTAAACCCTCCTAGGGTCGTGATTCACCCATTGGAAGAGTTGCATGGTTGCTTCAAAGCAAAGCCACTGACTACCACCAAGCTTACTCCTGAGTAACGCACGCCTTGGAGCCAACCGTTTTTTCTAAACTAAAACCTCAGGATTCAGGTTAAATTGCTGTGTTGGCACTTTGCGATAAATAAATGGGTTTTGGGTTGCAATTTGGGCACTCGGTCTCGAAAAGGTTCGCCATCACTGCCCTAGGCCATCATGCTAAGCATCTTCTAGTTGCCTGTGAAATTAAACTGTAAAATCATTAGTATGGTTAACACCCAGAGACCCATCTCAAACATGATTTGAAGTTGGCTAGCAACCCCACATGAAGAGGGGGAAGCTGGAAGTTAGTGTGCCTGAGCCATACCAGATTTCCTATTGTGGAAACTTTGTAATCAGAACGTGTTTCTTTGTCTCTTCACTGTCTGTAACAGCTTGATCCATATGACTACGAAGCTATTGAAAGTCTTCTGGTGATTTTAGAGAAGGCTGGTGGGGAAACATTAAGCATCCCGTTGAATAAAGTAAGTGGATTCAGTTGCTCTACTTACCCAAATATAATTTTGATCTTTAAAATGGGCTCTGTCTTGGAGTATTCTCATTTATGCTACACATATGTCATGTCATAGAGAACGTTTAAAAATACCAAGACATTTGAGGTATCATTTGGTGAGGATTAGGTCCTTATGTAAAAGAGAACTTTTTCTTCAAACTTTTTTCCTTCAAATAAGTTGTTCATGAACATTTCTGTTCAGTTTCCAAGGAAAACAACATTAAGAAATCTTGATTACATTGTATTCTTTGAGAAGGTTTAGTTTTTCTTTTGGAAAGGTCAGCTCTTTGTTGGGGCTGGATAGAAAAGCATTCCTTTATCTGTTTCTCTAGGCCCTGATTCTCATCGAACATTTAAAATCCTACAAAAGGATTTCTGCTCCTGGGGACCTGGAATATCAGTATGTGTTCGAGCAGGGTATTCCTTTATCACCAGCTGCTCAAGCCAGGCTGCCCTTCCACTTGATCTTCTTCAGAACTGCACATTGTTTCTGGAAAATAATTAGTAAGTTTTTGCTAACAATAAACATGCACATGTTTTTCATATTTAATATGAGAAAGATGCAGTTTGAATGTGTTACGTGTAATGCTGGCTCCTTTTTATGCAGCTCCAGAACTGAATGAGGAATCATTCCCAAAGATTTTTTTGATCTCCAAGATCATGAAGGTAAAAACAAAACTGCTCTGGAGTGATTTTTTTTAATGTGTACAAATTCTTACCACAGTGTGGATTGGTGGGTGCTAATTGATATGGCGACAAAACCGTAATCAAATCAGAATTTGTGGTGGCTCTTAACAGTGATTCATGATAGCTAAGTGGATCCTCTGTGTACAGTGGCAATATATCTCACTTGGTACTAGGGAAAGCCAATAGGGATGGACCATCATCTTTACTGTGAGCATCTTGCTGTTTCAGTCACTGCTGGCTGAGATGATGTGATCCAGTGAGGGCAGTGCTTATGACCTTTAGTTTTTCCTTGGAGTGAGAGTTGCCAGATAAAAGCATCAGTTTCATGTGTCTGCCATGGGAGTAGGAGTAAGCCCCATTGTCTCAGTAGAGCTCATCTGATTCTTAAGGCTCCTCAGTTGTTGAACTCTAAGACAACATGTTCTGCATGGATATAGAAAAAATCTAGCACAGCTGCTGCCTTGCTCAATCAGTGATAGCAAAATACTTGTCCATTGTGAAAGGGACAGCGTGTGCAGAGGGAAGAATGGAAGAATGTGTATCTCTTCAAGGGTGAGATACACACCTTTGTGTGTTTCCTTGTCAATGAGCCCCAAGTAGTTTTGCCCTCTTCACATTAACATCCCCAAATGCAACATTTTCCTTTTTCCCCGTAGAAGTGGATGACAAGCATTTGTTTCGATAAGAGCAAATGAAGAACTGCACTGGCAGGTGGGGATCGAAGCGGAGAGGGATAAGCCTGCTCCCTGCCTTGGTTGCTCTCTGGTCATCCCTTCTCTCTGCATACCTCCACCTTTTAATTTGCACCACCCCATTTTGTGTTCCGCTCCTTGGCTGCATTAGAATGGGGGTGTGTGTGATATTTGTAATAGACTTCTATATCTGTAGAAAATACTTTTTTCACGTTGCTCTTAGGTAGTGACTTTAAGGGTGTGGTTACTTCAGACTCACTTAAATCTTTTTTTGTGCTTTTCTAAGGTGTCGCTCGACACTCTCCAAATGTGTGCAGCTAATCATGTGTTCCAAGAGAGGCTGAAGCCTAAAATGCTAGAATGGACAAAAAGTGGATCTCTGCTAGTAGCTGACAAGGAAACTGTGGAAATTATTAGCACTATTCAGTCTTACTTGCTGCGTGTAACTAACCCAGAATGGTCTTCTTCAGTAGCACACAAGATGTCTCAAGAACTCCAATCAGGTACGTGTGGGTTGGGGTTCACCACTTTGTTCTCTGTAGTTTATTGTACAGGAGTTTTTGTTTAAGAAACTCAGCATATTGATAACTACTATGGTGGCAGCATGATGTTTTGAGGTTTTGAGATGGCTGACTGGGTGTTTTATGGGTGACATGTGGCTCTCTTGCAAAGATGATGTGGACGTCTTCATCGGTGTGTATTACATTGAACATCATAGCACTTGATAGAATAGCATACATTGTGGTTGTTCTCATCTCACTCTTACTGGTTGCCAAAGGAATACCACATGTCAGCTGCACATTTCTTACTCCCCCCCTGAATGAACCTGGAGACCATCCAGTTTACATGTTCCCTCCTTCCCTTCACATGGGGCTTGGTAATTAAAGATATGTGCTTTTGTGCCTGGACTATAAATTCATTGTACAAGGTTGCAAGGAGATACAAGCTAAGCCTCTGAATGTCTCTGCTGGGCCCTTGTTGCATCTTGGACTCTAGAACCTGGCTCTGCCAATTCCAATTCAAGCTGAAAAGAGGAAGTGGGGCCAAGATGAAAAAGAGGAAGAATCATAGAATCATAGAGTTGGAAGAGACCACAAGGGCCATCAAGTCCAACCCCCTGCCATTCAGGAATACACAAAGCACTTGCAACATATGATCATCCAGCCTCTATTTAAAAACCTCCATAGAAGGAGATTCCACCACTCTCCGAGGCAGTGAATTCCACTGTCGAACAGCCCTGACAGTCAGGAAGTTCTTCCTAATGTTTAGGTTGAATCTCTTTTCCTGCACCTTGAATCCATTACTCTGTGTCCAAGTCTCTGAGGCAGCAGAAAACAAGCTTGCTCCCTCTTCGACATGACATCCCTTCAAACATTTAAACATACCTATTATGTCCCCCCTTAACCTTTGCTTTTCCAGACTAAACATCCCCAGCTCCCTAAGTCTCTCTTCATAGGGCATGGATTCCAGACCTTTTACCCATTTTGATTTCCCTCCTCTGAACATTTTCCAGCTTGTTATTATCCTTCTTAAATTGCGGTGCCCAGAACTGAACATAGTACTGAAGGTGAGGTCTGACCAATTCAGAATAGAGTGGTATAATTACTTCCCTCGATTCTATACACTATACTCTTATTGATGCATCCCAGAATTGCATTGGCTTTCTTGGTTGCCATATCACACTGCTAACTCATGTTCAGTTAGTGGTCTACTAAGACTCCCAGTTCCCTTTCACATGTACTGTTGTCAAGCCAGGTGTCATCCATCCTATATCTGCACTTCATTTTTTCTGTTGAATCTTACATTTGTCTCTGCTGAAATTCATTTTGTTAGTTTTGGCACAGCTCTCTAATCGTTCCAGATCATTTTGAATCCTACCCCTGTCCTCCAGGGTATTAGCTACCCCTCCTAATTTGGTATCATCTGCAGATTTGATTGACATGCCCTTTATTTCATTATCCATCTCATTGATAAAAAATATTGAATAGCCCTGGTCCCAGAACAAAACCCTGTGGCACTTCACTACTCACTTCTCTCCAGGATGCCAGTCAACCAATTACAAATCCATCTAACAGTTGCATTGTCTAGTCCACATCTTTCCAGCTTACTTGCAAGAATAAAGGGTGGGATTTATACCTCCTCCCTTATTCTCCTATAAGGAGACTCAAAGAGACAACTCTCTTCCTCTCTCCACAACAGACACCTTGTGAGGCAAGTGGGGCTGAGAAAGTTCGGAGAGAACTGTGACTAGCCCAAGGAATGTAGGAGTGAGGAAACATATCTGGTTCACCACATAACAGTCCACCACTCATGCAGAGGAGTGGGGTATCAAACCAGGATCTCTGGATTAGAGTCCACCTGCTCTTAACCACTTCACTGACTGCAGTTCATGTATGTTTTATATTTTTTAAATTTCTCTCCAGGACCCATCAAAGTGATGGCATTGAAACTCTGTGTCTATTTAGTTGAAAAATGGCGGACTCATAAAGATGTGCAGGTAACTGTTCTGCTATAACACACACAATAAAGTTTAATTATATGTTATAGCCAGTGGACCAGGTGAATGTCTGCATTATGTTTGAGTGGTTGGGAAAGGGGCACTTGGTGGTGGGGAGGTTGATTTTTTTGTACATTTCTGGAAGCTCCAACTTTTACTCATAATAAATATTTTGTCTCCTGACCAAGGAGGAATCTCGAGAAAAGGCTCGAATGTTTCAGAAAAAGATACAGGTGGAATACTGCAAGCAGGCCACAGGGGCTGTGCTCATGGCCCACAAGCTTAACTCAGAGGAGCATTTGAAGCTGATTGGCAAGCCTGCCAGACTGGTGGTGCTGCTCTACCAGCACAGCAGCATCATAGAAAGATTTCAGAATCCAGCTGGCTGCAATTACCCAGGTGAGCTTGTTTCCCCACCCCCACAAAAGCATTTGCCTGGGTCCTAGCCCCAACTCCAGTCTCACTGGCTAAATGTTGTGTTTCGTTGCATACTCCAAGAAGTCAGAGGCAGTGTGACCAACCTGTCTTATGCATCATGCCTTTCCAGGTTAAGTAAAGAGTGTGGCCCTTGTTCTAGGACTTCCAAATTCCTGGAACCAGCACTGGCTGTATAGCAGCCACTTTCAAACCTAGAAACTTTACTGTTTTTTGATGGGAAGAAGAAGAGTAAGGAGACTCAAAGGGGCTAACAATCTCCCCCCTCCCTCCCTCCCCAACAAACACCCTGTGAGGTGGGTGGGACTGAGAGAAGAACTGTGACTAGCCCAAGGTCACCCAGCTGGCATGTGTTAGAGTGCACAAGCTAATCTGGTTCACCGGATAAGCCTCCACAGCTCAAGTGGCAGAGCGAGGAATCAAACCCAGTTCTCCAGATTAGAGTGCGCCTGCTCTTAACCACTACACCACGCTGGCTCAAGAAGAATTGTAAATGATGGGGAAGCATCCCCAAGGAAAAGCATGCAAGCTTCCTCTCTTATCATACAATGCAAAGGTATAAGAAAGAGGTGGCCACGCTATTGAAAAGGGTCTTGTATATGGGGAACATGGTTAGTGCACAACTTGGAACTTGGTTCGAAGGGGGATTGTGGAAGATGGCGTGTGAGGACTGCAGAAATGTGCATCGGGGGATGTTTGTATTTTCGTTGTGCATGCACAATGACATTAAATTTTATCTTATCTTATTCTCTGAAGTGTTCAGCTAACAAATCAGTGTAGAAAAGGGTTCCTTCAGCATATGTGTGTTAAGTGCAGTCTTCTGTTCATGGCAGCCCTGTGAATTAATGAATTCCAAAATTTCCTCTCGTGCTCATTCATGTGGCATCTAACCATGGTTCTTCTTTGGCAGTGTAGCACTCACCTAGAATCATGGATGTGTCTGTCCCAAAACCAGCATGCGTATCTGACACTAGTCTGCAGTGTAAATGTGAAAATTTATTACTATAGCCACATGCTTTAACAACATAACATAATACCATATCAATATAACAGATATAGCAGAATAAAAATATACAATCAGGTAAAACACAATAATCAGTTCCATAGACAAAAATAGGACTGATCTGTTTTTAGGGTTGGCAAACACAAACCATTTCCTTAATTTAATTAATAAATAAGAGGCAACCCTATATGTAATGACTGGGTTTACATCTGCTAAAAGAAAACATGTGATCCTCATCTGATTCCAAAAACCATATGGAATAACTTGGCTCAATCTTGATCAAATACTGACATATAATGGACAGTAGAAAAAAATAATGCACAAGGTCTTCACCTGATTAGAGAGAGGCGCATGGTCAGAAGCTAAAATCAGGATGGATTTTACTATATCTGCCCTGAATGTAAACTGAGGGCATTGTCTGAAATTGGGTGTGCATAAATGCTCTTCTTAGTGATGCATCTGGAAGATAACCTCCTTACTTTATGCTGATGACATGACCATCTTATCTTATCTTACAAAATCTGGCCTAAAAAAGATGTTGTCTACTTTAGTGGACTGTTGCAATAAAGAGTTTCTAAAGATCAACTATAATAAGACCAGTGTCTGGGCTCGGCCACAACCAGCATAATGGTTTTTGGAAACTCTTGAACCAAACTTGGCTATATAGATAATCATAAAATTGAGCCATGTCTGTCCTTCAAATACTTAGATGTTGCTCTTCAGTCCTCCTTGCCATGGCAGCGCATTTAAATTCCACTCTTATTAATGCACTTATGGAACGATCATAAAAAAATTTCTTTACTAAAGGAGGGCACCTTCTTACCCCGTCCTCAAGGCTTTTGTAAGTAAGGTAGTTCCCCAGTTACCATATGGGATCTCTGATCTTCTCATGAATGCATGGGGACTCACGTAATAGATGCACACATTTGGCTTCCCAAATGCTCTTATAGTTTCAGGAGAATCTCAGATATGTGGTGAGAGAAATGATGTGGTGGTCTTTGTGTATACCATTTCTGCTTCTGCCCAGATATTCATGCTGCAGCAAAAGAAATAACTGAAATCAACGATCTGGACATAAAGAAGATTTGGGAAATACTGCTGGAAAAATGGCTGTGTTCAAATGAAGCACCAATAGATGTAAGTGCATTTCCTTAAGCAAATTCTGTCACGACATGAGAGGATGCCTTATCTCAACTCAAACTATCGCTCCATCTAGCTCAGTTTTCTCTGCTCTGATTGGTCTTAGGCTCTGATTGGTCTTAGGTGATAAAGGCTCTCCCCTTGAGGTCCTGTAATTGGAAAGGTCAGGGATTGGACTGGGGCTTTCTGCGTGCAGAGCAGGGACTGAGCCACAGCCCTAAATCAACAAATGCTGCTGTGGGTATTTCCAAAGAGGAGAGAAGGCCTTGTAAGCGTTACTTCACATTCTGACTTGCAGCAGGGCTTCTTGGCCTTGTTGCTTTATCCTGTTGGATGACCAGACTGCTGAGGTGCAAAGGAGACACTCTGTAGAGAGTCTTTCCCAAGACTGGAAATACCTCCCCCACACTTCAAGCTTTTAAAGTAAAATAGCTTCCTATGGCTAGATGTTTTTGTTGCAGAAGATGGTCTGGAAAGGAAACTTCCTTCCTGAAAGTGAGAGAAGATTCTGAAAAGCTGTGTACATACAAGTCTTTGGAGACTAGGAACGGGTTATTAAAAGTTTTGGAGTTCTTGGACTGGCTGCCAAGTTCTACCCCTAAGACCCAATTTTCAGTCCACGGAGGAATTATTCAGTTGATGACACTGGAACTAAATCTAGAAATGAGAATGGCTGTTGTACCCTTGTGAATTATAACCAATTTCCAGATTGAGTTTAACATGATCAGCTAGATAATGTCCCATTTTTACTGAGAGAAGCTCCCCCTACCATAATGATACACTGCGATACTCTACAATTGGAAGTTTGCCAGTAGAGTTTGCACTTGCTACATTAGTAGCACTGTCCCCTCCCCCCCCAAATAACACCTGCCAAATTTTGAGGTCCAGCAAAAGATTGGGCTTTGGGCGGACTTAATAGCTTTGACACCAGTGTTCTGAACTTGATAACCTGAATTTCTTTCTTGTTGTTTTAAAAAGAGAACTTCAGAGATGGTTGAAAAAGCAGAAGATGAAATCAAGAGGTAGGTTTTTGTCTTCTGATGCAAGCCTCTGTTACGCCACATTGTTTTCTTGCTCCAACACCAGGTGCAACTTACTGTCACCAGCTCTCTGTCTCTTTGGCCCTACCTCTTGAGGTCTTTTAATTGAACCTGGGATCCACTGCATGCAAAGTAACCCTTTTGGCCCCCAGCCTCTTCCTGAGTTCATAAGCTACTGTGGTATATGTGCCTTGTGGGGAGAGAGGAAGTGGGACAGCTGTCCTTCAAGGTGAAAATAAGAAGGGAAAGGAAAGCACACATTCGATACTAGACTGTTTAAATGCCCAGACACTGGATTGTTTCTCATCGAGAATTCTAACTGCCAACAGCTAAACTGATCCCTCACTGTCACCACAGTGGAAGCATCTTACTTTGGCTCTACACAAAGTAAAAATGCTAAAAACAAGAGAAAAAGAGAATTCCCCAGAACCTGCTGATTTGTCCTGTCTGCATTTTCTTAAAGTACTGTTCTACCAGCATTTACTCGTTTCTATGTAAACATATGACAATTAAATGGGCAGCTTTGTGTATAGAATAAAACTGTTCCAGTACAACAGGAAGTTTGTATTAAAAGGGGGAAATGTTTTTTACAGACTTGTATATGTCCTGCAGCTGCAGCCAGCAGATAAAGGATGCCGAATCCTTTATGAATGTGCAACATCTGCAACATCTGTAAGTTGGTGATGTGGTTTTGTTCTTGATGTTTTTAAACAGACGTAGGGCGTACACTCTTTGGAGGATACTTTGCTGTACTATTCCCCTGTACTTAAAAAAACCCAAAGTCTTACTGATCAGGAAGAACCTGTGGAGTGCGTCTCATAATGGCCTGAGACTGACTTCTTTATCCCAGGCTTGTGCTTTAATTTGAACTCGGGGGGAGGGTGGGGATCAAGAAACGTACACAGGAACTTGGTCTGGCCAATAAAACCCTTAATGCTACCGCTTTTTTTCCTTAATCCTACCCCTTTCTAAGCGATGGCGTAATGGTTAAGAGCAGGTGTACTCTAATCTGGAGGAACCAGGTTTGATTCCCTGCTGTGCTGCTTGAGCTGTGGAGGCTTATCTGGGGAATTCATATTAGCCTGTGCACTCCAACAAATGCCAGCTGGGTGACCTTGGGCTAGTCACAGGTTTCCGGAGCTCTCTCAGCCCCGCCCACCTCACAGGGTGTTTGTTGTGAGGGGGGAAGGGCAAGGAGATTGTAAACCCCCTTGAGTCTCCTACAGGAGAGAAAGGGGGGATATAAATCCAAACTCCTACTCCTTCTTCATTAGGTAGAGGTGGAAAGGGCAGACCTGGTAAAATAGGTCTGTCTCCATGTTGTCTTGAATTCTACCAGTACAGACAGAAATGGGTGTCCTGAGTTAGAGTCCTCCCAGATGGGTCCCACAAGGTCCCCCTCACAGGGTGTTTGTTGCGAGGAGGGAAGGGTAAGGAGTTTGTAAGCCCCTTTGAGTCTCCTATAGGAGAGAAAGGGGGGATATAAATCCAACTCTTCTTCTTCCTTTTGAGCAATGCAGGGTTTCTACCACCAACTCTGCATTCACTGCTTGCAAAATGTGTCTGTTTCAAAGAGGGTTTGCCAGACAGAGGCAGTGGCTGTCATTCAGGACACTAAAGAAGGCCCTTGAACACATGGAAGTGGTTGTGTCGTTTGTGACCAATGCCCCCTGTGTAGCACTAGATTTGAGATGCCTAACCAAGCTCTGTATGTTGAGGGAGGAGATCTTTTGCAAAGGTTAAAATTTGCTTTCCAGATTTACAACTTTGCAGACTCTTCCATCCTCTGTTTGAGAACAGTGCTGCATTCATCTTTTGGAAACCGTCATTGAATGTAGCATTTTACCAAGTGTCCAGGTTAGCATCTGTTTTTCAGTTTATGTCAAACTGAATAACCTGAGTTAACAATAGTGTGCTTTATTATGGCTAGGGTTAAATATGTCTCTCACTTCCACTGCTAATACCCCATTCCCCCTCTTAGCCTATTGGGGAAAACCAGCTGACGTTTGCTCAGAGAAGCAGAGCTCTCAAGTGCCTGATCTACTTGGCAGACACTCCTACTGTTGAACTGCTCTTCAAAAAATCTATTCTGGAAGTAAGGTAGGTCGAGCCTTGTGTTATCTCAATGTAGAAAATATTCAGTAATGATGAAGTTTGGCTGAACATAACAGAATGTGATGGTTCCAGTCTAGCACTGTGCACCTGAGCAACAGGGAGATGTATTTGCAAGTTCCTTAGGAGCCAAAATCCAGCTGTCCCATCTCCTTAGTGGGACTTAACGTTTTCTGTCAGCCTGGGCCGTGGCCATCGTAGACCAGGATCCAGCTCGGATGAAGCCTTAGGTCCATGCTGGCAGGGGCTGATGGGAATTGTAGTCCATAACATCTGGAGTGCCAAAGGTTCGCCACCACTGCCTTAGGTGGTGGGGAAGTGGTTAAGCAGTTCTCAATCCCACCTCCTCTCCTTTCTGGGCTGGGAGCCAGAGCTGGTGTGTCCTTAGCTTCCTCAAGTCTTTTGAAGGTCCTAGCCAGGCCTGGTGATCTTGTCCTACCTAGAAGCCCTTTGGGGGTGTGTCCTGATCCACAAGGGACCAGTAGTGACCTTGGAGTGAACTCCTCTTTCTCTGCTGGAGCTCCTAGTCAGCTGATTGTCCAAGGGCTGCATGTCCTTGACTGGCTGACTCTTAAAGGACCACCTAGGCCTGGTAGGTGCTGGGTTTGATGCTCAAGGCTGCCAAGGATTTAGGGGACTGGAGCTGTTTCCCCTGTCCCAATAGTTTTTTAAAATGCTGTGGGCATTCAACTCCAACTGCTGTATTAGGGTATGGGGAATTGTACTAGCAGGACTTATTTGTATTCTCAGTTCCTCATCCAGGAAAGCATCTACATGCAGAGACTGGCTTCATTCCTGAAGCCAATGCCTGGATCGGTGCATTTGAGCCCCATGTAGTATAATTTGCCCTTGCTAGCTGAAATTGGTATTCTATTATTTTAATAAAGTTATGGTTGATCTTGTCACTTAGAGGTTGCATTCACAATTCGTATACACTTGTATCTGCACCATGAGAGGGCTGGTCGGTTTTTGCTATCCTGCCGTCTTGAAATCACTGAGACTGTGCATATATTTGAGTAGTTTATTTTGCTTGGAGAATTAGGGATTTCTTGATGATTCATTTATTATTCCAGAACAAATTTAGTGCCCCTCTTAGTAGCATTCAAGTCTAGAATATTTGCTGTAAATTAACTTCAGTTCTGGTAAACACAACTTCCTTTTTTCCCCTTTGCAACAGGATTTTCCTGAAAGCCTTAATTTACCTCGCTGAATTGGAAATCCTCAACATTCCATACACTTACCAATCATTCCACAAGGCTCCCAAGGAAGGCATGATCAAAGGATTATGGAAAAATCACAGTCATGAACCCAGGGTAACATTTCTGGAGATAGTCAATAAATAAATGTTCACGAACCACTGCTTGTGGTGCCCAGCTGTGAGCACACTGCCGTCTGTGGCCCCTGGAAGTACCATCACTCTGCCATGGGTGGAGTTGCAGATGAGTGGTTGGGATTATGGCAGAAGTAGGTGTGGTCACATTCATGAGAACCCCCAAAGAACCAGGCAAGATACAAAAAGTAAATGTGACGTCCATCAGATGTCTGTTTCTTTTCCCTTTGTTTCCAGGCAGTGAAACTAGTGACTGAACTAAGTTTGGAATATCAAGTGTGGGATGCTCAGCTGTGGAATGGTTTGCTGCAAAAACTGCTTTATTTCAACATGGTGAGTCTTTTCTCTGGCTTGGGGAAGGGGGCCTTGCTTTATGCTTCAAGGTGAGAAGTGTGTAGGTTGCATCTAGTAGAACAATTTAAAGGGGAAAACCTGGAAACCTCCAGGTTTTCACATGTTCTAACAGGAGAACTTAAATGCACTGTTTAGTCCAGTGGTGGTGAACCTATGGTACGGGTGCCAGATTGGCACTCAGAGCTCTCTCTGTGGGCACATGCAAACAGAGTGCCCCCCCCCCACACACACACACATCTAGGCTGGCCTGGGCCGCTGGGCTCGATTATTAGCATTAAACCTAAGACCTAGTTTTGGGGAAGCAGTGTAGGTAACACTGTTAAGCGCTGTTAAACCCCACTGATTTTCATGCAAAGAACTAATGTGCGATCCTTTACCTGGGAGTAAGCTCGGTTGCTGGCAATGGGGCTTGCTTCTGAGTAAACCCTCCTAGGGTCGTGATTCACCCGTTGGAAGAGTTGCACGGTTGCTTCAAAGCAAAGCCACCGACTACCACCAAGCTTACTTCTGAGTAGCTTATGCTTGCCCACCGAGGCCAACCATTTTTCCTTAACTAAAACCTCAAGTATTCCAGGTTAAGAAGAATTGCCCAGCGTTGGCACTTTGTGATGATAAATAGAGGTGGGTTTTAGGGTTTACAATTTGGGCACTTTTTCCCGGTCTCGAAAAGGGTTACATCGCCATGCGGCTGGTTTGAGGTTCCATCGTTGCAAATGGAGAAATACCTAAATTTTGGAACATTGTTTGCCCTTCTGAAGCTTCCCTCTTATATAGGGGTGTGTGTTCGCACACATGCTGTGAATTCTTGGGGAAGCACATAGAGAAGGGCTTCCCTGATGCCTTTCGAAGACACCCTCCCCCACAGCACCAGGATGACAATGAATTAGCATCATTATGTGTGAAATAAATACATCTTTTTGTTGGGTATCTAATGGTACACTACGTGGAGATGCTGAAACTAACTCCATTTAGGAGTTCTGGAAAACCAGTATGCAGTTTGGTTTTGCAAACTCACTGTAGTGTTATACAAAGTGGAGAAGAATAGTAATGTCTCTTTTGTCAATATATATAGAATATTATATACAGAATACCACACTTAGCTTACAGTTACAAGGTTTATAATTATAATGGGATTGTTATCTGTCCCTGACTAAATTTAGAGATCTTCATGCTTTTGCAGAGCCAATAGGACTGCTTTATTTAAAACAGAGCCTGCTCTAATAAAAAAGCTTTAGAACTGATGCCTAGTCTAACAACAGAACGCTCATTTGTGCTTGTGATGTTCTTTGCTTTTCCTCTTTCTTGCCCACCCCCCATGTCCTACCCCTGGCAACTTACCTGCTTGCAAGAATGGCTTTCCTCTGTGCTTGGGAGCAAGGTATGGCTCCACAAGCTTTTTCCAAATGCAACTGCTTAAGCACCGCTCATTGCCCATACCAACAACTTACTGAAATAATAGTTGAAATTGTGGCTTACTTATCTCCATAACATAAAATATTTTCGTTACAAAACAATATGTTTTTCAGGTTGATTATCTGAGGAAAGTTTTGGTAGAGATTACGGGGATACATTCGTTATGGCAGGTGCGTGAAGTTTTCTTCGTCAAGATGGAACCTGAACTTCTTGAAAAGTGTTGGTGTTGTGTTAACTTTTTGGGGGGAGGGGGGAGAAGTGTTTTACATGAACAGATGAGGCTAGTCGGGTAAAAAATACATCTTCACCATAAATACACCCTGTCCAAATGAGCTACAGGTACTAATTTAAACTTTCGTTCCATTCTAAAAGTCTGGCTGCAGAAATTGCAGTGGTGTGAGCAGTTGGTGTGATGCTGGCACTAAACCAAGGTTTTATTCCTTGCAAGTGCCATAAAATGGTAGGATTAGCAGTTACCTATTGTCGTGATCAGCCTCTTTTTGATCCTGCCACATTTCGCCTCCTGCCTGGGACCTGGGAACCTGCATCTGTTCAGACCCCCTCTTCCTCCCTCCTTTCCTTTCCTCAGACCCATTATCAGCTCCTTAGCCACCTGCTATGGCAGCTCTCTCAGTACTGTGGAATTTAGTTTGTTTTGACCCTAATGGGGGAAGGCGGTTTCTCCTTCCAGCAGACCATGGGACTGGAGAGGTTCATGACTTATGAATCTGCCAGTGGAAAAGCATTGGCAGGTTCCAAACTCCACAAAAAAGTACATTTAAAATTCCAGCAATTTTAAGAAACATTTAATTTTTCAGATTCCAAACTTCTCCCGAGCTTGGCAGAATGTCATTCTCACACCATTTCATTCAGGTTTGTTTTTTTGTTTGATTTTACTTTCTTAAAATAAATGTGCAATATTGTGTGCTCCATGCAGGGTTTTCTTTGTACATTCCACAGTAAATGGGAATTTACTGGAAGAATTTGAAATTCAGCACCCTGAGAATATCTGTGTGGTGTTGTTTTTTTCATTTTTTGAAAACATTTAGTTCAATTTAGTTCATTTGGCTGAGGAGATGTGTGCTATCCACACACTTCAAAACTCGCCATCTCAAGTCAAGAAAGGGGACTTATTAGGATTCCTGGTGGCCATGGGGCAGTTTCACCACCTTGCATAGGTCACTGCTTGTCCATGTGATCTGCAGGAACTGTGTAAGGCCTCCAAGAGTTGGTGCTTCAAATGTTAGTGGCTTTTTACCTACTACATAGTAAGAGCTACAAAAACACTGTGAAACTGTAAGAGATCTGGCTTGTGAACCAAAGAATACAGCTTGACCTGTGGTTTCCTTGCTTTTGTTTTGAAGCTTCGTGTCCACCAAGTCAGAGTGAGGTGGAAGCATGTTGCGTGTCTTTCAAAGCTCTGCTGCAGTAAGTAAAGAATACAGGCTGTGAGGAGGAAACAGATTTAAAAGATCCTGCTTAATATTTATAAATTCTGGCTGAGTCCATGTTCAGCAGACTGAAGTAATGGAATGTTGTGGCGGTAGAATGGAACCCCCCCCCCCCCCCCGGCAAAGTCTACAGGGAATGGCTCAGCCTCAGGACTGAGATCTCTTTAGCACTCACCCTCACTTGCCTGCTGTTAAGCTCAGCACCTGAGCTAAGCCACCAAAGAAGGTGGGGAACCTTCTTTCATTTAGACTCCTTCCATCCAAGCTAGGCCTCAACCAGGGTACGTAGTCATCTCCAGTTAGGGATTGCACAGTGACTTTACTGGGAGAGACAGCCTGTGGTCTGTCTTGCAGGGAGAAATTTAACTCTCCCGTCCTGGCTATTTCTTGCCCTTCAGATCTTGGGACTGCTATTTCAGTAGCCTTGAAGTAGTGTATATGGTTTCAGAGCCCATGGAAGGGAATCTTCAAAAAAAGACCTGTCTCCCCTTAGGATTGATCACTTTGAGTTGCTTAAGAGAACTTTTTCACCAAACCTCTGTTTATAGGAAACTCACTTAGGAAATGTCTTACAGAAAAAGGGTTTCACTGGAGAAACAAACATAAAACAGTTAATGTCCTCTGAACAAGGACCTCCATCTGTTGTGCAGGGTATCTGAGTATTTCAAACACGAGACTAGTATGAAGTGTGATTTCTCCTGCCTTTTGCGTTTAGAGGTGCAGTTCACTTTAGCACCTGTGGGTATCTCCCCTGTGCAAAGTGACTGTGAAAAGGTGTATGAACTGCCAGCACTACTAAGCCAAGGAAACATAATATGGTCAGGATTCTTATGCATCTTGGGGAGGGGAGGGTGGAAGAGATTTTATTCTCATATAGAAGTGTAGCTAATTCTGAAACTTTTCCCTTTTCTTCTGTCAATATGCACTCCCCAAAGGTGTCCTGTCCTAGCTCATCTAGATGTAATCAGGATTGCCAAACAGTGCATGAAGTTGCAGCTTCTGGCTCTGGCTTTGGGGTGTCTCTGGCTGATCCCTCAGCCAGAAAAAAGAGATCAACAGATCAAAGTGAGTACAATGGATCCTGTTCATTCCCCTACCCCTCCTTTAGCGGCCAATACCTTCTTGAACCAGTTGGTGAAGTCACAAAGTTAGAATGCATAAATGCACATTTGACACTGTAGAGCAGGGGTGTCAAACTCGTGGCCCTCCAGATGTTCATGAACTACAATTCCCATCAGTCCTTCCCAACATGAGCACTGGCAATACTGGCAAGGGCTAATGGGAATTGTAGTTCATGAACATCTGGAGGGCCGCGAGTTTGACACCTGTGCTGTAGAGCTTACTTTGCTCCCTTTGAACTGCAGTGGTCTCATCATTCAAAGTATATATCCTTGCTATCTTCTTTCATTGATGTGCTGTCTTGTCACTGGTTGCCTTTTGCTGGGAATGGGTCCCATGTGTTCAAAGTAGACATTTTAATTATTGTGAAGTCTGCATGGACTTGACATCCCTCCACCTCGTTTGTGATTTCCTTGATCAGCTCCCATGGAAATTATATATATTTCAGGAGACCACAAGATGTTGCCAAGTAGACAGTAGTCCACTGAAGCTTACACCATAATAACTGTAGTCTAAGCTGCAGCTGGTCTTTTTGTTATAGTGGGTTAATGTGACTGAATCTTTTATATGTGGTATTCTGTGATGCTGGTATCCTTCGAACTACACGGCTGTTGTGTTCAAGAAAGCATCAGTCTTTTCTCCAGTGATTTCAAAGCCCACCTAAAACTGATTCCTCCAATGCTTGTTTTGTGTGTGTGTGTTCTGTTGGAGCTCCCTATTGTTTTGATACAGTGTTTTCTGACTTTGGACAGGGCTTTTTAGACTCTTACCAACTGGAGGAGATCTTGCACCAGGTCAAGGAGCACATGGGCCACAGCGAACTGGCTTGCTTTGCTTCTGAGGTACATCACGTTGCATCTTTCTCCCTTCTATCCCACAGGAACAGCTGTGCTGGATCAGACCAGTGGTCCATCTAATCCAGTATCTCCTTTTACTCTTCCATGCACCTGTCTAATCCCCTTTTAAAGCTGTCTATGCCTGCAGCCATCACTACATCCTCTGACGGCAAGTTCCAGATTTTAATCACCCACTGTGTAAATGGGTTTCCTTTTGTTCGTCCTGAGTCTACTCCCCATCACTGGATGGCCCTGAGTTCTAGATTTTTGGGAGAGGGAGAAAAAGTTCTATGTCAAATCTCTACATCCTGCATAATTTTGAAAACCTCTGTTACATTCCTCCTTAGTTGTTGTTTTTCTAAACTGAAAGTTTCCCTCCTTCCAGCTCTGTCAATATCTATAGTAGATACAATCAGAATAATAATTCTGCCTTTCTTCAGATCAGGTATTTGGTTCTTGAGTACATGATAAAAGGCAAATGCTTTGTGGCCACACAGTACCTTCCCCACTTGAAGCTACAAGAGATGGGGGCTGAAAAATTGAAAGGGCTGGTTAAATACCTGGCAGAAGAGAACAGGTAAGCTGGTGCAGAGTTATGCAGATCTTACTTTCCTGTTCCTTTTCTGTGGAAGCAGGGAGAGAGAGCTATTTTCTCCACTGCCATAAGCACAAAATTGTCATGGGCTTGCTTGAATGATGGTGGAGAGGGCTGTTAAGTCACAGATTTTCAGTGACCCTGTAGGGCCATGGTGGCGAACCTCTGGCACTCCAGATGTTATGGACTACAATTCCCATCAGCCCCTGCCAGCATGGCCAATTGGGAATTGTAGTCCATAACATCTGGAGTGCCAAAGGTTCGCCACCACGGCTGTAGGGTTTTCAAGGCAAGAGAAGTATAGAGGGGTTTGGCCTTGCTTGCCTCTGTGTAGCAACCATGGACTTTCTTGGAAGTTTCCCATCTAAGTGCTAACCAGGACTGACCCTGCTTAGCTACAGAAATCTGATGAAATTGGGCTAGCTCAGTCCACCCAGGTCAAGGCTTGATTGAGTAGTGATGTTTATTAACAAAACCTAGAGCTTCTTTAAACTAATGCCTGTAACACACCACAGTTCAGCAGCCCTTGTAAACAAGAAGAAACCACTGGAACTCACTGGATAGTCAAAGTCCACTTCAGGGTGTAGGTTGCAGCTATTTCTACATGTGGTCTGTTTGAATGAGTAATAGTGGAATTAACTGGCTGCTGGAAATGAAACCACAACTGAATGCTCCTTATTCAGCAGGGCCTGTATGAAGCCACGATCTGCAGCCCAGCCATTCATGTTTGCATCTGCAGGCAGCCCAAATGAGAGGGCAGCTTCCTCACACCTAAAAAACTTAACTAGTCCAAGTATGAACTGCTGTGTAAAGCAAATTCTACAGTCCAGTAAAGCGTAGATCAATTCAGATGAATGGGCTTAATTAAAGCTGCCTTTCCAGATGTTTAATAGGGTGCAAGTCCAAATAAATCTAGTGGGGCATACTTTGAATTGTTCAACTTCCATGTAACTGTACTGAGTTGCAGCAAAAAACGTGAGATACTCCTGGAAAAGGCACAAAATTGGCCCTCCCGCCACCCTCATTCCAAAAGGTACAGACAGGTACCATGTACCGCCCTAGGTAAGAGGGTGTTCAGTGAAGTTGAGACAAAATCAAGATGTCTTCAGTCTGTGTGTTTAACTGTGCAGGGTGGATGATGCAGCAGCCCTAATAAAGATATGCCATAAAGAACTGGGAAATCCTGAAGCAAACCAATCATCATCGGATGTTGTAAAGGTAACAAATTGGGTTTTTATATGTGTGTGTGTGTATGTATATAGGTGTGTGTGGGTGTATATGAGATCTTTAATCAATATATCATGTATGTTTGAAAGCACCACTGCAAACTAATGGGGTCACCTTACTTTAAATTTCATATGGCATGTTATGAGTTGCTATAATCAGCCCTGAAAACCGGTAGACAGAATTTTATTTATTTATTTTTTTATATTTCAGATGTTCCTCTGGAAGGAATGAGATCTCTGGCCAGGTCAAAGTGTTTTTCCCCTCTGTATTAAAATATATATAAAGTCTTTTAAAAAGTATTCCATGCGTGCACTTTTAACATAATAATTAAAGCTTCACTAAATTAAAGTTAAACAAATATTTATTACAAGGTTGGGAATACTTCACATGAACAGATGAAAGTCTACTGAGCATTTTAAACAGTATTTACAAGCTTGAGCCTTTTGTTACAGTCAAAACAAAGAAAGCCAAGACAGACTTTAAGATGGCAAGTACTCCTTAACCTGTCTACAATAAGTGAAAGATTATCTTCATAAGCTAAAATAATATTGCAAACACTGTAGACCTTTTTTGTGCATACTGCAAAAAAAGAAGAAAAAGGAGACTGGAGCATAGCGAGAGTAGCCGACTTTTAAGATTTCTTGTACTCGATTCTTTCTACTTTCACATCATCACCAATTAGCTGGTATACGTAAGTAACGACGGTGGAAGCTTGGATATCCATCAGCACAAATGAAGGAATGATGTTGCTGGAGGATAAAGAAAAGGTGGGGGATTTTTTTGTGATAGCATCTAGGAGAGATATTTAGAACTATATTCTGGTGCAAAAGCCAAAGAATTGATCTATGAGTTTATTAGAACATGAGCTCATTAGACATGCCAAAACCCACCACCATCCTCTAGTAGAAACAACTTATCAGATTCTAGTAAGAGAATAGTGCCATTTATTACTACTTTTGCCAATAGAAAATTCAAGGAATATGCTCAGAATGTCCTTAAAATTATCCCATCTGTTACCTCCAGCCCCTCTGAACTGGCTGGTGCTACTGCCCTCTTCTGCTTACCACTCCTGCACCTTCACCTAAACACACTATAGTAATTAACACACTGTCACAAACACCCTTCCCCAAAATAGCATATTTTATCGTGTTTTAACTCACTTCTCCAAAGCACTGTAGGCTCCTGTTGCTGATCCAGGGTTAATATAGAACTTGTTTTCATGTTCGAATGCCTCAAATTTGTGTGTATGCCCTGAAATTAGGATGTCCACATCAAACTGCCTTTGCAGTAACGCCAGGCTGGCCACATCTCCCCACGGAATAACTTGATGGCCATGGATCAGCCCAATCTTGAACTGCCCAACAGTTACAACCTTCTGTTCAGGATAATTCAGATTCTAGAATCAAAAACAAGACATAAATAGGTATATTTCTCTGCTGCATCCTTCCAAGCTTTAACAAAGTGCAACCTTTCATTCCTACTGACTTCCAACAGCAGAGAAAGATAAGTTCTGGTGCCTTATCCTAAGGAACAGCCATTCACCCCAAAAGGGGACCCGCCCACTAGGGCAGTTGAAGACAACAGCACTACTAATCAGTATCTCCCACCCAGAATTCCAAGATATCAGTACCTCATCAAAGTCCCCTCTAACCACGTGAACGTCACCGGCCAGCGTCTTGAGGTAGTCATAGCTCTCCTTGGTGCAGAGATTTCCAGTGCAGAGGATATGTTGGATCTTTCCTGGCACCAGCAGCTTCTTGAATTTTGCCGGCAGGCTGTTGCATCTGTGCGGAATGTGAAGGTCTCCTAACACTAGCACCAACTTAGGGAGGAAAGAGGATATGCTTAACATGCTCAACATACCAACTTTCAGCTTTCTGGCACATTTTCCAGAGTTTTTCCCTTTTATGAACAGATTGCTGGAAGTTATCCTGTCTACACAGCAAAGCAACCTCATTAAACTGCAGGGGAGTTGTTTAATTTTTTTAAATGTTTCAAGTGCCACTTAAGTTTTTTAGCTTAGTGTTTTGACACTGTCTATAACATAAACCAGGAGTGTCCAGCAAGCAGGGGCTTGCTGGACCATGAACATCTGAAGCACCAGAGCTGAACACCCCTGACATAAACATTACAATGATGCTGCCTGTGTGTTGTACTATGGCAAGTTGGTGATCCTAAGGACTCATTCGAACAATTCCTTAATTGGTCTAAGTCAGTCCACTGGCTGATCAAAATCAGTCTGGTCTATTCTACCTGCGGTATAGATCTTATACGTCACTTGCTGCCTGATCCTTTAAACAGGAGGTGCCAGGGTATCTGGTATCTTTTCCGTATCAAGCAAGTGTTCTACCACTGAGCCATGACCGTGACCCATCTTTTTGTAATAGGAAGACAGTGGAGTAATTCTTCCCCTTGCTGTTTTCTCAGCATATCACCGTACATATCTACTACAGAAAGTCTAAGAGCTCAGGGTTTTTGCTCTGGCATAATTATACCACATGCATGAGTTAACAAAAATGACAGTCACAGACAACACAGGGGCAGTAGCCATAGTTTGATACCATTTTCCCCTTGGCAGTAAAAGCAAGGACCAGGGCATCTCTTCTGCCACATGCTATTTTCCAAAAAAAACCCACCACATGCTTCAAAGAAGTTGTTCAAAGGTGTGCATTAGCACACAATTTAGGTGGAATGCTAGCTAGGCCTCCTGAGCATCATAGTCACACTGCGGGGGCCCTGGAGAAGATCTTGCCTCAAGGATGACTGATAAGGGCTAGACAAGCTGTCTTTTAAGAAGCATTGTCTACCATCGCTATGTTACTGACTGGGAAATCCCTGTCGTGTACATGAGAAACCCCAAGGTTCCTGAACCCAGTTTACCAACCATTCATCTATTTAATTAAATCAATAATAAAGCAAAGGAACTGCAGGTAAGCATAACATGAGAGGTATCTGGGGATGGCAAGACTTTGTTCTTCACTCCATACCTACTTAGCATCTTAAACTGCCACTGAGAGTGTTGCCCCCGCCAATGTGACCAAGAGGGCCAAGATGAACAAACTTACTCTGTGCCCAGCCTTATTGGATGAAGAAGTTGATTGCAGCCATGAGGGGAGGAGGAGGTGGGGAGGGGGAGAAAACAGGGTGAGACATGAATAATGTTAAATAAAAGGAAGCAACAGAAAAGGAAACATTTCAAGGCAAATTAATAGGCAAATCATCAATGAAAACTGATGGTTAGGGTAGAAAATGTTAAAAAAAGATTTTTAAAAGTCAGATTTATGCAACTGATGCCTAATGGATTAATGGAAGAGCTTCTCCAGCATTTATGGAAGGCAGCAATCATTCTTGCTTCATAATTTTTCAGATAACCATAAAAGTCTTCATGCATAGCAAGCTTTGCCCATGTGAGCCTTTCCGTGTACAATCTGAGAATCCCCATCCATAAGCTTTGCGTACTCCAAAAAAACTGCAAACTCTTCATTATACGAGTGTCCCATGATTTCTTTCATTAGGACAATGTATTTTGCAGTTTTGTGCTGTTCTACATAGTTTATGCTAGTTTGCTAGCCACAGAGATGAAGGATACCGAATTCCCAACGAAACTTTGCTCAGCTTCAGAGATTTCACTGAGTATTGCTGCTTTCACATTGCTTCCCACACAGTGCATGATTTCTCATTTAATGGATTTATAATGCTCCAAAAGGTTAGCCAAGCATAATCATCAGATAAATTATTGTAATACCACAATCAGAGGTGTGTTATGAATTACAGGAAGTTGTCAAAACTGGTTAATGTGAAAAGTAAATAGAGAAATACAAGAAAAACTCCAGAAATTTGTAGTGATCCTAAAACTCAACCATGAAGCTGTTCTTAGGCCATCATTCTCTCAACATGACCCGCCTTCACAAGGTTGTTGTGAGAGTAAAAAGAAAGGCTACACATTATAACTCCTAGCTGGGAAGGCAAAACAAAAAAATTAATACATAACAGTTAAAGCCAAGGGTGCGTGCAAAACTGGTATGAACCAACTCAAGTTCCCACCCCCACTTCACTGGGGGGACACCAAGTTATTGTTGCCCTTTGTCCTAATTGCTAGCTGTCTTTTTGTATATGCGTGGGGGTTTTTTGTTTGGTTTGCAATGCATTTTATAACGTGCCAGTTACAATTTCTTAACGGCTCAGATAGGGCAGAAAGGGATATAAAATTTGTAAATAACTAAGTCTGAATCAAATCTGCATTTTAGGAGAGCACCCTGGAGTTGCCAACCTCCACAGTAGAGCCTGGAATTCCAACAAATCAGTTTTCCTGGAGGTAGTGGCAGCTTTGAAGGGTTGACTGAAGGGCACCACAGCTCCACTGAGCTCCCTCCCCAAATGCTGCTCCCAAATCGCCAGAGATTTTGCAAACCAAAGTCAACAGGCCTACTGAGCAAAATTCAACCAGGTGGGATTCGAACCCATGACTCGGGGGTAGGTCCTTCAAGCAATCGGATTTTCACCCTTCCTCCCACTCCCATCCTCGCTCACCATCTTGGCCTCCCAGCAGCGGTTCCGCTTAAGTTCCTTCTCTAGGACACTTCCGATTTGCGGAACCCGCCCTCCGGAAATGCGACCTAAGAGAGCCGGAGAGGGGTCAAAAAGATTCGGAATGCGTTTCGCAAGCCTGTGTCAAGTCTGTGTGAAGAGACTGTGTGAAGGAGGCGGGCTTATTCTGTCCAATCAGCGTGCAGAACCCCCACCCGCTCTCTGGCGAAGAAAGTGGCGGGAGCTGACTTTGATTGGCGTGCACGCCAAGAGTTGGCCAAGAACTGCCCCACATGACAGATTTCCGATCGAGCGTGCGTGGAAAGACACCGGATATTAGGCCTTTAAAGTTTATAACTGTATGTTCCTTGGGGATGTCTGAGGGTTTTTATGCGTAAGAAGGAGATGTTTTACGTCAATAAACGAGTTCGCCCCGCAGTGGCGTGATTCGCGTGGAAGCCGGAATTGGTGTTTGATGTGATGCCCCTGGGTTCCTACCTCTATGTTTGCCCGCCACGCCCCCCGCCGTGTCCCTTCTCGGTCAATTTACCTCAGGCTCGCGCCAAATTCACCTCAGGCTCAGTTTGGTCTCCCGGCGGTGGCGCTGGTTCTCCTCCGCGCTCCCGGTCTCGCCTTCGTCATGAAGTGCGGCTTCGGGGCGCCACACGTGAGAGGTAGCGCCAAAGGCTGCGGGAAAGCGGACGGGGGCGAAGAGAAGTCGCAAAAGCGCCAAAAAGAAGCGGGTCTAATCCTTCCAAAGACATAACATTTGTTTTTATTAATTAATTAATTAATTAATTAATTAAGCTTATAGGCCGCCTCATCCCCGAAGGGCTCGAGGCGGCTCACAATATGGCTGTTCTACCGGATAGCAAATCAAAACAACATAAAACTTAAACCCATTAAAACCTATGCAGCAGTTACAAGCAACAAATGTAGATTAAAACAACAAAAGTTATTTAAAACAAGTTGTTTAAAACATAAAAAGTGGTGATATGAACAAATAGTTTGTAATGTTTTAAGCCATTGTATTTAATCATGTAAGTTATATGAGTGTAATTCACTGGGCACTAAGCACTTTAGAAACTTACTTTGGTTAAAAGAAACGAAACTTATAAAGCAGCCTGAACAGGGCCCCACCAAGGAGATAAAGGAGTGTAGAAGCTCACAAATGCAGATAACGAGTAAAATAGAAACAGTTGTTATAGAAACCTTTGCGTAAGATGTTTTTTAGCTTAAGTTGCACAAATATGGGATGAAAAGGTGTGGTAAAGGTGGGATGGGAAATGACCGGGTCTGTACGTCTTCTTGACTCAAACCAATAGTCAGAAGACAGGAGGGAATGTTTGTAAGAGGGTATAAATTGTGTTACACAAACAGCAGCCCCTTTGAACCTCCTCCCCTGTTGCTGACAGGGGAGGTTCCCTCTTCTGCTTTGTAAGGAATTGAACAATAAAACTCTGAACACTGGAAGGAAACATGGATGGTTGTTGTGAGTAGCAGGAGAGAGCTTTTGGCTCTAGGACAGGGCCCTGACCTGGCCACAGCACAGGTAATTGGCCGATGCGGAGGGTAATCTTGATCTAGCTCTGGTTTGGACAGTCTCTCTGTGAGCGCCCCGTATCCCTTTTGAGTGGTCAGGGCACTGTTCATTCTGCAGCTCAGCATTGGGATTGAAGACTCGACAGCTTTTTTAGAGCCAATTCTTCAGTGCTCAGACTTTGTAGAGGATTCCCTGAAATAGGGGTCCCTGCAATTGTATCATACAAAGGTAACAGTTAGAGCAAAGAGTTCTAGAACAGGATATCCTGGAGTAGGTCCTGAAACAGGGACAAGTTGGTGACAAGATGGTGAGTAGTGGTTATTGGAAATACACTGCACAGGAGAAGAAGGGAGGAAAGCGTTTTTCTCAGGAGTCAAGGAACCAGAGGCATGGCCCCTCTCAGACCCTCAAGAGCACAAGTGCAATGGAAAGAATAAAGGGAGGAAAGGGGTAATATACTCTTTCAGGAGTTCTAGATGGGAGGTATAGTGGTAAAGATACCCCCGGAGACCCCCCTGGCAATAAGGTTGAGGTCAATGGGACCAAGATGACCTATTGTTTTAAAATTGCTTAGCTAGCCAAGAGTGTAAAAAAAGATTATTGTATTTAAAGAATAGCTAACGTGAGTTTAGCTAATTTCTAGAGCTCTTTTATTTCAAAAAAATATTGTTGATAAAAAGATTAAAACAGGCCGTTTTAAGTAAAAAAAAAAAGGAAAAATGCTTTTAGAGCAGTATTTTTAAAACAGGAGAGGGAGGAAAATTCTGCTCAGTGGTTCGATCATGTTTGTGTGTGAGAGAGAGAGGCTTTTTAGCCGTACGCGGGAACTGAAAGGGGCTACACAGCTATGTTAAAGTTTCTGTTTAGTTACAGAGACTAGAGGCATGGAGAAGCAAAGAGTTTTTAAGTTAAGGAATGTAGAAAAGGAGAGGGAGAGAAGGGGGTTGCCACCCTTGGAAACAACCCTCTGCCTCGAGAAGGAATCAGAGTATAAAATGCAGGAGGGGAAAGCAGAATGATGTTTAAAGATGAATTTATGATGACAGTTAAATAAGAACGCAAATTGAAAATAGGATGGATATTTATAAAACATAGAATTGTAAAAAGGATAACAAGGCTGGTCCTCAGTCCTTATAAACAGGGGCAAATGGGAGAGGAGGCAAAATATTTGCAGCATTAATTAGGAGAAAACAAATGCGTTTTGAGGTAATAAAAGTATGTTTGAGTAAGTTAAAGTAACAGGATAAAAGAAAGGGGGGCTGAGTTAGTCAGTTTCCTTAATGAAATGACATGTTTAGTAATGCAACAAAATATATGAATAACATAGTAGTTTTAAAAAAAAATTTTAAGATATTTGAACCTAGTGTTTTAAAGATAATGTAGCCTTGTACCCAGTTTCCAAAGACCCAAAGATTTTTAAACAGAGGTTTTAGTATTAAGAACCAGTTTTAATAGCTGTAAGAGAAATTAGGGAAACTGGGGCTTTATGTTTACACTTTTAAAATTTAAAATTTCAGAATTGAAGGTGAAGAGTGGAGCCTCTCAAAACAGGCATAGTATTTTCTGACAGGCTGTCTGCTTCCAAATTATTCAGGAGAAAGCTGTATTGAATTACGTAAGAGTAAGGATGGCAGGCTGCATGCCTGAAGAAAGGAGAGATAAAGAATTAACCCTTTTCTGGCACTGTAGAGATGCCAGCTTCACTTAGCAAGGGTGTGAAAGTCAATAAAGATAGTGAGATTAGAGCACTTCCTTATAAGGAAAGGCTGCAGTGTTTAGGATTTTTTTTAGTTTAGAGAAGAGACGTTGGGGGGGGGGATATGATTGAAGTTTATAAAATTATGCGTAAAAAAATGTTGATAGAGAAATTTTTCTACTCTTATGGTATTAAAAAGCAGGGCATACATTGAAAATGTTAGAAGGGGATACAATGGGAGAGATTAAATTAATAAAAAGAAACATTTCTTCTTAATGTGTGATTGAGTGTTTAAAATATGCTGCCACAGGGAGGTGGGGATGGCCACTAGCCTGGATGGCTTCAAAGGGGTTTGGACAGATTTATAGAGGAGAACTATGGCTACCAATGCTTGATCCTCCTTGATTTGGGATGGCAAACTGCCAAAGAAATTTTATGACATGCTCATTTGCTTAAATATGAGGCTGTGTTACTAGAACAAACAAATTTAGTGTTAAACCTGAGACTCAGAGTAAGCCCAGCATCTTTCCTGCAAGTAGATGGGGCATAGAAGTAGGAGTGAAGCCATGACTGTTTAAGAGATGACACACTATCAAACTAAAACAAGATGGGACTTGGAGGAATCATTAAGGAGAGCAGATTTGTTCATCAATGAAAACAATTCTCGAAGAATGGTAGAGGGAAATGTGTAATGGATATACAGTTCTTCATGAAACTGAAATTCTAGAGCAAAGGTTCCTTGCCCTTGGTTAGTCAGCCCCCCCCAGACATGTGAATTATATACTGTGAAAGAGCATTGCAGTTAGAAGGAAAAGAAATGGGAATATAAAATATCTGTACAATTTAAAATATTTATATGGGGTTATTTAGACCTTTGGGAAATTATGAAGAAGAGGTCTTTTGAATACAAAGGGGCAAATCTTGTACACGGGAATAGTTAATTAAGGAAAAGTTCTAAAAGCTCTAGAACTTCTTAGGCCAGTATTAGTGCTACATGTCAAAGGGCATCAAACAAGTGACTCTGAAATTTTGGCTGACCAAGTGGAAAGGGAAGAAAAATATTTAGGGCACTTAATAGCTAAAGAGGAGGGTGACTGTTTTAAATGGGTTTTCTAAATTAATAGGAAAGAGCACAATGGGTTTATGTAGTAGTGGATGGGGAAACAAGTAAAATTTTAGAGGCAAAGAGACTGCCTAATACCTGGTCAATATTAAATTGTGAGCTTTATACATTAAATTAGGCATTACAAATTTAAAATACCAAGAGATGAGAATGCTTTTGAAGTGTCATGCTTTTTTGGAAAAAAAAAAGGATTCTAAGATAGAGGGAAAGGGGAAGTTGCTCTAGAATCAGGGGTGTAGTTTATGAGAGATGGTCTAAGTGGATTAATTAGAGCAGTGATAGCCTATTTAGTGCTGCTTGGGGTAAGCCACTAAAAAGTATTAGGGTGTTAAAAGCAACAATAAATGTTTTGATAAAAGTTTTATAATGAGAGATAGGGTAAAATAATTGTATAAAGTACAAAATTTGTAGGGGAAAAAAGGGTTTGTGTTTTTGTAAAATGTATTAAATATATATATAGTTCTTTAAAGAGAAGTAATATAGAGGAAAGGTCAAGGGATATGTAATTATGAAATATATGTAAGAAAAGTTGAAAAAGTAGAAATGGAAACATAGGTAAAAAATATAGTCAAGCAAATTCTGGCCAAGTTAAAGAGAAAAAAAGTCTGTCTTAAATAAAAAATCCCTTCTTTTAGTTTATTCAGAGTTTAAACATAACCATGAGATTATACTTTTGCTTTTAAGTAATGTTTTAAAGGTACACATTGTGAAATGTCATCTTACCACATGAGGGGTAATTTTAAAATTAATAATTGTTATTAGGAAATGTGCTGCTGGTCTGGCCTTTGTTTCTGTTTTGTTTTATGGCAGGCGGCTTTATCACAGATCCTGGAGTCAGATCATAAGTTCTTGCCTGGAGACTGAGTCCTGTTAAAGCACTAAATGGGCAAAGTGGGAATGAGGCCTTATTAAGTGCTGTGTGACAGAGGTATCAGTAAGAACAGAGCATTAGATAGGCGCATTATATCACGGAAAAAAGCCATTGCCTCTTGAGCCTAAACTGCTGTTATGCATCCAGACCAGCTGTTTAAACTGACTTAGAAAAGCCGAACAACAAAAAAAACTAAACTTAAATTTTAATATTTAACTTCAAGACATTGACAGTTAAATACTATAAGAAGACAATCCTGTTGGATACTAGAAAAGAAATTACAAAGAACTTTTTGCTTTTTTGAGATTTAAGAGCCCCCCCCCCTCATGACTTCCTTATGGACTTGATTTGAAAAATAAAAGATTTTTTGTGTAAAAATGGGAGAGATAGGAGTTTTCAGATAGTGGGGAGGGTGCATTGTTTTTATTGTATTATAAAAAAGAAAAAAACTACAACTGCAGAGACTAATAAATTTTGAGTACAGTGGTAAGGTATCAGAACTGAGGCCTACAGTACTCTAATTAGTGAAATGGGTGGCAATATTGTAATCAATTTTTTTAATATAAGTGGTGTCATATAATACATGCATTATATTAGTGGTGTAAGGGTTACTTTTTTTAGTGTAGACAAAATGTTATAATAGGAGTTTTATAAAGTAGTAAGGTTAATGTTATTAGTGACAAATGTTTTAAAATATTAGGTATGCTCTAGAGAGCCTTTTTCTGCTTGAGAAAATAGGTTAGGTGACTTACTAATTGAATTTCTTATCTGTAGTTAAAAAATGTCTTTATGTTTATTTTAATAGTAATAGTAATAGATTATTATATGTATTTGTATGCAATGTTTATCACTTTTGGGCAGTTGTGCACATGTTACACGTGACAAAGTTCAATGGTTCTAGTTACAGAAAAGCACACTTATTTTAGAAAAGCACCAAGTTAATGCAGAAAAACAATACAATTATGTAAATGCAGAGTTTAGTGGAAACTAAAGGCAATTATGAAAAGGAAAAGGATGAATTGATATGAACAAATAGTTTGTAATGTTTTAAGCCATTGTATTTAATCATGTAAGTTATATGAGTGTAATTCACTGGGCACTAAGCACTTTAGAAACTTACTTTGGTTAAAAAAAACGAAACTTATAAAGCAGCCTAAACAGGGCCCCACCAAGGAGATAAGGAATTAGCAAAAGCTCACAAATACAGATAACAGTAAAATAGAAACTTAGTTGTTATAAAAGCAACCTTTGCGTAAGATATTTTTAAACTGCTTAAGTTGCACCAAATATGGGATGAAAAGGTGTGGTAAAAGGTGGGATGAAATGACCGGAGGTCTGTCACGTCTTCTTGACTCAAAACCAATAGTCCGAAGACAAGGAGGAATGTTTGTAAGAGGGTATAAATTATGTTACACAAACAACAGCCCCTTTGAACCTCCTCCCTGTTGCTGACAGAGGAGAGTTCCCTCTTCTGCGCAAAATTGAACAATAAAACTCTGAACACTGAAGAAGCTTATGAATGGTTATTTGTGAGTAACCGGAGAGAGCTTTAGCTCTAAGGACAGGGCCCTGACCTGTCCCTAACAGTGGTTAAAAACGACGGGCATAAAGAACGATATAGAGCAGGTGTGTCCAACTGTGGCCCTCCAGAAGTTCATGGACTACAATTCCCATCAGCTCCTGCCAGCGTGGCCAATTGGGCTTTCTGGCCGGGGCTGATGGGAATTGTAGTCCATTAACATCTGGAGGGCCACAGTTGCTGAATATAGAGGATCTCCTGCTGTTACGAAAAATGCACGTTGAATCTATGAATGCACCCGATTTAATGTACTCTATTATATAAGCGCTTCATTTTCTGTTTTGTATCACACAAGTTTTGCTTCAGGACAGCTTTTTACGCACATGCAGAGGTGGGATTCAGGGGGTTCCAAAGGTTCCGTAGAACCTGTTATTAAAATTTAAAATATCACTTTTTAATACTTAAAATATTTTTTATTAAGTATTAATATTTTTAATACTTAAAATAGAAAAAGCGATATTAAAAATATTTTTAAATACTTTTAAACAGTCATTATTTGAATCCCACCACCCACTGGACTCCTGTTTGTGGACATTTGGAGGAGATAAAGTTGCTTAGTTCCTGTGTGATGAGGGGAACAAGCAATGCTGAGCAGGCCTACTCAGTGGTCAGCTCCAAGACAGCCAGCTTAGGATGCTAGCCAGGCATTACAGGGTTAGGATCCAGAGGATTTGAATCCATTCTGCCCTTTATCTCCCCAAAGCCTTTTCTTGACTCCCAGCAGAACCTACCTCACTGGGTTGTTTTGAGGAGAAAGGGATATTAATTGCTTTGACTCTACGCTGGGGAGAAAAGCAATGAATCCATAAACATTGGGGCATTCTCCCCAACCATGTGTGTTTTACTAATATTTATTTATATCCTGCTTTTTTTTCCACAAGGAAATCCAAGAAGTTTACGAAGAGTCAGTGTGGTATAGTGGTTAAATTACTGGGCTGGGGAGACCCAGATTTGAATCATCCTTTGGCCAGGGCAACTTATTGGGAGATATTGTGCCATTCACACACTCCTAGCTTAACCCACCTCACAGGGTTGTTGTGAAGATACAATGGAGGAGAGGAGAATGAAGTAAGCCACTTTGGGTCCCCACTGGTCAGAAAGGTGGTGTCTACATGAATAAATAAATACAACACCATTCTCTGTTTTAGTGTCATAACAACAACCCTGTGATTCAGGTTAAGCTGAGGGGGGGGGGGGGGGGGCAACACCCAGCAAATTTGAAGGCAGAGTGGGGAATCAAACTATATCAATTCCCAAATCCTAGTCTAATCTTATATGTACAGCAATGAGGTCTGGTTAGTGACTAACCAGAAAAGAGATCTTGATGGATAGTGTAATGAAAATAACAATTCAACATGCAACACTAGTGGGGATGGGGAAATGTAAGTTGGCACAGCTTGAAGCAATACATTCCTTAAATTACTATCTTCTGACAGTTGATTTCATAAGATAATTATTGCATGAAGACCTGCTTCCTTTTGCTTGGATCTGTTGTCAAGTCAATTTCACTGGATGACCCTGAGTTCTAATACAGCATTCTTCTGCCTATGTAACATAAAGTTTTAGGGTGATGAACTATGAAACATATAAATATATCACATTGACCAAGTGTTCAGTTTAGGTCAGATGCAAAATCCTTGCCATTATAGTTTTTAAAATTCTGAGTAAATCCAGCACATGGCTTCACATCTGTTACACAATAAATTGGACTATTATCATACTATTTTCCTTCTCTAGTATTTGGAAGAGCCATATACGCCTTAGCACGAATCAGTGATGAATTCTGGTTTGATCCTATTGAAAAAGGAGTAAGTAGATTCTGAATTTAGAAATGCAGATATTAATGAGGGGGGCAGGGAGCACGTCACAGATTGTAACAGAACTGTGCTATAGAGAACACATTCCCTTTAAAACAACTACCAAGGTTTACCCAACTGAGAATTACTTGTGAGATCTCAAGCTGTTGGATCCAAAAGTCTCTGAGTTCTATTCTGGAAAGGAAGTAAACAGATTTCCAGAAGTTACAACCAGTGGTGGGATTCAGCCAGTTCACACCACTTTGGCAGAACCGGTTGTTAAAATGGTGCTTGTTAAACAACCAGTTGTTAAATTATTTGAATCCCAGCATCGGAACCGGTTGTTAAATTATTTGAATCTCACCACTGGTTACAACCCTTTGTTAGAAAACTGAATCTGTAATGCTTACTTTTTACATATTTTGGAATCTTAGAATATTACATGTTTTTACAGTCAAAAGAGTTTACAAATGCAAAATATATGTTTGCTGTAGCTGGAAGGGAAAGCAATGATTTATGTTTATTATTAGATCTGGCACAGGCAAAAGAGAATTGGTGCAAAACTGTATCCTTTATTGCACCATGCTTTCTGTTTCAGCCTTACAAATTAATCAAAGGAACTGCCAAATTTTAATCTGGGATTCCAGTTTTAATTTATTACCAACAGATTAGTGATTACTCCATGCTCTAAAGCTGGAGTAGCTCTGCATAGGATTGCTCTGTAAATCAGTTAATACTTGTAGTCATATATAATGTGTTCATGTCTGGACAGATGAAATTAAATTACACTTCTCTCATATGTAGTGTGCTCTACATGTGAAGGATGCTGAACCAATAGTGGAATTTCCAGATATTACAGTATGGTACCTTTGTTAGTTGTTTGTGATTTCAAGGTAATAAAATAATTATATCCATAGCTTTTCTTAAGGTCAGTAAATTCTTCTCGATCAGCATATGCCTGTATCTTCTTTTCATCTATGTTCTTTCAACACTATTCCTGGAGAATTTCACCTGAACTGTGTCTAAATGAAAACAGTGCACGACTCAAGTGTAAATTAACAATAAAGGTAAGACTTAGTGGATGAGACAAATTTTATATTTCATTTTTATATTACATTTCATATTTTAAAACTTCCAGTTATGATTTGTAACTGTACTTGTCTAAAATTTATTTGACAAGTTTTTAATGCAAAAATGCGACAACTATAATTAATTATGTGTTTGATCTATGGATAGTATTTTTCTGTGCACCACACAAAACAATAAAGAATTTGTTTTTGCTATAGCTACAAGAACTTTTGAAAAACATATCTCATGTTCAAACAATATTAGAATATAACAAAGGAAGTAAAAGAGCACTTTATACAATAAAGTTCAAATTGACTTGATACGCAGATCTAGATTTGTGCTTGATAACTTTCAATCATCTTATGTTGTCTTCTTAAGGATAATAGCCCCTTCTGCACTCGCAAAATAATGCGTTTTCAAACCACTTTCGCAACTGTTTGCAAGTGGATTTTGCTATTCCGCACAGCTTCAAAGAGCACTGAAAGCAGTTTGAAAGTGCATTATTCTCCATGTGCGGAATGAGCCAATGTTTTACTTTTAGGGAAATCTGACAATATTTTTTTCCTTTCAGGCAGTCCTACCTGTGTTTAGGTGCTCAATTTGTGCTTGATAACTTTCGATCATCTTTAATGTTGTCTTCTTAAGGATAATGTTTGACTTTTAGGGAAATCTGACAATAATATTTTTTTCCTTTCAGGCAGTCCTACCTGTGTTTAGGTGCTCAAATAGCCTAGAAAAGACTGTAGAAAAATGCAACATTTACACAGACTTTAAAGACTGCCATATTGTTTTTCAACTTTTCTGCAAACATGGTAGGTCAATAGTCATTGTACAATTTTGTAGAACTGTTACGGGCTTAAGTATGTCTTATTTAGAAAGACTTCCAGATGGCTGAGTTTTTTAAATCAAGAAAGTAGACTTTTGTATTGTCGAAGTCTTTCTTGGCCAGAATCATTAGAAAGCTCTGGGTTTTCTGGGCTGTATGACTGTTGTGTTCCAGTAGTATTTTCTCCTGAAGTTTCGCCTGCATGGCAGTCACCCACATTCTAAAGTAGAATTTTATTATTTTTTATTTGATACATTCCTTGAAATATAATTTGAGTCCAGTAGCACTTTAACTATGCTGATGATACCCAGCACTATATTTCTTTATCCAGATCATCTGGTGATGCCTGCATCCAGCTTTATTGCTGGAGAAGCAAGCCAAAGCAGTTGACAGTGATGACAATAATAATAATAATAATAATAATAATAATAATAATAATAATAATAATAATAATAATAATAATAATAATAATAATAATAATAATACCGCTCCCCCCCTAGGGGCTCAGTGCGGTGAACAACAGTTAAAACATACTTTAAAATGCAGTATAAAATCAGCTCAGTATCAAATGTATCATAAACATCTTTCACACTTGAAACAAAGAACCCTAATGTAATTAGTACATTTATACATTGTTCTAAGAAAGGATGAAATATCTAGTGAAATTGTAATTATTACTTATCTAGGACTGCATCTAGGACAGTAAAAAACTGAGTCCCAACCTCTTTTATTTAAAATCTGTTAAGCTCCTAATGTCCACCAGAGAGCACTAGATGCCCCCTTCATTTTAGCAAGCCATGTGAGAAAGCTGGACTATGTGTGTTATGCTATGCCCTGACCTTGATGGCCATGGCTAGTCTGATCCAGTCAGATCTCAGAAGCTTATCAGCATCAGCCCTGGATAGGAAACCGCTAAGGAATGCCAGGGTTGTTATGCAAAGGAAAGCAATGGCAAACCACCCGTCTTTCCCGGTGAAAACCCCTAGAGGGATTGCCTACAAGTCAGCTTTGACTTGATGGCACTTTTCACACACACTTGTTCATTACAAAAGGTAAGTAATGTAATAGTAAGAAAGGACTAGTCATGCATAGGTGTCAACCTTGCACCCCTCCGGATGTTATGGACTACAGTTCCCATCATCCCCTGCCAGATGATGGGAACTGTAGTCCATAACATCTGGAGAGCAGCAAGTTCGACACCTATGGTAGTGCATATGAAATGGCTCCTTCATAAAGGCCATTTAAGTTGCGCCCCACCGTGTCTGCTTCTGTGCAGAAAGCCATTGCTATATGGTGCCTGCTTTGCAAATCAGTGTTTGCTATGTTTTTTTAATTTGGGAGACCTGTCACAGACATGGGAGTTTTAAAAACTGGCTCACCTGTCAAGGCACTGCTCAAAATAGTTGGCAATTATGGAAAGCTGTTCCCACAGTAAGCATCCCCAGGTCCAGTTTTGTGAGGGTTGTACTTACTGAGTCCAGTGGGTGGGTGGAAATTGAATTAGCAGATTTTACTATTATCACAGCTTCAACTGAAGATTGTAACACCTCCAGGTATTCATTTTTTAATGTGCTACACGTACGCACAACAGAAAACTAAATACTCAGTTTTGAACTAAATATGAAGATGTTTATAGAGTTAATGTTAACAGATTTCTGTCATAGAATGAAGAGGTTACTTAACATTTGCTGAAGGTTGTATACACTATACGCCAATCCCAGTCCCTCTCTTGTCTCCTCAGGCATTGTGAAAACTCATAACTTATCTTTTCAAGAATGTGAACCTTTGCAGGCTATGTTTGCTAAGCATCTGTGCCCCAACGTATTGAAGATACATTCAAGGTAATCAATCACATAGTTTTTGCCCACAGATTATCACATTTCTGAACTCACCGTAAAGCAGATTTTGAAGATGCATGATATAAATTCTCTAAATAAATTTCAGTTATGTATCAAGGCTTGCTTCTTCAGAATCCAAACAACTAGTTCTGAAGAGTGCAGATAAGAGTCGAAGGCAGAAAAGTCCCATCCTACAGAGCCTCCAGCAAGTAAAGGTTTGGGGGGACCTTGTGGGGACCATCTGGGAGGACTCTAACTCAGGACACCCATTTCTGTCTGTACTGGTAGAATTCAAGACAACACGGGGACAGACCTATTTTACCAGGTCTGCCCTTTCCACCTCTACCTAATGAAGGAGAAGGAAGAGGCAGAGACAGGAAACAGGACAGAGTTCCAAAACAGGGTCTTACAATCTGGCTGCCACTCATTCATTTCAGGCCCTGCCCTTTTATGAGCAGGACTTGGAACATATGAAGAACCACCAGGCAATTGTCAGGTGGAAGCCATCGTCTGGTTGATATTGCTGTGGGGCTCTAATCTGAATAATTGAACGATTTAGAAAATAATAAGCCACAATGGAGGTAACTCACAGGATGTTACTGTTTCTTTGGGACTGTATTGAACAGATCTGCCAATTTTTGTTATTTGTATAAAGCATAATCAGCAATTCATAATTTCGAATGCTGTTACTCTCTCAACTTCTCAGGCAGCTGTCTGACATACTGATTCATTTTCCAACCAATCAAGATGAAGTCACTTTATCTGTAACACCACTGAAAGCTTGTTTCAAGACTTATGTTGAGGATGAAATGGGTAAGCATTTAACTGTATAGTTTTCAAAAAAACCAGAAAAGAGACCCATAAGAGTGTTCTGTATGCAGGAGAACATTGTGTAGCATCAAAGGGTCTTGCATGTTTTGCATTTGAAAGGGTTTTTTTTAGCAGCAGCTTCGAGTGAAAATAAAAAGAATATTTCTGGCAAAAAAAATCTATTGGAGTCTGCATATATATATATGCAGACTCCAATAGATTTTTTTTTGCAGACTATATATATAGACTTCTGGTTTTTTTTTCCCACAAGAACTGTTGCATGACAGAGGGTCAGGGCAGGCATCCCATCCATGATTTTCCTGTCTCTAATTTTGCTAGGGCAGGGGTGTCCAATTCTGGTGCTTCAGAGGTTCATGGACTACAATTCCCATCAGCCCCTGCTGATGAAGCATCCGAGTTGGATGCCTCAGAGCTAGGGCTTCACCCAGTCTCTTTTGTATGAGCAGGAAAGGCCAGTGATTCACTGAGCCCTACAGAGAGAGACAGGGGTTCTCTTCCAAAAAGAAACTGGCTGAACAGAAGCCAGAACATGAAAAAAGCATCTATTCCTGCAAGAGGATGTGATTGTAAAAAAAACCTGATGAACATCTAAAGGAGTTCTTTTTCCCCAGGAGCAAACCAGGGAAGAAGAGTCCGTTGCAGGACAGGCCCATGTCAAGCAGACTTGGCTCAGGATCTGTGATCTGGATGCCAAGTAATCAGGGCCCCCATTTAGTCAGGCTGGGTTAGTTTTCTGTGTTATATTAGCTGTGTTATGCCTTGCCCTGCTCCCATGTGTCTAAAATCTTTTTCTGCATACAAAAAAATGTACATGTTGTTTCCTTCTTACTTTGTTTTTCCAGTATTTGAAACTTTTCGTTTCAAAAAAGAGCCTGTGTTGTCCCCCACTCTCTTGGGTGCCAAAGTACTGGCTTAGATCCTGCCAGTTCTCTAAAGAGCCAGGCCACATGTTTGGCTGGATGAGGTGTGTGTTTTTGTGTGTCAGAGGCAGAGGTGGACCAGTCAGACTCTGCCTCAGATTTTAAAGGGACAGGTGGTGGCAGCTACCCAGGCATTTCAGAGACAAAGGATAGGCAAATGGCACCTGGGAGTCTCAGGCAACCGGGTTGTCCACCACTATTTCCCCCCTGCCCTTCCCTGAGTAACTGTGCCATTAAAAATTGTGTTTTTAAAAAGTGTAATCACTAGATTATTACACTAAAATTATATTGCTTATTACTGGCTTCAGCCAAGACATGTTTTGATGTAAGAGCATGGATTAGGGAGAGAACCTTTTAAAAATCCAGTACGGTTTTTTTAAGTGAGCCAGAGTCATGTAGTGGTTAACTTAGCAGACTAGGATTTGGGAAATTGACGTTTGAATGTGCCATACAAGCTCGTTGGGTGACTTTTGGTTGGTCACTCTCTAACACTAACCTACCTCCCAGGGTTATTGTTATATGGATAAAATTGAATCAGGGAGAATAATGTAACCTGTTTTGACTCACTATTGGGAAGAAGGGCCGGGTATAATTAAATCTGGGTTTTTATGCTATTGTTTGTAAGTAGTAGGAAGTAACAAATACCTCCTTTGATTGTGCTGATATTCTGTTATTCACGTTAATTTTTAAAAAGATGTCAGAATGTTTGCCCTGAATTTACCATGCTGTTTTTTTGTAAATCAGATTTTGTGCCAGATCCAGTGGTAGATGTAATATTGACAAAATATGCTCCAAGAGTTAGTTGAGTGTAAGTTGAGTGTTAGTTGAGTGTTAGTTGAATGTAAGGATGCTGTAATGTGTGCATGTCCTGTGCATACACTGTACATCCAAACACACAATTCTGAATTCTTGGAATTCTTCCATCCTTTTTTGAGGCAGATGGATTGTGGGAATACATCATATGACAAGGCTGGATGTATGTCCAGTTTACTCCTAACTGCTGTAACTGTGGTAGCAGGCTGACACTCTACCAAGTACGCTCTAGTTTTAATTAACACGTGACCCACATTTGTTTTACTTATGAATATTACATTTGGAAAGCATTTGTAACAATTCTTACTAAAACCTTCAGGACTTTTATTGCTTTTGTTTCCTATTGTCATAAATGTGAATAGATTTTGCAAAGGAAATGCATACTAAGATACATCTTGAGCCAGAAGAATTTGAGTATTTTCAAGTTGGAGTAGACTCTGAAGTCACATTTTGCCTTAAAGAGCTACGGGTAACAATTCTAATTGTATTTGCTTCACTATTAATATGCTTCAAGACTATGCTGGTGTGCTATTCTATGATCAACTAAGACGTTATCAGGAAGCAGAAGTTCAGTGCTGAAGCTGTTTGAAGGGCAATAGGAGAAGGAAGAAACTTTTATAAAACGTGGAAATCTCAGGAAGGTAAATCTATGACAAAAGGCCTGTACACTCCAGCATCCTTCTTCCATCTGTGGACCAGCTAGGTAACATGGGCTGACTGGGAGTTTAAATGGTCCTGGAATGAGCTGCAAGGCCCACTCACTTCAGATCTTGCCAGCTCCTTCTTCCTGTGGCGTTTCCACTGTCCAGGTCTAAGCTGAGTGACTCCACCAGTGCTGGCAGCTATGGGCTTGGCTTGGCTTTCTAGTGGCCCACCAAGAACTCTCTCTGTAACTTAAATCTCTAGTGTGTCCCTGTCAAAACCTCCAGGAAGTCTGTGAGCAGGGTAATAAATAATAGGCAATTGCCCCAAGTGCCAGAGAAAGTAACGTCAAGTTTAAACCATGTCTGTGATGCTCTATGGTGTAGCGCTCCGGGTTAATTCACGTCTTTCACTTGTGTTTAGGGACTGCTGGCTTTTGCAGACACCCTCAGCGCTTCAATCTCTGTTCATCTTGATGTTTCTGGAAAGTAGGTTGATGACGGGAGCTGACGTTTTTGTTTGTTTGAACGGCTAAACTATTCACTGAGGTTGCTCAAATGAGCACTGAACTCACTTCCTGGAAAGAGATGTGTTGCTGAGGGCTGCTTTGGTACACAGCAATTTCCTGCACAAGTACAGTTTTCAAGTAGGAAATCCATTTGTAGACACAATAATGTGTGAACTAATCAAACACAGGGCACAGTGTTATACACTGTGGGAAAGGTGATGAGGCCCATTTAATTTTGTAGTACTTCTGTGAACTGCATCTAGAGATGTGAAGGTACAGAAAATTGGGGGGGGGACATTTTACCCCCTAGAATATTTCCCACTTTTAAAAAACAGAAACATTAGGGAACTTTGGGGAACACTGAAAAGTTCTTGGCTTGAAAAGCACTTCACTCATTCCAAATGTATTGCATGAAAACGTAGATTTTTCTTCTGCATTTAGGCTGGCATATGAATATTATTCTTATCAGTCAAAAGTATGAGGCAGATACTCATCCTTCTGATTTCCGTTTAAAGGCCAGTTGCTTTCAGCATTGAGGACATGATGGTCAAAGCCAGCTTTGTTTTAGCCACTTTGGCAGATATTGAAAACAAGGAATCTTATCATAATTCTCCACATCTTTCACAAGGCCAGAAAAGGTAAGTCAGATTAGAGGTCAGTTATTTCTTTTGCAATGCTAGATTTAAGATGGAAAAGGTGGGAGAACACCCCCCTCCCCATCCAGTAGAGGCTACACTTCATCCAAGTACCTGTAAGAGATGTTGAGAGCCAGTGTGGTGTAGTGGTTAAGAGCAGATGCACTATAAGCTGAGGAACTGGGTTTGCCACTTGAGCTGTGGAGGCTTATCTGGGGAACTAGATTAGCTTGTTCACTCCAACACACGCCAGCTGGGTGACCTTGGGCTAGACACAGTTCTTTGGAACTCTTGCAGCCCCACCTACCTCACAGGGTGCTTGGTGGGGGTGGGGTGGGGGTGGGGGAGAAGGGAAAGGGGATTGTAAGCCCCTTTGAGTCTCCTTATAGGAGAGAAAGGGGGGATATAAATCCAAACTCTTCTAACCCATCATAAACGTTTTCTGAATCACTAGAAAAGGTGCCGTTTGGGAAAATTATAAGCCTCTTTTGGCCTCTGTGTACAGACTCATATTAACGGAAATAACTTATTACCTGCTAGCTGCTATTACACAAAAGTGCTTTTCATGTTAGTAACAAATTGCCATCATCAATATAAGGCTCGGCACAGCAGTGCTGATTCCGTATTGCGCATTCAGGTGACTCATGTCTTTCAGTCTTTGTTCACATGCTGAACAGAATTCCAGGTGGTGGAGTAAAACCCTGGAAACCTCCACAGTATAACTGGGTTTACAGGAACCAGGATGCCTGCAGCCACATCCCATGCACATTTGCTTGAAGCTAAAGTGTTTCAGCAGAACCCTGGCTACATAGATCCCTTCCTTCAACTCTCTTTTCCAACTGGAGAGTTGTCTGGTGGGGGTGGGGGGATTCAAGTCAATAACTTACAGCACCCTTGTGCCTTGGTAAGCAATTGTGGAATTGCTTCAAAAAGAAAGCATTCAAAGTACTATAGTTTTCAAGGTCAGAAATATTTATCATCGTCCCAACAGCTGTACAACTGCAGGTAAACTGACCCCACAGTGGCTATGAACATAACAGCATTTGCAGAGAGAGGATCTTTAGTGCCCTTCGGAAAAGGTGCTCTGAACAAAGGGGAGTCCTAACAAATGGTGCCCAGCAGACCAAAGAGAACAGCAAAACAAAAATATTAACAAAGGGCCAGGCTGCTGCTTCTCCTGTGTGTTATTCAGGGGTTCCTGCTGCTGCCCTTAGTGCTTTTCTTCTCTGGTTCGGGCTTGCAAAAAACTTTAGCAGTTCCCTCAGTCAAGCTCAGCCCTCAGTGTGGTGCCCATTGGCACCTGTGAAGTGTTTCTAGGAAATGGGTGGGGCTGGCTAAGGTGTTTGCCCAACAAGGCTTCTGGTTGACTGTTGGAGAGTTGATTGGTTGTGCAGATTTTTTAAAATGTTGCTTTGGCAACAACTGCCACCACAGCACAGGGATCTATACTGTGTGACTCATTATTGATGACTATTGGTTCTTGGTCAGTGGGAAGGTCAGAGTCAAGCTAGGAGTTCTCAGGTAACAACATTTTTTGCCCAGTCATGACTTGGTGAGGGGAAAGTCCATGAACAGCTTTGCTGCCTCTGATGGCCATCAAGATGATGGGGAATTTTTCATCCCACTCTTTACCAGAGGTCTTTGCCATCTTGCGCAGCACTTCCTTTAAGGTGCAGTTTGTTCTTTCAATGTCCCCAGATGATCACAGGGTGTCCCGGGATGTGAAAATATTTTTTAATCCCCAAAGCCTTGCAAAGTTCTTGGGTCACCTCACCAGTGAAATGAGAGCCCATGTCACCGTCAGTGATCCCCCAGCGACTCCATATGTTGTTAAACAGAATTCTAGCTGTTGTGGCAGCAGTATTATTTTTGCAGGGAAAAGCTTCCACCTGTTTACTGAGCGAATCAACTATGGTGAAACAGTACTTATTTCTGCATGGAGTAGATGGCAGAGGGCCAGTGAAGCCTGTTTGGATGTGCGCCCAAGGTCCTTCTATGCGCTGATGCTGCAGTGGTGCTTTGGGGCTAATGGGGTCTGTGTTTACCATAGCACAGACAAGGCAATTATCCACTCACTGTTCCACATCCTGGCAGATTCCTGGCCACCAACCCGTTTCTCTTACTGGGTCAAGAGTAGCCTCTTTTCCTCTATGACCCTGTTCATGAATGAACTGTCCACATCCTTCTAGGGGGGACTATCCAATAGAGCTTATTTTTCTGATCGATTGCCCAGTAGGTGCCATCCTTTTCCTGGACGGTGAATCTACTATTTGGATTGCAATCTACTTGGGCAAGGTCTGCTAACTGGGAATCTCCCTTCTGCAAGGTGGTAAGGTCTAATATAGGAGCGATTAAATTTCTCTGAGTTCGGGTTAAAACAGGATAAACTGGGGGTGCGGGAGAGACAAGGTCTGTACCATCCTCCTCCACAGCTGCTTCTCTAGCTATGATGTCTGCTCCATGGTTCCAAATACTTTCTGCAGAGGCGTTCTTTGGATGCCCCTTAATATGGGTTATCCGCGTGGGAGCACTCCTTGTTTGGAGTTCATTCATTGGGAAGCTCTTGCTTCCTTGCCATAGGCAGGATAAACATGGAATTAAGAGCTCTCTGGAACTGTTATCACATCCATCTTTTGCCTCAAGGGTGTATATAATCTAGTTATTACATATGTTCACTACGGCAGGGATGAAAATAACATTGGTAGAGGTCTAGATGTTCCATTTTCTTTGATGAATGGCCAAACTGTTCATTTAATACACTGCTCCTAGTGCCACAGACCACAGCAGAGTAGAAGCAACAGCCTGATAAAGGTGTGCCTGGAAAGGAGCAGCTTGCAACGTTTCCAATTTTGTGGCATTTTAGGAATCCTGCGTTACATGGGAGCAACAGGGACATCCTTGTCTTATCTGCAAACATGGCAGACCCAGAGGCTGCCAGAAGTACCGCAGAGGATGCTACAGCAATGGAAGAAACTATACCAACTCATCCTGATTACAGTAAGGTAATGGAAAAGGCTAGAGGCATTGGCCTGCAATTGGAAACCAAAAGAAAATTCCCCCACCCCCAATTACTTTTTATGTTGCTTTTGATGTATTTGCTGCGGTTCCTACGCAAAAGAATGGAGTTTGACTTTTCCAGTACGTATCAGATGGACCATCACCTTCTCCGGACCTTGTCAACATTGGCACTAGTCCATTTAAAGACCTTGAAACACCCTTTTATGTTTTCCCTACCAAGATCAACAGTGATGTAGAAAATGTTGTTCCAAAAACCACAACTCATTCAGCACTTTGCCAGAGGAGACGGCTTAGGGTTGAGATTCGATAGATCTGTCCTACGCTTAGCCATTTTGCTAACAGAGAAGGGCACGATTCCAAGAGATGTTTCTAGCCACAGGCAAGGGCTTACACATACCCAGTGAAAAGAGCTTGTGTCTGTCTTTCAACAGTCTCCTCCAAACTGTTCTAGCAGCTCATCTCCATTTCCAAAGCTTTTATGTAAGCCGTCCCAAGGCACCTTGAGCACATGGGATGTTATTTAGGCCTTGGTCAAAATGTGCATGTATAAGCTGAGCAACATCATGGTGGCAAACTCTCACACAGCAGAAGATGTTTCTACCTTCCTGATCTCTGCGCTGCTTCCTGGAAGGTTACCATATACCAGAGATCCCTGCTGAGCAGGGGAGGGGAAAGAGACATGGGTACATTAGTGTTCAGCTTTCTTCCTACCTCAGGGGTGTCGAGCTCATTTGTTACAAGGGCCAGATGTGACTTGTTCAGGCAGGGCTGGGGAATGCCTGGACTGGTAAACCCACAGCCGGTGGAGTGGCTGCCTTGAGAGAGGGCTTATCAGGCCTGTGAGCCAGCTGAGGCAACACCCCTCCTCGTTCCTCATCTGGTCTGGCAAGGGGGGCATTGCCTCAGGTGGCTCGCTGGCCTGATAAACCCCCCTCAAGGCACTGCATGTTTGACCCCTCTGCCCCACCCCATTAAAAAATCCATCCCCATTTTTTACAGAATGAATTGTGCCCTGCTTCTGTCTCATGGCTCTGCTTCTGTGTCAGGTTTGGTCCTAATGGGCAGGGCAGTATTGTGTCCAGAGTGGCTGTGCAGGTGCTTAATTGTCTTTTTTGGTTTTCCTAGTTTCATTCTTTGTTCTTTGGAGCAGTTTCGTCCAAGGAACAAGGCACCGCTCACACATTCCAGTCTTTGGCAACAGCAAGTGACACCGAAGAGGATTTTGGCAACGGACAAATTTCCCAAACATTTTAGCAGTACAACGTATCTATTGGTCTGCTAATACTGATGAATCATTAAATAATATTCAAATGCCAACATAGAGCCATGCTGAAATCCTCTTAGTATTAGGTTTGTTAAAAACATTGGCTCCCAGTGTTAGGAGTGTTACTAGAAGCTTCTGGACTATGTATTACTTCTTACTGTAAAGCCAGTAATTTCAGTCAGATTATATGTTTTCCCATGTTTGCTTTAACACGGACGTTTAACATTAACATTTCACCACTGGAGAACTTCAAAGGGGCAGACGTAACTCAGTTCCTCCTCCTCCACTCCTTAATTGAAAGACGAGATTCACGCAAACCGTTCAAGTGTTGCTGTTGGTTCTTTTAATCCTGCAGTCATGACAGCATGCAGTTTGCAGTGTGAGGGCAGCAAGATTGGAGTGGGCTGGAAGCCTCCCCCCTCCTTTCAGAGGTGCCCCCAGTGTCTTCCAGCAGAGAATACATTTGGCTGTTTCAGCCCTGGAAACAGGCAGTTGCCCAGAGCAACCTAACAAAGAACCACTAGGCACACACTGCTCTGCTTTCCTTTAAGATGTACTTCCCTTCAACCCCACAGGGAAAGAGAATAGCTACTTGTAACCCCAATTGTGGTGAAATGGACGAATTGGCTAGTACAGAGGCAGGAAAGCTTGTAGGTTTGGTATAGTTGTGGTTCACTGTATGTTAGGACTAAGGCCTGTTTAAGCTTGGCACTACACGCATCCTGTAATAACAGTCAGCATTTCCCCTTCTTCAGTATGAGCCCTCATTATACAAATCTTTATTTGTTTTTATGTGTCAGCATCTCCCCTTCATTCCAAGGATCCTCTTGATCCACCCAGAACTTCTCTTGCACAGTCCTGAAAAGACTGGCAGTCTCTGCTCCTTTGCAATCCCCTTTCATCTTGATGCAGAGAAGTTCCTGAACATTAATGAACAGACTTCAGCAGCTGGAAAGGCTGTTACTACATTGATCAACATTTTATTCATGTCTGAAAGGACACTGCAGTTTATACTTCTGCTGAATTTGAAAGAACTTGTCCCACAAGGTCTTCAAAACCTTCCTTTTGTGTGTGGATATATGGAGTAGAAGATGCAGGTGTTACACGTGGTGCCCACTTCAGAAGTTTGTAATTGGGATATTGTTGAAAGCTTTTATGGCCGGAATCACTGGGGTGCTGTGTGGTTTCTGGGCTGTGTGGCCATATTGTAGCAGCATTCTCTCCTCTGACGTTTCGCCTGCATCTGTGGCTGGCATCTTCAGATCCTCTGATCAGATCCCCTGAAGATGCCAGCCACAGATGCAGGCGAAATGTCAGGAGAGAATGCTGCTAGAATACGGCCACACAGCCCAGAAACCACACAGCACCTCAATTTATTGGGAGCTGCTATATCCTTAGAAAAGACCCTGGTGCTTTATGATGCAAGCACAGTCAAGCTTCTGCAGACAACTCAAGAACTGGTTGTCACAAGGGAGCAGAGTGAGCACCCCAATGGCCTGGGTAGGGCAGTCACTATTGAAGAAGCCACACATCCACTGTATAAATACTATATTTATTAAATATCTTTACAGTTCATTAAATGTATTTACATATAGTATTCTTGCACAAATGATAAATTTCAGACATCCAATTCACATAAATGCCTTTCAGGTAAGCACAGGTAACGATAGTCTCATTTAACAAGAAAAAAGCATCCTCATTAGATCAGCTATCTGTGTCAGATAAAAGCCCCAATTCTGCTGTCTGGTTTCCCACTGCCCAGGCAGCAGCTCCAATCATAGTACCCGTGTTTTTGCTCACTGCAGGGTAGTTCTGCCTGTGTCCAGTCTGGTCCCAACCTCCAGCCTATTATTAAAATCTATTTTGCTTCAGTTGTTGCAGAAATAGAAGACCTTGAGGGGAGCGGTGGACATGTCACCTCTCCCAAAGATAGCTAAACTGACTGGGAACCACGGACTTCAGACTCCTTCATTAATAATGGGTATTTCACATTAGCCTAGCTATACCTACCAGGTTGGTAACACAATTGCAGGGCATACCCAGAAGTTCTGTGGCTGCAACTGCTTTCATTAGCGAAGTAGGATAATGCTATACAAACTGGGGTCCCCCCCCCGGTTGTCGGCACAGCATGTCTGCAGTTTCAGCTCTTTTCAGTCTCCCCCTATTACTTTAAAATTTAAGAGAACACAAAATGGAATGTCTTCTCTGTGCCAAATCACTGAACTCGTCTAGTTCCTAGGAAAGACTAATGTGTTGCATATAACAGTAAAGGTTACCTTAAGTAGTACCCAAATCCTGCCTTTTCCTTTTGTGAAAAAGATTTGTGCGCAGACAGCCTTAAGTTCATAGGAAGAAATAGGCTCTGATATGTTTGAGTGCACATCTTAAAACAAAAACTCAAGCGTGCAATAAAAAATATTAGTTTCTTTATAATACAGTATTGCTTTTAAAAATAGATGGAAAAAAGCTATAAACTATACTGGTCTTTGGTGTCCAGTGGAGGGAAGGGATGAGGAAACAGTATCGGCAAATTTATAAAACCAAATTTGTTCATTGTTTTAAAAAAAAATGTGGTGAGAGACGAATAACTTTATACATACTGACTGACTAAAAACTGCTCTAAGTAAAGCACGGCCGACAATCAAACCCCACCAGGAGTTTCTGTTCGGCCACAAGGGATTTATGAACCGATTTCTCCCACCCAGGTGAGTGATGGGAGGGCTCGGCCTGTCACCACCGGAACTTCCAGAGAAGGTGTTTCGTGCGTTAAGCTGAGGGCCATTCGCCCTCTGAAGTAGCAGAAAAAAAATAGAAGAAGACTCTGAAGCAGGGGAAACAGTCCTGCTCTTTGGAGGCACCATGTCTGGGAGAGGTCAAGGCCAAAAGGGGAAAGCAGCGACTGTTCAGTGCTTATTCTTATTCTCGTGAGGAATTGCAACAGCGAATACTGGAGACTTGATACAGAGAAAGTCCAAGGTAAAGAGATAATTGCCCTCTGGCACAGCAGGAGACAAGCCAAGTACTGTGGTATAAATACATTCCTTCTAGCTGAAGATACCTAGGTACAACCTGTCCACCTTCAAAAGTCAGGGGGATTAAAACGGTTTGTGCAAAGTTATCATTTGCCACATCTTAAAAATTCTCACACTGAGTTTATTCTTATTCCATCCCGTGTCCATGCCAAAAAAAAAATCCACTTTGTCAAGTTTTGGGCGGTTAAGGCAATGTGACGAGGAATTACAGGTGATTGGGGGGGGAAAGGGTCACTATGCTGCTCTTAGGAAAAAGGCAGATGAACAAAATAGCTTCCAAATGATTCAGCCCCTTCTCGTGATAAATGAAATGCCTGTCAGAAGCAAGATGCACTGAAATAGTGACATGTACATGGTACATGTGGCACAATTATAAATAAAAGCTTGACACAATTATGCAGATATACAGTACAACCACAAAAATATTTAACACAGGTGGAGGTAACCTCAAACTTAGGCGTTTCTTTAATACAATAAACTTGGCAGTAAAAACCCCTTAGAATTTTTTTTTTAATATAAGGTAAGATTGCTTCACTGGCCAAGTTTATTATCTAAACATCAACATTATTCAACTGGTATATAAAACATGGCTTTTCATTTCTAAATACTTTTTCTACCAGCAAAAATTATGAAAAACTGACCAAAATATATATCTTTACACTATTGATTTTTTTTTTTACATGAGCATTAAAAAAGGGAGTTTGCAGTTACTGAAGAAACGGGACCAAGTGTCAATGAAAAGAAATGCTCTATTGAAAAATGGCTATTAGATACCTTGTAAACATCATCAGAATCCGTTCCGGAAACCCTCAATACCAGCTACTGAAATGTCAACGCCATTCATTCCACATTTTGCACTGTGTTGGTGACGACCGCTGCTGTAGCCAGGCAGAGATGCGCACTGGGAGATGCTGCAAAGTTTTTGAAACTCCAAAGAGACGATCCAGAGCCGATGCCCGTCTGTGTCAACCACCCGTCGTCTCGAGCCACTACTGCAGCACATAAAGCCTGATCTAACACCACGCACACAGGAGAGCACACCAACGTTTCAACACCCTTACTTCTTTCTGCAGACTTTAATCCAACTGAAAAGATTTCTAAAATAAGAATCCTGCTAACGGCAGCAACACCCTGTGAAGAAATGATGCAGAATTTCCATCAGTAGAACAGACCTCATGCTTCACGCGCACTTTCCCCTACTCCACGACTTGCTCACACACACACACACACTTCACAAATTAATTTTGTGTTTCAAATTCAGTAACAGATAAAGCTCCTGGACAAACACCACATAAACCAAGGGTGTCCAACTGTGGCCCTCTAAATGTTCATGGACTACGATTCCCATCAGCCTCTGCTAGCAGGGCCAATTGGCCATGCTGGCAGGGGCTGATGGGAATTGTAGCCCATGAACATTTAGAGGGCCACAGTTGGGACACCCCGCATAAACCAAGAGATTCTCAACAATTGGAAGCCTCTGAAAAGTTCATACAAACACAAGCCCTCGGCTATAATTTTGCGGCCTCTCATGGATGAGAAGTGGGCTGATTCTGGCCATATAGTATGTCCTCAAAGAAAAGAGTTGTTCCAATTTTCAGTAGTACATCTAACTTCGAATTATGAACATCCACTTGCAATTCTTGACGCTCGTTTTCTTCAGAACCACAACCACGATCATCGCTCCAATCCCCGCCATTACTATGCAATAATTGCTACTACATTTTTAAAATGGCAAGCTTCAAGTATTGAAATTCTTCATTTCTTGCTGGCAGATGTACCTCATTAGCGGTCATCGACGGAGACCTTGACTAAACCTTAATACAGGCAATGGACACAATACATAATAGCCGCTGAGATCGGCTGCAAAGAACAGCTGTCCTGCCAGCAGGAAACAGTATGTGTGAAGCCAGGAACTCTGGAATAGCGCAAGTAATCAGAAACAGAAGGTTTCAGTCCGTCAGTCTGTGTATTCAGCTACTATAGAAAGGAGGACAGTGATGTCATCTGGTTTTCCACCTGTAAAGCAAAGAACAGGCGAGCTCAAAGAACAGTCGGTAAACTTCTCCTGTTAGCAAACGGAATGAAGGACAACTTTTGCAACAGACTCATCACAGAGAAATACCAGGAACGATGCAGATGTGTCCAGCATCGGAAATAGTGGGCTGGGAGGTGCCTGCTCCTACCAAGAAAGGCATGTGAGGGTGCATTTAATTGATAGCCTGCTAAAGAAGAACACTTCTATGACAGCCTCAATAATCACCAGTAGATTTGGCAATAGATACTGAGAAATACAAGACAGCTCAACAGACAGCAGGAGAACTCACACAATCCTGTAAGCATCAACACAACCTAGAGGTCCAGAAGAAAGTGTGGGGTATTGTCGAAGGCTTTCACGGCCGGAATCACTTGGGTTCTGTGTGGTTTCCGGGCTGTATGGCCGTGTTCTAGCAGCATTCTCTCCTGACGTTTCGCCTGCATCTGTGGCTGGCATCTTCAGAGGATCTGATAGTCTGTATGGCCGTGTTCTAGCAGCATTCTCTCCTGACGTTTCGCCTGCATCTGTGGCTGGCATCTTCTGAAGATCCTCTGAAGATGCCAGCCACAAATGCAGGCGAAACGTCAGGAGAGAATGCTGCTAGAACACGGCCATACAGCCCGGAAACCACACAGCACCCAAAGTGTGGGGTGCCGACAAACAGGTGCCTCCCACCCCAATCTCCCCTTTCAGCTTGCTACATACACGCTACATAAGACCAATTTTCCATCCAGTTTCACGCTGCTCAACAGGCAAGGCGGGAGCTGGGATGTCGCTTTTCCCGCTCGCTAAAATAAGTGCAGTGCTAAGTAAACGCATACCCTCCTCCAGTAGCAGAGAAGGCACAAGCTGGAGGCCACGATCCTATGGGCAAGTAGCCCAATTCCCCCCCATATCTGACTCAGCTGTTTCAACATTCAGAGAGCGTGCTTGGTTATCATTAGGAGACGGGGAGGATTTTTTAAAAGAAATTTAAACTTGCATTCAATATTTTCCTACATGCTGGGACCGCCCCAAACGTGCAGAAACCACTCTCTTAATTGGGTGACTGGCATTTGGCCAGAAAGCTTGCTATTCGAGGGAATGGTGGCAGCAGGCACACAGACACTGCCTATGCAATGCCTTAGCAGACCAGGTGCTCGGGAGCGGGAGCAGCAGCAGAAGGCCATTGCTTTCACATCCTGCGTGTGAGCTCCCCAAGGCATCTGGTGGGCCACTGCGAGTAGCAGAGTGCTGGACTAGATGGACTCTGGTCTGATCCAGCAAGGCTCTTTCTTATGTTCTTACAACATCTCACCTACCAGCCTTCCAATATTTTGTCAAGGAGCACATTTGCTATTTCAGTATTATGGAATCAATACTATCCCCCCCCCCCCCACGCCAAGCATACCATTGTCCAGCACTGCCCTTCGACTCCAGAAGGCTGAAAACCTTACCTCTTACATTCAGTCCATTGTCACAGGCAAACTGCGCAAAAGGAGACATGTAATTTGGATCGTATGCCAGTTCGTGAGCTTGTTCAGCAATGCTTCTTGCTGTCTGTTGTATGCTCTCGTAATTCGAGTTCTAGAACAAAAGCAAAACAAATTATTTCTGAAATTGTACACAATTGTTCACACTCCACAAACAAGCTCAAGGTTGATACACAAATAAAGAACTGAGACTGTCTGTGCCTCCTTTTCAACTTAAGTTGACAATATCTTGCTCAGAGAATCTCATTTTGGATGAAAGAGAACATATTCAGGAATGCTTGGAGAAGCTGCCCTCAATCTAGGACAGCATCTTTTAAGTCTTCTGAAAACAGCCCGGCAGTTCTGGCTCTGCTGGAACGTGCCTAGGGAAATCACTGCTTGTGCTTGCCCCAGCTTCTAACCGTATGCACAATCCCGCCGTCTCCATTTTACTGGGCCTCCTCTTGTACAGACTTCAAGAAGACACTAAGCCAACATTTCAAGAGTAAATGGATTCACGGGGGACTCCCCCTGACATGTTGTTGAATTCCTCTTATCCCTACACAAACTCTAGCTTAATAGGAACTCTATCTCATCCTATGACAGCTTCTCCTCAGGGGGGATCTTTAATCAGTAGGGTGCTCCACTTTGCTTCTTTCTTTAAGCTACAGCTGCTGTCCTGCTGCACGAGATATGGCCTTCTCTAATGCCAACTTGAAACTCACCTGCGGGTGGCACCTAGTGCCCTGTGCAGTGGCAATTTATAGGGACACTCCCCCTCAGTCAAATGGTGTCTTCTATATGTGCTTCTCCTTGACCCAAATCAGACTGCAACATGTCTTGGACACACGATTTACCTTCAACTTCTTCAGCTCCTGGAGGATCATGTAGTCCGGCATGTTGTCAAAAAGTCCATCCGTGGCCGTCAGGATGATGTCTCCCAGCTGGACGTCAAAGGTCGTGCTGTCGGCTGCATCTGGGCTGCAAAAACAAGGACAGTGAGCATCTGTGTCTTTGAACTATGCGAGGCCAAAGTTCAACCTGGGATATGGAGATAACGAGCTGTTTATAGTCACGTTGGTCCAAAAGGAAAACCCCCAAATCCGCCACCACAATGGATTGTGCCCGTGGGGATAGCGTGACAGGCTTACTTGACTGATACGTTAAGACCGGGGTCCATGTCTTTTTGTTTTATATCACCCTTGGACTTCTTGGGTATACCAAGACAGGCAGGATGAGGGCATTATTTAAAAGGCTGGTTATTTGACACAACAAGCCAGGACAGTCCCTTCATACCCTTAATGTCAAATCTAAAAGGCACCCCCTGCAGTAATTCTGCACCCAAAGTGTTTTGCATGCACTTCAGTTTGTGGTGCTGCTGCCGTGCCCAGAGAGAAACCAGAAGTCTTCCTCTGAAGAGACGGGGTTGTGTCAGTGTCCTTTGCTCCTGTGCCTTTAACAGGTCCAGTTCCCATTGACAGATCGTGCTTTTCCAGCATTCCCATCTCAGAGCTTGGTGTTCTGCCAAATGGGAGTATTGCTTGCTTTGATTGGGCACAGGCCACTGCTGGAAGCTTTTAATACAAGCTGCAGTCACATGCTTCTCTGTGCTCTTCAAAAGCACTTGCTGCCTGGCAGCCTGAGTATGGAAAGTTAGCTGAGCTTCAAGGCACTCTCCTGCCCCAGGACAGCTGCCACATGCTGACCCAGCTGGACAGCCCAAGGGGCAAACATCGTCTTCTACGTGTGCTGCTGAATACAAGCCTCTCTGCACTCCCACCTTCATCTTACTGCAGGGGCCCGGCAGCCCCAAAGTGGACGTGCTTCACCCAGGCGATGCCATCAGGCATCCTGCATGCAGTTTGAAAATGGGACAGGACTTGCTTCAAGCCAAGAAAGCTCCCTACAGCTAAACAAATAGCTTCCGTGGCACCTTCCAATGGCAACGAACACACCATGCTAGACTTGCTTGGCAAGGAAAGAAATATTCATGTGTACCCGAGGCCTTGACAGACACTGAAATGGACAAGTCAAGGGCCCTTTCTGAAAAGCCCACCTTCTGCATGCTGCATTTGTTCGTGCCAATGCATGCGTTGCAGACAGATAAGGAGAAGTCCACAGGCAGGGCACGCTGCCAAGAAGGAGCAGCAGGCTAGTAAAAAGGAGAAAATCTACCCGAACAGCCTTGTCACAAGGGAAGCTTACCACAATGACATTTTTGTTCTGGGCACCAAGGTAAGAAAAGGCCAGCTTGGCAAGTCACGATGCCCAAGCACCCTTAGCAGCTAGGCAAGGATTTCTAAGTGCAGCTTGGCTGCTCTACGGCTGACTCACTGACAGTCGCAGGCACAGTTTCATCCCTAATGAAAGCCATACCACAAAGAACACAGAATTTCCCAAGCCGTTACACCCTTCCACTCCTTATTGAGCTACAAATGAGGATTATTATTTTGCACTTTCAAACGACTCCTTGGGAAAGATGGTTCTGGAGAGGGAGCCCCCCTCACCCAGGGTCCCACTACTAAGAAGAAGAAGAGTTTGGATTTATATCCCCCCTTTCTCTCCTGTAGGAGACTCAAAGGGGCTGACAATCTCCTTGCCCTTCCCCCCTCACAACAAACACCCTGTGAGGTAGGTGGGGCTGAGAGAGCTCCGAGAAGCTGTGACTAGCCCAAGGTCACCCAGCTGGCGTGTGTGGGAGTGTACAGGCTAATCTGAATTCCCCAGATAAGCCTCCACAGCTCAGGCGGCAGAGCTGGGAATCAAACCCGGTTCCCCCAGATTAGATAAACGAGCTCTTAACCTCCTACGCCACTGCTGCTCCCTATCCTATCTATCCCTAACTATCCAGTTCTGCAGATCTGTTGTGAAAAAGCAACCTACACTTGTGTCGTGTGAATAAAAAGAGAGCCTCTACTTCACTGCTTTAAGGAAACAAATGTGAAAACATACCAGGTAGGAGCTGTGGAATACCCATGCCACCAGCTGAGTTAGGCTCCCCTGAATATGAGCACAGTTTCTCCTGAGAATTCCCAATAGATCTGCCCAAACTCGCAATGGCCCCTTGTCCTGGCAAAGCTTTTCAACACTGGTGCAAAGTCTCTTACCTATCACTGAAGACGACCCCTTCCGCTTCAGGGGGTGCTATCGACAGCTGGAAGGGGGTGTTGAAGTAGTGCTGCTGTTCATCAGACCGATGGACGACTTCCCCACCTCTGACGACCAAAAAGCCCGAATCCCCCAAGTTTGCCGTATGTAAACGATGGCTAGTCCGGTCTAAAACGACAATGCAGGCAGTGCTGCTCCCTAGAAGCAAGAATTAAACCACTGGTTGAGGTGTGAGAATCACAAAAGCCACGGCATTCAAGTGTCAGCTGCAAAGAGGCATAATCAGAGCAGAGGTCTTAAGAGGCGTAACTTCTGGAGCGAGCAGGATAGAAGGAAATACACTGTGGTGAGATATAGCAAGTGAACAGGCACCGAGAGAGGTTCAGAGTATTGGCAACGCTATTTTGAAATTAACCTTTCGGGCACTGTTATGTGTGAACCTGGCTCACTCGGCTACTTCAAAAGCAACGGCCACTTTAGCGATATGCGCAAAGAAGCCTGGCTTCAGCAAGTAAACATGATATCTCGCTTTTCTTCCCACCTGGGGATGTGACAACACACAAACGAGTCAGGCACATCTGGGCTTAAAGCATCACAAAGCTGGATGGTAAAAGCAGCACAGGCCCTTTTCACATGGGCCAGGGGTCTGCAACCTGTGGCTCTCCAGATGTTCATGGACTAGAAATCCCATCAGCCCCGCCAGCATGGCCAATTGGCCATGCTGGCAGGGGCTGATGGGATTTCTAGTCCATGAACATCTGGAGAGCCACAGGTTGCAGACCCCTGAATGGGCCAATAAACACAGGTGAAGGGGGGGATAAAACCCATGCTGGGTGAAAACTTTGCATGGTTCCCGCCCCTAACACAAGTCTAACTTGCCCTCACCCACACTATTGGCCGCAGGGCGGGTTAAACGAGAATCACGTTATGTGCAATTCTTTTGTTTTAACACACCTCACAGTGGCTATGAGGCATGTTCGGGAGCTGCGATCAAACTAGAGAACTGCAGTCCCCGGCTCCCACCTGTGGAGCCACACAGTGGGGAGGGGCCATAACAGGGTCCCGGGGGTGGTCCTGCCTCCCTGCGGAGCTGTGCTTTGCAACGAGGCAGGAACCCAAAACAAAATGTGCCTCCATGCGAAGGCACATGCCCCACTTGCACAGAACAGCCAGTCATGCAAACAGCAGGTCATGTTAAAAAACTTCTCAACAATGTTTTCTCCCTCGGGAAAAGGGAGAAAATCTACAGCTCTTCTTAGGACTCAGAAATCTAGAGGAGCGCCACAAACCCTTCCTCTTCCAGCATCGTATGTTCTGTCCCTAGGAACACAAGTGGAGGGTGAGGAAAGGTCAAAGGGAGCAGGCCAGGAGCCCTGACAAGAAACATCGTGGCGGCCCACACTCTGGTTAGCGATTCCCCACAAAAGCAGGAACAGTAGAATTAGAGACGGAGGCTCCTGCAAGTTCTGACGGCAAACCCTGCAGCTGATGTCTGTTCTTTAGGTGTGCCACGGAAAAGGACCGAGGCCTCCTGAGCTCAGCAGAGCTGGGCTAAATATATCTTGTATATTTAAAGAGACCTCCTGGCACACACACCAAGATCAGGTGAGAGGCGTCTGTGCCAGGCGGTCAGTTGCGCTTAGTGGGCAAAAGGTTGCGTGTTTCCTTGAGCACTGCTGGTTCTCGGTGTCACCCAGACAGGGTCGGCGTTCTGCTCCAAGGAGCCCCAGCAGCCTCCCTTCTCCACAAGGGACTGACCCCAAAGGCAAGCAGCCCGGCGCGGGCAGGCCCTCGACCAGCACCGCACATAAATTTCCTGCCATGAAAATGAACAGAGGCAATTCCAGAGCTCTGAGGTGATTCAAAAGTAGCCCCGAGGAAACATCCTGCAATTACACAACAAAAAGCTGTTCAAGCCAGTGGGGCCAACAGCTCCGGGCTCCCTTGCCCAAATACTGGCATGTTCAACAAACCAGACACCTGCTCAAATCAGCAACCATACGAAAAACAGGTTTTTTTAAAAAATTAGTTGATAGGTGCTGGTCAATGGCTTTTTTTTTTTCAAAAAAGGAGGATTGGGGGGGGGGGAAGGATCAGTTAATGACGGCTCCCTCAAGAAGCATTCCAGGCAAGGCTACCAAAGCGCCGCCCCCCTCCCTCCCAGTGACATCTCTGTAATGCTTTTGGATGAAAGTGTTCAACGCGCTTCATCAGGTTCTCAGGAAGCCCCATCGAAAGGGCTGGGCATTAGTGCCTGGCGCTGTGGCCACCTGGTCCTGCTCTTCCCACCCTTTTTGGTGGCGTAAGTCCAAAACTCCGGGCGCCAGCATATCAGAGGCAACGGCCAGGTGGAATCCGAGTAATGTCAGCTCCTCCCTCAACCACACCTTCAGACCACCACTGCTACACTGGTGGGGGGGTTGCAGGATGCTGGCACGGTGCTCTGTTCCAGTGTATGACCATCGTGGAGAGCCACTGTGAATCCACCCCTCCACCAGTATGGATTTGCATTGCTCCCAATGGTGGATTTGGCCCCCTGTTTGGATGGGGCTGTTGGTAACTTTTGGAATAGATCAACATCAACCCTGTAAAGTAGATCAATAACATTATCCTGACATTTTAAGGGGGGAGGATCATTTGCCTAAGACCAAATAGAAAGGAGATGTTTTATGGAGGAAAATCATTCCAGCTCATGCTCCAAATTGCCATCCTACAGAGGCTCTCAAGAATAACCCTGGTGCAGCTGACAAGACACATACGGTTGCTACTGGGAAACAGAAGAGACCGGTTGCTCTTACCGAGCAAAGGTACTTTGTTCTGCAGCAGCTCAGAATAGCTTGTGGTGAGAATCCCAACTGGGTTGCTCGGGACAAACCGTCCTTCCTTTACTAAGCGTTCACAAGTGCGCATCAGAGTCCCTGAGAACTGAGAAGGGTCAACGCCGTAGTCTCGCCAGCCGCCGACACCATCTGCTACACCTAAAAAAAAGCAAAAACATTAAACGATTCCAATACCAAAAACATTTGCAAACCACCTCACCTGCACTTAATATTCTAGCTCACTGTCCTGAAGGAGACTTTCTAAATCGATCACTTCCCCAAAGCAGCATCCCATGTGAGGGGGACAGAGGTAATTGCTTCCTACAGCTCAAGCCACAAATAAGGGGTTATTATGAACCTAGATTAAAACTAGTCCTGGGAATATATATGCTGAAGTCTGTACAGGGTGCATTTTCATGAAGACAATCGCCATTCATTACTTCTCAGTGATCATTCAGGAGTAATTGCTTCATTTTGATACATCATGGAGACGTACCCAAAAAGAAAGTAGATAGGCTGCTGAGGGTTTTCCAGGCTGCGCGGCCGCGGTCTGGTCCTTTTTGCTGCAAACATTTTGCCTGTATCTATGGCGGGCATATTTAGAGAAGATGCCAGCCATACATGCAAGCAGATCGTTAGGAGCAAAAACTACCAGACCATGACCACACAGCTCCGGGAAACCCACAATAACCAGTTGGTTCCAGTTGTGAAAGCCTTCGACTGAACATAGAAAGGAGGAACATGACCTACATATGAATACTGAGGCAATTACAAACCCAAGGTCACTTTGCTTGTTTTAAGATAATCATCTCAAAGAATTTAAAGAAGCTGGAACACAGAAGCAGAAGCGACAAACAAGTTAGCTGACTAATTTTACAACTTCACGCAAAACGTAACTGTGCATTCAACTGAAGCTAAATGTTGAGCCAGAGCAGGGGTCTGCAACCTGTGGCTCTCCAGATGTTCATGGACTACAAATCCCATTGGCCATGCTGGCAGGGGCTGATGGGATTTGTAGTCCACGAACATCTGGAGAGCCACAGGTTGGAGACCTCTGAGCCAGAGAAATAACTAAATATGTTTAAGATGCACATGAGCAGAACTGGGCATCCTGCCAGTCAGCTTTAAGAACATCACCAAATGACTGACTAGCACAGCAACTGAATCCTATCGAAGTTGAACACAACCCCCAAAATAAGAAGCATGGAACACGTTCCACAAACTTTGCTTTTCGGTGCTGCCAGATATTTCAAGCACATGTTGCATTCCTTATTGCTGAAAAGCATCGGCAAGATGCAAGTGAGGTGCACAGCTATTTGCCCACTTGAACACAACACCAGGATGATTTGTTGTGCGATAACAAGCAATGCCATTTAGCAGATGAGTTCCTGTGAACGGCTGCAGAGTCTCATTAGAAACAGCCACCAAAATATCCCCCAAGGCCTTTGTTATCAGGCCTCTGCAGATCTACCTACAGAGCAGCTAAGGTCACATGTTGTTTCCTTATTTGGTTCAGGGATTGTTCTGCAGTGTGCAAGACTCATAATTCAGTAATTTGGGGAACGAGAGAAGATCATGTTGGTGATTCAGGATGCTGGATGACTCACTCTTCTCCGCAGAGAGCATCTGCTCAAGGAAGGCCGACTTCCTTTGGAACAGAAGGCTACGAACCTCTGTCCAAAAAGTGAAAATTAACTTAGCGCATGGCGTAAAATGTGCCAATCTGTAGAACGCCCCTCATCTGAGATGCCAGCTAAAAGGGAGAGGAGGGTTTATACCTGACCTTGGCATGAACCACTGACTGTCACAACATTACAGCCAGACTCCACAGACATTAATCAGATTTCTACCAAAAATAGTGCACAACCTTCTGGATGCTCGTTGGCAGTTTTTCCTAAAGCCTATAATACGCAGAAGGCAAACATCACTGCTATCAACGCTGGTAACAGAAGTGCAAAAGGCAACTCAGTCTTGCTGTGCCAAGGAACACCCAGAGGGCAGTAGTAACATATAGCAGGCTGGTTACATACCGTATATACCGGCGTATAAGACGCCCCCCCCCCCCACTTTTCCAGTTAAAATATAGAGTTTGGGATATACTTGCCGTATGAGACTACGTCAAATGCTTATGACATGCGGCTGCTGGACGTCTCTAGGAGAACTCCAAAGAATCGTGCCCCGAACAACTTGGGGAAATTTTCCCACTCAGAGGAAGAGGAGAAACTTGACATTCACCAAGTTTCCAGATCATCTCTCCCTCGGGGGGGGGGGGGGGCACTGACAGTTGCACTAGGATCATGGCAGGTGGTGGCGATGGGTTGCAGTTGCATAGGCAGGGCCAAGCTAGAGTAGGGCAAGTTTAGTGTTCAGGAGTGAGGAACTGAACCCAGTGCGCGGGGTAGCAGCAGCAGAGCTGCTGCTCCAGATCCTGGGCGCTCAGTACCACCCGCTCAGTACCTGGCGTATAAGACGACCCCAGACTTTACAGATGATTTCCCAGGGTTCAAAAGTAGTCTTATATGCCAGTATATACGGTATATCTTTCAGCAGCATTTGTAGCATTAAGCAGTTACAATGAGGTAGGAATGGATCCCCCCCCCCCCCAGACAGCCTGCATAAAACCTCCTGATCAGATACTGAGGCAAATACTAGATTTCCCCTTGGATCTCTCTATGGTTATAAAAACAGGTATACATAACTAATAATTTTATTGCATTTACATCCTGCTGATTCCCAACCGTGGTCAGGCTCAAGGAAGACATTGGTGAATGAGGACACCATTTCCTTAAGCAGAAGAAACAGTCGGGATGAAGGCTCGGGGGCCTGGCTCGAAGCAAGACATTGGAGAGCCAGCGTGGGGTAGTGGTTAAGAGCCGGTGCACGCTGGTCTCGAGAACCAGGTTTGATTCCCCGCTCTGCCACTTGAGGCTTATCTGGTGGACCGGATTAGCTTGGCACTCCCACACATGCCAGCTGGGTGACTTTGGGCGAGTCACAGCTCTTTGGAGCTCTCTCAGCCCCACCTACCTCACAGGGTGTTTGTTGTGGAGAGGAGGAAGGGAAAGGAGATTGCAAACCCCTTTCGAGTCTCCTTACAGGGGAGAAAGGGGGGATATGAATTCCAAACTCTTCCTCTTCTTCTTCCAAGATGAATTGAGGACTTGGACTGAGGAGTTTAGCAGCAAAGCAGGAAAGACGCAACGTGCTGGGCAAGAGCACAGCTCCAGGACTTCGGAGTGGGGGGGGGGGACGACACTTGAGAGTGGAGATATTAGCCCCACCTTGACTCACAGTCTTGTGCAGCCATGCAACATTGCTCCTCAGGGCTCTCACACGGGGAGGTGGGCAGGGGAAGTTGACAGCAGTGTGCATAGTGCCGTCGCCGAAGAGCAAACGCCACTGTTGCCACTGCATTTCCTCAAATGGAGCCACAGCCACGGCCAGCATCATGGCGAGCACCGCCCATTTGTCAGCACACCTGTACCTTCACAGGTATATGTGAGGCTTCTTTCAGCACTTGGGCCCAAGAGGCTGTCTAGTCCTGCAGCTGGCAAGGATAGCCAGCAATACTTGTGGGGGATCTCACAGCTGTACCAGCCACGAGGAACTGTGTCCCCACCGGCTTGCTATCTGGCCCAGGGGAAGTCATTCTTTTGGCTTCAAAGGCCAAGGAGATGTGGAGAGCCTCCTGCAGGGGTGATGAATTGGTAGATCAAGATCATGTTTTACAGATCACCAGCAACGCCATAGAACAGTGGTGGCGAACCTATGGCACGGGTGCCAGAGGTGGCACTCAGAGCCCTCTCTGTGGGCACAGAGTTCGTCATGTGATAATAGTGCAGTTATTTCAGGGAGATTATTAGCACTAAACCTAAGACCTAGTTTTGGGGAAGCAGTGTAGGTAACGCTGTTAAGTGCTGTTAAACCCCACTGATTTTCATGGGAAGAACTAAAGCGCGATCCTTTACCTGGGAGTAAGCTCGGTTGCTGGCAATGGGGCTTGCTTCTGAGTAAACCCTCCTAGGGTTGTGATTCACCCGTTGGAAGAATTGCAGGGTTGGTTCAAAGCAAAACCACCGACTACCACCAACCTTACTCCTGAATAACATGTGCCTTGGAGCCAAATGTTTTTTCTAAACTAAAACCTCAGCATTCAGGTTAAATTGCCATGTTGGCACTTTGCGATAAATAAGTGGGTTTGGGGTTGCAATTTGGGCACTCGATCTCGAAAAGGTTCGCCATCACTGCCATAGAAGTAGCAAATGCCTGTATGTGGGAAGGTAGCCAAGCTCTAGACTGAGTCATCGCCACTGCCACAGCTCTTCAGCTCGTTTGAAATATATCATCACAGCCATATTATAACCTGCCCAGAGCCCTTCAGTATAGCAGAAAACAAAGGTAGAACTGCTCCTTCCCCAACAGGGGACACCAGAGGTCTCCCCGCTACCCCAAGCATATCAAATGAATCAGGAAGTGGCATTACTGCAATCGGCGCTAGGTTTCTGCCACAGCACAACAAAACGGTGCCTAAGCCATGCAGGATCGGCATGTTAAAGCAGGGGTGGCCAACCTATGGCGCTCCAGATGTTCATGGACTATGATTCCCATCAGCCCCTGCCAGCATGGCCAATTTTTTTCTCTTATGCAGGATTAAAAACTGTCCACCTAAACAGGAAATATAAACTGAAGCTCATATGAACACTGTTCAGACTACAACATTTAAAGCGTAAACCTGGACACAGATGGAAGCTATCTGGATTTCGCCAATCTGACTATGGTTTATGGAAATGCCTTGGCAGCCTAATGCCAGCTTCCACCCACACCTTGCAGTTTTTACTAAACAGCAGTTCCTGTTAACTGGTTTTCCTTCTACAGAGAAAATACACTAATGTTCCCCAGAGTTTCTGCCTGCTGTGTGTCAAGTATAGTGACAATAGCTCCTTGCACACAACCAAGAAAAATAAAAGAGTAAAGCAAACTGCCATCTCACGAAGTCACAATTAAAGACCACAATGACCACAGGCTGCAGGATTGGGGGTGTGTGAGTGTGGCAGAACGGTGGTGGCAAATGGATAAGATACTGGGAGCAACCTGGAAAGCAGCACAGCCTCCAAATTTCATATTTCCCATTCACACAAGCCACCCATAAGGAGGCAGAAAACTGATGCTAGCCTTCACCTTGCCTGCAACAAAACAGCAACTCGGGTAAACAGCTGTTGTGTCACCTGGGCCTCATTCTCAGCCCTTAATCCAGTGCCTGCCGGTGATCCCAGTCCAAAACACCTGCACACTCCATGCAAGGTGCCACCTGCTAGCCGTTACTGAGGACCCTTTTTCTTTTTGTACAGCTTCCTTTAAATGGCGTTTACACAGGACTAACTCCCTGTGTTTATCGCTCCCCCAGTCCTTCCAGCACCCCCACAGTCAGCACAGCTATATAATTACACAGCTCAACAGAGAACCCTAGACACTGTCCTCCTTTCCCCTGAGAACAATCTTTTTGCTTCCCTTGATCACTTTCACAGGCTCTCTCTCAGCCTGTCCAAAGTTTTCTAACCTATTCACCAAACTGCAAAGCTCGCATGAGTGAATTTTCTGAAGCAGCAATATTTTAAACTACATCTGCAACAAGATTTAGAGGGCCCATTCACACAAGGAGGTGGTCTGGAATACTACAGGACTACAGGAGTGTGTTATTTGACACCAGAACCTGCGCAAATTCCATAATACAAAGCCACAGGATTATTCATTTGAAAGATTAAAGACTGTTTACTATTTCTCTTTTTCCAAATCCAGAAAGTGATAAGGCATCTGGGCACAGACTATAAGGGAGAAGGCTCTTCCTAAAATATAACTCTATACCTAAGTATATATATTCTGCCAAATAATGTGCAGGAAAAGAATTTAGGTTTTTGAGGACAAACTCAAGTCACATATAGAGTTATGCTAGATGGAAAGATGCCTTGAATTTTTTGGAGAGGCAGATTATTTTAAGAAGCACAATTTTACTATATAATTTATCAGCGCGTTCCCAACAATGAACCAGAAAAAGTGAGGGCTACTGGGAAGCGTAGTCCGCAGCCGTCCAAGAAGGCCCAAAATCCAGCTCCTTTCATAGAGACAAGGACCACACGAGGAAATGTGCAAGCAGGGAACATTCTAGACCAGGAAAAAACAAGGAATCTCACTAGAAGAATTTAAGGAATTAAACGGGCCCACAGTTTTGGTTTTCAAATGCTTATGCTTCAATTCAGTGTGAAATATTTCTATTAACAATTCCAGAGGAGAGAAACACATGTGCCAAGGATATAGTGCTGATTTATTTTATCCATTATATACTGTACTGAACTGGAAGCACCGTCCTTATGTAACCCCAACAGGTGTTACAAAGATGTAAAGTTATGATGGACAGGTTATTTTAACAGGAGACCCAGTGGTGTGATCTGCTAAAATGTCAACGGTTACAAGGGGATAAGAATTCTTAACATCTTACATATTTTCAATACACAACTGTCACTTCTCTGATCCTTTTTTTACCCTGTTTTTCTATAATGCCACTTCCTGACCTTTACAATGACTAAAAAGTCTGGAATGTCATCTTTCTTGAGCACCCACCACAGAATTTACAGTTATAAAAATAGGCCTGAGGAAAACCCGGGCAGCCTGTGTTTGTGTAAACTGGGCATACTCTGCTCAACCTGTGGAGAAACCCAGCATCTGGCATGTATGCTAACCAGAGAATCTTTCATTTCACTATTTAAAAACATGCACTTCACAATTACATAAGTAAACATCTATTACAAGCGCCAAGGGAACACTTTTAACATTCAGCTCAACTTGCCCCTCAGCATTTATGTCCCAGCTCCCACCAACTAGAAATTTAATCCTTGTATTGTTGAAGGCTTTCACGGCCGGAATCACTAGGGTGTTGTGGGTTTCCCGGGTTGTATGGCCATGTTCCAACAGCATTTTCTCCTGACGTTTCGCTTGTATCTGTGGCTGGCATCTTCAGAGGATTCTCTCCTGACGTTTTGCCTGCATCTGTGGCCGGCATCTTCAGAGGATCCTCTGAAGATGCCAGCCACAGATGCCGCAAAACATCAAGAAGAAGAAGAAGAAGAGTTTGGATTTATATCCCCCTTTCTCTCCTGCAGGAGACTCAAAGGGGCTTACAATCTCCTTGCCCTTCCCCCCCTCACAACAAACACCCTGTGAGGTAGGTGGGGCTGAGAGAGCTCCGAAGAGCTGTGACTAGCCCAAGGTCACCCAGCTGGCATGTGTGGGAGTGTACAGGCTAATCTGAATTCCCCAGATAAGCCTCCACAGCTCAGGCGGCAGAGCTGGGAATCAAACCCGGTTCCTCCAGATCAGGAGAAAATGCTACTGGAACACGGCCATATGACCCGGGAAACCCCCAACACCCTAATTTAATCCTTGTTAACTATGAATAGCCCTGACTGGATGGCTAAGGCAGGTCTCATCTCATCAGCTCTTGGAAGCCAGGCAAGGTTAGCCCTGGCTAGGACATGGACAGGAGACACCTGGATGTCCAAGGTTGCTATGCAAAAACAGGTAATGAATGGCAAGCCCCCTCTGAACACCTTTTGCCTTGAAAACCTTATGGGGATCGCCATAAGTTAGCTGCAACTTCCCAGTACTTTACCACCACTATCAACTGTGAATGCACTAAAATAAGAATGTGACCACAGACCCACCCTTCTACAGGCTCTCAGTTCGTTCTCAGATGTTAGTTATTACTCAACAGATGAAAGTCATGCGCAGCTTTTTTTCTAAATGCTGGTCAAACAGGGATAGACTCTGAATTTGGACTGATGTCAAGTGCCCATGCAAATTCTTTCCACTGCATGGGAGCGGCTCATGTGGCTATTCCACACCCACACCCACCCCACACTAGCTCACAAACAGGAGGTTTAGAACTTGTATATCAAACCACTTGGCACACTCGTGGCTTTGGATGACTAATACAAAAAACAAATCAGGACCAAAGGAAAAGCGAAACATGCTTCAGGCTCATTCCTTGGTCAAACACGTCGGAAATCTTTACCTACAAGAAGCTGCTGCTCACAAGGAACAAAGAAGGGTTGGAAGAGATGCAGAAATTAAGGAGAAGAAGAAGGAGAAGAAGAAGGAGAAGAAGGAGAAGAAGGAGAAGGAGAAGAAGGAGGAGAAGAAGAAGAAGAAGAAGAAGGAGGAGGAGGAGAAGAAGAAGAAGAAGGAGAAGAAGAAGCAGGAGGAGGAGGAGGAGTTTGGATTTATATCCCCCCTTTCTCTCCTGCAGGAGACTCAAAGGGGCTGACAATCTCCTTGCCCTTCCCCCCTCACAACAAACACCCTGTGAGGTGGGTGGGGCTGAGAGAGCTCCGAGAAGCTGTGACTAGCCCAAGGTCACCCAGCTGGCATGTGTGGGAGTGTACAGGCTAATCTGAATTCCCCAGATAAGCCTCCACAGCTCAGGCGGCAGAGCTGGGAATCAAACCCGGTTCCTCCAGATTAGATACACGAGCTCTTAACCTCCTATGCCACTGCTGCTCCTATGCCACTGCAGGAGAATACAACACTAAGTGGGAAGACTATTCGAATTGTTTATTAACAGCTTTTCTTCCCATAAGAACATAAGAATGAGCCAGCTGGATCAGACCAGAGTCCATCTAGTCCAGCTCTCTGCTACTCGCAGTGGCCCACCAGGTGCCTTGGGGAGCTCACATGCAGGATGTGAAAGCAACGGCCTTCTGCGGCTGCTGCTCCGGAGCACCTGGTCTGTTAAGGCATTTGCAATCTCAGATCAAAGAGGATCAAGATTGGTAGCCATAAATCGACTTCTCCATAAATCTATCCAAGCCCCTTTGAAAGCTATCCAGGTTAGTGGCCATCACCACCTCCTGTAGCAGCATATTCCAAACACCAATCACGCGTTGTGTGAAAAAATGTTTCCTTTTATTAGTCCTAATTCTTCCCCCCAGCATTTTCAATGTATGCCCAATGAGGATCCAAAGCAGCTTACATTGTTCTCTCAATTTTATCTTCACAGCAACACTATTGGTTAGGCAGACAGAGCGTGGCTGGCCCCACAGGGTCTCCCAGCAAGCTTCCTAGGCACGAGTGGGGATTCATACCAAAGACTCCCTGTTATTGTCCAACACGCTTAATCACTATACCACACTGGCTAGAATCATCAAACTCAGAATACATTAAGACTGGATAATGTACAGAACTGAGAGCCTCAGCTCAATGAATTAAAATTTAACTTCACTGTGGAGCAGCAAAATCACCCCTTCTCTCTTAGTTTAGACTGTAGACTCAAAAGAGAAGCAGTCAAACATCAAGCCACAGAGATTAAATTCAGAGTGAATAAATGGCTCTTAATGCTTCAAAATGCAAATTTATCTTCATGCCTCCAGTTAATGATCAACAGAATGATCAAATCAGGAGAAAGCTGTTTCAGTAAAGAAGAATTTGCTCCATCAGGTCCCTCAAGGACACTTCAAGATTGCTTAGGCCCCTTCCGCACACGCAAAATAATGCGTTTTCAAACCACTTTCACAACTGTTTGCAAGTGGATTTTGCCATTCCGCACAGCTTCAAAGAGCACTGAAAGGAGTTTGAAAGTGCATTATTCTGCATGTGCGGAATGAGCCTTAGATTCTAGAACAGTGGTGGCAAACCTTTGGCACTCCAGATGTTATGGACTACAATTCCCAATTGGCCATGCTGGCAGGGGCTGATGGGAATTGTAGTCCATAACATCTGGAGTGTCAAAGGTTCGCCACCACTATTCTACAATCATAGAATTGGAAGAGACCACCAGGGTCATCCACTCCCCTGCCATGCAGAAACACACAATCAAAGCATGCCCAACAGATGACCAATCAGCCTCTGTTTAAAACTTCCAAAGAAGGAGACTCCACCATCCTCCCAGGCAGCGCATTCCACGGTCAGAACAGCCCTTATGCTCAGGAAGTTCTTCCTAATGTTTAGGTAGAATGCCTTTTCTCATAGTTTGACTCTACTATAATATGCCATTAAAGGTTTTTGATTTGATTTTGATTTGGACTCTATTACTCTGTGATGTGTTCACATCACATCATGATGTTATGGCAGCATTAAGTCCTGAAAGCAAAGCAGTTCATTGCAGAGTTCAAAGGAGTCCACACTTGGATGTGAACTGTATCCACCACATGTCTCCTTTTCAGTTCCAGGGCAGAGGGAAAGAATGAAGTCACAAGTCCCTTCGTAACTAATGTAATGTCCTTTAGCTGTAGCACAGAACATAACGTTCAGACATCTTCATACAAACAGCAGCTCAGTTTATTGCCAACAGAGAGAGAAGCCTGGACACACACAGTCTTCCAACATGGAGAGAGAATAGAATAGAATAGAATAGAGAGACTAAAGGAGATCAACTAAAGGCTTATAATAAAACACCATGCAAGATAAATACATCTCAGGTGTGATGGGAGAACAATCTTATTTAAAGGAACACACACACACGACAACTGATACTAACATTAAAAACAAATAGTTTGAGCCACATCTAAACACAAGGAACCCCAACAGCTGCACTTGATTTGAAAGTTGTGACTCAAGAAGAAAGATGGAAAAGAATGCACTGTCCTGGAGAAAGAAATCAGCCCAATAATATTTTTCACCAGTCTTCAAAACTGACTACATCAGTGGCATACTGAAGTGGTCTCTCAAGTATAAACATCAACACAATTTAAAAGCAACTGACAAGATACTAGAGCAAAGTCTTATTGTGAAAGTCAACTTCCCAAGAACAAACAAGTCGAACACAAAGAAGCATTTAGCCACGTATACTCATAGTACAAAGCCACAAACGCCCGTCCTCTGGTTCACCTTGAGAAGTTATTCCAAAGGCCACACATCCCATAAAGGGCCTACACTGAGAAGGTCTTTCCCTTTTTGCTCCCATGACATCTGACACAGCGCTTAGATCTGCAGCAAGCAAACTGGGTGTGGAAAGTGCAATTTGACATCGGAAACCTTTCTCAATGTCACTTTACTTTGCACCTGACGAGGACTCCAGGTGCCCTGAAGGCAGGAAGTGTCTGTTCCTTACTGAAGGGGGGGGGGGGAATCCTGTCTGTGACATTATTTCAGTGTTGCCAGGAGGAAGAAAAAAGAAACCTTAGGAAACACTGGGGAGAAAAAACCTGCCGAAATAAGTGAAAGGCTATTTAGCACATGGTTTTATACACTAGAAACATGCAGCATGGATTTTTTTTTGTAAGACAATGTAAAGCACCAGATAATAATAATCCCTGTTTAATGAAGTCACATGCAATATATCTCCATTAATATACTGTCCTATTTACATAGGAACAGTTTTGGCAACAAAGTGTCCAAAAACACATTACTAAGCATTCAGTATTTGCACTGTCCACATGTTTAAGTTGATGTCCAAACATATTGCTGGTAACTGTGCAACTGTGTGAAGCTTTCCAGTCCCCAAAGATATTTTGTTTACTGCAAATGTATTTTCTAATTTCAACATTCTTGTCTACCACTCAGGTGGTAAAAAGACCTATGTGCCAAGGTAACATAAGGAATAACAGTCAGCAGCTTTCAATACAGAATAGGGCATATTTACAATCTTGCTTATGGAAAACTAAAGCAACTTATAACTGCATAAATATGTCAAACAGAACACCGTTATATGCTAAGTAATCAACAAATAATGCACATTATGCCATTAAAGCAGCAAGGTATGTTGTGGGTTGATAGGAAAGTAACTACTGAATATATAAATTTCCCCCAATATCTCTTCTTGTGCTCCCCCCAAAATACTGCTTTCTTCATGGCTTCCAGTTTCCAGTCTCTACTGCTCCCAACTTCTTGTTCCTGGGGGAGAGGGGGAAATTCCAAATGGCTCAAAAAAGGAAGGGCTACACACACCTTCCAAGGCTACTACTGCCTTTTTCATGTGGGCACTAGCAAGCCCTGGAGTCGCGAGGGGTGCTGCTACTGGGGAGACTGGCCTACTCACTACCCAGCTTGCTAACGCTATCCCGGATTGGACCAAGCCTGTGGCACATGAGCTGTCCGGGGAAACGGAAAAGCCTCTTCCCTCTGGCACCCTTTGCCCCAGGTGACCAGGTGGTTTCTGAGCGGGGCGACCACTTTGGCCAGTGCCCGCAGAGGAGGGCGAGGGGCCCCGGCCAGGCACTCACCCAGCACGTCAGCCGACCGGTGGCGGGCCACGAAGCAGGCGTCGTCGCCGTAGCACATGCCCTTCTTCAAGATGCCCTTGCGGAAGTCCTTGCCGAAGCCGCAGCTGGCCGTCACCAGGCTGTAGTCGCGGGAGTCCGTCTGCGAGAGGCCGCCCAGGACCGCGCGGGCCACCAGCCGGCCGTAGGAGAGGACGGAGAACATGGTGCGCGGAGCCCAGCCGCCGGCCGCCTGCCACGCCGGGGGCCACCGAGGGCACACGTGCCACCGCAGCCAATGCAGGCCGCTCTGCACCACCAGCGCCACGCCGAGACCCAGGGCGGCCGGGGGTCCGGGCGCCCCTCCGGGAGCGGAGGGGGGGCCCTGCGCTCGAGACTTCGCTGCCGGCCCTGCGCCGAGGCCCTGCGCCGCGGACTCCTCCTGTGGGGCGCAGGGGCCCCCGGGCCAGCCTGGCCCCTCCGCAGCCCCCGCAGCAGGGGGGGCACGAGGCGCTCCCGGCTCTCCCGCGCCCAACCGGCCCCACACGCAGAGGGGCGCCGGGGGCCCTCCCGGCCTCCCTCTCCTCCGCCCCGGGGCTCGTCTCTCCGGGCGGGGAGGACAAAAGGCCGCGGCCTACGGGGAGCACGCGTGCCGGCGCGGCCTGGACTGGCGCTGCCCTCAGGCAGGGGTCGCGACCCCGGGGGCCGGCGCGGCCCCGCCCCCTCGGTCTAGGCCCCTCCCACCAGGCAGGAGCCCCTCCCCCGCAGCCTCAGCGTCAAACTCCCCTCAGGCGCCCGCTCACAGCCGGCGTCTCGCCCGCCCCCGGCGACCGGGGACCTCCGCCTCCTCCGCCGCTGCCCCTGCGGCCATCAGCGCCCCTCCACGCGCTCCGGGCCCGGACTGCTTCGGCTGCGGCTCCCTCGGGGAAACGAGGCCGCGAGCGGAGGAGCGCGGTCAGCTTCGCCTCGCCGCCGGTTGCCAGACAGCCTGCCCGTCCTCCTCACATCCGGGCCTTCACGCCGGCCTCCGCCGACGACACAAGCCAGGGCTCCTCGGCACCGATTGGCTGCAAGTGTGCGCCTCATTTACATAACCTCCCTTCCTGTCGGGAGGGGTAAAGAGCACCTTTCGGGGTTCCAGGGAAGCGCGCGACGAGCTTTGACGGCGGCGGCTCCCGGCATGCAGCGGGGCCGACCAGGACATTTTCCCCTTTCCGATTGGCACGCTGGGAATCGTAGTACTATAACCAGAAAGACCATGCGGCTTTTCCAGGTCACCTTGCTGGAGAAACTATGGAAGGCTCGCTGAGACACACACACACCCCTCCGGCCGTCGGGGCAAAGGGAGGTCCTCTTCAGAGATTCTGAGGTTTCCTTAATGGGAAGGTGACGCCTCCCAGTAACACCACTGGATGAAAAAGATAATGACCCTTATTTCAAGGTCACAAAGATCCTGGATGACTCACAGCCTCCCCCACCCCCGCCTCCAGATGTTCTCCAATGTATTTCCCTGCCACTTAACTGCAGCTTCTTTTTATGATCCTCCCTTCCGCAGTTTCCACATTAGAAACGTAGACAAGAAAAGTTTATAGATGGTATCTAGAAATACAGAGAGTATAATACGTTTGCCTGACTTGCCTTAAAACAGCTTGAAACAAAAATACAAGAGCAACAATAATAACCCTAAAGCTCAGCAAAACAGGCCATGCTGATGCATGGAGGTTTCATGTTAAAGTTGCCAAGTGGCCAGGAGAAAAATGCTCTGCCCTTTTAAGAGAGCCTTATTGTATCGTTATTGACCACCATACAGTGAAAAGCTGCCATTAAGGCTCTACTAAAGTGACAGGAGATTTTACTCCAGGCTGCGCAGCAACAAAACTATCCCAGGTTCAATTTCTTATGAGTAAAAAAACAAATGAAAAGTCCCTTTCAGAGATCTTAGAGAGCAGCTGCCAATTGAGGTAATACTGCAATACACAGATCAATTGTCAGTGTAATGTGATGCGGCTTCATGCAGGAATGGACATAGTTCAGCCGATACTGTACTGGAGCTATAAAAACAGTCAGAGAGGAAATGGTCAGCAGATACAACTGCATTATTCAGCTAAGCTTTCTTTTAGCAGAAGCTAAAAATGGATGCATTTGGCCAAAGGTTTCACCAACATTTTGTCAGATCTTTAAAAGCAGCTGTTGCTTTCTGAAGATTTCATTTAGCATAATTTAGCTAACGCCTAGTTCAATCTGCAGAGCTGTCCCCTCTGCCTGGAAGTGATATAAAGAAATGCCCCTGGGACTGGAAAGGGAAAGGTTGCTGTCCCACTGGCTTGCAGATTTCCAGTTTATCTAATTCTTGTCTTGGTGAATGTTTTTGTGGTGGCTGTAGCTTCATTTGCAATTGCCAAAATAAGGTTTTGAAGTCTGAGTGATAACAGGAAAGGACTGCAGGGGCTACTCGAGGTTTGTGATAACAGGCATAGTAACAATGGATGTCTTGATGAGTTGATAACATTCTTGTTTTAGATTGTCTATGACTTTATGTCTTGATGCATAGATTACACTGGATGTCTGGGTGCATTGATTACATTCTTGTTTTAGATAGTCTATGACTATAATTTATAAGCAACTTTGAGGCCTGAGTTTCAGAAGAAAAACAGCTATAAAATTCTAAATAGATAAATAATGTATAGACAAGAATGACTGGTCAGTATTTGGATGGAAGACCACCAAGGAAGCCCAGGGTCACTTGCCATAATGGCAAACCACCTTTGCACGTCTCTTGCCTTAAAAACTCCACCAGGGGATGCTGTAAGTTCGCTGTGACTTAACAGTCAACAAAGAAAAGAAATGTAATTGGCCAGGCTTCCTTCAGTACTGATTGGCAGAAAACACTTTGAGAACATTACATACATTTTAAGGGCAAATATTTCCCCAGCTTGTATTGATAGCCTTGTTTGATTGATTACATAAAAAGTATATCCAACCATTGGCAGTGAATCGGACAGGTGCAACTTCCCAAGCACAGTGACTATAACAAATGTACTAACATGTAAAGGGCATTTTATTTATCCCATAAATTTCCTTTTGCATTTCTTGGTTGAATAAATAACGTACATTGACTTCAACACAGTTTGAAAAGAATTCTCTTTCTGTTCTGTATGAGATTATGTAAGTATTAGCCAAGGTAGGTTTCAACCACACCTGGGCTGTGATTTTTCTCTTCCAGGTGTGGCCAGCCCTCCTTTGCAAGCCAATGCAAAGCTACAAGAGTCCTCATGCAAATTACAAAGCCAGTGGCAGGAGAGTTGGACAGCGGGAATGGAATCAGCTTCTATGACCTTTCTTTTAATCAGGTCCATTTCAGCATTCCTCAGTGAAGGTGACTCTTTGCTCTGGTATTCTGCTAGGCTTGGCACTGTTTTGAAATCCTCCTCTCTCACTATATGTATATAACGCATTGTGCATTCTGAACATGTGTGTGATATGGATTTCATAGCACCAAATGTCCTCCTGAAAAGTTCTGCTAACCTTACAGGTTCTTTGGTCGCTCCTATCTGCATTGTGCAACCACAAATGCTGAATGTCCATCTGGAGAGGATTAAGTCTTGGAAAATTATAGTGTACTTTGAGATCTGCTTCAAAGTTCCTGTTGTGTGTGCCGGTTTTTACTTAAGTGGCTATGGGGGACAGGACCTTTTCTGTGATGTCACTTCATCTGTAGAGCCCCTCTGTTATCAGATACCTGGCACCTTCCTTGCTAAGTTTCAGGTGATGAGTAAAAATCTTGTTTGTATTGTTTAACAATGTTCTTGTAATGTGTCTGTACCTGAATTTGCTTCTTCCCTTAAAATGTCTATTGGTGCAATCCAAAGGGGCGGGGGATAGCCACTCAGATGCAGTGTGGATTTGTGCCAGCTGGCTCAGACATCTGTGGTGAGCAAGAATCGTCTCCAGTTGACCAGCCTAAGAAGCTGCCCAAAAGTTATTCTTCTGTTTAGTTATTAACTTTCAGGCTAGAAGTGATTAACACAGGTATTTGAGGGCAGGTGGGCAAGCAGAAAATACCTGTGAACTAATGTCTCTGGTTTGATCAGCAAGCCTATTCTAAAACCATTCTTAAAGCCACCCAAGATTTCCAAAACCATCTAGGGCCGTTCACTTGACCGCCACACTGGTTACAAAGACAGTCTTCATGAGTCCATAGCAACGCATGAGACAGCAGGTGTCAAGAGAGAATCCATTTTGTTTGCTATAAGTCCTAGAAAAACTTCTTTTTCCTTTCTCATGAGTTCAGTGGGTTCAGAAAGCAGCTGTTTGTTTACTGGGAATGAATGTACTGCCTCTCCAAGGTCGTAGCGCTTGTTAAAGGGCATAGAGTCATCCCCATTAATTCCAACCAGTTGGAACTGGAAAGGTTTTGTTTTAGGAGAGAGGGGCACGTTTACTGTTCATCCAGAACTGAAGACATCTAGCACTGAAGTATCCCCAAGTTTTTCTAAATACAACCCCCCTCCAAAAAGAACACCAGGTGGATGTTCTCCTTGACTCCCCTTTTTGCTATGGAGAAAAGGTTCATATTGATGAAAAGGTTCATAAAGGTTCATATAGATGGGGTCCCCATCCTTTTTGGTTCTGTAGGCATCTTTAGGGTTCTGACACAGCATGGTGGGCACATCCACGAAATGGCTGCCACAGAATGTGCAGCCGACCACAAAAACAGCTGCCTCAAGAGGCAGGAACAGCCTCAGCTTACTTGTGCTGATCCTTGTGCTGTAGTGGCAAAGGAATGTTTTTAAAAATCTACACACCAAACAGACCTCCACAGGCCAATTGGAAGCCAGGCACATTGGTGGTGTTGCATATAACAACAAATAACACTCTATTACAAAACAGAAAATTGGTCTGAAATGCCCCCAACCTGGCATCCTATGAGGAGTAAAGTACATTTCCATGGTGACGGTGGGTGAACTGAACCCTCCCCACTCAAAGTCCAGGGGCTGTTTCTCCCCAATCAATGGAAATTGCAAAACAAAACGAGGTCTTGCTGGGAATTCTGCTCAAATGAGCAGAACAGAAAGCAATAGCTGGAGAGGGAAAGGTCCACAGCAGCCTACAACTGGGAAGCCCTCATGGTGTTCCCCTTCCCACTGTGTGACCCCCTCCTCAGGAAACTTAACCCATCATGCTGTGCAGAGAGGCCACAGAACTGTCCTATGGCCAGGCCAAATTATATCCTGAGAAAAACGAAGGCTGTCCCAGCTCAGTTGCAAATGAGCTTATTTGAGACTGAAATAACAAGCTTGGCTGGAAACTTGACACGTCTCCCTGCGGGATTTCTTTTCGTTAAGTTACAATATTGAGGAGGAAATGTTTTCAGTTTTACAATTTTAAAAAAGTAGAAACAGCATTTTAAACTCGAATTATAATTTATTTCATTCTGTTCAGATAATAGCTGTATTCTGAAACAGCTCACATAAGGGACTATTATCTTTTTTTCTCTGTAGAGCTCTGGGTAGGACTAATGAGACTACATTAGTCTTGCAGCATCCTGTGAGTTCGGTCAGGCTGAAAGAGACCCGGGCAAGGTCACCAGGTGGGCTCCAGGGCTGGAAGGAGAGTTGAACCCAGATCTCTCCCCAGCACTTCATCTACTAAGCCACAGTGAGAGCAGACCCGTAGCCCACATATGTTCACTCTGCACATATCAACTAAGGTGTCACCTCTGGAATGGTGGCAGCAAAGCTGTGGGCTAAAATCTGGAGCAAACTTTCTAACCATCTGTATGGTGTAGTACAACGGCCTCAAGGGAAAAGTTAAAGTTGGACCCAAAAGACTTTTCTGTTGAAGAGCAAACTTTCTTGGTCAGGCATGAGTCATGTTGGCAGGGGGCAGCACAGGAATCAGCTTCCACTACTGCTGCCTGCCAGCCTGGAAAATATTACTTTTGCACATAAACAGAATTAATGGCACTTGGGGAGATTTTGTTACTTAGATTATTGTTATTGGCTTTGTGAGCATTCCTATGAATTCGCAAAACTTACTGTGCCCTCTGCTGCTCAAAAGGGGAAGAAGCTTATGCCAAGGAAAATCCCTCCAGAACCCCAGCCAGAGATATAGGAGAGGGAAGCTGTAGCAGTTGATGTAGAAAAGGAAACACTGTGCAAGCTCTTACTTAATCGTTGAGGGGAAGAGGGGAGGAAGTTTCTACGCTTGCATCTTTCCTGCACACCAGGAGATCTTCTCCAAGGCAAATCAGGTGTCAAAGGTCAATTTACTACAATCTGAGACAGTTATTGCAATCTGACCATGAGAACCAGCTGGAAGTCCTCTGTAGCAACATGACTTTTAACCTCACAAGTGTTTTGCAACCATTCTGGTTCAAAAATAAAACACACCTTTTCTTAGAACTAACCACAAGGCACAAAACAGTATGTCAGCTTTTAAGTTCACCAAAGGCATCTGAAACATCTCGTTTTCTTCATCTGTTACCACGGTTTTCATTTCTAGATGGGTGCTGTCTACTCCAACTCCATCTTGGCTAAATTTTCCTTGGCGCCCATTTTTAGAGCTAGAAGATATTTGTTGAAAATGAGGTCAAGGCTCTCTTTCAGTTACGCTAAAGTGTAGCCCAAACCTTGGGTGGTAAACTGATTCACTGAAGGGATTTCTACACACGACCCATTGCCTTTTTGGGGAGGGGCGGGGCAGGGGTAAGGCCAGGCATCCACCAGCAAATGCAATTCAGATAATTACTATCAGGCAGCCAGGAGGACTTGATTACCTTTAACTAATCTTTGTCTTCCACCAGCCTGCCTCAGGCACAGGTGAAACCTTCACCCTACCAGCTCTTTTGTCCACCTTGCCTGGATGCAATCACCTTTTATTACCTTTCTGAAATTGCCCCCCACCCCCCTCCATCCATCTCAGTAAAAACCAAGAAATCCATACTGTCTCGTCCAGGATTCAAGCTAAATTGCTGGACATTAATGGTTTTGTTGATATTCTTTTGAATAGGATCCTATAACTACCACTGCTCAGCCAGTTAAACCTGTGTCACCTCACCTGTCTGTTGGCTCAGAGACTGCCAACTCTACTCTCCTTTTGGAACCAGGAACCTTATTATTTGGAAACTTTCCTTAAAGTCCCTGACCCTCAGTCTCTGGATCATCAAAACATAAGAACATAAGAACATAAGAACAAGCCAGCTGGATCAGACCAAAGTCCATCTAGTCCAGCTCTCTGCTTCTCGCAGTGGCCCACCAGGTGCCTTTGGGAGCTCACATGTAGGATGTGAACGCAATGGCCTTCTGCGGCTGTTGCTCCCGAACACCGGGTCTGTTAAGGCATTTGCAATCTCAGATCAAGGAGGATCAAGATTGGTAGCCATAAATCGACTTCTCCTCCATAAATCTGTCCAAGCCCCTTTTAAAGCTATCCAGGTTAGTGGCCATCACCACCTCCTGTGGCAGAAAAAAACAGGCAATATATTCTCCTCAGCTCAGCAGACTATAATGATAGGTAAACTTAGGAGGCTGAAGTTAGAACTAGAAAATGCAAATAAGGAACTGGGAAACAGGAAGCAACTTCAGTCTTATCGTAAACTCCTTCTCTAGGGTTAAGTACCTTTTCAGTTCCTGTACTCTCAATAAATTTGTTCCAGAAAAGATGTGGTTGTTTCATGGTTATTGGTAGCTTCTTAGAGGCACTTTGGGCTAGTTGATCCTGGTAAAGATCCTTAAATCACATGTCCTATTTTCCCTAACTGGAAAGTGTATCAGTTGTCCAAACTTGCCAGGTTGTGGAAGTGGAAAAAAGATTTCTCCTGACACTGAGTTTAATTCTCCCAAAGTGTTTGTAGTTCTGGATTCTGAAGCCAAATTAGAGATGTGGTCACATGTGTTGTAAGGATGCACATGAAAGGGAATATATGCGGTAACACCTCACCTACACCCCTCTTTTTATTTTATCACATCCAGCCTGAGGAAAAGTTATTTTGAGTTCAAAATCTTGCATTCCATTTGGAGTTATTGTTGGCGATCCTAATAAAAGCTACTTTGGTTTTTTTAAACCTCAGTTGGCAAGTAACTGAGTTAGACAATCTTAATTAAGGGGAAAGTTCCCTAATTGCGTATATGCGCATTTGCAATACATGATGCATCTATCGGAATCCTATATAGCTGAGCTGACTGGCTCTGTTGTAATCTTTTTGGCTTTCCACCTTTAAAACCTGGCAACTGGGCAAGCAGATCAGTACTGGGCCAGTAAAGTTCTCCTCTGTTGACTTGTCACTTGGAATGGGGGTTTCTACAGACTGTAGAGCACAAGCATATACATCAAGCCCTCCTGGATTAAACCAGTGGTCCATCCTGTTTCAAACCGTGGTCAACCCAATGGTCTGGAGGGCCAGCAAACAGGGCACAGAGGCTAAGCCTTCCGCTGACGTTGCCTCCTGTGTTGATATCCTGAAGTATAATTAGATAGTTCATAGTGTAACATTAATCTAAAGAATGAATTGTTGCTAATGAATAAAGCACATAAAATAGAGCCTATAATAATGTATATGGGGGGGGGGACAGAAGGCACTAATCCTTGCTCTGAGGGTTGTGGGAATTATTATTTTTTTCTGTGCCTTTCTCACTGAGACTCAAGGTGGATTACACCGTGTAAACTGATGTGATCAACAGAACAAGAACAACAGAACAAGATTATCCAGCTCCCGAGATGAGCTACTGTTACTCCATTATTTTCTACTGATGCAATACCATTTTTCTACTACATTGTATCTGCAATCTCTTGTCCTAATGATCACATGACCCTTTTTCTGTTAAATGGTGGCAGCATGGGCTTGAAATATTTAGCTTGTCTGCCTCTATGATACTGGAATACCTCAAATTGGAGTTTTAATTTTACATAATATTTTAAAGTGTATTTTGTAGTTTAACGCTAAACAAATCTAGGTCGGCAATCATACTTTCTTGCCTTATATAGAGCCAAAATGAGATGTCAGAGGGCTTTTACTCAGCCCTTTCTCTAAGGAGGTGCGCCCTCTTCATTATTTTCTCACAATAACTTTGCGAGGTGGGCTTAAAGAGAGCGAATGGCTGGCGATCACCCAGCAGGCTTCATGGCAAGTGAGGGTCTGAATTCGTGCCTCCCTGATCCTACAACACCGTATCTCCTAAATCACACTGGTTCTATCGGCCGCCCATTTCGGCTCAGCACCCTTCTGCAAAACAGCTCCCTTCCGGGGAATTCCTCACCGGCCGGCCTTTGGGCCTACAAACAGCTCAAGCTGTTGCCATGGTTACAGCTTCACTCTTTCCCATAATGCCTCGGGCGCCACAGCCTGATTCTCGCTGGACCTCCAAGGGGAGCTGATGAAGTTCGCGGTGACGATATAGCCAGAGTCCCGTCATGCTCTGCGCTGTCTCCATAGCGACCCAAGCGCGGGCCTCTACTCTAGGCCGCGGCGGCCTATCTTCGAGCCGAATGCCTGAATGGGGCCCGGAGCAGCGCCGCGCTCGCCGCCGCCGCCGCTGCTGAGGCCCTTGGCGTTGTGTCTGTTGGTGCTGCCGCTGCCGGTTGCTCCGACCACGGCCGTGCCGACCCCGACCCCCTCCGTCTGGGCAACAAACCCAGATGGGGCCGCGACGGGGCCGCAGCCCGAAGGGTTCTCTAGCACGACACCAACCCCAGGGGTCTCCTATCCAGCCCCCGAGACGAGCCAGGGCCCCTCCTCGGAATCCAGCCCGAGCATCAGCAGCCCCGCAGAGACCTTGGGGCCCAGCCCCGCAGGGACCCGCGGCCCTCCCACCCCACAGGAACCCACCTCGACTCCCCGTCCCGGTCCTTGGCCCCAGCCGGTGACGGACGGTGAGTCCTGCCCCGTTGCTTCGTGATGTGGGAAGGAAGATGGGCCGAGGAGAGGAGGAGCTCAATGGAACCTCCACGTGCAGGGATAGTCTACCCTATACAAATCACATAGGTACCTATCATTCAAATCGAGCGGGGAAGGGATTCAGTATTAACACTTTTTAAATGTCTCCATCTTCAGTGGCCAAACTGTGCACCTGTGACCTCTTGGTGGACCAGTGCGATATCAATTGCTGTTGCGATCCCATCTGCACTGCAGCAGATTTCAGCCTTTTCACAACATGCTCAGTACCTGTTGTCACGTAAGTGTTTGCATACCCCCTTTCATAGTTTGCAGCGTGGAGGTGCATTTAGCAAACTGCTTTGGATCTTCAAAAAGGGCGTATGCGTTGGCACTCGTTTGAATGTAGCACATGAGAATGCATGGGGGGGTGTGAGTGTGTGTGGGTGGGGAATCACTTGCTTGCCTAACTAAAAGCAAAATCTACGTCTCTTGTGTAGTACCCCGTGAAGAAGCCTGTGCATGGAATGGCGATAGCTGCGAAGAAGGGTTTGTTCTCTGAAAGTGCCTTCCCTCTGATCTCAGAAAGTCCCTGTGTGTACAGAAGGCTAGCAGGTTAGGAGGAAGGCTGAGAAAAAGGCTTCTCTCCATTGTGGTCTACCCATCTGTATTTTTTCTTAATGGAAGTCCTTTCAGAAAAGAGGTCCCCACCCCCCCACACACACACATGTATTTAGAGACAATGTGGCCTTATAAGAGGATTCTGCCATGCTAAAACTTGTATATTTAACTCCCCAAATTTGCCCCCTTCACTCAGGAGCTGTTATTTAAGTGGAAACTGTTCGTGTTGTTGTTTTTAGGAATTGTGAGTCACTTACAGATCCCAAAGTAAGTCTGGATTTTATACCTTTTAAGTGAAAGTGTGTCGGTCATAAGAAGGAAGTTGTTTTCTGGGAAGCATTTTAACCCTAAATAATGCACCGAAGTAAGTCAAATTTTAAATGAAGAAGAGCTCCGCTCTGGAACCTGAAAACTGTACAGTAGCATTCTCACACATTTGCTAACATATTGCCAAGGTTTTGCTTCTTACTAGAAGACAGCTCCTTTTCTAGTCCCTGGGCTATCTGTAGCTGGAATTTATTGTGCCTTCTACCAAGTCAAGCCATTGATCCACTTCTGACAGCTGGTGACCTTCCATGGTCTTAGGCACAGAAAAACCTCTTAGATCCTTTAACTGGAGAAAGCAGGGATCAACCTGGGACCTCCTGCATGCTTATTTGTGGGGGCTGCGTAGGCTCAGAGGGAGAGCATCTGCATTGCATGTAGGTGGTCAGCATCTTCTATGAAAGATCAGGTAGGCTGCAATGAGAAAGGCTTTAACCTGAGACCCTAGAGAACCTTTGACAGAGTAGATAAAGGCTTTGGAAACTGGCCATGAGAAGGAGGGTAACAGGTGATGCAGTGTCAACAGTAAAGGGAACTGGAACACTTTGGCCCAGGGTATCTCCAGAAGCCCCTTCCCCCAGCTCTTTGCGAAGGAAGCTAGGAGCCAAGAGTCTCAATCTTACCCACCAGTTTCAGAATGACTTGCAGTGCTAAAAATGAAGGGAAATGGAACATCCTGGCAGTTTAGATGCCAAATACCCAAGGGGTATTTGCAGTGGAAGCAAAGATTTACATATGGCAAACCAGCGAGAACAGACAGGGAGGGAGCCAGCACAGACAGGGAGGCTGGAAAATATCCTGTTACAAAACAGCGGGGATTTAATAACTTCCTTGGCCTGTTAGAGCCTGTGTGGTATAGTGGTCAGAGCAGGATTTCTCAACATGGTGCCTGTGATCACTGTGACGCTCAGCAGTCCTTCCCTCAGTACCTGCTGATCTTTTCCAAAAGTAGGCAGGGCCACTGGAAGCCAGGGTTTGTTGTTGACTGGCCTCATTGACATGAAAAGGTTTTCCATGGCTGCAATAATGGACAAGCCCCTGGAGGATCAGGAGGGCTGGCAAACACCCAGGCTTTCTCTAGTCAGCATGTGGTTCCATGACCCTTTCCCTTCTTCCCGGATATTGTGAGAAAGAAGGTGTTCTATTTGGCCCAGCTTCCTGCAGCTGCCGTTTGGGGTTTGCCTCCACCTCTTCTGGCAGCCATCAAGGGGCGGTGCTTACTGCCTGCTGTCAAAATCCCAGAGGTACTCACGAGCTCCATTTGGAGTGTCTGGTTGAGATTTAAGAGACCCAGGTTCAAATTCCCCATCGGCCGCAGAAGCTTGCTCGGTGACTGGACCAGTCATTCCCTCTCAACCTAACATTCCTCACAGGTTGTTCTAATGAGGATACAACGGAGGACAGGAGAACAATGTGGCCCATTTTAGGGCCTTCCTGGGAGAAAGGCGGGGTATGTCGTTTGTTGTAAATCTAATTCTGGCTACAGTTAGCTGGAAAGGATTATCATGCTTGTTGTTGCTTCATCCAGTATCGTTGTGACTTTTTTTTTGCCTGGAGGCAGAACCACTCATATGGTATTCAAACTACTTTTAAAGATGGTGAGTGCAGCAAAATACGAGTCTGGTGAGTGGACCGAGTGGACACCCCTGTGGCTGAAACATACAGTTGAAAGCACACTCCTGACTCTCCGTATGGACAATCTAGTTCCATACCTTGGAGGGTTTTAGGCCTGTTTTTATGAATACAAAAGAAGAAGAAGAAGAAGAGTTTGGATTTATATCCCCCCTTTCTCTCCTGTAGGAGACTCAAAGGGGCTGACAATCTCCTTGCCCTTCCCCCCTCACAACAAACACCCTGTGAGGTGGGTGGGGCTGAGAGAGCTCCGAGGAGCTGTGACTAGCCCAAGGTCACCCAGCTGGCGTGTGCTGGAGTGCACAGGCTAATCTGAATTCCCCAGATAAGCCTCCACAGCTCAGGCGGCAGAGCTGGGAATCAAACCCTGTTCCTCCAGATTAGATACATGAGCTCTTAACCTCCTACGCCACTGCTGCTCCCTCCAAAAAAAGCAGTAACAAGGCACCCTGCCCCTCCCCCCCAAATCTGGGCCAACCACCCCACTTCTTCCAGCAGTTTCCCTCCCCGCCCCCCACCTGTGATCAGCAGGGCCCAAAGAAGAAGAGGTAGCAGCATTACACCTGGGCCCAGATGTCTTCGAAAGCTTCCTCTGCGAGCACCATTGTTATATTTTAGTTATTGATACTTGTTTTAATTTGTCTTCAGTTGGGTGACAATTGTTGAATAAAACACAGGATTAACATACGATAATTAAACAAATACAGCATGCTCTATCAATATCTCAAATGTCCACTCGTTCTGCTAATGGCCAAGGTGTGCTGTGTATGAGACTTCCTTCTGAGCCCTGCTTTAGGATTCAGCCATCCAGTTGTGCTGGGCTCAGCATCTGTTTATGCTTCTGGCATGTTTGGCTCATTGTGAATCTGACAACCAAATAAAGCTGTGCCAGCTAACAGTATTCCTACAAATAAGCCAGCAAGCTTGCTGCCACCTCCTCAGATCTTTCACTGTAGCTACCTTCCATTTTAAAAAACAGAGGCTTCAAAATCTATATATATATATAAAGCTAACCGTGTATTTGTTAGTGATAGTATAACTCAGTAACTGCTGGGCCAATTTCTCTGAAAATTCCCAGCCACTATAGTCAGCCAGGCGAAAGTGTTTTTAGATGTTCACATACCTGAAATTTCTCACCTGGCCCAGGCAAAACGCCTTTTTCCTGGCGCTCCATGATGAAGGACATGCAGCTGCCTGTGTGTAACTGTCACCCTTTGAATGTTTGTGCAGCTTAGAATGTTCGCTCAGATGGCCAGATGTGAGCAGTGGAAACAGTACATAGGCAATAACTCGAGTGGAAGTGAAACACATACACACACATACACACGAGGGGGAGGGGTGGCATGCAAGGGAAGAGAGGGAGGGAGAGGAAAGGGATGGAGGGAGAGGCATGCAAGGGAAGAGAAGTGAGAGAGGGGAGAGAGGGAGGGGTGGCATGCAAGGGAGGGGAGGCAGGGGGCCCAGCATCTTGATATTACCCACCCACCCTAGTAATCCAATATGAATTCTCATCATGAGAAACAGTACTTGCTAAACCTCCTCTTTTCTGTCTTCTCCCCTCCCCTAACAATTAATTAGCCACCTGGCTGTGCAGTCTTATTCTCAGCTCTTTGAAAAATGAATCAGTGGTCACCTTGACAGATGTTTGCCATTACTGTAACCCATAATGCAATTGCTGCCCACTTTCGAACACTTCTAGAGCTGCTAGGCGTGGACGTGCCTTGGGTTTGAGATGCATTCTCTCTTAGGAAAAACGTGTCCTTGCCTGACAAGACAGGCACACAATGTGTGCGTCTGTTGTTCCTTCTGGGAAATGTGGCTGGAATGTCGGCCTTGGCCTTGTCTGAATGTTATTCTGGTGAACAACCATTTCTGAAGGACTTTTCAGTCCCAGCCGTCACAACAATAGCATAGTGTAGCAGATTCGGTCAAGAAAGGGAGATACCAAGGGTTTGTGATGGGGAGGGGAGCAGAATTTGAACATGGATCTCCACATAGCCGACTCCAGGTTTTGATAGGTCATTGGGCAAGCAAGCTGCTGTTAGTGGGCCCTGTTTATTCCATGTTGCCCCTTGGGTTGTAGAAAAAAAGAAGGCAGCCCCCTCGAGAGCATACCTAGTATGTTGCTTTGTATGCAAAAGATTGCTGGTCCAAACTCCAATTAAAGGAACTTAGCAGCTGCTGGAAAAGACCCTTGGGCTGAATGAGCCCAGACAGTTTCCCCACAGGTAGAAAGGGAAGAAGAAGACCTGTTTGACACACACACACACACACACACACACACACACACACACACACACACACACACACACACACACACAACACACACACAACACACACACACACACACACACACACACACACACACACACACACACACACACCCGTATCAGTGTTTGGAATCATGGGTCACGTATGGACAAAAGCCATGTGGAGCAGGGCCTGCACTTAAGGAAAACAGCTGGCTATGATTTAGTAGCAAAGTAAATTTGCCTGAAACCTTCCAAGAGCTGATGTCATTCAGAGAGGACGACCCTGAGCCAGAGAGACCCATGCCTTGAATGGGTGTGAAGGAGCTTTGTGCCACCTCGCCACTGTTCCATGTCACTGTTCATCAGCAGCTCATGTCTTTTTCTTTTTTATTATTCTTTTTTGAAGAGGTGACAGGCAGCTCTGCAGACAGCAAGAAGCCCTTTATTCAATAGATACATCAGCCCACCCTCCTCAGAGGACCCATCAGCTAGCCGACAAGGTCAACCCGAGTGTTTTCTGCATTCAGACTGTCAACTGTAAGTGGAGCCGTGTTGGGTGTAAAAATGTCCTTGTGTGGATGCTTGAAAGTCCTAAATCAGTGGTGGCGAACCTTTGGCACTCCAGATGTTATGGACTACAATTCCCATCAGCCCCTGCCAGCATGGCCAATTGACCATGCTGGAAGGGGCTGATGGGAATTGTAGTCCATAACATCTGGAGTGCCAAAGGTTCACCACCACGGTCCTAAATGATGCTGCTGAAGGAGGGAGTTTCTTGATGTGTTTGGAGCTGAGCTGCAGTTCCCCCAACCTGGGTGCTTTGGGCAGAAATGGAGACAAACCGTCATGGCTACAGCATGGCAGAAGGTGTGGTCTTCAGTGGAATTTAAGCTGGGCAAAACCACTTTTTAGCAGCAGGACTCTGAGTCCATCAACATGAAGCACAGGATGTTTGACCAGTAAAGTTCATTTAATCTGATTGTTTAGATTTATAGTCCACTTTATCCTGAAGTCGTTGGGCACTTAGCAAAAAACAAACATCAGTAAATCAGATTTGAAGAGACTTGTGTTCTTTTCTGCTCCAGTTTTCCAGTCCCTGTTTTCTGGCATTGCTTTTCCTATTCTATGAGCTTTCATCATGATATCAATATAGAATATAATCTCCCCATCTTGTGTATTGATCATCACTTAAAACATCAGTAAGGAAGAGATGCTGTCAATATTGTCAATGACCGTAATCATAAAGACGTGAGTACCGTTGTAGTGGAAAAGTAAATCACCCTTATAAATACTGTTCTGGAGGGGAAACTTACCCACAATCTGCATATTTGAACCACATGACTCTGTTCAGATTTCCTGACAAAGGTGGATTGCGATTACAACAGCAAGCCTCCGGTATGGAAGAGTTCCTGATTCCTGACAAACCAGTTTGTCCTTTCATCTGGTTTGGATGTCACAACTAACAGTGGTTTCTCCTTTTGCCTAGTTCTCAGGATTCCAAACCAGGGTTACACTACAGAACAAAGCACAGCTTGTTGCTTTGCCCCCAGGCTGAACATCGTGACAAACTTTTGACACGTTGTGAACCAGGGGGGTCTTCAGTGTCCCAGCTGCACACAAGAGGAGGGGGGAACACATTAGCCTGAGAATTCTCATAGGAACAAACTATAGCTTGTTACTATGTTTGAATGCAGCCAGGAAGTCTGAAAGACCACAGAAGGATCTATCAGTCTGTTTGCTCCGCATTCATGAAAACCTATGGGCAATTAGGTGGAAATAATAGCAAAGATCAATCTGTATTACAAAAATTGTGTGGCGGGAGTATTTGCCAGTGCCTGGATAATTAAAGGGTGTGCAAAGAGCTTAGCGTGTCAAACTAGGATGACTTTTGTCTGTCGTTGCATCGATTTGTCCCACCTCTCAGCATAAAACAGACGAGAGAGAAAATAGGTACCCCTGAGCTTTCTGGAGGAAGGGCAGGATTCCTGTTTTTAAATTTTTCTGTCAGTTTGCATGTTCCTCCCTGCTTTCTCCCCCTTCCTCTACCCGCATCCATTCACTTATTACATGGTCATTTCTCATAATATATACCAGGGGTCTGCAACCTGTGGCTCTCCAGATGTTCATGGCCACGCTGGCAGGGGCTGATGGGAATTGTAGTCCATGAACATCTGGAGAGCCACAGCTTGCAGACCCCTGATATATAGAAAAATGCTTCAGAGATAATGCCAAAAAATTAAAAACGTTGGTCTCCATGCGTATGAGGCATGGTCTTTCCTCTTGCTGGTGTGCTGTAGCAAATTCCCGTTGACTCATCAAATGACCTGTTTTCAGTCTCTGACTTGCGCACCCACAGGCAGATGAGTTTTCTCTCAGGAACTCAGACAAGGAAAACCCATGAACCCAGGAAGTGGCCTGTTTGCATGTGTGAACAGTCTTTGGGGACATTCTGTTACAGTTCCAAAATACCATGCCTGCAGCACAACACGGTGTGTTACACTTTTTTCCTCCATCCCAGACAAAGCTGCATTGTCCTTCCAACCTCCAGAAATACCTACTTCGGAAAATTTTGATGGATTGCTCCAGAACTATGGTGGGGTTACCTTTAGCACTGAAGTGGATGTTGCATCAAGTGTTGAATCAACAACCCGGAGCGCTGCTGATGCCAATGAAACTAGCAGATATGAGGTAAAAGGAAAAACCTCTTGCATATTATATCAATAGTGACACAGATGTAACTTTAGAACAGTTGTGAAAAGCAGACAGATGCGCATATGGCCCCATAAAAGATTTCAGTGTGAGGTTGAAATTCATCACTGCTGAGATATTGATTGTGTCACTTCTCAGATGTAGAATATTAAACCTGCATGTTTTCTGTTGACAGTACAGAGATCCAATACAGACAGCAGATGGTTTTCTGTGGATTCCTGCTCCACTTTTCTTCTCCCAGTGTGCTGACACCAATCCCGCAGGTCAGAGAGAACTCTCTGCTATGATCTCACCATTCCCGTGTGTCTGTCTGAACAATGCCGGATTTCCTGTTGTCTCCCCTTTGGGGGCTTTTTGCCCCAGCCCACAGAAACCCCTCCTACCACCCATCCCACAGCTATTCTAAGGCATCATAGAGATTTTGGTTATGTCTGGTATAGCAGAGTAATATGACTATCCCTCTGGAATGTGTCGATTGGCTGCATGTTTGGGGAGACGGTGGTTGTTTCTATAGCTTAGCATTGTTTTGTTAGTGTATTGGTCTTTTTTTTGTTGTGATCGGATGGTGGTAGTTGACAACTCTAGAACTGGTTCGAGTGAAGGGAGAAAGAATGTGAAGAGGCAAACAGATAGAGAAGGGAGGTGGTGTTGAGTTTTCCTTGTGGAGGCCTTTGCACCTGAAATCAGATCAGACGCAACTTTTATACTAGATTCAAGTCCAGCAGAACCTGAGAGACCAGCAAGAATTCGGGGGTGTAACCTTGTGAGAGTTGAAACTGCATTTGCCAGATATTTGGTATACTTTTGTACTGTATTTTTGCCATTGTGTTCACTGAGTAGCTTACCAATTTCGGAAGCTCTTCAGGCGATTTTTCTCGTCTTTTGTGGTTTCTGCAGGGTTCCTGATAAACCAGGCAGTGAAATGCGTCCGGAAGATCGAGGCAAATGAATGCGCCACCACTCCGGCTCTCAGCATGGAGTTCTATACCAATTCTAGCATTCTGGCTGTAAGTGGGGATTTTGGGGAATGCCCCTGTGGCTGGTCTTAGAGCTGGGGGAGGGAGAAGAGAAGGCAGGAGCCCCAGTGGTTTCCTTTTTACCCAACAAGATATTTAATGGTACATAAAGGAACCCCAGGAAATGTCATTTTTAGTGTGAGATTTCAGAAGGGAGGTTTCGACGTTTGCTGTTTTTAGGGGATCTAATTTTTTAAAAAATTTTCATTAGGTACCAAAGTCAAGTCAAAGGGTAAGTGTCTGTCTCTTTATTTTCAAAATGCCATTCCTGTGTGGGTGTGAAGCGCTTTTTGCTGCGTGTAACTGAACCTTTTGTCTTAGAGGAGGGGGCCATCCCATCATATCTGGGGCGGGACTCATCTTTCCCTGACTGTCTCGTCACTGGTTCTGTCCCTGCCCAGGGAAAGGATGCAAGGTTTTAAGGGTTGCTTCTGTGACCAAGAAGCAGATCCCAGGGATGGGGCTACACAAGAAGAGCAGGCTTGATTCTCAGTAGCTCAGTGCTGGGAGTGGGGGATCATCTTGGCTGGGGGAACAGTCCAAACCATTTCAGTAGTACTCCTGAACGCCCCCTCCTCTAAGACATCTTTCCTCTAGGGAGCTGGGGGTTTTAAAATTATTTCTCTCCTTTTGGAGAAAAGCTTTTTCTAAATGTTTCCGTGGTACTCTGGAAGAATCTTTGACATTCTGTTTGTTTATATTCATAGGCTGCTTTTTGAAACAAGTGTTCCACGGGAATGTAAAATGGCAATTGAATCAGTCAAATGTTTTAAAATGTTGAGCATCATGAAACATAAGATCAGAAGGCCTCCTTGTGAATGGATTTTGATCAAGAATGATCCCATTTCCGGCTGCTGGTTTTCATCCAGTAGCTTCCAAGGGGTTCTTCAGAAGCTGAGGTGGTCAGTGGGGGGGGGGGGGGGGGGGTGTCCCTGGCTGCTGCCTCCCCTCACTCTGATTTTGGAGGGCAAAATGCTGCCAGCTTTCCAAGATTCCCAGCTCTGCATGCAGGTTCATGTGCCGTGGTGTTGCCATCCACAGACCGCAGTTAAATCCATGCCTGGTCCTTTCTTGTGGCCCCCATCAAAACCCAGCCTCTTTAGTCCTCAACCGCTCTGCATGCCTTAATTCCATCTTGCTTCAAGTTTCTGAACAGCGTGAGCTTTGCTAAGAATTGGGTGTTTAAAACCTTTCCTTTCTAACCCTTCTCCCTCCCCCAGTGGGATCTGCCACTCCAAAAGGAATTATTTGAACCTGTCTCCTTTTGCTAGCCAGGACATCCGTGTATGGGTGTGTTGTGTAAGAGAGAAGGGGAGCAGCTGGGCTTCTCCTCCTCTGACAAACCAGGCATTGCAGAGCTCAGTTGCTCACTGGTGTGGTGGAAGAAAGCGTGTGCATGGAATTGCGTTGGACGCAGAAGTGATGAGCGATATACTAGGAATTCCCAGAATCCCTGTGGCAAAAGCAAGAGAGAGTTGGGGGTTCCCAGAGCATCCCTCATCACTTGACAGGGATGGTGCAGTTTCCATCCCCCTTCTTTCTCCTGTTGCATCAGGGACAGATGTTAAGCTGCTTTTTCCCGGGAAGCCTATCTGTCTTTTCCTGGAGGAATCCAGGGTTCTCCAGAACACAGTTTGCAAACCACTGCAGTTGGTGAACCTTAAACATGCCATGCACAGAAGGTGGTGGCTAGTTGTATAGGACATATAAAGAAAGAAACCGCTCCGTGGTGGCCTGGTGAGGATTCTTGGTTATCTTTTCAGGTGAACATCACCATCCAGTCCATAACCCTGCAGAACCTACAAGGACTGCGCACACGCCTTGAGAATAGCGCTGTGTTACTCCCCACGTTGCAGGGTCAGATGTGCAGCAATGTGGTTCTTGAGGTAGGCCTGGGATCTCCTTTTCCACATCTCAAAAAGGATATCGAAGAGATAGAAAAAGTGCAGAGAAGGGCAACGAGGATGATTGGAGGTGGACTAGAGCGCCTTCCTTATGAGGAGAGGCTGCAGCGTTTGGGACTCTTTAGTTTGGAGAGGAGACGTCTGAGGGGGGATATGATTGAAGTCTATAAAATTATGCATGGATGGTAGAAAATGTTGACAGAGAGAAATACATTGAAAATACTAGAACCAGGGGGTATCCATTGAAAATGCTGGGGGGAAGAATTAGGACTAATAAAAGGAAACACTTCTTCACGCAACGTGTGATTGGTGTTTGGAATATGCTGCCACAGGAGGTAGTGATGGCCACTAACCTGGATAGCTTTAAAAGGAGCTTGGACAGATTTATGGAGAAGTCGATCTCTGGCTACCAATCTTGATCCTCCTTGACCTGAGATTGGAAATGCCTTAACAGTCCAGGTGATCAGGAGCAACAGCCGCAGAAGGCCACTGCTTTCACATCCTGCAGGTGAGCTCCCAAAGGCACCTGGTGGGCCACTGCGAGTAGCAGAGAGCTGGACTAGATGGACTCTGGTCTGATCCAGCTGGCTTGTTCTTATGTTCTTATGTTTCCTCACATCACAGTTTGAGAAGATTAGAGGAGAACTGGTGCTTAACACGAGAAACCGGGCGCTCCATGATTCTGGGACTGGGCTTTTTCATTGGACCCTCCTCTGTTTTGGGAAGAGGCTGTGGCTCAGTGGGAAAGCCTCTGATTTGCATGCAGAAGGCCCCAGGGTCAGTCCCCAGCAGACCCAGTTAAAAGGAGCAGGTAGTGGCAGGTGATGTGAAAGACCTCCGCCTTCTTCTTCAGAACCCACCTTCTTTGGTTGGTTGGAATCCTCTCCAAAATGCTTACGCGTGCCTCCAGAATATCCCAGGATCCCTTTGACTTTGCCCGTCATTTTCTCATGGCCAACTGCAGTGAAGCCAAAGCATTTCTCGCAGCATTTGCTCACTGGTGATTATTGTTCCCCCCCCCACACACACACTCATGCCCTTGAGTCGACATTTAGAATATAAATGTCTTAGGGCAGCAACCTGCCTTTGGCTTGAGTTACTCAGTGAAGTGCCATACACACGTGGGGGAGCTATGTCGAGAGTTCAAAGCGGAGGGAGGCTTGTTTGCAGCAGAGCCATTTACCAGTTACTCCCAAAGTAGAAGAAGAGTTTGGATTTATATCCCCCCTTTCTCTCCTGTATGAGACTCAAAGGGGCTGACAATCTCCTTGCCCTTCCCACCTCACAACAAACACCCTGTGAGGTAGGTGGGGCTGAGAGAGCTCCGAGAAGCTGTGACTAGCCCAAGGTCACCCAGCTGGCATTTGTGGGAGTGCACAGGCTAACCTGAATTCCCCAGATAAGCCTCCAGAGCTCAGGCGGCAGAGCGGGGAATCAAACCCAGTTCCTCCAGATCAGAATGCACCTGCTCTTAACCACTACGCCACTGCTGCTCTCTTTTCTTTGTTTTTAGGTGAAGTACCTGATTATTCTTTGTTTTTAGGTGAAGTACCTGATTACTTTCACAGAGGTGGGCGAAATCACCGATGTGGCCGCATCTCTTGTCCTGGCGACTATTGACGTAACTGTTGGTTTCATCCGGCAAAGCTTTGAAACCAACTTCATTCCGGTAACCTTTTGTGACTTCTTGGAAAGCCAGGCTTAAAAATAGTGGTTCTTTATAAGAAAGAGTGGTGCGAATGGTAAGAAGTGCTGGTCCTTTGGTAGAGGCCGGGGCCACGCATTCCCCGTTTCAAGTCACCTGGTTTCCCGGCTTCCTTCCTTTCCGTCCTTTTGGAAACTGCTGGTTGTTGTCGATTGCCTGTATGCAATTAAAGCAACAATTTATTAATAATATGAAATCAATTATTTCATTTCAGTGTTTATTAAACAATGATTCAGTAGGTATTTACACTCCATGGGAAGAATGTTCATATTAGCTGCTTTGTGTTAAAAAAAAAAGCTAGTAGAAAGCCACTGATATATTGTTTGTTTTTGTTTGTTTACAGCAAAACATGAAACCTGTTGTTCTTAGTGGGAATCCTGGCTATGTAGTTGGGCTGCCAATCAAAGCCGGATTTAGATCTTCTGGATATCCTTTTGCTTGACCTAAGGAGGGTTGACAACAGCCCTGCAAAATTCTGTGTGGCTGGGAAAATGGAAGCTGATGCATTTCTAATGTCTTTCAAAGGTTGGGCTCATGTTCTGTCTCCTCCCCTCCACTCCTCCCCTGCCAAAACATTTCTCTGTGAAAGTTTGTATTCCCTCTTGAACTGGTGCCTGTAGGGTTAGGCTTCAGTTGGGGATTTGCTCCAAGTTGTCACTGCTCTGAAGCAGCAGTGGCATAGGAGGTTAAGAGCTCGTGTATCTAATCTGGAGGAACCGGGTTTGATTCCCAGCTCTGCCACCTGAGCTGTGGAGGCTTATCTGGGGAATTCAGATTAACCTGTGCACTCCCACACATGCCATCTGGGTGACCTTGGGCTAGTCACAGCTTCTCGGAGCTCTCTCAGCCCCACCTACCTCACAGGGTGTTTGTTGTGAGGGGGGAAGGGCAAGGAGATTGTCAGCCCCTTTGAGTCTCCAGCAGGAGAGAAAGGGGGGATATAAATCCAAACTCTTCTTCTCCTTCTTCCTTATTGTCCTGGGAAAAGTTGTAGGAAAGCCAACTGAAAAGTGCAGTGCTAGCAGCAAAGCTCTGCTGTGATGTTTTCTGGTTTCTCGGCCTATCTGAACCTTGGATATTTGGTGCTGGGAATGGGCCGTATTCAGCCTGCCTTGCCTGTTTCCAGGCAAGGCAGAGGTCATGAAATCTGTTGCCCTGTCTGTCTCACAGGAAGCCGGCTCAATTTTTTGTCAGCTCACTCGGTGGCTTCAGGTGATTAGTTTGGTTTCCAGAGTGGTACGTTGAAATTGGCAAGGGGACAGCTGGAGAGGCTTTCCCTGCTTGGCAGTACCTCTTGCCAGACTCCGCAAAGATTCAGAAGTCTATATAGTTCCTGTATGTTTCTCCTTAACTCTTTGCCTTTACCTCTGGAATCGTCCAGACAATGAATGAAGACGGCCAGCTCACCATGTTGAAAAGCACCTCCGCTCAGGATTGTTTAGCAGTGGAAGGAATCAGAACTCCGGTATTGTTCGGGTACAACATGATCTCTGGCTGCCAGCTACGGTGAGGGCAATAGTGTGGCCTTCCAACCCTGTTTTGATGCAGGCCAGGCTGTGCTGACGATGCCACTGCCTTGCCCTGCAGTATATACAGTTCTGTGCCCATTAGCTGCTGCCAACTTGTAGCCAGTACACATGTGCAAGTCTTTTACTTTACAAACCTGACCTAGTCCAACACATTGACACCATCCCTGCCTTTGTGGGGGTCTGCAGCCTGAAGTCCTTGGTTTGGGGATTTTTGAAGAAGGCGAAGAGGCAGGCGGTCAAGTGACAGGCAGAGATTTCTCCTGTCCTCTGTGATATTTCTTTCTCTAGCACAGGGGTGTCCAACTCTGGCCATCCAGATGTTCATGGACTACGATTCCCATCAGCCCTGCCAGCATGGCCAGTTGTAGTCCATGAATATCTGAAGGGCCAGAGTTAGACACTCCTGCTCTAGCAGTTTCTGGCACCAAGGGGACAATTATGGCCAGTCTTGCTCCATGCTGGCAAGCGGCCTTCTGTCGAAATTAGTTGCCACCTATGTCTTGGAATGTGCTTTGGTGGTTTCATGTTTGGCCTCCCAGGTTGCATTTCTGTTAACCTGAATGGAATGCATGAAGTATAATAGGTGTCTCAGATAAACTAAAACAAAATTATGGAAGTGTTTTGTTGGATCTCTTTTGGCACCCCCCTACTGCATTCAGTGGCATGAATGCACAGACAGTTTCCATATCCTGCCAGGATGCGTGGACTGTCAGGTATTTATTCATTTACTTCGTTTACGGTATATCTCGCCATTCTCCCCTGTCGGGGCCCAAAGTAGCTGGCATCATTGTCCTCTCTGCTTTTTCCTTACAATAGTCCTGTGAGGCAGGCTAGGTTGAGAGTGAGGGTCTGGCCAAACTCACCCAGCAAACCTCCTTGACTGAGTTGGTGTTCAAACCTGAGTTTTCCAGACCTGAGTCCAGACCTGAGTCCAGTGCACTGCACTGACTTACCAGAGGGTGATCAGCTGGTATCTTGTGTGTTGACTTGGTGATTTCTTTCCTGATAGGATCACCAGGGATGCCAATTGCCTGCTTTTGGCCCCAGCCCTGCTGAATGTCCTGAAAGGGCAGAACTTCCCAGACTGTGTGGCTTCTTTTGGAAACTCTGAGCCCCAGAACGGACTCGACTGGGTGCAGGTTGTTTACAACGTCAGCCAACCAGTAAGAGCACCTCTTGATATTTTTTTTAAAATATAACTTTTTCAACCAGGAAGTGAATGAACACAATGAAACCCTTTCCTCTCACTTCATAAGGTTGTGGCTTATTATTAGAACCTCTGTTTTGAATGCAGGAAGTCCCATGATCAGTCAGTCAGAGCAGCCGGTGCTGCCTTTGACAGGACAGAGCTTTGACTCAGCGTAAGGCTGCTTTGCACGTTCACCATCTGAGATCAAATGATGAAAATCCAGATCGAAAAACCAGCTATTTCCACAGGGACTCCAGGTTTAATGTCCTTGAGAAGGGCTTTCCCCCCGCTTAGATTTGTGCTCCTCCGAGTGTTTCCCTGACTCTGCCCCAATATTTATGGAACCCACTTTGCACAAAGGTTTTGAGAAGGATCACAGGATGGCTGCTGTGTGGATGAGAAAATTGAGACTTTCCTGTTTATGCTTCAGCCAGTTTCTCTGATACTGTCCCCATAAAAGCCTTCCTCCCCATCAGTGGGGGAAGGGGCTACTATGGCTACCAATCTTGATCCTCTTTGATCTGAGATTGCAAATGACTTAACAGACCAGGTGATCGGGAGCAACAGCCAGAGAAGGCCATTGCTTTCACATCCTGCATGTAAGTTCCCAAAGGCACCTGGTGGGCCACTACGAGTAGCAGAGAGCTGGACTAGATGGACTCTGGTCTGATCCAGCTGGCTTGTTCTTATGTTCTTATGTTCTTATGTACTTATTATTTAGTAAAATGAACACTAGAAGGTAATTATAGCAGTATAATGTTGTAACAGGAGGTGTAATGGGTTATCTGGATTCCCAGTATTTTTTAAAATAAAAAGTCCTTAGCCAGAGGGTTGTGGGATTTCTGGGCTGTATGGCCATATTCCAGTAGCATTTTCTCCTGACGTTTTGCCTGCATCTGTGGCTGGCATCTTCAGAGGATCTGAATAAATTCATAAATGCAGAAAAATCGGGGCTAATCTAAAACGATAATAACGCCTGATGGATAAATACACGCTGAAGAAGTGTGTGCTGCTCTACACCAGCTGCGGTGCAGAGGGATGTGGTTTTCTTATTTATCCACTGCCTCATTTGAACTCAGCTCTCCCTGACCCCGGACCCAGAGTTTTATCCCTGACCCTGGATCAGCTAGGTGCCCAAGTTAGCCCTTTCCAGAGCAGCCAAGGGGAAACCGCAGCAGCCACCAGTCTAGCAGACGGTTAAGTGCCCTTAAGCCAATTGGAGGCAATGGGCTTAGGCATGCTTAGTTGGGTTGGACGGTGGCCAAGGTGTGCAGCAGCTTTAATAATTAGCAGGGCTGGTGATGGATGTGCGCTGGGCAGCTCTTCCATTTAGCCGAGCTTCCTGTGCAAGCCACTGACTCCTCTCTCTTTTTCTGCCTCCTTTAGAGCAGCTGCGAAATACCCGTCTGGTTTGAAATCTTAGTGAAATGGACTAAATACGGCTCTCTGCTGAACCCTCAAGCAAAACTCACCAGCCTCACTGTGACTGTCGTGACAGCGCCCTTGCCACAGGTGGGTGCAGCCCTCGTGTGCCAAAGGGGAGCTGGTGAACTCGTGAAGCTGCCTTACGCAGAATCAAACCCTTCATCCCACAAGGCTGGCATTGTCTGCTCAGACTGGCAGCAGCTCCCCAGCGTCTCTGGCAGATGGAAGACTTTCACATCACCTGCTGCGGTGTGGAGATGCTGCCGGGGATTGAACCTGGGACCTCCTGTGTTTAAGAGCAGATGTTCCATCACTGAGCAGCTGTTGCTCTTCCCCAAACGGGCTGGATATATTTTGATCGAAAGTAGCTCAAGCCCAGGTGCCAGGTGCACCACCCGCAGCACACGCATGGTTACACATCTATGGTTACTAAAACTGTCACAAAGGGAAGCTTGGTGCATTGCAGCAGGCCAAGGACATGTTTCAGCTCAACACAACAGTTTTGTTGAAGCGACTGCCACAAACAAAGCTTTGTGTGAAGAGAAGAAGAGTTTGGATTTATATCCCACCCTTTCTCTCCTGTAGGAGCAGCAGTGACGTAGGAGGTTAAGAGCTCATGCATCTAATCTGGAGGAAACGGGTTTGATTCCCAGCTCTGCCGCCTGAGCTGTGGAGGCTTATCTGGGGAATTCAGATTAGCCTGGGCACTCCCACACACGCCAGCTGGGTGACCTTGGGCTAGTCACAGCTTCTCGGAGCGCTCTCAGCCCCACCTGCCTCACAGGGTGTTTGTTGTGAGGGGGGAAGGGCAAGGAGATTGTCAGCCCCTTTGAGTCTCCTGCAGGAGAGAAAGGGGGATATAAATCCAAACTCTTCTTCTTCTTCTGTAAGGAGTTTGTAAGGGGCTTACAAACTCCCCCCCCCCCAAACAAACACCCTGTGAGGTAGGTGGGGCTGAGAGAGCTCCAAAGAACTGTGACTAGCCCAAGGTCACCCAGCTGGCGTGTGTTGGAATGCACAGGCTAATCTAGTTCACCAGATAAGTTCTCCACAGCTCAGGTGGCAGAGCGGGGAATCAAACCCGGTTCTCCAGATTAGAGTGCACCTGCTCTTAACCACTGCACCATGCTGGCTCTCTTTATAATTTATAAGCTTTATAATTTCCAAAAGGGACCATACCAGGTTCTACTGAGCAAACACAGGCAAAATTTGGCCTACGTGGCTGCCGCCTACAAAGTTCAACTCTCTTTGAGCTGGTATGAGTGAACGTAGCGGATGTGAGCAGATTTAGCAGATTTGGGAAGAGTGGGATATCTGTCGTCTCAATAATGGCGTGACCCAGCTGCGTGTCTCTTGCAGGTCGATTCAGGAACTGGAAAAACCATTCCGATCCTAAGTGCTGTTACTTTTCTCGATGTTTCTGCACCGGCTGAGCCAGGCTACAAATCTCCGCCAACTGTTGAGGCCAAATTACCGTTTGACTTTTTCTTTCCGTTTGTTTAAAGTAGGTACAGAGTCAGAGCTGCGTGGCCCGTTTTGTTTTGTTTTAAGGGGGAGGAATGAGATTTGGGGGGTGGGGGGTTGATCCAAGGTTGGGCTGACTCTGTTTCACAAACCAAGTTCTATCACCTGCTGCTCTTGAGAGATTGTTTGTCCCCAGCCCTCTCCCTTTCAAATATGGAACCAGCCTTCATGTTCTTATTTGCAGAAAATGTTAGAGGAAGAAGCCCTGTGTGGGAAGCAAGATGGCTCTCTTCACCCCCAATCCAGTTGCAGTGGCCATGCAATTGCAATTGCAAAGTTGCAATTGGCCATGTTGGCAGGGGCTGATGGGAACTGTAGTCCATAACATCTGGAGTGCCAAAGGTTCGCCACCACGGCTTTACACTCATCTTTGATGATCTGTTAAAAGGTCGCTCTGGAACCCCACCTTAAACCTGGGCCTTCATTTTCATTCTCTGTTTGCAGGAGGGGTAGCTGCTTACCAGATGTCATTGCAAGCACCTTCACTATCCATCTCCCACTGGTGGAAATTCTAATGGGACCCTCTGCTCCAGGGCTCTTGTTCAGGTTTCCCTACAAGGAGTGAAAACAGTGCTGACATGAAGCCTGCCTTTGCTCCACCATCACATCTACCCCATAAGCAATACCTCATGCCTGGGCTTGAGCCGCCCTCACTTGCATTCCAAAAGAGGAACCATGTTGCCAGCCCAGCCTGTGGAACACAAGCACCACCATCTGTGCAGGTGCCCTGTTGTAGCTATGACCATTTAAAAAATCCAGAATAAGAGCTTCTGTGCAGAAAACTCGGGCTGCCCACAGGCCTCTGCCCAGCTTGCCCCAATGGCTCAGTTTCCTTGCTTACCTTTGCTGTTTAAGAGAAGCGGATGCTGTGTGGAGTCCAGTAAGCTTTCCTGTTCCCTAGTGTGCAGATCTAACCTTTTCTAGCGGGTGTGTGGTTGTGACGTGGAGGCCCTTGTCCCCACATGGCCCCCCTCCCTCATCGGAGCTGGTGCAAGCATTCAAGAAGATGACCACTCTCATGCTGGCATCTCTGAGCACAAGAAGAGAGACCATCTTCAGCAGGGGCTGGAGGCACATCGGTTGCCCCTCCGGCTCCCTGAGTGCACCGAGGCAGACTAGAATCCTCTCACCTGCCCCGAGACAAAGGGTTTGGGAGAAGTCTTCTCTGCCTATCAGTACAAATTGTTGTTAGAGGATGATTTGCCTCTGGTGAGCTGGAGTGTGCGACCTTTGGAAGAAGCACAGTTGCTTTTTAACCTTTTTTGAAATGTATTGCTCTTCTACTGTTTTTCTAACAGTGAGGATTTGATACTCGAAAACTGGTTGCACTGAAAATAAAAAAATGTCAGCTACCTGGATAAGTGAAAATGAAGAAAACTTGTACCAACAGGCTACAATGAAGACTTCAAAAAATTAGTCCTCCCACTAACTTATGTTTATATATATTACTCCAATGGGAGAATGAAAACAATTTTTCCAAAACATTTGGTTACTGTTTGTAAAATTATTTTGGTTACTTAAAAGTAAATTGCTACTCCAGAGGGAGAACTAATTTTTTGAAGTCTTCATTGTAGCCTGTTGGTACAAGTTTTCTTCATTTTCACTTTTGTGTGTACCTTCCCCTCTTGCTTAGCATGGAGGAAGCTACCTGGATAAGCCTTAGGAATGGGAATCCTCGCTGCCTTGCCCCACCCCCCCCACCCTATGGAAGTCAGGTGGAGAATGGCAGCTAGTCATGGGCAGCAAGAGGGATTCCAGGTGCTCCAAGGAACACCTGTCCAGAAACCAAAGGCTGGGAAAGGTCCCTGACAGCTTTCCAAAGAAGAGTCGGCACCAATCCTACTAAGGACCTCTCTTCTGGGTGCTGCAAGTAGCTCCTTCTGAATCAGGCTCATTCTTCTACATGGATCTGACTTTATTAAACAATTGTTTGCCATTTTTTTACAACTGTACAGCTATACAATTAAAGATTGGAATAACAGTTGCGTAGGCGTGTCCTGTTTTATAGCTGCCTGCTGGCACGACCTGCTTGACAAAACTGAAGCCTGTCTCCAGAAGGTCAACTCCGCCTGCAGACGACACAGAGAAGGTACAAGAAGGCTGCCTTCATGACAGTATGGGAGAAGGTGAGCTCCTCTGGGCTGGAGGGGACGGCCGGGCAGGATTTGGCTGTGCAAGGAGGCCGTGCTGCCTCAGGGTATGGGTGAGCCTCTCAATTTCCAGCTGCTGTTGGAGAAGGAAAGACAGGCAGCAGTCAGTTTCCCCCACTCTCTTGTTCCCAGCCAGGAGGTGCCTCCGCTACTTCCCAGACATTACATTTTATCATCTAGCCAGAGGTCATTACAGAGTTGAAACAGTTTTTTCAAATGACAGCGATGACACAGAACAGGAAAAACAGGCCTGTGTTAATAAATCAAGAGGGATTCACAGCACAGGATTAAAAAAAAAATGCATTTCTGTGTCAATGTGCTACAACAATGAACAAAGCAACTCTATAAATCATGCTGCCTGACTGCCGTTTTCCCTCTGCAGCACAAGCTAGAGCAGGGGTCTTCAAACTATGGCCCTCCAGATGTTCATAGACTACAGTTCTCACGAGCCCTACCACTTGGCCATGCTGGCAGGGGCTGATGGGAATTGTAGTCCATGGACTGCCTCTCCTCCCTGGAGAACCCAGCTGGTGAACCCTAAGCTAGAAAGGGATGTGGCTTGAGACAGGCGAAGCGAGCTTGAGGCTATTTAGAAGTATCAGGCATGCCCAATATGGTGAACCCCACCATTTTAAAAGACGGTATTGCACCTGTAATGTGGAGGAGGCCTGGCTAATCTGGGGCTGTTTTTATTATTATTATTATTATTATTATTATTATTATTATTATTATTATTATTATTATTATTATTATTATTATTATTATTTAGATTTATAGGCCGCCTCACTCCCAAAGGGCTCAAGTTTACAGTTCTCATCCACCACATCCTTTTTTCTCATTCTGCTTACTCCTTTTATACAATTTCTATTTATGGACAATTCTTCCGTTCCTTTACCTCATTGGACTTTCTGCCAGGGAAGGGGGAGATCCTCATTTTCCTCTTGTGAGCCTCCAAGAGGCTTGGAGCAGAACCCGCCCCCCCCCCCCCACTAGTCCTACCCCCTGAAATCCAGTGAACAAAGATAGTGGTTCCTGTTACAAGTCCCAGAGGGTTCCACTGCATCTAGTCACCACTGGCTGTCCTACCAAGGGGCCACCTTACCTTCTCAGCACAGCTGCTCTCCAGCTGTTCTACCTTTGTGGTGAGCTGCAGGTTTGCTGTCTTCAGCTTGGATATCTGCTGCTCAGAGCGTGTCTTCACTGACAAGATAATTCCTGGGGAAGGATTTAGAGGGCAGAGAGTTAAGGAGGCCTTTGAGCTGGAGCCTAGGGATACTTTCTTTCAGAAGTGGTTACAGCCTCGATCACCATGTGGCCTTGTTTATAGATAGGGGAACTGGCTGGAACCCAAGCCCAATTCCATTTACGGGTCCTCAGCAGTGGAGCCCCTGATCTGCATGAGGTCCAAGCTCTGCCAAAGGTCTCTGGGAAGAGATACCAGGAAAGACTTGGATGGTTACTGCGTCTGAGTAGACAGTCGTGATTCAGAGGGTTCAGTGGTTCTGTGTAAGGAACTTAGTCCACTCTTTTTAGTTCTTGGAGTGGTCCTGTAGACCAATCTCAGTAGAGCAAAGAAAAGAATCGGATGGACTCGGGGAGTGACTGGAAGGAGCTACAAGCCATTTGTGGGTGTGGCAGAGGAAAGAACTGGAGCAGCTGGGGAAGATCTCTGGTGGAGACCCCAAGGCTAAGAGAGGACTTGACTCAAATAGCCCTTTTGGGTGCAGACTGCAAGCTAACAAATGTGGGCACATCACTCTTTGGTGTGGATGTGCCTCTCCTTGGAGCTGCTGCAAATGGGTCTGGTCACGCTTGGGCTGAGCAATCTGGCGCATAGATCCATCTGCTGAAAGTCGTCCTTCCTGAAGACTCACCGTTGATGATTCTGGCCACTCGCCACAACCTGAGCAGGATCAGGAGCCCAAACGCTTCAAAATCGTGCTTCAGAAACAGGACAACAATGTCGAGAACAAACGAGATGACGACCACGATGGCGTCCAGGACCTCAAACTTGTGATGGAAGAATTCCAGGCGGTAGGTGAAGAGTTTGAAGCTCACCTCCACCAGGAAGAGGGTGAGGATGGAAAGGCTCAGGTAGTGGAACACCTGCAGGAGGAGCAAAGGCAACAGTGCAGAGAGGCATCGCGGGCTGGGCCCTGGTCCTCTCTGGATTTTGGTTGGCACAGAAAGAACTTGGGCCCAACCCGTGGATTGTCACAGTGTGCTGAGAAAGGTTTGCCCCCAGGCAATACAAGGTACGCATCTACAGCCAAGACATATTATGCAAATCACGCAAATGTTTGCTGCTCTGCATAATTTAAGAACATAAGACCAAGCCAGCTGGATCAGACCAGAGTCCATCTAGTCCAGCTCTCTGCTACTCGCAGTGGCCCACCAGGTGCCTTTGGGAGCTCACAGGCAGGAGGTGAAAGCAATGGCCTTCTGCGGCTGCTGCTGCTCCCGAGCACCTTGTTCTGGTCGGGCTAATCAGTGGCAGCGCCATGACGCCAAAGTCCCATATTCGGCAACCACTTCGATTTTTGAGATTTCATAAGCAGTGTTGGCGAACCTTTGGCACTCCAGATGTTATGGACTACAATTCCCATCAGCTCCTTCCAGCATGGCCAATTGGCCATGCTGGAAGGGGCTGATGGCCAGTCCACGCTACATCTGGAATACCAAAAAGGATCACTCCTACCTGAAACAATAGACCTTGGTCATGTCTCCAAAGTCATGAAGGAATGGAAGTTAGTTTCCCCTCTGTAAAATGACAGTGGATTCTGTGCCTACCACACACACCCCGCCCTGACCACACACAAGCATTGAGGTTCCTTTTACCTCAGGTACAATCTCGTGTTCATCTGGGTGGATGATTTTCAGGTCCAAAAGCAACTCTGCCAGGACCAACACAGCATCCAGGATAACTAAACAGACAACCAAGATCTAGGCCAGAAAGGAGAGGAAAAAGCCAAGCATTAACTTTGACCGAGAATGTTTTTTTAAATCCTGACACTGATTAGCAGACGTGGAATTCAGGTTCAATATGTCAGCCATGGAAGGGATGGAGGGGTCATTACTGGTCGTGGGAGGACTGTGGGCCTTTTACTCGTTCAGTTCCAGGAAAGTTCTGCCTGCCACGGGAAACCAGGGGTGGCATCAAGTAAACGAATGAAGCCGCTCTCTATTGAAGCAGATCCTCCGTCCCTCCAAGTCAGTAACGCCCACTCAAAGTGGCAACTGCTGCCTCGGATCTCTTTCACACCACTTACTGTCAGGCCCTTTAACTGGAGATGCTAGGGCAGGGGTCTGCCACCTGTGGTTCTCCAGATGTTCATGAACTACAATTCCCATCAGCCCCTACCAGCATGGCCAATTGGCCATGCTGGCGGGGCTGGTGGGATTTGTAGTCCATGAACATCTGGAGAGCCACAGGTTGCAGACCCCTGTGCTAGGGACTGAGTCTGGAATCTCTTCATGTTAAGCAGGTTCTTTTCCACTGACCCACAGCCCAAGGTCCTTGGAGGTTGCTCTAAGGCAGGGGTGTCAAACTCATGGCCCTCCAGATGTTCATGAACTACAATTCCCATCAGTCCCTCTCAACATGAGCATTGGCTATACTGGCAAGGACCGATGGGAATTGTAGTTCATGAACATCTGGAGGGCCACGAGTTTGACACCTGTGCTCTAAGGCATAGGTGTCAAACTCGCGGCCCTCCAGATGTTATGGACTGCAGTTCCCCTGCCAGCATCATACTGGCAGGGGCTGATGGGAATTGTAGTCCATAACATCTGGAGTGCCAAAGGTTCGCCACCACTACTCTAAGGTCCTCAGGCCAATGGGAATATCTTGGTCTGAGGCTGATGCCTAGTTGCACATGCACGCAGAAGAGACAGCAGGAGCACCAGGCTGGTCAAATGGATGGGCCCCCAACTCCAGATTATTATTTTTTTTGCACAAGATTTGTGGTGCAAACAGAAAACAAACACAACAGGAAGAAAGAGTCTGTATCCCTCTCTTTGCCTTCTCTGCTAGCTTGCTGTTTCTGGGGAAATTTTAATGTCGGGGATGCTCCAAAATGCAGCCCAGGTGGTTTGGAGACTAAAGCTAGCTGCTTCCATATCAGATGAAGCTGTTCAGTTTTTTGTTTTTTTGAGAAAGGGTCACAAAAGGAAATCTCTCAACATAGGAAAATACATCCCAGTCTGGTGAAGGCACCAAACTGCCCAGTCAGCCCAGACGACAGTCCACCTGGCATCCCCACCTCTTCTCTTTTGTGCAGAACACACTTCTGATGACCGATTCCCAGCAGCCCTCCCTCATACCTGAAATTTGTGCGACTGGAATAGCTTCCTCATGACCTCCCGAAACGTGGGGGGCCTGGGAGCTGGCTCCATCTTGATGGTCGACACAGCCGGCTGAGCTCCGCTTTCCACCTCCATCTCTTCTTCCTCCCACTTCTTGTAGTCATTGTTCCACTGCGCAGGATCGTCACCCACCACCGTGAAATGCTTCAGATACGCAGACATGGTCCTTGCTTAGACGAGCATCACTCGGGAGAAACAAGCTGCAGAAGGAACCCCCAGAGTGGCACAAGCTAAGAACAACACCACTGAACGCCTGACAGTTGCCAGGGAACAACGCGACAAAAGAAGCTTGTGTTCTTAGACCATGCAGATGGTGGAACAAAAATCATTTTTTTGCCCTGGATATGCCTCTACCTGCAAGGGACAACGATATCTGCTTCCCAACCCAATAAGCCTTTAGTTAGAACAAGGTTCCTTCATGTGGTGCCTGCAGGTACCGGCCCATCCGCTAGTCATGAGCCTCAGGAAAGCAAAAAAGAAGAGGAGTTTTGATTTATATCCCCCCCACCTTTCTCTCCTGTAAGGCGACTCATAGGAGCTTACAAACTCCTTTCCCTTCCTCTCCCCACAACAGACACCCTGTGAGGTAGGTGGGGCTGAGAGAGCTCCAGAGAACTGTGACTAGCCCAAAGTCACCCAGCTGGCGTGTGTTGGGAGTGCAGATCAGCCTCCACAGCTCAAGTGGCCGAGCGGGGAATCAAACCCTGTTCTCCAGATTAGAGTGCACCTGCTCTTAACCACTACACCAGAACAAGTGACAGGCAACTTTCATGCAAATAAGCAGGCAACTAACCAGAGGTCTCCACAGTATTGCCCTGTTACAGTATATGCCATTGCATAGAAACTGGGGAGAGGGATGCAACAGCCCCACAGCACAACTGGAACAGCAGTAATATCAACCTTGCTGATTATTGTATGTTTGTACAGAATGCCAGTCCCCTTGAGTGGGTGTTCTGAGGCACAGTGCAGTTGCAGGTTCTTGTGCATCGGCCTTTGCGTGTTAAATGAGGAGTGTGCATGCTTGACACAGGACTCCCATCAGAGTGGTTTTAGAGGAGCAGTTAAAAACTCAGAGATGCAAGAAGAAATTCTGGAGGACCTCTTAGCACCCGCCTACCTGCTGAGTCATCCTTGTATGCGGACAGCTGCTCATATGTTGCTGGCTTGGAGAACAGTTAGACACACCACAGCTTCCTTTTTGCTAAATGTTGGTGGGTGTTTTCATGGCCTTCTTTGTGAGCTGACCAGAGGCACTAGGCACATAGTCACTGAAGGAAAACTGGATGCTGGACTGAATTGTTTACCCCAAGAGGTCTCTGTTTGTGGTATGCTATTTTCCTACCTTGCAGGGTTCTGCATTTTAAAATTTAGATTATGCATGTCAAATAAGCAAAACAAAAAAAAAGCCCCAACCAGCAAATTTGCTCTGGTGCAGAGAGAGTTAAATTTATGCCTAGATCAAAGCTATTTCGGTGACCTCAAAATAGTTGGTCAAGGTGATAGACAGATGCCCATGAGTAGTAGCCACAGTCTACCAACAAGGGCAGCATTATTCTTGAGGCATACACACACAAAACTCATCCACAAAGCCTCTTCCTGCTTACCTTTCACTGCCCCCTTCTCTCTTTTTCTCTGCTTGCATGCAGGGCCTTTGCTATAGAATCACAGAACTGGAGGAGACCCCAAGGGCCATACAGTCCAACCCCCTACAAAGCAGGAACACACAATCAAAGCACTCCTGACAGATGGCACTCCAGCCTCTGTTTAAAAACCTCCAAAGAAGGAGACTCTACCGTACTCCAAGGTAGTGCATTCCACTGTCGAACAGCCCTTACTGTCAGGAAGTTCTTCTCGATGTTTAGGTGGAATCTCTTTTCCTTCACCTTGAGCCCATCACTCCTGGTCCTGGTCTCTGGAGCAGCAGAAAACAAGCTTGCTCCCTCTTCGACATGACATTTCTTCAAATACCTAAACATAGCTATCATGTCCCCCTTTAACCTTTTTTTTACCAAACTAAACATCCCCAGCTCCCTAAATCTCTCTTTGTAGGGCATGGATTCCAGATATTTTACCATTTTGGTTGCCCTCCTCTGGACCTGATCCAGCTTGTCAATATCCTTGAATTGTGGTGCCCAGAACTGCCTTCAGCAACAGCAAAGAAATAACCCTAGAGACAAAACCCCACCAGCGGCAACACTGCCTTTTCGCGGCTTGCTTTGCAGGAAAGGAAGAGGAGAAAGCAGAATTCTCCGAGATTTCCTGTCTTATGCAAAGCACAGAGACTTGCTGTTACGCTGCAGGAAGATGACGCGTACCCACTCCCTCCTTGCCCTTTGCCGTGACGGGGTCCTGGGTGACGGGGCAGGAAAACACCTTCGTTTTTTGATTACAGTAAACACACCATCCCAGAAAGCCAGGGCACGTTTGTTATGGGTACAGGTTAGCATCGCAGCGGGACACATTTCCTCTCAGTTTAGCCTTACCTTACCACAGGCAGTGACGGATGCTGAGTTACAGCAGCAGGGGACGGGGCAGGACCTGTCTGGATGGCATCTGAGGGGGAGCTCCACCCTCCGGGCACTTTTATGAATAAAGGCTGTTGCTCAATCCAGTGCAGACTGCAACGGATCAGGTTCAGTTGGCTCTCTGTTGACACTGCTGAGAGGGGAACTGTTTGCTACACACACACGTCGTCACGCATGTTGTTATATACAGTTATTGAGGCCTATAAATCACTTCCAAACTGGCAAGAAGTTATGTGTAATGTTAGATGCAACAATTGTGTGCCAATCATCAAGACCTAAGCCGGGGGGGGGGGGGGGCAGGTACTTGTAGTTCTGGAGGAGCCACCCCCGCTGGGCTTCAAGACCAGTAGCAGTCTTTATTTACTTCATTGTGTGCGTGTGTGCGTGTGTGTGTGTGATGAGATCTTCAGGTACCTCAATGGTTTGGGCCAGTCTAGCAGACAAGGATTGGCCCGGACTCTGTCAAAAGCATCTTCCCATTTCTGTTTGTTTGCCAGACTTCCAAACAGACCAGCTGAATGCCTTGCTAAAGAATCTGAGGTCTGGACACACGGACCATGTCAAAGAGTCAGCCTGGTTAACCATTCTCTACACGTTGCCTTGATCTTGAAGGACAAGTTACCACACTACAAAGGTGACCTCTTCTGGTGACTGTCCTCAACTCTGACTCGGAAGATTTCCTCCTCCAGAGGAAATATGACACAGCAGAAAGGGACCCACCAGAGCTCTGAGGAACATCACATTTCTAATCCCACCCACAGATGGCTGTGCTTCCCTGACAGAGCTGCTCTGTCTCTGTTCCCGAAGAAGAAGAAGAAGAGTTTGGATTTATATCCCCCCTTTCTCTCCTACAGGAGACTCAAAGGGGCTTACAACTCCTTGCCCTTCCCCCCTCACAACAAACACCCTGTGAGGTAGGTGGGGCTGAGAGAGCTCCAAGAAGCTGTGACTAGCCCAAGGTCACCCAGCTGGCATGTGTGGGAGTGCACAGGCTAATCTGAATCCCCCAAATAAGCCTCCACAGCTCAAGTGGCAGAGCTGGGAATCAAACCCGGTTCCTCCAGATTAGATACACGAGCTCTTAACCTCCTACGCCACTGAGGAGGAACTCACTGGAAAACCCAAAAACTGTGCTCCAAATAGTCCAATAAGATCACGCCGCTGACCATGTACCCATATGTCCCCTCCCCCAAAGAGCGCTGTGCTCCATTGGAACCAAGTAACTGGTGACCCCCTGACCCGGAATGTACCCGGCTGTCCTTTTTCGGCGCTGAACCTGGCCCGGTAGAGCTCTCTGTTGAGTGAGACCTGGGCCATGCAAGGTTTGGTTCAGTTCCGCAGGGTCCAGAAGACGCAGATGTTCCGCCAGACCCACGATTGCGGGCAGCGATAGTTGTACATCCGTTGCCTCCCCCACTGGACCTTTCTAGGACTTTTATTTCATGCTGCTTAGCTCTGTCCTTTGTTGCCGTGGATATTGCTGCTTGCTCATTATAAGAGGAATTTGTTTGAGGACGTATTTTAGATAAGTTGGTTTGTCTAGGTTTTATAGAGTGGCATGAGTTTTATGTACATTTTACGATATTTATTCAGTTAACGATGATGAGCATTGTTAGCCACTGACTTTGCTGGGACAGGGCAGCAGCGGGCAAATTGAATAAACAAATAAAAAGAGATATCAAAGGCTGCTAACAGATCTAACACAGCACAGTCTCTCCTATCCATTCACAATGCAGATCAACCACCAGAACAGTTCCCCCCCTGTCTAAAGCCCCGTCCGAAAGCGAGTTTGAAAAGAGTCAAGGGGAATATCATTCAGATCTGCCTGAATAAATATGCTACAACACCCTTGTTTTACCCTAAAAATGGGAGACCACGCAAAATGGTCAATCATTTGCCATGGCTCAGTGGTGGCACTGAAGGAGTGACTGAAGGAGAGAAGAAGAGTTTGGGTTTATATCCCCCCCCCTTTCTCTCCTGCAGGAGACTCAAAGGGGCTGACAATCTCCTTGCCCTTCCCCCCTCACAACAAACACCCTGTGAGGTAGGTGGGGCTGAGAGAGCTCCGAGAAGCTGTGACTAGCCCAAGGTCACCCAGCTGGCGTGTGTGGGAGTGCACAGGCTAATCTGAATTCCCCAGAGAAGCCTCCACGGCTCAGGCGGCAGAGCTGGGAATCAAACCCGGTTACTCCAGATTAGATACACGAGCTCTTCACCTCCTACGCCACTGCTGCTCAGAGCATCTGCTTGGCATGAAGACAAGGGCAGTCTTAGCCAAGGGGTAACCGGGGCAGCTATCCTGGGTCCTGAATTGAGGACCCACACTGCAGGGCTCCAACTGCCATTACGCCAGTGTGCCTAGCCTCTCTGGAGTTTGGTGGCAGTTTCAGGACATCAGCTTGGGCAATCGGCTGTGGGGCGTTGCCCCTTCCTGCAGCAATTGCCACTGGCACATGCCCTGAAGGCACCCCATCCTCAGTGATCAGGGACGGACTGGGAGGCAAAGGTGGCCCCAGGAAAGGCCCTGCACCCTGTCCAACTAAAGCCCTGTCCCCACCCCTGACAAAAGCCCTCCTAGCCAAAGGGCCTCTCAGTCTCTCCTGGCAAGACTTCACCTGCCAAGAAGAGTCAGTATCTGCCATGCATCACAATGCCACGGCCTCTCTTCACATCCTCCAGGAAGGCAGAACCAGTCCAAGCACCAGGGAGGAGGAAGCTCTTTTGACAGCCTCCAGCCATCCATCCGCAATTAAACTGGCCTCCAAGCCTGGATTAGATTTTATCAGCAAAGGCCCTGGCCAAAAAACGTTGAACTGAGCAACTGAAACATCCTCCTCTGCCGGATCTGATTGAGGAGTCAATAGACCCTGAACCCTCCCCAAGCAGAGGCGATTCAGCTCTCTATTTCCCCATCACGGCCACCTCCGAGGCTCGCTAGCCTGGTCTTGTCGGATCTCAGAGGCTACGCAGAGCGGGCCCTGATTAGTACTTGGATGGGAAACCACCACGGAAGTCCAGGATTGCTACGCAGAGGCCAGATGATGGCAAACCACCCCTGAGAATCTCTTGCCCTGAAAACCCCTCCAGTGTCTCCCTGTGAGTCAGCTATGACCTAATGGTACTTTCCACCACCACCACCACCATTTAAAATGCAGGTCTGCAGAGTGAGGACGGGGGAGGCAGGATGGGTGACTTGCCCTGTCTTATGATCAGGTGGTAGCTTTACACAACAGGGCGGGGGTGACCGGGTGGTTTAGGGAGGCCTTGTGTGGGAGAGACAGCTGCAGTTAGAGAAGTGTGGAGACTGGAGACGTGAGTGAGGAGGAGCTTGCAGGCTATGAGAGAAATCTATGTGGAAGTTATGAGCCAAAGTGGCAAATTAGGAAATTAAGCTTCGTATCCATTATTAGCCTGAGTGAAAGCGAGAAAATAAGCCTCTGTGGTTTGCCACTGTCTGCCCCGTCTCTTTAAGGAACTTTGCAAAAACAAGAAGAGCGGTACACCTGTCGGAAAATATTACGGTTATTAACCATACAAAAACCATTACATAGTTATACTTATAAACTCTCATTTATGTTTGAGTACAGCTGTTTGACTTAAAGTAAAGGACCCCCTTTTATTAAGGTGTTGTGGGTTTTCCAGGTTGTATGGTGGTGTTCCAGTAGCATTCTCTCATGACGTTTCGCCTGCATCTGAGCCAGATCCTCTTTGATCTGAGATTGCAAATGCCTTAACAGACCAGGTGCTCAGGAGCAACAGCCACAGAAGGCCCTTGCTTTCACATCCTGCAAGTGAGCTCCCAAAGGCACCTGGTGGGCCACTGCGAGTAGCAGAGAGCTGGACTAGATGGACTCTGGTCTGATCCAGCTGGCTTGTTCTTATGTTCTTAATGCTACTGGAACACTGCCATACAACCCGGAAAACCCACAACACCCTAGTGATTCTGGCCATGAAAGCCTTTGACAATAGATCCCCTTTCATCTCTGAACCCTGTTCAAAGGGTTCCCAGGGTAACAAGCTTTGCGCCTCAAGAGACAAAACAAAGTGGGTGCAGAGGGGCACCCCAATAAGAAAGGCAATTAAAACCATGACACCGACTACCTTCTGTTTCACCTAATTCACCATGACTTGGCAAATCTGTCCCCCCCCCCCCCACATCAGGCAACACAATCTTCGCTCAACACTTACACAATGAGCATGACTTCCCGTTTGGGAGGACGGAAAAGGACCTCAGATTCCACTCAGCCCAACTTCCTTGTGCTCAAAGAGTCCTTCGGCAGTAACCACTCAAGTCCTGCAAAATGTCCTGCCTTCTACATCTGTGTTTTAAGCCAAGGAATAGCTGAACTCTGGGGAAGAGTTCTGGAACATGAGCACATGATGCTGCTTTATACTGAATGGGACCCTCAAAGACAGCATCATCTTCCAGGACTCTCTGGCAGGAGCTCTCTGGGATCCCAGGTCTTTCACATCACCTGCTGCTACCTGATCTTACCTGGAGATGCCAGAAACTGAACCTGGAAATGTACTGTTGAAGGCTTTCACGGCTGGAATCACTAGGGCGTTGTGGGTTTTCTGGGTTGTAGTTCCAGTAGCATTTTCCCCTGATGTTTCAACTGCATCCTCTGAAGATGCCAGCCACAGATGCAGGCGAAATATTAGGAGAGAATGCTACTGGAACATGGCCATTATAAATCCTGGTAGAAAATCCATTAACACCCTATCATTCTGGAAGATTATACATCTTCTGATCATGGCGGAGATAGGGGTCACTCAGTAGGTTGTGGATTTTTTTTCATTGTGCAGGGGATTGGACTAGAAATCAGGGGTAGGGAACCTTTAACACTCAAAGAGCCATTTGGACCTGTTTTCCATGGGAAAAGAAAACACTTGGAGCCACAAATAATTTTTGACATTTAAAATAAAGATAACACTGTATTGGGTTTTTTTACCTTTTACTCCGCTCATTCTGAGAAGCGCATGGATGCGGCAAGGATGGGACCAGCGGCTCGGCCTTGCTGGCCGCCGGGAAAGCACCCGCCCCGCTCCAACGGGGCAGGCGAGAGGGGAAGCCCGTGGTGCGGCCCAGCCGGCTGCGGGCAGTTGGTGCGCCCACCCTGCTGCCTGCAGGGCGGGCAAGGATGGGGCCAGCGGCTCGGCTCGTGGAGCCGCAGTGCAAGGGCAGAAGAGCCGCATGTGGCTCTCGAGCCTCAGGTTCCCTACCTCTGGACTAGATGATGCTGGAGGTACCTTTCAATTCTCTGTTTCTATGAGTCTCTCTTCCAAGGAGCCACCCCCTGACCCGTTTTCAGGAAGCCCGGCTGCTTCCCAAGGTACCATTCAACTACAGATTTCTCAAAGGCCTCCAAGGGAGGGGTTTTTCATAGTCTCAAAGTGTTTGGAAGAGACCCGTAGATCTGACCCCATGGATTTCACACAAATGCAATGGAGCCTAGGTGGGATCACACAGCAGGAAAGGGAAGGCTCTCTGCACACGCTTAGAGTCAAGCTTCTTTATTGCTTCCTCCGTTTTTAAAAGGGCAAAGCACAGACACTAAGGATAGCGCATCCTTTCTGAGCATGCCCAAATCACATTTGCATCTCTGCTGAATAACCCCCGATCCACTATAACCACACAGTTGGCATGAAGAGATGCGGCCTGCCGACACACAGTGCTCAGAAGTCTTCTGAAGTACATGGAATTCTTCTTCATTCAACAGCGCCTGAAAACCGACACTTGCTGTGCGGTGCCATTACAGCACTGCAGAGAGAGGGAGAGTGCTTGGTCTGAAAGGCCGGCCCTGGGTTCAAATCTCTGCTCAGGAACAACACGCACTGGGTGGCTTTTCCCAAAGATGCTCCCCCTTGCCCTAAGCAACCCCAGAAAGTTGCTGTGGGGATGAAGCGAGGGGATTCTCTACACACCTCCTGGAAAGATGGGAAGACGCAGGTGCAAGGCCTTTGAACAAAAACCACCCCTCCTTACTACCGACCTGACCTGACACACCTGCCCCAAAGTTCCTTCTCTCTCCAACTTGCAGTTGAATGTGTGAACCGGCTTCAGAATTGGGGACAATGCAAGAGGGGGAAGTGCTGCGCAGAGTGGTCATTCATACCGGCAAGCCAGTGGCTTCTCAGGAGAGCCCGTGTGCGAATGCTGCCCAGATAGCCACTGCTGTTATTGCGGAATCCAAAGTACCCCTCGGAGCCCTCAAGCTGCCCTTCTGGCAACCCATCCCACCTAGTCTCCATGGTAGGACTGGGTGTGTGTGTGTGTGTGGGGGGGGGGCTTGGAAAGCAGACACCTCCAGTTCTGGTCTGCTGTGTCTGGCCTCCGATCTCTTCATCAAACCCACCACCAGTTTTCTGGAGGGTCACCAAAGGTCTGACCAAAAAAAGAGGATAAACTGCAAGGCTGGTTTTGCAAACCTGCCTTAAGTGGTGGGGGAGGGAAGACCCTTCGGAAAAGTGCTGCGGAAGCCCCCCTAAGACCACCCCCTGGCCCCCTCACTTAGGGGCCCAGGTGAGGCACTCCTTGGCCTGCTCCAAAAGAGAGGCGTTTGGCATCACCCTGCGGCCGGCCCGGGGATGGGTGGAGTTTCCCATAAAACTCTTTTGACTTGTTGTAACCTTGGGGCTCTGCACGTCGATGCCGAGCCGCGGGTCTGGCTCCTCGAGCCCCTGCAAGAGCCCCATCCCCTGCAGGCAGGAAGAAGACCCCCTTTCCGTGGATACATCCCCCTCCCCTCCCCTTGGCCCCATTCCGCGAAGAAAGCAAAGGCCTCCGCCATCTGCCGGGGGGAACCACCCCAGCAACACCCCCCCCCATGCCTGCCGACAGAGACCACAGTGGGGGACGAGGCAGCTCCCCCTTTCCCCCCGCTTAGGGACCTATAGCCCCCCCCCCTCCCTGCCACACACATCCCTATCGCCCCCCCGTCGGAGGTACCGTGCCCGGGTCCCGGCAGCAGGTCCGCGCGGTCCGGCGTCAGGATCTGGCGTCTCCCAGCCCGGCCACGGGACCCCCCGCCCCCGCCACTCCCCGCCTCCTCCCTTGGAAGGGGCCGAGCCGACAGAGAGCCAGAGCCGCCCGGGGGCGGGGAAGCCAGGCCACCACCACCACCACCCCCCCGCCCAGGCACTCAGGAGGAGGAGGAGGAGTGGGGCGCCCCCTCCTCCTCCTCTGCAAAGGTCCCTTTCTCCGCCGAGTGGGTGGGAGCAGGTCGTGCAAAGCCAACTCCCTTCCCTTCCCCGCCCCCTCCGGGCGGAAGCGAGAGGCAAGAAGCGCCCGGGGGCTGCGTTTCGCCCCCCTTCTTCTCGGCAACGCGGGCGGCGGTAGGGGATGCGCCCCCCCCCCCCCGGGCACCCCTTCCGACCTTTGCAACGGAGCGCTCGTCCGGTCTCCTCTCGTGCCCCGGCCCTGCAGGGCAGCCCGGCGGGGCCCACCCACGCCCATGCCAGGCTGCAAGACTCCGAGCGGGGCCGACCCACCGGGGCAGTGTGTGTGTGTGTATGTGGAGTGTCCTCCTCTCGCAGGCCGCCGGGGACCGCTTCCGACCCCCTCCCCGGATAATCAGACCGGGGCGGGGGCTGCTGGCGGCGTCTCCCCAGGCTTTTGAACTCCAACCCTTCCGGGCAGCTTCTTCCCAGCCGGGGGGGGGGGGGGGGCTCGTGGCGGAGGCAGGACAGCAGAGAAGCGCTTGCAGGGGCCACCCCGGATCCCTCTCCCCTGCTGCTGGAGGGCGGCCTGGGGGCTCAGAAGGACTCGTCGGCTGGGGCCTCCATCCAGCCCCCCAGGAGCCTCAATTTAAAACACAGAGAAAGCCACCCCCTGGCTAGCAACATTTCGTCGTCGCCCCCCCCCCCCTTTGTCTACAAAAAACTGGGCACAGCGGGTGAGACATGGGCAAGCCAGCTCTCACCTGGGTATACCTGTGCAGGGTGCTGCTGACCCACGCTCGGAGGGACCAGGCCCTGCTCATCCGCTTCACCTGACACTCCAGGAGATCATACATTAGAAGAGGCTGGATATGCCAGCAGGCACCAGCACATGCACAGCCAGAGGGGCGAGCCCAGAACTCCCCAGCACTCATCAGCATTTCAAACCCAGGAAGATCCCTGCAGAAGGCTCCTCAGAACACCCCCTACTCTGACCTCTTCCCCGAATCCCTAAGAGGCAGGCTGTAAGACTGCTCAGCAGGGGGGCTTTCTATCAACAGGTGCATCATACCCCTCTGCTTCAAGCAGTTAATTCCAGGCTGATACCCCTTGGCCCTCTAGAAGGGGGAGGTTGTCAAGAAAATGTTTGCACTCAAAGCTGCCATGCCACACGGGGCCAGCTTCAGCAGGCACTGTAGGCCGCGATGTTGCGTGCAGCGCCACTCTGTTGACTAAAACAGTCTGGTTCTACCTTCAGTAAGCTGACCAGTTGGTGCCTGCAGATTCAGAAGCACTGACTTCTGGGGACCTTCTCTAGGAGCAAGTGGCCATTGGTTGCTCATTGTACCTGGCCCTTGCATCATTCAGTGTGGGAAACCCTTGAAAACACACCTGGCCGTACCAACTTCACTGTGCCAATAAGCTACCAGAAAGAAGGCCTAACGTAACATCATCAGAAGCCTCCTGGCTCGAAGCGCTGGATTTCACTCTGGTCAGATTCCACACTGCAAACTCCTCAGACATCCAGTCTGAGAACTGTTCAAACATATTATGTCTGAAAATTTAGCAGTCACCTGAGCTACCCTTGAGAGGAACTGTAACTTCTAAATCACACCCTATTTCTTGATGAGCACTGTCTGAAAGAAGGGGAGGCCTAGCAGAGATGCCAGGCTTCCGTCCCTTTAAGAATTACATTCCTCTCTGCACAGGGTGAGATGCTGATAAAACCGAGACTGAGAAGATTGAACAAGTTTGTTTAATAAGCATTTGCCACAATGTATTGTACACTGTCATCTGTTCCAAAAAAAGGGTTACAGTTTAAAAAAGGACACAGGATCCTGTGAGATTCAATAGGAACAGGTGAACAGAAGGTGTTCACTGCTGCAGGTGGTTCTTTTCTAAGCTTTGCAGAGCACGTCTTCGGGTGCACAAGAAAAATAGAAACCACAACCCCTAATGGGCTCTAATCCTCGGGCAAGTCTCTGAGCGGCTCTCCACAGGCTCCCGCTTCCTGAACTGGCTACAGCAGCAAGCCTCAATACTGAATATGGGAAGTATATCGAAATGCTTTAGTCCTGCACCCCTGTTGATACAGAACATTACTTTTTTTTTCCTAGTTCAAGTCTTCCTTTGATCTGCAAGGGGAAAAAACCTGACTTAGACAGCACCAATGCCAAGTTCCCCCTTCATGTTTTCGCTTCATGAAGAGACAGACAATCCTTTAAAATAATGGCTTTAATATCTTTTTCGAAGTATACGGAAGGAAAAAAGTGTGCCTGCATTAAAATATATGTACACACACCAGTGAGACTGGCGAAGGTCAAGAGTGGTTTCAAAAACGCTGACAGCAACGTTACTCGAATGTACATGACAAGGAAAAAACCAATCCCTTTATTTTATTTAAACTGTTTTAAAGACGTTCACAGTGGTTTGGATAAACAGTATGTAGTTTGACAGTAACAAGTTTCCTAGCTCTGTGGCACGCTAAGTGCATCTTTAGGTCCTAAAAGAAATGCGGGCACCACACTCCGCCAGGTACGTAAAGGTTCAAGGAGTCAGGTGTACAGTGCCCGGAATGATAGGAGACGTTGCTGCGGAGGGTACAGCTGGAACACCAACAAGGACGGGCGGATGGGCGCATGGGAAGGGGGGGCTCTCTCCAAAGGAATACAGAATTCGGAAAACTCTTCTTGAGAAGGGAGAAAGTTTCATTTGCTGTTACAACCAGCAAATGCCATCCATCAAAAATGAAAAAAAATAAAAATAAACAAAAACACAGAACACTTTAATCTAGTCTTAGCAAGCTGACCGATACAGGTTACCATATTTTTTTTAAAAAAATGGAGATTATATACTATAATACAAGTCCCAACTAGGCAGTGCCGCGATAATTATTTCTTTGCTTGTTTTGTGATCATACCCCTGGGTGGCGTTACAGGTCGGCTAGCGTTGGGCTTCTTCTTCTCGGCAGGCTTCAAGATCTAAAACAACAAAAACTCTCCTTTAGCCAAGGGCCCTCCCAGCATACACAACGAAAGAGACCGGCCAACCTCAGAGCTAGTGACTGAGACAGAGGTGGCAGCTCCCAAGTGCTTTTCAGTCATGCATCACCAGCATGCCACAGTGGCTCACAACAGAAAGATCACAGTGGCTCACAAGAAGATCAAAGCTGCGCATTCACAGCCCACCTACCGCAACTTTGGAATGGCAGGGGAGAAAAACTCAGAACTACCCCAGAGCCCCAACAGAATAAGAACACAGTTGGGGATGTTCCAGTACCACCACAGGTCTCTGAAGATGCCAGCCACAGATACGGGCAAAACGTTAGGAGCAAAAACTACCAGACCACAGCGATGCAGCCTGGAAGACCCACAACAGCCAGTTGATTCTGGCTGTGAAAGTTTTCAACACTACAAAACAGCAAGGCTGACGGGAAAGAGGATGCATCAGGCATGGTGCCAGGTGTGAATGAGACTCCACCTGTACTGGAAGTCCGCCTTGCAGCAATGGAGAGCCAGGGCCAGCCCCAGACCACCTTCATGCAACAAGTTGCAGGGGGATCCTGCACCCATCCCTTTTAGGGCTTCAAAAGGTCCCGGATTTTGACTAATCTTCCCAACTTCCTTCCCACAGATTAGAATATTTGACATCTCCTCTCAGGTCACCCATTTTAAATGAGGCATCACTCTCAGGGCAGTTCAAGGTGAACAGATTAAAACTGCTGGGCTGCATGGCGAGCTGGTGTGTCTGTCACTCGGAAGAGCCCTGAATGACCTTGGGCCAGACACACACACACACACAGCCTGACCTACTTCACAAGGTAGCTGTGGGGATAAAAATAGAGGAGAACAGAATGATGTAAGCTGCTTTGGGTCTCCCACTGAGAAGAAAGGCCAGGTATTAAGCAAATAAATCCTGCAAACAAATGAAGTGGCGAGTATTTCCAAAGACCTAGGGGCTGACAGTTTGGCCACTCTGGAAGAAACAGCAGACAGCTCTGTAGACGAGAGAGGAGAAAGCAGCAAGCCCCCCGCCCCCCACCATCACATACCTGAAAGGAACACATCAGGGTCTCATCAACACTCATCATGGCCCCTGCATTGTCAAACTCCCCACAGTAATTGGGGGCAGAAAACAGGGTCACCAGCTGTCGCTTTGCAAAGAACTCGTACCCATCTTCAACCACCTTCAAAGCAAAAGAATTCTGTTAGCTTCTTGGAGGGAGGGGGGCTGGAAGAGTATGAAGAGAGCAGGAAGCAACAACCACCATTTTGACTGCATGAAGTGCATTGCCAAGCTCCTTCCATTGGTTCTCAGCTTTTCCAGAAGAATATTTTAATGGGGTGTTGTGGAGTTTCCGGGCTGTATGGCCATGTTCCAGTAGCATTTTCTCCTGACATTTCGCCTGCATCTGTGGCTGGCATCTTCAGAGGATGCCACAGATGCAGGCGAAAGCATCAGGAGAAAATGCTACTGGAACATGGCCATATAGCCCGGAAACTCCACAACATCCCAGTGATTCTGGTCGTGAAACCCTTCGACAATATTTTAGTGTTGGGACACCGAAGCCCCTTGTTGAAATCTCCTTAGTTGCTTTAAGCCAGCTCCTACCTTCAGGCAGCTTGTTGGAGTGACACATGCATGAACCACTGAGCACACCAAAGCAAAGCACTGACAGCCACTTCAAGCTCACACATCAGGCACTGGAACCCAGACCACTTCCCAGCCCCGCCCCCTATTATGTCAGCCATCAAACCTTACACCCTTTCTAAGTTGTCAGTGACAAACTTCATCCACAATTCAAGCTACTAAGGCCCAGTGTTCATGCACTAACGTTATTAAAGGCAACCAGATGTTCTCATCCAAGTGGACCACAGGAAACAGATCCATTCCTCGTAGTGTGGACCAAGGGGATTCCCACTGGGGCTACCTTCTACAGGGTCAGTTAGTCAGTATAAGGATTACCTGGTGAGCTCTGCATATGAGATCCAGATCATGTTTGTGAAGGAACTTCGCAACCACTTCAGCACCAAACGTGAAAGAGACGCCTCTGTCGTTTTCACCCCATCCCAAGACATCCTTGTCAGGGTCAGACCACAGTAGATCACACAGGAGGCCCTGATCTGGCACATCAGTGGGGCGCATAATTCGTCGAATCTGCTCCATTGACTGGAGATCTGGTGATAAGCCTGTTGAGGATTGAGAAGGAACTGGTTGGCACTGCGTGCAGATACTTTACACGGGCAAGAAACAGCATGGTATTTTGCAGCAGTAGGTCAGTTCTGAGGGTTTCATGCCAACCAGCAACGTGGTGGATGATCTCTTAAGTAGGAAGCAGCAGCAGCCACCTTGACTGAGCAAGATAATGGCTAGTTCGTCTGTCATGCCAGACACGAAAGGTCTGCAGTATGTGCACAGTACCTGCAGGACAGGCTTCTCTTCCTGTAGAGGACTATTGATGGACCTACAAGCCCCCCGCAGAGCCCAAGGCCTCTGTCGCCAGTCGGCTGTCTCAGACTGGCAGTGTCCTCTGTGCTCTCCCATTTTAGGCAACACAACAGGTATGTGAAAGGGCTCTCCAGGAGTTAGCCGGCTGCTTCAACCAACTGCCCTGTTCAGCTTGGGCTTGTATGCAGCCACTTGCCTGGAGCACCTGGGGCAAGAAAATCAACAGAGCTGACCAGGAGGGAGGCAGCCTGTGACTGAAGGCTGAGTGGCGCTGAAGGCCCAAGAGGATGGGATGGCAAGTTCAGGGTTATTAAAGTCAGCGCATAAACAGGCAGAGTGCTGGCCAGGAAGGCCAAAACAATCACATTTGATTTCCAGAGAGAAAAGGTCTCAACAGTGAGATGACTTAAAAGTGAGGTCAACACCCAAGAGGAAAGGGAGAAACTGGGGGAAACTTTGCTGGGAAGCCTTGAGATTAAGTATAACCACAACCAGACTGTCAGAAAACACATGCCACAGATCAGGAGTGACCCAAGCCGGCCCTAGAGCCTGCTGGTGCAGTTGAGCAGAATTAAGAAAGATGGACATGCAAAACCTTCCACAGTAGCACAAATGAGGAGAACAAGAGCACAAGCTCTATAGGAGACTTGCATGTTCAGAGGCAGCAATACCGACAGCAGAGGCACACAAGGAGATCATGGAGATCCACTCTTGGAAATAGGAAACTAAACTGACTGGTCCCTTTGTCTGCTCCACCAGAGCTCTCCTCACAACTCTGCATTTAAAAAAAAAAGAAGATCTCAGGAAATGTGTGAATTAATCCGCCACATTCTCCTGGACCTTCTTTGTGGAGGAAAGCTCCACTGGGGTCTTACTGCCCCCCCATCCTGGCTTCTGATTCTCTTTTAGCATTAAAGAATCTTATTTAAGTGCTGCCTTTGTCCAAATCATTACTCTCCGCACTGTCAAATGTAGAACTGTGATAAAAGAGCATTTATATTGCCTTGGATGGCTATCAGCAAGACTTGCCTTCTTCTACAGTTGCACCCACCATTTTCTTTCCTATGGCAGTCTATGGCTCATTCCGCACATGCAGAATAATGCACTTTCAAACTGCTTTCAGTGCTCTTTGAAGCTATGCGGAATGGCAAAATCCACTTGCAAACAGTTGTGAAAGTGGTTTGAAAGCACATTATTTTGCGTGTGCAGAAGGGGCCTATGTTTACCAGTGCAGAGGATAATGGTTTTGACGAAGGCGACGCTTAAATAAGATTCTTTAATGCTAAAAGAGAATCTGGACTTACCTCATGGACTAGTGGCCACAATGGGTTAAGATTAGTCCAAGGTTTGTTCATCTTGCACAGCTGAGCTCAGCACAGGTAAGTCTTTGCCAGCTTTGACCCTTTCCCAGTCTCTCTGAGCCTAGGGAGCACTCAGAAGGCTACAGGCTGACATTTGCCCCTTCTGCCATCTCCAGAGCTGTTCATAAGGCCAGTCACCACAACACCACTCCAGAACCAGTCACCACAACAGTCTAGCTGCTCAGAACTAGGACATCTAGCTGGTTTGAATAGGCTGCCATGAATGAGAGAAGTGACCTGCATACTCTGGAAGGCCATGGTAGTTTGCTCCCTTCAGGTGTACCCTCCCACTCAGTGCCTTCAGCACAGGAAGCTGGCTGTTGTACTCAACTAAGAACATTACCGATGCTTAGATTATAGTCTAGGAATGGCAAGACCAATTATTAAAATTCAAAATGGGTCAGGAGCTGCTAGGTTACTGGAACATAAGTGTTTATACAACATGGAACTGTGAACTGTCCAAATAATCTGTAATTATTTTCAAGCAAGACACAGATTACCAGTTTCCACCATCTAATTTCAGTGGAGGAATTTAGATGGTTATCAAATTAAACATGATCAACAGAGACTCAAGTTCCCAATTGGGCTGTACTGCAGGTGGCAGCTTCAGGAAACAGATAATGCACCACGCAAAAACACTTCCCTGTTCATTGAAAAACTAACACGTTAGGGAACAGAGTTCTAGTCTAGTCCCTTGCCATGCTAGCTTTCCACATGCAGGGAATTTTGTATATCCAGTCACACAAGGAGACAAAGCCACTTCTAGCTAAGGCAAGGAATAACTCATGCCAGGCCTTCAGGAGGGAACATATGCCTCAATTAATTCACATTTTACAAAGCTCTACTATCATCGCAGCTGCAGAGATGTTGTCTGAAAATTCCAGGTCAGAATCACCATACAATTCATGTTCCCTGGGGGTGGAGGTGAGTGGGAAGACATCAGCTCTGGATTCAGCATCTTGGCTCCCAGTGTCCTCCCCAATGTGTTTGTGAGCCTTTAAGTAGACTGAGATACAGAGAAAGCACAAGAAAAGGAAAACTTTGCACTAAGACACCAGCCATTGTCACTTTAGAACTGTAAAGCCACTTACCTCCATGACAGCAAAATATTTTCTCATCCACAATGGCTGCAATTGGTAGGCAGTTAAAGCAGTCTGTAAAGGTTTTCCACAGCTTTATATTGTACCTTCTTTTACCTAGGAAAACACATTTCACTGTGTGAACTTACTTAAACACTGGCACAGGGAAATATAATAAAGGAAAAGGAACAAGTAGTCTGAGGGTGGGAATGAAGAAACAGAAACAGATCTTGCTCCTAAATGTAGTTTAGGCATTACTGGGATAAACAAATATGGCCTTCTAGCTTTAACCCCAAATAGCACAAGATCAGCTGCCTCATGATTCAACTCCTCTCTAAAGAGGTTACATTCATAGTCATGGTAAACAGTGATATTTGAAGAAGGAAGGGACCTGAAAGCTAACTGGGAATTTTCCTTTGGTTGAACAATCACTTCTTGGTCCACACAGACCATAGTCTGATCCTATAATCTCCTCCTTATAATCTCCACCCAAGAGCGGATAGCCTTTTCTAGAGGGAAAAAATCTCTTTCCTGTAATGACCACAATCATACTATATCCAATGACATTAGTCAGAGGTAAAGAAGAGATAGAAAGTAGTACTAATTCATACAATTCACTGCCATAAGGTAGTCTCTAGCTTAAACAGTTTTTTTTTCATAAAGAACATGTCTTTCAATTGCTACGAGCCAAGACAGCTAAATGGAGCCTCCATATCCAGAGGCAGTAAACCTGCCTCTCTAAACCAGGTGCTGGGACCAATAAGGCGGCTGTTGCCGGCATTTGGCCGGCCACTGTTGGAAGCAATGCCAAAGAGAATATGACGGCTCAAGTTTTCAAGGCAAGAGACAAACAGAGGTGGTTTGCGATCACTTGCTTCTGTGCCATAACCCTGGATTTTCTTGGTGGTCTCTCAATTAAATATTCACTAGGGATGACCCTGCTTAGTTTCTGAGATCTAATGAAATCAGGCTAGCTTGTATTATTCAGTCTAGGGAAGTCATTTGGTAGCGGCTTAATTACACTCTCCAATTTAAGGCTCACACTGGATTCCACTTAGGAGGGTCTTTGCTAGCAATTCTTTCACTGATCTGACATCTCAGAAAGCAGCTCAATACTGACCAGAGGCAATACGATCCAATTTAAAAGCATTTTTCAGAGGGTTATGTTAGCAAAGTTGGGAAATTGTGTCATCATCAATTACTGCTGTTGTGAATGGTCTCTGTACTTTTCTTCATTTCATTTGAGTTTTTAATCACACGACACCTCACCTTGTACTCAATTCATAGCCCTTTGGACTGTGCAATTTACAACGTGCAATTTACAACTGACTTCATAACCTCACATATATGTCTAACTTGTGAAGACTGAGCACACACATCTAATGAAAGATCATGCTATATAAAAGCTTGTTATGGCAAAACAAAGTAGGCGTCCAGGAGCGCTTTAAAGACCAACACGGCTAAAGCCCCACAGAATTTCCCCCTACAAGTTAGTGTTGCTAGAGATCAGTCTTAAAAAATAGCCTCAGAAAGTAAAATGGTGAATTTGAACTCGAATGCTGTGGAAAGCAGTGAAACCTCCACCCCAATATGAAACCTGAACTTAGTTTATGGTATGTGACAAATGAGTTTTTAAGCCAGTAGAATTAACTGCACTCTTCACAAACTAGAAGCAAGTAACACCAACCATGGGCCCCAGCAAACCCAGAATTCTTGGCACAGGTTCTCACAAAAAACTGAAAAATATATTTTGGAGACAGAGATTTACATCTCCTAATGACACACAGCCAGGAACAGATCATCAGCCAATTCAGACAAGGAAAGCAACAGGAAGCAGAGATATCATGCCAGCCCAAGCCATTACACATTTCATCATGTGACACAGCTATGCAAAGAAGGAAGAGCTCCGCTTTGCAATTGCAAAACACGAACTGAACATTTTAGTAATATGAGGTTGATACGTAAGCAGAGCCTGGCGGAGAGGCAACCACAGGGGGACTGAAGTGATAAGTCACTGAATGTGCACCTCCGTACTCCAAAGAGCACCCAGGAAGAGCACGGACCCTACCTTCATCTGCCAAAATCAGCAAAGAATATTCTCAACTATGGAATCACTCTGAATTAATACTTAGCTCAATGCCAAAGCTGGAGGCCTGGAAATTTTTTTGTAGTAAACCGAACAAACAGTTTGCCCTTAATCACCCTTTCCCAAGCCCCAAGATTTCCCAGAGGTACTTACATTCATCATAGAAGCCATAAATTCTATTAATACTGGCACATTCATGGTTCCCTCTAAGGAGGAAAAAATTCTCTGGATATTTGATCTTGTAAGCCAGTAAGAGGCAAATGGTTTCTAAAGACTGCTTCCCTCTATCAACATAATCACCAAGGAAGAGATAGTTGCTTTCTGGTGGGAAGCCTCCGTATTCAAAGAGTCGAAGTAAGTCATAGTATTGTCCATGGATATCACCTTTAGGGAGAAAAAAGGAGGCATTTTTGTGCCAATTTTATTTAAGCAAAACAGAAACAACATGTACTTTACGTATTTGATTTGCAGAATAAAGGAAAAAGCAGCTTTCAGAAAATTAAGTGGTATCAGCAAATCTTTTATAAGCAATTTCTATTTTGTTTAATGTATCTTTTGCAGAACACCTTTCCCTGTAGTGGTCTCACAGACTTCTCTAGGATACAATACCTAAAAATATTTTTTTTTCAACCAGTCAAGCCAGGAATGCAACAGATCAAATCCTAAAAGCAACGTTGGCTTCAAGGTGGAATTTTGCTTACAGTTTTGGTTCAGGCTTTAAGGCCTGCCCCTTCTCAGAAACTACTTAATTTTTTTAGCACTGGACATCACATTCTTTTGTGAAGGGTGTTACCTCCCATTGTTCCAATTTCACTATTGTAAATTTAGGGCAGTAAAATAATTCATGGTGGACCAAAGACAAAGGTTGATTACCAGCATTGAAGAAAAACAGTGTTGCGCTTACTTGTAACTGTTGTTCAAGTGGTCTTCTGTGTAGGCACACATTGGAACTGTACCTGCGCAGGCCAAGTGCCTGGGCACTCCCAATGTGGGACTGCGCTTGAAGGCCATGACGATGTAAAACAATGTATGCCATTCCAATGTGTGCACAGAAGCCATGAAAATAAACTTGGATTTCTTACTTCCGGAACACAAAGTTCTTTTAGGGCACCCAAATGACCAAAAATAATCCCTTTTCCACCTGTTATTTTGAAACCAGTCACCCATGACGTGGTTTTTCTCATCCCATTTTCTCTGCTTCCTCCTGTGCCAGCACCTAATCAGCACCAGATCCCAAGGTCATAATTAAGGCTGGCACCTGAGTTTAGGCTTCTCCCTTTCAGGAATGCCCTCTTATTTCCAGCACCTCCTTGTGGGCCTAGCTTTGCCTTTACGCAATGACTTGCATCAGATAAGACTGGCCGTGCGTTTTGACAGCCAGGTTTCAATAGATTTCCCATCTTCACCAAAGAGATAGAATCGGCTGAAGCTACCACCCAAGAGATTTTGCCAAGTAACTATCAATTCACTGAAAAGCATAATTTGTAGGCAGTCAGGCTCAAAGCTTACCGCATATTTTAAGTGGTGCTTCAAGTTCTAAAAGAATGGGCTGACTTAAGAAGATCTCACGAGATTTCAAGCACAATCCTCTTATTTCATTCTCTTGAAGTTGGACATTTTTACCTGGTTTTGATCCTCTCACTGTGAAAAGAAAAAAAGGTTTACTTTAAAACCTAGTGCTTAAAAACCAGTGACCAAAAGGGTGAGTTCTGAAACTATATACAGGCAACAGAATATTTATGGTTACAGATGCCCAACACTTGAGTTTAGACTGAAGAGCATGACAGGTTACTTATAATGATCCAAACAGGAAGCTTTTAGCATTAGAATACTAATTCCACTTTAACCCATAGGCCTGCAACATATCTCACCAGCACATGTCTCTGTACAAGAGATGGGTTCTTGCATATCAGTGGTCTCTATCCAAACCCAGGAACCACTAAACACTGAGGTGCAACAAGTCACATGACCAGAAGAGAAGCCAGAGTTATGACCTCCTCTGTGCCAAGGCAATGGTGTGGACCAATGGAACTAGGGACAGGAAACACAAGCCAAACACAGAGGCCCTTTCCGCATGGGCCAAAAACGACGGCCTGGGGACGGTAAAAACGCCGCCCAGGTCGCCATGTTTCGATACCTGGCTGCTGCAACTTGCTTGGCGAAGCGCCGGTCAAGGCCTTCCCCCCCCAGGGCAGGCGTCGACCGCAAACAACAACAAACCTTTAAAGGTTATTGTTGGGGAAAGATGTTCGCTACGCCGGCTGATGCGAACCGGGTGACCGCCCTGGAAGATCGCTAACTTTCTGTTCGCCCCTGACTCAGCCTGTCTCGTTGCATGGTCAGCCGAGTTCGCATTCATCGCTTCGTCCCTCCTCCTCGGACCTCTGGAGGGTCGGAGGGCAGCTGGCATGTAGCCCGAGCTTTCCACGGCCAATAGCTGGCATGCATGACAGGGACAAGGCAGTGAGTGGGACGGGCAGCAAGAGGCGAGAACGAAAGCTCCGCAGGCGGAGCCGCCTTCGCCGCTTGCCGGCCTCTGTAGGAGCCGCCAGCATCGTGCATGCGAGCGAAGCTGCTTCGCCTGCGCGCCGGTGCGGAATTCACCGCGGCGTGGAGGCGACAGGGAGGCCGTGCAGAAACGGCCAGAGTGATGTACCATAGCAAAGAACAAGCCAAAGATCACAGCTACAGTAGGATTCTTTTCACCATGTGACCTTGCCTCACACAGACTGCTGCTTCTCCTCTCAGCATCCATGTGAAAAGATGCAAGAGGCATGGAACTCTGGCTCTCTATGCATGTGCCGGAGCTGCAGATCCTTCTGAAAGGTGTGGGAGAGAGGAAGTTGATGTATTCCAGCTCACTCTGTGACCCCCCCCCCCAAGACTTTGGACTCACAGTCTGAAGACCACTGTCTACATCAGTGGTTCTCAACCTTCCTAATGCCACGACCCAGTTCCTCATGTTGTGGTGACCCCCAACTCTAACATTTATCCATTTTACAGATGGAGAACACTGATGGAGAGTCTTAGGCGACCCCTGTGAAAGGGTCGTTCGACCCCCAAAGGGGTCGCGACCCACAGGTTGAGAACCGCTGGTCTACATCATGACTTTCCCACACTTGCTAGACTTCAGCAATGCAGAAAATGCTTAAAATCCCATGTATCATAGATTCTGTCTGTTCAGTCACATTTAGATGAATGCAACACTCAAATATCAATACTTCCTGCCCAGACTGCCAAAACACAGAAATGCCAAGGAATCTTTACCATCAGCCTCCAACTTTACACAGCTCAACTGTGAATTTAGTTCAAGTGTGACATACTCCACTAAGGGAAGATTTAGAATTGCTACCAATAGTGACACATCTCACTGTGACATGCCTCCGAAGATGCCAGCCATAGATGTGGACAAAACATTAAGAGCAAAAACTACCAGATCACAGTTATACAATCCAGAAAACCCACAACAACCAGTTGATTCTGGCCGTGAAAGCCTTCAACAATACTATAGTGTGATAATTACAGTTCCTAAAGGGCCAAATCTAAGAACAGCCCTTAGAGTATGGTAAGGGCAAAGTGCCACCGAAATTAAAATTACTTGGCCAATAGAGTATCAAATCAGAACAAACAGGAAATCAGCAGGAAACCAGAAGGGCTGTTTGCCTGACAGACTTCTGGATCAATCCGGAAATCTGCTGATCCATAAAATAACCACTTAAAACAAGCTGTGCCAGAACACAAAGGCATCTGATGCTAGCGGGATGATGAGACATGCTGGGATACAGATGCAAGAATTGCTGTTTTGAGCACAGCTCTATCTCAACGCATGAGTGACAGTTTTCCAGCAAGCTGTGATACTGGGTGCCTCACAGCTTATTCCAATCCCGTTGCCTGAAAAAGTCAGCATTTTCTTTAATGCTCATTACCCAAAACGGATATTGCAGGGATGCAAGTCCCTGTTCCCCTGATGGGTTGGGGCAAAATGGAGAATTGCCACTAAGTTGCTCAAAGAGACAAGTATGTTATGTTAAACACAGCAGTGTAGAATTATGTTCTCATCCTGAGCTAGGTCTGTGAACAGCCCCCCACATGCATTCAGCTGAGAGCTATGTGTATGGTTCCACAATGCACACAGTTTTAACTAGCCAACCAAACACTATTAAAGTTGTTTACATAAATGCTACCAAAAACAGCAACTTGCCACCATGAAGGGAGTTCTGAGGCACCTTCAGACCAAAAAACAAAGCCAGAAGAACTCTGGAAACCGTGTAGCTTTCCAGCCAAGTTGGCATTAAAGCATGCTTTTAATTTAGGTTTCCTGTAAAGCCACATATCAGGTAGCAGCAGTGGCACAGTGGTTAAGAGCAGGTGTACTCTAATCTGGAGGAACTGGGTTTGATTCCCCCACTCTGCCAACTGAGCTGTGGAGGCTTATCTGGGGAATTCAGATTAGCCTGGGCACTCCCACACATGCCAGCTGGGTGACCTTGAGCTAGTCACAGTTTTTGGAGCTCTCTCAGCCCCACCCACCTTGTTGTGAGGGGGGAAGGGCAAGGAGATTGTAAGCCCCTTTGAGTCTCCTATAGGAGAGAAAGGGAGATATAAATCCAAACTCCTCCTCCTCTTCTTCTTCTTAATGCTGCAGGCCAGCCAGGTCTATGGACTCGTTTATAAGCTTCTACAGGCCCTTTCTCCAAAACGTCTAAGCATGTTGTGTAGATGCTTCTGGCATATTTCAGTCTAGCTCCCCCCTCCCCGCCTTTTGCAATGATGTCATATGGCAAGCGCAAAGCACCTGTGCTAGCAGCTTTGAAGGGTACAAGGGTTACATTTTAAAGATTTTCTTTGAAAATCAGCATCAGAAGTGCGTTGGTGATTACCAGCAAATTAAAACGGGGCAAAGACTGTGGCCTAGGCAGCCGATGTTTTATTGTCAGTAGTAATAGTATCATTTATGATTTTACCACTAGTACCACAAGACAGAGGGAAAATGCTTAGCACAAGTAATGAAGCATAAACCATAAAAGGTTTTTCCCCACTATCTCTGTTGCAACTACGTGAGTAAAACTAGTTGTCCTCAGAACAATTTTCCCCAACTCACTTCCTAAGCTCACAAGCAAATAACCTGACATGCCTAATGTCTACCAGCAACAAAGACATTTGTAGAACAAGATCCAAGATGATTGCATTATAAAAGTCAATAGAACAAAATTAAGTTATTTAACCTTTGCTTTTAAGCAATTAACTAAAGCACACTGCCACATTTACAGCCTCTGCAGACAAGGAACAGATTAAGCCTTTTACCAGTTATTAAACACGATGCATTGTAGTAATATTTTAAATGGCAATTAAAAGCTTGAAGGCAAGACCTTATTCACAAACGATGCTGAACAAAGGCATCAGCCATGGTTTCAGCTCTCTCTCTGATCTTCCGCACCAGCATCAAGGTCTGAGTAGCCAGGAGTTGAGAAAAAAGCCTCCTGGAATAGCAACCCAGACCACACAGCAAAATACCAACACAGCAAAAGACAGTTGGTAAATCAATGTAGAGGCCTGTAACTCTGATGGATGCAGAGTGGGAAGTGACCGTACTGTAACAATGAATCCCACCTGAAGAGAACAAATTCAGAGAACTTCATGAGGGAAAAATTCAGAAAACTTAAATGAGCACAACACAGTATATATTAAATTGTTATTGATAAGGCAATACAGGTGTTTGAACCAGCAGGCAGCACTGCTGCGAAATATGCTACTTTGGGCACGTGGCATTTTTATGCTTCAGTTTGTCTTCCATAAGAAAGGCTCCATGAAGGTATATGTAAGCCATCCTGAGCCTGGCCTAGGCTAGGAAGGGCAGGGTATAAATATAATAAAATAAATACATTTTCAAACGAGTGGGCCAAATTGAACTGTGCTCCTTGACATTGGAGGTTTGTTTTTTTCAGAAAAAAATTCAAAGCTTTCTCACATAACCTTATCACTAGATTATGTTGAATTTATACTAGCCTAGTTTCTCTTAGGATCCTGACAAACATCTTCTTGGTTCTCAGATCTCCCTCGAGTCCTGGCCAACAGGCTGCCGCTAAACAGCAAGGAAGCCTGATATTTACATTTCTGTTAGCCACCAATTTGTTCTCTTGATTTCAAAAGCCAGCTGCCGTGCAGATTGATCTGAAAATAACTACGTGATTGGACTCTGCCATAGAGCTTACCATCTCACTGAGCAGCAGCAGCGTAGTGGTTAAGAGCAGGTATACTCTAATCTGGAGGAACCGGGTTTGATTCCCAGCTCTGCCGCTTGATCTGTGGAGGCTTATCTGGGGAATTCAGATTAGCCTGTACACTCCCACACACGCCAGCTGGGTGACCTTGGGCTAATCACAGTTCTTCTGAGCTCTCTCAGCCCCACCTACCTCACAGGGTATTTGTTGTGAGGGGAGAAGGGAAAGGAGATTGTCAGCCCCTTTGAGTCTGCTTACAGGAGAGAAAGGGGGGATATAAATCCAACTCTTCTTCTTCTTCATAGACTGGTGTTAATAGTTCTGAAAGTAGAAAGTAGAAATACACCTCCAATGCACAATTGAATACTTGGATATTGTTCTCCTAGCTGACACTGACAAGTACATGTCAGAGGTTTCAGTCCAGAACTTGATCTTACAATATCAATTCTAGGTATATATTCAGATAATGTGTTTACAAACCTCCTGCAAATTGTTCCTTCAGAGTTGAAGCAACATTTGTTCTTGGCCCAACCAAGGAATACAACTGTTCTGGCCAACAAAACCTTGCTTAGGGTCCTGTGCAGATCAGCTTCGCTCACTTGTTGCCTCTTTCAACTTAAGAGACATTAAGATGTCAGCAAGAATCTGTTCTTACACATGAGGGAGAAAGCAGGTAGCACATACTAACTTAGGCTCAGCTATAGAGCGTGCACTGGAACACACAAGTCTTACAAGCAACAGCTGCACTGTTTGAAATGGCTTACTTAGTATTGGCTTTTCTGTGAAAACTTCAAATCAACTTACAAATATGGAAAGTAGTTTAAAATAATTAAAACTTATGATATGCATAAATACAGGAACAATAAAATCAGGACTATGTAGAAATCTAAACTTCATAGAGCATTGGAGGATAAGGTTCAGAAATGCTTTCCTTGCTGGCAGAAACGGTACAGAGAAATATTCAGACAGATTGTTCATAATACAAAGTTCTAAGAGGGGGGTGCCAAGGAGCAGGAAGCTCTGCCTGGCACTTCTGGAAACCCAACATCTGCAAACAAGGAGTGACTGAATAAGGTCATGCTGCTGCATCAGGAAGAAGAGAAACAGGAGATCCTTCTGCTGGCTTGGCTGGGATTGCCTTTGGCTCCTAGAGCAGACTCTTGCAGGGGCCATTCCACCTGAACCTTATATACCCATAATAGAAAAGTTATGTGCCTGTCTTACAGTACACTGCAATTGTAAAATGCATTGAATGCACTGGCGGAAATGCTGCACGTAATATGGGAAATAAACTGCATCGGCTGATCTCACAGGGCATGTACATATGGAAAAGGCGCGATCTGGGGAACTACCATATAGAAGCAAGTAATATTTGCTTGCTGCAGCCTTCTTATGCTTGCCAGTGCTGTTAAGGGAGTCACCACCAGGCATTTCATACATAGATATCACTGCATGTAAGAAATTGCAAGCACTCTGTATATCATGATTGACAGACATATAATCAAGTGTCCATATACCTTCTCCCAATAGAAAAGTGACTGCTAGGTTTTCCTACCACTTGCAAATGTGGCTAAAGAGACACAAGTACTTGTGAGAATATAATGTCCAAAACACACAAAGCATCTCTAAATGTCTAATACACAATATGGCCTCCATATGGATTTTTAAAAAATCTGTAAAACGAGTACAACCCTGAAAGCTCAGTATGCATAAAAATTTGATTGGGGGGGGGGGGGGGGGCAGTTTCCCCAAAAGGTGATGTTTGTATATATCCAGATATTTTTTTAAAGACAGAATTTTGGACTGCCAGTTTTCCAAAATGGCACCCAGAAAGAAAAGGTAAATAGACAGAGAGAAGGAAAATAGAGCTGAAACTGGTTGAAGAAGAATCTGGATTTATACTCCACTTTCCTCAATTGTAATGAGTCTCAAAGGGGCTTATAAACCCCTCCTCTCTACCTCCCCCTGTGAGATAGATGGGAATGAGAGAGTTCTGAGAGAACTGTGCCTAGCCCAAGACTTCAAGTGTGGGAGTGGGGAAACAAACCTGGTTTTCCAGATTAGAGTCCATTGCTCTTAACCACTACACCATGCTTTGCCAGGTGAATTATATATATACTAGGAATAAAGCCAATTGTGGGGGGAAATGCAAAGGGCTATATAGAAGGGGGAGCGAGAAAGCATTCTCCAATGCAATGGACTGTACTGCTGGCTGGCCGCCCTCTCCACTAGTCCTCTGTTACAAGTAACCATGACACTGCCTATAATTTTTGGAGAAACTTTTAAAACCTCTCAGCTGTCAGATCTGACAGTACAAGCTATAGCATAGTTTCAGATTTCTCCTTAAAGCATATAAAACCATGGCTGGAAGAGACATCCATGAGCAGGAAATATTTGAGTACTTTACATCTTTCTTCAGGTTTTACAAATCAAAACCTTTCTGCTGGAACAGCTGTCCTTAGCAAAATAGGGAACCACCACCAGTATCACGACTTTGGTGTTTAAAATAGCTTTAGTTAACATATACCACCAGGCTTTGCCTGGGCTTACAAACTTAAAAGTCTGCTGGGGGGATCTAGTTTTAACCTACAGTTCTCTGCTGAGAACATGAGTTTGAAGATTGCATGGTAGCTAAATCCACGTAAAATGACGAGTCTGTTCACCCACACGAACTTGTGGTCACTATCTGTGATCCTACAGAAAAGAGCAGACTTTGTAAAGCTTCCCTATCTGCTTGCCTGGAACCTCCAAGGAACTTAAGACTGCACAAGCACTAGGAAGACTTCACAGACATACAAAACAGTGGTTAGCAATGCCAGATGTTGGATACAGAACTTACCATGCATACTACTGCTTATGAGAGGGACTAGACTTGAACTTGGGATAACTGAATTGACAAGCCAGTTCAGCCTTGAATAAACTAATGTTCTCATCAGATAACCTCATCAGCCGTAATAAACTGGCTGATATGTGAGAGACCACATCAAGAGAGAGATGTGCAAGACAGCAACTGGGAGCCACATGTCAGCCAGCTGAAGCTCTTCAGGAAAGAACAAGGCATAGCTGTGCAACTGAGAAATAAAAGTGTCCAAGAAGCAAAGCAACCCAAGGGAGAGATGTACCTTATGCTATTAATCTTTTCTGGCTAGATTCAGTGTGGAATGAATGCTTTTTGCAAAAAAAAAAAAAAAGATGTAATACTTCCAAGTACAGGCAATCAAATCGAAGTGAAAACTCTTTTTAAAAGATTCCTCAACTCATCAAGTATAGCATTAAACCATCACAGGATTTCTATTATCTCTAGTACAGCGGTTCTCAACCTGGGGGTCGAACGACCCTTTCACAGGGGTCGCCTAAGACTCTCTGCATCAGTGTTCTCCATCTGTAAAATGGATAAATGTTAGGGTTGGGGGTTACCACAACATGAGGAACTGCATTAAAGGGTCACGGCATTAGGAAGGTTGAGAATCACTGCTCTAGTAGGTGTCATACTATGCTACATTTGTCCCCTTAAGTCATGCCTACACAGCCAAGTCAGAAAATTTATCAGAAAATTTCACATTAAAAGCCATTAAAAATAATCTACACTGGTTTCATATTGATGGCATCGGAGATTTAAGCTCATTAAAACAATGGAGGAAAATGTCAAAATACCTTTTTCAACTATCTATTAAATAGGTAAGAACACAAGAACCCTGAAAGCAACTCGCTTTTAAGCACGGCTTTAGCCAATTCTGAGTTCACAAACCCCATCTGCTGCCATCACTTTTCCTTTCATCAGCAAGCCAAAAGAAATGGGCTTTAAAGTGGGAAAGGAGATAAGAGTGAATAAAGCAACAGAACATGGCTGGTACTTCAGCTCAGACATTGTTGTAGATTACTTTGCACCAAGTAAAAAAAAAGTTAATTCCCTGATTAATTCTCTTCCTGGATGGCCACAGACAAAGCTTGATTAGTACAGTCTGCTTCTCCAGATAAATATGATCTTGCTCACAAGAATTTGCCATCAGTTGCTTCACCCCAATCAAGAGTAGTAAGCTGCTTTAACCTACAGTCAGTCTTCTGCAACTGGGAGAAAAAAACAAGTGTATCTGAGATGGATGGAATAAGACATACTGACTATTAAATCCACTACCCAAGCACCAAGACAGGCAAACATATTCAAGCTCAAAGGGAATCAATGCAACCTAATGTCATGTTTAGCCAAATGTCACATTTAGAGTAATCAGAACTTCGTGTTGATGGCATACTTTGGTTCAATCTATAATCTGTTTGCAAGCAGAATCCACCCCAGCCTGAAGAACTGAAGCCTATTTTTAAAGACGGTGGTCATAACAGACAGGCACAGGAGGGTGAAGCCCGCAATCATACAGTCAGGACTGAAGCTAGCCAACAGCTTATTTCCCTTTCTAGAAAATAATTCAAGAGAACCAACTTACACTTTTCATAATCCTTATATTATCACTAAAGAGAAAAACAGCCAAATTCATGATTGCATGCCTGTCTAATCTAGGATTTCTCTACGTTGACCCCAAAATAAGAAAATTTACACTATGCATTGAATTAAGGCAGGGGTCCAGAGAAGATCACCCGTGTGTCACAAAACAAAGCACCTCTGGACCTTCCATCTTGGCTCCCCCGCCCCCGCCCCCACAAAGGCAAAACTGGGATGATGATGAAGAAGAAGAGAACTGAAACCTTCCAGATACAGAAAAGTTTTGCTAACAATGGTGTCCCCCTGGTCACCTTCCCAAACATCTTTTATACCAGTGATGGCGAACCTTTTTGAGACCGAGTGCCCAAACTGCAACCCAAAACCCACTTATTTATCACAAAGTGCCAACACGGCAATTTAACCCTGAATACTGAGGTGTTAGTTTAGAAAAAAAATGGATTTGGCTCACAAAATTATGTGTTACCTCAGAATTGTATGCTTGGTGTTAGAAGGTGGCTTTGCTGGGCTTTGAACCATGCAACTCTTAAACCTGGACAGATTAAATCATGACCCTAGGAGGGTTAACTCAGAAGCAAGCCCCATTGCCAGCAACCGAGCTTACTCCCAGGTAAAGGATCACACTTTAGTTCTTTGCATGAAAATCAGTGAGGTTTAACAGCGCTTAACAGGGTTACCTACACTGCTTCCCCAAAACTAGGTCTTAGGTTTAATGCTAATAATTGAGCCCAGCGGCCCAGGCCAGCCTAGATATGTGTGTGGGGGGGGGATTTCCCCCCAATACCACATGATGAACTCTGTTTGTGCGTGCCCACAGAGAGGGCTCTGAGTGCCACCTCTGGCACCCGTGCCATAGGTTCGCCATCACTGTTTTATACCCTCTTTCTCATAGGAATCCCTTTACTGAACTCTTACCTCCCCTGGCCCCCACCCCTTATGGACCCAGCAAAAGAGCCTGAGATAACTGAGGCAGCTGCCAGTGGATTCTGCACTGAACTATGCTCAATTGCACAACATGTGCTGGGGCATTCTTCTTCCAGAAGCCGCCAAGATCCAAATTCTTCTTGAGACAATGTTGACTGCCCCCACCCCACCCTTTCTCCTTCCTGGGGGGACCCAGCGATGAGCCCACAGCTCCCCCATCAAATACCTGCACTGGCCGGCAACCGTCGTCACCCCAGGAGAGTCCGCCAAGGGACGACACCCCATCATCCCCACCCCAAGGAATCTGACCCTCCAGCCCATCCTCTGGGTTTGCACAACCCGCTCCCCAACCAACACGGAGGGGAGGGGAGGGGGGGAGAGCAAAAGAAGACCTCAAACCTCACTCTCCATCCCGCTCTGACCTTTGATGCTCTTAGGAGCCCCCTCCCCAGAGAGCCGACGATGCCCGCCAACCCCCCCCCCCGCCCCCCGTTATGTGTTCCCCTTCCTCAAGAACCCTTATAAGGGGATGAGATTACAGATGCGCATCTACAACGCCCCCCCCCGTGGGCTTTTCTCCCCCCACCCCTCTTAGAAAGTCATTCTTCGCCCCACTGCGCCCGATCCTTCGTGCTCTCCTGAGCCCCCCCCCCCCAAAAAAACCCCTCAACCCCATTGTAAAAAGCCTTTCGGGGGAGGGGGCTCGCTGCCCAAAATCGAGGGTGTACATTTAAAATGGGACTGGTTTTGGCTCCCTCAACACTCCCCCCCCCGCCCCGCAGGACCTCTTTCGACCCCCTCCCTCCCTCCCCAACCCCGCAGGCCCCCCCTCACCCCCGCCCCGCGCGGTGGGCCTCCGGCTTCCCGCCGCCCCTCACCCTCGAGCAGCCGTTGGATGATGCTGTCGATGTTGAGCTTGTCAATATCCGCCATCGCCTCTCCGCGCCGGGGAGGGACGGAAGGAGGGGGCCGAGCCCGCTGGACCTCCGCGGCTCCCCGCTCCCGAGCCCCCTTCTCGCTGTCCCACCTCCCGGCTTCTCCTCCGCTCGCCCTCGCTCGGCCGCCTCAGCGCAGGAGGAGTCGCAGCAACACCCACAGCCCCGGCAGCGGCGACCGACAAAATGGCCGCCTCTCCCCTCCCTCACGGAGTAGCCGCCGCCGCCGCCGCCGCCTCCTCCTCCTCCTCCCGGCGCAGGGATACCGGGGGAAGCGAGGCCGGAACTCTTTATCGAGCAAGAGCGGGAAGCTTGAGGGGGAAGCCGCGCGCCGCCTCTCGCTTTCCTTCCTCTGAAGAGAACGGACGGGGTGGATCCTTCCGCCGCTGAGGAGGAGAAAAAATACGCCCCACCTCAGTCTCGAGGCAGGGTGGGGGCGCTGTGAGGGAAACGCGCGTGGGAACCACTCCACTCCAGAGGAACAGAAAACTGGGTGCTGCCATTTTAATTTGATTTAAAGCTCTAGATTCCCCCAAGGAAGAATTAGTCCCACTGTTTCCAGTGGGCGGCATCTCAGCGATAAGATTCGTATGGGAAAGAGCGCATCGGAGCATGGGCAGAGAGTGCCCGTGTTGGTTTGTTCTTTGGTATATCCCACTACGGCATTCAGCGCGAGGACTTTCAGTCGCGAGACCCCTGCTGCCTGTCAGGATTGCCCGCCCAAAGTTGGGCATGTTTAGATGTCAAAATTAAGGCTCTGTACTTGAGTCATAGGTGTCAAACTCGCGGCCCTCCAGATGTTATGGACTACAGTTCCCATCATCCCCTGCCAGCATCATGCTGGCAGGGGATGATGGGAACTGTAGTCCATAACATCTGGAGGGCCGCGGGTTCGACACCCCCTTGTTTAGAAGGAACTGTGCTTATTCAGCCCCACAGAAGAGAGGTGGTGTCAGCTTGGGGTGCCCAGAGGACTGCAGATCTTGTCGCTGTTTAAAGATGGATGATCTTGGGTCGTGGCTGTTCAAATCCTGCTTTCTTCCAGGCAAACACAGATTTTGTGCAGCTCTTGCCAAAGATAAAATCATAGTTTAAAAGAAAAAAAATGTCCCGTCTCTTAAAGACCTTTATTATGTTATCCTGGATATTGTAAAGTTACACACTCATTGAATATGTTTTTATTCTGGATGTCACTTATATTTTTGTTAAAAGTTCAGGGGAAGCCATGACAAACTCAAAGCAAATAAAAATCAGCTGAGTGTTGATAATTTCATTGGCAGGGAGAAAGGCTGTGCATTCTCCCCACCCCTTTTGTTCTGAATCTCTTGGTTGACTGTCATTTAATTAGCATACTGATTACTCTCTTAATTGTCAGGGGGTTGTTTCTCTTCCACTGAAGTCAGTCTTTTTTCGCCTGCAGGGCAAAAGCCTTCTGATGTACGCAGACTGGATTCTCTATCCTGGCAGTTATATAATGCTCATAACCATATCTTGTTATTATGGCTGGCGGAGGTAGTGAACAAGAGTTCAGGCTGGTGTGGCAAGGAGGATGCGCCCAAGAAAACTGCACCGTCAGCTCACCTTGAAGCGAGTCTGGAAGAACAAGTCAAATCCGGGGAGATCTGGGTCATCAGCTGCTTTGGTAACTGCCTGAGACAACGTGCATCGTAGTTTTGTTGCTAAGACAGGAAGTTCCAAAACAAACAGGATTACGAAACAGCTGGATTTCGGTCCAGCAGTACTTCAGAGATCTATGAGATTTTCGGGGCATGAGCTTTCAAGAGTTAAAGCTCCCTTTGTTAAATATTTGAATGTCCTCTGGAACTATGTCCAAGGATTACAAAAGACTCAGAAACCTTCAAGAGTGCCTTATGCTGACTTAGACTCATAGTCCATCCTGGTCTATTTGGATCTCAGGTAGAGAAAGGCTGTTCCAAGCATGTGCTAATTTAGATCCTTTCATTGGGGATGCTGGTGACCATCTACAACAGGGGTCCCTGAACTTTTCGAGGCTGTGGACACCTTTGGGATTTTTGAGAGGAGATGGTGAGTGCCACCCCAAAATGGCTTCCAAAGGAACCAGAGCCAAACCAACCGTGGCTGTCTCAGGAGGTGGCTCCAAACAGAGCACCTCCCTCTTCATACCTCCTGGAAAACGGAAATCTGTAAGGGGGAACAGAACCACACTCTAAAGAAAGCACAGTGGCTTGCCAGTCCTCATCCTTTAGCGAGTTAGGGAAGACTGTAACATGCTCTGCCTTACAATGGCTACCTCTATTTTCTAAAAAGCTCGGTGGGTGCCGAGGACAGTACTGGCCATGGACACCACTTGGGGAACCCTGATCTATAGCCTGAAACAACCACTGATAATCTTCTCAAATACATAAAACTGTGTCATATCAACCCCAGGCCACTGGCCCTATCCAGCTGTGCTGTCAGCTCGGCACCAGGAAGTCACGCAGAGCAAAGTGTTTCCTGTCCTCAGTTGCTCAAGATTCCTTTATAGGAGATACCAGGAACTGATTCTTCTGTATGCAAAGCAGATGCTCTAGCAAGAGCTATGGACCTTCCCTGCCATGACAGAATGGGACCGACAAGCTTGCTACAACTAGAAGAGGACAACAAAGAGGACATCTCTGCTCTGTGTGTCTTTTCATTTTCTCTTCAAGAAATGGTCATACACTATTCGGGAAAATGTAAGTGAGAACTCTGTATAGGGCTTAGCCTTAGTACTTACAATCCTGGTTTCCCCCCCTCCCCCCAACAGTATTGTTTTATGCCAAATAAAGGCTAAATGAGGAAAAAAATATTGCAGCCTACAACTGCCTCTCTGTGTCTTAAAGACACTGCCATTCATCCAACCCTTCCGCAGAATGTCTGCTGCCCCTTTCCCCTGTTGCCTTCCTCCTTTTTACTTCCTTACAGTGTCAAGTTCTCCAGCCAAACTTCCTTTATCTCCTGCACTTCCTGGTTGCCATATCAACCAATGGCAAGGTCGCTCCCATGTTCCATCCCTGTTTGATGTTCTGCCCTGTTAGACCACCTCTTCTTGTGCCTGTATTATTTTAATGGATCCTAGGGTGGCCAACCTCCATGTAGGACCTGGAAACCTCCCTGATTTACAAGTGATCTCCATATGACAGAGATCAGTTCTCCAGCCTGGGAGGGCAGAGAGTGTGTGGCCACTGAGGTCCCTCCCAGTCTCAAACCCTGCCCTCCCCAGGCTCCACACCCAAATCTCCAGGAATTTCTCAACTTGAAGTGGCAACTCTACTGGATAGTGTGAATTTGGAGTGCATGAGGGTATGAATACTGTTTCTGTTCTTATAAGGTTGGCACATGTATCCTGAGATTAAATCTAGGACCTTTGGAATGCAAGAAATACACATTGTTCTTCTGAGATTTGAGCCCTCCCCCGGTGCTGGCATTACTTTTTTAAAGTTAAAAACATACTGATGTAAATTAGCTGGATGCTCATAAATATTATAATCTGTGAACATCAGATCATATTTAATAGGCAAACTCTCCCCTCCTTGGAAGAACTCTATAATTCCCGAAGCCTAAAGAAAGCCCAAAATATTCTGAGGGACCCGTCTCATCCAGCACATTCTCTTTTTGAACTGTTACCATCCGGCAGACGATACAGGTCTATCAAAACGAGGACAAAGAGGCTTAGAGACAGCTTCTACTCTAGAGCTGTGGCTATGCTAAACTCTGCGGCTTCGTGTTGATGTGTTTGGGGCTGTGTAGGGATGGGTGGAGGAAGGGGAAAGTGAGGGTGGGGTATGAGTCTGAAATTGTGTGCATCGAGGAATGCTGCTGTAAATTTCGTTGTGCGTGCACAATGACAATAAAAATGCTTATGCTTATGCTTCATCATACCTACAAACATGCCTATTTTAAATGGTGGGTTATATCGCTTTTGCAAATGCAGTAACGATCTCCAAAAGTTTTCCTTTGAAAGGGGCATGCCTGGTTCTCCAGCCAGAGGCTCAAGGCCCCGTTCTGCCTGAAACTCTGGTGGATTACAGAGGAGGAAACGTTCTTGCTTCCCACTGTTCTTCCGCCCCACCATTACAGATGGTCAGGGGCTGGTATAGAACCTTCTTCTTGGTTCTATAAATCTGCCTCTGCTCTGAGTCCTCCAACTGAGGAACATTAATTAGGCAATCTGACCTGCCCAGTCAGACAGGTTCTTAGGAGGAGCACATCTGGATTGTATGCCTTGATGCCCGAACGTATTGGTAAGGTACACCATTAGCACATCAAAGACTGCTGAAAGAGACTCCAGATTATAAAATTGCAAATGAGGGATTGAAGTGTTTGTAAACTCTGGTGACAGCCAAATATTAAGAATTAAAACAGTTAATATGTTTGAAGAAGACAGGAAAGCCATGTGCTAGCTAACATGTAGGACACTGAAATGTGACTTATATGGACTCGTAGCTTTTGGCTTTGAAAAGGTAGAATACAATGTTTAAATCAATCAGATGATGCATGCTCACTTTGGTGGAACTTTGTGATATAACTCATGGGGATGTGGCATGTTTTCATTAAGATGCAATTCAAAAGGGATTAATAGCCTCCCGCCTCATCATGACATAACAAAAGAAAACCCAGAACCTTCACTGCGGCATATTGAGATTTGGAAAGTTTGGGACCTATGAGCAAATTGTCACAACAAGGAAAGCAAAAGAACAATCATTTGGTCGAGAACTGGTGGCCAATCATCATCTCTTTTGGGGAAGGGAAGCCATCTGTGAAAGTGAGGACGGACAAATAAATATAAAACCATACATGATATCATCATAACAAGTGTGTTTTGATAATTAATAATGTGAACAAACAATATGGTAAGAAGGAAGGGGAAACCTGCTTAGTATTGTCCAAATGCCTTCCCAGATAATATGAACTCACAGCCCTTCCAGGAGGCCACCTCTTTTGGGAGGCTGTTCCAAAGCAGACGCACAAAGACTGGAGCAGAAAACTGACTTGGGGAAGTAGTTGGTTGCTACAGGATAGCAATGAGACCTTGCTGGGAAGAATGGAATTGCTGCATGCGTTCATAAAAAGGCAGGACCTACAGGTATGGAGATCATGAATGTTTAAAGGTAAATACCACACCTTGAATTGGGCCCCAAAACAAACCATTAGCCAATGAAGAGCTTTTTCATGGGTATCATATGTTTGCAATGGTTGGCCCCTGATTTTCAGGACCCAACTTCTATGCCGTGGCATCTCTATTATGAAAGCTTTAATACTTAGCATTGGAAACAGAATGGAAAATGAATTTGATAACTGCAGTGCCAATTGGGAGTGCACTGGCTGTGAATAGAAGCTAGGCCTGCTTTCTGATTGTCAATTGAGTACTGATTTGTTCTTCCACAGTCCATAGCAGATGTGGGTCTTGATATCCTCTGACTCACAGGGCTCGTACCTGGGTTCCATCAAGTCCACAACACGACTTTCATTCTTGCAGGAATGAATCTGTTCCATCATAGCCATGACAGCTACCATAGAGAGGAGAGAAAGGTGGGCAGATGTGTACAGAACTGCTTTTATTCTCCTCACTCCTTTATTTACTTGTTTTCATTCTCACTTCCTTCTGTTAGTTCTTGTATGAGTATAAACTGGCAGATTTTCAGGCGTGCCGCTGCAGTTATGTAATGTTTAGTCCAAAGGTGCATGAATGAGTAGATTTCTGCAGTTTCTGTGACTGAAGCCAAATGGAATCTCCTGAAAGAGAGCTTTGAGTTTATTCTTGGATATCTGGCATGATGTCACATCCACAAGCACTGACTGGACTCACTTGCACACTTTTCTCGGTTTCAGAGAGATGAGGAAATAAGGCAACACCCATTTCAATTTCTATGGGGATGATTCCCTTGGAGGCAACTCAGAGGGTGTTTGTCATATTATTTGTTGCTCCAGAGTTAAAAACTGCACCTTTGAATGGACCTGGACAAAATGAGGTCTTCTAAGACTGTTATGCAAGATTTGCTTTAAATAAATGCCCTTTATTTAATCTGCATCTTGGCAGCCCTGCTTGTTTATTTGCTCAGTCCCCTGGGTTTTCCAGATCACCATCCTACACAAACCTCCCCGGAGTCCCATCCATCCTTGCATTATCAGCTGATAGTGATATCCTTCATTTAAAAGGTTTGGGACCAGAACCACGGCACATGCTGGTGTACATCTCACCTTGGGCTGTGTTCTTGTCAGCTCCTATCCGTTAAATGGATCTTTCTTTGGAAAGGAGGCCCCTCTAGGGAAATCCTATGATGATTCAGTGCTCTGCAGCCTTGTCTTTTCTTTGACTCAGCATCCAATCGCTCCTTTGAAGTTGTATTAAGATTCTGGGCTGCTCAAGGTGACAAGTTTCCAATACTTTGTGACCTTTCTACTGGCACTAACTATTCATATGAATTTGCCCAGTTCTATTAACAATCTGTTTGGATTTCAGCAAAGGTTTACCACTGTCATAAAGTAAAATGCACAACCGCCAAACTGGGTCAGACACAAGGTCCATTTGAGCCTAGATCTCTTTCTTCAGTAATTACTTGTCAGATGCAGCACAGGATGTTACAAGAAGTGCATAACACTACCCATTTTTGCAGCAGTTAATCTCATTATCGAAACGAAACGGGATGGGCTCCGTCGTGCTTGGCAGACACATCCTCTGACCTGGAAGTAATGCCCCAGCCTCCTCATTTCAGATGTACAGTGGTTCACTGTGGCTGCTCAGTCAGGACGAACAAGGAACATATTTTGCCCATACCATCTCCAAGATGAGCTGTGGAACTGCAGGCAGAAGTTCCCAGGTTGGGACCCTGACAAATCCAGCTAGAGGATTCCAGGTAGTCAGTGTCAGGGAAGGCCTTTTTCTACCTGAGACCCAGGAGAACATGCCAGCTACAGCAGACAGCGCTGGGCCAATCATCTGACTTCGTACAAGACAGCTTCATGCATTCACTGATCAAAGTAGGGACATAACATAGCACACAGAGCCATTGCTTTGCATGCAAAGGCCCCTGGATTTCAATCCCTGGTATCTCCAATAAAGGAATATCAAATGGCAAGTCTTGGGAAAGATTTTGCCTCTTCCTGAATGCCTTGACATCTGCCTTGCTAGTCAGAGTAAACACTGAACTGGGAGCATCAATGCCCATATGAAGTAAACTACCTTCAGGTATTCCTATAATCAGACAGATGTGCAGTTTATTGTCGAAGGCTTTCACGGCCGGAATCACTTGGGTGCTGTGTGGTTTCCGGGCTGTATGGCCGTGTTCTAGCAGATGTGCAGTTGTTAAGAACATAAGAAGTGCCCTGCTGGATCAGTCTAGTGGTCCATCTTGTCCAGCATCCTGGTTCAGGACAACTGCTCTGTAGGGCCAACAAACGGGACTGAAGCCAGGGGTTTCCCCTCTGCTGTTAACTCCTAGCCCTGGCATTGAGGGTTCTATTGTTTCTAGACTTGGAGGTTCCTTTTAATCATTGTGGCCAGTAGCTGTCGATGGACTTTTCCTCAATGAATCTGCCTAACCCTCTTTTAAAGCTGTCTGTGCTGCTGGCTGTCATTATGTCAACTTGTAGTAAATGTCTCAGTTTAATTCTTCATTGAGGCAAACAAGTATTTCCTCTTGTTTCCCCTGAATCTTTGCCTATCAGCTTCCTAGAGTATCATCCACTTCCTTAATGCCATGCATAATTTTGCAAACCTCTTCTTATACTCTATCTATATAGTTGTTTTTTCTCTAAACTGAAAACCCCAGACTCATTCCTCTTTCCTCATAGGAAAGGTGTTCCAGCTCCTTAATCATCTTGATTGTCTTCTTCTGAACTTTCTCCTGTCATGCCTTTTTAAAGATGCAGCAACCAGACCTGTACTCTATTCTGTTGTTTAGATACTCACTCTCATCTTAATGTGGTATATTATGCATCTGTTAAATGAATTTACATTCCGCTGTTGACCAGAGTCCAGAACAGAATAATCAGTGATGGGATCCAAAAATTTTAATAACAGGTTCCGATGGTGGTGGGATTCAAACAGTGGCGCCGCCACACACACACACCTCCAGTCCCTATTGGGCAGGGAGGTTGCTTTAGCAACCCCTTCTCGGCACTCAGAAAAAAATTAGTAACCACTTCTAGAGAAGTGGTGAGAACTGGTTGGATCCCACCTCTGAGAATAATGGTACACACACATAGCTCCATTAGATGGAAGATTGAACCTTCTACCTTGAAAGCAGGAAATCTTCCAATATTGTCTTATCATAAACTAAATAAGATGGATAAACTCATTGTGGGTGCATTTCAATAATTTTTTAAAGTGAAACTTAACACTAAATATATATAACAGCCAGCAGCTTTCAATAATTTTTTTATAAGTAAGTTCTCAGGGTGTCTAATAATTGACAGTGAAATTCAGTTTTTTTAAAGTGCTGTGTGTTGAATATTGCTATTAAATGTGCATATGGGGTGATATTTTACAGCAAGATGAAAGGAACCTCACCGTGCATTTAAATTACTATATCATGCTTCTTAAGGTCATTTCATACCTGATATTTTGAAACATGCCCCTAAAAATATATTGTGTGAAGGTGTCTGAAATTGTTTCCAAAGCCACATCAACTGTATTGAGGAATAGAAAAACCAGCCTGGGCAAATATTCTGTAAAAACCATGATAGATTCTCCAGTCTTCATCAATAAATAGGGTTTGACCTTCTATCTCAGATATGATATCATTTGGCCGACAGTGACTGATTGCTTTAATTGTGAGTCTCCAGTCATGCTTCTCCCGAGATAAAATAAAGAAGTTAAAGTCCAGTGTTGTGCACAAAAGGTGGCAAAGATTAAATGTGTTTGGTACATCTGAAGGCAGAATAAGTGGCTGCCAAACTGTTTTTACATTTAAAAAAAAGAGAAATAAGGTTGCAAGAGAAGTCACGAGAAACCTTCACAGCATGATGCAAAAAGAAAACATTGCAAAGGGACAGAGGAATAAAATCCTTCTCTTTTCTAGCTTTTCTTAGGTTATCGGTTGAGTTACATAAGGGTTTCTATAGCAATGGCCCACATTTCTACCAGAGGCGAGAAACCATATGGTGCACCGGAAAATACCCTGAACCACAACAAATAAGAGGCATATCTGTTTGTTCTAAGACATACACACAGATCCTACACAATCTCCATTCTAGTTTGGGATATAAAAGTGTCAGGATCCTCTCCCTCATGATGTCAATTCTGGAAGAGAAGAAAGAACCTTCTCCTCTTGTATACGGCAGAGCCAATATAATATCAGGGTTAACGCTGAAAAAAGGATCTAGGAGAATTGGGTTCTTCTAATTCCTGCATTTTCCTGAAGCTTGCTAGGTGACCTTGGAGAGTCACATTATTACATTCTGCCTAACCTGCTCCACAGGATTGTTGTGAGAACCATGTACACTGTCCTGAACTTCTTGAAGAAAGGACTACAAGCATTTGCTCAGTAGACTGAGCTACCAACCTATCAGGGAGTCATAGAATCGTAGAGTTCGAAGAGACCACAAGGGCCATCAAGTCCAACCCCCTGCCATGCCAAATGCTGGAACTTCAGTCATTTGTACTCTGATGTTAATGGGAATGATGGTTCAAGATATCAGCCTTCAAGATAACAATCTTTTGCAGAAAATGGAAGAACTGGAATTTGTGTTTATGCTGCATTTTTAGATTCATGTGCTAGGTCATTTTCACAGGGTCAGCAAAGCCATTCGGAAATCAGAACTGTTACTGAGTACTGGTGTGTGTTTGTACAGTTCACTTCAGGATTTTAAAATAAAATTAGAGAAGATTTTGATGAGCTTGAGCAACAAGCAAAAGTCACCTTGCCAAATGTTAACCACACAACTGTCACAAGGAGACAAAGAATAAGGAAATGGCAATGAAATTATGGCAGCTGGCCCAGATGCTTTCTAGATGAACTTTCTTCAAGTTTAGGATTAAATCCTTTATTCCTAGATGCACTTGAAGTCAGTTTAAGAAGAGCTACTGTGTGCAGTGATATTGCGCAAATGTTTTCCTTTCGTGCTAATCTGACAGCAATTAAGCAAGAAATTCAGCAAGGTGTTGAACTGTTGATGGAAGCATCCCCAGAAGCTGTTGACCTGAAACTTACTGATGAATTTTTGCACTTTCACTTGTATGTGAGACGAAGCCATAGGCCTGTAGAACAGCACTCTCCGTCTCATATAGATCTTTATCAAATTATGTACAAGGAAAAACTTCATATGGAAAGTTCATGACATGGAAGCAATCTTGCAGCTATTTCTCGGAACTACAACTCTTATCAAGATGATAGAGATAGTGTCCCCTGGAGGAAATAGCTGCTTTGGAGGGTAGACTCCAAATGCTGGAACACACAATCAAAGCACTCCTGACATATATTAATTCAGCCTCTCTTTAAAAACCTCCAGAGAAGGAGACTCCACCACTCTCCAAGCAAGTGAATTCCACTGTCGAACAGCCCTGATGATCAGGAAGTTCTTCCTAATGTTTAGGTGGAATCTCTTTTCCTGCACCTTGAATCCATTACTCTGTGGCAGCAGAAAATGAGCTTGCTCCCTCTTCGACATGGCATCCCTTCAAATATTTAAATATGGCTATCATGTCCCTTCCTTAACCTTCGCTTCTCCAGACTAAACATCCCCAGCTCCCTAAGCCTCTCTTCGTAGGGCATGAATTCCAGACCTGTTACCATTTTGGTTGCTCTCCTCTGGACCCATTTCAGCTTGTCAATGTCCTTCTTAAATTGTGGTGACCAGAACTGAACAGAGTGTGTAACTTATATCTGTGGGTTCTGTGGGGCAGAACTTGGAATGAGTTTGCAACAACAAATTTTAAAAAACAAAATGGTTTACTTTCTTAACATATAACATCAACATTTAACGTCACACTTCAAAGTCCTGTTCAGGTTTCGTTTCAAGTCCTTCTAGTTACAGTCTTCTGATATCGCCAAGTCCAATTCTTCCTGCAAGTGGGTTGGCTCCTGAAGACTCCAAGGGCTTGGTGAACAGGATTCAACATGATGAAGGTTTCCAGGAGAACTCTCACCCATTACAAACACAAAAAGAAACCCTTAACAAGGTGTTAAGGGCTTATACAAATCAAGGTCCAAGTCTGGTAGCCTTGTCTCCTCCAAACTCCAAGCTTTTTCTATGTTGGCGATGACGTGAGACAAATTCCTCCAAATATTTACGCCAAATATGTTGGCGATGACGTGAGACAAATTCCTTGTGTGTCCAATCACACTTGGCCAATAAAGATTCTATTCTATTCTATTCTATTCTATTCTTTGAGTCTCCACCCCTTTCTGGGTCAACCCATTCTGAGCATGGGGGTTACAAGTGCTCTAGGTGAGGTCTGACCAATGCAGAGTTTGTACAGTGAAAGAGAGGAGTTTGGCTTCTTCTTGAATCTTCCTGCATCAGGTCGCATGGAGGACCGGCTCTGTGTATTGCCTTCTTCCTCATTTCTTAAGCAACCACCATGCCATTTCCCCTTGTTAGTAGCATATAGATTCCCAGGCTGCCAGGAGCGGGGGGGGGGGGGATAGGATGGACTCCACCAGCTGACTTTCCTAAATGTTTAAATCTGTGCATTGTGCTGACTCGGGGCGATGCCAGTGCAGTTGCAAGCGAGGGCAGCCGGCCGCCTCTTGCGCGGATGCAATTAAAATGCCTTTTCCAAGATGCTGATGCCGGCACCAGTTTCATTACACAAAGACATGCAACTGATTTTTTTAAAAAATGGGAGATTAGCTAAGTTCCATCTGCCTTTCTTGCTGGTTCAGCTGCCTTCTGAGGGGCTCGTGGTTTCCAGCAAGAGCAGAAGACCCCTTTGAAGGTGAACTGCCCTTCCTTCTGCTTTACACATTGTCTTTTGGCAGATTCATTATGATTAATGGTCGACACCTTCCTTAGCTTCTGAGATCTGATGGGCCATCCAGGTCAAAGCAGATCTGACGTTGCTTTGGTAAAATAGGGAAAGTTTAAAAATGCAAATGAAACATATAAAATATACAGCTTACAAAACAACAGCCGCAACCAAATTTCTAAACATCAACTTGAAGAGCATCAGCATTAAATAACAAAAGAGAGGTGAAGAAGGTGAATCTCTTTTAGGAATATGTTTGAAAACTCAGTGTTTCTGTATGTGTGTGTGTGTGTATGCTTGTGTGCAAGAAAGCATACACACACACACACACTCTCTCTCTCTCTCTCTCTCTCTCTCACACACACACACACAGAGAAACACTGAGTTTTCAAACATGTTCCTAAAAGAGATTCACCTTCTTCGCCTCTCCTTTGTTATTTAATGCTGATGCTCTTCAAGTTGATGTTTAGAAATTTGGTTGCGGCTGTTGTTTTGTGAGCTGTTTTGTAAGCCTCCCCTAAACAGGTGTAATATTCTGAATAGCGGTCCCAGTACCTGGGGCATGAATCTGGTATCCCAACTTGGATGCATACAAAAAATCAAGTTCAGCAAGGAACTTGGTTTTGCATCTCTTATGTTTCAGACAAGCTACCCACCTCTTAACATTTGTAAATATCTGTGCGTTTGAGTATATGATCATTCATCCAATAATTCATCAACAGTTTAAGACAGTTGACAGGGACTTGGCAAAAGGAGAAATATGTTGGCGATGACGTGAGTGCTGGCCATAAACGCTCACTGTCACTGGATTTTCCCAAGCATGCTAGAAATTTGCCGAACCACTTTGCTTCTTCAGGGATGCTCCATGACCTTAAAGCACTTGTGTGTTTTGGATGATGTGAAAATGCTTCCAAACCTAACTTCAACACACTGACTTTACCTTGGGTGACCTGAGAGGCACATTTGAGAAAACTGTTGTCTGAAGATGGAGCTGGATGAAACTTGGTAAAAATGGGCTTCCCAGATCTGTTGCATCTCCTGGGCTTTACACAGCGGAGGGCAATGCTTAACCCTTTCTCCATTCAGTCTTTATCGCCTGCTGCAACCCTTCTCCCAGGAGATGTCTCGGAAGATTTTTCATACACGCACATACCAGTTAGACTCTAGAAACAAACGTTTGGAAATTGGCCTGGAATGGAAGAATTATGCAAAAGTATTTTTGAAGGCTTTCACAGCCAGAATCACTAGGGCAGTGGTGGCGAACCTTTGGCACTCCAGATGTTATGGACTACAATTCCCATCAGCCCCTGCCAGCATGGCACTAGGGTGTTGTGGGTTTTCTGGGTTGTATGTGTCCCAGTAGCATTTTCTCCTGACGTGTTGCCTGCATCTGTGGCTGGCATCTTCAGAGGATCTTCAGAAGATGCCAGCCACAGATGCAGGTGAAACATCAGGAGAAAGTTAAGCAAAAGGTTGGTGAGAAAGAGGAGAAGTTTCCACTTGCCTGGTGGTTCTTCCTGGCTGGTGTCTCTTTCCTCTGTCCTAACCTGTCCGCAACAACCTTGCCTTTGGTGCACCGTGTTTGCAGGGGTGGCATCCAGGCTATCCTAGCCCCCTTGGTGTTCCTGCTATATGCTCAAGACGTACCAGCCAGGTTGTTAAGAGTTATGCCATTTCAAACACAACAAGAATTTGGATGTTGGATGAGCTGAGGAAAATAGGCTGCCTCCAGGGAGCTACTGCAGGCTGGGAACCAGTTATGAAATTTGCATGAGAAAGGCAATAATGAAAAAAAGAGAGAGAGAAGTTGAAAGCAAAATTATGGAGTTAGTCATTAGGGGAAACTATACCAGCCGTTATGATCATTTCTCCCACACTGAAATCAGAGCAATAAGAGAGGCCTATAATAGCTCAGGTTCAAAGAGGCAGAAAGGGAACACCACTTAAGCAAGAGAACATTATTCAAATGCCAATGGAAACGGGTGATCCATCTCTGCTGACTTCATCTGCAAACGTTTCTCTGACTCTCTTTGAGTTGCATCAAACAGAAGCACATTTTTGCATACTGCAGATCACAGCTTTTCAAGCAATTATTGCTGTGTTTTGGCAGCAGCTCTCCAGAAGGAGAAACTTCTCTTCTGATAGTCAAGGCAGCTACAAAGGCAGGCCTCCAAAGGAGACAGCTGAAATGTAATAGGCCTAATTGTTTTAAGTGTCTTATTGTGAGATTTGTTTACACCGCACTCCTCATCTTAGTAAACATTCTTAACACACCCCAGAGATGAAGAGGATGTCAGAATTACCTTGATGAACCAGATTTGGGTTCATGTGCTTATGCTAGTAAAACATAGACCGGGCATGTTGTGAAAGGGGCTGAGCTCCATTTTGCATAATTATGCCAGCGATTTGAGTGCACCCACCTCTCCGTGCCCCTGAGAACCGGGGGGATGTCATGCAGGACTGACATTCCCCTTTCTGCAAATAGTTTGCTCTGTCTGGGAAGGGATGAACATATCCAGAGATTCTCAAAATGAACCTGTACAACAATTGACAGGGTGTGTGTGTGTGTGTGTGTGTGTGTGTGTGTGTAATCCCAGAAGCATCCGACCCAACCTTAACCTTGGGCTAGTCACAGAACTCTCTCAGCCCCACCTCTCTCAAAAGGTATTTGTTGTAGGGAGAGGAAGGGAAAGGAGTTTGCAATCCACTTCGAGACACCTTACGGTTTGGAAATGCAGGATGTAAATCCAAACTACTTCTCCTCCTCCTCCTTCTCCTCTTCCTTCTTTATCTTCTTCTTTTCCCCAAGTGGGGGAATGTCCAGGTGTAGCAATACAGGGTTTATTTTTCCTGAAGACCTATGGTGTAATATTTTTTTGATTTACAAATATGTAAATACAGCATATCGGAAGGAAATTCACATTCCTGCAGGAGGCAAGAAATCTATTAGCCCCCACATCAGATCCCCAGAGACACCCTCAGAGTTGGCACTTCTTGTCTTGAGGTTCGGCATCCATCTTTTCCTCAGGATTTTTCCTGCCTCTACAGGGAGAGTACGATCCTTCAGCCAGCTGACAGGTCCCTGTCTTTCTCTGCCACCCCAGCTAATGAACTGTTGTCAAACTGTCCCTAGTTGTCTCTCTACCCCTTTGCTAGAACTCTGAGGGATGCCACCCGCTGAAGGTCTGAGACAACTTGAAAGTTCTTTGCTGACACCTCCAACTTCTATCCGGCAACGCTTTAGGCCCTACTTTATTTATTTATTATTATTTATTATTTGACTTATAAGCCGCCTCACCCCCGAAGGGCTCGAGGCGGCTCACAACATGGCTGTTATTCAGACAGCAATCATACAACATAGCCCTTAACCTATTACCAGTTTGAAATTCAGAATTTAAATTTAACATTTAAACTTTAAAATTTAAGCAGCAGTTTCATAAAATCGGCGCCCGATCCGAAGGCCAAAAAGAGAGGGAGGGAGCGGGAGGGCCTGTGGTGGTATCAGAAAAACGGGCCCAACCGAGATGGAAAAGGATGGACACCGGCAGCCTCAGCTGCCATTGCAACTTCAGTGGGGGCAGTAGAACCGCGGCCGGCCCCTCCAAAAGCCCGGTAGAAAAGCTCTGTCTTACAGGCCCTGAAGAACTCACCAAGGTCCCGCAGGGCCCGGATAGTTGGAGGTAAAGCATTCCACCAGGCAGGGGCCAGAGCCGTAAAGGCCCTGGCCCGAGTCGAGGCCAGCTACTGTAGTGGCAGGTGCACCCACCATAATCAAGACAGCCAGACCACACCCCTAACAGTTCTAATAATAACTTGTGGCCAAGGAATGACAATTCAGGGCTGATTCGGGAAAACATCTGCCCACTTCGTGCAGCAGTATTGTCGGTGTGTTAAACCTAAGTGGCTAAATCTTTGTCACAAAGGGAAGGGTTGCGAATTCAGAAACACCCAGTTCCCTTACAAGCACGGAAAATGCGCGGGCAGAATCTGGTATCTTGTGCAACGATGCTCTCTGAAGAGCTGCCCCACAGGACACGCCTGTACAAACAGGTGCAAGGGTGCGTAATTGTCGTTGTCAGTCACCAGGCAGAGGCTGCAAGTGTGCTTTGCAGCAGGATGGAGCCTGTCCTCTTCCTTCCCACCCCCCCCACCCCCAGCCCCGCATCGTCGGCCAGCAGTTTGCTGTTCTTGCCCGAATCTTTTAATGTGCAGCCTGCTCTCCGGCGCTGCTCGGGAGATCTAGAGAAGAAGAGACAAACTGTCAGAAAAATTTGTTCATTTAAAGGAAAGAGCGTTTGCTCCTCTGCTGGGGGTTTTACCACACAAGAACGGAACATCTCACAGGTGTCGTGGAAGAAATCTGATTTTCTGGAGAAGGCAATGCTCTAACAATCCCTAACGATCGCCTTTAGTTTCCAGGATCTGTCAAGCTTCCAAACCCCTACAGCAATTATTTTCCAACAGGGAAGTTTCGCATTGCTTTCACATCTCTCACGCAGTTCCAACGTGCAACAGATGCTCCTGCCACAGGCCAAACAGTGGGGGGGGGGGGGAGAGCAAGGTATGCCTCCGGGAAGGAGACTGTCACTGATAGAATGACCGGAACTGCACACGGTCTGAGGGCAAAATCTTTAGTCAGAGAACACCATGGAGTGTTGGTTGACTTTAGAGAGAGGTCATGGCTCCGCGGCAGAGAACGTACTTGGCATGCGGAAGGTTCCAGATTCAATTTCCAGTTAAAAAGGACCAGGAAGAAGAAGAGGAGGAGGAGCAGAGGTGGGATCCAGCAGGTTCTCACAGGTTCCGGAGAGTAAGTGACTAATTATTTGTGTGTGCCGAGAGGGGGTTACTAATTGGTGATTTTGCCACGTGATTTTTGCCTTAGTTACGCCCCTCCTCCACTCCTCAGCAGTAGCGCACAGAACTTGAAGCAGTCTAGCGGGAGGTGCACCGGCGTGCGTGGCAGCCTGCACCTGCGTGCATTCGTTTCCCACCCAAGGACTGGCGCAGCAGCTGCATCCTTGCCACAGCCCCGCCCCCGGAATGCCCCGTCCCCGGAATGCCCGGCCACGCCCCCATTGTGCCCCGCCCAGCTCCATTGACACTACGCCACTGTTTGAATCCCACCACCATGGGAACCTGTTACTAACATTTTTGGATCCCACCACTGAGGAGGAGTTTGGATTTACACCCTGCCTTTTTCTACGGCTCATTCCACACATGCAGGATAATGCACTTTCAAACTGCTTTCAGTGCTCTTTGAAGCTGTGTGGAATAACGAAATCCACTTGCAAACAGTTGTGAAAGTGGTTTGAAAACACATTATTTTGCGTGTGCAGAAGGGGCCTACCTTTAAGGAGACTCAAAGCAGTTTGCAATCACCTTCCCTTCCCATCCCCATAACAGACACCTTGTGAGGTAGATGGGGCTGAGAGAGTTCTGAGAAACTGTGACTAGCTCAAGGACACCCAGCAGGCTTCATGTAGAATGAAATCCAGTTCCCCAGATAAGAGTCTGCCGCCCATTTGGAGGAGAGGGAATCAAAACCAGTTCTCCAGTTAGAGTTCTGCACTCTTAACTACGACACCATGCTAGTAGTTTGGTGATGTGAAGGAGACCACCCACACACAAAGCCTCTGCTGCAAGTTGGGGGCAAATGTACAAGATTTCTCGTGTGGAGATATGTCTGTATCTTCTTCTGCCCCTTCTGCTTAAGCGTGACTTGAGCAGTTGGTGCTTGGCACTCCTTGGAATGGCACCACACACCCCCTTGTGATTAGAGAGAGGCACTTCTCAGCTCACAGCTAATGAGTCAGGGGCCCTCTTGATCTGGAAGAGGTGCAGAAGCTGCTGCCAAGCAAGAGCTTGGAAAGCCATTTGACTAATGAAGATTAAACTCTCGGCTGCCATGCATAATGTGCCATGCGTAATTGGGATCGGCGAATATTTTGATATTGGTGGGGCTTTTTGGCGGGGGAGAGATTTCTCTTCTGAATCCTGTCCTAACAGACATCATGGAACATCCCAAGGTAGTTGCCAAACAGAGACAATCATCACTAGGAATGGCTGGTTGCGAGGGGGGGGAGTTTTTGATGTCTGCCAGTGAGCTGACAGTGTCGACAGAAGAATTTCTGAGCCAACAAAGAGTCTATTTTCAGCAATACTTAAGAGCCGCATCATGTTCCCGAACACCTTTCTGAGGGTGTGGGCTTCTAAAGAGGGGTTCTTCAGGAAGGCCTAATTCACCTCTACCCACTGAAACACTTCTTTTTTGCATTTCCTATCCTTCCCCTATCTAGGTTCATTTCTTGAGCCCAAGGAGTGGATAACCATCCCCATTTCTAGGCCTTTTAGAGCAGGGGTAGGGAACCTGCAGCTCTCCAGATGTTCAGGAACTACAATTCCCATCAGCCTCTGTCAGCATGGCCAATTGGCCATGCTGGTAGGGGCTGATGGGAATTGTAGTTCCTGAACATCTGGAGAGCCGCAGGTTCCCTACCCCTGTTTTAGAGGGTCACTCCCTGTCAAATTGACCTTACACCTTCCTCACAACAATCAAGGGCTCGGTGCTCAGCGACTGCTGTTACTCTTCCAGCAGTTAGAATATTTGTTGGCATTCCGAGACGTCACAGAAGTTCAGCCAGTGGCTCTGGGGAACATGTAAGGTTTCTTTTTTAAGCACATAACATATGTAAGATTTATTCCTTTTTCTGCAAAAAGACCCATTTTAAAGGAAACTGGGCAGAACAACTCGAGTGGAGCCATGATAGCTTATGCGATCCGCGCACAGGAGTCTGATCAAAGTGAATCTGAGGTTGCATATTTGCGGTCTGGGTAGAGAGCACTGCTAGTTCAGCTTGTAAATTTTAAAGCAGTGTGCGTCAGAGATGTTACATAAGGCGCTGGAAGCTAAATATAACAAGGACTCTTTTTGGGTGATGGATGCTTTGCTTGAAAAGGGCACATTAGAACAAGGAAATAGGATTCGCTCCCGTTGCCAAATTTTATTTTTCATGGCTCTGACATGCTGTACAACAAACCTGCCTGGATATCCATTCTGCTTCCCTGAAAATGGGAAGGGGAATTATATTGATGAGGTGCACTAAAATGAGATGTGGTTGGGGGTGGTTATCCACTCCTGGGGCTCAAGATGTTGTACTCACCCCAAAAAGGATTTGTTATACAAGATGAATACAGCACCCTTTTGGGGGGGAGGGTGTACATTGCACACGCTCTCAGAGTGGCCAACCTATGGTTCTCCAGATGTTCATGGACTACAATTCCCATCAGCCCCTGCCTGCATGGCCAATTGCTGATGGGAACTGTAGTCCATGAACAATCTGGAGCACCACAGGTTGGTCACCCCTGAACCCTCCACCAATGAAAAGTTCTTTATTTTTGAGCTCCCTGCACAATTCTGTCACTGCTGTTTAATTTATTTATTTGTGTATGTAGAACATTTTTAAGTCTCCTCTCCTAAATGTTGCAAGGAGTTTAGGGCAGTATGCACTGCTTTTCCTTCCTCCATTTTATCTTCACAACAATCTTTAGAGGTAGGTTAGGCTGAGAAAGAGTGGCTGGCCCAGGATCATACAGCCAGCTGCATGCTGGAATGGGAATCTGGCCCCCGTTCTTCCAGATCCTGGTCGGACACATTATGCTGGCTTTCTCCTTTAATCAGTTTTATCTATGAAGCAGTAAGAATTAGATTAGGGGTGGCCAACCTATGGTGCTCCAGATGTTCATGGACTACAATTCCCATCAGCCCCTGCCAGAATGGCCTGAATTAGATGGTAGAATGAACTGGCCTGTTTTAGATTGCAGATGGGAGCAATCAGATTTTGAAATGCTCCCCTACAGCAGTGGCGTAGGAGGTTAAGAGCTCATGTATCTAATCTGGAGGAACCGGGTTTGATTCCCAGCTCTGCCGCCTGAGCTGTGGAGGCTTATCTGGGGAATTCAGATTAGCCCGTGCACTCCCACACACGCCAGCTGGGTGACCTTGGGCTCGTCACAGCTTCTCGGAGCTCTCTCAGCCCCACCCACCTCACAGGGTGTTTGTTGTGAGGGGGGAAGGGCAAGGAGATTGTAAGCCCCTTTGAGTCTCCTGCAGGAGAGAAAGGGGGGATATAAATCCAAACTCCTCCTCCTCCTCCTCCTCCTCCTCCTCCTCTTCTTCTTCTTCTTCTTCTTCTTCTTCATTAAAAAACAACTTCAAATAAAAAGTCAGAACAGCAAGCAAGCACGTTTCTCCCAGTCCCGACCATTTTCAGTTTGCATGAAGTTTTTTGGTTTCGATGTGAAGGACCATTCAAAGCTGGAATTTACCCCTTGTAGTCTGAAGTGGTACCATCTCAGTCTCTTGTATATGTGAACCAGACTACCGATACAGCTTCCCCCTTCCTCATTTTCTACCCCTCAGTTGTACCCAACATTTTGACAACTTCCCCATCTAAAAGCTTCTGCCTCTCTCCCCCTCCCCTCCCAGACTGGCCATGTTGCCTTCTACCCCATCCCTAATTCCCTGGCTTGTCTGGAGTTCGTATGCAGCTAGTGTTTGCTAAGCAGTTTCAGGACATCTTTCTAGGTGACTGGGGTACATCCTTTGGCTGCTTAGCAACCACATACCTCCTACTCAGTGCTCTCCTACACGTTGGAATTGGCAAAATCATGGCTGGGCTGGCACACAAATAGAAGCAAGTAGCCACGGCAGTAAGTGCAACATCTGAGGAATATTTACCACCAATAGTTTGGGAAACCATTTTTTAAAAAACAGAAGTGGAGAAAGCAGTAGTTGAGGGTCATTTCAGGCCAGTCAAGAAGGCCAGTATCAGTCATCAGAGAACTACCAGCATTCTTCACTGTCCAGCCCAATGCCACAGAGTTACCCTGGAGGAGCCAGAGAGCTGGAAAGGAGTGGCTAAACAACTTTAGGGAAGAGAAAGTATAGGAAAAGTAGTCTGGAGTTCTCCAGAGCTTCTTGGAGCTGGGCAGCTACTGCGACTCCTTTCCACTTGGCATTGTTAGTGTCTTCTGTGCCCCTTTAATATTTTTCTAACTTGCAATCAGATTTATACAAAGAAGTTTCTTTCCTGACCCAGCCAAATCAGAAGACAATGGGGTCCTAGTTAAGAATGGACTTTTTAATGGGATCTGGTATCAATAACAATAATAGGACCCAGTTTCAGAGGGTAACCGTGTTGGTCTGCAGCAGAACAGTTAGATTTGAGCCCACTTTGGCACCTTGGAGACCAACAAGGATATAAACTTTTAAGAATCAAAGCTTAGGGTGAAATCTGACAAAGGGACTCTGATGCTCGAAACCTTATGCCCCAAAAATCTTGTTAGTCTCTGCAGTTTTTCTGGTCTCTAGCAAAAATAGTACCAAGTATCAGGGAGCAGCTGATAGGCAACTGGTCAGAATAAGATGCTGCAGGACCCTGGAGAGCTCCCAGTGACAGCAGGAGTTGCTCCAGCAAACCCCAGTTCTGACTGTTGTGGGCTTTCCAGGCTGTGTGTCTGTGGTGTAGTAGATCTTGTTCCTAACGTTTCACCTGCATCTGTGGCTGGCATCTTCAGAGGTGTATCACAAAGAGAACTGTGTGACACACTGTGTCCAGTGAGATATATATTGTGTTTAGTGAGATATATATTGTCCATGTCCCAGGGTAGGGAACCAAGCAGTAAGCGTTTGGGTGGAACTTGCTGTTCAAAGGTGTGGTTGACTGTATTGTATTGCGGGTGGGGTTTTCAGTCCATTTCCATTCATATTCGCATTTGCATTCCCTGCAGTAGCAACAGTATTAGTGAATGCAAATCCTGTGTCTGAGTGAAGTTCATTATCCATGAACCTAGCATGCCCTTGGCCTTTGGTTCTGGTGTTTTTAAGTACTGGTAGCCAAGTTTTGTGAATTCTCAGAGTCTCTTCCCTCTTCTTGAAGTTGTCTTGATGTTTGTGGGTTTCAAAAACGTTAGGAACAAGATCTACCAGACCACGGCCATGCAGCCCGGAAAGCCCACAACAACCAGTTGAGTCTGGCCGTGAAAGCCTACCCCAATCCTGATATTTCCAAACTCAGCATGATGACTGCCAGAGCAGTAGGGAGTTTTTAAAGGCTCGTAGTCTGACTTGGACAATGCACTGTGGCATAGCTGAATGGTCTTAGATTGCATTCTGTGCCATCTCTTGAGGACCACAATTATAGCTGGGAAAGGGCGGCTATGGCTTAGACACAGAACATGTACTTTGCATGCACAGGGTCCCCGATTCAGTTTCCTGCTTCGTCTGGAGTCACTCTGGACCAAGACTGCTGTCAGTCCCAGCTTCAAACTCTAACTCGACCTCTTCCATTTGAACAAGGCAGTTTCCCCACTGCTTCTGCTACACTGCAATGCTATGGGAACATTTGGGCAGATGATTGAAAGTTTAGATCCAAGCAGTCACCACTGGCTGTTGGGGGGTTTGATCATAACAAATGCCACCATGAGCCCTGCTCCAAGCAAACCTGCTTTGAAAAAAAATAATAATTTGATTTTTTTTAAAAAAATGCTGTTTTAAATATTGCACTTAACTACAGCAACAGAGGAGGAGGAGGAGGAGGAGAAGAAGAGGAGGAGGAGGAGGAGGAGTTTGGATTTATATCCCCCCTTTCTGTCCTGCAGGAGACTCAAAGGGGCTGACAATCTCCTTTCCCTTCCCCCCTCACAACAAACACCCTGTGAGGTAGGTGGGGCTGAGAGAGCTCCGAGAAGCTGTGACTAACCCAAGGTCACCCAGCTGGTGTGTGTGGGAGTGTACAGGCTAATCTGAATTCCCCAGATAAGCCTCCACAGCTCAGGCGGCAGAGCGGGGAATCAAACCCGGTTCCTCCAGATTAGATACACGAGCTCTTAACCTTCTACGCCACTGCTGCTCTTGACAGCAATTCAATTCTTGATTAGTTCTGGTTTTGGCAGCCACTGTGATAAATCAGCTAATGGCCAAAAAAAGTTACATAAGTCAATGGAGGGAACATTCTTGGGAGCTACAGAAACTATCAGGCCAGAGATGTGCCTTCTCTTCCGGCAACATTTATCCTTTTATGAAACTGATGAATAGGGACAGTCCCTGGAATCCTCCCGGAACATTAAGAACCGATCGTGAGAGGGGGCTGCAACACATGCCAAGACGTTATTATCTGGGAAAGATAATCTGCTCGAAAACACCAAGTGGAATGGAGCAGACCAAGCGTGGTTGTGAAACTACACCACAAGCACACAGCGGCGAGGAGGCTTCTGGCTCTCAGGATGCTAATGTGTGAGTCATCCTCAATCTGTTTGTGCTGTTCCAGGCAGAATCTTCCTGGAACTGCATTTCCATCCATCACCTCAAAGAACCAGGCCTGACTTTCCTGATCCGGGACAAGGCTGATGCACAGAACTCTGACCAATCTGGTGTCCACCGTGGTGTAGCAGTTAAGAGCAGGTGGATTCTAATCTGGAGAACCGGGTTTGATTTCCCAATCCTCCGTCAAAGTATCAGAGACTTGTCTGGTGAACTAGATATGTTTCCGCACTCCTACATTCCTGCTGGGTGACCTTGGACTAGTCACAGTTCTTGGGAACTCTCTCAGCTCCACCTACCTCACAAGGTGTCTGTTGTGGGGAGAGGAAGAGAAAGGAGCTTGTAAGCCACCTTGAGTCTCCTTACAGGAGAGAAAGGGGAGATATAAACACAAACTCTTCTTCTTCTTCTTCTTCTCCTCCTCCTCTTCTTCTCTTCTTCTTCTCCTCCTCCTCCTCCTCCTCCTCCTCCTCCTCCTCCTCCTCCTCCTCCTCCTCCTCCTCCTCCTCCTCCTTCTTCTTCTTCTTCTTCTTCTTCTTCTTCTTCTTCTTCTTCTTCTTCTTCTTCTTCTTCTTCTTCTTCTTCTTCTTCTTCTCCTTCTCCTTCTCCTTCTCCTTCTCCTTCTTCCTCCTAGCACCTGTTTGGGCATTTCCACGTACCCCAATTAAAATACCAAGTGTGCACCATATCGTTCATAAATGCTTGTTGTTGTCTTTGTTTAAATGCATTGGGAGGAATTGCAAAGGGACTAAACGAGTGGGATGCTCCTCCCACCCCATGGCTGCAACCAATGTCTCATCTTCCAGGATGGATAGGGCTTGAACAGGCTAATTTCCCCCTCCCTCTCTGTTTTCCACTCCTCCTCTTTCAGCTTAATATCTCGGGCGCCTTAAGGGCAACGCACATGTTCAGTCCTCATTGGCATATTCTGTTGGAAGTGTGTTTTCTTTTTATTATACAATTCTATTTTTATGCGTACCTGAGGAATCTCCCAAGGATGCTGCTACCCATAATTTCTCCATGGGTGGCCCCATTTTGCTGTCCTGCTAATAAGGACAGGAGCTTCAGGTTTGTTGGCGTGGCAAGCAGGGAGGTCCACACAATATTGTGCGTGTGAACAATTGAGTGTGCAATAGGTCACTGACTAAAATCTCCTCCTCCAGAATAGCCCCCTTTGTACTTTTTGGCCATTCAGGTGGTTCTCTGTTGTTCATCCTGTTCTGTATCACGTGGAGGATGCCCAGTCCTCTCCCACGCATTTGGGTTTTATTTTTTCCCTTTGCTTGATCAACAAAGTCGTACTGCTCTGCGCAGCTGGGGAGTCCCTCAAGTACGCAGAAGCCTCGATCATGTCTGCCACTGGCCTAGTTTTGCTGCTTTTGTGATGGGCACAAGCCATCCATTCTGCTTTAGTTTTTGTTTGTTTGTTTGTTTGTTTGGGAAAGGTTTGTGCCGCTGTAACCACTATCTGTGGGTTCTGTGGGGCAGAACTTGGAATGAGTTTGCAACAACAAATTTCAAAAAACAAAATGGTTTACTTTCTTAATATATAACATCAAACATCAACATTTAACATCACACTTCAAGGTCCTGCTCAGGTTGCATTTTCAAGTCCTTCTAGTTACAGTCTACTGATCCTGCCAAGTCCAATTCTTCTTGCAAGTGGGTTGGCTCCTGAAGACTCCAAGGGCTTGGTGAACAGGATTCAACATGATGAAGGTTTCCAGGAGAACTCTCACCCATTACAACCACAAAAAGAAACGCTTAACAAGGTGTTAAGGGCTTATACAAATCAAGGTCCGAGTCTGGTAGCCTTGTCTCCTCCAAACTACATGAGCTCTGCAGCCTCTTGCTGCTTTGAGTCTCCACCCCTTGCTGGGTCAACCCATTCTGAGCATGGGGGTTACACCGCCGCTTCAGAAAGCCTGCTGGATATTGTAAAAATGCTAGTGATGAAGGTGTATATGGGGATTCGCAGAATGACATACCCAAATGCAGTATCAGCCTTGAACCAGATAACTTCAGAGAATCTCTACTCCCTACTCGTTAGCATCAGCGGGCCCATGCTTTGAATGCCTTGCCTACTCGAAATGAGACTGTTTGCATAAGTGCCTACTTTTGGATTCCTTGAGCAATGTCAATGTGAAAGAAACCTTTAGCTTTAAAAGGGGCTTGGACAGATTTATGGAGGAGAAGTCGATTATGGAGGAGAAGTCGATCTATGGCTACCAATCTTGATCCTCCTTGATCTCAGATTGCAAATGCCTTATCAGTCCAGGTGCTCAGGAGCAGCAGCAGCAGCAGAAGGCCATTGCTTTCCCATCCTGCATGTGAGCTCCCAGTGGCACCTGGTGGGCCACTGTGAGTAGCAGAGAGTAGCAGAGAGCTGGACTAGATGGACTCTAGTCTGATCCAGCTGGCTTGTTCTTATGTTCTTAAACCCAGACCAAAAAAGGGAAGGGTGCAATCCAGATTTGTATAGCATAGCATTACATAGCGACTCAAAGCATGGTCCAGTCCCCTGCTCAGTGCAGGAAATCCAAAAATATTAATCCAAACTACTACTACTACTACTCCTTCTGCATCTTCTCCATCTTATCTTCTCCATCTTATTTTCTTCTATCGGTTTTTAAAAATTGTTATAATACTATTGAATTTTTAATGGTGATTGATATCTTTTTTGGTGGGCAAGTGGTTGGTTATACCTGTTGTTTTTGACATAATTTCCAGCCACCTGCAGGGCTTCTTGAAGTCTTGTGGCACAGGATAACAATCCCATAAATGAAGAGCTGAATGAGGTGAGACAGGCCCCTGCCGTCAGGAGAGTACAGCCCCCAATTGAGCTAGCATCTTTGTTCCATCTCCCTCGCCAGGATTCGGGAGCTGCCATGGATCAGCGGTATGTGACATCGTTGGCATTTTGCGAAGGCACAAATCTGTCGACCCATGTGCTAACAACTGAGAAGCCCAGAACGCACGGGCCGGATTGAAAACTGCAGATGGGAGTCGGCACTGTTATAGCTGTTTCCTTCTGTACTCTCGGAAGTGGCTTGACATCACGTAGCTTTTGACATGCTGTCTGGATGGGAGCACTCTAATGTAAACACAAATAATACTCTTCACCTTGAGAACATTAGAGCTCCGCTTTTGGATTAAATCAAAGTCCCATTTCGCCCAGCAGTCTCTATCCAGTTGCAGCCGCTGCCTCTAGAAACTGACAAGGAATTTGTTGGGTGCTGTGTGGTTTCCGGGGTTGTATGGCTGTGTTCTAGCAGCATTCTCTCCTGACGTTTCGCCTGCATCTGTGGCTGGCATCTTCAGAGGATCCTCTGAAGATGCCAGCCACAGATGCAGACGAAACGTCAGGAGAGAATGCTGCTAGAACACAGCCATACAACCCCGGAAACCACACAGCACCCAAGTGATTCTGGCCGTGAAAGCCTTCGACATGACAAGGAATTGTTTGTCCCCAGCATATGATACTCAGGAGATGACATTTTAAAATGTTTCTTTGTGCAACAACAACAAAATAACTTCCTTGCACTTAATTAACCGAGAGAGAAAGTTATGCCAAGCTCTCTCTGATTAAGCCCTAGTTTACTAGATGCAGGGCTGGATATTTGTTAGTATAGGCAGCATTTCAAATGCTCCCCACCCATCTTCAGTCAGAAGTGATAACATACAGAAGTATACCATTTAAATTCTGCAAAAAGCATAGATTTGCCTTCGTTATTATTAATCTTATTATTAATAATTCTCTCTAATATGCAGCTTGATGACTTGAGTGCCTACCATAAAGGAAAGGATTTATTTGCAGACAGGATTCAGTTTGTGCTTGCAAGGGAAACTTTCTATGTATGCAGAAAAACCATTACGTTATGGATAAATAAGAACTCCCATAAATGGTCTGATGCGTTAATAAACCACTCTGAAGGGAGAGGTTTGGTTTGGGGAGATTGTTTATCCTGCCGTAATTTCTCACAGCCCCCAACTTATGGCAGTAGTAGTAGTAGTGAATGATGGTGGAAATTGCTGTCAAGATTTATGCTGACCTGCAGGGTTTTCAGGTCAAAGGAGAAACAGAGGTGGTTTGCCATTGGTTGCCTCGGTGTAGCAGTCCTGGACTTCCTTGGTGGTCTCCCATCCAAATAGTCATTAATAAAAGGAATAACTAATAAAAGGAAACACTTCTTCACACAACGTGTGATTGGTGTTTGGAATATCCTGCCACAGGAGGTGGTGATGGCCACTAACCTGGATAGCTTTAAAAAGGGCTTGGACAGATTTATGGAGAAGAAGTCGATCTATGGCTACCAATCTTGATCCTCCTTGATCTGAGGTTGCAAATGCCTTAGCCGACCAGGTGCTCAGGAGCAGCCACCGCAGAAGGCCCTTGCTTTCACCTCCTGCATGTGAGCTCCCAAAGGCACCTGGTGGGCCACTGCAAGTAGCAGAGTGCTGGACTAGATGGACTCTGGTCTGATCCAGCAGGCTAGTTCTTATGTTCTTATGTTCTTAATTTAATAGTGTTATTGATGAAGCAATTTCAGACTACTAGTCACTCCGGCTGGCATCGTTTTACCCTGCCCACTGTGCGACACCCTTGAAACAGAGGATTTAAAATCCCTTCCTCTCTTTCCAGTTCCCACAATCTCATCTCTTTCACCAAGAAAAACAGGGCTGGTAATCCCTTTTATCTTTCAGAACCTTGTACCAACCATTTTGTACAATACAACACAGGGCACTTGCCTGTAATGTTTACTCTCCGGCAACCGCCTAACAGAAGACTCTGACCTATATATAAACTTGGTAGATTCATTTAAAGACATTCTTCTTCTCCCTTCTGCAAATGGCATTCTTCTGGAAGGCCGCATAAATTAGAGCCCCCCCCCCCCCGCCCCCCGTTGCTGGTCGCCTGGGCTGTGCCTCTTGAAGCACCTTTATTCCCTAGCCCCGATCCTCCCTCTGAGGATCCTGTCCAAGTTGCTGACAGAAATGCTTTCTGGCAGGATGGGAGTTTGTGGGCGGGTTGCTAAGCAGCCAGAATGGTACCGTAGCCTGGCAAATTTCACAGGGTGAAGAGCGCACCCACCCCGAACCTGGCTTCCCTGGCAGGGTTCCGCAACCCATTATATGGTGGCAGGTTGCAATTTGAGTGGGGGGGGGGAGCAGATCTTTTAAAAGTAGAGCAGGGAAGCTAGGGGGAGGGGGCCAATCCTGCTCTCCAATTTTTCCCTTCTGAGCCTAGAATGTTCCTGATCTCAATGACTCCTCCAGGCGTATGTGAAAAACAGAAGGAAGCCGTGGTGGATCAGGCCCATGGCCTATCTAGTCCTCACAGAGAAGCCAGCCAGATGGCACATGGAAGCCCCTGACAGACAGCCTCCCCCCCCCCACCCCCGCATCTGACCTTCAGAGGCTGTCTGCCTGGATGATGCCCCTCCACAGCCTTTCTTCCAAGCAGAGAAGATGGAGTTTGGGGAAGGGAGGCAGAGGTGGGATCCAGCAGGTTCTCACAGGTTCCCGAGAGTAGGTTACTAATTATTTGTGTGTGCCAAGAGGGGGTTACTAATTGGTGATTTTTGCCTTAGTTACGCCCTCCTCTCAGCAGTAGCGCACAGAACTTGAAGCAGTCTAGCAGGAGGTGCACTGGCGTGCGTGGCAGCCTGCACCTGCGTGCATTCATTTCCTGCCCAAGGACTGGCGCAGTGGCTGCGTCCTTGCCACAGCCCCGCCCAGGAATGCCCGTCCACACCCCCATCATGCCCCACCCAACCCCATTGGCGCTACGCCACAGTTTGAATCCCACCGCCATGGGAACCTGTTACTAAATTTTTTGGATCCCACCACTGAAGGGAGGGGCTTCAACAGGGTATTATGCAGTAGAGTTCACCCCCCAAAGCAGATGTTTTCTCCTGGGTGACTGAAGAAGAAGAGTTTGGATTTATACCCCACTTTTCTCTCCTGTAAGGAGACTCAAGGTGACTTACAAACTCTGTTCCTTTCCTCTCCCCTCAACAGACACCTTGTGAGACAGGTGAAGCTGAGAGAGTTCTGGAAAACTTTGACTAGCCCAAGGTCACTTAGCAGGTTTTATGCAAAGTAGTGGGGAAACAAGAGTCCCCCTCGCTCCCCCCCCCGTGATACGCCCACTAACGTTCGGCCCAAAGTGCAGATTTCCCTAGCTATGCTCTCCAAGCAACCAGTACACGTACAGAAAAGAAAACGGGGACATTTTGGGACTCCACTCCTGATTAACTCAGGCAAAATGGCATCCGGTCAATACCATGAGCAGGAAACATGCTTGGGGGAACGTTTCAGGAAGGGCAGGCTGCAACGGTCGGCCGCTCAGCAGAGCTGAAAACTGACATGATGTCAGGTGGGGAGATCAGGCGGCTGGGCAGGAAAAATAAACTGGTTCTGCTCCTGTGGTGTTTGCACAGTAGCGAGTTCAACGGTAGCAGGATTTTTGAAAGGAATTGCCAAATTGGTGATTTTTGAAAATCCCAGGATGAGGGAAATATTGTGGGACAAACCCGCCTTAGGACTGGGAACTGTGCAAACTTCTTGGCCAAACCAGGGTATTTCCCATGCTCAACCCAGGGTATTTGGACCATGCAGAAACCACCTTGGTCTTCTTTAAAAAGAACAAATCAACACAGGGGGAATTAAAAGGAAAGGCATTTGAAGCCACCCATATTTATTTCCCTACACCTTTCAGCGTTCCTCTCCTAACAGATGACCCCCAGCAGTTATTACTGGCAGCTAATTTTCTGCTGACTACAGTGAAGAGCTACTTCTCTGCCATGTTTGAATAGCGCATTTCATCCACATAATTCTTTCTAAGGAGCTTTTTGGCCTCTTTTCTCACCAGACCACATTAATATCTCTTCATTCCAAATCTCCACTTATCCGCCTTTGAAATTCTAATGGCAGATTCCTCAGAAAGAGTTCACCTCCCCCCCCCCACTTGAATATATTAATATGGAAACAGGAAGAGATGTCATGCGATGAACTGTTCAGCCAGGGTCTTAAGGTTCTCATCTGGTTCTCTTGTTAAGACAAAATAAAATTTGTGTGGCACATGTGTCTTAAACTGGCACAAAACAAAGACCTTGCTGATGAGAAATCCCTTTAATATGTACACAGCCACACTGGGAATTAGGGTTTCCAACTCCCCCCTCCCCCATTGCTCCGGAGCTTTTAAGTGCTTCATAACACAACAGAAATTTAGCCAGGGACAGCCTTAGTGTTACGTTGAGTTCTAGGGCGCAGCCCAATATTAGCGCAATGGTCAGTTTTAGGTTTTTGTTACAATTTTGGGAACAATTTATGATCAAATAAATTCAATAAAAATAAAAAGTTAGGGTTAGGGTTAATGCAAGGGCAGGGGCTCGGGTTTACCTTAGTGTTACGTTGAGTTCTAGGGCGCAGTCCAATATTAGCGCAATGGTCAGTTTTAGGTTTTCGTTTTTTGTTACAATTGTGGGAACAATTTATGACTGAATAAATTCAATAAAAATAAAAAGTTAGGGTTAGGGTTAATGCAAGGGCAGGGGCTCGGGTTTACCTTAGTGTTACGTTGAGTTCTAGGGCGAAGTCCAATATTAGCGCAATGGTCAGTTTTAGGTTTTTGTTACAATTTTGGGAACAATTTATGACTGAATAAATTCAATAAAAATAATAAGTTAGGGTTAGGGTTAATGCAAGGGCAGGGGCGCGGGTTTGCCTTAGTGTTACGTTGAGTTCTAGGGCGCAGTCCAATATTAGCGCAATGGTCAGTTTTCGGTTTTTGGTTTTTGTTACAATTTTGGGAACAATTTATGACTGAATAAATTCAATAAAAATAATAAGTTAGGGTTAGGGTTAATGCAAGGGCAGGGGCTCAGGCTTGCCTTAGTGTTACGTTGAGTTCTAGGGCACAGCCCAATATTAGCGCAATGGTCAGTTTTAGGTTTTTGGTTTTTGTTACAATTTTGGGAACAATTCATGATGGGAGAAATTCAATAAAAATAATAAGTTAATAATAATAAAAATAAAAAAGTGAGGGTTGGGGTTCAAGCAAGGGCAAGGGTTAAGGAAAAAACCCCCAAACTGGAAACTGATATAGCCCTATTCTCAGACAGCGCCCTAGAATTCACCAAACTTGGCTGGTATCATCAGGAGTGTCACCTAACAATAGCCTGAAATTTTGGTGTCGCTAGCCTAAAACCTTCGCCCCCTGCTGGCCAACAAAGTAAAAACACTAAAAATACCCCCAAAATTAGAAATGTGCCCAAATTTTTCTGGGCCTCCAATGGTGGGCACCCGGGACATTTGTCTTCGGATATTCCCATTGTATCTATGCCTCTGACTACTTGACTTCCACACTGCGGCAAGCCCACAGGCACTTCTCACTGTAGCTGTAGATGCCAATTCAGCACAGAGATGATGGGTGTCCTACATTTTCCCTTCCTTCCCCTTCCAGTACCCACTGGCACCACCAGAGGGCTTTTGAAAAAGCATAATAATGCTGGGGTGTTGTGGTTTTTCTGGGCTGTATGGCTGTGTTCCAGTAGCATTTTCTCCTGATGTTTCACCTGCATCTGAGGCTGCCAGCCACAGATGCAGGCGAAACATCAGGAGAAAATGCTACTGGAACACGGCCATACAGCCCAGAAAAACCACAACGCCCCAGTGATTCCAGCCGTGAGAGCCTTCAACAATACATAATAATGCTATTTGTCAATTACCAATTCGAAACACACTCTCAAAAAAGCCTCCAGTGGGAAGGCGAAATGGCCCTCCTGGGGAGCTGGGTCAAGGAAAATAACTTGGATGTGGGCCGGGTCAAGGAAGATGCAGACTTTCCCATCCCAAAAAGTTGGTGGCAGAGCAGGCTTTGGAAAGATTATAGCAAAGTTGTGGAAAAGCTGGAAAGCGCAGAGCTTAGAAGAGCCATCGTCAGTGGAAACCTGGTGGGCCGACAGCATTAGCCAGCTTCCAAAGCTCCTTTTCTGCAGTAGTCAACAGCGAAATGCCTTCTGGGTTCAGATCCTCCTTTCCAGCCAGCCCATTCATTTTTATTTTTTTTGCTGAGTTGCAGTCGAAGGCCAGCGGATGCGATGAAGTCACATATCTTCCCAGCACTGTCTCACAGTTCCGCACTGTTTGGAAGGAAGAAAAGGGGCCCTTTTTGGTAACAGTAAATGTTTCTGTAGCTTGGCGACAGGGACAAAGGCAGACTCGTCCAGATCAGTTCATTTCCCATCCGTTTTCATTGGCTGTTTTGTTCACTGCTAATCAACAATTGAGAATAGGCTCCATAGAGCACAGCCACAATGAACAGTAAAGGAGGAGGAACCCCGGAGCGCTCTTACAAGTGCATTCAGATGGGCAGGAGGACAGGCATCTTAGCACAGGGCTCTCAGCTTCTGCTGCAATGAATTTGCTAGACTGTAAAGTGCCCACAAGACTCTTTGCTAGTTTGGCTGACAAACATAGCAACTCTTTGGAAATTAGCAACTCTTTGGACCTTCTAAGGAGTAATTATAGAATCATAGAGTTGGAAGAGACCATAAGGGCCATCGAGTCCGACCCCCTGCCATGCAGGAACACTCCTGACAGATGGCCATCCAACCTCTGTTTAAAAACCTCCGAAGAAGGAAACTCCACTACATTCTGAGGCAGCATATTCTACTATCAAACAGCCCTTACTGGCAGGAAGTTCTGCCTGATGTTTAGGTGGAATCTCTTTTCCTGTACCTTGAATCCATTACTCCTTGTCCTAATCTCTGGAGCTGCAGGAAACAAGCTTGCTTCTTCTTCAATATGACATCCCATTAAATATTGAGACATGGCTATCATGTCACCCCTTAACCTTCTCCTTTTCAGACTAAACATACTCAGTTCCCTAAGTCTCTCCTCATAGGGCATGGAATCCAGACTTTTTCCTTTTTTGGTTGTCCTCCCCTGTTTCTGTTCCAGCTTGTCAATATCCTTCTTGAATTGTGGTGCCCAGAACTGGACACAGTATTCCAGGTGAGGTCTGACCAATGCAGAACAGAGTGGTGCTATCGTGTTCTTTGGTGTAAATACTATACTCCTATTGATGAAGCCCAGAATCGCATTGGCTTTCTTGGCTGCCGCGTCACACTGCTGACTCATGTTCAGTTTGTGGTCTACTAAGACTCCCAGTTTTCTTAGAACTCTCTCAGCCCTACCTACCTCACAAGCAATGCCAGATTTAGATGAAGAGAGGCCCTTGGCTATTCCACTTGTGATGCCCCTATGAATCCCCCACCCTCACAACTAGAGGAAGATGGAAGTTTCTTTCTCTTGCGCTTGCTAGCACCACTTTCAAATCTTTTGTTCATGCTCCGTTTAAAATCCAAAAACAACAAGTACAATAAACCTTTAACATTTATTAGAAAGGAAAACATGAAGGGCCGTTCTCACAAAATGGGATACACTTCAGACCTGGAATGACAAAATCAAGACAGAAATCAATGCTAGTGTTGAGTTATTGGCTTCAGACAGTATTATTCTGTAATGGAGAGCAAGGAAAATTACTGAATGACCATCAGTTACTGCCACCCCACGCTATGTATTTAGTACACATTTTTAATTCTCCCCTGCCCCATCCTCCAAGATGTTTATGGGGACAGGGCACATGTTCTTAATTTTTTCCTCACAACAGCCCTGTGAGGTAGGTTAGGATGAGATGGAGTGACTGGTGCCGCTAGGGGCACCCTCCGGCCCTGCATCCTGGAACGCCTGGCGGGCCAACCAATCAGGAGCGGCCTGCTAACAATCAGCCGGGCCATTGTGCGCGGAATTCTGCGCAATCCACGTTCTGTTAGGGTTAGGGTTAGGGTTTTGCTCCTGGTGGAAGGAGAGGCTCGCTGGTATCTCTACTGCTGGGATAGGGGGGCAAATGGTGTGGGGAGGCTGGGAGCAAGCCGGGCAGGTGTCCTGAGGGAGTGAGGCAGAAGAAGCACGGTGGGGGGTCCAGATGGGTTCCAGCCCACTAGAAGAGGCAGATCACGGGCTCTTTCCCTGGCAAAGGGATCATGCCACCCCCATCCCCGATCACCAGCCCTGGTCCTCTGGCCCGCCCTTGGCTTTTGACGCCCCTGAAAGGTCCCTGCCCCACGGAGGTGCCAATCTGAATCTCGCCGGTGGAAGGGAGGGAGGTGTGGCCGCCTGGGGTGGACCGGCAGGGTGGGGGGTGGGGGCTCAGTGGCAGAACATCTACAGGGTACGGAGGAGGGCCCAGATCCAACCCCTGGCATCTCCAGCCTCTGTTTAAAAACCTCCACAGAAGGAGACTCCACCACACTCCGAGGCAGCATATTCCACTGTCAACAGTCCTGACCGTCAGGAAGTTTTTCCTGATGTTTAGGTGGAATCTCTTTTCCTGCACCTTGAACCCATGACTCCTGGTCCTAGTCTCTGGAGCAGCAGGAAACAAGCTTGCTCCCTCAACCAACCTGACATCCCTTCAAATATCTAAACATGGCTATGATGTCACCTCTTAACCTTCTCTTCACCAAACTAAATATCCCCAGCTCCCTGACTCTGTCCTCGTAGGGCATGGATTCCTGATCTTGTAGTTCCTGTTCTCTGTTTATATTGAGAGACTTCATGTATCCAGGCCTCTCTCTCTATTAAACTTTATTGCTGTCCTGTGAGCATGTCTGACGATTGCTCTATTTGCTGTGACTAAGAGACGTTACAAAACCCGTTCACAGGAAAGCCTCATCCAGTCTGGCCCCAAAATCAGTGGTTTCCTAATAAGAACTAGAAGCATAGGGCAAGTTAAAAGGTCTGAAGTTATAGGGCATTAGGGTGTTGTGGGTTTTCCAGGTTGTATGGCCGTGTTCCAGTAGCATTTTCTCCAGATGTTTCGCCTGCATCTGTGGCTGGCATCTTGTGGCTGGCAGGAGAAACATCAGGAGAACATGCTACCGGAACACGGCCATACAACCTGGAAAACCCACAACACTCTAGTGTAAGGTGACCAGATGGTCACCTTTGTGAACCCGGGATAAGGGGTAGGGTGACGTGGCGCATTCTCAGCCGCAGGAGCGTACTGCCTTCTGAGGCGCTGTGCTGTTTCACCGTCGCTTCTGTGACAGGGCCGGAAACGGGCAGCGCCCCCCAGAAGGCCGTTCAAGCCCGCGGCCGCTTATGCTGAGGCTGCCGCACTGCCTTGCGCCCCAGAAGGCAGTGCGGCAGCCTCCCAAAAATCGGGACAATGGAAATAATCCGCGGGACATGGGACAAATTGTGTGAAGGCGGGACTGTCCCGCCAAAAGCGTGACGTCTGGTCAGCCTACTCTAGTGATTCCAGCTGTGAAAGCCCTTAACAATTCTCAGGACAATGTCGGGTTGTCCTGGTTCCAGCATTCCCTCTGTGGGGAAATGGCTGCTTTCACATAGAGGTTTTGTGCTCCGGATTGGCATTCCAACGGGAGCTAGTTTTGTTTTGTTCTTGAGTGTTCAGATGACTTCATCCCCTGATCATCCCTTCTCGAGGTTTCGCATCCTTTGCGCCAGCCTGTTCCTCACTTGGCTTGATGCAAACTTTGGGGAAAGATTGCTGTCAAAATACGTTTGCGCTCCAGGCAGATGGACAGACATTCCTTGCCAAGAGCCAGGATATTTTGCCGCCCCCGCCCCCCCATCTCTATTCTCTTAGTAATTGACATATCACTGTAGAATCGGCCTACAGCAATACCTCTGTGACTGATTTTAAGCTACAGTGGCCAGGCCAGTCACTAAAGCTGAAAATCAAAGCTACCACACTGGGGAGTGGTGGCAGCCATTACGGGGGCGGAGTTTGACTCAAGCAAAGCACAGGGAAAACCTCAGTGTGGCTTTTCTGTTGTCACAATAACAGCCTCTGCACACTCGGTGGTAATGGAGCTACCCAGATCATGTGGAAGTGAATCCACTAAGTAAGGCATGCTTCTAGAACAGGGGTCTGCTACCTGTGGCTCTCCAGATGTTCATGGACTACAATTCCCATCAGCTCCTGCCAGCATGGTGCTGGCAGGGGCTGATGGGAATTGTAGTCCATAAGCATCTGGAGAGCCACAGGTAGCGGACCCCTGTTCTAGAACACGCCTGGGTTGTTCCATCACAGATGCTGAGGATTCCACTGGTAGAAATTCCGCATGGCATGAGTTTGGCAGAAGAGTTGCCAGACAAACTGAATCACCGTGTTGGCTGGTAGGAACGGTTTCTGTTGGGGGGTCACCTCACCACCAAAAGTTAGCCCACCCTTGGGCAATTTCTTCCTGTTTAGACTTGCCAAACCCGGTCCAGCCTGGCTGGCACATGCGTTTCCACAGAAATAACCGGAGGGCGCATGGCCCCAACCCGCACCCTCTCGTCATTTCTATGGAAACTCCAGTTCTGGTGGGTTGGGTAGAGACTCAACCATCTGTTCCAAACCCTAATTAGAAATCAGAGAAAGGGAATATAGATTGCAGCGACATCATACCCAAGCTCTTCTCTTGGACGGCCACGGGGAGGGGGCTCTGTAGGTTTGGATGGGGAATTGATGAGAAGGTTTTGTTGACCCTACAGTCACCCTTCTCTTTTTGTGTTCCTTTCAGGACTGGGGTTCTGCTTGGAGAAGGATTACTTGCACTTGGTCAGCTGACGAGTCGTCAGACAATTGGGAAGCATGAAGACGCTGGTAAAAATGAATATAGTTAGACCAGGGGTAGGGAACCTTTAACACTCAAAGAGCCATTTGGACCCATTTTCCATGGGAAAAGAAAACACTTGGAGCCACAAATAATTTTTGACATTTAAAATAAAGATAACACTATATATATTGGGGTTTTTTACCTTTTACTCTGCTCATTCTGAGAAGCGCATGAATGCGTCCGCCCTGCTGCTTGCAGGGCGGGCAAGGATGGGGCCAGCGGCTTGGCCTCGCCGGCCGCCGGGAAAGCACCCACCCTGCTCCAAAGGGGCAGGCGAGGGGAAGCCTGCGGCGCAACCCAGCCGGCCACGGGCAGCTGGTGCGCCCGCCCTGCTGCCTGCAGGGCGGGCAAGGATGGGGCCAGCGGCTCGGCTCGTGGAGCCGCAGTGCAAGGGCAGAAGAGCCACATGCGGCTCTCAAGCCGCAGGTTCCCTACCCCTGAGTTAGACATACCTTGGCAACTTCCAGTCTAGACTACTGCAATGCACCCTTGTGTGAGGCTGCACTTGAAGATGGTTTGGAAACTTCAGCTGGTCCAGAAAGCCACTGCCTGATGATTGATGGGCAGAAGTCAGCTGAGTTTTTACCCCTATGAGGGGGTCAACTGTGTTGGTTGCCAGATGTTTCTGAGCCACATGAAAGTGGTGTTATTTCACCTTCAGACAGAGTTTCCTTTGTCTCAGGGAGCACCTTTGCCTGGGTAAACCTTCCAGAAACCTAAGGCCAGCCCAAGTGAGCCTTTCTCTCAGGGTCATTTTTCACAGAAACAGGGCCTTTTGGGTTATAGCCCCAGGACTCTGCAGTATCCTTCCAGAGGATGTCAGCTTAACTTTCTCTTCAGGGTCTGAAACAAGTAATGACTGCCTCGTTCCACCACACTTCAGGGAATAAATCTTTCCCTGCCTCCTTGGCAGTATGACCTTTCCGTGGCTGCCATGTTTTACAAACAGTGACATAGTTGAAGATTTCTGCACATTGTGTCTACAACATCACCTCTGGTTTTCCGTCCTCCCTGTAAACCAGAACTCAGAAAAGCCTCCAAAATCTTGCTTCCCTGGTTCCCAGGGAAGAGCAGAAACCTTAGTTGTAACTCTCCAGAGAGGATGGGGAAGTTGGGACCACAGCCACTGGTTCCATACTTGTTCAAAGCCTAGGTTGCTGTTGTCTCGGAACCATGCTGCTGTCTAGTCCTTTGGGGCAAGAGAGGCAAACAGGGGTCATGTTTTTTAGCTGCAGCTGGAATAGAAGAGTATGCAGCAAGATCCTAACACAGTGATGGTGAACCTTTTCGAGACCGAGTGCCCAAACTGCAACCCAAAACCCACTTATTTATCGCAAAGTGCCACATGGCAATTTAACCTGAATACTGAGGTTTTAGTATAGAAAAAATGGTTGGCTCCAAGGCACGCGTTACTCGGGAGTCAGCTTGGTGGGAGTCGGTGGCTTTGCTTTGAAGCAACTGTGCAACGTTTCGAACAGGTGAATCATGACCCTAGGAGGGTTTACTCAGAAGCAAACCCCACTTCCAGCAACCGAGCTTATTCCCAGGTAAAGGATCATGCTTTCATTCTTCCCATGAAAATCAGTGGGGTTTAACAGTGCGTAACAGGGTTACCTACACTGCTTCCCCAAAACTACACTGCTTCCCTGAGCCTTCTGGGGAGTGCGGTCTAAAAAATATAATTAAATAAATAAATAAATAAATAAACTAGGTCTTAGGTTTAATGCTTATTATTATTATTATTATTATTATTATTATTATTATTATTATTATTATTATTATTATTGATTGGGTTTATAGACTGCTTTCCCCCGAAGGGCTCAGGGCGGTGAACAACATATAACAGAGCACAATAATAAATTAAAATCCAATAAATATAAGTTAATATGGCTCTAATAATAAACCCTGTCTTATTAAAAATACAACATTATTAAACTTAGCATTAAACTAACATTAAAACAAGATGGCGCCAGCTTCAGTTCACCCAGAGCCCCAGAGGGGGGATGAGGCGGTGGATCCACTTGATATTATAATAAAGGAGAGGGAGGAGAGGAGGAGAGGGAGGGGGCCCCTGAAATAATCTCCCTGAAATAATTACACTATTATCACATGATGAACTCTGTGCACGCGTGCCCACAGAGAGGGCTCTGAGTGCCACCTCTGGCACCCGTGCCATAGGTTCACCACCACTGTCCTAACACTTCAGTGCACCACACCCCCGTCCTTGTAGGTTGCGTTGGCAGAAGGTATACAAAAAAACCCCAGAATACCTTTTAGGTCTTCTCAAAGACAAATGACTTGTGTTTTTTTCTTTCCCTTGACCCCAACCTGTAGCAGCACAAAGGATCTCGTTCCAGGACTGAGATCTCTGAATATACCGAGAAGGAGAAGGAGGCGATGGCTGAGACTGAGCTGCGGAAGCTCCAGCAGCAGTTTCGGATCATGGTGGAAGGCAGGAAGTCTTTTGGGGTGAAGACTCAACAGCAGCTGTACCATCAAGCGTAAGTGATGTAGGGTTTTAAGGTCAGTCACGTGTAAATTGCGTAAGGTTGGTCACGCGCAGATGGCCTTGCTGAACCAGTCCATCAGTCCACGTGGTCCAACATATTGGTGGTGGCCAGTTTAGACACCTATTTTGGTGCCCAAAACAGAAAACAAAAGTTCAATGTATGTGTAACCTCAGCTTGTGGGTTCTGTGGGGCAGAACCTGGAATGAGTTTGCAACAACAATTTTAAAAAACAAAATGGTTTACTTTCTTAACACATAACACATAACATCAACATTTAACATCACATTTCAAGGTCCTGTTCAGGTTGCATTTTCAAGTCCTTATATTTACAGTCTACTGATACTGCCAAGTCCAATTCTTCTTTGCAAGTGGGTTGGCTCCTGAAGACTCCAAGGGCTTGATGAACAGGCTTCAACATTGTAGTAATGCACTGCTGACCCAGCAGCACCGTGGTAGAACGCTATAATAACTTCAGCCCGGACCTCCACGGCCTTCGCTGAGTCGCCCATCACGCACCCCAATTCCTCATCCCCCTATGAGTCACGGGTCATTGAACTATCTGGCTCTTTACAGTCACTGGGTGGTCTCGAAGACAAGCGGGACAATGGGCCCCCCTGCCCCCAGGTGTGGAGATTAGACCCAGGCAGCTGATGCTCCTCTCCGCGACGAAGCAGCTAGCGGGCCAGGTGAGATCCATGCATCACATGATGATCTCCAAGGTCTCTCCTTCGGTCTCCCCGCTCATCTCCCTACCCACCTCCTTTACACGCCACGCAGGAAACCCTAATAAAGGTCGCAGAGGTATAACCAGCACAGGAGAGAGTTGTCAGGATCCCGCGAATTTAAACTCCAGGCTTCCTGTTGCTGGACGCTCTCCACCAGATGGAACCTCCTCCGCGTCCTCGCCTTATTCCTTAGCTTAACGACCCTCTGCGGGGATGACTACAAGCTGGTGCCGAAAGCCGAGGAATCCTCGAACCTCCACCCTGCTCACCGTCAGCCTGGGAAGGGGCGGCGATACCGAAGTCCAGCTGGATCGAGCAGCATCCAGGGACCACCGTTTCGGTATCGCCTGTCCTCTGGATGCGGCGCGATCCGAGACATCTGCCAGTCTCTAGGACACTCTCTCTCGTCCGGCCGGAACACCGGGTGAGTATGGGAGCTTTAAAAGCAGGGAGCTTATATGACAAGCATCGTTAGCCGAACTGAAAGCTGCTTAAACTAAAATGCGGCAGGAGTCCCCAGAAGAGAGGGAGCTGCGCCAAATTGGTTGAGGAGATTGAAGCTCAATGTCCATGGTATTTGCCCAGAGGGGGGGACATTGAATCTTAAGGACTTGGGAAAACATTGGGCGACTTCTTACGCATTGGGAGCCTGCGCCTTCCCGCCGATGTCACTGCTACTGGCGTGGAGACAATGTTATGTCGCGCCATCAGCCTGCAGACCTATGGCTCCCCTTGCTGTAGGTCGCCCTCGCTTCGATCTTTCACCTTCAATTTCAAAACCCGGAATTTTCTCTATCCGGCTAAATTGGACGCCTCGTCCTCCTTCTGCCCCTTTGCCTTGCTCCTCGCCCCATTTCAAATTCTCAGCGGCTCAGCGCGCCTCTACTGCTCCTCGCCTTCATTTCCTTCCAGAAGCCACCGCTTCACCTCCGTCAGCCCAGCCAGCACGTAATGGCGCTGGTTTCTAAAACTCTGCGCAGAGGCGTATTAACCCGCGATCTGCAAAGGAAGAAAGAAACCCTGGACGGAAGAGCGATGCCGATATTCTCTGCGATTGTGCCCCGGTCCATTTCACAGATACCGAGGTGGGGATGGTACGTTCGGGTGAGGTTGTCGAAGTACCACTCCCTTAAGCTATAACATCCTCACTGAGCTCCGCCATAAGCGATGCGGGGCGAGTAAAGGAGCCACTTCAGCCCCTACATTGAGGAAGTGCATGCTGGAGGCAATAGCGAGGAATCACCTAATGGTTCCGGACTGACTGGAAGACCACCTTTCGTGCTGCTCCTGGAGCCCTGCACAATTTGTGATCTGGGAAAGCCGAGTTCGCCATGGGCCAGCAGTGCTTCAACAGGGCAGCCACCTCTGGCGGCGCTCTACACCGCCAATCAAGGCAAGCCAAGCAGCTTACGGCTTTAAACGGATGCTCTTCACTCAACCCCAACCATCAGATTGTCCTGCCTGGAGGCCACCCCTTCTACGATTACCAAGCCTTCCTGGGAAGTAAGCCTCTACAAGGCGCTTATCAAGGTTCCCAAATGCCGGCCAGCCAAGCCAGAGTTTTCTCCACCATCCGGCCAAAAAACCCCAAAGGAGCTCCTAGTGCCAAGTTTGTGAACAGGCTCCAGGAAGGCTCCTCAAAAGGCAGGTTGACAACGAGAGGAGGCCCAGGGCGAACTCCTTAAAGCCTGCCCGCCAAAGAGGAACGCCTCCGGCTGAGTGCCGCCAAAGCAGTCACAGGCTTAGGTAGGAACCCTGAACTGGCCGACATGCTCAAAGCTTGCTGCCAGGACATCTGGGTCTTTTTACGCTTCCATCAAGCCAGCCTTCTAGCTGCAGCCCTCTCAGCTGCCTCCCTGGAGACAGCCCCCCCGGTGACGAAAGTGTTTCTAAATTGCAACAAGCCAGGACACCTCCCGTAAGGACTGTAGACTGCCGGTGGGGGGGCCTCACAGTTCTCGAGCGGAGAGGGGGGGGGTTCTGTCCCCAGAGTGCTTAAGACTCCCAGGGAGGTCTAAGACCGGGTAAGCTCCCAAGAAGCCTGCTGGGAAGAGGAGCCCGCACTCCGGGCATTCTCCCCAGCCCGGAACCAAGGCCTCGCAAGACTCCTCAAACCTCTTCCTCGAGCGAGTTTCTCCCCACGAGATCTTCGCTGCTCCAGCTCAGTATAGTGATCCCATCCCCACGGAGACCATTAGGCTGGTCTTGTGCTCCAGCTTCCCTGCCAGCTGAACAGGGGTTGTTCACATCATCCCAGGGGTCATCGACTCCCCATGCACCAGGGAGCCATCCACATCCAAGTATGGACAAACATCCCATCTTAGAAACTGCCAAGTTCATCTGAACACCCTGGCCTCTATGCCTCTCGCTCGAAGCTCTAATCCTACCAGTTCACAGCTAATTCTAAATCTGGATTTGCTTTCGCGGCTCCCCCCACGCCTATACTTCCTGCTCTGCTAGCCCCTTCTATTTCCGAAGTCACCATAGCCTCCGCCAGTGCCACAAGAGAGTGGCACGCTGATTCAAAAAATCTCTGCAGGAGTCCATCACAATCACTGAAAACTACAAACGCGGCTGTAAGGGGATCAAATCAGATCTGTGAGCCTCTGAGCCTGTGCAAAGCCTCTAAGCTCACAAAGCTCCCAGTGGCAGCAAAATCGTCAGTACCTCAGGGAGAGAGCAGGATCGCGAGCGGCTGCAAAGGAACCTACTCCTGCAAGATCCAGAGAGCAAGATCTCAAATCAGAGTTGCAATCCTCCTCACACTTTACTTTGCTCTGGCATCTGTATGCCTATATATGCTCTTGTATGTCTTACCCCTTTCTTCAAGAGACCCCTAAAATTTTCCCCTTCATCAGAGTGGGATTTGTCCATTGCTTCCTAAGCTATGCTCTTATGCTCTTTCAATTAAAGTCTCTCCTTTTTTGATTATGTGTGCCAATGCCTTGAAAGAGCTTCCACCCATTACAGCATCCAACTCTTAAACAGGACGACGCGCTCGTGCATGTACTCCCTTAGGGAGGCCCATGGGACCTGCTTCCAGGTCACGCCCTCCATCTTAGTTTAAACCCTCAAAACTCTTCTTCAAACCTTTCCTTGAGAACCTTTCTCCTTTCAGGTCTATCTTGAGGTGCCTACACTTGCCACATTGGCGTGGTACATGCAAGTTTACATATGAAGCCAAAATCATTTTCATTGCTCCCCACATTCTCTGGCTGAAGCGCCTCCCTGGCTAGTCCACAGTGCCAAGGGGGTCTCTCAGCCACACCTATCTTACACAGCCTCCGCATGTGAAGGTAGGGAAGCTTAGCCTAAACTGCCAAAGTCCCCTTTACAGGAGGGAAGGTAGAGTCTGACTTCCAAAACCTTCCCCGCCCCCTGCCTCTCCTTTCTGCACACCCTCCCTCTTTCTAATGGGCTGACGACCCCACCTCTAGATCTAGGATCTGATAAAGGGTTTTCCGTTGCAAAACCTCTCTCAATTTGCTCCTGTGATCAAAACCTCAAGCCCAGGAAGAACTGTTTCTTTTCTTTGCATCTTCTTACATCTCTTCCTATAGATGCTATGCATTACTACGATAAGGACTATAATTGTGAATTGTTTGTTGCTTTGCAAAAAAACTCCACACCTTAGACGGTGATTGGGATTGTTTCTCACAAACAAACATCCCACCTGGATGTGACCTCTCCCTTCTCCTAAGCCTCCTGTGGCAATTCCTGCCTCAGACTTTAACTGTAACTTTGAATGTTGCAAGTGATCGTTGTCGAATGGGCCAACTATGCCTTAAGGAAAGCTTGGCCAAAACAAACGAAAGAGAAAGGGGAGTAGTCCCCCCCTACCCATCGGACTCCAATCAAGGTCTCATCCAGCAGACCATATATCCAAAGTATAATTCTCTATCAATCATTCAAAAATTGTCGCCCCTCAGGGCTCATACAGGTCCCTCTATTGTCATCTTACCAACCTAGCCAGCTGCTAAAACCCCCCAAACCTCCTGGGGGAAAAGTTGCTTGTTTTTCTCTTCCATACAGGGAGTCCAGCGTCACATGCCAGGCCAGCCCCCTATCCCGGAGATGGAGCTGGCTCCTCCCTGGGAGGATCCAACCCAGCTGCACCCTGTCGCAGAGGGGTCTGACAAGGTTGCCCCACTGCCTGGGCCGAGATGGGAGGGATCTCTGGAGCCAGCACACCCATTCTTCCACAAGGATCACAGCCACCTCGGCTGGGGCTACCCCCCTGGGGAACGGGCAGCCCGGGGCCAGCTGTGGCTCAGAGGTTCCGATGCCAGCTGTGGTTGCTGCTCCCTCACTCTACAATCGCTATTCTCTCTCCCTCTGTCAGCCTCCTGGCTGAAGCTTGGAGTTGCAGCCATGGGACATTTCCTGATAGATTAACCCTTGGAACTCTCCTGCTTGCCTGTTCAGTCAGCCGCTTGGAATATTGTTGGACACACGCTTCTCTTCACAACCTTGCCTCGTGGAGAATCACTGAACCTGCAATGCTAAGGACCCCTATCAGTAGCTCTCCCCACGCTCTTGTAGAAATCCATATGGACTCTAACGCTTCATCGCTTCTGTAGCTTTTGTAGTCAAAACAGCAAGAGCCATGCATTGGACAATTATGCAACCATCGGGTTGCCTTCCCTTCCGATATATCATCCAGCCTATGTATCGTTTAGCCATGTTTTATTGCTTACTGTGAACCAACTATTGCTGGAAGTTATTGCATGCCTTAATTTTAGAAGTTATGTTATTTGTTGTTGCTGCATTTCCGCCTGTGTCTAGCTGGAACTCTCTAAGCTACCGCCTCTACACCATCGTTCTGCCTCGGTGGGCTTCACCCTTCTCGGAAGCTCAAGCACAGCCACCGCCTCCTCGCCCGCTTCCTCTCGGACCCCTTTTGCCGGATGAGCGACACAAGGCTGCTAGCTAGCCATAGGCGGGAGTGTGTTTCCTCCTCAACTTCCCTTTTGTGGGAGTCCCCGGACTTGTTTCCTAAATAACATCAAGACTATTGGCCCGGGCTGGCCTGTGCCCTTAAGTGTAAGTCCATCAACTCCACCTCCATTGCTCTGGATGCACCTGGCCTCCGGGAAAGCAGCAGGAACTTCGCCAAGCCGTTTACTTTAGTAGATAATGCGTACGCCATTGATTATTTGTTGTTATTGCAAATCACCATAGGTTGTGAGAGAATGTACATAATATGTGTTGCTTTAATCTCTCTGATAATCTCCCAATTGATTCATATGAAAGTGCTGTGAATTGCAGGAAGTTGTATCTAATCTGGAAGGTATGATGTTTGTGCCTCAATGGTGGTCAGCCCTCTGGAGCTGGCAGCCGGGAGGATGGTTAAGTACTATTGTACAGCTCAGCGTTGGCGTAATTGGATGCCTCATTAGCGGATCTTGTTTCGCTCAATGTATGTCTAATATTGCCTGTAACCTATGTAAGAAGCTCCCTCGATTCCTTTCCCTTACCTCGCAAACTGCCAGTCTTAATGTTGCACAAGCAGCCTCGGGTCAGCTTCTTGACCAAACGGGCGGAGGGGACAAGCTGCCCTTTTAAATCGCCGCTTCCCAGCATTTCGGGCCTTCCTTTCAAAAAACGTGCAAAAAAAGGGAGGGAGATGGTAATGCACTGCTGACCCAGCAGCACCGCGGGTAGAACGTTGGCACACCAGCTGACTCCTACGGCCTTCTGGTCGCACTCCCAAGACACCCCACTCACCTCATCCCCCCCTATGCGAGTCACGGGTCATGAACTATCTGGCTCACAGTCACTAGGGTGTCTCCCAGACAAAGGGACAATGGGCCCCTCAGCCCCCAGGTGAGGATTAGACCCAGACGCTGATGCTCCTTCTCCAAGACGTAGCAGCCTAGGTGAGACTACATGCATCACATGATGATCTCCCCCCAGTGTCTCCCCCGGGTCTCCGCCCATCTCCCTACCCACCTCCTTTTTACACGCGCCTTCACAAGGAAAACCTCCTAATAAAGCAAAAGCAGGAGACCAGCACAGGAGAGAGTTGTCAGGATCACGAAATCCCGCGCTTCCTGTTGCTGACGCTCTCCACCAGATGGAACCTCCTCCGCGTCTCGCCTATTCCTTAGCGACGACCCTGCGGGGATGACTACAAACATGATGAAGGTTTGCAGGAGAACTCTCACCCATTACAAACATAAAAAGAAACCCTGAAACAATAAACTCCAACATTTACAACATAGCAAAAATAAACAACTACCTTCCCAGTAGTTCCCAACAATATTGCAGTTTACCTTAACGAGGTGTTAAGGGCTTATAGAAATCAAGGTCCGAGTCTGGTAGCCTTGTCTCCTCCAACTACATGAGGTCTGCTGCCTCGTGCTGCTCTGAGTCTCCACCCCTTACTGGGTCAACCCATTCTGAGCATGGGGGTTACATATGCACCTAGTACCCCAAGGTATACTGCCTTCGTACATAGAAGTTCCATTCTGCTTCCATGTTGCTTTCCCTGTTGCCCGCTCATCCCTTTAAAATAACTGCTTTAAGGCTTTTTTAAAAAACCCAATAACCCTTGACTGAGCTTTCTTCCATTAATTTGTTTTTTTAATCTAAACTCTCATTGCATTTCGCGTGACAGTAATGTTTACAAGCAAATGATACAAGTAGATGAAGAACTTTCTTTTCTGCCTTGCGAATTAGTTTCTAACCCATGAAAGTTGTTACTAGCCTGCCTGTCCACACACACCTTTTTGATACTTTTTGGCAGGGCATTGGGGTGGGGGAGAAGACAGAATTCCTGGTATCCTGATGTGTGATTGGCAAGTTGAGTGATTTGTTTTCTTGTGATGAATGGTGTGAAACAGACAGGGAACTAGAGGAAATTTTTGGGATCTGTGCTTCAGCGGCCCAGAAAGGTATGAAAATTACTTTCAAATGTTGGAAGGGGAAAGAGACTCACCTCTCTTTCAGGTCACCAACCTTTCCCTACTTGGTGAGTCTTAGGCCCCTTCCGCACAGGCAAAATAATGCGTTTTCAAACCACTTTCACAACTGTTTGCATGTGAATTTTGCCATTCCGCATAGCTTCAAAGAGTACTGAAAGCAGTTTGAAAGTGCATTATTCTGCATGTGCGGAATGAGCCTTACTCACTGCAGATGACCAGGTGAGTTGTTCTTTGCAAGCCTGCATGATATATAGGTGACCTTATGAACTGAATAACCTTTATTATTAATACTCAGCATTTATATAATGCTTTTGGTGTTCAAAGTACCTGCTGTCCATTCTCAAAGTAATCTTTGCACAGCAGCTATGGAAGTAGGCCAGTCTGTTATCCTCCCTCTGGCGTACAAATGTAAACGTACAAGAGATTTTGCAACGGTACTACTGGGTGGACATGCAATCTCTCTCTCTCTCTCTCTCTCTCTCTCTCTCTCTCTCTCCTCTCCTGCTCTGCAGAAAACAGATCCACTCCCTCAAACAAGAAAACAAGGAGATAAATTTACTCCTGACTCTCTGCAAGTCGCCCCGGAACATTTTCATGGATGATCACAACTGCATGGAGCTGAAGTTTCTTCTGCAGACGAAAGATGAGTACGATGCTCTCATTAGAGCCACCAAAGCCTTGATTGCCGAACTGGATGACAAGGTAGACAGTGCGAGACGTTCGCCGGAGAAGTGCAAAGTGTGACAGCCACACTCCAGAAATACTTTATCGCAGCTCCCTCCCTCTCTCCATGAGTTCACTGCAGTTTCCTGAGATTTCTAGTTTACTGCTGTTGATGATAAAAAAAACCACTGTAGGCGTTCCATAATTCATGTGGCCGTATCTAAAGGAGAGGGTTTTACAGCAAAATGTGCCCTTTCCATTTAGACCTGGCTGTGGAAACTTTTAAATGGTTCAGGAAATGTCAAGTTCCTTGTGCATATCTGCCTGGGTACATTATGAATGCGGGTGCTTGGGAATTTGCTGTTCTTTTCCGCTGCTAGGCAAGGTTGGGAAAAACCTGACCCTACCATCATTTCAGGGAAAATAAAAAGGGTCCTACTTTAGAAAGCAAGAAATTGCAAGTAAAAGGGAATCATGGAAAACTAGTTTGCATGTGTTAAGTGGGATCAGTTTGCAAAATTACTTGCAACTTGCACATTGAACCCTTAACACTTTTAACCAATGCAAATGGTTCTTTCTCCCACCCTGGACATTCTACAGCAGCGTTTCCCAACCTTTTCGAGGCCAGGGTACCCTTGACCCCACTCTTCATATCTCACGGTACCCCTGCCACTCACCTCTCCACCCACCTCCCATTGTTCTTTCTTGTTAATTAATTCCACTCATTCCCCACCTTCCCCTCCCAGGGGTGAAGGGAAGCACTGGGGTGGGGTGTGGGTGGCTGCTGACTCCTATGGCGGCAGGCCTCCTGTCCCATGGGCCAGTGCCTCCCATGTCCCTTATTGGCATACCCTCGGTGGGAGACAATTCCTCACAAAACAATGAGGGGTGCAGTAGTGAGTTGCCACGGGTACTCCCTGGGACATGTTTCTCACAGTAAATTCCCAGGGTACCAACGGAACCCTGGTTGAGAATGTCTGTTCTACAGGTATATATACTCCATTTGCTTTATTACCATCAGATCCTCTGAAGATGCCAGCCACAGATGCAGGCAAAACGTCAGGAGAAAATGCTACTGGAACACGGCCATACAGCAGGAAAACCCACAACACCCTAGTGATTCTGGCCGTGAAAGCCTTCAACAATACATTTTCTCTAGGCTATTGGCTCTTTACATTTTTGTTCCTTTGTTTCCCAGTCACTACCACTCTCCTAAGCTTGGCAAGTAGTTAGTTCCATTGGCTGAAACATTTTTGTACTATTTCTTAAGGACTACTACTTCATCGCTGGGTGAGACTAGAACTACTTTGGGTTTTTTCTTTTTCAGCCAAAGCAATTTCTCATAAATCTTAACTTTAATCATTATTATGCAAGTAGGATAATGAAAAAGAAACAGTTTATGAGTAGTGACTTGGGCTGCAAAAAAGTAAAAAGTAATAACCCCCTTCCTGAAACAACCAATAATTAAGGATGCAGATTGGGATTCAAATGGAACTGCAAATAAACACGGAGGAGGTTGCTAGATTTTTCTTTACAAGGATGTTATATTTAGAGTCACGAGGAACAACGGTTTTAGTGCCACATGAAACTGACTGCAGGAAAGGAATGATGGAGAAATGTTCTAACATGAAAGCAATCCAGGTCCAAAGCCAGCTGAGCCTTTGATACCGCTAAGCAGGGCCTGATGAAGACCTTTAAAAGGCCAAGCACTGAAAAGATTGTGGTACCCCCATATACTCATGTGTAATTCAAAATAAAAACATAATATATATGTTCGAAACCATACATATATGCTATATATTTCTAGTGAAAAAATATCATTATTTGTATGAAACAAAACACCTATTATTCTACACCATGGCATGCTGGCAGGGGCTGATGGGAGTTGTAGTCCATAACATCTGGAGTGCCAAAGGTTCGCCACCACGGATTATATAGCATTTTAACTTACATGATTAAAATAGATTGTTAACCTTTTCAATATTATAATTATATTTGTTTGTTTGTTTAGTGTGTGTGTGTGGGGGGGGGGGGCTTTTTATGAGGTGTGGTTCAGCTCCAACATTGTACCATGGCCTATTGTAAATCCAGCCCCGGGAAAAAAAACTTGTTTTGCTTAGTGGTTAATTCAGACAGGTTAATCAAGCCTGACTGGAGGATCTCTAGAGACCTCTGCCTCGTGGGAGTGTGGTGCCCAATATTTCTTTACTAAATATCAAGCCAACAGAAAAGAGTTTGAAGTAGCTTTATTTGCAGAGAAAGTGGAGCTGTCCCCACATGGCCAAAACAGTATATCCACAGCATGTTGGATGTGAGGGCGATCTAGCTAAGACAGATGTCATTAATTCTATCGATCTATTATTAGGCGTAGCCCCTACCTCTCATCACTTCCATATAAGTTCCTGCTTGGCGCTACTGGGTGGAAGAGGACGCATCATCCTAGATAGAGAAGGAGTGTAACCGTTCTTCGTCATAAGGTGCCTGATACCCAGCGCATGTTTATTCCTTCTTACTTCTAATTCCTACTACCAATCACAGTGCCTCTATTGTTAAGGAAGTTCTTAGAGTCACAACTTTCTTGGTCCACCTCCATTTTACATTGTTCCTCCTTAATATGTGCCCCCCCTCATATTCCTTCTTCCTTCCTTCCTGTATGCATGTTCATTATAATACAGTTTGTTCTTCAGAGCAGGAGTAGAAGTTGACATGCATTAAATGTTCAAAACATAAAGCTTAATACGCATTTTCAATCTGAGATACAAATGCCCTTTGCCCTCTTCTCCACCTAGTCAAACCAAGCGGTCTTATCTTGTCCTGCCACAAGCATTCTCCCTTATGACTCATCTCTTCATTTCTAGTAGAAAACACATTTATCACAGGAGGGCATAAGATATTTAAATAGGCTGTGTACTGGGTACTGTGGAATAGCCTTGAATTTCTCACTGACATACCAACTGGTGTACTTGGTGGCTTTTTTTCACATGCGAGAGAGGCCTCGGCATCCATCTTGTGGCCTCTGGGGTAATCTCCAAGGCAATTCTAGTTCTTTAAAAATGTCTGTGGGTCCTAATCCATATGGGCTCCAGGAGCTCTCATTTCCATCTCCATCAGTCTGAGCTTTTTTCAGATGCAGAAATGTTCTTAGCGTGTTGCTGGAAAGGTTAAAAGTTAAAAACAGGTGGGACTCTAATCTGGAGAACTGGGTTTGATTCCCCTACCTCCACATGGAGCATGCGGATGCTTATCTTGGGTGTAATTTGAAATTTGTTTCCTCCTGCCAACAAAACTTCGAAAATCAGTTGGGCAGGACGCGGCAAGTCCGCAGTTCTCTCTGAGACTCTCTCAGTCTCCCCCATCCTCCACAAGTAAGGTGCCTGTTGTGGGGAGAGGAAGGGAAAAGGAGTTTGTAAGCCCCTTTGAGTCTCCTTATAGAAGAGAAAGGGTGGCGTATAAATCCAAACTCCTCTTCTTTTCCCCTGTGACTGCTTCTAGAGTTGAAAAGGCACATGAAGTGGGGCTCCAGGATCACTTCACACTGTCCAAATTGATCCACATGGAGACCTTTGGCAATTTTTGAAGAAATAAAAATGATTTTAAAACTGTGGGCAGCCACGGAATGGGCCTCTGGCAGTCAGATTTTGGCCAAACCAAACAGAACACTCTCCAAAGGCCAGTTTGTAAATCAAAGTCTGACAATTGTATTGTGATAAAAGGTGCAACAGTGTAATACAAACAGGCAACTCACAAATACACACAACAAGCCACTCTCAAATATGCTATAACAAACATGGAGTATCACCTTTTACAGTAAATAGCAGTAAATAACAATGTAGCACCAATGGGAACACATTCCCTTAAAGTGTTCTGTTTGGGTTTGGTAATACTCAGTGTTTTTTCCAAATATAAGACAGTGTCTTATATTAAATTTTGCTCCCAAAGATGTGCTATGTCTTATTTTCAGGGGATGCCTTTATTTTTCCACAAACCAGTTCATTGTCTGCTTGCGGGCATGCTTCCAAACAAAAACTTTGCATATGTCTTAGGTCCGCTCCGCTGCATAATTAGAAATAATGTAGCGCTTTCAAACCACTCTTTCACCACCACTGTTCTGGTGCAAGTGGATTTTTGCCATTCCGCATACAGCTTCAAAGAGCAACACTGGAAAGCAGTTTTGAAAAGTGCATTATCTCTGTACGTCGCATGGAATGTAAGCCTTCACTTTCATGTGATGTCCTTATATTTTGCACTTCAGCAAAACCTCTACTATGTCTTATTTTTGGGGGATGTCTTATATTCGGGGAAACAGGGTACTTAGGGTGTTCTGTTTGGTTTGGTTGGGTTTCGCCTCTCCATTTTTTTAAGGTAGTCATATTTTGGTCCTCAGATGTTCACCACAGAGTTTTGCCTTGCCACGCTTGGGCTCGGGGCCTGGGAATTCACCCTCCACCTTCTTAAATTTAACAAAGGAATAAAATCCTTGCCCTTTTTTAGAAGAATAGATTAAGCTCTCTCACTCTGAAAGTGGGGATGTTGATGCATTGCTTTCTTCCTTGTTCGAAACAGATAGCTGAGATGGGGGAAAAGATTCAGAAGCAGAAAGTGGTGGTCATCAAGCTGAGGCAACAGTTTGACGGCCGGTGGCTCCAGAGACAGATCAACTTGCTGGAGAACCGTCTCTATCACGTGAGTTTCTCTCTCTCGCTGCCGCCCCAAGTTTGAGCTCAATTTTGCACTTTTCTCCTCTCCTGAGAGTGACTGTCTGTCTCCTTTCTGGCAACTAAAAACACACTCTCAACCCAAGTTAAAACCAAAAATTCTAAAGCTGCATTTTGAGCTGCAGGAAAGCCATCATCATCCACAAAACTCCAATCCCTCCTTGTCTATAGCCAATGGAAATAAGAAGGTCAGTGCATTGGTGTATTGTCTTAATTGCTAATCTGGCTTTCAGCCTAATCCCAAATACATCTGATTAGAAGCAAAGCACTCCGTTCCTGAGTTAGTGCAAATGAGATGGCTGCTCCAAGGGCTGTCTAGCCCCAGTTTCTGTTTCTGAGCAAGTGTAACCTCAGCTTGTGGGTTCTGTGGGGCAAGCAGAACTTGGAATGAGTTTTGCAACAACAAATTTTTAAAAAACAAAATGGCTTTACTTTCTTAACATACAACATCAACATTCTTATACATCACATTTCCCAAGGTCCTGTTCAGGTTGCATTTTTCAAGTCCTTTATATTTACAGTTCACTGATACTGCCAAGTCCAATTCCTTCTTGGTGCACAAGTGGGTTGGTCCTCTGAAGACCTTGGCAAGGGCTTGGTGTGAACAGGCTTCAACATGATGTAGAAGGCTTTGCGGCGGAGAACTCTCACCCATTACAGCAAACATAAAAGAAACCCTGAAACAATAAACTCCTAAACATTTACAAGCAACATATAGCAAAAAAATAAAATACAACTACCTTCCCAGTAGTTCTCCAACAATATAATTGTGCGAGTTTACCTTTAAACCTTAACGAAGTGTTAAGTGGGCTTATATAGAAATCAAGGTCCCGAAGTCTGGTAGCCTTGTCTCCTCACTCCAATCTACATGAGCTCTGCAGCCCTTCTGCTGCTTTGGAGTCTCCACACCTTTGTGGGGTCAACCCATTCTTGAGCATGTAGTGGTTAAGAGCAAGTGGATGCCTGTGGAAAGAATCACAAGCTCTTGGAGTGTGAGGGTCCCCAGCTCAGCGGTTGAGCAGTTGCATCAAGGAAGACGTTCAGGGAAGGTAGGCGGCGGGGAAAACATTTTAAAGTTTTCAAAAGGCTTCAGACTGAAAAATCCTTTTCAAAGGGGATGTTTAAAATGTTTCCAAGCTGGAAATAAAATGTTTTGAGGACAAAAGGGGGGGGGGGAAACAATGTGGAACTCCACGGAAGAAACATTTTATTTCCTGCATCAAAATATTTTAAACTGTCTGTGCGGAAAGGGCCTCCCCTCCTTTTCTCTGTCTGCCTGAGACCTCCAACAGCCAGTGCTAGACTTAGAGGGGCCAGTGCAGAGGTGGGATCCAGCAGGTTCTCGCAGGTTCTCGAGAGTAGGTTACTGATTATTTGTGTAAAAGCCGCAGAGAGGTGACTCAATTGGTGATTTTGCACACATGATTTTTTGCCTCGCCCCACCTCCTCTCAGCAGTAGGCAGAACTTGAAGCAGTTCAGCTAGCAGGCTGTGCAATCCGGGCGCAAGTGCAAGGCCTTCCGGCTAGCCTGGAGGCATTCGCTCCAGCTCACTAAGATCGCAAGGCTGCCGCGTCCCTGCCACAGCCCTGCCCAGCAATGCGCCCCCCACCGGAATGCCCCGCACTTGTTCTCCCATTGGCGCTTACGCTTACAGTTTGCCATATTCCCACCTCACCATGGGGAACTCTGTTACTAAAATTTTGATCCCACCATTATGGGCCAGCGCTTGGTGTCAAGCTAGACAGTCCCGGATGCTGATGCCTGACTCTAGCATTTGCTCCCTTTGGTCTCTCCAGGTCACGCGATTTATTTCGCAACACCAATTTGACCAACACCAACGCTGCCAGGTCTGCGGTGAAGCAGATCTCCAACCTGCTGGGCAAAGCAAAAAAAACTGTTTTCGGCGGTTTCTCCATATCTCCCTGCCCACAAGAAACTGGAGCAGCAGAAGAAGACAATGGATGTGTCTATTGAGCAGTCCACCGCTGCCTATGAGCAGAGGTAGCTGTGGGAAGACGAGGCACCGGGCCACTTCCTCTGAGTTGGAAGGTGGCCAGACCAGTTTGAAATGGGTGGGAGACCACATGGCCTAATCATATCTCCTGTAAAAAAAACCAGAAACATCCACCTTGCACGTATAAAACTAGCTCAGCGAGAAATACACTGGGCTACACCCTGTCTCTGCTATTTTTTTAAACCTTGTGTGTAGCTATCGGGAGCAACAGCTGCAGAAGGCTAAGGTTACTGCTTTTCTACCTCCTGGGTGCATGTGAGTCTTCCCTTAATGGCACTCTTGGTGGGCTCACTGCATGAAGTAGCAGAGAGCTGGACTAGATACTAGAACCAGGGGGGCATTCATTGAAAATGCTGGTGGGAAGAATTAGGACTAATAAAAGGAAACACTTCTTCAATGCTTAACGCAGTGATTATGGTGCTTGGAATATGCTGCCACAGGAGGTGATGTGGGATAGCAATTCTAACTCTGGGTAGCTTTAAAAGGGGCTTGGACAGATTTATGGAGAAGAAGTCGATCTCTGGCTACCAATCTTGATCCTCTTTGATCTGTGATTACAAATGCCTTTAACAGGACCAGGTGCCTCAAAGGAGCAAGCAGCCGCGAGAAGGCCATTGCTTTCACATCCTGCATGTGAGCTCCCCAAAGGCAACCTGGTGGGCTCACTGGCGTAGGCAGCAGAAAGCTGGACTAGATGGACTCTGGTCTGATCCAGCTGGCTTGTTCTTATGTTCTTATGTTCTTAGATGGACTCTGGTCTGATCCATCTGGCTTTGTTCCTTATGTTCTTATGTTCTTGTGGCGGAAAGTGCTATCATAGTGGGACTGACGGTATCCTGTGTGGATGTTTGCCACGGCTCCGCCCTCTGGGTACCCTGGACTTCTTTTGTGGTCTCAGTCCACGTTCTAACTAGGGCCAACACTGCTTCAACACCAGTGCGGTACAGTGGTTAAAAGCAACAGATTCTAATCTGGAGAACCGGAGTTTCTTGATTCCCCACTCCTCCACATGAGCAGTGGACACTTATCTGGTGAACTGGGATTTTTTCCCCCACTCCTACATTTCTGCTGGGTGACCTTGGGCTAGTCACAGTTCTTGGGAACTCTCTCAGCTCTACCTACCTCACAAGGTTTCTGTGGTGGGGAGAGGAAGCGAAAGGAGTTTGCAAGCCGCCTTGAGTCTCCTTGTAGGACAGAAAGGCAGGGTATAAATCCAAACTCTTCACCTCCTTCGATCTGATGAAATCAGGCTAGCGTAAACTGTATAGAATTCCCCTGTCCCTCTAAAGGTATTTGTAAATACAGCAGCTGCTCCAGAACTGTCATAAGTCTCTAATGCTGATTCTGCCGAAGAGAACAAACCCTTTAGTATAGTAAACACTTCCTGCATCTCTTCGCTGCTCAGTGAAGTGGAGCATGCTTAACAATTCATTAAAAACAATATTTTTTCTTTGTTTAAAAATTATGTTGACCAGTGAAACAAGGTGGACCTTTATAGCTGGTGAAAAGATTTGTAATTGATTAACCTAGTCCATGAATCAGCTGAACATAAGAACTAGCCTGCTGGATCAGACCAGAGTCCATCTAGTCCAGCTCTCTGCTACTCGCAGTGGCCCACCAGGTGCCTTTGGGAGCCTCGGCATGCAGGGATGGGTGAAAGCAATGGCCATCTCTCATGCTGTTGCTCCCGAAAGCACCTGGACTGTTATGCTAAGGCATTTGCAGTAACTTAGATCAAAGAGGATCAAGATTGGTAGCCATAAATCGAACTCTCCTCCTCCATGTAAATATGTCCAAGCCCCTTTTAAAGCTATCCAGGTTAGTGGCCATCACCACCTCCTGTGGCAGCAGATTCCAAACACCAATCACACGTTGCGTGAAGAAGTGTTTCCTTTTATTAGTCCTAATTCTTCCCCCCAGCATTTTCAATGAATGCCCCCTGGTTCTAGTATTGTGAGAAAGAGAGAAAAATGTCTCTGTCAACATTTTCTACCCCATGCATAATTTTATAGACTTCAATCCTATCCCCCCTCAGATGTCTCCTCTCCAAACTAAAGAGTCCCAATGCAGAATGCAGCCTGACTCTTCCTCCTCCCTAGTAAAATTGGAAGCAGTGTTTATTTTTACTATATGTCCGATATGCCACCCCAAGCCCAAATAAAATAGCTTTGGGGAGTGACTCCTGCTTGTGTGTGAACTAATGACCTGCACTCAGTTGAGCTTTGACCCAGACTGTTGCTGTTGATGTATGTGAGCACAATGATGTAGTCTTCTTTTCCCTGTCCTGTTTTCACATCATGCTGTCAGCCCGGGGAATCATGGAGGTGGACCTAGAACCTCTTCAACGGACGCAAGATTTAAGACCTTCTAAGTCTGCCCTGTCTTGCCCACCTTTAGGGTAGAAGCCCTTGCGAGGATTTCCGCCATGAAGGAAAGGCGTTGCAAAGACATTGCACAGTTCAACATAGAGTACCGGGAGCTGGAGCGGATCTACAACCATGAGACTAAACTGAAGGCATTTATGTTAATCAAATTAGTGGATCGCTCAGAATTTGAAGAGCAGGCCAAGAAGGAAGAAGGTATAGGGGCTTTCTGATCTGTGTTGGTTTCCCCGATCCACATCCTCACTCGGCTAATGAAGCTTGCTGACTCCCTGTCATCCAATCTGTCAGTCTAACCTCCTTCACAGGGCTGTTGTGAGGTTCAAAGGAGGGAGGAGAGTCATGTATAGTGTCTCGCAGGACTGTATTAACCTGTGGCCAGGGCCTTAGGCTTCCAGGTGCCCCCTTCCCCAGGGTCATCATCATTCCCTTCTAAAACAAAAGCATATCTCCTGAAAAGCTTCAAAGCATTCCTGCTCGTTGTGAGACCCTCTTCAAAGCTGAAGCCATCTTGTTACTTTGGTTTATGCTGATTGATTTTATGATTGTTGATGTTTTATGTTGTTCTAAATTGTTATTTTAAATTGTCGTTTGCCGCCCTGAGCCCTGTGGGGGAGGGCGGGCTATAAATCAGAAAAAAATAAAGGACACGTGGGTGTGTGAATGCCAGGGCGTAACGAGGCAAACTGAGCCCTGGGCAAAACCTGAGTTGGATGCCCACCTCTCACCCACTTCATGGGCGGCCACTTCACCATGATCAATTTTTTTTGTAACACAGGACATTGGTGCCTACGTAGGGTGCATTTTTAGACATATCAGCTAAGGAGATGGGTGCTACCCTTTGCATCCAGTTACCATGGACCCCTCTGAACCAAACTGCACTGTAAAACTTTGGGTCCCATCAGGACAGTCTACAGATGAGGAATCCCAAATTCCTTTGGTGCTGATATGTCTCAAAATGCACCCCCCCGTATGCAGGAACATCACAGAAATTTTCAAGAAACTTTGTTCTGCATTGAGCTTTTCTGCATTTCATGTCAATGGGGTTGGCTGAGGGAGCGAATGGGGTACATTTCTGAAGGAATAGTCTCAAAATCCTTTGAATCTCATCAGGAGACTACACTTATCGATAAATTCCCCCAGGTTTGGTGCAATTTCTGTCTGTGGGGCCAAAGTTATGGACCCTCAAAACGGTAGCCCCAATCTTCCTATTAGCTCCTTATTGGAAACAATGGGAGATGGGGGGCATCTTCTATTTGGGAGTCCATAACTTTGGACTCTCTGAATCAAACCTCACCAAACTTGGGGTAAAGTATAAGGACTGTCTCCTGATGATATGCTGAAATTTTGGTGCTGCTAGCCTAAAAACTGCGCCCCTGCAGGCCAAAAATGGAAAATTACTAAAAAATACCCAAAAACGAACCCAGCATTTTGATGCCCCCCACAAGGTGATGCCCTGGGCAGCTGCCCACCTTGCCCAATGGGCATTACGCCCCTGGTGAATGCCAGATTCGGCAAAACCTTTGGAGTATACCAGTTCGTACTCTGATGCAATAAACCTGATTTCTGCAGCCCTGAATCTGGTTATTGGGGGGAGGTCGATGGACACGACAGGATGTGCCCTGCATGGACCACGTGTGAAAGTTGGGTCAAATTGTCATTCTTATTTGCATTTTGCAAAATGCAGTCAGTGACCTGTATAACCTTTGGGCTCTGCCACCTGCCTTCTTGTAACACTTGCAGCCATCAAGGCCAAGAAGCGGGCCAAGTCCAAAGGCGAGAGCTTCGAGAGCTACGAGGTGGCCTACATGCGCTTGCTGAAGCTGACGGAGAATGGCGACATTGACCGGCTGGTGGAGGAATTCATTGAGAAGGAGGAGAAGAATTTTGCCTACTTCAGCTACGTCACGGAGCTGAACAACGATATGGAGAGACTGCAGAAGCGGATCGAGGACATCGAGGTCAGCAGCCGCTTCTCGCGCTGTCCTTCTTTCTGGGCCCCCGGATGTCGGTCCTTCTGCAAACAGGCCAAGTTTTCTGTGTAACACTGGCAACTGGTTTTTTTTTAAATAATCCTAAACTGTTTTAATAGACAAACATGCCTTACTGCTGCCACCATGCAGCCAGCAGAGAAATTGCAAGATGGTGATTGTTTGGAAACAGCCAGGTGTAACAGCTAGTCCATTTCCTCTCCACTTGAAAAATGTTCATGGTGGAAATTACACACACACATAACACATGCACAGAGTCTACCTGAAGACTCTGGTGCAGAATCCAGTCCAAAACTGATTCAGAAATAGCTGCCAAAGCTTTGCCACAAATGCATGGAAGCTACTAATTAAACAATTGTGAACCTTTGGCACTCAGATGTTATGGACTGAATTCCCATTATTTGCTTCAGCAGCCAGTGCATGCACTGGAAGGAGGCTTCTTTATCCTGGAGTCTCAAGGATTATCCCTGTCTTTTATAATCACCTTGATTCAATGCTTGGGGGAGAAAAGTTTTTTAAAAATTAAGAGAACCAGTGTGGTTAAGGTATCAGACTAGGACCCAGGAAATCCACATTCAAATCTAAGGTCACACAGTGGAAGCTGGCTGAGGGACATTGGGTCAGTCACACACTCTCAGCCCAGACCCTGTTAGTATTTGGATGGGAGGTCTCCACGTTGTGATACGGAGACAGGCAATAACAAATCACCCCTGAACATCTCTCTCCTTGAAAACCCTAGGGCCTAGGGCCGTGATGGCGAACCTTTGGCACTCCAGATGTTATGGACTACAATTCCCATCAGCCCCTGCCAGCATGACCAATTGGCCAGGCTGGCAGGGGCTGATGGGAATTGTAGTCCATAACATCTGGAGTGCCAAAGGTTCGCCACCACTGGCCTAGGGTTTTCAAGGAGAGAGATGTTCACTAGGGGTTGCCGTAAGTCAGCTGTAGCTTTGACAGTGTAACCTCAGCTTGTGGGTTCTGTGGGGCAGAACCTGGAATGAGTTTGCAACAACAATTTTTTAAAACAAAATGGTTTACTTTCTTAATACATAACATATAACATCAACATTTAACATCACATTTCAAGGTCCTGTTCAGGTTGCATTTTCAAGTCCTTATATTTACAGTCTACTGATACTGCCAAGTCCAATTCTTCTTTGCAAGAGGGTTGGCTCCTGAAGACTCCAAGGGCTTGATGAACAGGATTCAACATGATGAAGGTTTCCAGGAGAACTCTCACCCATTACAACCACAAAAGAAACCCTGAAACAATAAACTCCAACATTTACAACATAGCAAAAATAAACAACTACCTTCCCAGTAGTTCCCAACAACATTGCAGTTACCTTAACAAGGTGTTAAGGGCTTATACAAACCAAGGTCCGAGTCTGGTAGCCTTGTCTCCTCCAAACTACATGAGGTCTGCAGCCTCGTGCTGCTTTGAGTCTCCACCCCTTACTGGGTCAACCCATTCTGAGCACAGGGGTTACAACAGCAAAAAAGAAAAAAAGAAAATTAGTTTTTGTACAGAGAGATAAGAATCCCTGTCCTTGTTCAGCCAGGATGAGTCCATTGTTCCGAGAACTTGCGAATCAACTCAAGTTCCCCGGATATTTCTGCAGAGTTTTGTGAAATATTTGCTAGGGGTTTTGTGAAATATTTGCTAATATTTGCTCATCTACCTGAACCGAAGCATTTCCAAGTTCCATTGATTTCAACATTTCCCAGTTTCATTGATTTCAGCAATAACTTGAGCCGGATATAACCCACGAAACACTCCTGGATTTCAAATATTAATAAGGCAACCGACTTGGAGAAGTTCCTGGCGAGGCAGGGCTGTAGTTATATGGGTGGTTCTTTAAGCTTCATCTTGCATCTGACAAGGCTTAAAATGCTCTATTAAGTAAGCAAAACCCAGTTTCTTTATTATTTTTTAAATTTTTGAGTTGTGCTTTCTAAACAATATCCATAAAGCAAAACACACTGAAAACAACTGTTCAAACAAACACATTCCAGGGAGATTTATTTTTTGCCCTCCTGCTGTTTTCATGGTTTGCCCTCTTTTAGCATGGAGAGACATTTGTTGGTGAAATAATTAAGCTGTATAAGCCAAGGTTAACATTATGCATTCATTTCATTCATTTGTTGGACTTGTACCCCACTCTCCCCCATAGGGCTCAGAGCGGCTAACAATCAACAAACCAGAATAACAGATCAATTAATAGCTATTGGTTTCCCCTTGGAATCACTCCTTATGCTCACAAAGGTGGAAGCCTTCAGACTAGTTAAGAACAGGCTCTTGGATCTTGATTTTCATTATTTGACTCTTGCAGCCAAGACAACCTGTTCTCCGACTACATTATTAATCCCCTGCGAGCGTGGAATTATGGCAGCATATCTACGTCTGCTGATTAATCCCACCCAGAGGAGAGCCTTGGCTACTGCAAGATGTAATGTGCTGCCAACAGCTCTCCTGGAGGGAAGATTCAAGAATATAGAACGTTCTAAAAGGGTTTGTTCTTGTGATCTGGTTACAGTTGAAACACTTGACCATTCTCTGTTTGTATGCCCTAAATATGATAAGATACGCATGAAATATACGAATTCTATTTTCTTGCAATGTTCTCATGGCATGAGTGTTATAAGAGACCCAATCTCCTGAACAGCTCTGATGTACTCTTTTGTGAAACTGTTGCAGATTTTATACTGGAAATTAGTAATTTTGACTGTATTTCTTAACCTTGTTTTGTTTTAAAATTTTGTCCTGTTTTATATGCCAATAAAGGCTTGTGTTGTAATTCCTTCCTGCCATCCTAAGACTGTATGTCTCTATGGTGCATTTGGACCATGCAACACACAGGCATGGAGCTTTCCTGCCACACCATTCCCAATGTGTGCGTGTTTTGTTCGTATGGCCAACCAGGGTGGTCCATTATGTCCTTAAAGCCAAGCTGGAGGGAATGAATCGTGGCTCCTCTGTGGTTTCGCAGAAGTCTGACCGTCACTTTTGCTTTCTGCAGAATGAAATCTCTCAGCTGAAATCCCAACAAAAGAAGGAGGATGACGTCCTTCATGACTCCATGAAGGAGGTGGAGGTGAGCACAGGGGAGAGGAAACCACTGATAATTCGCCCTCGGCAGAAGCTGAGCACCCGGGCTCCGCCTGTGGCCTACGTGGCTCAGCTAGGCCGGAGTGTGGATGCTGGAAGGATCTGTCCCCCCCAAGAGCAGGCTGCTGTTCTTATTTATGTGTGTGCGTATGAGTGGGTGGGGTTTGTTTGCGCAGAGGCTGCCTTTGTGAGTGCGTTTGCAAACCTCCAAGTTTTGAGGGCTGAAGTTTATCCAGGATTACAACTGATCTCCAGACTACAAAGACCCAATTTCCCCGGAGTAAATGGCAGCTTTGGAAAATGGGCTGCGTGGAATAACATCTCCACTGAGCTCCCCGAACTCAAGCTTCCTGAGGCTTGGCCCCCAAATCTCCACGAATTCCCCCTGCCCCAGAGTTGGCAACCCCGCTTGTGAGACTCCCATCCCTCTACACAAGACACAACTCTATATATAATGTTTTTTTGTACACCGCCCAGAGCCCTTCGGGGATGGGGCGGTATAAAAATCGAAAGAACGAACCAACGAACAAACAAACTTGACTTGCTTTGGCCATTCTTGCCTGCCTAACAGGACAAGTTGCAGAAAACCGTGGAAGATGCCAACGTGTACGAATACAAGTTGAAGGAGACCAGCAAGATCCTTGACCATCTGAAATCGGCCGTGGGCTTCCTGTTTAGGCAAACGGGCTGCGACGCAACCAAGATCAAGGAGCACCTCGGCGAGACCGGGGAGATCACGGACCAGAACCTGATGCAGTATTTCAGTGAGTTGCCCAGCAAGCTCGGGCAGGGCCGGTGTCGGCATTCCCTGAAGTGCGGCAGGTGTCCGGGGCCCACTGCCACTGGGCTCTTGCTCATGCGCCTGCCCTGCCACATGCCAGTCTGCCTCCCATCTGCTTGGGACTCCGCCACTCATGCACAGCCCAGCATCAGTGGCGATGCAGGTAGTGCCAACCGAGAAAGATGTATGCAGGGGCCTGTAGGGGGGATTTTGGGTTGTGCAGTGCAGGGAAAGAACCACAGGGTATTCTCTGCCCAGAGTCCACTAAAACCTGGAGCCAACCTGTGAGGCCCTGAGGCTTTAGGGCCCCGCAGCAGTAGGGAGCAGCAGTGGCGTAGTGGTGAAGAGCAGGTGTACTCTAATCTGGAGAACCGGGTTTGATTCCCCGCTCTGCCACTTGAGCTGTGGAGGCTTATCTGGGGAACTAGATTAGCCTGTGCACTCCATCACACGTCAGCTGAGTGACCTTGGGCGAGTCACAGCTCTTCGGAGCTCTCACAGGGTGTTTGTTGTGGGGGGTGGGGAAGGGAAAGGAGTTTACAAGCCCCTTTGTGTCTTCTAAAGGATAAATCTAAACTCTTCTTCTTCAGCCTAGCCAGGAGTTATGCAGTTCACCCTTCAAAGCAGCTGTTTTCTTCTAGGGAACTGATCTTTGTAGTCTGGAAGTCAGTTATAATCCCAGGGGGCAGAGGTGGGATCCAGCAGGTTCTGACAGGTTCCCGAGAGTAGGTTACTAATTATTTGTGTGTGCCGAGAGGGGGTTACTAATTGGGGATTTTGCCACGTGGTTTTGGCCTTAGTTACGCCCCTCCTCTCAGCAGTAGCGCGCAGAACTTGAAGCAGTCTAGCAGGAGCTGCACCGGCGTGCGTGGCAGCCTGCGCCTGCGTGCTTTCGTTTCCCGCCCAAGGACCGACGCAGCGGCTGTGTTCTTGCCACAGCCCTGCCCAGGAATGCCCCGCCCCCGGAATGCCTGGCCACGCCCCTGTCATGCCCCGCGCAGCCCCATTGGCGCTACGCCACAGTTTGAATCCCACCACCATGGGAACCTGTTGCTAAAATTTTTGGATCCCACCACTGCAGAGGAGGGCTAGTCAGGACTCTTTCAGAGACGCTAAAGGACCCTGAGTCCTATTCTGGCAGCCTCCAAAACACCTTGGACTTACCCGGGTTCTGTTCAAATTTCAGGCGCTGATCCAGAAGAGACTATTCTGAACGCATTCAAAGTTTTCGACCCGGAGAGCAAAGGCTTGAAGGCAAACTAGTAAGTGTCTACTGGGGACTCGAGTTCGAGTAATCATCGGGTTGCCAGTTTGGGCTTGGGGAATTCCTGGAGATTTCGGGTGGTGCTGGGGGGGCAGAGTTTGAGGAGAGGAGGGAGCTCAGTGGAGATACTATGGCACAGAGTCATGGCCAAACCCCCTTCGAATCATAAAACCATAGAGTTGGAAGTAGCCATACAGGCTGTTTAGTCCAATCCTCTGCTCAGTGCAGGATCAGTTTACAGCATCTCTGACAAATGTTTGTCCAGCCACTGCTTAAAGATGGTCAGTGATGGAGAGATCACCACCTCCCTAAATAGCTGGCCCCACTGCTGCACAGCTCTTACTGTAAATTTCTCCCTAATATCCAGCTGGTACCCTTCCACCCATAATTTAAACTGTTATTACAAGTCTTATCTCTGAGTGACAGCTCTTTGAATACTTCAAGACAGCAATCCTGTCCCCTCTCAACCCTTCTCCAAACTAAACATTCCCAAACATCCCTCAGCCTTTCCTCAAAGGTCTTGGTCTCCAGAATTCCAGGTGCGGCCTGACCAATGCAATGCTTATCCTCTGAAATCTGACAAGATTAGACTAGTCTGGAATATCCAGGTCAGGGAAGTTTTTATTGTTGTATTTACTGTAAGTCTAAGCCACTTCTCTCAAGCCGGACTCTGAAGAGGTGGCCTAGAAATATTATCAACCAACCAACCAATCAATCAACCAACTAACCAATCAAGGGACTGGTCCTTAGGTGTCAAACTTGCGGCCCTCCAGAAGTTATGGACTACAGTTCCCATCATCCCCTGCCAGCATCATGCTGACAGGGGATGGTGGGAACTGTAGTCCATAACTTCTGGAGGACCGTGAGTTTGACACCTGTGCCTAGAGAAATGCACTGCTATTACTGGACACTTTGGATCTATGTATTAATTTTTATGGTGGTCTACATGGCCACTGATCCTGAATATATGTGAATCAGATTTAAGCAGGAGAATTAAATAGCAAAATTTTCTACCACTCTGAAAGGATGCAGGATTGGAAGAGAACGTTTGACTTCTTTGAAGCAGCAGGAGACTTTCCTTCATCCCCTCTCCTGTGCTTTGTTTGCAGCATTAAAGAGATGCTCATGACACAAGGAGAACGGTTTTCACAAGAGGAAGTAAGTACGTGGCCTCCTCTCCTGCAAGGGCACCTCTGCATTTCAGGTGTAGAATAGGATTGACCACTAGCCCTGCTGCCCCCTTCTTCCACAGAACTGTGGGATATGTACTTTTGTGACTGGATGCAAATGACTCCTCCCCCCACACACACAAACAAATTCTCAGCAACCTTACCAAATTTCCAGGACTCCTTCAGGCAAACCCTAATAGTTCAAGGCTACAATAGAATATGACTTAAGAGTGTAGAAGTCAACACTTTCATCCCATCATGTTTCAAAGTATCTTGGGCAGCCACCTAAGCAGGGATATACTCAGTGGTGGGATCCAAAAATTTTAGTAACAGGTTCCCATGGTGGTGGGATTCAAACAGTGGCGTAGCGCCAGTGGGGCTGGGCGGGGCACGACGGGAGCGTGGCCGAGCATTCCAGGGGCGGGGCACTAATAATTTATCTGTTGCTGTAAAAAACTCTTACTGTAAAAAAAAAGTTCCTAATTTCCAGCTGGTATCTTTCTGTCCATAATTTAAACTCATTATAGCAAGTCCTGTCGTCTACTGCCAACAGAAACAACCACTTCTCCTCTAATTGACTGCCTGTCAAATACTTAATACTTTCAAATACTTAATTTTGTTTCTAGAAATCAAAAGGAGGATACTTTCCTTAAACAAGGAACTTTACCATATTACTAAAACATGTTTTTAAAACAGCCCAACAGGGAGAATTATCCCGTTTTCTACCTTCGCTAACCAGCCACATAGGAAACAACAGGACCTTATGATTTTTGGACCTAATGGAATTTCTAACGGAAAAGCGGACCCAATTGGTAACCCCCTCTGGGCACACGCAAATAATTAGTAACCCACTCTCGGGAACTGGTGAGAACCTGCTGGATCCCACCTCTGGATATACCAGGCAGTGTATTCCCAGCACTTAACTGACCTTGTAAGGAAAAGTCTCTTTGGGTAAGACACTTCGGCAGCCCCCCCCCCCCCAATTTCCTCTTCTGTTTCGCACACTTCCACCCTTTGTTTCAATATCTAACTATGGCCAATCAAAATATTCTAAGCATTTAAGTTTAAAAGGCAATAAAAAATATAGCAATGATTAAGACTCACAAGCAATGAATCAAAACCAAGAAAATGGAAAGACATTAAAAAGAACATGCTGGGCAAATATGCTTATGCTGATCAGCATGTGACGTAAAGACAGGCAGGATCATTAGGTGGTGGGGGGGCATCTTCCCCTTGGAGACGCACAGAGCCCTGCAAGAAACCACCTGCATTCTCATCACCACCAACTAATTCACTAGTATTTGCAAGAGGGGGGAGGCATCTCCAGTTAAAAGGACCAGGCAGTGGGTGATGGGAAATTCCTTCACCTGGAGAGCCACTTCAGGTGAAAGAGAGAGCCACTGCCTGTCCAACCAGACAGTACTGACTTTGTATTGTCGAAGGCTTTCATGGCCGGAATCCCTGGGGTGCTGTGTGGTTTCCGGGCTGTATGGCCGTGTTCTAGCAGCATTCTCTCCTGACGTTTCGCCTGCATCTGTGGCTGGCATCTTCAGAGGATCTGTGGCTGGCATCTTCAGAGGATCCTCTGAAGATGCCAGCCACAGATGCAGGCAAAACGTCAGGAGAGAATGCTGCTAGAACACGGCCATACAGCCCGGAAACCACACAGCACCCAAGTACTGACTTTGATGGACCAATGGGCTGATTCAGCATAAGGCAGTTTTATGTGTGTTCAGTTAGCCAGGAATCGAACCCAAGGTTTTCTGTAGGCAAAGTGCACATACCACTAATGACGCACAGGCCTCCTTTGAATCTTGTAGCCCCTTCAAAGTGAGCATATTTACCACGACAGAAGCTTCTCTGGGCAAGAACCGAAGTCATCGTTCACAGGGGGTCAAAGACACAGAAGCATTGGCTGCAATTAATCTTGCAGACTCCCTTTTGGTGGTTGCTGAGACCGACTCTCCCTCTGGAATCTGCTCCCCCTTCCCAGAGCATGATAGCAGCACAACCATCTCAGAGGCACAGGAGAACAAGCACGTCCTCAGCCCCACCAATTAAAATGTGCCCCATCAATGAATCAGCTTGTGGGTTCAGTGGGCCCCATGGACTGGCTAACAGTTTGCATCTCTTACAATGCCCGATGCAGTACCATGAAATTCAAGAGAATTCTTCCTTGCCGTCTCTCTCTTGCAACAGGTAGAGCAGATGTTTGCCGCTTTCCCTCCAGACGTCACTGGGAACCTGGACTATAAAAACCTAGTCCACATCATCACACACGGGGAAGAGAAGGATTGAAGCGGGGGGCCATCGGAATCCACGGTCCAGTCCACACAGCAAACGGACTGCTTCTTATCTGTGGCTTGGTTCCTGCTGCCCATCTCTGGGCCTACCTGGATGGTTTGTTATGTGGATAGTGTCATTGTGGTGTTCTTTCTCTTCTTTGTAGAGGAAACTTGGCCGTAACTGCAGAAATGTGTCCTTCACACGGCCTCCACATTAAACTACTTTTCAGTGGGTGAAAGAGAAAATGACTGAGCAACTGAGCTATGCTTTGTAGGCAGGCGATATGAACTTGTGAGGGATGGCCGACTGAACCTGGCAAGGCCACCTGGGGCGGGGGCAGGGGGGAGACAAATGTCTGCTTTGTAGATCAATGTCAGAATCCACCAAATCCACCAGTGTATCCAGCAAGACACGGGTCAAAATCCATTCCAGAAGGTACCAGGATGAGGTGCCGCAATCACTCGGCGAGGGCCCTCCGCCAAAGAAGGGTTTTTTTTGTTATTTCTGACACAGAAGAAACTCTAAAAGCAGACTCGTAGCATCTTGAAGACTAATAGAGCTTTATTTCATGATAAATTGTTGTGAACCGCCCTGAGCCCTCAGGGGGAGGGTGGTAAATAATAATAATAATAATAATAATAATAATAATAATAATAATAATAATAATAATAATAATAATAATAATAATAATAATAATAATAATATTGACAACCACCACCACCACCACCACCACCACCAGCTGAGGTCATCCCAGTGGTAATCGGCACGCTGGGCGCCATCCCAAAAACACTAGGGCAGCACTTGAAACATCTTCAAATTGACAAAATTAACATCTGTCAAATTCAGAAGGCAGCCCTGCTGTCCCCCCCCAATGAAGGCCAACAACCAGCTAAAGATCTGGCAGCTGTGAAATCTACAACAACAACAACAATAATAATAATAATAATAATATTCTGTGTCCACAAAACTTATGCTGAGATAAACCATTTAGGCTTCAAAAGTGCCACAGGTCTCCTCCTAAATTCTCAGGAATTTGTTTTTTAAAAAATACACTAAAGTCACACATTACCTCAATTTTTGGTAAAAACCAGACCGCACCTTGGCTCTGTGGACAATGAGAGGTCACTGTGTCCCTCGGCACCTCTATTGTGAAGGGTTTAAACAGTGTCTCCTTCTCTAGTATATTCCTGTTTATAATTTGTGACCTCCGGCAGCCATTTTGTCGCTCCAGAAGGAATGCTGTGGTTGCTAGGCAACAGTAGGGCCAAGCATGGCCTCAGACTGAGTGGCCATTGCCCTGTGGACATCATGAACAGCTCTGGTGAAAATGGGGCACCTGCTGCTACCATTACCATGTGCTTCAGCTCAGAGGTGGGATCCAGCAGGTTCTCACAGGTTCCTGAGAGTAGGTTACTAATTATTTGTGTGTGCCGAGAGGGGGTTACTAATGGGTGATTTTGCCACGTGGTTTTTGCCTTAGTTACGCCCCTCCTCTCAGCAGTAGCGTGCAGAACTTGAAGCAGTCTAGCAGTCTAGCGTGAGTGGCAGCTTGCGCCTGCGTGCATTCGTTTCCTGCCGAAGGACTGGCGCAGCAGCTGCGTCCTTGCCACAACCCCACCCAGGAATGCCACGCCCCCAGAATGCCTGGCCACGCCCCCATCGTGACCCGCCCAGCCCCATTGGCGCTATGCCCACAGCTTGAATCCCACCACCATGGGAACCTGTTACTAAAAATTTTGGATCCCACCACTGCTTCAGTTCCTACTTTATCACTTTCTTTCCTGTCACGGCTAAACTAGCAATGGGAAATGAAGATCAGAACAAAACTAATAATCAGAAAACACGGAGCAGAGAGACGCAGGAGAAAGCTGGGATGGTAAAAGATGGCACAGGAGTTGTGTAGCCTAGAGTTGGCCAGGGAGGTGGCCAGTTCAACAAGCAAGCCTTAAGCACGCACGCACACACACACACACAATTTGCATTATAGGACTACTGTTACTAGTCTGAAAGGACTATGCATATAACTGCATATTGTTACTAACCTGAAAGGGAAAGAGACACATCATACACAACTGGGGCAGAGGGAGAGAAACCTCATTATTTTTAATCCCACCTATCCTCCAAAGACCTCTGGGCAGCGTGAATAATTTTCCCTCATCCATTTTATGTTCACAGCCACCCTGTGAGGTGAGCTAACTGGAGAAAGAATGACTGGTCCCAGGTTATGCAGCGAACTCCATGGATAGGGGGGGATTTGAATCCGGGTCTTCCTGGTCCTGATCCCCTACTCGCTGCACCATACTTCCTTAGGTTATTGATTAGAAGGGCTCCAGTTCTGGAGTCACTGGCACAAACCTGGCCATCACAACTTGTGACTTGGTTTCCTTGTATTTAGCTAGAGTACAATCGGAATTGGTTTATTCCGGAGAGCAGTGCTGCCGCCTGGTGGCTGTCAGTAAGAAAGGCATGGTTTAATTCAACAAACTGATAAAATCCCTTTTCTTGAGGTCTGAAGAGGTAAAACACATCTAGGAGAGCAGCATTTCCTTGTTATGTTACTGCAGTACAACCAGTTGTAGACGGTGAGCTAGTAGTATGCAGATTTTTATTTATGTGAACATTCCCTAAGGTTGGGGCGTTGTGGGATTTCCGGGCTGAACGGCTGTGTTCCAGTAGCATTGTCTCCTGACGTTTCGCCTGCATCTGTGGCTGCCGTGAATCCCCTGAAGCAGGGCATGGAGTTCATGTTACAAGGGCTGGACACGACAGCTCTGGGGGGTGGGGGTGCCTGAACTGGTGAGCCTACAGTGGGGTGCGGTGGTTGCCCTGAGAAGACTTATCAGACCTGTGAGCCGGCTGAGGCGAGCTCACTCTCAGTTCCCACTCAGGAGTGAGGGGGGGGGGGCAGAGGTGGGATCCAGCAGGTTCTCACAGGTTCCCGAGAGTAGGTTACTAATTATTTGTGTGTGCCGAGGGGGTTACTAATGGGTGATTTTGCCACGTGATTTTTGCCTTAGTTACGCTCCTCCTCCACTCCTCAGCAGTAGCGCGCAGAACTTGAAGCAGTCTAGCAGGAGGTGCACCGGTGTGCGTGGCAGCCTGCACCTGCGTGCATTCGTTTCCCGCCCAAGGACCGGAACAGCGGCTGCGTCCTTGCCACAGCCCCGCCCAGCAATGCCCCGCCCCCGGAATGCTCGGCCATGCCCCCATCATGCCCCGCCCAGCCCCAAACAGCTATGCCACTGTTTGAATCCCACCACCATGGGAACCTGTTGCTAAAATTTTTGGATCCCACCACTGTGTGGGTTGCCTCAGTTGGCTCATGGGTCTGATAAGCCCCCTCAAGGGGCTGGGGCAGCTCATGAGCCGCATGTTTGACACCCCTGCTCCAAAGGCTCGTGAAGTGGTTGTAACTTGGCAGCAAAAAAATAAAATAAAATAAAAGGCCTGCCAAGACTGGGAAATCTCCTGACTGTGCAAAATCTGTGCAGTGGGGAAAAATCAATATCAGTTTCAGACACTTAAAAGTCAAGGTGGAAAACTGTATTTGCATGCAGTGAAAGGTAGAAATCTCGCCCCTCTTTCCTGCTTCTTCAAAGGAGAATTTTTGTTTTGGCCCCTCACACATTAGAAAGCCACGAAAGAATACGTCCTCTTCCCAAAAGGGATAATAAGTAGAGAAGAAGAGTTTGGATTTATATCCCCCCTTTCTCTCCTGCAGGAGACTCAAAGGGGCTTCACCCCCCCCCCCCCCCACCCCCCCCCCCCCCCACCCCCCCCCCCCCCCACCCCCCCCCCCCCCCACCCCCCCCCCCCCCCACCCCCCCCCCCCCCCACCCCCCCCCCCCCCCACCCCCCCCCCCCCCCACCCCCCCCCCCCCCCACCCCCCCCCCCCCCCACCCCCCCCCCCCCCCACCCCCCCCCCCCCCCACCCCCCCCCCCCCCCACCCCCCCCCCCCCCCACCCCCCCCCCCCCCCACCCCCCCCCCCCCCCACCCCCCCCCCCCCCCACCCCCCCCCCCCCCCACCCCCCCCCCCCCCCACCCCCCCCCCCCCCCACCCCCCCCCCCCCCCACCCCCCCCCCCCCCCACCCCCCCCCCCCCCCACCCCCCCCCCCCCCCACCCCCCCCCCCCCCCACCCCCCCCCCCCCCCACCCCCCCCCCCCCCCACCCCCCCCCCCCCCCACCCCCCCCCCCCCCCACCCCCCCCCCCCCCCACCCCCCCCCCCCCCCACCCCCCCCCCCCCCCACCCCCCCCCCCCCCCACCCCCCCCCCCCCCCACCCCCCCCCCCCCCCACCCCCCCCCCCCCCCACCCCCCCCCCCCCCCACCCCCCCCCCCCCCCACCCCCCCCCCCCCCCACCCCCCCCCCCCCCCACCCCCCCCCCCCCCCACCCCCCCCCCCCCCCACCCCCCCCCCCCCCCACCCCCCCCCCCCCCCACCCCCCCCCCCCCCCACCCCCCCCCCCCCCCACCCCCCCCCCCCCCCACCCCCCCCCCCCCCCACCCCCCCCCCCCCCCACCCCCCCCCCCCCCCACCCCCCCCCCCCCCCACCCCCCCCCCCCCCCACCCCCCCCCCCCCCCACCCCCCCCCCCCCCCACCCCCCCCCCCCCCCACCCCCCCCCCCCCCCACCCCCCCCCCCCCCCACCCCCCCCCCCCCCCACCCCCCCCCCCCCCCACCCCCCCCCCCCCCCACCCCCCCCCCCCCCCACCCCCCCCCCCCCCCACCCCCCCCCCCCCCCACCCCCCCCCCCCCCCACCCCCCCCCCCCCCCACCCCCCCCCCCCCCCACCCCCCCCCCCCCCCACCCCCCCCCCCCCCCACCCCCCCCCCCCCCCACCCCCCCCCCCCCCCACCCCCCCCCCCCCCCACCCCCCCCCCCCCCCACCCCCCCCCCCCCCCACCCCCCCCCCCCCCCACCCCCCCCCCCCCCCACCCCCCCCCCCCCCCACCCCCCCCCCCCCCCACCCCCCCCCCCCCCCACCCCCCCCCCCCCCCACCCCCCCCCCCCCCCACCCCCCCCCCCCCCCACCCCCCCCCCCCCCCACCCCCCCCCCCCCCCACCCCCCCCCCCCCCCACCCCCCCCCCCCCCCACCCCCCCCCCCCCCCACCCCCCCCCCCCCCCACCCCCCCCCCCCCCCACCCCCCCCCCCCCCCACCCCCCCCCCCCCCCACCCCCCCCCCCCCCCACCCCCCCCCCCCCCCACCCCCCCCCCCCCCCACCCCCCCCCCCCCCCACCCCCCCCCCCCCCCACCCCCCCCCCCCCCCACCCCCCCCCCCCCCCACCCCCCCCCCCCCCCACCCCCCCCCCCCCCCACCCCCCCCCCCCCCCACCCCCCCCCCCCCCCACCCCCCCCCCCCCCCACCCCCCCCCCCCCCCACCCCCCCCCCCCCCCACCCCCCCCCCCCCCCACCCCCCCCCCCCCCCACCCCCCCCCCCCCCCACCCCCCCCCCCCCCCACCCCCCCCCCCCCCCACCCCCCCCCCCCCCCACCCCCCCCCCCCCCCACCCCCCCCCCCCCCCACCCCCCCCCCCCCCCACCCCCCCCCCCCCCCACCCCCCCCCCCCCCCACCCCCCCCCCCCCCCACCCCCCCCCCCCCCCACCCCCCCCCCCCCCCACCCCCCCCCCCCCCCACCCCCCCCCCCCCCCACCCCCCCCCCCCCCCACCCCCCCCCCCCCCCACCCCCCCCCCCCCCCACCCCCCCCCCCCCCCACCCCCCCCCCCCCCCACCCCCCCCCCCCCCCACCCCCCCCCCCCCCCACCCCCCCCCCCCCCCACCCCCCCCCCCCCCCACCCCCCCCCCCCCCCACCCCCCCCCCCCCCCACCCCCCCCCCCCCCCACCCCCCCCCCCCCCCACCCCCCCCCCCCCCCACCCCCCCCCCCCCCCACCCCCCCCCCCCCCCACCCCCCCCCCCCCCCACCCCCCCCCCCCCCCACCCCCCCCCCCCCCCACCCCCCCCCCCCCCCACCCCCCCCCCCCCCCACCCCCCCCCCCCCCCACCCCCCCCCCCCCCCACCCCCCCCCCCCCCCACCCCCCCCCCCCCCCACCCCCCCCCCCCCCCACCCCCCCCCCCCCCCACCCCCCCCCCCCCCCACCCCCCCCCCCCCCCACCCCCCCCCCCCCCCACCCCCCCCCCCCCCCACCCCCCCCCCCCCCCACCCCCCCCCCCCCCCACCCCCCCCCCCCCCCACCCCCCCCCCCCCCCACCCCCCCCCCCCCCCACCCCCCCCCCCCCCCACCCCCCCCCCCCCCCACCCCCCCCCCCCCCCACCCCCCCCCCCCCCCACCCCCCCCCCCCCCCACCCCCCCCCCCCCCCACCCCCCCCCCCCCCCACCCCCCCCCCCCCCCACCCCCCCCCCCCCCCACCCCCCCCCCCCCCCACCCCCCCCCCCCCCCACCCCCCCCCCCCCCCACCCCCCCCCCCCCCCACCCCCCCCCCCCCCCACCCCCCCCCCCCCCCACCCCCCCCCCCCCCCACCCCCCCCCCCCCCCACCCCCCCCCCCCCCCACCCCCCCCCCCCCCCACCCCCCCCCCCCCCCACCCCCCCCCCCCCCCACCCCCCCCCCCCCCCACCCCCCCCCCCCCCCACCCCCCCCCCCCCCCACCCCCCCCCCCCCCCACCCCCCCCCCCCCCCACCCCCCCCCCCCCCCACCCCCCCCCCCCCCCACCCCCCCCCCCCCCCACCCCCCCCCCCCCCCACCCCCCCCCCCCCCCACCCCCCCCCCCCCCCACCCCCCCCCCCCCCCACCCCCCCCCCCCCCCACCCCCCCCCCCCCCCACCCCCCCCCCCCCCCACCCCCCCCCCCCCCCACCCCCCCCCCCCCCCACCCCCCCCCCCCCCCACCCCCCCCCCCCCCCACCCCCCCCCCCCCCCACCCCCCCCCCCCCCCACCCCCCCCCCCCCCCACCCCCCCCCCCCCCCACCCCCCCCCCCCCCCACCCCCCCCCCCCCCCACCCCCCCCCCCCCCCACCCCCCCCCCCCCCCACCCCCCCCCCCCCCCACCCCCCCCCCCCCCCACCCCCCCCCCCCCCCACCCCCCCCCCCCCCCACCCCCCCCCCCCCCCACCCCCCCCCCCCCCCACCCCCCCCCCCCCCCACCCCCCCCCCCCCCCACCCCCCCCCCCCCCCACCCCCCCCCCCCCCCACCCCCCCCCCCCCCCACCCCCCCCCCCCCCCACCCCCCCCCCCCCCCACCCCCCCCCCCCCCCACCCCCCCCCCCCCCCACCCCCCCCCCCCCCCACCCCCCCCCCCCCCCACCCCCCCCCCCCCCCACCCCCCCCCCCCCCCACCCCCCCCCCCCCCCACCCCCCCCCCCCCCCACCCCCCCCCCCCCCCACCCCCCCCCCCCCCCACCCCCCCCCCCCCCCACCCCCCCCCCCCCCCACCCCCCCCCCCCCCCACCCCCCCCCCCCCCCACCCCCCCCCCCCCCCACCCCCCCCCCCCCCCACCCCCCCCCCCCCCCACCCCCCCCCCCCCCCACCCCCCCCCCCCCCCACCCCCCCCCCCCCCCACCCCCCCCCCCCCCCACCCCCCCCCCCCCCCACCCCCCCCCCCCCCCACCCCCCCCCCCCCCCACCCCCCCCCCCCCCCACCCCCCCCCCCCCCCACCCCCCCCCCCCCCCACCCCCCCCCCCCCCCACCCCCCCCCCCCCCCACCCCCCCCCCCCCCCACCCCCCCCCCCCCCCACCCCCCCCCCCCCCCACCCCCCCCCCCCCCCACCCCCCCCCCCCCCCACCCCCCCCCCCCCCCACCCCCCCCCCCCCCCACCCCCCCCCCCCCCCACCCCCCCCCCCCCCCACCCCCCCCCCCCCCCACCCCCCCCCCCCCCCACCCCCCCCCCCCCCCACCCCCCCCCCCCCCCACCCCCCCCCCCCCCCACCCCCCCCCCCCCCCACCCCCCCCCCCCCCCACCCCCCCCCCCCCCCACCCCCCCCCCCCCCCACCCCCCCCCCCCCCCACCCCCCCCCCCCCCCACCCCCCCCCCCCCCCACCCCCCCCCCCCCCCACCCCCCCCCCCCCCCACCCCCCCCCCCCCCCACCCCCCCCCCCCCCCACCCCCCCCCCCCCCCACCCCCCCCCCCCCCCACCCCCCCCCCCCCCCACCCCCCCCCCCCCCCACCCCCCCCCCCCCCCACCCCCCCCCCCCCCCACCCCCCCCCCCCCCCACCCCCCCCCCCCCCCACCCCCCCCCCCCCCCACCCCCCCCCCCCCCCACCCCCCCCCCCCCCCACCCCCCCCCCCCCCCACCCCCCCCCCCCCCCACCCCCCCCCCCCCCCACCCCCCCCCCCCCCCACCCCCCCCCCCCCCCACCCCCCCCCCCCCCCACCCCCCCCCCCCCCCACCCCCCCCCCCCCCCACCCCCCCCCCCCCCCACCCCCCCCCCCCCCCACCCCCCCCCCCCCCCACCCCCCCCCCCCCCCACCCCCCCCCCCCCCCGCCCCCCCCCCCCCCCCCCCCCCCCCCCCCCCGCCCCCCCGCCGGCCCGCACCCCCCCGCCCCCCCGCCCCCCCCCCCCCCCTCCCCGCCCCCGCCCCCCCCCCCCCCCCCCCCCCCCCCCCCCCCCCACCCCCTCCCCCCCCCCCCCGCCCCCCCCCCCCCCCCCCCCCCCCACCCCCCCCCCCCCCCCCCCCCCCCCCCCCCCCCCCCCCCCCCCCCCCCCCCCCCCCCCCCCCACCCCCCCCCCCCACCCCCCCCCCCCCCCCCCCACCCCACACTTACCTGCTGGCAGGGGCTGATGGGAATTGTAGTCCATGAACATCTGGGGTGCCATAGGTTGACCACCCCTGTTCTATAACGACTCTCTTCACTTACCTAATGCAGCAAATGTGTCTCTCAGGTCTGCCTTGTCAATGAAGCCGTCGCGATTCTGATCCATGATGGTGAATGCCTAAAACAGAAGAAAGTCAGGTACAGTTGGAATTATTTTATATGTATTCTGTGATTTTTTTGCCCATGCAGGTCAGAGTCATGGGTCAGAATTTGATGCCCCATTTCTGGATTTTTTTTTTAAAAAGTAACTTTCCACTCCTTATAACTGTATATGTGTGGATACTACTGGGTGAAATTTCAGATGCTAGAGATGTGGCTCAGTTAGATTTCCGGGTCTCACGGACTCATAGTCCCTTGGCAGCGAAACAGGGCAAATTGGCCCATTTGTTCCGCAGTGTCTCTTGGCGCAAAGAAAATCACACCAGTGCCCTCAATTTACATAATTCATACAGATTGCAGTTGTGTGTGCCAGTTTTGCACGCAACTTGCCTATTGTGGTGGTGTTTGTCATATATTCCCAGTTGGCCTTGGCTTTGGTGTGAATTTCAGGGGCATTTGGGCCCAGGTTCCAGAGCAGAGCCCTGGCTTCCGAATAAGCCCAAACAAAGCCTCTTTAAATTGGCTTTTGGAACCCTTAATCCCCCGGAATCTGGCAACAAACCAGGCCTGGCACCGAGAGAAGCCGTTCCGAATTGTTTCTAGGAGCGCCCTTGAGGTTGACTTCTTTCAGCGTGCCTCCGCCGCCAGCGAGCCCTTTGACTCGGGAGTCTCGGGGTCTGTTCAGAAGGAGGTTTTTCCACACTTTGGAGGCCAACCTGGAAGAGTTTCTCTGCAAGCTTCCACAGGTTCCTTTCGTTTCTCAAACCAGATCAAAGGTAGACTGAGGAAGCACAAAGAAATGGTGAGGAAAGACAACACATCATAAGAACATAAGAACATAAGAACAAGCCAGCTGGATCAGACCAGAGTCCATCTAGTCCAGCTCTCTGCTACTCGCAGTGGCCCACCAGGTGCCTTTGGGAGCTCACATGTAGGATGTGAAAGCAATGGCCTTCTGCGGCTGTTGCTCCCGAGCACCTGGACTGTTAAGGCATTTGCAATCTCAGATCAAAGAGGATCAAGATTGGTAGCCATAAATTGACTTCTCCTCCATAAATCTGTCCAAGCCCCTTTTAAAGCTATCCAGGTTAGTGGCCATCACCACCTCCTGTGGCAGCATATTCCAAACACCAATTACCGCGTTGCGTGAAGAAGTGTTTTTTCCTTTTAGTGAAGAGATATAATTCTTCCCCCCAGCATTTTTCAATGAATGCCCCCTGGTTCCTAGTATTGTGAGAAGAGAGAGAAAAGGCTGCCTGTCAGCATTTTCTACCCCATGCATAATTTTATAGACTTCAATCATGTCCTCAGGCGTCTCCTCTCCAAACTAAAAGGAGAGTCCCAAAGCGGCTGCAGCCTTTCCTCATAAGGAAGGTGCTCCAGTCCCTCAATCTGATCCCGTTGCCCTTCTCTGCACCATTTCTATCTAGCTTACAAATATACCCTTTTTTGAGATGTGGTGACCAGAACTGAACACAGTACTCCAAGTGTGGTCGCACCACGGCTTTATATAAGGGCATGACAATCTTTGCAGTTTTATTCTCAATTCCTTTCCTAATTATCCCCAGCATAGAGTTTACCTTTTTCACAGCTGCCATACATTGAGTTGACATTCCCATGGAACTATCAATTAAGACGCCCAAATCCCTTTCCTGGTCTGTGACTGATAGCACTGACCCCTGTAGCGTGTATGTGAAGTTTGGATTTTTTGCCCCTATGTGCATCACTTTGCATTTTGTTTCTTACCAATCAGAAACAGGGACATGAAGTCTGCAGGTGGTGGAGTCTGCCAGGTGAAGCCTGCCAACCTGCAGGTGGTGGCTAGAGATCTCCGGCTATTACAACTGATCTCCAGGTGACAGAGATCAGTTCACATGGAGAAAACGGCTGCTTTGGATTCTATGACATTATACCCAGAGGTGGGATCCAGCAGGTTCTCACAGGTTCCCGAGAGTAGGTTACTAATTATTTGTGTCTGCCGAGAGGGGGTTACTAATTGGCGATTTTGCCACGTGATTTTTGCCTTAGTTACGCCCCTCCTCTCAGCAGTAGCGCGCAGAACTTGAAGCAGTCTAGCAGGCGGTGCACCGGCGTGCGTGGCAGCCTGCGCCTGCGTGCATTCGTTTCCCGCCTAAGGACCGGCGCAGCGGCTGCGTCCTTGCCACAGCACTGCCCAGGAATGCCCCGCCCCCGGAATGCCCAGCCACGCCCCCGTCGTGCCCCACCCAGCCCCATTAGCGCTACTCCACAGTTTAAATCCCACCACCATGGGAACCTGTTCCTAAAATCTTTGGATCCCATCACTGATATACCCCACTAGCAGTAAAGCCCGTTGTATGAACAGTGGTGATGGGTTAATGGTGCCCACCCAGAGGACCAACTCCGCCTGCCTTTCCTCCCCACTTGGCCTCACAATTCACCACAGATAACGAAAACCTAGTCTAATTATTCAGTGGAAAAAACCGCTTACAAACAGATTCCCCACCCCCTGACAGGCTCCCCTAACTTTGCAAACGGGTTCTTCCAGCTCAGTTGCAACTTGACAGAGTTACCGAGACCTTTGCCTTTGAGTTCTCTGGTTCTCCCAACATACCTCTTTGAATTCTTGGATCTGAGCCTGTTCAAACATGGAGAAGACGTTGGAGTTGGCACCTTCAGCCCGCTTCTTAGCTTTCTTGGGTGACTTTGGGAAATTCAAAGAGGACTCTGTTATTCAGGGGATTTTTGTTTGACACATGAATGCACAAAGCCAGCTTCTCCCGAAACAAATCTTAACTCCGTCAAGCTGTGGACCATCTATAGCTGCTATCGCAAGACTCAGGGTGTTGCCCACTACCAAAGATTCTCTGAGTCAGAGACTGGAATAAGGTTGCCAACTCTGGGTTAGGAGATTTTGGAGATGGAGCCTGAGGGGAGGGTGGGATTTGGGGAGGGGAGGGATCTCTCTGAGGTATAACACCATAGAGTCCACCTCCAAAACTGCCAAGGTTCTCTAGGGGAATTGATCTCTGATTTGTGTGGAAAGGGCCACAATTGGAATGCAATGTCATCTCTATTGTTGGGATATTTTCTGTTATATATAAAGACACTCAAGATCCATACACTCGTAAAGACTGCAGGTTTGCTCTTTGGGCATGCTATTAGATCTGAACCTTAAGATGTTCGTACAGCTGTCCCCTGTAATATGGAGTCCCTTTGGCAGATTTTGCTGCAGCCCATCCTCAGAAAGCAAGAGCTGGCCACAGTTATTCGTGCCCTGATTACGCCCAGGCTAGACTACTGCAATATGATGTAGGTAGAGGCTGCCTTTGAAGACTGCTCAGAAGCTCCAATTGGCACAAAACACAGAAGCGGGGTTGCCAGTTTCAGCCAAATAAAAAATTCTGGCTGTTAATTTACTTCTGGACGCAATTCAAAGTGGCCATGTGGGTTTTTCAGGAAAAAAAAATTGGAAAATGTTCTGGTAAAGTTTCCAATGCCTGAAGTAGAGTGTGATGAACACAGCATATTTATTTTGATTTATATTCAGCAAACAAAATTTAAAAGCATCCTGTGTTAATATTATATGCCAGTAGCAACAGATACTTGAACTGAAATAGGAAGAAGTGAGACTGTGACGTACACTGCACGAAGTTGTCCTAAGGCTGGAACGTATGCAGAAGGCTGCAGCCAGAATTCTGACTGGAGCGGGTTGCAGGGACTGTATCGCTGCCATTGATAACGGCTCCCAGTTTCCTTCCAGGCCCAATTTAAGGTGCTGCCATGAACCCGTATGTCTTGAATTCATCTTAGATCAAAAACTGCCAGTCTCCATATGAACCTCCCCAACTGATACGGTCGCCTTCTCCAGAGAACTGCTTTGTGCATCTTTGTCAATAGATGGGTAGAAATCCCAGAAAAGGCCTGAGAGTCTAGCTTCTGAGAAGAACGGTGTTCTTAACTGCCCCATTCAGCACCCATCTCTACCCCTCACTCCAGCTCCCTGGGATCCCTTTACTCACCATGGCGGCTCAGACCGAGTTGCACGGCCCACAGTCTTTCTGCGAGAAGAATCTAGCAGCTGGTGCCCTTGGGGGCCCGGTGGCCGAGACAATAAATACAGCCCATCCCCGTTTAAAAATAAACCCATGTCCACTTTTGGCTGTAATAGGTGAGCTTCTCTCCTCCTCCCTCCTTTCTTGCTTCTTAAATAACAACGGTTCATTGTCATGTGGCGACATGTGAGACCCGCGGGCCCCCAAGGTACTTAGAGCCAGCATGCCAGCCAGCCTCTGTGATGAAGATGTCCACACAAGCGAAGGGGTCAGAGAACAGCCACACACCTGCAGGTGTCAGTTTGTCCCAAATGTGGGTGAAGACGGGGCGACAGGACCGAAAACAAATTGAGTGACCTGAGCTAGTGTGTGTGGCTGTGTGGGTATACGTAAATGGTTTCCAGAGGTCTATCTGAATGTTCTTTAGCACCCTTGTGTGACCAAGGGCTAGCATTCAGGGTGGGGCTATGCAAATGAATGGGAGGGGCTTTGAGGCTAGCAGCAAGCTTGGTTCTCAAAGCGCTCACCTCAAGAGCACCCTCAAGAGGAAAGGAGCAGCAGTGGCGTAGGAGGTTAAGAGCTCATGTATCTAATCTGGAGGAACCGGGTTTGATTCCCAGCTCTGTTGCCTGAGCTGTGGAGACTTCTCTGGGGAATTCAGATTAGCCTGGGCACTCCCACACGCGCCAGCTGGGTGACCTTGGGCTAGTCACAGCTTCTCGGAGCTCTCTCAGCCCCACCCACCTCACAGGGTGTTTGTTGTGAGGGGGGAAGGGCAAGGAGATTGTCAGCCCCCTTGAGTCTCTGCAGGAGAGAAAGGGGGGATATTTTATATTTTATATATTATTTTATTGTAAATTATGTATTTGATGTTTTAATTGTTTTAGTGTTGATGGACACCGCCCTGAGCCTTCGGGATGGGCAGTATATAAATATAAATAATAAATAAATAAATCCAAACTCCTCCTCCTCCTCCTCCTCCTCCTCCTCCTCCTCCTCCTCCTCCTCCTCCTCCTCCTCCTCCTCCTCCTCCCCCTCCTCCTCCTCCCTCTTCTTCTTCTTCTTCTTCTTCTTCTTCTTCTTCTTCTTCTTCTTCTTCTTCTTCTTCTTCTTCTTCTTCTTCTTCTTCTTCTTCTTCAGCCATTTCCTCTGTTCCTGACATCGATGGGCTGGCTCTGGTAGAGATGCGTGTCTTGAGTCCAGAGCATTTGCACAGTTGACTGCTGCTCTTCTTCCACAAAATGTCACGTGTGTTAGAAGCAGGAGCATTTGGAGAACATCCTGTCAGGAACAGCATACCAGATTACATTACCACTGCGCCCCAGTGTTCCCTGGCTGACTCTAGGTTAGTCACTGTCGCTTGGCTTTTCCATGCAGGGTTGCCGTGAGGCTGTGAAATTGGGCAGGGGAAGTAAACTCTGTATTCTGCCCTGAGCTCTTTAGAGAAAGGCTGGGATTAAAAAAGAGTTAATGGATGGATCGGTCCATTTTGCTAACGTGTTGCCTGGGATCCAAAGAACTCTCCTAGTTCTGTACACTGAAGGAGACTTTTACATGTTGCTGCTCTCAGCACCACCCATGCTCCAATTGAAAGGATAATCCTTCCCTTGTCTTTCATCTCTGCTTCACTGGGTGACAGTGAGGATAATGGTGAGAGCCATGGCAACATTTGGGCCCCTCAAAGAGCCAGCATGGTGTAGTGGTTAAGAGCAGGTAGATTCTAAATTGGAGAACCGGGCTTGATTCCCCACTCCTCTACCTGAGTGGCAGAGGCTTATCTGGTGAACCAGATGCATTTCCACACTCCTACATTCCTGCTGGGTGACCTTGGGCTAGTCACAGTTCTCTCAGAACTCTCTCAGCCCAGCCTACCTCACAAGGTGCTTGTTGTGGGGAGAGGAAGGGAAAGGAGCTTGTAAGCCACCGTGAGCCTCCTTGCAGGAGAGAAAGGTGGAGTATAAATCCAAACTCTTCTGCTTCAATTGAGAGGTTTTGGTGGGGCAGAAGAAGTCCAAAGGTTGGGATGGCAGCCCTGTCTGAAGCTGATAACATCTGTATCTGGGCAGTGGGGGAACATCTGTACATCAGCTGGATAGCCTTGAGTGCATTGCTGTAAAACAGGCAGGATAGAAATGCTGTAAGGAGGTACTTTTCTTGCAAATGGAAAAAAAAACACTGAAATCAGAAAAACAGAAAGAGCGCATCTTTGCGGGTCAGGGTGGTGCAGGAAGGAAAGGGGCGGGTGGAGATGATGGATGAAATCCAGTTTTCTACATTATTTACTATATGGGGCTGGGAATGGAAAATTTTTATATTCAATCTCCCCCACCCCTCCCCAACACACACATACACACATACACACGCACACACGCACACGCACACGCACACGCACACACACACAAGACAGGGCTGCCCAATGAATCTGGCTGGCTGTCGGAATGGGCATCCTGACCAGGATATCCCAGGCTAGAGTGACCTTGCCAGACCTCAGAGGCCAAGCAGCGTCGGCCGGGGTCAGTATTTAGATGTTAGGAGACCGCCAGGAATCCCAGCGCTGCTATGCAGAGGCAGGCCATAGCAAACCACTCCTCAATGTCTCTTGCCTTAAAAACTCTACAGCTGCAATTTGACGGCAACCTCCGCCACCCCCAGGTTCAGGATGGGCAAAAGACAGGGCTGCCAGGTCCCTCCTGGTCACCTGCGGGGGATAGGGGATAGGATTGATAGATTCAGGTTGGGGGTCGAGACGGAGGAATACAGGGACGCCATAGAGTCCACCCTCCAAAGCACCCCTTATCTCTGGTAGAATCCTCAAAGGTAGGATTTTGGGTGGGAGAAAGCTGCCTTGGCCGGCCCGCCTTGAGTCTGACTGAGCCTTTGTATTCCTCTGCTTATATTTTTAGCTTGTCTGCCGTGTCCCTGAACATCAACTCTCCCCTCCTCTCCTCTCCCCCAGCCAGACATTCAGACCAGGAGGCAAGAGCGGGGTCTGAAGGTGACACCCGCAGCAAAGACAATACCCTTTGGGCTCCATCCTTTGCTTGCAGCTGTCTCCGCGGCGCGTGACGGGAACGAACGCCCGGGCCAACAGCTGCTGCTCTGTCTGTGCCTCCTCCGAGCCCCTTCCTCCCCACAAAGAAGGCGGCACGAGAGCCCGTTCTGTTACTCAACCATGGTCTGTGCAACGGCCAGTCCCTCTCCATACCTAAGACCTGGAGATGTCCCGCTGTTACAGTTGCTCTCCAGATGACCAAGAGCCATTCCCTGCAGAAAATGGCTGCTTTCGGGGGGGGGGGGGACTCTATGGGACATACTAGAGTGCAGTGCCTGCCACACCCAGACTCCATCACCAAATCTGCAGGAGTTCCCCCGACCCAGAACTGGCAACCCTACCTAAGACATCTGGCATGGTGACATCTGGTCCCCTGGCCACCAGCAGAGGTCGGCAGGGTTGGGTTGCCTGATCCCAGCTGGGATGCTCCTCGGGAAGGGCCTTAGTGAGTGCAAGGCCAAGGAATCCACCCTCCAAAGCGTCCATTTTATCCAGGGCAGGGGTCTGCCATGCTGGCAGGGGCTGATGGGAATTGTAGTCCATGAACATCTGGAGAGCCGCAAGTTGCAGACCCCTGATCCAGGGGAACTGATTCTCACAATACTAGAACCAGGGGGGCATTCATTGAAAATTCTGGGGGGAAGAATTAGGACTAATCAAAGGAAACGCTTCTTCACGCAACGTGTGATTGGTGTTTGGAATATGCTGCCACAGGAGGTGGTGATGGCCACTAACCTGGATAGCTTTCAAAAGGGCTTAGACAGATTTATGGAGGAGAAGTTGATCCATGGCTCCCAATCTTGATCCTCCTTGATCTGAGGTTGCAAATGCCTTAGCAGACCAGGTGCTCAGGAGCAACAGCCGCAGAAGGCCATTGCTTTCACATCCTGCACGTGAGCTCCCAAAGGCACCTGGTGGGCCACTGCGAGTAGCAGAGAGCTGGACCAGATGGACTCTGGTCTGATCCAGCAGGCTAGTTCTTATGTTCTTATGTAGTCAGGGGATGAGCTAAAATTCCAGGGGATCCCCAGATCACACCTAGTGGCTGGCATCCCTATTTCTGGTGCGCTCAGCTTGCTAGATCCAACGAAGGTAAATTGGAGACAACCTGGCAGGGATGGAGGCCTGACCCTTAATGAGGCTGGCAAACAATGGGACTCCATCATCTGCAAGGACAGACCGCGTCCTAGTCTCTGAGGCAGTAGAAAATGAGCTTGCTCCCTCTTCGACATGGCATCCCTTCAAATATTTAAACATGGCTATCATGTCCCCCCTTAACCTTTGCTTCTCCAGACTAAACATCCCCAGCTCCCTAAGTCTCTCTTTGTAAGGCCTGGATTCCAAATGTCACTCAAAAGCACCCACCCACCCTCTCCAAGCCTCTCTTGAAAGTGTCACTCCACCCTGTCCTGTAGCCGGACACTCCTTTGTGATCCAAAAGAAGTTCTACCATTTTAAAGGCCAGCAGCAGCCTTTCCTTTGGACTGGATTCCTGTATAGCTGGGGGAGAATTTACAGGGTCTTTGACCAACCATCCCAGCTATCCTGGGCTGAAGCTCCTTGTAAGCTGGACAGGCGGAGCTGAAATGGAGCAGGTGATTCAGAGGAGTGGACCAGAGAATGGGAACAGGTGGCGGCAGGTGAAGCAGGTTCCCTGCTGCCGCCAGGGGCGGAGGAGAGGGGAGGGGGGCAGCCAGAGGGAGGCCAGCGCCTCCTTCCATGGGAGAGAAAGAATACAGCAGGGCCCCATGTCCCTTTCTCTTGTGCGGAACAAAAGAGGGAGGGAGGGAGGGCATGCCAGCTATTCCAGGGCCAGAGCCCAGGCATTTTAAAAGGGACTTAAATAGAAGGGTAGCTAAGCCTGGAAAGACAATGAGCCAAAGGATAAGAATAAACCCCACATTTGGGCTGCTCATTCCAGACCCAGGAGCTGGCCTGCCAGATCAGCCTGTGTGTGTGCATGTCTCTGTGTGTGGCTGTGCGTCCAGGGGCAGGGAGACAGGGGGCTCCTCTGGGTGCATCTTCATGGAGGAAGAAGAAGAGAAGAAGAAGAGTTTGGATTTATATCCCCCCTTTCTCTCCTGCAGGAGACTCAAAGGGGCTTACAATCTCCTTGCCCTTCCCCCCTCACACCCTGTGAAGTGGGTGGGGCTGAGAGAGCTCCGAGAAGCTGTGAATATTCTCGAATAACACATTTTTGGGGGGGGGAATGCGGAGTGGACTCATGTTAGGGGCGGGTACCGTGTGAAGTTTCCCCAGAAATGGGTTTTATCCAGTGGTGGGATTCAGCAAGTTTGCACCACTCCGGCAGAACCGGTTGTTAAAATGGTGCTTGTAAACAACCAGTGCTTGTAAACAACCAGGTCACCCAGCTGGCGTGTGTGGGAGTGCACAGGCTAGTCTGAATTCCCCAGATAAGCCTCCACAGCTCAGGCGGCAGAGCAGGGAATAAAACCCAGTTCCTCCAGATTAGATACACGAGCTCTTAACCTCCTACGCCACTGCTGCTCAGCATGGTTGAAACGTCCTGTAGTTGCCAAGGGCTGGTTTGCCCAGGCAGGGACTTCATATTTATGGACTTAATTTATACCTTCCTTTTCTTCCCGGTGTGGTTTTCAATATTCTCTTCTCCTCTGTTCAATCCTCAAAACAGCCCTCTGAGATGAGGGGGGCTGAGAGTGTGTGGCTGGCCCAAGATCACCCAGCAAGGGTCTGTCTGGCCCCTTCTGCACATGCAAAGTACAGTGGGTTGCAGTCGGGGTGTTCGCATGCCTCCATGCAGGCAGCAAACAGAGCCGGCAGAGGCAATGCGGGTTGCCATTGCGCCTTCGCACAGAAGCATGTTCCCCCCACACCACTGCATAGCTATAAGGCAGTGATGGCGAACCTTTTCGAGACTGAGTGCCCAAATTGCAACCCAAAACCCAGTTATTTATCACAAAGTGCCAACATGGCAATTTAACCTGAATACTGAGGTTTTAGTATAGAAAAAATGGTTGGCTCCGAGGCGTGCGTTAGTCAGGAGTAAGTTTGGTGGTAGTCATTGGCTTTGCTTTGAAGCAACCATGCAAATCTTCGAGCGGGTCAATCATGACCCTAGGAGGGTTTACTCAGAAGCAAGCCCCATTGCCAGCAACCGAACTTACTCCCAGGTAAAGGATTGCGCTTTAGTTCTTCGCATGAAAATCAGTGGGGTTTAACAGCGCTTAACAGGGTTACCTACACTGCTTCCCCAAAACTAGGTCTTAGGTTTAATGCTAATAATTGAGCCCAGTGGCCCAGGCCAGCCCAGATGTGTGTGTGTGTGTGGGGGGGGGTTACTTTGTTTGCACGTGCCCTCAGAGAGGGCTCTGAGTGCCACCCCTGGCACCCGTGCCATAGGTTCGCTACCACTGCTATAAGGCCATGTAGGCATGGACCTCCACAGACATGCTGCCGCCCCTGCATCCCTGTGTAGCTTCGCAGCAGAGAGGCGGGGACTGGGGGGGAAAGGGAGCCTTGGCCAAGTAATGCACTTCTCGAGGCAGCTGTTCACTCGTGAGTGGCTGCAGCCCGCCTTAACTCCGAAGAATCACAGATAGCACAATTCTCGAATAACCCATTTTTGGGAGGAAATGCGGAGTGGACTCATGTTAGGGACAGGTACCGTGTGAAGTTTCCCCCCAAATGGGTTTTATCCAGTGGTGGGATTCAGCAGGCTCGCACCACTTCGGCAGAACTGGTTGTTAAAATGGTGTTTGTAAACAACCAGTTGTTAAATTATTTGAATCCCACCACTGGTTTTATCCCATTGTTACCTTGGGTTTATTGGTTCATGCAGAAAGGGCCTCTTGGCACAGCCGTGGCTCAAACCGGCAAGGGGGATATTTGGGGGTCTACCCTTCACTAGCTACCCTAAGTTAGGAAAGAGATCACATAAGATGTTTCTTGTCCTTTAGTTCTCTTGCGGCACAAATGAAGCAGAAATTCAATAATGGGAAATCTTTTTTAAAAAACATTCTTACCTTGTATTGTCGAAGGCTTTCATCAAGTCGGAATCACTGGGGTTGTATACGTGATTCGGGAAGAAGGGCCGTCATTCTAGCATCCTCTCCTGACGTTTCGCCTGCATCTGTGGCTGGCATCTTCATCTGAAGATGCCAGCCACAGATGCAGGCGAAACGTCAGGAGAGAATGCTGCTAGAACACGGCCATACAGCCCGGAAACCACACAGCGCCCCAGTTCTTACCTTGCTTGAGTCTGCTGCACTCTGAAGACAAGCAGCAAAATGGAGCCAGTCCTGTCCCATGACGTTTCCTGATGGGACTCTGATTCCCAGTTGCCAACAGCTGGGAAGTTGCAAGAAAGCAGCAGCTACAAATATGGTGAACCACACCAGAAATCACTCGCACAAAGTATTTCACGCATCTTTGGGGATTATATTGCTGGTCTACCTCGCAGGGTCTTTGGAAGGGTTATGAAGACGATGTACCCAACATGCTTTGAATCACAGGTGTCAAACTCATGGTCCTCCAGATGTTATGGGCTACAGTTCCCATCATCACCTGCCAGCATCATGCTGGCAGGGGATGGTGGGAACTGTAGTCCATTACATCTGGAGGGCTGTGAGTTTGACACCTGTGCCTTGAATGTTCCAAAGTGCTGTTATCTGAGGTACTTATTTACCATCCCATCCCATGTGACGGTAACATGTGTGTAGTAGGAAGGCTCCTGGTGGATTGACGGGGCAGCAGGTAGAACTCCTCAACCCCAGATGAAAACTCACCAGTGGGAAGGAAGCCTTTACCAGCAAGAGAACCTAAAGAATCAACCCAAGCTCTGGAGCTGCTAGGAAATCAGTTAGGCCCACGGTGGCCTGGAATCTCATATGAAAGGGCAGTTAGAAAAGCTTGGTCTTCTCTGGGAGAAAATGTGAGGCTGACGCAGGAGAGGGCAGTCTTAGTGGGGAAGGGGACAGAGCCAGTGGTGGGATTCAAAAATTTTAGGAACAGGTTCCCATGGTGGTGGGATTCAAACTGTGGCGTAGCGCCAATGGGGCTGGGCGGGGCACGATGAGGCGTGGCTGGGCATTCCGGTGGCGGGGCATCCGGTGGCGGGGCTGTGGCAAGGACGCAGCCGCTGTGCCGGTCCTTGGGCGGGAAACGACTGCACGCAGGCGCAGGCTGCCACGCACGCCGGTGCACCTCCTGCTAGACTGCTTCAAGTTCTGTACGCTACTGCTAAGAGGAGGGGCGTAACTAAGGCAAAAATCACGTGGCAAAATCACCCATTAGTAACCCCCTCTCGGCACACACAAATAATTAGTAACCTACTCTCGGGAACCTGTGAGAACCTGCTGGATCCCACCTCTGGACAGAGCTAGCAAATCAAAGAGGCATGCCCCAAAACAAACAGGGGCGGGAGAGGCAGACAGAAAGTGGAGCAGGCTGTAAACTGAACTGGCCTGTGAATTAAAACAGTCTCTGCCAGATTATTGAAGCAAGAAACAGGGTGAGAGTGTGGAGGAACATGCCCTCACAGCCTTCCATGGACCTTGCTGCTTTCAATGGGCCTTTCCCCACTTTACGTTTTGCAGCACGCTACTCTGAGCGCGAGCAATTTCCGCCCCGGGGTCGTGTTCCCCACTGTTTTCTTCAGCGTCAGAAATGACGCTATGGAAGGGATCTAGAGCAGAGTTGGGCAGCTGCTGCTGTCGTCACCAGACTCGTGGGAAGCTAACTGGACCAAAGCACTATTTGGGGCAGCCAAGACAGCAAACGGTAGGTGGGGAAAGGGCCAATGTGCGTCTATTTTGCCACATCTCTAGGCTGCAGGAACCAGGACTTGCAAACTGGCCCCATGGCTAGGGTGTGCTCTTCCCAAATAAAAATGAGCTTTTATTGCCCTCTCTTGGCAACAGTAAGGAACAGCACCAAGACTTCAAGGAAGAGAGGGCAGATTGGGAAGAGCCAAAAAACCCTCCCCATTCCTTGAAAACAGGAGCTTGCTGAAGTGCTGTTTCACTGGACTTTGAATTCATATAGTAATAACATCTTTAACACCCCTTCTAAAGCCAAGGGGCCTCCGGGATAACCCTGAAAGCAGCAAAACCAGAGTCCAAATGCTTACATGGGGGAGGGGGGGACAGCTCAGATATGCAGAAGATAAAAACTTCCCACAGTCCTTTGTATGTACTAAAATAAAATTCCGAAAGGCCCACTAACAGACTGAGCATCCCCGGAAAACGTGGGGTGGTGAAAACCTCTGAGAATTGGGTTTTGTATCTATAGAGAGAGTGCTAGGAAGAAATAGGCCTGCTCAAACTCTAAGGCCCTATGCCAGTGATGGCGAACCTATGGCATGGGTGCCAGAGGTGGCACTCAGAGCCCTCTCTGTGGGCACGTGCAAACAGAGTTTATCGGGGGGGGGGGGAATTGCCCCCCACACACACACACACATCTAGGCTGGCCTGAGCTGCTGGGCTCGATTATTAACATTAAACCTAAGACCTAGTTTTGGGGAAGCAGTATAGGTAACCCTGTTAAGCGCTGTTAAACCCCACTGATTTTCTTGCAAAGAGCTAAAGTGCGATCCTTTACCTGGGAGTAAGCTCAGTTGCTGGCAATGGGGCTTGCTTCTGAATAAACTCTCCTAGGGTCATGATTCACCCATTCGAAGAGTTGCACGGTTGCTTCAAAGCAAAGCCACCGTCTACCACCAAGCTTACTCCCAAGTAACGCACGCCTCGGAGCCAACCGTTTTTTCTAAACGAAAACCTCAGTATTCAGGTTAAATTGCCAGGTTGGCACTTTGCGATAAATAAGTGGGTTTTGGCTTGCAGTTTGGGCACTCGGTCTCAAAAAGGTTCGCCACCACTGCCCTATGCACACGATACTGCTTCATAGTCAAGCCAGCTTGTCTACTCTGACTGGCAGTAGCTGTCCAGGGTCCCCAGCGGAGATCTTTTATATTATCTACTACCTAATCCCTGAAACTGGAGTGCCCAAGGAGTGAACCTAGAATTTCTCCAGTGCCAAACAAATTGGCTTTCACTGAGCTATGGCCCCTCCTCACATCTCGAATCTTTGATGGGAGATATTGGGTGAGGTAGAATGAGATTTTTGTAAATTGCTCCCCCCTCCCCCCCCGTGATTTCTTAGAACCTTCTGTTTTAACCATATCTAATGGCATAAACGGGGACGGGGGTGCCAATCAGCAAAACTAGGCCAGCAACAGAGACAGCTGGAATGTTTACATAATCACAAGACTACCAAAGTATGCAGAAAAGCAGACGCTGGACATTAACTCTCAACCGCTCCCTCGCAACCTGATCAGGACAGAGCACATTCCAAGAAGCACAGAATTCTGTTGAGAGCCAGCAACAGGAAATTAGACAGGTGCAGAGGGACACTGGCCTGAAGGACCCACTTTTCAAATGATGGAGGAGGAGGGGAGGAAATTGGGAGGCCTATCAGAAGCTTTGCTGAGCTAAGCCCCGCCCACTTCTTAAAAGGGCTTGTCAGGCAACAGAAAAGGTAATGGTGGGTGTCCTGGCGTGTATGGGCACCACATTGGGGACCCTGCAGTACCAGCTTAATGCATAGGTTTGCAGAGGCATATGGGGTGAAAATGGCGCCCGGGGACAAAACCTCCTCCAGGAGCCCCACCCGCAGGTTATGGGTCACAATGTCCTGCTGCCTGTGGGTCATGGAGCCCTTCCCCCAGCGTAGCCCCGACAACAATGTGGGCGGGGCCAAGGGAGGCTGAAGACAATAAGGCAGCAGCTGCCTCTTCGTCTTTGGCCTCCCTTGGCCCCGCCCATGTCATTGTTGGGGCTATATGGGGCAGGCTATGCAGGGGATGGGGCTGACGACTATCTGGTCATGTGGGGGCTGATTTTGTGCCCCTTCACGTGACCAGATTAGTTGCCCCATGTCCCCGGGGCAGATACGCCTCTGTAGGTTTGTCATGTGGATGATGAAGAAAAAATGCTTGTTTAGCTTGGTAAGGACTGAGCTTGCTGTAGGAGACCCGGGGTGTGTGTGTTATGACTCTCCCCAACGTGCACAGTAGTGAGGCTGCCTCACAGTCTTCAGGAAACAGGCCTGAAGAGTCCAAACTGGTGGCTGAGGCAGGCCAGAAAGGGTGCACGCAACGGACCTACCCTTTATTATTCATTTTTATTTTATTCACATTGATACCTGCTCTCAGACCTGGCCAAAGAGAGGAGAACAGCTCAGGGCGGCTAGCACACATCTTGAAACACAGTCCTCAAAATTCAACAATAATAAATAATAATCAAAACTACAAAGATGGCAGTATAAACCACATATCACCTGCATTTACCCATATGTTAATCCCCACTCTTCCCAGTTTTATGGTGGGAAAGGTAGGGTGATTGGGCTCTCTGAAGATGCCAGCCACAGATGCAGGCGAAACATTAGGAACAAGACCATGGCCACACAGCCCAGAAAACCCACCAGAACAAACTAGTCTGATTATTTTTACATTTTTTAGTGTTGATCTTGAGCTATCAATTTGGTTATTTAATTTTTAAAAATTAAAGATCTAAAGATATGCCGGAGTGGGGAGATCATGGGCAAAGGAATGATACAGCAGGACAAGAAGCAGCAAATGGTCGGCAACAGAGAAGAGACCAAGGAGGAAGCATGCGAGGGGGTGTGAGGGGGTGGAGCGGGGTAAGACTAGGCTGTGGGCAGAGGGAAGGGGTCCGGGGCAAAGCTGTGCCCACTGGCAAATCTGTCCTGCTCTGGCAGCAAAACAAAATTAAAATTGTGGTATAAGTGGATTTGCTTGCCATGGAGAGAGTGGAAAGTGAAAGCAGGGCTGGAGGAAACACATCCGTACAAGAAATCTTGCTGCAACAGACATTCACCTCCACCACACAGCAAACGCCTTGTCATAAGCGGTCAAGAAGACTTTGTCTAAATTGCTTCAGCTGTTTCAGCCTGTGCTCTTTACTCTCTCAACCCCTGCACAGGAGCAGAGAGAGGAGGACAGCACAAACTGTAATGTCTCTGCATACTGTCCTCTGCAGCCGGGTTGCAATATCTGGGGCAAAAGAGGCCCCGGTTGAGTGTGCCGGTGCCTGATGGGACACACTGGGAGTCGCTGTGTGGAATTCCCTTGTGAGCCCTCTGAGGTCTGGGAGCTGTCCTTAGTACTGATTGTTCAGCCATTTGCCCGCCATTCCCAACCCTGATGGACAGGCAGTTCTCAGCTTCCCCATAGAGGCATGTAAGAACCCTGGTCTAGATGGCCCAGGCTGGCCAACTCACAAGTGAAATAGAGTTAGTCCTGGTTAATATTTGGATGGGAGACCACCAAGGAAGTCCAGGGTCGCTCCGCAGAGGCAGGAAATGGCAAACCATGAGATATGGCTTGCTTGGGTGTTGTGGGTTTTCCGGGTTGTATGGCCATGTTCCAGTAGCATTTTCTCCCGACGTTTCACCTGCATCTTCAGAAGATGCCAGTCACAGATGCAGGTGAAACGTCAGGAGAAAGTGCTACTGGAACACAGCCATACAGCCTGGAAAACCCACAACACTCTAGTGATTCGACAATATATAATTTGCTTGTTTTATTGTGAAGGGTGTTGAGCAATGAGGAAAAGCAGTATGGAGATAGGTTAAATAAATAAAGAAACATGTTGTCATCAGAACAAGTTTCTAGACCTCGTGGGCTCCCCTTTCTCTGAGCCACCCTCCCCTTTACCCAAATAAATAAATTCAGTCGCTTTCAGTACCTGAGTCCGAGGAGAAAGACACACACCAAGGAGAATGTTTGCAAACCCAGTCTAGCTGCATCTTTTATGCCGGCTGCTGAGCAGTGTGGCTTTGTGGAGCGTTTTGGAGGGTCGGGCCTGTTGCGTCTCTCAGCCTTCCCGGGCCGAAGGAGGCCCAACGAGAGCCGCCCGCCTGGCAGAAGTCAACTCCAAAGCCTTCGCTTTTAATTGAACTTCAGTGGCTGCCTCTTGCTCTCCTCCAAAGGTGAGAGAAATTAATTGGCCCCGGGTGCAATTACCTTAATGTCAAGCATTAGGCAAAAATCTATAAATGTCAGGGAGGAACATGCAGCTGCTTAATGCGAGTTGTCATACCTGCCACTCCGCCAGGCCCCTCGGCCCTCCTGTTGAGCCCTCACAGGTAGCTGAGTGCAGCGCAGCAGAAGTGGGGGGTGGGGGCTTGAGAGACCCCCCCCAGCAAACAGGAGGCAGCTGCGGAAGATTGAGTTTGGATCCTGCAAGATGGAGGCAGAGGTCCTCCGCGCAGGCAGCTTCTTTCCTCGCGTTGCTTTGGAGGAGCATCTCCCTGCGTTCCGCAGCTGGAATGAAGCATGTTGCCCGTTTCTGTGCATGTTTGTGCACAGGCCGGGGGTGCTGGTGAAATTAGGGTGCAGTCCTGTCTCTCCAGTGTGGGCTGTGTTTACTGCAGGACTGAGCTTGAGTAGAGGGAATGCTTCTCTTTCCTGGCAGTCTTCTACGGAGTCCCACTACTGACCCATCTGTCTCAGCGTGGCCTGCCCTGGCTGGCAGAAGCGCCTCTCCCATGGCTGAGGGAGTAGAAGGCCTTTCCTGGCATCCGTAAGTTCCATAAACCAGATTTCAGCCTGCCAAGCTGAGTCTCTACTCCAGGGCTCTGCTTGGCCCCTTCCATGCCTATCCCTCAGCACTCAATAACCACAATCAGGCCACAGGAGGAGAGCTGGGGAGTCAGGTCCCAAACTTGTGGGTCACTGTGTGGAATTTCCAACAGGAGCTGAGCGCCAGTCAGCATGGCGTGGTGGTTAAGAGTGATGGACTCTTATTGGGTGGACCGGTTATGTTGACATGCTCCTCCATACGAAGCCTGCTGGGTGATCCTGGGCCAGTCACAGTTCTCTCCAGACTCTCTCAGCCCCACCTACTTCACAGGATGCCTGTTGTGGGGAGAGGAAAGGAAGAAGTCTGAGATTCCTTTGAGATTCCTTACAACTGAGAAATTTGAGATTCCTTACAATTGAGAAAAACGGGGTATAAGTCCAAACTCTTCTTCTCTTCTTCTTCATCAGCAAATAACCACTGCATAGCCTAGTTCAGTGATGGCGAACCTATGGCATGGGTGCCAGAGGTGGCACTCGGAGCCCTCTCTGTGGGCACGCACACACAGAGTTTGTCATGTGGGGGGTGGAAAATCACCCCTACACACACACACACATCTAGGTTGGCCTGGGCCACTGAGCACGATGTGCGCACACCGCAGTGAGCAGGGAGGACTCGGCTGGCGGGGCTGGTGCCTGTGCTCCAGGTGACTGCTGCCCAAGGGGGAGGGCAGAGGAGGCAGAGATGCTAGAGAGGCACAGAGTGGTGCGCGCAGGACTTGCTGGAGGCTAAGCAGGCTGGCCCCTGCTTGAGCGGGTGGGCTGGAGGAAGAGGGAGCCAACCGTTTTTTTCTAAACGAAAACCTCAGCATTCAGGTTAAATTGCCGGGTTGGCACTTTGTGATAAATAAGTGGGGTTTGGGTTGCAATTTGGGCACTCGGTCTCAAAAAGGTTCGCCATCACTGGCCTAGTTCCACTCCTGATGTCCCTGCCCAGTGGAGGTGGTCTTTGCAGCACAATGGTAGCAGGGAAATTTTTATAGGCCTCCAGTCACATTCAGTGTTTGCTATCTGGGAAATGCACGGGCACAATTCTGCCTGATTGCTGAGCCCGGAAGGGGAGGGTCAGTGTAGAAATTTAATAAATATATATCCCTCTCTCCTGCTTTTCACTATTCAAGTTCAATCCCTTGCTAGAGAGGACAATGAAAATGGTGCTATATCTATTCCTTGGGGAGGGGGGGCACCCAGTAAGATCCAGGCAGGATGGTGGGGGTGGGGGACTGGTCCTTACCCTTTTGGTGGTGGTCCCACTGACACCCCGAAGAAGAGGAGGAGGAGTAGTTTTGATTTATATCCCACCTTTCTCTCCTGTAAGGAGACTCAAGGTGGCTTACAACCTCCTTTCCCTTCCTCTTCCCACAACACACACCTTGTGAGGCAGGTGGGGCCGGAAGAGTTCTGAGAGAACTGTGACTAGCCCAAGGTCACCCAGCAGGAATGTAGGAGTGCGGGAACACATCTGGTTCACCAGATAAGCCTCTGCCACTCAGGTGGAGGAGTGGGGAATCAAACCTGGTTCTCCAGATTAGAACCCACCTGGTCTTAACCACTACACTACGCTGGCTTAGAAGATGGAGGCAGGTAGGGGACAAACTGGCTTAGAGGAGGGGAACTTTATAAGGAAAAAGTCCTCTTAGGATCCTGGCCAGAGAGCACAAAGGCACTGGGTTGGCTACCAAACCTTCGGCAATGTAGGTTTTTTTAAAAGCTACCTGCTCCGAGTAGGATTTTGCAATTTTGCACTTGGTAGCACCTGCCACCGCCCAAATGTTTGGCTTGGGTTGTGGGGGGGGGGGCGGGAGTTCATGCTTGAGTAGCTGTCCCTATAGCTCTCTCGGAAGGAATTATTGGGTGTTTCCCCACTCACCCTGATCCCCCCTGTGCCGCGCACTGCTCTCAGTGCGCAGCATCCCAGGCGTGCACCCGGGCATCCCCACGACCTCGCATTCTGCGCGGGGTCATCAAAAGGCGCCTTTTGCAAGAGCGCCAGGGATGCCACGCGTGGAGGGGGCGCGACAGCAGCAGCGTCGGGGCGGCTGCGCTATCGCCGCCCCTCTCGTGGGGAGTGCCAGGGGGCCCCGCGCTACTCTCCTCAAGTAGCGCGGGGTTTAAGGTAAGTGGGGAAAGGCTGAGCAGTTCTTTACTCACCAAGAAGACAGGCCTCTTGGGACTTCTAGGGATGAAAGCCAGGGTGGCTTTAAAAAAAAAAAGTATTTAGTACTGGAAGGCATGGATTGCGCTTCTGTGCCGTGAAATGAGGCTCAAGACATGATTCCCCCTCCCTTGGAAGACGCAGCCATATGATTGTATAAGGAGAGCCCAAGCACAGAAGGAAATCCTGGCTGGCATCCGGGTGCAGATGGCAGGAAATAATTCCAGGGTAATTTGAAGACTGCATCTGCTGCGTTGCTCGTTTCTCAGTTGTCAGACGTGATCCTGAGCCTCTTGGTCATGGAAGGAGATGGGGAAACGGCAGCATTTGCCAGGGAATAGAAAAATGTAAGAAGGGTTCGAGGGAGCTCCCCCCCCCCCCAAAAAAAAATTCCCCTCAGGGAAACAGGTTTGCAGCTTATTACTAAGGAAAGTTTGCACTAAGTGGGCCCATCCAGGGCCTGTCAGGATGGATCACTCATCAACCTTTGAATCCTGGGGCCAAAGTTGCTGCGTTCCTGGGTCTGCTCTGCCCAGAGAACAGGGCTGCTGGCCCTGACCCCAAAACATTCAGATCAGACCTCCCCCCTTCCTCCTGCTGTTGGTGTCCAAAGACTCCCAACCAATGAGAAAGCCCTGCCCATAAATGCAGTCACATCAAAACTGACAGAAAGCAGAGCACGTGAAGTGCATTTGCTTGAGTTATTGTCGTAACCACCAGACATACAGAGGTGCTGAAGAAGAAGAAGAAGAAGAAGAAGAAAAAGAAAAAGAAGAAGAAGAAGAAGAAGAAGAAGAAGAAGAAGAGGGGGAGGAGGAGGAGGAGGAGGAGGAGGAGGAGGAGGAGGAGGAGTTTGGATTTATATCCCCCCCTTTCTCTCCTGCAGGAGACTCAAAGGGGCTGACAATCTCCTTGCCCTTCCCCCTCACAACAAACACCCTGTGAGGTGGGTGGGGCTGAGAGAGCTCCGAGAAGCTGTGACTAGCCCAAGGTCACCCAGATGGCGTGTGTGGGAGTGTACAGGCTAATCTGAATTCCCCGGATAAGCCTCCACAGCTCAGGCAGCAGAGCAGGGAATCAAACCCGGTTCCTCCAGATTAGATACACGAGCTCTTAACCTCCTATGCCACTGCGGCTCATGATCTCCAGCACAGTAGAGGGGCAGCAACCCCCCCTCCCTCCAACTTCTCATTCTGGCACCCAGAATGGGTGCTCCAGCCCCCAGCCCCATTTCCCCCGTAGTTTAGGTTTGGCAGTAGGTCCGGCTGAAGGTCCTGTGTTTGCATTGCATTTGCCTTTATATTTATTTACATCCCATCGCATCCCCCAGTCGGGACTTAAACCAGGTTTTAGAACATCATCCTCCCTTTGTCCATTTTCTCACAACAGCCCTGTGAGGTGTACCAGGCTGAGAGTTTGTGACAGGCCCAAGCAAGCTTGCATGGTAGAAGTGGAGATTCGAACCTGGGTTGCTGAGGATCGGTTTGTCACTTTATCCACAAGACCACACTTGCTTCACTAGCAGAGCGAGTCCTTTGGATATAGAAGTGCCCATGACCAATCCCTGGTATCCCACCTGGAGGTTGGAAACCCCTAGTACTAAGGCCCAAGTGAGCTTGTGCTAGGCTCAATGGTCACCTCCAGTTTAGACTACTGCAACTCGCTCTACGTGGGCTTGCCTTTGGCCACGATCCGGAAATTAAAACTCATTCAGAATGCAGCAGCCAGACTGCTTACTGGCAGTTCAAGCAGGGATCAAATTACACCGATCCTATACCATCTGCACAGGCTGCCAATTGAGTTCCGGATTATGTTTAAAGTGTTGGTTTTGACCTTCAAAGCCGTTTGCGGTCTCGAACCTGCATACCTGAGGGACTGCCTCTCCCCATATTGCCCCGGTAGGCCCCTCCGCTCTTCGGAGGAGGACCTACTCATGATCCCTGGCCCCAAAATGATCAGGCTGGCCTCGACGAGGGGCAGGGCCTTTTCAGCCCTGGCCCCTACCTGGTGGAACGGGCTCCCTAGGGAGATCAGGGCCCTGCGGGACTTACAGAGTTTCCGCAGGGCCTGCAAAACAGACCTGTTCCGCCAGGCATTTGGCCAGCCTGGTTAAAAAACAAACATACATCTACCATGTCATCTGGCCTCCTGTGGGCACAAGGGAGGGGAGGGGAGTAGTCAGACGCCATCCACATTTTACAATGGGTTCTGTTTTGATATAATTGATATTACATTATGTTTTAATGTTTGTTTTAACCTGTTGTGAACCGCCCTGAGCCCTCAGGGGGAGGGCGGTATATAAAACTAATAATAAATAAAAATAAATTTTTAAAAATGGGCTTAAGGACTGAGTTGGGAGCAGGCCCCTCCCCAGGCTCACCTGTCTGGCCATCTCCATGTCTGCATTACGTGGCGAACATTCCACGTTGTTCCGAGACTCCCTCCCGTGGCATTTCTGGGTTTACACCGCAAGCTTCCAACCTGGTTGGGGGCCCATCTTGCAGTGTCCCTAATGCAAGAGAAATCCAGCGGCACCATTGTTCCCGTCTGGTTTTGCACGAGGCTAAATTAACACGCAATCAGGCAAGCTAATTAACCTCGCTGCCTTTCCAGCAGGAGAATCCGGTGCGGAATTCCCACTTCTGTGGCGCAGAGGGATAAATTGCGCTTTTTAAAAAAAAACAAAGGAGAAGAATGTTATCGGCTCTCGCCAGAAAGAGGGCGCATCCACAGACGTCGCAGGCTGTTCGCCTCGCTCAGGCAGAACATGGCAAATTGGAAAAAAAAGAACCTGGGTTAATCAAATCTTTTCTTCCTTCCTCTTTTTATCAAACGCAAGAAGGGCCGGCCCATTAATTAGAAAGTCTTTTTTCATGTAAAACACGGCTTCCTTTGCAGATAAGGAGAGCAGATACTTGATTCTCCTGGCGTTAGAGCCGTGTTTCCGTTGTTTGGTTACATGCCTTCCTGGCAGGGCAACCACTCTGTGTGGGTGCCATGTTCCTCTTTGAAATTTCAGCGCCTTCACCAACGCAACACTGGCTGAAACTGACAGGATAGCCAGTTGCCAGAGGTGGGGAGAAAGGCCTCTTCCTTCAGATTTCAGATAGTGTCCTTGGAATGCAGGAGACTGTATGATGTACTGGAGATCATGAGCCGCAGTGGCGTAGGAGGTTAAGAGCTCATGTATCTAATCTGGAGGAACTGGGTTTGATTCCCAGCTCTGCCGCCTGAGCTGTGGAGGCTTATCTGGGGAATTCAGATTAGCCTGTGCATGCCCACACACGCCAGCTGGGTGACCTTGGGCTAGTCACAGCTTCTCGGAGCTCTCTCAGCCCCACCCACCTCACAGGGTGTTTGTTGTGAGCGGGGAAGGGCAAGGAGATTGTGAGCCCCTTTGAGTTCTCCCTACAGGTGGAGAGAAAAGGGGAATATAAATCCAAACTACTCCCTCTCCTCCTCCTCCTCCTCCTCCTCCTCCTCCTCCTCCTCCTCCTCCTCCTCTTCTTCTTCTTCTTCTTCTTCTTCTTCTTCTTCTTCTTCTTCTTCTTCTTCTTCTTCTTCTTCTTCTTCTTCTTCTTCTTCTTCTTCTTCTTCCCCCCTCACCCCCATTCTCAGACCAGCATCTGTAGAGGGGCTTCCAGGGCCAAATGCCCGAATGAAGAGAAAAGTCTTCACCACGTACCTAAACCCGTAAAGAGCAGCTGCACAGCAGAGCTCCAGAGGAAACTATTCCAGAGCCTGGATCCATTCATGGAGAAAGCAAAATGATCCTCTGAAGATGCCAGCCACAGATGCAGGCGAAACGTCAGGAGAGAATGCTGCTAGAACATGGCTATACAGCCCAGAAACCACCCAGCACCCAAAATGATACTCTCACAGAATGACACTTCATGGGGTCCTTTAGAGCAGGGATCTCCGGCATGGTGCCCAGGTATACCATGGTACCTGCTGATACCGTTCCTGGTGCCCATCAGGCACTTTTCGAAAGTGGATAGAGGCAGGGGAAGTTTTATCCAGCAGGGCTCCTAGTTGCGCACATGAACGGGAATTCTGTTCAACAGAGTTTTTGCTTGAACTGATGAGGAGTAGCTATAGAGTTATGTATAAACTTGCTCCCTGATTTCAGGCACTTGGTTCCACCTCCTGCATCAGCCATTTTGTGATGGTGCCCGCCATCCTGTGTCTGAATTCCAAAGATGCCCACAGACTCAAAAACATGGGGGACCCTTGCTTTAGAGGAAGTTTTTTTACAATTAAATTGGGCCAAACTCTTGTTTTGTACCTTCAGACTGTAGCATGCCGCCGATGCCGGAGCACCTTGATGGTTTTGTTTCCAAACCAGGAGACAAACATTCTCTTTTTGGTCTGAGAAGTGTCTGTGGCTGCCACAAAAAAAAAATGCTGTTAGACCCCAGCTGCTTCTGTATTGTTTTATAGACCTTCTGGTTCCATCTGCATCTTCAGCTGTTAATATCTCATGGGATCCAGAAAGCTGAAGTTGTTAGGAGTACTGAAGATGGAAAAATGGCAACAACCCATGTAGAAGCAGAGATTGTCAGGGCCGCCCTAGACCCATCTTTGTAGGTCCAGCTGTGAAAAAGGCAAACTCTATGCTGGGGATCATTAGGAAAGGAATTGATAATAAAACTGCAAAGATTGTCATGCCCTTATATAAAGCCGTGGTGCGACCGCACTAGGAGTACTATGTCCAGTTCTGGTCGCCACATCTCAAAAAGGATATCGAAGAGATAGAAAAAGTGCAGAGAAGGGCAACGAGGATGATTGAAGGATTAGAGCATCTTCCTTATGAGGAGAGGCTGCAGCGTTTGGGACTCTTTAGTTTGGAGAGGAGGCGTCTGAGGGGGGATATGATTGAAGTCTATAAAATTATGCTTGGGGTAGAAAATGTTGACAGAGAGAAATTTTTCTCTCTTTCTCACAATACTAGAACCAGGGGGCATTCATTGAAAATGCTGGGGGAAAGAATTAGGACTAATAAAAGGAAACACTTCTTCACGCAACGTGTGATTGGTGTTTGGAATATGCTGCCACAGGAGGTGGTGATGGCCACTAACCTGGATAGCTTTAAAAGGGGCTTGGACAGATTTCATGGGAGGGAGGGAATGGTCCAGATCTATGGCTACCTAATCTTGATCCTCTTTGATCTGAGGATTGCAAATGCCTTAACAGTCCAAGGTGGATCAGGAGCAACAGCCGCTTGAAGGCCATTGCTTTCCCATCCTGCATGTGAGCTCCCAAAGGCACCTGGTGGGCCACTGCGAGTAGCAGAGAGCTGGACTAGATGAACTCTGGTCTGATCCAGCTGGCTTGTTCTTATGTTCTTATCTCATGATGCCCTTCTTGGTGATGTGAGGACATGGGGGGGTGGGGGTGGAAATGAAATATTGCCCCCTCCCATTCACCAAAATTATTTCCCTGAGCCACTGCTGCTTCAGAAACACCTTCTTCAAAACTGGCGATTCTTCCTGGGAACAGGGTGATCCTAGCCCATCAGGGATCACACAGTGAACAATCTGTCATCACATTGATATGCCGCCAGAATCAGTTAAGCGTCATTGTCACTGAGACAAACGACATTGCCTGGCCCGTGTTCTTGATGGGTGTCTGTTTTCTCTCTATTTTGACACAAGGAATGCAAAGTGATCCTTCGCCTGATTCAGATCAGCTGTCCTCAAGACGTGGCGGGACGGGCTTCTTGCTATGTCTGGGAGCTGTCCCTGGTGCTGAAGGCCTTTAGATGGCTGTTCCTGCTTTCTTTCAGCTGCTTGAACACAGGAAACGACTACGTGGAGTCAGATGACTGGCCCATCTTGCTCTTACTGGAACCAAGCAGAAATCTCTTCTAGCCCTGGTATCTGATATGCTTTAAAAGGGACCACAGCTGGGTTCTTCTGCATGCAGATCTGCTACCAAGCTATAGTTAGGCTGGTGACCACGCTAGACTGGTCTTTCCCTTGCTCATCAATCTTTGTTTTTTATTCTTCTCTCTCTCTCTCTCTCTCTCTCTCTCTCTCTCTCTCTCTCTCCCTCCCTCCCTCCCTCCCTCCCTCCCCTGTAAAGTAGAACATTCCCCATTCCCTGACATTGGTCATTTGGGAATATAGTGGTTTGTCGCAATACCGCTACATCTAAATGGAATCTGTCTTGCAGTTGTCGTAGAGTCTGTTATCCCATGAGATGGAAGATAAATTCTCGTTCTAATTTTTTTTGGTTGGTAATTCCTAACTAGAACTGTCCTCTGCTCTCTGATGTATATTTACCTTATTTGTAGATGCATTTTCTCTTCTGAACTAAATTTTATCTTGCAACAAGGTCTCATCAAAGCCAGTGTGTTGAGGGTGGTGGTGTTTGCTTAGCCCCCTCTTTCGAGCTACTCAGCAATACATTTCATTTTCCCAGATAGATAGTTTGTATATAATATATACGTGTGAGTTTTACGGGTGAATGCATTTGACTAAACTAATATAGAATGGATATATTCCCATTCGGCCCAAATACAACTTCCCTCTGACCAATCCAATTTCACTGGAAATCAATGCATTTTAACATGAGCTAATATTTATGAAATTGAATTTTTCAGGGCAGCTAATGCAGTCCTATTCTACTGTATGCATTTTTATTAAACTAATGCATTTTAAATTTAACTGTCATACATTAATGACAACAAACTGCTGGTACTTACAGTGTAAAATAATATATGTTTGCAGAAATCGATACAAGTCCAAACGGCAGAATCTGTTCCAAACTGAGGCAGGCTGGAAGTGACAAATTTGAGCAGCTACTTAATTTGCTGTTTATGTACATTAGCCAGTTGGTTTGTTTACCAGTAATGATTATTCTGTTTGGGGGAAAATGTTATCAAAACGTTAAAGAATAGATTCTTAAAAGATACTGCATACTGAAGATGAGTTTCACTGCTGGATATACCTCTTCCTCCCCACTCTGAGGAACAGAGACAAATACAGCCCTGCCCTTGTTTGTGTGGGAAATCCAACTGAAGGGGAATAATTTTCAAAATAGATTCTGCATTCTAGGTAGGTCCCAGACTTACCAGAGAGATACCCTTAAATCAGGGGTGGGCAATTATTTTTTCCATGGGGCCGCATAAGAAACAGAAAATATTGTGGAGGGCCGGGCCAAAAGGAAAGGGGGCGAGGCGCTTTTGAAAGCCCCGCAGAAGCCGGCAGCCAAGGCAACTGGCTTCTGCGGGGCTTTCAAAGACGCCTCGCTCCCCAGCATGGCAGGGGGGCCAGTCAGGGTCATCCGGCAGGCCGGATGTGGCCCGCGGGCCGTATAATGCCCAGGTCTGCCTTAAATCGTACTAAGTCACTGTGCATGCCCAGAGTGAACTGAGGAGCACGTTCATGATGCCATAACCCACATAAATGTCCCAGCATCATGGAATGCATCAAGAACTGGAGAAGATAATGGGATGGATGAGACCCAATAAATTGAAGCTCAGTCCAGGCAAAACTGAAGTGATACTGATCCATCAGAAAGGCGCTGGACGACTAAGGAATCTGCCAGTGCTGGAGGGGGCTACTCTCTCCCTGAAGCAGCAGATTCATCAGGTAGGAATGGTGCTCAGGCCTGGCTTTCCCCTTATATGCCAGTTTTGGCCATTCCTCAAAAAGCACATTGCTTTTTAAGCATAAGCATAAGCATTTTATTGTCATTGTGCACGCACAACGAAATTCACAGCAGCATTCCTCGATGCACACAATTGCAGACTCATGCCCCATCCTCACTTTCCCCTTCCTCCACCCATCCCTACACAGCCCCACACACATCAACACGAAGCCGCAGAGTTCAGCATAGCCACAGCTCTAGAGTAGAAGCTGTCTCTCAGCCTCTTTGTCCTAGTTTTGATAGACCTGTATCATCTGCCAGATGGTCACAGTTCAAAAAGAGAGTGTGCTGGATGAGATGGGTCTCTCAGAATATTTTGGGCTTTTTTTAGGCTTCGGGAATTATAGAGTTCTTCCAAGGAGGGGAGAGGGCAGCCGATGGTCCTCTGTGCAGTAGTGATCACCCTTTGGAGCGCCTTCCTATCTGCCACTGTGCAACTGGAGAACCATACACAGATGCAGTAGGTTAAGACACTCTCTATAGCACAGCGGTAAAAGGACACCAGGAGTTTTCCATTCGTTGTTTCCTTAAAAGTCTTGGCTGTGGAGATCCATGCTCTGATCATAACGCGGTCAGATTGCTGTCATTTGTTCTATATGAGGTTGCCCTTGCAAATTGTTTGGAAACTTTAGCTGCTACAAACCGCAGCAGCTAGGGCAGGGGTGTCCAACTCTGGTGCTTCAGATGTTCATGGACTACAATTCCCATCAGCCCCTGCTGGCAGAGTTGGACACCCCTGAGCTAGGGGCAGGATACAGGGATCGAATGGGGGTACAGCAGCAAGTGCTCAGAAAGTGCTAGTTCTCCTCATGAGCAAGCACTTTCAGAACGTTTCTCCAACCACATGGCCAGTCTTTTTTTTTTGGCCAAAAGGATTTGACTGCTGACTTTTTTAAAAAGGTAAAGGTACGGGCAAGTACGGGTCATTACTAACCCATGGGGTGATGTTACATCAGGACATTTAGTAGGCAGACTATGTTTACAGAGTGGTTTGTCATTGCCTTCGCCTGTTGTCTACACTTTATGCTTAACAAGCTTGATACTCGTTTTACCGACCTTGGGAGAATGGACGGCTGAGTGAACCTTGAACCGGCTACCTGAAACCGACTTTGGTCGGGATCAAACTCAGGTTGTGAGCAGGACTTTGTCTGTAGTACTGAAGCTCACCACTCTGTCTGTCTGAATACATTCTGGTTGTACCTGAGAGGTAAAGGCAGGCTTAATTTAATAGTTATGCATGACTGACTCCCATTTTCATGCAAAGGAGTATCACCCCTTATAGTAAAAAGAATGATTTGCATACCTTCCTTTGTGACCCACAAAAAAAAATCCTTGCCTCTCTTAAAACTTATTCTTTTTCTCTCTGTGGGTGGGGATGGAAAGGCGCAAAGATGAAAAGTACCTTCGGATATTGGAAGTAGTGGGAATATTTCACTGTTCCGGCTGGTGCTGTGAAGTAATGAGGGCAGATCTATTCTTGCCTTTGGTGACAAATTTTCTTCCAAAACACTTAATGAAAGACAATGAGAAAACAGGGATTGGCTTCCAAATTAATGGAACAAAATAAACCCAAAAGCTCAGTTAATGGATAATTAGAAGGAATGAACAAGTGCCCTTTTGTTTACAGTGTTTTGCATGTAATTGGCATGTGATTTGTTGTCTGGAATTGCCAATAAAGTAGGGGTCCATTCTCCCAGCTGTTTAAAAGTTTGCAGGGAGGATCCAATCAGAGAGGGGTGCAAAGTTTCTGAGAATTTCAACTAGATTGAATAGAAAAAGACATTATACCAGAAATAAATCCCATCATAACCAAGAGGAGGACCCAAATAAATCTCTTCAAAACCAAGAGGAGGACCCAAAACCAATTGGGAAGTGGGGGAGGGATTGTAGTAATGAGATGACATATTTGAAATAAAATGACAGTGTTTAAAAACTGCACTTTCTTGTGGGAAAAGAGCCAGAGGCCCGGGTCAGAAAAGCAGTTGGCGGATTAAACGAAGGCTGTGGAATGGAATTCTCTCCGATGTCTCCAGTTTAGAATTTTATTTTGGGATGTTGGTGGCAAGCAAAGTTGGACCTGTGTTGTTATCTGCATTGTGGTGTGCTAAAAGATTGCTGTTGTTGTAGGACTGAAGTGGCGGGCAGTCATCCGCTGTGCTGATTTGCTGTCACGGGGCCCGCGAGACAGAAGGGCCTCGGCTGAGCTGCCGGAAAGGGAAGATAGCAGCTCAGGCACAAGAAAACGAGAAGGCTGGAGAAGGGGAAATGGGGAAAGGATTACTGGATATAGTTATGGGGTTTTTATCGCCATTTTTTAATCGTTTTGGTGTTTGATGCTATAGTTTTAATTGATGTGGTTGTTGTATTGTTTTAATTGTTTCATATGATGTTTGCCGCCCTGAGCCCTATTGGGAAGGGCAGATGGTAGGTAGGTAGGTAGGTAGGTAGGTAGGTAGGTAGGTAGGTAGGTAGGTAGGTAGGTAGGTAGGTAGGTAGGTAGGTAGGTAGGTAGGTAGGTAGATGAGAGATAGATGAGAGATGGATGGATGGATGGATGGATGGATGGATGGATGGATGGATGGATGGATGGATGGATGGATGGATGGATGGATGGATGGATGGATGGATGGATGGATGGATGGATGGATGGATGGATGGATGGATGGATGGATGGATGGATGGATGGATGGATGGATGGATGGATGGATGGATGGATAAGTAAGGGTGGGGCAGATTGGAAAGAGGCACAAGTCCATGATTTGTTGAAGGAAGCAAGAAACCTTGCTTGGCCAGGAGCCTTCCATCACTAGTATCATTATCAGCATTCTGTGACCCTGTTTGTGGAAGGGTTCCAGCCAGATGGGTAGAACCCTGATGTGCCTATTTAGCAGATGGGAAAACCGAGGCTCGGAAGGAACAGCTTGCCCAAAGAGACCACATACAAAGTAGCAGCTGAAACCAATAAATCTAAATTCCATCACTTCAGTCTGAAGGTGGGAACTCAGGTGATTCAATGACCTTCCATAAAAATGTCACTGTCAGGACGACCTGTTGACCCCGGCAATAACCAGATGCTTGGATTCAGAAGTCAGTTTACTGACAGGTTATACCAGGGGTAGGGAACCTGCGGCTCTCCAGATGTTCAGGAACTACAATTCCCATCAGCCCCTACCAGCATGGCCAATTGGCCATGCTGACAGAGGCTGATGGGAATTGTAGTTCCTGAACATCTGGAGAGCCGCAGGTTCCCTACCCCTGGGTTATACAAACAGCATGGAAGCCAGCTTTTGTGGGACCTAAATTTCACTACAGTGTTTCTTGTAATATCTTTTCCCCAAACGTCCTTCGCCCAGCAGGGTGAAATCACTAGCAGCGTTCTCAAGCAGTACAGAATCTTCAAAGCCAAACCAAAGATAATGCCCAGTGCTGGCTGGCCTAGAGGGTGAGAAATTTACTGCTCTTAAAGCAAAACAAACAAACAAACAAACCAGCCAGGGGGTTCCCATGTAGCCATCTGCTCCCAGCCCACTCCAACTTCTCATGGCCAGAACCAGGGAAGAGCTAAAATACTAAGAGGGCTTCACAGGGTCTTGACAATCTCATAAAATAAAACGGAGGAAAGGAAAATGATGTAAGTCACTTGGGGTCCCCCCTGGGGAGAAAGATGGTATGTAAATAAGAAAAGGGGCAGCCAGGATAGAAGGCTTTTCCCTCACATCTAGAGTTCTACACACAGGGGTGTTTTTTTTAATGCAGGGGCACGCCTTCCCCACCTGCGCTTTGAAGTATTAAAATCCAAAGGTCGAGCAGCCCATTGGCTGCGTGCAGGACTTCGTCCTCCGGCCAAGCTGAGACTCTGGATCTGGGCCTTGCAGATCCAGCGCTGAAGAGCTCCGTGGCTGAGCGTTTGGCATCCAGGCGGCCCAATAGGAAAACTAATTAAAGATCATGTGCTAATTGTTGCCAGAAGACAGCAGAAATAAGGAGAAGCAGCTGGGAGGAAACCATTTGACATCTGCTGCCTGCTGACAGGGAGCTGAGCGAGCAGGGAGGGTTTTGGTGATGAACGTGGACCCCTTGACCCAGGCGTGGGGACAAATGCAGCGGGCTCGTGACACTGAGGCATGATGGGAGCACAAAACAGAACAGGAAGAGATTTTAAGAGGGGAAGAAGAGCCCTGCTGGGTCAGAGGCAGCGGTTCACCTGACCAGCCGCCCATTACTCACAGTGGCCATAGGGGGTGCTTTCAAGTCCCCCCTCCCCACAACAGGCAACTGCCTCTGGACATGGCAGTTCTATTTGCCATCATGACTAATAGCTGTTGAGGGACCTCTAATCCACTAATTCATCTAAACCCCTTGTAAAGCCCTCTAAGCTGGTGGCCATCACTATATCTTGTGGCAGTGAGTTCCACAAATTAAAGTTGCATGGTATGGAGGTGTGCATTTTTGGGGTCTGTCCCAAATCTCCCGCCCACCAGCTCACCAGGTCCTCCTCTACCTCTTGAGCACCCTCTGACTTTCCCAAGTGATGCAGTGCATCCTTTCTCCAAGAAAGGCAGGTCCACATTCCTCTCCTCAATCCCTTCTTCATTTTATCCTCACAACCAGCCCTGTGAGGTAGGTTAGGCTGAACCAGAGTGGCTCATGGGTCAGAGTGGACTCTAACCACTATACAACATTGCTATTTCCCAGTCCCATATCTCAATCCTTTACTGCTTAATGGCCCTTTTGTCTTTGGTTCTTTTTCTGAGACGGAGGGCTGAGAGCTCTGTGTGAGAATATCTCACGCTTTATGCCAACTGAATTCTTGCTCCCTTGAAGCCTGCGAGGCTGCACCAGAACCACCAGGTGGCGCTTTTGGCCAACAGGCTTGACTGTGCTGCGTGGTTAATACCAGAGCCCCTTGTCAATTATTAGTGCCGTTACCAGTTCGTGAAGGAAACAAACCTTGCAGAGGTGAGCCGATCCCAAAGAGCTCAAGTAAATCACCTGCCGTAATAGGCTGCGACATTAACAAGCAACAGCTTAAATTATTCATCAGAATGCAAACAAAACAAAAGCAAAGCCCCAGTTAAACCATTTAATAACCAGCGGATGGAGGAATGTTATTTCTCCTTGAGATAGCTGGGATCCTGGTCTCAGCAGGACTTGTTGTTTGGCAGGGAAACACCTGGAGGTTTGGGGGTGGGGTGGGGGACCCGTTCACAGTTAAATACCTGTTAACAATTAAAATCCCCAGTATTCTAAACAGTCTGATGGCGCCATTCAAACATATACAATAGTAGGGCTGTCAGAGGGGGAACAAAACGAAGAATAACCATTGAGGTTCTAATGAAGGAAGGGAAAAGAAGAAGAGTAGTGGTAGTAGTAGTTTGAATTTACACTCCACCTTTCTGTCCTATAAGAAGAACCAAGATGGCTTGCACACTTCTTCTCAAAACCCCACCCACCCACCACAGACACCTTGTGAGGCCGGTGAGGTCGAGAGAGTTCTGAGAGCTGTGACTGGCCCAAAGTCACCCAGCAGGCTTCATGCGAAGGAGCAGGGAAACACATCCAGTTCACCGGATTAGAGTCTGCCACTCGTGTGCAGGAGAGAGGAATCAAACCCGGTTTGCCAGATTAAACTCTACTTGCTCTTACCCACTACACCACGCTGGCTGTCATTTAGAAACAATAAATTCAATAATAAATAAATCAAGGGGGGAAAGTAAGGAAAAGGGGGAGAGGGACGCAGTGACGAAGGGAGGGGGAACTGCACCCAAGGCATGAGTTGCCTGCGTGCCCCTTCCCGCCCCCAAAGCGCCCCTGCCACACCACGCCTCCACCCCCGACACGTGACGGCAATGGCAGTGCCTGGGACAAGCTGCCCCGGACATCCCCATTGGCGCTACGCCTCTGGAGGGAGGCGAGCTGTATGGAAACTGTCCCTGTCCTCAACCATAGGCCCTGCGGAACTGCAACAGGCCCCACAAGGCCTGGGTCTCACTACACAGAGAGTTCCACCAGGCCAGAGTCAGGCAGACGGATGGTTCTTGGGCCAGGAGCCACCAGTCAGTTGTTTCCTGCTGAGCATAACACTCAGTAAGGGTATATCAGGAGAGGCGGCTCAACCATCCCAGACCATTTAGGGCATAGGTGTCAAACTCGCGGCCCTTCAGATGTTATGGACTACAGTTCCCACCATCCCCTGCCAGCATCATGCTGGCAGGGGATGATGGGAACTGTAGTCCTGTATCTGGAGAACCTTGATTGGCCCTGTTAGGGCTTTAAAGGCCAATTCCAAAACCTTTACTCTAATTTGGTTCTCCATCTGAAGCCAGGGCATCTGGTGAAGCACTGGCTGGATACGTGCCCTCCTCTGGGTTTCTGTCTGGACCCAGGCTGCCTCATTCTAGACCAGCTGGAGTTTCCAGAGCAGTCTCAAGGGCAGCCCTGCACAGACCAAATTGCAGTAGTCTAAACGGAAGGTGACCATTGCATGGATCCAGTCATGTAGCTACAACGGGGTGGGGGTGGGGGCGCAGCACCCTGGACGCTCGCCATTGGTGTCACGGGGGGGAGGGATTGCCTTCCCTAGTCATAGTTCTTCAGAGCTCTCCCAGCCCCACCACCTCACAAGGTGTTTGTTGTGGGGTGGGGGGAAGGGAAAGGAGTAAGCCCCTTTGAGTCTCCTTACAGGAGAGAAAGAGGGGATATATACAGTGGTGGGATCCAAAAATTTTAGTAACAGGTTCCCATGGTGGTGGGATTCAAACTGTGGCGTAGTGCCAAAGGGGCTGGGCGGGGCACAATGGGGGGCGTGGCCAGGCACTCCGGGGGCAGGGCATTCCTGGGCAGGGCTGGCCCAGCAGGGCAGCGCTCATGGGATCCTTAGTGGAAGAATGCAGCATGGCCTTGAGCTGCCATGCTGCCTTGAGTGCAGCTCCTGCTAGACTGCTTCAAGTTCTGCAGCTACTGCTGGGAGGGGGGGGGAGGCATTAACTAAGGCAAAAATCACGTGGCAAAATCACCCATTAGTAACCCCCTCTTGGCACACACAAATAATTAGTAACCTACTCTTGGGAACCTGTGAAAACCTGCTGGATCCCACCTCTGGATATATATCCAACAGTCCTCCTCAGTCGGAATCTGGTGCATACAAGGACCTGTTGGGTTCCTTCTGCTCCAAGTGGCTGTGAGCTCTGGTGTGGGTTTTGCCATCCGAACTATTTGCTGCTTCCTCACAAGCTGAGCTGATTACCCCACGCCTGAATTCTCAGCCCCTCCCCAAAAGCCCCACCAGTGCCATCAGGGCTGTTTGTATTTGCCATAACTTTCTTTTTTTTTAATCGTTTATTTAATTTTCAACAAGAAGTATAACAATAAAATACTAGTAAATACAACATTACTGTCATTGGGATCATATTCATGGAAACATTCAATAACATTGAGGATATAACATATGATTCCTAGTTCTTTCTTGTTCTTATATCTCCCTTTTCTAAGAATCTCATTTTGATCCCTTAACATATAAGTTATTTACAATGTTTATGAAAGGTAATTCTAGATGTAATTGGTTCTTTCAAACAATTTATTTCTGTGCATCGTTCATCCAGTCCTGAAATGTGAGCAGTAATGCAGAAGGGCTCACTAACGGATGAGCCAAGCCATTTTTTCCTGTCTTTTGGTCAGTGCAAAAGCATTCCCATTCAAAGGTTTCAGCTTTATCTGATCTCAGCCTTAAAATAATTGGAATTCTTCAAAGAGTTGCTGGATTTAAAATAGTTTTTTTCAAGAAGATTTTCATTGTTAAAACGCAGAACAAAACTAAACCCAGTCTGGGTTAGTGGATTTTCTTGGCTATTGGATGGAAAGTCATGTCTGCTTTCGGTGATTTCGAAAGGTGCCCAGCTTCTCAGTGGGGGTCACCTGAGACCAGCAGCTCTGCAGGTCCTGTTCACACACACCCTCCTTCTGCCAGGATCTGTGTTTTCTCAGTTCTCAGACCCAACTTCCAGAACCATCCTTGGGGAAAAGTCCACAGAGCACCTGCCCAGATTCTCACTGGGAAGACTGAACCCTTCCAGACAGATTTCCAGTGAAATTGAGCCATTCCCAATACTAAAAGCAGCAGTGGCATAGGAGGTTAAGAGCTTGTGTATCTAATCTGGAGGAACCGGGTTTGATTCTCCGCTCTGCCGCCTGAGCTGTGGAGGCTTATCTGGGGAATTCAGATTAGCCTGTACACTCCCACACACACCAGCTGGGTGACCTTGGGCTAGTCACAGCTTCTCGGAGCTCTCTCAGCCGCACCCACCTCACAGGGTGTTTGTTGTGAGGGGGGAAGGGCAAGGAGATTGCCAGCCCCTTTGAGTCTCCTACAAGGAGAGAAAGGGGGGATATAAATCCAAACTCTTCTTCTTCTTTAAAAAATAATATTGATGTGTATTTAAGAACAACATAAGCAAATCAAATAGCTACCAATTGATGAATTGGTGCCCAGTCACCAAATACTTCAAAAAATTAATTTGAAAACTCTCAGCTGAAAATAATCCCTTAACAACAAGATGACATTGAAGTTATCTGCAAAGCACAAAACAGTTGCTTAATAATGCTTGATTCGTAATTGATAATATATGGTTTCTGTCCCCCTTTTCATATTCTTTTGAAGTCAGTGTTGAAATGCAGAATGATTAGGTTGGCAAAATGTGGTGAATGGGATCCAATTCTTTTCTAGAATATGCATTTCCGATCTTTCCCTCCGCTTGCTTTTAATTTAATGAGATATTTTGGCATTCTGTCCACATTAGCCAATGGAGCTCCAGCAAGGAGGGTGATGAATAAGCACTCAAGAAGAAGGGCAGATTATACAGTTTCAGGGCTGCTACTAAAAAGGCCATGTATCTATAAAGCTAGTCCTGCCAGTCCAGTGGCATATCTGCAATGGGGACGGGGGTCAAATGACCCTGGGCGCACTGTCAGAGATGCCCTGAGAATGAAGCCCAACCAAGGATCTGGGGGGGGGGGGAGGGCAGGGCTGACCACCTGCAAAGAGGGTGGGGGAGGGGGGCTGGGGAGGGCTGCTCTGATGGACGCCATGGAAGCAGGAGCCAGCCTGCCGCTACAGGGCCTATTCGAACCCCCCCCCCCTGAGCCCTGCCCCTGAGCAGGGTGTGTGTGCCCCGGGGCAGCTGTTGTCCCCAGGCACCATTTCCCCAGATACGCCTCTGCCTGCCACGGGAGGGTCTCAGCTGCAGAGGGAATCTCTTGCTGAACTCAAAATTTGCCCAATTCCCTACAGGAGCAGAATGCTTACAGCTAAACTTGCCCAAACCACTATCTCAAACTGGGCTTAGAAATGAATCAGAAGCCAATCAAAGTATTTCTGCACATATGAAATACAGTATCTGCTTACTCCTGAATTTAGTCTGGCCTCAATTAGACGTACGAAATGTTTCTGAACAATCTCCACGGGCAGCCCCACGTACAGTACATTACAGCAGTCTAATCTAGTGCCACTTTGGGAAATTAATGCATTAATCTGATAACCAAATGTTTCTTATCCTTTTTAAAATTAGTATATAGGTTGGGATTTATTTAGAGGGGTGGGAGAGTTTTTTTTGTCGGCCAATCAAGATTTATGACCCGATAGAATGGCTCAGGGGCTATATTTAAAATTAAACTTCACACAAACCAGGGCATTTTAAGAGCGATTTAGGTTAGGTTATTTTTACGCTTCCTCCCAGCAGCAACGTTATCAACAGAGTCCACCTTCTTCGTTGAAAAATCTTAAATTAGACCAAGACACTTTGGGGGAAGGATTTATGAATTTTAAATTGTGCCTGTTAACCAACTCAGGTCCGGGGCTGAGACTGTTTCCAAACCAAGAGGAGGGTCTAGGATTGTGGAGGGAGGGCTTGTTTATCACCTGATAATGGGTAGGTGTGAATGTGTGATCCTAGGGCAGTGATGGCGAACCTATGGCACGGGTGCCAGAGGTGGCACTCAGAGCCCTCTCTGTGGGCACACGCAGAGTGCCCCCCCACATCTAGGCTGGCCTGGGCCGCTGGACTCGATTATTAGCATTAAACCTAAGACCTAGTTTTGGGGAAGTAGTGTAGGTAACCCTGTTAAGCGCTGTTAAACCCCACTGATTGTCATGCAAAGAACTAAAGCACGATCCTTTACCTGGGAGTAAGCTCAGTTGCTGGCAATGGGGCTTGCTTCTGAGTAAATCCTGCTAGGGTCATGACTCACCCATTGGAAGAGTTGCACGGTTGCTTCAAAGCAAAGCCATCGAAGCTACCACCAAGCTTACTCCCAAGTAGCGCCGCTCGCGAGCCAACCGTTTTTTTCTAAACTAAAACCTCAGTATTCAGGTTAAATTGCCGTGTTGGCACTTTGTGACAAATCAGTGGGTTTTGGGTTGCAATTTGGGCACTTGGTCTCGAAAAGGTTCGCCATCGCTGTCCTAGGGGAATCCCTTTCCCAAATCAGCTTCAGGGCTGGAGTGACTCGGAGGCTGAATGAGGGTCCAGGCTGAGACACCTGATCAGTGTAGTGTAGTTCACACATGTGAGCAAAGTGCTTGGCAGGGCGGAGATACCCTCGGGTGCTGCTGGCCCATCCGCAGAAAGGCAGGCTACAAATATTCAAATGAATGCAATCAGAGAGGCGACAGGCATGCTCGTCCAGAGACACCAAAGGCTATTCATGCACATGTGAACCAGTAAGCTACACCCCCACCCCGTGACTCTGTGGGGCAGCTGCCTGCAGGGCCTAACAGGAGAGGGGAGGAGGGGCTGCTTCTCCTGCTCCACAGACACCAAAGAGCCTTGTGTGACCCTGAAGTCTGAGGAGCGGAGAAGAGACAAAGTGCAAAAAGTAAAAACAAACCCTTGATTTTTTTTTCTTTTGCAAACTGCCTGAACTGGACGGGGCTAATTGTTGGGTGAAAAATATCTATCTATCTATCTATCTATCTATCTATCTATCTATCTATCTATCTATCTATCTATCTATCTATCTATCTATCTATCTATCTATCTATCTATCTATCTATCTATCTATCTATCTATCTATCTATCTCTAGATAGAGAGAGAGAGAGAGACAGACAGACAGACAGACAGATAGATAGACAGATAGAGAGAGATATTCTCAGTTGCTTTTTATAAATAGTTTACTAACTATAAAGGGAGGTTTACATGGGGATAAAATGAGAACTTTCCTGTTACACATCTACATGACTGTATGTTTGGTTACATCTTGGGACCCATCTGGTGTCTGGTGCTGGTGGTGGTGGGGGTGCTGAAGTCCTGCCTGCTCAAACAAAGAAACAGAGTAAACTTTGTAACTTCGGTTGTACGTGCTCACTAGCATGTCGGCCATGGCTATCTCAATGACCAATAGCTAATCAATAGATCAGGTCATAAACAGTGACTTCCGCAACTTGTTTACATACAGACCGTTAACCCTTTTATAGCTGAGTTGGGACAGAGACACTCGCAAAATCCCAACGCTACTTTGTCCACTGGGAGGGGGGGGGATTGTGAGGAGGGGGGGGGCCTTTGGGGCTCGAGGACAAAACTCTCCCCAGCGGCCGCAGGTGGCAAAACATCCCACCTGTCTAAGTTTTTTTTAAAGTCCCTCGGGCTGCCCCTGAGGTGCAGGGAGGTCAACGGGATCGCGCCCCGTCGCTGTCGGCAACAGCCCCCTCCAGCCCCGGTCCCCCCCACCCCGCCAAGAAATCCGCTCCACCCCGGATCCGGCAGAAGTTTGCCGGCCTCCCGCGCCCGCGGACTCCCCGCAACTTGGGTGCCGGTGGCCGGGCAGGGGTGGGGGCGCGGCGGGGCTGCACCAGGCAGGCGGGGGGGGGGGGGGCGCCTGCAGGCAGCGGCAGCGTCCGGCCCGGCGCCGGCTCCTCGCTCGCCCCCAAGATGGCCGCCGATGCGGGATCGATGGCTCAATATCGGAAGCGGCTGGAGCTGGGCCGGCTGCAGGTGAGGGGCGGGGGGGGGGGAGCGGGGGAGCGGAGAGGCGGGGGGGGGGGCGCCCGCGGGCTGGGCGGGGGGGGGGAGAGGGGGGAGGAAGGGGGGGTCTGCCGGCTGCTCCCGCCCCGCCTCCGCTCCCCTCCCCTCCCCGCCATCGATAGGTATCCGCGATTGATTCCTGGCCGCTGCTCTTTGTTCGGTTCCTTCATTGATCACGCGGCGGCGGCGGCGGCGGCGGCGCTGGCGAAGAGGCCCGGCCGGGCTGGCTGGATGGAGGCGCCGTCGGGCAGCCCGGGGCTGCAGCTGCTTCCGCCGCCCGCCTCGGAGCCCCCCGCCCGCCACGGCGCCCGCCCGCCCGCCGGAGCCCAACTTCTCCGGGCTGCCAAGGTGACCAGCGCCGCGGGCGGGCGGGCGGGCGGGGAGGGGGGGGGGAGCCGGGAATGGCGGGGGAGGGGGCACGGGACTGGACTGGACCGGGCGGCGGGCGGAGGATGCTGGACCCGGGCTGGGCGATCCTCCCCTCCCCGACGGGCTGCAGCGCTTCTTCCTCTCTCTCCCCCCCCCCGCAAAGTTTGCTTCCCCCCCTAGAGAGCGACCCCCGTTGCCGCCGCTGCAACTTCTGCCTCTCCTTGGTTGGGGAGGGGGAGACCCAGGTGAGCCCCCCCCCCAGTCGCCCTTCCCGTGCTCAAAGCTCTGCCCCCCGCCCGCCTGCCTGCCTGCCTGCCTGCCGGGCTGGGTCCCCCCCTCCCTTCGCCAGTGCGTCCCTGCTGCCGGTGGGCACCCCCCGCCTCAGGGCGCCTCTCTTGGCTGCCGGGGGAGGGAGGGGGGCCGGCGTCGGCGTCTGGCCCCACCGTCGGGGCACCTGGGGGCAGCCGTCCAGCCGGACCTTGCCCAGTCGGGGGGCATTTTCCCTGGCCTCGAATGCCCGCTTGGCTTGCCAGCATCCCTTCCCCACCCTCCAAAAAGCAGGTAAGAGCGGCGGCTGGCGGGGTGGGGGGTGCCAGCCAGAGTGGGCAGGAATGCAGCCCCCCTCCCAGCCAGGGAGAGCCCCTGAAGCAGGTGCTGTGATGCCCAGCCGGCCCAAAGGACTTTTGCTGCTGCGATTTGGTTTGGAGGGAGGGGCGAAAGTGGGGCTGGGGGAGAGTAAAGGAAAAACGAGACCCAGCCAGGTGGGAGTCCAGGGAGGAGAAGGGGGGGGGGTCACGTTGGGATTTCGAGGCCACGGCCACCATCCTGTGCACCCTTGCTGCTTATTTTCAACCCTGCTGAAGCGTGCCCAGACCCGGACTGCCCGTCTGGGGCTGCCCCCTCCTCGCCATGCCCGGCTTCCATGTTGTTTGCACCCCCGTGTGGGCAGCCAGGCGTTTGGAGGGCGCCCGCTCTTTATTTATGATTGACGCTCCGGAGCATCAGGCGTGACAACAGCGTAGCGGAGGGAGCCGGAAGAGAGTAGGTTCCCTTCCCAGCTGCCTCTCGGTAAGTTTTGGCACCGGAGAGAACTCAAGGAGCAGAGCAGAGCTGTGGGTATGTTGGAACGATTTGTCCCTGGATGCCACTTATCAAGCACCACCCGTCACCCCCTGTTTGGACTGTGGCGCTTCTTGGGTGGCACCTCTTTTCCGCTTCCCACAGCTGGCTCCTGATGTCTCGCAGAGGCCTCTTCGTGCGCGCATCATCTCCTGGCCAGGGGTTGGGGGTCTCTGGGTGCTCAGAGGGGTGGCGCTCTGAGTGGGTGGGCATTTCGACACCTTGGTGCGATTCTGATCTTCCTTGCTGCAGTTACGGCATTCAGGACGGCTGGAATAGCCGGGGCTGCAGGGCGCGATGACTGAGAGATGGTACCAGTTCCACAGGGGTCTTACCCCCAAATTTTAAATTAAGATTGGGTCCTTACTTGATTGGTACCCACTTGAGTTTCTGCAAGGGCCATTGGCTTAGGTGTGCCTCATAATTGATAGACTCATCCAGAGATGCAACAGGCACGTTGCATAGCGGGAGTGCGGTCTTCATATCAGGAGTCATTGTTCCAAATTATTGCACTCCACTCCCTCCCCAACAATGGAGGTCAGTTGGAAGGAGGTAAAACACAGAACAGTGACTCATTCTGGTCCGCAACAGACATGCTCCTCAAAGGGGAGATCAGTCTCCTGCATCTTTTGATTTGGAATTATTGCTCCAGGATCACTCTCCTGGTGGGAATGGGGCTGATTTACGAAGCCAGAGGGATGACTCAGGCAGAGATACAGTAGTCAGCCTCCATTGTGAATTGACGATTAAGTTCACAGGAGCCGTTGTTGACTTTCTCTCTCCTGGCATGTTTGCAGTTCTCTTATGGCAATCTATTGTGTCTCAATGTGAGTCTTTTCAAGTCAGTGTTGTAGAAACAGGGCCAGTGTAAGGTACAGAGGTTGTGTTAACGGTGTTGAAAGTCCCGTGAGATGTGCTTAGAAACTCCACTAGGACTGATGTGCAAATGTTGTGCAGTCTTGAAACGTTTCCATTTTGCTCAGCCGAGAAAACTAACGTACGTTGCACAGTGACTGCACAGTGGAGCACTTTCTTAATGCACTTCTGGCTGTGTGTTTTGTCGTTGTGGTTGTGCCCATGTGAGCTAGTCAGAGGCGTGGGGAGGGGGTGGCGCCCAGGGAAAAACTTGCTCTGGGTGCCCCACTTACCTGGCTGGGTGGGGCCGAGGGGTAACCAGTGGCGGCCCAGCCAAGTTATTCCTTCAGCCAGTGGAGGCTCCGCTGGCTGAAGGGGCAGTCTTGTGGGGCCGGGCCGAGGGGAGCGGTGTGGAGGCAGAGACCAACTGGCATGCGCCTGGGGACATATGGCCCCACACGTCCCCATAAGCACTCTGCCTTTGGAGCTAGTGCAGTGGTGGCGAACCTTTGGCACTCCAGATGTTATGGACTACAATTCCCATCAGCCCCTGCCAGCATGGCCAATTGGGCCCACAGTTCGCCACCACGGAGCTAGTGCATCTGATCTCGCACCGGCCATACCGGGGAGCAGGAAGTTAAGAGCCTGCAGGCGGTTGGCCCTTGCTGAATTCACAGCGTCTCCCTGACGGAACCAGCTTCTGATCAGGAGACTCTGTAAAGCGATCGCTTCCCACGCAGGGTGCATAACTGGATTGAGCTAAGCTGGAGCCGCTGCTCACTGTTGCTAGATGGCAGAGGAGGAGGGGGGTGCAGTTTCTGGGGGTATTAAATGGGCTTAAAAAGCAGCCCGCTTCGCAGGGGAGCAAGCAAATTCGAGCACGTTTTGATGATGCTCTGGTAGCGTAATGTATGGGCGGTTTGAGAATTTAATGCAGTTCATCTTTTAAGGAGCTTACTTGATGCAGCTGTGGGGCCCGGCCTCGGCATTTTCCAGGTGCTCAAGACTGTCGGTTTGGCCTGACTCTTAGCTGGCATTTGAGAGTTTGACGAGCTGGGATTATATCCGCTGCGAGGTCCTCGGGATGGGAGCCCGCCCGTTCCGTTGCGTCTGGTGCCACAGAAGCAGATGTGCACGTCTTTGGAGTGGGAGTGCTGCAGTTTAGCAAGAGACTGAAAAGTTTCCTGGCGGGTACGGATTTGGCATTGGGGAAACCTTGGGCCGGCGAGCCATTGCGCTCAGTTGCCGCTGAGCGTGCCGCTTTAATTTGCCAATGTTCCAACTGAACGGGCCGCTGTGTCTGAGTGCTCGTCTGGAAAGATCGGGAGGCGGTTTCTGATTTACGTTGAGAATATTCCTTGCTCAAGGGCTTGTGTGGTTCTCTCTCTGTGTGTGTGTGTGTGTGTGTGTGTGTGTGTGTGTGCATGTCTGATTTGTACTGGGATCTTTGCTCCTGTGTGCACATTTCATGCATCCATTCAGAGGCATGGGGGGGGGGGGATGGTGCCCAGGGCAACACCTGCTCTGGCCACCCACCCCCCACTTACCTTAGCTGGCATGAGCCTGCCGCAGGCTGGGCCAAGGGGAGGGACGTGGGTGGGGCAATTCTCTGCCCCCCACATGACCAGCTGGCTTTGCACCCGGGGATATTTGACCTCACATGTTCCTATGAGTGCTCTCTGCATCCATTCTCTATGGACCATTTGTGATTCTGCTGTTTCTTTAGCAGGACAGTTAGTGCCGGATTAAGCAGGTGCATAGCTCATGCATACCGTGACCTGGGTCACTCAGGCTGGCCTAGTCTCCTGCATGGGGCTGCTTCGTTTTGGTTGGGCGCGTGTTTCCAAGGGCTGATGGAAAGTCCCCAGTAGCTGTGGAGGCTGGAAGAAGGAGGAAAAGGAGGAGCTGGGACCGTTCGGAGTGAGCATGCCCAATGGGCACCAGAGCTCTTGGACGCGAAAGGCACCGCAGGGCATGGGATTGGCCAAGATTCAGTTGAGGCAACTAAACTGCAGGAAGTGGGTAAGGAAATGGCAAGGAACACCTGGCAGAGGTGGAAGTTGCACCGTAGGGCATGGGATTGGCCAAGATTCAGTGGAGGCAACTAAACTGCAGGAAGTGGGTAAGGAAATGGCAAGGAACACCTGGCAGAGGTAAAAGTTGCATAGCGGGCAAAACGGTGTTGCTTGGTTCTCTGGGACCCCTGTTTTCTCGGACCTGGAGGATTCTGGCTTATGGTCTTTGCTTGCTGCCCTGAGCTAGCTGCAGCTCCATCCTCCTGCCAACTGGTGGCGCTGGTGCAGGGAAAAGGCATCTGCCCTGTGGGACTTCCAGTTGGAGCCCCAAGGTAGTTGATACTGCAGTCCCATTCTTTGAATTCAGGAATCAGTGGTGCAAACAGAAATTGTGAATTCTCTGTTCATGTAACACCCAGTTGGATAATGCTGGCAATCATGCATATGGTTCTTAGATCCCTCAGGCTGGGGGGAGCCGGTTACACTGGAGCACAGGTGTCAAACTTGCAGCCCTCCAGATATTATGGACTACAGTTCCCATCATCCCCTGCCAGCATGATGCTGGCAGAGGATGATGGGAACTGTAGTCCATAACAAATGGAGGGCTGTGAGTTTGACACCTGGGGAGCTGTGGGGCCCCCCCACAACAGTGCATTCTAGAAAGGGATCTACTTCATCACTTAGGGCCGTGGTGGTGAACCTTTGGCACTCCAGATGTTATGGACTACAATTCCCATCAGCCTTTGCCAATTGGCCATGCTGGCAGGGGCTGATGGTAATTGTAGTCCATAACGTCTGGAGTGCCGAAGGTTCGCCACCACTGATTAGGGGTTCTGGGGTCGCTTCCCTTTAAGAGCAGATTTGCAGTGCCTTCCTGGCTGCCACGTACGTGGCCATATTTGCCCAAAGAGGGCTTCCCAGCTTCCCCCTGCAAGGCCTGAGGAGGCTACCTGATTGCAGGAGCTTTGTGCGGTGGCTTAATTTCCCTCAGCTGGCCATCTTTGAGTCAGGTCCTTTGCACAGCATGTTGGGAATGTCAGTTGAGAGCGGAGCCGTGCAAAGAGTTGTGCATTCCTCTAATTGAAATGGCTCTGATGCAGGCACACCCGAGCCGAGGCCCCAGAGAGACGAGCAGGGGGCTTCCTGCCCTTAATGGCAAAACACCTTCTGCACCCAGACAGCCGTGATGGTGCCCTGTGAAAATCCTGCACGCAGTTTGCTCATTTCTGGAACGTCTCTTCTTTGTTTTGGTTGTTCTAAACCAGAGGAAGAGTCTGGAGGGCCCCTGACGGCAATCCCTTCCCCCCCCCCCCGCCCCCCTTGGCTTCATAATGGACTTCCTGGTGAGGTTTGCCCCACACTTCCCGCAGCCCCTTGCAGCATGAGAGCTAGGAGCTTTTTGTTTTATTTTCGAAGAGTGAAAGCTGAGACTCTCAGAGAACCGGGCTCTGTGTCCAGGGCAGCATTTTGCACTTCAGGGCATTCCTGGTAAAATCCGTCAGGCAGGGATCTGAGAAAAAAAAAGCCTCGTTTGGACAACCTTGACAAATGGAGGCCGCCTGTAATACATGCTGATAACGCGATAGCCTCGCGTGTGCTTTGATCAGAGTTTCTGCAGCGAGCCAGCGCTCTTGGAAACGAGGGCAGATAAAAATTGTAGCTGAAATGACGGTAGGCCTGCTTCATTAGGCGACGGCATTATTTAATAGGGGAGCGTTCCCGACGTGGCCGGCCTTCCCTTTCTGTCTGCTGCTCCTGCAGCCAGGTTCCTTCCCACTTCCTGGTTCTTTGATTGTGTCTTCCTGCATGGCAGGGGGTGGCATTTGATGGCCCTTGTGGTGGTCTCTTCCAACTCTATGGCTGTATGATTCTTTGTGTCCATTTTCAACTGGCCCCATTTTTCTTAAGAACATAAGAACAAGCCAGCTGGATCAGACCTGAGTCCATCTAGTCCAGCACTCTGCTACTTGCAGTGGCCCACCAGGTGCCTTTGGGAGCTCACATGCAGGAGGTGAAAGCAAGGGCCTTCTGCGGCTGTTGCTCCCGAGCACCTGGACTATAAAAGGTATTTGCATTTCTTGTTGCCAGTTCAGCCAGGGGGCCTCCTGTGCTCCTCTTTAGCTAGCTGTGGGGGGTGGGGGACTTGGAGGGGCTGTGGTTCAGGGGCAGAAGCCCCCACTTGGCACGCCAAAGGCCCTGCCCCCGGATTCAGTCTCTGGCACCTCCAGTTCGAAGGACCCGGCCGCAGGTGATGTGAAGTCCTCCACCTGGGACCCCAGAAAGCAGCTGCCAGCACTGGCCTTGATAGACCAGTGGTCTGATTCAGGTGTGTTCTAATGTGTACCCCAAAATAGGATGTTTGTGGCGGGGGAGAGCTTGCAGCGGGGTTCTGAATGGAAAAGGGACAGTGTATTGTTGAAGACTTTCATGGCCGGAATCACAGTAGGGTGTTGTGGGTTTTCCAGGCTGTATGGCCGTGATCCAGTAGCATTTTCTCCTGATGTTTTGCCTGCATCTGTGGCTGGCAGATGCTTCTGGAACAAGGCCATACATTGTCGAAGGCTTTCACGGCCGGAATCACTGGGGTCCTGTGTGGTTTCCGGGCTGTATGGCCGTGCTAGAACATGGCCATACAGCCCGGAAAGCCCACAGCACCCCAAGGCCATACAGCCCGGAAAGCCCACAACACCCTAGAAAAGGGACAGTTTTTCCCTGCGAGTTGTCCTTCCGACCTGGTGAAATATGCCTGTTTTTAGCTGAATGCTGAACAAAGGGTTTTCCTTCTGTTTGTTTGGGCTGGGTGCTATTTGCGGCCGGGGGGTGGGTACTTTGTGAACAGATTGCTCCCACTAAAAGTCTCCTGGATGTGTGTTGGATTGCACGCATCTGTTCCATTCACAGAGGTTCATTCCACCCGACGTGGAGAGCTACTCCCTCTTGTGGCAGGTCAGTGCTTCTGCTGGGGAAAAGGCCAGTGGCAACAGAACGGATCTGGCCCTTTACCTTAGCCGTGCAAGCGGTGGTGCGTGGGGACATCCTTAGCTAAATGGAGATTCCATGTCAAGAGGCAGTTTACCTCTTGAAATACTGGAGGGCGAGAACTTGCAGTCAGGTGCTGCTTTCATGACATTCTGCTTGTATGCAGCTTCCAAACTGCGGGTGGGTGGGCTCGGTGGGCCATCGGTCCGATCCAGCAAAGCAGATCTCATTAAATGACGCTTGACCGAATTGTGTAGAGGCGTCGGTGCCTGAAATGTTCTCTGTTCAAGTAGTCTTCCTGTTGAATAAATATTTATTAGCGATTAATAGGTACTAATGTGCATTGGAGGATCTAATAAATGGAGTCTGTTAGAAAGCAGCTGAAAATGTGCAGAGCAAGACCAGCGGGAGAGGGAATGGTTATTCGGTCGTGTGTGTGTGTGAGAGTGTGAGAGTGTGAGAGTGTGTGAGTGTGTGAGTGTGTGTTGTCCTGGAATCAGGATTGGGGTCTGCAACCTGCGGCTCTCCAGATGTTCATGGACTACAATTCCCATCAGCCCCTGCCAGCATGGCCAATTGGCCATGCTGGCGGGAAGGCTGATGAAGGCCCATCCATGAGCCTTCTGGAGAAACCACCCTGGGCTCTTGACCCTACTGGATCAGACCAAAGGTTTTTGTAGTCCAGAATCTGCTCCCAACAGAAGACTGTTTGGGTATCTCTGCAAATGCTTCATTATGAGAGCTTGACTCCAGTCTGTGATCCAAACTGGAGAGGTTTTTTTTTGGGGGGGGGGGCACCATCCACGTAGGACCATCCCCAAATTGTCCACTTCCGGTATTTCCCCCCTGCTTTGCTGGGATCTTTCCAGAGTCTGATTTGGCTGCTGTGTGGACAGGAATGTGGGCATTTTTTGTGCACCAACACTGGCATGATTGGCTCTCCTTCAGCCCCCCCCCCCCACCATTTTAGATGGCCTTTTTTGGTCATTTAGGGAAAAAATGACATTTGACTTATTGCTGTAGCACTATAATGATCTGTCTACCAGGTTGTCTGAATCTTTAGCGTTCATTTATTAATTTTAAATTCATTTGTGTTATTTATAGTCCACCTTTCTCGTTGAGACTCAAGGCAGATTGGAAGTGTTAAATCAACACAATCAAGAAAATAATAAGACATCTGATAAGTGAAGCAATAGAACTAGGGTTACAGAAATTTAAAAGAAATGCAAGTCTCTAGCTCCGTGGTGGCGAACCTTTGGCACTCCAGATGTTATGGACTACAATTCCCATCAGCCAGATGTTATGGACTACAATTCCCATCAGCCCCTTCCAGCATGGCGATTGGCCATGCTGGCAGGGGCTGATGGGAATTGTAGTCCATAACATCTGGAGTGCCAAAGGTTCGCCACCACTGCGTAGCTCATGGGTTTCAAATCTGGACGGGGGCTGGACCCAGCCCTTTCAGGGGGTTTTATCAGGCCTGCAAGGCAGCCTTACGAGCGGGGATGGGGGCTGCCTCAGGGGGCTCAAGGGCCTGGTAAGCCCCTGAAGGCAGCCACCCCACCCTGCTGCAGGCTCACCTGTCCAGGTACCCCCTTAGGGACGTTACAGGACCAGCCAAGGTTGCCACCCCCACCCCGCCCCAGGCCTGGCCCGACCCGACCCGACCCAACCAGGTCCCATTTATGTCATATCCAGCCCTCGTAACAAATGAGTTTGGTACCTCTGCTCTAGCCTTTTTCATTGCAGAGATATACCTTTCCTTTAAGGACCCGACTTGGCAAGAACTTCCCTTTAAAGATTTCAGAACATTATACGCAACACTATGGCTAGAATTCTTTATGCTAGAAAAAAAGAGGAAGCTTCCGGTTGAGGGAAGATGGGCGGCACCTCTTCTCCGTGCAGTGCGTGGAGAAGACAAAAATAACACAATTGTATGGTTGCACAGAGGTCTGATAATAGCTTCAGACTACTCCCCAGTCGTAGGAGAGGGGTGCTAGCTTGGACAACTTTACGGGAACTCGCCTGAGGACGGAGTTTAAACCGCCAAGACGAACCGTTGCACCATACAAGGAGGGGCATTGAAAGCCCATAAAGCCCGAGAGCTCAACCACCTCCGCTAGTTTCCTTAAGCAACAAGAAGGCAAACAGAAGGAAACGGGAGGAAACCAGCACCGAGAGCCGTAAACAAAGGGCTAGAATTCTTTATGCTACAAAAAAGAATTTTTCCCCCCTGATATGTAGGAATGAAAAATTTAAGGATATACATTTTAAGTAAATTATCTATAGAAAGACAAATGCCTAAATGTACTAGATTCAGTTTGGTTGCCCAGCATCCAGAACTTAGATTTAGGTAATTAGTTTTGACTAATTTGTATAGTGTATATCTTCATAATATTACCGTACACTTTAGTGGTTTTTAACCTTTTTAAATGTTTAAGCAACTTTAATTGTGAAGTTGTCTTGATTTTGTTAGTAAAAAGGTTTAAAATCCCACACCAAATAAATGCTGGCCATTTATTGATTTACTGACTGACTGATTGATTGATTGATTTCCCATATGTGCTCTTTCCCTTTCCCATATGTGCTCAGGACCGCTTGCAACAATCAATGAGATAAAAACAATAAAACAATGCAGTAAAGCAATTAAATCAATAAATACATCTCATCCATTTCTCAGTGCTGTCAAACATTGGGTCGAAGTCCATTTGGATGCCATTTATTGATTTACTGACTGATTGATTGATTGATTGATTGATTGATTGATTGATTTCCCATATGTGCTCTTTCCCTTTCCCTTTCCCATATGTGCTCAGGACAGCTTGCAACAATCAATGAGATAAAAACAATAAAGCAATGCAGTAAAGCAATTAAATCAATACATGAATCTCCTCATCCATTTCTCAGTGCTGTCAAACATTGGGTCGAAGTCCATTTGGATGCCATGGGAGATAAATCATCAAAACATTATAGCAATATGACAACTGATTTTTTAAAAAATCCCTCCAGTGGCAGGGGGTGGAATAACAGACTCGGGGGGTGAGGGGTCTGAGAAAAGGCCGGAAAAACCAGTGTGGATTCTCCGTTGTCACTACAGATGCCTCTGTGTTTTGCAGTTCCTCTGAGAGCTACACAGAAAAGCACCTTGAGACGACCACGAGCAGGACACGAAGGCAACAGGTTTGTGCCGTAGGGGTGGTTCAGGGGTAGAATGCTTCTGTACATGGAGGTTCCATTTAGCTTTCTCTGAAGCCCTGTGGGCTTTATCTTAGGTCACATGCCTTGTTCTTTTTTGGAGAGTTTGGAAGTCAGTTGTGTATCATCATCTGTGTATGTTTTGTGTCTTGGAGGGCTGCGGAGTGTGTAACTGCCTGACGGAACATTTTCACTGTGCAGAACTTCAGGGGAGGAAAAGGTGGGATGTTGATTAAAACATTCTTGCCGAGTGATATTCTGGAGTGCATAAATTTTACGTATGTATCAGCCGGTTGAGACATCCGTTAAATGCTGTGACAGCTTGACTTACCGAAATGTGCTATCATTTAACAACGTGTCAAAATTCTTCTTTATCGGGGATGACAGCAATAAATAAGCAATCAGTCCCATTAACTTTGGGAAGCTTGGGAGACGGTGCACTTAGAATGGAGGACCAGGGAGAGGCACGGCTACTGGGATAACCGCAGCCACTCTTCTCCTCCAATGTGAAACGGTGGGAGGGAGCTGATCTTGGGTCTTGGGTTCAAGTCCCTTTCCTTCCATGGATTTGTGATTCATCCAGACCAGGGGTCTGCAACCTGCGGCTCTCCAGATGTTCATGGAACATAAGAACATAAGAACAAGCCAGCTGGATCAGACCAGAGTCCATCTAGTCCAGCACTCTGCTACTCGCAGTGGCCCACCAGGTGCCTTTGGGAGCTCACATGCAGGAGGTGAAAGCAAGGGCCTTCTGAGGCTGTTGCTCCCGATCACCTGGTCTGTTAAGGCATTTGCAATCTCAGATCAAAGAGAATCAAGATTGGTAGCCATAAATTGACTTCTCCTCCATAAATCTGTCCAAGCCCCTTTTAAAGCTATCCAGGTTAGTGGCCATCACCACCTCCTGTGGCAGCATATTCCAAACACCAATTGGCCATGTTGGCAGGGGCTGATGGGAATTGTAGTCCATGAACATCTGGAGAGCCGCAGGTTGCAGACCCCTGGACTAGGAGGAGGTGGGTCTCTACTCCAAGGAGCTTTCATGTTAAAGTTTGAGAAGGAAGAAGAGGAGTTTGGATCTACACCCTGACTTTGTCTCCTGTAAGGAGACTCAAGGTGGCTTGCAAATTCCTTTTCCTTTCCTCTTCCCACAAGTTCTCTCCAGTGGCCCCTGTCCCACGCCTGGAAGATGGCAAGAGCCCTGGCCAATCTGGCCTGGAGGAGAATTGCTTCCTGACCCTGATGAAAAGAGCTTTGGCATTTTGAAAGTTCAGACCTGACTCTGAGGTGCTGTGTGGACAGAGCCAAGCAACTAAAAGCATTTGCTGTTGCTCAGCCTGTGCAATATCCAGCTGGGCGTGGATGCCAGCTGCGAGATATGGGTCCGAGCCAAGGAAATATCCTTAAGTAACTGCAAGGCACCCAAGAGGTGGAGGGGAGCAGCAGAGGCAAGTGACCGCCATTTCCGGCGATTGGTAGTGAGAAAGTGGGAGCACGAGGCAGCCCCCAGCTCATCTCGGTGCCCGCTCTCCCCCTCTCTGTGGTTTGCATAATTGAAACTCTGCCAGATGAAATCTCTGCCGAAGATGATGAAGGGTTTTTTTTAATCTTGAGCACAAGCTGTTCTAACTGGAGAAATGGATGACCCCAATTGCAGCCCGAAGGGGGACTTCTTTCCTAATTAATAAACCCATTAATTAATTGTGTGCACGCTGCGGCTCATTAGAGGTTTTTGGGGGGGGTGGGGGCTGGAGGCCTGAAAGTTGAGGTGGAGAGGAGCGAGGAGCGGGTGGAGGCTTGGCCTCCTGAGTCATACCAAGGGCCCATTGGGCTCCCCAGCATGTGTGGTCTGTTCAGATTGGCAGCAGTAATCCAGAGTTTGCAGGAGAGGAGAGGAGAGTTCCATGGGATAGTTCCATGGGAATGTCAGCTGTGAAAAAGGCAAACTCTATGCTGGGGATAATTAGGAAAGGAATTGAGAATAAAACTCCAAGGATTGTCATGCCCTTATATAAAGCCGTGGTGCGACCGCACTTGGAGTCCCGTGTTCAGTTCTGGTCGCCACATCTCAAAAAGGATATTGAAGAGATAGAAAAAGTGCAGAGAAGGGCAACGAGGATGATTCTCACAATACTAGAACCAGGGGGCATTCATTGCTTGAAATCTGGGGAAGAATTAGGACTAATAAAAGGAAACACTTCTTCACGCAACGTGTGATGGGTGTTTGGAATATGCTGCCACAGGAGGTGGTGATGGCCACTAACCTGGATAGCTTTAAAAGGGGCTTGGACAGATTTATGGAGGAGAAGTCGATTTATGGCTACCAATCTTGATCCTCTTTGATCTGAGATTGCAAATGCCTTAACAGTCCAGGTGCTCGGGAGCAACAGCCTCAGAAGGCCCTTGCTTTCACCTCCTGCATGTGAGCTCCCAAAGGCACCTGGTGGGCCACTGCGAGTAGCAGAGAGCTGGACTAGATGGACTCTGGTCTGATCCAGCTGACTTGTTCTTATGAGAGGAAGGTCTCTCCTGAAACCTTCTGCAAGCAACAGGGGCCCTGCCCTCAAGCTGCAGCCTCTTCCCTGAGCTGTACTGGCAGAAGCCAGAACCCCATCATGTGCTGATGGTGTTAAGGAAGGACCAGACAATGTATTGTCGAAGGCTTTCATGGCCAGAATCACTGGGGTGTTGAGGGGTTTCCGGGCTGCATGGCCGTGTTCCAGTAGCATTTTCTCCTGACGTTTCGCCTGCATCGGTGGCTGGCACCTTCAGAGGATCTGGCACACTCCAGCGGGAGGTGCCTTTGAGATGCTCTAGTGCAGGGGTAGGGAACCTGCGGCTCTCCAGATGTTCAGGAACTACAATTCCCATCAGCCCCTGCCAGCATGGTCAATTGGCCATGCTGACAGGGGCTGATGAAGTAGTTCATCTGAGCTCCCTCTCTGATGGAAACTGATCCTCTGAAGATGCCAGCCACAGATGCAAGATGGCGATCAGGAGAAAAAAATACCTGGAACACAACTCCTTAACTCGAGAAAACACACAACACCCCAAGGACCAGACACTTTGCTGGCAGAACGTTTCTCAGCCACCTGGAGCCTGACTGTGGTTGGAGACAGCCAGGGTATAAATGCAATACAATCAAATTTTTAAAAGGCAACCTCTCAGCTGCTATCAGCCAGGAGCGGTAACTGGAATCTTCATAAGCTGGGGCAATAGGGGTGGGTTTCTGTTTACTGAAGGGGTTTAGTCCATATTTTCCATGCCCTTCTTCCAGGGAGCTCAGGGCTCATTCTTCTGTATTTGTCCTTGTAAGACAACCCTGTGAAGTAGGCCAGGATGAAAGAGAAGGTAATTGGCTGCGGAGTACCTAGCATTGTGACTGAGTGGGAGTTAAATCTGGGTTTCCCACATTCTAGGCCAGTGGTGGCGAACCTTTGGCACTCCAGATGTTATGGACTACAATTCCCATCAGCCCCTGCCAGCATGGCCAATTGCCATGCTGGAAGGGGCTGATGGGAATTGTAGTCCATAACATCTGGAGTGCCAAAGGTTTGCCACCATGGTCCTAGGCTCTTCACTGCTGCACCACCCTGACTCTCTGATGAAGATCTTTCCAAATCCAGGGGGGGTGTAGTGATTAGTGAAGATTCTGCAAGAGTTGTGTTCAGATCCACACTCTGCCAGGAGGTTCCTTGGATGGGTTGCTCTCTCTCAGCCTCAGCTCCTTCATGAGTAAAGGGGAGCCCCAAGCAACTTGGAGGAATGTTGGGATACAAACGTGCTTGACAGATACAGCCACCTTTGGGTGCAAAATTCGGAAGTCTTGGCCTCTTACATTGCTATGGAGGAGGAAAGTGAAATGGTTTAGCCTGTGGGGAAAAGCAGTGAAACGAGGAAAAGTTCTGGGAAAACACTCCACTCGCAGTTGCTTTATTTTAAGCAGTTGGGCAGATCTGAATCGCAAGCACAATCCGCTGTCTCCCTCTCTGGTCACCTAGAGAGGACTGCTACTCGCCATTGGTGACTACAGGAATAACTGCCGGTACGGATCTCTTGGTAACGTTGGAGTCTTGAAGCTCCTAAATTCCTACGAGAGAGCAAGACTCATAAGGCATCCTAAACGACTTGCAAGGAAGCCGATTTGGAAGATTGACAGGCCGTGTGTGGCAGTGAATATTAATTGATTTGGCAAATTTGCCTGAAAGGAGGGAGGCCCGGGGTTGGCCCCCAACCGGAGGCTCCTTTGAGATGCTCTTGTGGAACTGAGAATCTTTGCAGAGTCGGTGCAAGCCTCTCTCGGTCTCTCTCCGTCTGCCAGCAAAGCCAGCCTGCCCTCCCACGTTTTTCTTCTCGCCCTCAGAGGTTTAAAAATAAAAATGCAGGCATTATCGCCGTGTGTTCTGATCCCCGAGTGAATGTTTTCCTTTACGCTCTGCAAATTTCTTGACAGTCAGCTCGCAAATTGTGATTGTTGCAGTCTTTTTAAAAAGTGGTTAGAAGTTCTTGCTGCTTTTTGGCGCCAGATTTGGAAGAGAATTTCTGTTTTGGGTTTGAGGGAACTACTTCCCATGGGTGCAGCGGGTGGGGGGGGTTTGAGAATAAACTTTCAGGTCATGGCAAGTAGGCGTGTGTCTCTTTTTGAGCACCCCCTATGAGAAGAGCCATGTAAGCGCGATGGTTCTTTAAAAAGTACTATTAAAAACGTTACAAACTCTTTTCTTGCAAAAGGTACACAAAATGCTGATTCATTAAGGCTTGTGTAAATTATGAAATTTGAAAGTATCGGTAAAACATTTTTTAAAAAATCACAGGAGCCACAACTGTGTTGACAGAACACAGTGTGGACAGAAAACCGATGAAGTTATCTGGTTTGAGATGAACTAGATTCAAGCCCAGTGGCACCTTACAGAGGAGCAATATTTTCTCAGTATGAGCTGTTAAGAGTCAGAGATCCCTCTGCATATGACTGAAGGAGCTATAGCACTTGACACCATCTTGTTGGTGTCTGGTATGCTAACTGGACTCAGATCTATACTCTGTTTCACAGAAAGATGATAGTAGAGTTGTGTATTCCTCCTGCACAGAACAAAGCATTCTGGACCTTCTCTGTTGTAGCAAGCCCCGCCTGGGTCTTAATACCTACCTAGCCCTGCTCCCGTCATCCTTTTGAAAGTAAAATACATTTTGGCAGAAGTTCTGTTGTCTCAGAGTACCATGCCCAATAATGCACAAAATAATGGTTTTGACAAAGGCAGCGCGCATATGCACTTGTATGCTTCTTTGGAAGGCATTATAAGACCAGAAGGGATCTCCTAATGGCTGTTAAGTAGCCTCCTTGTCAGTGTCTAGCATTGCTTGGATTGGCTCATTTTGGTTGGTGAAGTTCTTGTGACCTATTTCTCTGGACTCTGCATTCTTTCCAAAAAGGGCACTTTCATGCAGATCGCAAAGTCCCTGCTTCAAGTTCTGACCGACCCTGACCCATATAGGTTCGTGACAGGCTGTGTCTGTCTTTAGTGCAGAAAAGAAAAACCCACAACAAGCAGCACAAAGTCAGGAAGATTATTTAAGAACATAAGAACATAAGAACAAGCCAGCTGGATCAGACCAAAGTCCATCTAGTCCAGCTCTCTGCTTCTCGCAGTGGCCCACCAGGTGCCTTTGGGAGCTCACATGTAGGATGTGAACGCAATGGCCTTCTGCGGCTGTTGCTCCCGAGCACCTGGTCTGTTGCTCCCGAGCACCTGGTCTATTTAAATTCTGGGTCCTTTAAAAATATTTTTTGGATGTACTTCTATGCCTTTTCTCATCAAAAGATGCAAGCTCGATCATGGGTTAATCCGCCACCACTTCCTGGGACATATTTGTTCCGCTTGGGTCCTAGTGCCCCCAACCCTTCCCGGCGGCACATGGAGCAAGGGTTACAAGAGAGAGAGGAAAAACTCAGTCACTTGGCCCAAAGAAACAGATTTGGCAAAATTGCCTGGTTTGGGGCCACTTCTTGGACATACCACGACTTAGGGAGTAAGCCCATGAGTAAAGTGGGGTTTACTTTAGAGTAAGCCTATACAGATTGGAACAGCTGTGGATGCAGAGAAGGGTGTGAGAAGCCCAAGTTAAAGCGGACTTTGATTAGGGGTGGGTGAGGAAGTATCGCAAAGGCAGTGGGGAATAGTGGTCACAGCAGAGCTCACCCGAGGGCCACATCCTGACTTTCGGCTACAAGCACAGAAGCAGCAAGGAAAGTAAATGCACAAGTTGGCCACAGAGTAGCCCACAAACCACCCAGCCCACCTGCACTCACCACAGTCTAAGCCACAGGTGTCAAACTTGCGGCCCTCCAGATGTTATGGACTACAGTTCCCATCATCCCCTGCCAGCATGATGCTGGCAGGGGATGATAAGGCTATAGTCCATAACATGGAGGAGCAAGTTATTACCACTATAGTCCTAAGCTGTGGAGTGGAAGGAGAAAGCAGAGGGCAGAAGCTTAACTCACCCCCTCCTGCAAGACCACACCTGGGCAGCACCTGCAGCACAGGTAGGAGTGAGGACGGGCCCCAGAGGGAACTTCTGCCTAAAAGCTATTAACTGAACTATTATCTTTCTGTGAGAAAGGGTACAGCCACCTGGAGTCTGCAGGGTGGAGGGTTCAGTTTTGAGTCAAAACTAAACAAGTGATTGATCGAGCTGCATGTACACATTTCATTTGTAACGGCAAAATTGACATAATGGAATTGAAGGGGGGTTGTTATCAATACTTATTTCCAATATAAGGCTTTTATGATGGTGGTTACAGTCACTGGACTGTGCAAATAAAGATCTTTCCTCGGAGTGCGTGTCTTGAAATAGGAATGGTCCTTGAACAGCCTCCTCCTACATGACCTGGCAACTGAGATTTTCCATGAGGTTTCTGCTCCACCGTTCCCATCTTGTGTAGTCCGCCAAGTAACTGGGGTACCGCATGTCAGAGGTCTTAGTGGTGGTGACTCCCCGTTCGCCTGTTCCCAAGTGTTTTTGCTGCTGCCCCCTATCTAAGCCGTGGGGCAGATGAGGTGAAGGAGGTGAAGCTAGGACAGATGGGGTGGGACTTGGGCCCCTAGCCCCCCCCCCCCAAGTCGTGCAAAGTCAATATCTGCCTTTTTGTGATTTTTCTGCTGAAGGCAGCTCCGTGTTTCTCTGCTGGAGTTTGTTTTCAGATATTACTCCAAAAAAGCCTTAAGCTTCCTGGTTATTCTTGCTGTTCTTCTATTAAACCCTTGATGTTTTCCCTGATCCTAAATGTTTGTGGTTTATAGAATGCTTATTGATTGTTTTAACAGTTTTTTTTTTAAAAAATACATTTAAAATTGTTTGCTTGCATCTCGCTATTTTTCCCCCAAATGGCCGTCTTGAGAACCAGTTGTCTTGGGGAGCTGTTAAAAGCTGACTTGCTTGGCTGAATAACTGAATGAAGTGAAATTCACTAGTGAAATTTGTGGCATTGTATTGTCGAAGGCTTTCACGGCAGAAATCACTTGGGTGCTGTGTGGTTTCCGGGCTGTATGGCCGTGTTCTAGCAGCATTTTCTCCTGACGTTTCGCCTGCATCTGTGGCTGGCATCTTCAGAGGATCCTCTGAAGATGCCAGCCCAGGTAAGCGAAACGTCGAGAAAATACTGCTGGAACAACCATACAACTGAAAGCACAACAACCTGAATATTTGGTAACATTGTTGTTATGGTTATTTTCTACCTGGAGAAGGACACACCCCGCCCACCTACATGCATCTCCAATTCCACGGTACAGGAAATGTGGTTGCCACTGCAGTGTATAGGAAACCCCACCCACTCCCAAGGTATATTGTTGGCTGGAGGGAAGTGCTTCTGTCTGTGTTCAGCATTTGCCCCTGCCTGATACAGAGCCGCCACATTTGCTGTGGTTCTCCTCTCTTGTCTAATCACTGACCACCTCTTGAACGAAGCAGGATTGCAGTGTGGTGGCCTTAATAAGAGCCAGAAGGATCCCAATTAAACATACAACAATGTTTAGCTAGACCAGTGATGACGAACCTTTTTGAGACCGAGTGCCCAAATTGCAACCCAAACCCCACTTATTTATTGCGAAGTGCCAACCCTGTAATTTAACCTGAATGCTGAGGTTTTAGAAAAACCGTTTGGCTCCCTCTTCCTCCGTCCCACCCACTCGAGAAGGGGCCAGCCTGCTCTAGCCTCCAGCAGGTCCTGCGCGCACTGCTCTGTGCCTCTCTAGCATCTCTGCCTCCTCTGCACCCCCCTCTCGGGCAGCAGCCACCCAGAGCACAGGCACCAGGCCCGCCAGCCGAGTCCTCCCTGCTCACCGCGGTGGGCGCACGTTGTGCTCAGTGCCCCAGGCCAGCCTAGATGTGTGTGTGTGTGTGGGGGGGTGATTTTCAGCCCCCCACATGACAAACTCTGTGTACGCGTGCCCACAGAGAGGGCTCCAAGTGCCACCTCTGGCACCCGTGCCATAGGTTCGCCATCACTGAGCTAGACTGACTCAATGTTTAGCTCAGGGGTAGGGAACCTTTAACACTCAAAGAGCCATTTGGCCCCGTTTTCCATGGGAAAAGAAAACACTTGGAGCCGCAAATAACTTTTGACGTTTAAAATAAAGATAACACTGTATATATAGGGGTTTTTTTTACCTTTTACTCTGCTCATTCTGAGAAGCGCATGGATGCGCCCGCCCTGCTGCCTGCAGGGCGGGCAAGGATGGGGCTGGCAGCTCGGCTCGTGGAACCACAGTGCAAGGGCAGAAGAGCCGCAGGTTCCCTACCCCTGGTTTAGCTGGACTGACTCCAGGAAAGTTACTGCCAGGCTGCTGTCGAGGGGGCTTCCCCCACTTACCATTTGCTGCGCGCTACTCCGGGAAAGTAGCGCGGGGTCCAGCGGCGCTCCCCACTTGCAAGGGCGGCAACCACGCAGCCGCCCCGACGCTGCCGCTCTCCCGCCCCTTCAGCGCGCGTCATTTTTGGCGCTGAAGGAACGGCACCTTCTGACTGTGGGAAATGCAACCCCGCGGCAGAAGTCACTCGTGCCAGGAGCGCGCTGGGAGTAGCGTGCCGCAACTGGTAAGTGGGGAAAGCCCTCTGGATGGCTGCTGGTGGCCAGTAGCATTGAGTTGTGGCCAGTGTTCCAGGGACCGCTTGACTCGCACCCAAGCCATGACCATGATGATGAAGGTACCCGTTTTCACCTTCCTGATGGTCTGGGGCTGAACTGCCCTTTCCATTGTGAAGATATAAGGGGAAAGGCATATCTCCACAACAAACGGGTCCTAGATTGTACTTTTTTGAAAACGAAAGCTGGGAATTCAGAGATCCTGGTGCAGTTTCTTATAACCATGTGATAATAAATCTGAGAAATCTAGAAAAAGTGCAGAGAAGGGCAACGAGGATGATTGAAGGATTGGAGCACCTTCCTTATGAGGAGAGGCTGCAGCGTTTGGGACTCTTTCGTTTGGAGAGGAGACGTCTGAGGGGGGATATGATTGAAGTCTATAAAATTATGCCTGGGGTAGAAAATGTGGACAGAGAGAAATTTTTCTCTCTTTCTCACAATACTAGAACCAGGGGGCATCCATGGAAAATGCTGGGGAGAAGAATTAGGACTAATAAAAGGAAACACTTCTTCACCCAACGTGTGGTTGGTGTTTGGAATATGCTGCCACAGGAGGTGGTGATGGCCACTAACCTGGATAGCTTTAAAAAGGGCTTGGACAGATTTATGGAGGAGAAGTCGATCTATGGCTACCAATCTTGATCCTCCTTGATCTCCGATTGCAAATGCCTTAGCAGACCAGGTGCTCAGGAGCAGCAGCAGCAGCAGAAGGCCATTGCTTTCACCTCCTGCATGTGAGCTCCCAATGGCACCTGGTGGGCCACTGCGAGTAGCAGAATGCTGGACTAGATGGACTCTGGTCTGATCCAGCAGGCTAGTTCTTATGTTCTTATGTTCTTAACCCTGCAAGCCTGGAGGCATGGGACAGGGGTAGGGGCTGCTGGTGGGGTATTGGGAAATACAGCTATGGAGAAGCCCCGTTGTCAGGGCACTGTATTGGCAACAGGAACAAAGAAACCAAACAAACTAGTCCCTCTGTGGAAAATGCCAAAGATGCCCTTCTTAATATTGGGTGATTAATAAGCTGGTATTGACTTCTGCCGGGGTAATTATCAATATTTATTCAATCTCTGTGCCTTCTTGGGGCTTCACTAAATCTTATGAATTGATGCAAGGAGAATGCCTATGGCCCAATGAATGACGGAGTCTCCCTTTTTGCTTCTGCATTGTGTAGCCTTTCTGTAGACTTCTCATTTCCTGGGTTCATTTCTTTTCTGTTGACTTGCACGTATTTTTCTCCTCCTTGGATGCAAAGGTTTTGATATTTTGGTTCTCCTATTTCTGTCACCTTGGAGCGATCTTTCCTTATTGGAAAACATGTGCAAGGATGAAAGATATTTATTTGGCTTACCAGAGATCAGCTAGGGAGGGCAGATCAAATTTATGCCTTTGTTTTCCCCTCTGCCTTGGATGGGGTAAAAGACATTCACTGGGGAAAGACATTCACTTGCAAGAATTTGAATGTGACCTGCGGGTCAAATGGGCGTCTGCTTTGCTTTCTCTGTGCATTTATTTCCCTTCTATTGCAATTGAAAATACTTTCCTATCGGCGGGCAAAATTGCACCACAAAGAAGGTGTGTCGTTTTTTGTTTTAGCCTTGTTTTGCTTTCTACAAATTTAGATCAGTGGTTGCCTACAACACAGTGTGCAAATAATTTCATTGTTTCTCTTTTTACAAAGCAGTTTGCTGGGCTCTTTAATGCGGCCTTGCTGTGTAATTATTGAGCTTTGTGTGGTTTTTTACTACTTTGGTGCAACATTTAATGATTTCCCAAAAGCTCGGAGAGGACCCAGGAGTATTGATCTAGCGGCAGTTTGAAGTGACTCACAGCTTCACGCGGGGCAGTCTTAATATGAATTGCTTGGCGTGGCGTGCACTCGCCGGTGATGCTGCCACACGGCTCCCTCAAAAGGTAAATAACCAATCTGGGGACCGAGTAAATATGCCCTTGTGGGAGCTGGGCTGTGCGTCATTCCCTCTGAGCCACTCAGCTGCGCTTCTGTAAGGCAGCCTCAGTTGGTTGCGTAGGCCTGCAGAAGCGTGCTCACGAAGGGTCGGAGGGATATTTCAGCTACATGGGAAGGCAGAATTACAGAGCGCCTTGGTTGTATTTGGTCATCCTGAAAACTTTGCCCTCCTGGAGGCTTCGAGGTGGCTTACAAAGATGTTTCAAAGTTTTCGAAGATCACACATGATGCAAAATCCAGGAACGGCAGTACAGGTGAACACCTATTCAGCAGCAACTGAAGAACTGCCATGCCAGGAACTGTGAACTCTCTTTTCATATAGACTCATCTTAACAGAGCTCCAGAGCAAAGGGCCAATCAAACCACAGTGGCAAGGAGTTCCGCAGCTTAGGGGTGACTACCGAGAAGGTCCTGCCCAGCATGAATACCACTCTAACTTTCAGGAAAGTGCCGCCACTAGATCTCAGGTCCTGGCTGGTTAGGATTAGTAGTATATTTTGGTCCTAAGGTAATTTCAGACTTTCAAGATCAGTAAACTTAGCTGGGTCCAGAAAATACCTGGCTGCGAGTGAAACGAGTCTAGGTTGCAATTGAAAAAAATGAAAAACAGAAGGGTAGTTTCCAGCCCCTCATGGCTCTGAAGGCATGTTGGAAGAGACCACCCAGGCCATCTAATCCAAACCCCTGCCATGCAAGGATTACATAATCAAAGCACTCTAGACCCGTGGTGGCGAACCTTTGGCACTCCAGATGTTGGCCATGATGGCAGGGGCTGATGGGAATTGTAGTCCATTACATCTGGAGTGCCAAATGTTTGCCACCACTGCTCTAGACAGATGACCATCCAGACTCTGTTCAAAACCTCCAAAGAAGGAGGCTTCACCATCCTCCGAGGCAGTGAATCCCACTGTCAAACAGCCTCTACTATCAGGAAGTTCTTCCTGATGTTTAGGTGGAATCTCTTTCCTGTACCTTGAATCCATTATACTCCTGGTCTCCAGAGCATCAGAAAACAAGTTTGTTCCCTCTTCAACATGACATCCCTTCAGATATTTAGACATGGCTATCATGTCCCCCCTTAACCTTCTGTTAACTAAACATACCCAGCTCCCTAAGCTGCTTTTCATAGGGCATGGAATCCAGGCCTTCTGACCATTCTGATTGCCCTCCTCTGGACCCGTTCCAACTTGTCAATATCCTTCTTGAACTGTGGTGCCCAGAACTGGACACAGTATTCCAGTTGAGGTCTGTCCAATGCAGAATAGAGTGGTACTAATACATCCCTCAATCTAGACCAGGGGTCTGCAACCTGCAGCTCTCCAGATGTTCAAGGACTACAAATCCCATCAGCCCCTGCCAGTGTGGCCAATTGGTCGGGCTGGCAGGGGCTGATGGGAATTGTAGTCCATGAACATCTGGAGAGCCACAGGTTGCAGACCCCTGGTCCAGACACTGTATTCCTATTGACACAGCCCAGAATTGCATTGGCTTTCTTTGGATGCCCACCGGAGAGGAAGGCAAGGCATAGATGAAGTGAGAAAAAATCCCAGGGAAACCATGCTGGCAGGGAATTCCCATCCTGGAGGTGCCTGCTGACCTCTGCTCACAGTTCTTCACCCTGGGCCTTAACATACAGCAGGACCTGAGTGGAGAACTGCTTGGGAGAAGGCATGCTTTTTTGCAGTGGCGTATCTACCTAGGGACAAGGGGTACCCCTTGTCCCTGGGCGCCACTCTTCTGGTCATGTGGGGGGCGCAAAATCAGCCCCCCACATGACCAGGAAGTCCTGCTGCTCGTCGTTTTCGTGTGCCTCGACCAGTCCGTGTCAGTCGAGGCATGCAAAAATGACGAGGCAGCAGGACTTCCTGGTGCCTCCAAGCGCCCTCAACCCCACCCTGGACTCCTCCCTCCCTTCCTTCCCCTCCCCAGCCGGCAGGGGGAGTCTGGGGGGGGGAGGTGGGCACCCTAGACCTTGCCCATGTCCATGGTGACATGGGCGGGGTTGAGGGCAGTGGGGGATGGAGCCTGGGGGCACCCTGGAGACAATTTGTCTCCAGGCGCCATTTACCCCGAGTACGCCTCTGCTTTTTTGATGATGCCATCCTGCCTGCCATGCATTCCCTTTGCAAGCCACTGGGTCTCTGCTTCCAAGGCGCATGCTGTCCGGCCACCTTGGTAGCTGGTGGGAGCAAAGTCCAGGCACCAAGATAACAACTGGGATCCAATCTCCGCCACCTCTCTGCGGCGAGGGCAGGAAGGAGGCTTGCGAGCGTACAGTTCCCTGCATTCAAAATGCCGCGTCTCCCCTCCCTCCCCATAATTTGATTCCTCTCTATTGAAATCCGGCCTTCCGAGGATTGCTGCAGTAAATATCTGATTAGCAAAACCTGCCACCGAGGCAACCCCGAGACGTCTTTTTGTGGAAAGCAAAGCGGGCCCTTCTGCCAGGCGCGCGGCTGCCGAGAAGCATCGCGCCACCGCCGTGCCTCCTGTGACAGTACTTTTCTCTCCAATAAAAGAAGCTAATTAACATTATTCTTTAATTATTGCCTCTATCAACAAGGGGTCTGGTTTCCACCAGCAGGCTAGTCTGCCTTCTCTCCAGCTACCCCGTGCGAACGCTTTCAGTTCATGTTGTCTGTTGGAATGAATTTGCTGTCATCTGCCCGTTGTCACTTAATGGGGACTCTCGGGTAACGGCGCAGCGCCGGAGCACGGTTAGCAGCCCGCGAGCATGTAATTCAGCCCCTCCGGCAAAAGTACTTTGGAAGTCTCTGGATAGTTTTTGAACTCTCTGTTCTTAATTAAATATGCAGTTCTTCACGGTAAGCAGGTTAATTCTTTTGTGCTGCGTTGTAATGCTGCTAGGAATTTTTCATCGCTCTTATTAAACATTATTCAGGCATTGTGAATTCTGTAATTAAAAAAAAAAAGAACAAAGATTTTTTTAAAAGAACCTCCCAGCCTCTGTCTCTCTCTCTTTCCCCTGGTTAATTTATCAAATGAATTTTTGCAAATTTTCTGTTTGGTTGTTGGGGGAGGTGTGCGTCCCCAGACACAGGCAGGAGCCTTTTAAAAGGGGAAGGATTTAATTGCTCTGCTGGGATTGGTTGCTTATGAAAGATTTGGCTGTTTGATTAGCAGGCCCTTTGGGGGAACCCTTTAATGCTCCGTGATCTTAATTTTTTTTCTTCTTTTTTGGTCTGCTTGTTGGTTCTTCGAGGATGTCGTCTTTCTTCATTACGGGCCTCAGCCATGATGTGCAGAAATGCCGTTGTTAGGTGCTGAACGGAGAGCCAAAAAAAGGGGCGCGGCGTCTGCTCTCAACTTGGTGAAGACTGAATGCTCTTAGGAAGGGCACTTCCACACACCATAAGCATTTGGGGGGGGTGTGGGGGGGGCAGGTGTGTGAAGGGGAAGTTTGTAGCAGATAATCAGGGCTACGGTGGCCAGAAGAGGAGCTAGTTTTTATTTCCCTCTTTTCTCTGTTTTAAGGAATCCCAAAGCAGCGTGGTGTAGTGGTTAAGAGCAGATGGATTCTAATCTGGAGAACTGGGCTGGGTAGAATTAAAATTGGAGGGGTGACCCTATCTGTAATTTGCTCTGGTGCTGTTGGCACCGTGGGCCTTCTTTCTGTGTCATCTGTGGTCCCTGAATGCCCGCAGCCAGAAGTGTGGGGCCTGATTCTGCGTGGAGAGGCCCACTTCTTGCAGCTAATGGGCCAGGCCAAATGCGAGGGCTTTGCCCAGATAATTGACTTTTATTTTTTTTGCTGGGTGCTGGGACAAAGAGGACAAAGAGGCTTAGAGACAGCTTCTACTCTAGAGCTGTGGCTATGCTGAACTCCGTGCCTTCGTGTTGATGTGTTTAGGGCTGTGTAGGGATGGGTGGAGGAAGGGGAAAGGGAGGATGGGGTATGAGTCTGAAATTGTGTGCATCGAGGAATGCTGCTGCAAATTTCGTTGTGCGTGCACAATGACAATACAATGCTTAATGCTGGTTAGGTGGTGGAACTAGAAATAGGACTGTAATGAAATGGTCAGAATGATGCTCTGGTAAATGGATAGGAACTGTGATCTAGGCTACTATATAGCTGTCAGCAAGAGGCAGAGCGTGCACATCTGGTCATGTGGGGAGGCAGAGAATCACCCCCACGCCCCTCCCCTTGCCCCTGCCCTGCCAGGCTGCTCTGGCCAAAGGAGGCTCTGCTGGCTGAAGGAGCAACCTGGTGGGGCTGGGCCAAGGGGTGTCCCGCGGCAGTCTCCTGCTGGCTAAGATAAGTGGGGCACGGGGGGAGGATGGGGGTGGCGGCACCCGGAGCAGATGTTGCCCCAGGTGCCGCCACCCCCCACACCTCTGTTGTTGGCTACTGAAAGTCTGCTGCAGACTAGGTACTTCCCACACTGGGTTGTCAAAGACTTTCGTGGCAGGAATCAATAGGTTGTTGTGGGTTTTCTGGTCTGTGTGGTTGTGGTTTGGGGTTTTTAATGGCAAACATTAGGAGTTAAAGCCACCGGACCATGGCTGCGCAGTCTGGAAAGGCCACAACAGCCACTTTCCACACTGCTTAACATGTCACGTTTAAAAGCTCTCGCTTTGTTTCTGCTCAGTTTGAGACTTCTGGTTGTTTTCAGCTTTCTGCAGTCCAGGCTGTTTTGCACGGCTGATTGGAAGTCCCACTGTGTTGATTGTACTTGACTTCACTATGGAAAGCCCACCTACCCCCCAGTGGGTCCTAGAAAGGCAGACCATAAATAACCTCATAAAAACAGAGGCAATAATTTGAAGAGGCCTCAGCTTGAGTGGAAGAGTGGAGGAGGGTGTGAAGTCTGGAGAAAACCCAGCTCTGAAAGACAGGTCGTTACATTCTCTTGGTTCTGCACATGGAAAGAGAGTATTTCCAAAGAAAAACATTTACATTGCGATCTGCAACATGCATGGCCAGCGTTTCTGCAAGCAGTTTCCCTTCACCCTAAAGAGTTCTTAAAACATGCCTTCAGGGATGTCTGAGAGTCCTCTGCTTTCCAGAGAATGAGGCATTCTCACTCTGGCGGGCTGAGGAAACCAGACTCTTCTGGCTGGCTTCAATTTGTCTTTGGAATAGAAATGATAGGAAGAGTAGGATCCCAGCTAACTTGCTCAGCATCTAGGCCAGGGATGGCGAACCTTTTCGAGACTGAGTGCCCGAACTGCAACCCAAAACCCACTTATTTATCGCAAAGTGCCAACACGGCAATTTAACCTGAATGCTGAGGTTTTAGTTTAGAAAGGCGTGCATTACTCAGGAGTAAGCTTGGTGGTAGTCGGTGGCTTTACTTTGAAGCAACTGTGCAACACTTCGAACGAGTGAATCCTGACCCTAGGAGGGTTTGCTCAGAAGCAAACCCCATTGCCAGCAACTGAGCTTACTCTCAGGTAAATGATTGTGCTTTAGTTCTTCCCATGAAAATCAGTGGGGTTTAACAGTGCTTAACAGGGTTACCTACACTGCTTCCCCCAAATTAGGCTTAATGCTAATAATCTCCCTGAAATAATTACACTATTATCACATGATGAACTCTGAGCACACGTGCCCACAGAGAGGGCTCTGAGTGCCACCTCTGGCACCCGTGCCATAGGTTCACCACCACTGATCTCGGCCCATGCGTGAATATCGGGTTTGCATGCCAAAAATCCAGTGTGGAGAGACTCTGGCAGAAGAGTGGCCTGCTTTACAGGGGTGTGGTAAGGCACCAAAATAATATTCAGGAAAGCCTTCAAACCTCGAAGCACTATGGAAAACGTTCTATCTGATTCTAATATGAACTTTTCAACCTTTCAAGCAGAAATTCTGTTTCACAGGATACCTCTTGATCTGCACGGCCAATCAGAAGCCCTGCTGGGGGGAAGCCACGCCTAGCCCCACCCACTTTCTAAAAGCCCTGTCGGCAGGTGCAGTGGGGGACCTCGGGATGGGTGTGTTTTGGCTTTCCCACACGAGCGTATGGCCTGGAGGAGGGTCTCGAAGCCGAGAGGAACCATCTCCTGTGGTGGAGAACTTGCATAACGCTTATCTGAATCGGGCCCTGCTTTCTCGTGAGCAAAGAGCCTGGTGATAAATGCCGTTTGCCATTGGTCTTGTACTTCACCTTGAGAATGTGGAGTTGCTTGGAGCATGCATACAGAAACCTGATTTCCTTCCCCCTTTTTAGACCTATAATCCTATTGATCTCAACATGAAACCAAAGCAGGCTTTATATGAGCGCCCGTGTGCGCATTTCTTGTCTTCCTAGTAATTTCCAGGCTTTCCGGAACGCCTCTTTGAGCGTCACGTCTTTCTCTAGATCAGGTTACCAATATCTACCTTGTCGCCTAACAAAATCACCCGACATATTGGATTTATCCAGGAGGGGGAAAACTGCTGCGTTCCTCTGTGTCCAAATCGGTGTGATATTTTCATTAGACGGTGACAGCAGAAATGGGCCATTGACATTTACCGGTAACAATATTAAACCGTCAAATTGGCATATTGGCATGTTGGAAAGGGCTGTCACGGGGTCCTGTCCTGTCGTTGCAGAACAGCCAAGCGGGGAAATGAGACGAGGGCTCTGCCGAGAGACTTTGGGGTTGACAGGTTGGAGCGTCTTATTTAGAAATCTCCGCAGTGAAAGCCAGAGTTTCTACTGGGGCCCCCCTGTTCTTTGGGCCGTTGCTAGAGAAGCTGACCTTCTTGACCTCTCATCTCGCCCAGGTTAGACACTAACTAGATGTTGTTATTGAGTGCAATCTGAGCACCCAGATAATGTAATCTGTCTGAAAAGACAGGCTTTATAAGAGTCCAGTGGCAGGCTTGGAAGTATGGGGGCGATGCCAAATGGAAGTCCAGATGATGTGGGGAACGTCGAAGGTTTGGAGTTCTGTGGGCAGCTCTTTCCATCTCTCTGTGGTTGACAGAGATTGCATCATGTCTTCAATGCTGGCTGCAGGCCCTCCTTTTTCAGATGAAGGTGGAGATGCGGGGAATGCTGGCAGCCAGGTTCTGTTTGGGGACAGACGAGGAGTGCTGGTTCTTAAAATGTTCTCAAACAGGTGCAGCATGCATGTGAAGTGGCTGGACAGAGCAGGAGCTAGATCAGGGGTCTGCAACCTGTGGCTCTCCAGATGTTCATAGACTACAATTCCCATCAGCCCCTGCCAGCATGGCCAAACACACAAATTATACATAGATACTGGCTGCCAAATTTAGCAAACTGAGTGCACTTAATATTTGTGCTTTGTGTACATTACCGTAGGAATCTTCACAACAGCCCTGTAAGATAGGCCAATCTCATTCATCCCCTGATGACAGTTGATGGCTGAATTGAGAAATGAGCCGGGAAACTGCTTGATTGCAACTTATTCTCCTAGATATCATTCTGAACCAGCAGCTGTATTTTTGAGCAAGCTTCTAGCTAGCTCCTGTGGAGCAGAGAATAGGCGTCTGGACATGCTTCAAGCAGGGCAGTTTAGAAGACCCAGCAAGCTTTCCAAGAGATACTGGATGAGGCTTCAGCGCCCCAGAGAGGCAGAATAAATTATGAAAATTTAATTAATTTGCATAATTTATGTAGGTTGTGGAATTGAGATTTTCCTGGAGCAATAATTTGAATGAACTTTATGCATCATTAAAAAAAACGGAGGGGAGGCATGCAGGGAACACAGAAGGAAGGGTGAAGGGGGCAGATGAAGTTCTGAGGAGTGGGACGGACAGGGAAAGTGCTTGGTTGAGACGGTCCCATTTCCAGAGTTTGTTCAAGGTAAACAAATCGTCTGATCTGTTTGCAAAGGACCCGGAGCCAGGTGGGCTGAAAGGGGAACGGTGGCAGAGGATGCAGGCTCAGAGAAGGGAGAAGCTTCAAACCTGAGGGACTAGAAACTTAGATGTTGACATAAAGAGGGATGGGAGCTGAGCCTTGAGGGCCACCGTAGTCCTTATGAAACAGGGAGAGGGTGGGACTAGTCAGCTGGTCATGAGGCTTGTCGCAGGGCGCTGTCCACGCAGTGAATTCGGCCTCCTTTCCTGCCATTCTTGGCCATCTGGTTTTCCTGTCACTGTTGGCTGCTGCAAATGTGGACAAAGAAACAACATGGTAGGGCTAACTAAGTGTTAGGGCAGTGATGGCGAACCTATGGCACAAGTGCCAGAGGTGGCACTCTCAGCCCTCTCTGTGGGCACGCGCGCACAGAGTTAATCATGTGGGGGGGACAGAAAATCACCCCTCCACACACACACACACATCTAGGCTGGCCTGGGCCACTGGGCACAACACCCCGCAGCGAGCAGGGAGGGCTCAGCTGACAGGCCTGGTGCCTATGCTCCGGGTGGCTGATGCCCAAGGGGGGGCAGAGGAGGCGGAGATGCTAGAGAGGTGCAGAGCGGTGCGCGCCGGACTTGCTGGAGGCTAGAGCAGGCTGGCCCCTGCTTGAGTGGGTGGGGTGGAGGCACTGGAGCAGCGCAGGGCAGAACGGGGGGGTTCACGCAGGACTAAAACCTCAGTATTCAGGTTAAATTGCCGGGTTGGCACTTTGCGATAAATAAGTGGGTTTGGGGTTGCAATTTGGGCACTCGGTCTCAAAAAGGTTCACCATCACAGTGTTAGGGGGAGAGGGACATCGGCCTTCCATTTTCAGCAGTAGCCTTGTGTGGAAGATCGTATCTTGCTTCACCTGGAGAGCAGTTCAGTTGCAGTTCTGGGAGTGGCCACCATGATGAAAATCCTATGTGGGGAACCAGGGCCGGACCCCTTCCTGTGGTTTTCAGGTCTCTTTGACCACCCCGAGGTTGAGCGAGTTGAATGTCGGAGGGAGAAGAGCTGTGTGGGAAGAGAGCTGCATTTCCTCTTCTCTGTGGGAAAGTGACTTTTGATGTGTTCTGAGACACGCATGTGAAAACTCACGGTATGGATTTTCATGACGACCTGCAAGCCAGACGAGATCAATATGATCAGGTCTGAGAGGCCCCTTGGGTTGATTGTTTTGGTCTTTGGAAGAGGTCGGAGTGATATCCAAACTTATAAATATGTTAGTATTTAAAAGAAGCTAGACAGGGCTCAATTGGTCTGTGGCGCCAGAGTTCTACTCAGACATGTTTTATGGCTGCCTCTCCTGGATTAACCCCATAACGCCAAGATTTAATTGTGTGGTCAACAAAAGGAGGTGAATTTGTGGAGCAAGGGCGGGATAGAGCATTGGGAACTCTGGTGCATGTCAGTTTCAGCTTCCTTTCAGCTTCAGAGAGCCAAAATGGTGTAGTGGTTAATAGTGGTAGACTGTAAACTGGAGAACTGGGTTTGATTCCCCACTCCTCCCCCTAAACGGCAAACTCTTATCTAGTGAACTGAGTTTGTTGCCCCGTTCTTCCACATGGAGCCTGCTGGGTGACCTTGGGCTAGTCTTTTGAGGGGTGGGGAGGAAGAGAAAGCGTTTGTAAGTCTCCTTGAATCTTTTTGCAGGAGAAAAATGCAGGGTTTAAATCCAAACTCTTCTTCTTCCTTTGCTGTCCATCAGGAGGGCTGGATTCTTATTGGCAGTAAGAGTCCAAGGATGATGGTCAATAAGCTAAGCTTAAAACATGTTGGTTGTGAGACTCCTGGCCACTGGATGAACATAAGAACATAAGAACATAAGAACAAGCCAGCTGGATCAGACCAGAGTCCATCTAGTCCAGCTCTCTGCTACTCGCAGTGGCCCACCAGGTGCCTTTGGGAGTTCACATGTAGGATGTGAAAGCAATGGCCTTCTGCGGCTGTTGCTCCCGAGCACCTGGACTGTTAAGGCATTTGCAATCTCAGATCAAAGAGGATCAAGATTGGTAGCCATAAATCGACTTCTCCTCCATAAATCTGTCCAAGCCCCTTTTAAAGCTATCCAGGTTAGTGGCCATCACCACCTCCTGTGGCAGCATATTCCAAACACCAATCACACGTTGCGTGAAGAAGTGTTTCCTTTTATTAGTTCTAATTCTTCCCCCCAGCATTTTCAATGAATGCCCCCTGGTTCTAGTATTGTGAGAAAGAGAGAAAAATTTCTCTCTGTCAACATTTTCTACCCCATGCATAATTTTATAGACTTCAATCATATCCCCCCTCAGACGTCTCCTCTCCAAACTAAAGAGTCCCAAACGCTGCAGCCTTTCCTCATAAGGAAGGTGCTCCAGTCCCTCAATCATCCTCGTTGCCCTTCTCTGCACTTTTTCTATCTCTTCAATATCCTTTTGAGATGTGGTGACCAGAACTGGACACAGTACTCCAAGTGTGATTAGTGCACCACAGCATTTATATAAGGGCATGACAATCTTTGCAGTTTTATTATCAATTCCTTTCCTGATTATCCCCAGCATAGAGTTTGCCTTTTTCACAGCTGCCATACATTGAGTTGACATTCCCATGGAACTATCAACTAAGGCCCAAATCCCTTTCCTGGTCTGTGACTGATAGCACTGACCCCTGTAGCCGGTCTGTGAAGTTTGGATTTTTTTGCCCCTATGTGCATCACTTTGCATTTTGCTACATTGAACTGCATTTGCCATTTCTTAGCCCACTCACCTAATTTATCAAGGTCCGCTTGGAGCTCCTCGCAATCCTTTGTGGTTCTCACCACCCTACATAATTTGGTATCATCCGCAAACTTGGCCACCACGCTACCCACCCCTACTTCCAGGTCATTTATGAATAGGTTAAAGAGCACTGGTCCCAATACGGATCCTTGGGGGACACCACTCCCCACATCTCTCCATTGTGAGAATTTCCCATTTACACCCACTCTTTGCTTCCTGTTTCTCAACCAGTTTTTAATCCATAGGAGGACTTCCCCTCTTATTCCTTCATTGCTGAGTTTCTCAATAGTCTCTGGTGAGGAACTTTGTCAAAAGCCTTTTGGAAATCCAAGTAGACAATGTCCACTGGTTCCCCCTTATCCACATGCCTATTTACATCCTCAAAGAACTCTAGTAAGTTTGTAAGACAGGATTTGCCTCTGCAAAAGCCATGCTGACTCCTTCTCAGCAGGTTTTGCTTTTGTACATGTTTTATAATTTTATCTTTAATGACAGATTCTACTAATTTACCAGGAACAGATGTCAAACTGACTGGCCTGTAATTTCCCGGGTCCCCCCTAGATCCTTTCTTAAAGATTGGTGTGACATTGGCCATCTTCCAGTCTTCAGGGATGGAGCCTGATTACAAGGATAAGTTGCGTAATAGAGTGAGAACATCAGCAATTTCATGCTTGAGCTCTTTAAGAACTCTTGGGTGAATGCAATCTGGACCAGGGGAGTTTGGTAGCATTTAGTTTATCAATGGCTGCCAGAACTTCTTCCTTGTCTACCACTATCTTCCGTTAGTTCCTCAGGATTAAGCCTCCTAAGGAAGCTTGGTTCCAGGTGCAGGAATTTTTCCTCACCTCTCCTCTTGGAGGTGAAGACAGATGCAAAAGGAATTCGATTTCCGAAGCTTTTCACTGCCAATCTCCCTGTCATCTTTTAGCACACCCACTTTGTTCCTTTGTCATCCCTATCGGGCCTACTGCTTCCCTTGCTGGCTTCCTGCTTTTTTGATGTACTTGAAGGAGAACTGTTTGTTGCTGGTTTTGATGTTCACAGCCATGCGTTCCTCATAATCCTTTTTTGCCTCCCTTACAGCTAACTTGCTTCTCTTTGCCACCATTTTGTGTTCTCTCTGGTATTCTTTATCAGTTAAGTTGGACTTCCATTTTTCTAAAAGACATCTTTTTTTCCCTAATAATTTCCTCAACGTCCCTTGTAAACCAGGGTTGCTTTTCTTTTGGACTGAAGAGCTGCCTTTCCTAACCCTGTGGAACACATTCCAGCGTGAGCTTTTTTAAGACTGTGTTTTTAAATAACCTCCAAGCATCTCTTGGACATTTTTTGACTCTCTTGATTTTCCCTTTCAGCTTCCTGGCACTATTCTCCCCCCTCATCTTTAGAAATTTCCACGCTTTCTGAAGGCAGAATGTAACTACATTAGTAAGGATTTGATCACTTGTTACAGCATGCAAGAGATGCACTGAATCTGACAGCATTTGGCGGGTCGCTTTGTTTCCCTATCGAAGCTCCAACAACACTGACTTCCCTTTGCACCAGGTCACTGGGTCCCACTTAGAATTAGATCTAGGATGCAGCATCTCCCTGGTTGGTTCCACAACCATCTGCTCTAAGCCACAGTCATTTAGCATATCCAGGAATGTTCTCTCCTTACTATGACCTGAACATGCATTTTTCCAGTTTATATGGGGATAGTTAAAATCGCCCATTATGTGGTGATGTGGTGATGGACTGAGATGTGGTGATGGACTGAGATGAAAAACCAGGATCTATAGAACCTTGATACCTTTCAGATAGAATCCAGCCAGCAATCGTTTATACACTTTGCTTCTCTATCAAAAGGCTCTGCTGAGATCTGATCAGATAGCAACATCTTTCTTTCTTGGGAGCTGTCCGTGGTACTGAACAGCCAAACCCATCTCCTGCTTCCTGAACATTTCCTGGCTCTTAAGATTCATCCCCTGGCCTGGCTGGAACAAGAGAAAGATGCTGTAGATGGCCAGAGAGGCCCGGCAGTTGTTCTAGAGTGGCAATCCCAAGGCAAAGAGTGCAGGTGGACATTCCCCCGGAGGAGGAGGACATCTTGTTGGGTGATTCCCCTGAGCAATCAGGGAGGCAGGATTGATTTTTCTTCTAGCTTCCTGTTCCAGTGGGAGTCGCTCTTCGGTTTCAGTTTTGCTCCTGCCTCAACAGGGAGAAGTCCATCAAACTAGCAGCTGTTCTACTCTTGACAAAACCGCTATTTCAATACTTTGCCTTAGTTACCTCTTCTCCCTTTCTTCCTCCATTGCCTTGTGCTTAGCTGGGCTTTCTCCCTTCTTTCCCCTACCTCTTTTCCTGTCGCTGGTGGATGGAGGCAGTTTGGAAAGTGCGCCACAGCCACTTAAACTGCACTCAAAGAAGGGAGTGGCGACAAGAGCAGCTTATGGTGGCATGTCAAAAGCCACACTAAGTGAGCACATCAAGTTATGCATTGTGGAAGCATACTAGGCGCAAGGTTTGCAACCACCTCAGGGCATAACCGCTCATTTCCTGAGGAGTGTGGTGACCAATGCAACATTCAGTAACCGAGCTTCAAGTGACCAAGTATGCAGGGCAGCCACCTGATCAACTCTTACCAATGTTTATCCATAACTACAGACTGAACATCTGCCAATCAGCCAATGCAGCATTTGGAAGAAAAGTACTACAGGCTATCTTAGAGGCTCTAGATCAGTGGTGGCGAACCTATGGCACTCCAGATGTTCATGGCCTACAATTCCAGCAACCCCTGCTAGCATGGCCAATTGGCCTTGCTGGCATGAGCTGATGGGAATCACAGTCCATGAACACCTGAAGGGCCTGAGTTTGACACATATGCTCTAGATCAGGGGTCTGCAACTTGCAGCTCTCCAGATGTTCATGAACTACAATTCCCATCAGCCCCTGCCAGCATGGCCAATTCCCCAATTGGCCAGGCTGACAGGGGCTGATAAGAATTGTAGTTCATTAACATCTGGAGAGCCGCAGGTTGCAGACCCCTGATCTAGATGATGACCCACCTAGGAATTCGAATGCTGACTGGGGAGGTGCTGGCAAGATGTTCTGCTCAGGAAGTATGTTCCATTGAGCAGGAGCAGCAGTGGCATAGGAGGTTAAGAGCTCATGTATCTGATCTGGAGGAACCGGGTTTGATTCCCTGTTCTGCCGCCTGAGCTGTGGAGGCTTATCTGGGGAATTCAGATTAGCCTGTGCACTCCCACACACGCCAGCTGGGTGACCTTGGGCTAGTCACAGCTCTTCTGAGCTCTCTCAGCCCCACCTACCTCACAGGGTGTTTGTTGTGAGGGGGGAAGGGCAAGGAGATTGTAAAACCCCTTTGAGTCTCTTGCAGGAGAGAAAGGGGGGATATAAATCCAAACTCCTCCTCCTCCTTTCCTTCCTCCTCCTCCTTTCTTCTTCTTCTTCTTCTTCTTCTTCTTCTTCTTCTTCTTCTTCTTCTTCTTCTTCTTCTTCTTCTTCTTCTTTCTTCTTCTTCTTCTTCTTCTTCTTCTTCTTCTTCTTCTTCTTCTTCTTCTTCTTCTTCTTCTTCTTCTTCTCCTCCTCCTCCTCCTCCTTCTTCTCCTCCTCCTCCTCCTTCTTCTTTTTTCTTCTTTCTTCTTCTTCTTCTTCTTCTTCTTCTTCTTCTTCTTCTTCTTCTTCTTCTTCTTCTTCTTCTTCTTCTTCTTCTTCTTCTTCTTCTTCTTCTTCTTCTTCTTCTTCTTCTTCTTCTTCTTCTTCTTCTTCCTCCTCCTCCTCCTCCTCCTCCTCCTCCTCCTGAGAAGGGGCCTTCTCCCTTGAGGAAAGGAGGATTTCTTGGCTCTTCTAATTTCATCATCCCTGGTGTCTTGTCGTCTTCTTTGCATAGTCTCACACTATTAATCTGCTGCTGAGTGAATTCTTTCTAACATGGATTGTTCTCTGTTTCATTCTTAACAAGTTTCCTAAGAGTTTATAGTTATACTTGAATGTGGAGAAGTTTACAAAGTTCCACTGCTTACGGAGTCCCAACACTGAAACTGAAGGACGATTCCCATTGGAAAAGGAAGCTAGAAGGGGGGAAAAATCAATTCTGTCTCCCTGATTGGTCAGTGGGAATCACCAAACAAGATGTCCTCCTTTCCTCAAGGGAAAAGTCCCCTTCTCAGTGGGCAATCAATGGACCAAGTGTAGTGAGAAATTTTTATTTATGTTATTTATAGTCCACCTTTCTCCCAGGGATTCAAAGTCAATTATGCAGACTGGGTCAGTACAATCAATAAAATGGGACATTCAGTAACCAGTGCATGAAGGTTTTAGAAACCTGGACGCACCAGAAAGGACTGAAGCAGAGTATAAGTATCGACATGGTTCATTAAACAGCACAAACTGGATTTCTGTTGTGGTGTCTCGCCTCTGGGCCGCAGTCCCCCAACGGTTTCTTTGGCACCAAATATGTGAACTTCCCTGACTGGGCTGAAACTGACGTTCTCCATTTTGTTTTACCTGGTGGTTTGAAACCCCTCCTATTGGTTCTCGTTTTTATCTGTGCTGGTTCTTTTTTTTGTTTGTAGGCGATGGTTGCCAAATCCCTTCGTGCTACGAACTGTTTTTATCAGGTGCTCTCCTTTTATGGAGTTATTTGTACTTGTTCTCTCTCGTTTTCATCTGTCTCCTCCTTAGAGGAATTCAGAACATCAGCTTTAGTATTCCTTGTTGCTCTGTGTTTTATTGTTTTGCTCTGGGGTTGTGTTATTTTGGACACTGCCTTAGTCAATTTTACGTTTAAGAGCTTGGCATAGAAATAATTTCAGTAACAAATGTGCATCATCTATGTATCAAGACGGCATTTTGAGGGAGTATGGCAATTCCATAAGCCGCAAAGATGGGACCTTGTCCCTGTGGTGTAGGTGCCACGGGGACATCCGGGAACAAACGCCCCGGGGCCCCCTGTGGGAGTCACATGGGGGGAATCGCCCCCTCACTTCCGGGAAGGAGGAGGGGTGTGGCTGGGCATCAGTGTGATATGCGCGCACTGCCCAGGCCAAGGCCTGCCCGGGTGGCGTGCGCACATCATGCCGAGGCCCAGCCACGCCCCTCCTCCTTCCCGGAAGTGGGTGGGCTTCAGCCAACGTATATGTACATTAGATGGCTGTGGGAAACATCAACAGCAGAAGGGAAGGAAACTGGGAGGGTTGGCATCCTGGAATATTCCTTTCTCAGACTGGGTTGTTTGGGGCTGAGCTAAAAACTGCAGAGGAGGAGGAGGAGGAGGAAGAGAGGGATTTGTAAGCGAGGCACCGGTAATGTATTCCCAGTCATGACACAGAATGGCAGCATGTCATGATCTGCGCTCCCCGGGGACCCCAGGGTCTGTGATATTGGCTTTAACCCGCGCAGGCTCCAGCCGGTGTGTAAATTCATCAGGCCTCCAATATTGCTCTTGGACTACTGAATAATTTACACTGCCGGGTCTCCATCAGGGCCGGGTCATTGAGGTTCGAGGGTTAATAACGGGGAGGGGGTTGGTTGGTTTGGGGGCGGGTTTATCCTCTGTTGTTGTCAGCAGCTGGCTTGATAACATATGAAAGAATCCTATTCTCTTGATTAGATTTTGAAATGGATCAATTTTTAATCAGCAGAACATCTGACCTACTCAATAAGGGTTTGTTCTTTCGCCATACGCAAATGCTCCTGGCCAGATCAAAGCTCCCCCTCAAAATAAAATTGACCACTTTTTTTTACAAAAAAACCCCCAACAACTCCTGATTCCCAAATTGTGTGCTTTTGATCCATCTGTTAGAAAATCCATTGGTCCTGGCTTAAGGGATGAGAGTGCCGGCTAAATGTTGGAGTCCGTTATCCGCTCTTATCGACTTGCCAATGGGGAAATTCTGCTTAATGGATGAAGTGTGTGTGGGGGGAGAGCGGGGTGGGTGGGGCGGGGAGCTGCCAATAGCTTGTCAGCTGGGTAATGGGGCATGCGGTCGCCAGGGCGCACCTTGGCATCTTTGCTATATTAGAATGCAGAATACGACACTGTGGCTTTATTGGATTAGTAAAATCGTTGCTGCATCCATTTCCTTGGGAGAGCCAGAATCTTTACAGCGAGTCTTTACGGTGGTGTAATGGTTAGAGCGCCAAACTAGAATTTGGGGAAATTTCAGTTCAGATCATGGAACGCCTTCGGCCAGGGCCGGCCTGGCAGCCTAACCCGACTTACAGGATTGTGTCAGGACAAAAAGGGAAGACAGAAAAATATCTATGCTGCTCTTGGCTGTTTGGGGGAAAGATGGATTAAAAATAGATTAATTGAGACAGTTTCAAGTCCAGTACTTTGAAAATCTTGTAGTTCTCTAAGGTGCTACTGGACTTGAATCTGACTGTTCTTGATTTATACAGTGAGCATTTGCAAATGTATAGGTTGAACAGTTATTTGATGATCCCAGAACTCCACACAACAGACACCCTGTGAGATAGGTAGGACTGAGACCGTTCAGAGAGAGCTGTGACTGGCCCAACAACACCTATCAAGCTTTATGTGTAGGAGTGGGGAAACAAATCCACTTCACCAGATAAGAGTCTGAAGCATATGTAGAGGAGTGGGGAATTAAACCTGGTTCTCCAGATTAACCACTATTGCACCCTGGCTTCCAGATTTCTGTCTGGAAGCTTTCTTCTGCCTTGTGGTTCTGGGCAGATCTGGTTTCAACTTCTGTCTTGTGTGGGGATGGGAGACAGGATGTGCCAGAGTCCATAAGAACATAAGAACAAGCCAGCTGGATCAGACCAGAGTCCATCTAGTCCAGCTCTCTGCTACTCGCAGTGGCCCACCAGGTGCCTTTGGGAGCTCACATGCAGGATGGGAAAGCAAGGGCCTTCTGCGGCTGTTGCTCCCGATCACCTGGACTGTTAAGGCATTTGCCATCTCAGATCAAAGAGGATCAAGATTGGTAGCCAGAGATCGACTTCTCCATAAATCTGTCCAAGCCCCTTTTAAAGCTATCCAGGTTAGTGGCTATCACCACCTCCTGTGGCAGCATATTCCAAACACCAATCACACGTTGCGTGAAGAAGTGTTTCCTTTTATTAGTCCTAATTCTTCCCCCCAGCATTTTCAATGGATGCCCCCTGGTTCTAGTATTGTGAGAAAGAGAGAAAAATGTCTCTCTGTCAACATTTTCTACCCCATGAGTGGTTGATTCTTACTCTTTTAATGGCCAAGCCAAGGCACAGCCTTAAAGGACAACCGAGCCCGGTCTGAGCACACCTGTGGCATTCACACCCGTCTCTCACAACCTTACAGCTTCAGTCTGGAGCTGGGTGTTGTTCCTGGGGGTGGGAATTGGGGCCACACGCACAACTCTTGTTTTCACCTGTGGAACGTGGCAGCTGGGGTCTGTATTTATTCAGTGTTGTGTCTGGTGGTTGACATTCCCCCCTCACTTCCGGTTTCTGAACGAGGCTGGCTTCTAATAAGGCATAAGAATGTTCCTCTTTAGATATGGAAATACTTCTCAGCTCTCGGAGGAAGTTTCCTTGACACGACGTATGTTTGTCACTGCAAGAGATGAAAAGTTTATGTAGTCTTCGGTTAATTTCGAGATGTAGCTTGGATTTGCTCTGATTTCTGGCAGGTGTTAGTTGACACGTTGTCAGCCTCCGAGCAGTGAGATTTTGTTTAAAAGCAAGCACCAGGGCTCATATTCTTCCGTTTGGTTGAACGTTCCCTACTGTCTGTAGTCGACCCACGTGGTCAGCGTAAGAACGAGACGAGACGCGGAGATAACATCTGGTGGAGATCGCCAGCAGCGGGAGCCCGGAGGTCCGTGTTCCTAGCGAGTCTCCCGCGTGCTGGTTCCTGGCACCTTTTATTGTTATTCTATCGGGGGCGTGTAGGAGGGAGGACCGTATTCCGGGAGAGCTGGAGGCTGGAGGTCGGGAGATCATCATGTGATGCATGATCTCACCTGGCTACGTGCGGAGAGGAGCGTAAGCGTCTGAGCCTAATCCTCACCTGGGGGTAAGACCATTGTCCCTACCGGTGACTGAGCTTGCAGATGTCTATGACCCGTGACTCATAGGGGGATGAGGAGTGGGGGTGCGGTGCGACCAGAAGGCCGTAGGTCCGTTGGCGTCCCAACGTTCTACCACGGTGCTGCTGGGTCAGCAGTGCATTACTACACTGTCATTATTGGAGCACTTTGTACTCGTTCTGCACGGCTCTGGGTGCCGCTCTGCCAGGCTGTGAAATTCCTGTAGGACTTGAATTGTGGGGGAGGGGGGCTTCCTCCAATCCCCAGTGCCCGTCCCCCTTTCTGGTACAGACGATTAACCTAATTCAAGTATAACTTTTATCCCATCTGCTCCCTCTTCGCCATCACCCCAGCCTGTCAGTCCGCCGCCGCCATTGAATTCAATTAAAAAGCAATATTGCAGCTACATCAGCAATATTGTTTTCCTTGTCTTGATGGGGGGAAAAAGGAGAGAGAGAGAAAGGAATTTGACTTGCTCTCCGTTTACTGATTGCTGATTGAATTTGATGCGACGGTGCCAGGTCTGTTGGGGGCGTTTGGGCATCTTCAGGTGGTGGCGCCCAGTGCGGGTTTTTCTTTCTTCTGAGTTTCTCTCCCTTTGTGAGTATTTGAGTCTTCTGTTCCCTCGGATCCCCTGGGAGATTGGCCTCAAAGAGGAAACAGAGGTTTGCAGAGAGGAGGGACGTCAGAGGGAAGCTGTCAGGGTGACTTTGGATGGGACTTTGTGAAGACTGAGAGTGATGGATTTGCTGGTGGCCGTTGGGGGGGGCAGCGCTAGGAGGGATTCTCCCGTGTTTCCGTTTCCTTGGCCCCGCGATGACCATATCAAGTTCACCACTGCCTGCTTTGAAAGAATGTGGAAGAACTTTACACACATACAATATAAATGTTTTAATAAAATAAAAGGTAGCTATAACTCCCCCCCACCCCCAATGAACAGGGCAGCAAAGGAATCCAAGGAGAACATGGTATGCAGGAAATGTCAAGACTCTTACAGAGAACAGTTTCCAGAAACACCACCACGAAGAGCCTTTCCACAAAACGGTCCTCTGCTTCTCTGGCTTCTGCTTGTGGTTCAACATCTGTGTGCGAAGCCACCTGGAGGCTGTGCCACGCATCGTGGTTGGAAAATGCAGCCTCTTCTCAAAAGAGCTTCTTGAGTTCAACTACATCAGTGATGGCGAAACTTTTCGAGACCGAGTGCCCAAACTGCAACCCAGAACCCACTTATTTATCGCAAAGTGCCAACACGGCAATTTAACCTGAATGCTGAGGTTTTTGTTTAGAAAAAACTGGTTGGCTCCGAGGTGTGTGTTACTCAGGAGTAAGCTTGGTGGTAGTCGGTGGGGCTGCTTTGAAGCAACCGTGCAACTCTTCCAACGGGTGAATCACGACCCTAGGAGGGTTTACTCAGAAGCAAGCCCATTGCCAGCAACCGAGCTTACTCCCAGGTAAAGGATCGCACTTTCGTTCTTTGCATGAAAATCAGTGGGGTTTAACAGTGCTTAACAGGTTTACCCATACTGCTTCCCCAAAACTAGGTCTTAGGTTTAATGCTAATAATCGAGCCCAGTGGCCCAGGCCAGCCTAGATATGTGAGGGGAGGTGGGGGCGACTGTTTCGTGTGCCCACAGTGAGGGCTCTGAGTGCCACCTCTGGCACCCTTACCATAGGTTTGCCACCACTGCACTACATGATCCCTGTTTCAGGATTGACTCAGTCACTTCAAAACCTTCCCCAACTCCCTGCTTCAATGTTTAAAAGCAAAACGCTGGTTGAGGAAGAGGCAGCAAAGAATTCTCCGGGCCAGATCAGGAACAGTTTCAGCACTGGAAATCAAAAGAGCGGTCATCTCCAGATACATTCCTTCGCCCTTCTATGTGAGCAGGCTTGCTAGTCTCCAATGGAGAGTGTGTTGGAGGGGCCGGCTGGTTTCAGGGTGGAAGGAACACTTCATTGGTGGCGGAGCTGCCCCCAAAACATCTGGTTGTGTGAATTTTTCTACAGCCCCGTTCATTAATACCATGCATGTGGTGTAGTGGTTAAGAGCAGGTGCACTCTAATCTGGAGAACTGGGTTTGATTCCCCGCTCTGCCACTTGAGCTGTGGAGGCTTACCTGGGGAACCAGATTAGCTTGTGCACTCCCACACACGTCAGCTGGGTGACCTTGGGCTAGTCACAGTTCTTCGGAGTTCTCTCAACCCCACCCATCTCACAGGGTGTTTGTTGCGGGGTGGGGGGGGGTGGAGATTGTAAGCTCCTTTGAGTCTCCTTACAGGAAAGAAAGGGCAGATATAAATCCAAACTCCTCTTTTTCATCATGGAATATGCATTGGGAATGGGTCACAGGAAATCTCCCATTGGGAGACTGATGGAATCTAGGACTGCTTGACTTCAGCAAGGTTGTAGCATCGTGTACTTTCCATCGGTCCCTTGGTGGCTCTCCAGTACTCTCAAAGGGAATTCCCCAAACCTTCTGGATCCCCTGGTCCTGTGGAGCTACAATTCCAATTTTTTTGTGGATCTGGGGTTGTCTTTTTATGCCATGTTGCTGAGGAAAGAAGAACACAATCACACAACACAGCAGGTTGTTGAACTTGATGGCCGTTGTGATTGCTTCCAAATTTATACGATTCTAGGTTGCTCTGAGGTCAAGCTGGACAGAAGAGAATCACGTAAGCAACCCTGGCCTCCTTGGTGGAAAGGCGGGATAAAAACGTGATCACAGAAATCATTACAATTCACAAACGTACAGGTTGAGAAGTTCCTTGACAGGTTAAAGAGTCCCTTTCTCAAGTTTCCACCTGTGTGTTCTCAAATGTGGTGGGAATTCAGAGCAGGGCACGCAGGTTCACGCGGACAAAGGCAATCTAAGTTGACAGGGGATTGGCATGGTCTGGAGAAGGGAGACACTTCGCCCCATCTGTAGTTCTGTCTGCTTTGGGGGGGCTCCAGTTCTGATGGCAGCTCTTTGGGGACTTCCAGAGTGCCTGCAAACCCAGAAGCGGGGCCCTCTCCCGTTCTGCGGCTCTTGATGGTGCTCGAACTGGAAGCCATTGTTCAGGCATGTTGGTTCGCTTGCTAGTGCTCTTGAAAGTTCTGGTGTCCCAGGCATCTTCCTGCCCCCCCTGGAAATGTTGTCACCCCACTGAGTAAAAAGATCCAGCCTCTCCGTGGGGCGAGGAGCACTTAGACATGCAAAACTGAGAAAGGAACAGTACAAATCCTGCATCTTTGGGACATCTGAATGTGCATTCGGCTCTTTTCTGCTGCGTGTGTTAAAAAAGGAAGCCAGTGAAATGGAAAGGGGGCTTCTAGCTTTTGTGGAAAATGCAGAGGCTCAGAGGGACCAACTGACCTAATTAAATTAGCGTTCCGATGCCTTCTGATGCTGGCGGTTTTCTGTTTGCGATAACTTGATTATCAGGCTGTGGTTTCTGTATCTGTGATTGTTTTGGATTGCTCTCTTTGTTTTTAAGTTGTATTTATTTTTAAATATATGTGTGTGTGTAATTATAATAATGTAATATAATATAGTTTTCTTCCTCGATTTTAGAAACAAGAACACCTTTTTCCTGTGATACAGAATCAGTTGCCTGGAATGCCTTAACAAAGGAAGTTCGGGGGTTGCTCTTGAGAAAGCGTCGGATGAACTCCGGTTCTTGTCGCCTTGAATTGGGAGGGCAACTCGTGCTTAAGTGGTGCCGCCTCTTTTGTAATGGATTTTGCAGGCTGTTGATATTTCAACCTGCCTTTAGTTTCAGAAATGCGCAGGGGAGGGGTTGGGTGTAGGCCTTCCAGGTGCCCAGGAATGGCTGGCAAACTCCCAGTAACTGTATTGTCGAAGGCTTTCACGGTCGAAATCACTGGGGTGTTGTGGGGTTTCCGAGCTGTGTGGCCGTGTTCCAGTAGCATTTTCTCCTGATGTTTCATCCGCATCTGTGGCTGGCATCTTCAGAGGACCTTCAATCCATGCAGAATAGGGCGGCACTATTACTTCCCTCGATCTAGACAGTATTCTCCTATTGATACAGTCCAGAATTGCATTGGCTTACTTGGCTGCTGCATCACACTGCTGACTCATATTCAGTTTGTGGTCTACTGAGACTCCCAGATCCCTTTCACGTGTACCGTTGTCAAGCCAGGTGTCACCCATCCTATATCGGTGCATTTCATTTTTTCTGCCTAAGTGTAATATCTTACATTTATCTCTGTTGATAGGTTGCCCACTTGAGAGGCTGTGTGCATTTCACACCTTGGTTGCATGATGGCACAGAGGTAACATCCAACAGTCATCTTGCAGACAGAGAAAATTGATGTCTGCTTAAAAAAGGGCATTCTCAGGAATGCCCCCCACCTGGTGGAATAGTCTCCTTGATGAAATCACAGAAGTTACCAAAAATGTTTCTGTGTGCAGAGGACTATATGACGGGATGGGTTCTGTTATACCCGTGGTGGCGAACCTTTGGCACTCCAGATGTTATGGACTACAATTCCCATCAGCCCCTGCCAGCATGGCCAATGTTTAATCACGCGGAGCCCAATTTGTCTTGATTGGGGGTAGCTTTTAGACTGTGCTCAGCATTGTTCCCAACATAACAAACAAGGTGGAATTTTGTACAGTAGCTAGACCCTACTTTACCTTGGCCTGCCAGCATGGCCAATTGGCGGTGCTGGCAGGGGCTGATGGGAATTGTAGTCCATAACATCTGGAGTGTCATAGGTTGGCCACCCCTGTACTAAGGTGTTTTATTAGTGTTGTTCCTCTTTTCCGTTTGATTAAATTTTATCCTGGGTAGAGGGGGTTATTTTTGCACTTGCATCGTAACCTACCTTGAACCCTATATGGGGAAAGTGAGACAGGGAATAAAAGTGTTGCAGATTGGAAAAACACCCAGGGCTAATGGTTTTCCCTGTGCAAAAAATAGCTTGGAGGGAGGGGGATGGTGGTGGGAGGGATTTCTGTGCCTGCTAACAGATGAACTCCTGTCCTGCCTTAATGCAGACCCCCGTGTTATTACAATGGCATAAACGCAGCTTTTTAAAAAAACCTCTCGGAAGATAGAAGCCGCTCAGTAATGACTGCAGTAATGGCTTATTATGCACTCTCCTGCGTGTCAGCGGAACACAAGATATATCAGCTCCTGATTAAAAACATTAGTGACTTCAGAAGGTTAAATACGCATATTATATCATCCCTGGCGGTTTTATTTTCTCCCGAGCTGGCTGAAGGCAGGAGTTTGCCACTCTCAAACAAAATGTGTTTCGGGAACGGCGACTTGCGTTCAAAACGGCAAATAGTTCCTTGCAATATTTTCCGGGGTTCTTTATTATTCTTTAGGAGGAGGCGCGTTCTGCCTTCTGAATTGGGCATTTAGCACCGATTGTCTTGCATGTGAACCAAGCAGGTAGGTTTAGTTATTTGTTTGGCAATCGCGGGCTATTGTTTTGGGCCATAAAGTGAAAACCTCTCATGTGCCAAGGAAGGACCCGGCCCAGGGAATAAATGGCATTTGTGCCAGAGGTAGCCAACCCACAAACTTTCAACTTAGGTTTAGGTTGCCAACTTGGGCTTTGGAAGTTCCTGGGGATTTGAAAGTGGTGCCTGGAGAGGGCTAGGGTTAGCTGCCCTCGTTTCCTCTGAGGAAGCTGATCTTTGCAGGAAATAGGAGATTGCCCCTTATGAAATCCCTGTTGGGGATCTCTGGTTTCCTGATCGAGGGCTATCTGGGCAAGGCTGTGGAATGTGGTGCTCTCTTCCCACTATCTTTAGGAGATGGCAAAGTCACAGGGACCCTAAGAACATAAGAACATAAGAACTAGCCTGCTGGATCAGACCAGAGTCCATCTAGTCCAGCTCTCTGCTACTGGCAGTGGCCCACTAGGTGCCTTTGGGAGCTCACATGCAGGATGTCAAAGCAATGGCCTTCTGCTGCTGCTGCTCCTGAGCACCTGGTCTGCTAAGGCATTTGCAATCTCAGATCAAAGAGGATCAGGATTGGTAGCCAGAGATCGACTTCTCCTCCATAAATCTGTCCAAGCCCTTTTTAAGCTATCCAGGTTAGTGGCCATCACCACCTCCTGTGGCAGCATATTCCAAACACCAATCACATGTTGCGTGAAGAAGTGTTTCCTTTTATTAGTCCTAATTCTTCCCCCCAGCATTTTCAATGAATGCCCCCTGGTTCTAGTATTGTGAGAAAGAGAGAAAAATTTCTCTCTGTCAACATTTTCCACCCTATGCATAATTTTATAGACTTCAATCCTATGCCCCCTCAGACGTCTCCTCTCCAAACTAAAGAGTCCCAAACGCTGCAGCCTCTCCTCATAAGGAAGGGGCTCCAATCCTTCAATCATCCTCGTTGCCCTTCTCTGCACTTTTTCTATCTCTTTGATATCCTTTTTGCGATGTGGCGACCAGAACTGAACACAGGACTCCAAGTGCGGTCGCACCACGGCTTTATATAAGGGCATGACAATCATTGCAGGTTTTTTATCAACTCCTTTCCTAATTATCCCCAGCATAGAGTTTGCCTTTTTCACCCCTGTTTTCTCATGGAGGGATGCCTGGGGGGGAGGGGGGGCAGCGAGAGAGATGCAGCCGCTCAAGAGGGCTCCTGCTCCCATCACTGGGAAGAGGAAGATCACCCATGCAGGAAGCGTCCCCAGACTCTTTGAGCCTGCAGGCGCCTTTGGAATACTGACACAGCATAGTGGCACAATCTGAGGAAAAGACCGGGTCTTGTGAGAAGATCAGACACTGAGGGAGGAGGCAGAGGGCTTTGGGGGTCCCCAAAATCCCTGGGTGAAACTGAAGGGTCCCACTGGGAACTGTGGATAACTGAGCTCTGTAGGGAGGACTTGAAAACATCAGGCACTGGAACACATTGGAAGAGAAGAGAAGAAGAGTTTTGGATTTATACCCACCCTTTCTCTCCTGTAAGGAAACTCAAGGTGGCTTACAAGCTCCTTTCCCTCCCACCCTCCCACCAAACACCCTGTGAGATAGGTGGGGCTGAGAGACTTCCGAAGAACTGTGACTAGCCGAAGGTCACCCAGCAGAAATGTAGGAGTGCACACCTGGTTCACCAGATAAGCCTTGGAGACGCCAGGGGTGTCATAAGATGCAGCAGGGGTGGATGAGGCATGCGGAGGGGTGGGGGGAGGAGATCTGAAAGGTATCTAATGGGGAGTGAGGAATTAAGAGTCTGTAACACCTGTGGTAGACATTTAGGAACAGCACAAATTTGGATGCAGAGTTGCGGGGAAGGAGATCACCACAATGAGCAGAAATAGACTCTGAGTGTGGTGGGGCGCCTGGTGAATCCCTCTGAATCTTGGAAATTTTACAGAGGTTAGTGGATGTAACCAGTACCCCCACTATATGCATGTTTTAGTACTAAATACTTTAATGCTTTTAGTACTACTAGTAGGATTGATATTAATCTCTAATGGGGGGTGGGGTGGCGGCCAACCTATGGCGCTCCAGATGTTCATGGACTACAATTCCCATCAGCCCCTGCCAGCATGGCCAATTGAACATTTGGAGCACCATAGGTTGGCCATCCCTGGTTAGGTTATGGGGGAAGCCATAGGGCCAGAGATTCCAGTCCTCTGGGGATGTTTGGGGTGTCATAGTGGGAGAAGATATTGTAAGAGAACATAATGGAGGTATGGGGATGCTCAAGTATCATCCACTCTAAGAGCAGGTGCACTCTGATCTGGAGGAACTGGGTTTGATTCCCAGCTCTGCCGCCTGAGCTGTGGAGGCTTATCTGGGGAATTCAGATTAGCCTGTGCACTTCCACACACGCCAGCTGGGTGACCTTGGGCGAGTCACAGCTTTTCGGAGCTCTCTCAGCCCCACCTACCTCACAGGGTATTTGTTGTGAGGGGGGAAGGGCAAGGAGATTGTAAGCCCCTTTGAGTCTCCTGCAGGAGAGAAAGGGGGGATATAAATCCAAACTCCTCCTCCTCCTCCTCCTCCTCCTCCCTCCCTCCTCCCTCCTCCCTCCCTCCCTCCTCCTCCTCCTTCTTCTTCTTCTTCTTCTTCTTCTTCTTCTTCTTCTTCTTCTTCTTCTTCTTCTTCTTCTTCTTCTTCTTCTTCTTCTTCTTCTTCTTCCCATTCCGAGGCACTCTGGCAGTGAGGCTCCAACCTTCATCCCATCTTGCACCCAGGTCTCAGTCACACATGTAAGGTCCACTTCGCACTCCACAAGTAACATCTATGTTTGAGGGAGGGCAGCCATTTCCAGTCCAAGATGATTGCCAGTTCACGCGCAAAGTTCAAGAGGGTGGTTTCCAGCCTGGATGGAAGAACATCCAGCTGGTTTTGCCATTGTGGGCTGCGTTGCATTTGCAGTGGTTGTTTTATTTATATCCCAGTTTTCTTCCCACAGTTGAAGTTCAAAGAGGCTTCGAACATTGCTTTTCCCTCCTCCGTTTTATCACAACACCCACCCTGTGAGTTAGGCCAGGCTGAAAATTTGAGGCAGGCCCAAGGTCAACCAGGGAGCTTCCGTGGGAGAAATGAGGATTTCAGCCAAGTCCACTGCTCTATGCAGTGCACTATATTGTCTCTCTGGCAATCATCGCCTTCCACCCAAGCACCTGGTCAAAACACCCCTTGGGAAATATCTCATTTTCCTTTTTCTTTCCTTGCCCCAGCTTATCAGCAAAAGGAGCCGCCTCGCTTTCTCTTTTCCCTTTTTCTCTAAGCAATGGCAATTGATAATTTTAGCTTTTGGACAAAGCCGCCTCGGAGGCTTTTATTTCTCCGTGGCCAAAAACATTGATGTTGTGTGAAATGAAAGCCCTTTGTGTGGAACTTTGGTTCCTGAAAAATTTATTTACTGCTACTGTGATCTGCAGGAGTGAATTGATGTTTATCTCCAGTATTCGTTGCCAAAGAGGGAGAAAAATGCATAGCTGCACTTCTCCAACCGGCCTCCGAAAGGCCTTTTAAATAATTGCCAAATAGTAGCTTCTCCCGGTGGCAGCCCTTGATGGACAGCAGGCAGGGCATTATTAGCTATAAGTGAGCTTAATTTTTTTCTCATGTTTTTAAGAATTCTTTATAACCTTTCGGCCAGAACGTCCGTGATCCACCAAGTGCTTGAAGCGAAGCAAAAATTATATCAGCTGGTTTACTGCCGGGCAATCGATAATCCTGGGAAACGTGGAAAGCGCCGGACGACTGTTTTGCTCACCTTTTGACACTCAACAGCCCCATCTGGGTGGCTGCAGTTGGTTGGGTCTGAACGAAACAAAACCAAAGAAGGGAAGAAGCTGGGATCCCCCTCCCCTGTTATGTGGGGAGACTCTGGTCATACCCAGGGGTGGGATTAAAAAAATGTAACAACCAGTTCTGGTTGAGGGGAGGGGGAGGGAGGAGGTGGGGCCACAGCAGTTGGCAGGGCCCAAGCCACCAGCTGCCGCACCCCCCCTGCTCAAGTGGGCCATGGGGGTGTGTGTGAGTGCAGGGGCCAGGGGGCAGTGGTGGGATTAGCTACCGGTTCTACTGAACCGGTGCGAACTGGCTGAATCCCAACACTGGTCATACCCAAAGCGGGCGGTAAGCAAAATGAAACTGGTCTCTGCCTTCAAGGGGCACGCAGACTTCAACAGGACGTACTGAAGGACAGCCGAGGGATTGTATGGAGGGAGCCGATTCCCAGTGGGAGCAGCGGACGAAAGGCCTTGCAAACAGTGGATTTGGATTAGAAAGCAGGTGGTAGATTCCCACATACAGAGAATGGGCCCTGTTTAGTCTCCTTAATGTGGAGGAACCGGGTTTGATTCCCCGCTCTGCCGCCTGAGCTGTGGAGGCTTGTCTGGGGAATTCAGATTAGCCTGTACGCTCCCACACACGCCAGCTGGGTGACCTTGGGCTAGTCACAGCTTCTCGGAGCTCTCTCAGCCCCACCTACCTCACAGGGTGTTTGTTGTGAGTGGGGGAAGGGCAAGGAGATTGTAATCCCCTTTGAGTCTCCTGCAGGAGAGAAAGGGGGGATATAAATCCAAACTTTTCTTCTTCTTCTTCTTAGCATAATTTTGGGATTTTAAATTTAAGTGGGGTGACTGTTTTGTAGCTAAGACTTCTTTTTCTGCAAAAGCAAAAGCAATCTGGGTGGCTCCCTGTTATACTTGTTGGTGCCTTGGATGGGTCAGGACTTGGCCTGGCTTGTCTTTTGGTTCCTTGGCTTGGACTGGGAGCTGTTTGCCTCTGTGTTGGATGGCAGAACTTGCCTCCCCTCCCCCCAGAGCCTGCAACGAGAGCAGGGAGAGGAAGCCAGACTGGCAGTGATAGTTTCAAAGACCAGCAAGAGAGCTGCAGGCACCTCTGGCTGGAGAGCGGGAGTGAGAATTTCTCTTTCTGAGTCCCACGGCCCTTTCGGCGGGCGTTCAGGAGCTCGCTTTAAGATGCGTGGCCAGGTTTGGGTTTCATTCGTCTCACCCCAGGGGTTCTCCTCCTGTTGAAAAGAAGGTTTCCTTGGTGGGCACCCTCAAAGGGCCCTTCACTCCCCAGTGGTTTGGCAGGGCAGGCTTGGACCGCACAGAGCTCCCTCTGTCTCTGAAGCCAAGTCCGCAGCTAGTCTGGGAAAACGTTGAGAAATCCAAATCTGACACCAGGAAAAGGAGGATTCCGCACCCCTCTGCATTACATTTGTGAACTGGCCTTTGCGTGCGTTTAATTTTCCCATCATCTCATTTCTGTTGGATGCGAAGAAAGGCAAAGAGGGTTGAATTTATGTATTGAACCTGCTTCCCCCCTCGCTTCTCAGCAAGACTCTCCCAAGACTGTTTATGCACAATCAGAAGACACCATAAAATAGAATCGTAATGGCAGCACTTAAGACTGCCAGGACAGCTGCCCCTGTTAAAAAGCTTTGCAGAACTTAAGAAAACAAGGAGGAAACCAAAAATACCCACCCCCAATTTTAAGAGCTTCACACCGCCTGCCCAAAAGAAGTAGAAACGGCTTCACGTTGCAGCAGTTGAAATTCAGTGGGTTCAAGGCGAAGGAAAAGAGATTCTACCTAAACATCAGGAAAAAATGTATTGTCGAAGGCTTTCACGGCCGGAATCACTTGGGGGCTGTGTGGTTTCCGGGCTGTATGGCCGTGTGGTTTCCAGGCTGTATGGCCTTTTCGCCGGCATCTGTGGCTGGCATCTTCAGAGGATCCTCTCATCCTCTGAAGATGCCAGCCACAGATTCAGGCGAAACGTCAGGAGAGAATGCTGCTAGAACACGGCCATACAGCCCGGAAACCACACAGCACCCATCAGGAAAAAACTTCCTGACTGTCAGGGCTGTTTGACAGTGGAGGGCACTGCCTCAGAGAGTGGTGGAGTCTCCTTCTTTGGAGGTTTTTAAACAGAGGCCAGATGGCCATCTGTCAGGAGTGCTTGGATTGTGCATTCTGACATTGCAGGGGGTTGGACTTGATGGCCTTTGGGGTATCTTCCAACTCTATGATTCTATGAATGATAAAAACCAAGATGGCAGTCTAAGAGTTAATTGAAATTGTCAGAGTGGCCAAGATGATAAACCTACACGTGGAACTGCCTTGTTGTGATCAGCCCATTGATCCATCAAGACCAGTTCTTGTCTCTTCAGATGGGCGGCGCCTCCCCAGCATCTCCAACGAGGTCTTCTACCTTGTTGCTTCCTACGTGATTGGCGATGCAGGGAATCGAACATGGGACTTGTTGCTTCTGTTCTGCTGATACTGACCCGTGGCTCTTCCCTATCTTCAAGAGCAACCAAAATGGTAACAGATAAAATTCCAGAACCGGAATGGCAAACCCAAGAACCCTCACCGAACTCTGCGTGTGGAGTGCTGTCAACTTCTAGCCGACTCGACGGCAACCCCAGCATGGAGCTTTCATGGCAAGCGAGAAGCTGAGGTGTTTTGCCATTCCCTTCTTCTGCAGAGTCTTCCTTGGTGGTCTCCCATACTAGGACTGACCCTGCTTAGTTTCTGAGAACGGGCGAGACCAGGCCATAGACCAGCGATGGCGAACCTTTTCAAGGCTGAGTGCCCAAACTGCAACCCAGAACCCACTTATTAATTGCAAAGTGCCAACACGACAATTTAACCTGAATACTGAGGTTTTAGTTTAGAAAAAACGGGTGGTTCAAGAGGCGTGCGTTACTCTGGAGTAAGCTTGGTGGTAGTCGATGGCTTTGCTTTGAAGCAACCATGCAACTCTTCCAAAGGGTGAATCACGACCCTAGGAGGGTTTACTCAGAAACAAGTCCCATTGCCAGCAACCGAGCTTACTCCCAGGTAAAGGATTGTGCTTTAGTTCTTTGCATGAAAATCAGTGGGGTTTAACAGCGCTTGACAGGGTTACCCACACTGCTTCCCCAAAACTAGGTCTTAGGTTTAATGCTAATAATCGAGCCCAGCAGCCCTGGCCAGCCTAGGTGTGTGTGTGGGGGGGAACTCTGTTTGAGCATGCCCACAGAGAGGGCTCTGAGTGCCACCTCTGGCACCCGTGCCATAGGTTCGCCATCACTGCCATAGACTGTGCCACGTGGCTGAGAAATTATCAATAAATCATCCCAGTGAAGGAGCTGCATAGAGGTTGGGGTGAACAAACAGGCCTGAAATATTGCAAATCAGCTGCCTCAAGGAACAGTTTCCAACACTTTGGGGCCACAGCAGGAAGGACCCTGTACCCACCCCTTTCTCTGACAGAGAAGCCACACCGGTCAGGACCCCTGAAGTGTACTGCAGGGTTGGCTCATAGGTGAGAAACTAATTGCTCAGGGTTGTGTAGACTGCAAATACGCAATCAGACGGCCTTCCTGCTGGCATTGGATTTGATTGGTTTTGACCATTTCTATGCACAAAGGCCCCAGGATATAGTGAAGCCTGCATTTTTAAGCTTTCAAGCTTGATGTGTTTGGATTTTGCCCGAGTGGGTTGCGTCTTCTTTTCAAATTCTGTGTTCGTTGAAGAAGTTTACAGCCGCACGGGGCCTTGCAAAATTCATGAAATCTGCTGAGACACCCCCCCTCCCCAAACAAGCACATTGTTTAGCTGGGTTTGATTTGAGGGTTGGCATTTGTGGGGCCAGGGAACAAAAGCAGTTGTTTGCTTTGACTTGGGGGCCCATCCCAGTGGGTTGGTTCATTTCGCTTCCCTGCAAGCTGTGCTGATCTGCTTGAAAAATGAGCGCCGTCAGGAGGTGCTGCGCGTTCCTCGGTGCCAGAGGGAAAGCCCTGGAGGAGCCAAACACTCTCCCGCCCTCTAAAAATTTTAATTTATTATCTCTACAGTTTGCATGCTGTGTTGGTAGTGGGATAAAGAGAGGATGGCGAGGGAACCACTTGGCGTAGGAGGTTAAGTGCTCGTGTATCTAATCGGGAGGAACCGGGTTTGATTCCCCGCTCTGCCGCCTGAGCTGTGGAGGCTTCTCTGGGGAATTCAGATTAGCCTGGGCACTCCCACACACGCCAGCTGGGTGACCTTGGGCTAGTCACAGCTTCTCGGAGCTCTCTCAGCCCCACCCACCTCACAGGGTGTTTGTTGTGAGGGGGGAAGGGCAAGGAGATTGTCAGCCCCTTTGAGTCTCCTGCAGGAGAGAAAGGGGGGATATAAATCCAAACTCTTCTTCTTCTTCAAACTCTCTTTACTCAGGGATTGCAATTAGTGCCTAAGACCAGGAAATGGTTGCCTCAGCCCCAGGACAGAGTGACTGGCCACCCCTCCAAGTGGCCCTCAGCCTGACTTCCCTTCCTTCCTTCTGCCCCACACCCTGTACTCACTGTTATTTTGAACTCTGAAGATGCTCTGAGCATCAAAAAGAGAGGGTATTGATAGATTTCTGCTTAATAATAATCCAAGTCTTCCAAAAGGATAAATTAATGACTTAGTGGCGTAGTGGCTAAGAGCAGTGGCTAAGAGCAGGTGCACTCTGATCTGGAGGAACCGGGTTTGATTTCACATCTTCTGCCTGAGCTGTGGAGGCTTGTCTGGGGAATTCAGATTAGCCTGTGCACTCCCACACACGCCAGCTGGGTGACCTTGGGCTAGTCACAGCTTCTCGGAGCTCTCTCAGCCCCACCCACCTCACAGGGTGTTTGTTGTGAGGGGGGAAGGGCAAGGAGATTGTCAGCCCCTTTGAGTCTCCTACAGGAGAGAAAGGGGGGATATAAATCCAAACTCCTGCTCCTCCTGCTCCTCCTGCTCCTGCTCCCCTTCCTCCTCTTCCTCCTCTTCCTCTTCCCCTTCCCCTTCCCCTCCTCCTCCTCCTCCTCCTCCTTCTTCTTCTCCTTCTTCTTCTCCTTCTCCTTCTCCTTCTTCTTCTCCTTCTTCTTCTCCTTCTTCTCCTTCTTCTCCTTCTTCTTCTTCTTCTTCTTCTTCTTAGGAAAGATCCAGCATCTGCATGTGAATTGAATGAGTAAATTGTAACTAACGAGTAAGCTTCAGTCAACAGAAGACAGGGCTGTATAGTTGTCTTCCCAGGTCACATTGTGGGGCAGCAGCAGTGGTGGGATCCAAACATTTTAGTAACAGATTCCCATGGTGGAGGGATTCAAACTGTGGCGTGGCGCCAATGGGGCTGGGCGCGGCATGACGGGGGCATGGCTGGGCATTCCGGGGGTGGAGCATTGCTGGGCAGGGCTGTAGCAAGGACGCAGCCGCTGCGCCGGTCCTTGGGCGGGAAACGAATGCACGCAGGCGCAGGCTGCCACGCACGCTGGTGCACCTCCTGCTAGATGCTTCAAGTTCTGTGCGCTACTGCCAAGAGGAGGGGCGTCACTAAGGCAAAAATCACGTGGCAAAATCACCAATGAGTAACCCCCTCTCGGCACACACAAATAATTAGTAACCTACTCTCGGGAACCTGTGAGAACCTGCTGGATCCCACCTCTGGGCAGCAGTCCTCAACATAACGCATGTGGGCACGGTGATGCCCGCCAATGCATTACGTAGTGCTTAGGTTGCCAGACTGCAGCCAGCTCAGAACCTAACACCCAAGGGGCACAGCAGCCTGTGTGGTCACTTCTGGTTTTTACCAGCATCTTCAGATAAATGGGTGGAGGAAGAGCGATGCGAAAGACCTTTCTCTGCCAGAGACCATGGAGAGCTGGTGCCAGTCTGAGTGGGCCACACTGCCCTGGCCGCACAGGGTCTTATGCCGCAGGAGGCAGCCTTGTGTGTCCCGTGTGCTTGTGTGTGTCTGCAGCAGCGTGGAAGGAAATCCTGTTAGCAGCCAGTTCCAGTTGGAGACCTTGGAAAATACTGAAAGATGGTAGCAGAGGGTGGGAGGTGGGGAACACCAAAGAACAGGTTGTGATTCCAAAGAACACACTGAAGGATCAATAGCTGCAAACACAGAAGAACATTTGGGGCTGAAAAGTGCTGAGTCTTGGAACGACGGGATTACTGATTATTGCCCTTCGGTAGCTGCTCCACACACACAAAGAGCACTCTGGCTGCGTGAGGGAAAGAGAAATGGCAGAAGATCCGGGGCGGCTCCTAGTAAGAAACTTCCTATCTGGTGAATTCAGAGTAACTCTTAGAAGGCCTTTTCGTAAAGGCCGTAGTAAGGATGGGAGAAGTTGCATTTTCCCACTGTTCAGGTTATTGTGGTTGTCGTTCGCTTTGTATTCCACCTTTCCTCCTGAGGGGAACCCAGAACACCCTACACCAGTGATGGCGAACCTTTTCGAGACCGAGTGCCCAAATTGCAACCCAAAACCCACTTATTTATCGCAAAGTGCCAACACGGCAATTTAACCTGAATGCTGAGGTTTTAGTTTAGAAAAAAACAGTTGGCTCCAAGGCGTGCGTTTCTCGGGAGTAAGCTTGGTGGTAGTCGGTGGCTTTGCTTTGAAGCAACCGTGCAACTCTTCCAACGGGTGAATCACGACCCTAGGAGGGTTTACTCAAAAGCAAGCCCCACTGCCAGCAACCGAGCTTCCTCCCGGGAAAAGGATCGCGCTTCAGTTCTTCACATGAAAATCACTGGGGTTTAACAGCACTTAACTTAACAGCACTTAACCTACACTGCTTCCCCAAAACTAGGTCTTAGCTTTAATGCTAATAATCGAGCCCAGCAGACAAGGCCAGCCTAGGTGTGTGTGTGTGGGGGGGACTCTGCGCGTGCCCACAGAGAGGGCTCTGAGTGCCACCTCTGGCACCCGTGCCATAGGTTCGCCACCACTGTCCTAGAGGAAACGTTTTTATTCTGAATTCGGAGTAACTCTTAGAAGGCCTTTTCGTAAAGGCCATAGTAAGGATGGGAGAAGTAGCATTTTCCCACTGTTCAGGTTATTGTGGTTGTCATTCACTTTGTATTCCACCTTTCCTCCTGATGGAAACCCAAAACACCCTACACCATTCTGCATTTTATCCTCACAACCTGTGACTGTGACTGACCCAAAGTCACCCCTTGAAGCTTTGGACTTGAGTCTCCCGGTCCCTACCCAGGGATCTCCAACATCTGGTGCCCAGCCACAGACACCTTTCCTGCGGCCCACCAGATGTTTTTAGAAAACGATGGGGCCAGCAAAGCTTCTGACAGGCCACTGGAGATGTACCAGATACTGCCAGATAAGTGTTTTTCAGGTCACCCATTGTGAATTCTTGCACAAATGCAAAAGAATGTCCTTAAACAATTTGTCAATTTTAAAAAGCATCCTGTTAGACAGGGCTTATTATGCCTGAAATCCTGAAGGGCAACCGTCAAGAGTTATGCATAACCTTAATCTCTGACATTCTGTGCTTGTATTGTCGAAGGCTTTCACTGCCGGAATCACTGGAGTGTTGTGGTCTTTCCGGGCTGTCTGGCCGTGTTCTAGTAGCATTTTCTCCTGACGTTTCTCCTGCATCTGTGGCTGGCATCTTCAGAGGATCTGATGGTAGTAAAGCAGGTGGAGTATATATATCTGTGGAATGTCCTTAACACTTGTTGCATTGGTTAGCAAGTGTTAAGGATGCAATTAGCAAGTGTGATTTGAATGTGTTGATCCACTCATTTTTGTATATGTAAGTAACAATGAAGTTGCATAATCACTTAGTGAGGGCATCTGCATAGTATTTGCCTGGCATAGTAATCCCTTTGATTGCTTCCTGCCTGGAGACATCCTGTGTCTGGGTGGGGTTCACTTGCGCTTGTCTTGATTCTAGTGTTTTCAAGTACTGGTAGCCAAACTTTGTTCATTTTCATGGTTTCTTCCTTTCTGTTTAAATTGTCCATGTGCTTGTGGATTTCAATGGCTTCTCTGTGTAGCCTGTGCTTGGCTCTGCCTCCTGCAACAGCCATTTTGTTGTTGTGCCCACCCCCAATTCCAGATTTCCACTTGCTCAAAAAGGCTGGGGGGCCCCTCTTCTAGTTCAATACCTTAACCGCTACACCATGCTAACTATTGCAAAGGAAAATATGAGTTTGTCTTTTTGATCTCTCCATGATTTACAGGGCAATTGGAGATGTGTCTCCGGCAGGACTGAACTGTGTTTGTGTAGCATCTAAGTCTAGTGCAGGGGTCTTGGGAGCCACCATGTTTATTTGGAGCTATTGGCCATGGTGGCTGGGCTGATGGGAATTGTAGTCCATGAACATCTGGAAAGTCGCAGGTTGCAGACCCCTGGTCTAGTGGGCGGGTTGATCCAGAAGCAGAGTTGACTGTTGACCCTCTGAAGGAAACTGGAACAGTGGGATCAGTTGCCGGTCAGAAACCTGAGAAAGGCTGTAGCTTTGCATACAGAATGTCCTGGATTCAAGTCCTGTCGTCTCTGCTTAAGTAGCAGGAGTTGAAGACATTCTGTGGTTCAGTCTCTAAAGAAGCTGCTGACGTGATTGGGGTTTTTTTGTTCGTGTTATTCAGGAACCAAGCTCCGCTTGTTAGCCAGGCCAGTTTGCAAAGGGCAGCCGGGGCTGGCAGAGCTGTGCGGGGCCAGCCCAGGACAATGGGGTCCTTTCGTCCTTCACTGTGTTGCTTTGTTGGCTCCTGCAGAGGCCATCGACCCAGGTGACCCTGATGCTACCGGTACAGCCTGGTTGAGCAAACAGTGCAGTGATAACAGTCCTAGAGGAAACGTTTTTATTCTAATTCTTTTTCTGGAAGGGCTCTCCCTGCCTTCATCAGGTAACCGTTTGGGCGGGAAACTGCTCTTGACTCAAGACGGGGGGGGGGGGGAAGCGCTCCAGGCACTCTGAAGCTGATGGGATTTGTAGTCCATGAACATCTGGAGAGCCACAGGTTGCAGACCCCGTTCTAGAAGCTTTCTAGCCTTTCCCCTGTGCTTGTGCATGCCAGCTCAGAAGACGCTTGATGAACCAGGGTTATAGACAGGTGCAACTCTGTTTTCTCTCTCTTTCAAAGTGAGGCACAAAAGCTGGGGGTGGGGTGGGGGTTGTTGGATGTAGCCATGCCTAATGTTCAAAGGAATGGAGAAGACGACCCAGCAGGGGGGTGGGCAAGTAAGTAGTCAGCTAAAGAGGGCTGTGAGGTTAGTGGTCCCTCCGTCCTGTTGTCTCCTCTGTTGTCTGTCTTTACACCGATACTCTCAGGTCTAATATCCTGCTTCTTCTCTGAAGTTAGTTGCGGAGACTCTTCCTAGCTAGCAGGATAGCAGCCTGCTATCTTTTCCCCTCTTTCCTATCCTAAATGTAGCTCCTAATAAACACTTTCCTTTTGCCCTTTTAATCAGCCGCTTCTCTGTGCGGTGAAATCCAATCGTTTCCCGCCTCTTCCCGTGACAAACTGCAATTCTTCCTTTGCTTTCAAAAGAGGAAAGAAAGCCTTGAGCGGAAGAGAGCTCTGTAGTTGCGCTTACTGGCAGATCCGTTTGCTGAAATAAACTCCTCACTGCTGGCACATGCTCTCCGGACCAGAATCAGATCCAGACTTGGTGCTGTTAGCTGCACTGAATTCAAATCAGCCAACAGATCCCCTTTTTTGCAGCGTGTTACAATTCACCCTTGGGAGAAGGGTGTCCTTGCCTCCGAGTTCCAGCCCTCCCTTCCTCAGGCGGCAGCTGGCTCCAACCAGTGTGGCTCCCGAGGCCCCGAGATCAACTCTGTAATCTCTTTTAATTGTACTTTGTAATGACAGCTGTCAGTCATCTTTTGACAAGCAGCAAAAGGGGGCCGTCAGTTGACATCAAGGGGAGGAGGAGGAATGGGGACCAACGGCCTGCTGATAATGGAGCTGCTTTCCTTACTGATCAGCTCCTCTTATAATTTGCTTGGCATATTGTTTAATATTGGAAGGAGATAAACGAGTTCTTTTTGTCTCTGAAAAGACATCTTTAAGGTATCTTTTTCGCCTTGGTGGTAGAAGGTGCAATTGGCCATGCTGGCAGGGGCTTATGGGAATTGTAGTCCATGACCATCTGGAGCACCATAGGTTGGCCACCCCTGCCATAGGGTTTTCCAGGTAAGAGATATGCAGAGGTGGTTTGCCATTGTCTTCTGCATGACCACCCTGGATATTCCAGCGAGCCATCGGTGCTCGGCTGATGCATGGTGGCCGTGGTCAGTGGCGCATGACCTTTGGGGAGGGTGATGCTCAAACCAGAGTTTAACCGATGTGCATCCGTTGAGGACTATTCATTCCAAACCCAATGAGTGAAAGGCCCTTCTGTCGGCCTGTCCTTTGATCTCAACAAGAAAAGAGCGTTTGCCTGGTGGAGCCATTGGGAATTTTTAAGAGGGTTCTCCCCCTCCCCGCCCCACCTCACCCCGCCTCGCCCCACCCCGCAAATTGTTTTCGACTGTCAGCTGTTAGGATTTCTCTTTCTTTGAGGTTTCTGGATAGAGTCTTTCATTCTTGCAGCTTTCCTCCGGTATCGTTCTAAATCTCACGGAGGCAGGCATCGGTTGTGCGTGGCCACATTCCCCCAGGGACAGGGGCGCTCTTGCTGGTTGATGATCCCAAGGACAGCATGTGACCATGTTTCCAAGCATCTTAGGGAAAGCATGTGACCATGTGGTGTTGCTTAATGCCAAACCCCACTACCACTGGCCCATCTGGCTCTAGCTTATGCTGACTAGAAGCAGCTCTGCAGGATTCTGAGAACCAAGGAAAGTCTTCCCTGATACCTACACCCGGAGGTGGGAGGAGCTGGCTTCCGCGTGCAAAAGCAGAAGTTTTACCGCCCAGCCATAGTTTCTCCCCTGCTTTGCGGGTCATGCAGAAGACTCCGTCCTGGACAAGGAATCTCTGGTGGATGAGGTACAAACCACTCTTCTCGAGATCCTGCAGAGCCACTGGCAAACTAGGAAGTGATGAGCTCTGTGGAGGAGGAGGAGTTTGGATTTGTAAGGAGATAAGCTCCTTTCCCTCCCTTTCCCCACAACAGACACCTTGTGAGGCAGGTGGAGCTGAGAGAGTTCTGAAGAACTATGACTGTCCCAAAGTCACCCAGCAGGAATGTAGGAGTGCGCAAACACATCTGGTTCACCAGATAAGCCTCTGCCACTCAGGTGGAGGAGTGGGGAATCCAACCCAGTTCTCCAGGTTAGAATCCACCTGCTCTTAATTACTACTCCACACTAGCTCAAGAGTTCTGCTCAGCAGAAGTCAGTTTCTTATTGGGAGGAATCATATCTCCGTGGCATCAGCCCAGGTGAAGGGCCTCAGGTAGTCCATGTTAGGAATGACCCTTCTCTGCCAGGGGAACCGGCTAGTAGCGCTGCACTAGATGGACCCCGTGATAAGACACCACCAAAATCAACTTCGTATGAATTCTATGTTGTCCACAGCTCTAAATGTACCTCTGTAGCAGAGGTGGGATCCAGCAGGTTCTCACAAGTTCCCGAGAGTAGGTTACTAATTATTTGTGTGTGCCGAGAGGGGGTTACTAGTTGGTGATTTTGCCACATGATTTTTGCCTTAGTTACCTCCCTTCCTCGTAGTTGTAGCAGCGCAGAACTTCAGAAGCAGTCTAGCAGGAGGTGCAATCAAGGCGATGCGTGGCAGCCTGCGCCTGCAGGTATTCCGCTTCCTCACTAAGGGATCGCATGCGAATGCCGCGTCCTTGTCGCAGCCCCCGCTTCTAGAATGCCCCCGTTCCCCGAATGCTCCGGCTATGCCCCCCCCGTCAGTGTCTCCTTCAGCCCTATTATTTCACACAGTTTGAATCCCACCACCATGGGAACCTGTTACTAACATTTTTGGATCCCACTACTGCTCTGCAGTGCAATTTGTGCACTGTGTTGTGCCTTAGTGTTCATGCACAGGCATTTCCAAGGCACAGATGTTGAACCCTTGAAAGTGAACATAAGGGACATGAGGCCAGGTCAGAAAATAAAGGAGAGCTGAGGAGTGTGCAATGCAGGACCTACTTTGCAGCGGCATCGTGTGGCTTACTGGGATGGATGTATTGTTTTTATTTTTAAAAATTTTATGCCACCAGTCCGCCCTATTAGGGTTCTCAAGGTGGCGAATATAAAAAACTTTTAAATGTTTGAGCAATTAAAGGTGAAGTAAAAATGTTAAAATAATCTGCTTAAAGCGCATAAACAGTAGGAGGACCATAACGACTATTGGAGATATGCCAGATAAAACAAAAAAGTCTTCATCCGCTGGCAGAAGACACGGATAGAGGTGGACAGACAAATCTACTAGGAGAGGGCATTCCACAGTTTTGGTGTGCAAAACCCAGCGGCGTGGGGGTGGGGATGGTGCCCAGGGCAATACCTGCTCTGGGCACCCGCTTGCACCCCACTTACCTTAGCTGGCGGGAGCCTGCCATGGGCTGAGGGGTCCCCAGCAGTGTAAAGTACCTCTGCCTCCCTTCCTCACGCGGGTCAGTTGACATAAAAGCCCGGGGACATGTAACTTTACTATGTAACCCCGTGAGCGCTCCACCTCTGGACAAACCTGTCTGAGTTTCGATGACGGGAGCAATCAAAGCAGGGTCTCTGAAGGTGACAGGAGTGTTCAGGTAAGATCACATGGGAGGGGATGTTCCTTAAGTTATTTGGGTCCCGGCCCATACAGGGATTCAAAGGTCAATACCAGCACCTTGAAAAAAACTTGGGAGCAGGCAGAGTAGAGATATATGTATGCATGAGAAGACCTTCCAATGTATTGTTGAAGGCTTTCACGGCCGGAATCACTTGGGTGCTGTGTAGTTTCCGGGATGTATGGCCGTGCTCTAGCCGCATTCTCTCCTGACGTTTTGCCTGCATCTGTGGCCGGCATCTTCAGAGGATCTTCAGGCGAAACGTCAGGAGAGAATGCTGCTAGAACACGGCCATACAGCCCAGAAACCACACAGCACCCAAGACCTTCCAACATTTGTGGTTTTCCTTTGAATGCAAATAGGTGTAAACAGCTGGGCAGAGTGTATTCTGCAATGGCGGTCTCATACGTTATCTTCGGTGCATGGAATTATGGGATAGCCGGCTATTCTCCGAGTGGGGTCAAAGCAAACAGGAACACAAAATACCAGGGCAAGCTCTGTTTAAGGTATTTCAAATGATTCATAGGTGTATTTCAAAAGTGCTTAAAGTGACCTCTTTCAGGGTTGCCTTGACTTCGTGAGGGTTAATTGGTAGCAAAAATGTTGCATCCAAAAAGGTAAAGTTCACTTCCCTGCCCAGCCTGAGCGGCTGCAGTGAGATTGTGATCCAAGTTAGAGTCAAGAGGTTAATGAAATAATTGGGTTTATCTGTCGAAAACATTGTTTCGACACATGTCAGAAGGGAAACTTAAAATAAATGTTTCAGTATTAAAATCTTTTTTCTTTTTATTAACTGTGTTTACAAGGGATGGCTGGACAGTTTGCTGGGATATTAAGACTGTCATCTGGATTAAGAAATGTTCAGTTGATCGGTAATCTGCCTAATTAAATGGATCGTAAATGTATATACGTTCCACCCTGCCATATCCTCAGTGCCTTTTTGAGATAACTTTCAATTTCACAAATAAAGCCGATATTCTTTCTTAGAAAGGAGGGGGGCTGTTAATATTTCCTCTGGTGTAGCAGCTTCAGAATTAAGAACATGGACACTTTTAAGAGGCACACCCGTGGATGAAATTTTGCCTTTTACAAAGTAGCCATTAAAACTTCAGTCATGTAAGATTGCACTCTTGTGCAGATTTGTTGGATGAATTTGGAAGCTGCCATCAAGTTGCAGCTGACTTGTGTCAACCCCGTGGAGTTTGCAGGCAAGAGATGTTCGGAGGTGGTTCTCCATTTCCTGCCTCTGTGGCATTCCTTTGATGGTCTCAGAAGAACTTGGCTTTTCTAGGCTGAGGTTTTCTTTGCCTTCTCTTGCTGACCCCACTTCTCTGGACCACAGTATCTTGGCCCAATCTTTAGTTGAGCAAATAGGTAAAGGCACACTTGAGTTGGTGGTTCTTTATATCAAGCGCTGGGCAGGAAAACTCAGCCAATAACAAAACCGAAGCCAAGTGAAGCCCCCAGAGCTGACTGGCACAGCACGGGACCCTGTCATATTCTAAGTTGACCAGCCGTCCTGCTTTTGGCGGGACAGTCCCGCCTTCGCACAATTTGTCCCGCGTCCTGCAGGTTCCTTCCATTGTCCCGATTTTTGGGAGGCTGCCGCACTGCCTTCCGGGGCACAAGGCAGTGCGGCAGCCTCCTGCACGTGTGGCCGCAGGAGCATGGCCTTCTGGGGGGCTGCTGTTTCTCCCCCTGTCATAGGGGAAACGGCAGTGTGCTCTTGCAGCTTCGCTTGCGTGTGTGCATGCAGACAGCTGCCTACCCGCATCTCGGCTTCACAAGGTGACCATCTGGTCACCTTACATATTCCTGCTGAGTTTTTTGCACTGGAAAGCCAATGAGAGAGTAGAAGAGACTGTGTGTCAGGTGGAGACGGAGGGGGAATGGACGGTGGGCTAATGGGGCCCTGATGAAATCAATGTGCCAGTGGAAGGCCCGTGTTTTAGAAGAATTTTGGATTTATATCCCCCCCTTTCTCTCCTGCAGGAGACTCAAAGGGGCTGACAATCTCCTTGCCCTTCCCCCCTCACAACAAATACCCTGTGAGGTGGGTGGGGCTGAGAGAGCTCTGAAAAGCTGTGACTAGCCCAAGGTCACCCAGCTGGCGTGTGTGGGAATGTACAGGCTAATCTGAATTCCCCAGAGAAGCCTCCACAACTCAAGCGGCAGAGCTGGGAATCAAACCCGGTTCCTCCAGATCAGAGTGCACCTGCTCTTAGCCACTACGCCACTGTTTTACTGCTGCATTACAGTTTAAGGGGACCTGGAAATACAGTCTACTAATCACTGTCTGTCCTCATAGCAGCTGGGAGGGGCCTGATCCCAGCCTTAATCTCTTTGCAGCCAGATGCAAAAACACAGCTTTATTGGCTCCCCTCCCCACCCCCCAGTGATATCCCCTCTGCATGGTGGCTTTAGTCTAGGGAAGCCACTGGAGAACAGCAGCTCCCCCCCACCCCCCAGATTCCTTTCTTGATTGAGGCAGTGACCACGGAGGGATTGCACTGTGTGTACCTGTGATGTTTTTGATACTTGGAAGGGACAATTCAAAGTACAGGAAAAGCAAACAGTTTGTTGAAATGGGGCTCTTTGGAACACTCCTTTTTAAGGCACTTTGGGCAAGTTTATTTATTTAATTTATTTATCAGTTAGTTAGTTAGACTTTTATACCGCCCCGTCCCCGAGGGGCTCCGGGTGGTGAATGTCCCCTTGCTCGAAAGTGCTTGGCTCTCTGATGGCCAAGTTTGGTGCATACTGCTGTTCTACAGAAGTGTAAGAAACATGGCACTGGGGTACAGAGCACCTGTCTATTTCAATATATTGTCGAAGGCTTTCACGGCCGGATTCAACTGGTTCTGGTGGGTTTTCCGGGCTGTGTGGCCGTGGTCTGGTGGATTTTGTTCCTAACATTTCGCCTGCATCTGTGGCTGGCATCTTCAGAGGTGTATCACAGAGAAAAGTTTGTTTCTCACTGTGTCTAAGTGAGAAGGGAAAGTTTAGTATGGTATTTTGTCCATGTCCCAGGGTGGGGAACCAATCATTAAGTGTTTGGGTGGAACTTGCTATGTACTCAACCACACCTTTGCACAGCAGGTTCCACCCAAACACTTAATGATTGGTTCCCCACCCTGGGACATGGACAATATACCCCACTAAAACATTCCCTTCTCACTGGACACACTGTGTAACAGACTTCCCTCTGTGATACACCTCTGAAGATGCCAGCCACAGATGCAGGTGAAAGGTTCGGAACAAAATCCACCAGACCACGGCCACACAGCCTGGAAAACCCACCAGAACCTGTCTATTTCAATGTTTGTGATTTTTTTTAAAATCCCAAGTTCCTAGCTCTTATGACTGCAAAGGCAGGTTTTGACTTGTGTGAGCTGTGCCTGCTAAGAGTTACCAGAGGTTCTATAGTGAAGCCTTTTGCACAAAAGAAAAAAATCCCTGTCCCTCAAATGTGGCAGGTAGAGACAGACTGATCAGTGATATGTGTGTGTGTGTGTGTGTGTTCCCAAGATACAAAACTCCAGTTTCACTTGTGTGTGCTGTGCTCAATCGCATCACGATTTCACGCTGCGTGCTGCAACAGTGTCTTTCGCCAGGGTTAATCAGAACAAATTCAATGCTGTCACTGTTTTATTAACTTTTGTTGAAACCCAGGATGTGGGTGGCAGGTCCCCGCACCTAATCTGTGATTGCAGCTCCTATTGGAGATTATCGGGGGGGGGGGGAAGGGGGGAACACCCAGGTTTGGCATTCAGTAAAACGGTGAGAATTCTGAATTGGCAATTGAAACTGGATGGTCTTTGGCACATGAAATGATCTTTGTTCTGTTCCATCACGATAGCTGTGAAAACGGAGGAGCTGTGCAGGTCATCCAGACTGCCAGTTTGAAAGCGGGTGCTTTATTTCCTTTAAAATTCCCCCCTGCCCCTCTATCAGCCCAATATCTGAGCGAGAGGGGCGGGGGGGACAGCAGCCAGACAAAGAAAGCCCTTCATCCGAAGCAGGAGGGCTTCTTGGTTTGGGTGGGGGGGGGGGCTGCGGGAAAAGAAGAAAAAGCAGTGAACTGGAGCGATTAACACTTGCCGACTGAATTTCGAAACCAGATGCGACAAGGCCAAAAAGTGTGCAAAGTTGGGGAAGCTCAGCACGCTGACCGTGAGCCGTACGCAGAGGGACCGCGGCAGGGTGGTTTAATGTTTTATTTCAGGCTGCCGTCCAGATGATCAAAAAAAAACAAAACAAAGAGCCAGCCAATACATGCCAATGCATATTTACCCAGAAGTCAGTCTCCTGCCCGTTGATATCACGCTTTTATTGTTGTACGCCGCCCTGAGCCCTTTGGGGGAGAACGGCTAATAAATCTAAGATATAAATGAATAAATAAAGTTTTACTTCTAGAAAATTATGCACAGAATTGTAGGGTGGGTTTTTTTGTAGGGTTTTTTGTTTGTTTGTTTGTTTTGAGGGCACAAATCATAAATGGTTTTGAATGCTAAATTTGTAGAAGTATGTCCCTACGTAGACTGGCTCCAGGGGGGCAGGGGGAGGAAAATATATCCTGTTTGTTTTTCAAGGAGCTATGTTCGTGGCTGTCAGCCTCTTTTTCGGAGAGGCATCCCCTCCCTTGTGTGAGAAATTGAAGAATGCCTCTTCTACCAGGTGACCAGACGTCCCGCTTTTGAGCAATTTGTCCCGCATCCCGTGGGGTTGTTTAATTCTCCCGATTTTTGGAAGGCTGCCGCACTGCCTTCTGGGGCGCTCACAGCAAAGATTAAAGCCAAGATTCAGTATCACTTCCTGCTCTCCCACCCTGTGACAGGGTGGGAAACCGGGGAGTGCCCCAAAAGGCAGTGCGCTCCTGCGGCTGCGTGCGTCCCGCATCTAAACCTTGAAAATCTGGTCACCTTACTCTTCTAAGATGCTGGCTAGTGTTTTTTTTATAAGTACTAGCATTACAGTTTTAAAAAATTGCTCCCCAGTTAATTGGGGAACACATGGTAGTCCACATTCAGAAGGGGTTTTAAAAAGTGATCTAACCAGTGAATTGACTGAACACTGCAGTTCATCTTACCTAGGTTTTTAACATGCTGATGTTGTGTGTGTGTGTATGAGTGTGTGCGTGCGCTTTAAGGTTGCAATGTTAACTCTGGATCGTTGCTGTTACTATTATTCTTTGACACTGTGTGGTGGGCTTTGCCTTCTGTGACAATCATTTTGTAGCTGACTGTCCCTCCTGCAGCAGCTATGTTTTGGTTGTGCCCACCACCCTGTGTCAAAACTCAAATAATAGGCAGACGGTTGACTCTCTCTCACTCCCTCATATTCTAGTCTGGGAGTCACTTGAGGAAAGTCACAGATAGTACGTTTAGGACTGACCTGCTGTAAAGTAATGTTTCTCCCCCTAAAGCATTGTTCATCTGTGGAACTCTCTGCCACGAGGTGTGGCTTTTGTCACTAGCGCAGATGTTTTTGAAAAGGAGATTAGATATGTTCGCAGGGGATCATTTGTTGGCTTCTATGAGCATGACCTTTCATCAGGAAAGGGCTCTGTGTCTTTTCGTTAGGTGCTTTTGGCTCTGCTGTTTGCTTCTTTCTGGAACTTGACACAAGGTCTTCTCAGAGAGCCAGTGTGGCGTAGTGGTTAAGAGCAGGCGGATTCTAATCTGGAGAAATGGGTTTGATTCCCCACTCCTCCGCATGAGCAGCGGACTCTTACTTGGTGAAATTGATTTGTTTCTGCACTCCCCACATGAGACCTGCTGGGGTGACTTTGGGCTAGTCACAGTTCTCTTAGAACTCTCTCAGCCCCACCTGCCTTACAAAGTGTCTGTTTTGGGGGAAAGGAAGGGAAAGGGTTTGTAAACCACCTCGAGACTCCTTACAGGAGAGGAAGGCGGGGGATAAATCCAAACTCTTCTTCTTCGGTCTTCAGGGCCTTTGCACTCACTCCCATGGTCTGGGGATAGAGGAGGATGCTGTTTGCTTTGATTTACGCTTTATTGATTTCATTGTTATCTTTTATTTGTTGAAGCTTTTATTGGGAAAGCTGTCACATTTCTGCCTTGTTAGAGAGCAGCCTGGAACCAGGGGAGGGGACATCTCAGTCCTTTGCTTCTCGATCCTTTGAACGTTTGGTGCTTCTCGGATCTTTGAAAGTTTCTGGTTCAGTCGTTGACTTCTCCAGTTGCAGGGATGGAAGAAAGATGCTGATGTGCCCAAGATCCTGGAGAGATGCTGCCACGGAGCAGGTGATCTTATGCAGTGGTGGGATCCAAAAATGTTAGTAACAGGTTCCCATAGTGGTGGGATTCAAACCGTGGCGTAGCGCCAATGGGGCTGGGTGGGGCATAATGGAGGTGTGGCTGGGCATTCCGGGGGCGGGGCATTCCTGGGCGGGGCTGTGGCAAGGACGCAGCCGCTGCGCCGGTCCTTGGGCAGGAAACGAATGCACGCAGGCGCAGGCTGCCACGCACGCCGGTGCACCTCCTGCTAGACTGCTTCAAGTTCTGCGCGCTACTGCTGAGAGGAGGGGCATAACTAAGGCAAAAATCACGCAGCAAAATCACCAATCAGTAACCCCCTCTCGGCACACACAAATAATTAGTAACCTACTCTTGGGAACCTGTGAGAACCTGCTGGATCCCACCTCTGATCTTATGGACACACATCAGACCATCTTGTACTGAACCAGACCGTACGTCCGTCAGCGGCTGTAAGGCCTCCACACTCATGGCAGTATAGGTGTCAAACTCAGGCCCTCCAGGTGTTCATGGACTACGATTACCATCAGCCCATGCCAGCAGGGCCAGTTGGCCATGCTAGCAGGGGCTGCTGGGAATTGTAGTACGTGAACATCTGGAGGGCCTGAGTTTGACACCTGTGCTCCAGAGCATCTGGCAGAGGCATTTCACACCACCACCCACCCGGCTCTTTTAATTCGAGAATCCTGCCTGGGGTTGAACCTTGGATCTTCTGCATACAAAGCGGAGAGGGCTTTCCACTGACTCCCTCTGAGCTGGATGGGCCATTCTCTGGCATGACAGCTTCATATTGGGACAAGGGCAGGCTGACCAGACGTCCCGCTTTTGGCGGGACAGTCCCGCCTTCGAACAATTTGTCCCGCGTCCCACGGGTTAATTCAATTGTCCCAATTTTTGGAAGGCTGCCGCACTGCCTTCTGGGACGCAAGGCAGTGTGGCAGCGTCCCACGCGCGCAGCCGCTAGTCGAAAGTTACTTATTGCTTAGTTTGCCGCTTTTCCACCCGTCACAGGGCTGGAAACGTGCAAGCTCCTAGCAGGCAGTGCTTCCTGCGGCTGCATACGCGTGCAGTAGTGTTTTCACCTACCAATCACCAAACCACGCTGTGCTGCGACCATCTGGTCACCTTAGAGGAGGGCTGTGGCTCAGCAGTGGAGTCCTCTCACAGAACATCCTGCATAAAGTCCCAAGTTCAATCCCAGGCCTCTCCAGTAAAAGGAGGGTGTAAAAGTAAACAAAAAAGCCCTCTCTGTGGCCTGGAGAGACGCTGCCAGTCAGCAAAGACCACCTTGCGTTAAATTTTCCAGTGCTCTGTCTTGGTTTTGGGCAGTTCCCCATATTTGCAGTCAGGTGGCTCTGGCGACTGCTGAATGCAGAATGCTGGGCCAGAATTCCAGGTCCAATTCAGCAGCTGACTTGTGACATTTTTTTTAATATCCTTTGCATGGCATTAAGAACAAAAGAACATAAGAACTAGCCTGCTGGATCAGACCAGAGTCCATCTAGTCCAGCTCTCTGCTACTCGCAGTGGCCTACCAGGTGCCTTTGGGAGCTCACATGCAGGATGTGAAAGCAATGGCCTGCTGCTGCTGCTGCTGCTCCTGAGCACCTGGTCTGCTAAGGCATTGGACGGGGCAACATGTTTGGCACTGCTGAACGATACCCCTGGGTTTGTTTAGGAAGCCACAGAGGAAGCTGGTCTGAAGGAGTTGAGTCGGGGTGGTAGTGTCTGTTTCCTAACCTGCTTCTTGGCAATAAAAGGTGTCTGTCCAGAGACATTCCAGAATTTGATATCCTCCCGTTTTGCCTCCTATTGCAAAGAAGGCCTGGTTTGTAGAAGCATCTGGAATTAATGAGGCAGGCCGGTACCATGAAGAAATCAATGCCTCCTGCTTTAATTGCACCATGTTCGAGCTTCGGGTTTTTTTTTTTAAAAAAAATTTGAATTATGTAGTTACAACTGAAGATATCTCTTTAAACAGCTAGCACCTGGTTTCCGCGCAAGTTGAGAAGAAGAGGCTTTTTGTGCATGAAGTGTAGCTCCCTCGTTTGTAGATCAGGGTTCCCCAAATTTCCCATAGCAGAGGTGCTCTTTCCAATTCACAGTATTAGATTTGGAGGCATGTGCTGTTCTTGCAGTCTGCAGCCTGACTGAAAAGAGGCAAGTGCAACTCGGCGACTCATTCAGAGATGCAACTCTTCCCAGAACCGCTAATTTTTTTTTCTGAATCACAAGATATGGAATCATCCAGTCAAGTCTTGTGCAGAAACTCAGCACAATTAATCATCCCCAAGTGGGTTGGAAGTAGGCATACCACGGAAGCAGATCATGCAGAGATGCAGCAGGCAGCCTCATGTGGGTTCAAGGGAATCTTTTCATTTATTTCTTGCGGCACAAAGTTAGGAGATTGCCTGTTAAGTATGTCAGGTCACTAGTGTGGGAAAGGCTTCTTGTGGTGGGGAGGAGGTTGTGCCACTGTTAATGGAACAGATCTGTGGATTTACCCATAAGTAGTTGACATGTTTTCAGCACTAAATGGTAAAACGTCCATGCAGTTATATTAAAATGATTTTGATAAAGTTAGATTCTAGCATGTACGGAAAATTAACAGGTAATAATTAGCATGGAGATCCTTGTAATTTATTATAACGAAGAATTTTCACAGGTCTTTTAGATGTGTTGAAATGATTTCTGATTGAATTAGTTTTAGATAATGATTAAAAGATGCCACGGGCTGGAAAATGTAACTTAAAAAAAGGGATAAGAACAATGACATTTACATTCCTTAGAAGCATCAACGGAATAGCGACTCTGGTATTTCATTGTCACATTATTTAAATATATCACATGTCTTTTGACAATCCAAATAGCAGGCGAGATCCGAAAACTAAACTGGCAATCTGTAAACGTATTATGTTTAATCGAAAAGATTTTTAAATGGATCCTCCTCCTGAGTTTAAGACACTGAGAGCTTTCCGAGGAAGGGAAGGTCAAAATAGGACAGGCGACTCTCACTTTCCCCACAGTGAGATTTAGATAACTTCTTCCCTCTAGAAATGGCGATTGACAGATGGTGACAGTGTGTTACTTCACCCCGAGGGCAACTTCTCCACCAGGGCCCTTAAAAAAGGTAGAACACAGGAAACAGGAGTCAGACCTAATGTTAAGGACTTGTCTGATGGCTATCAGCTGCAGACATCTCGTAGGACGGACATCTGAGATCTGTCTCTCACGTTTATATGAGTGTCTTGCCTGGAGTGCATTTTCTGTCTTCTGATTTTTTGCTTGTGGTTTGAGGGGCTTCAGTGATAATGTTGAGTATTTGGTGAGTGCTGGTGGATTAAAGAGGGCAACACAACTGGTCTTATCCAGCTTTCTAAAACTGAATAAAGTGGAGTTTTATCAGCCAGCCCGTGTGAAAGAGATAGACAAAGAATGTTGGATTTATATCTTGGGAGACTCCAGTTGAAACTTCTTCTCAGCCAGGAGATGGACTTTCATACAATCTCTTTTTCAAGGCTCGGATGCTTCACAGGGTGGCTTTAGGTACAAATGGAGGCTGATATTCTGTGTGCTTCCCTGGGCTCCTTGGAGCAAATACGTTCACGGGGTTAATCAAACAGCAGCCACCCTAAATGAAATGTGCAGATATAGGATGGGTGACACCTGGCTTGACAACAGTACGTGTGAAAAAGATCTGGGAGTCTTAGTAGACCACAAATTGAACATGAGTCAGCAATGTGATGCGGCAGCCAAGAAAGCCAGCGCAATTCTGGGCTGCATCAATAGGAGTACAGTGACTAGATTGAGGGAAATAACAGTGCCGCTGTATTCTGCATGGATCAGACCACACCTGGAATACCGTGTCCAGTTCTGGGCACCACAATTCAAGAAGGATATTGACAAGCTGGAATGGGTCCAGAGAAGGGCAGCCAAAATAGTAAAAGGTCTAGAATCCGTGCCCCATGAGGAGCGGCGCAGGGAGCTGAGTATGTTTAGTCTGAAGAAAGGAAAATTAAGGGGTGATAGGACAGCCTTGTTAAAATATTTGAGGGATGTCATGTTGAAGAGGGAGCAAGCTTGTTTTCTGCTGCTCCAGAGACTAGGAGTGGTGGCGAACCTTTGGCACTCCAGATGTTATGGACTACAACTCCCATCAGCCCCTGCCAGCACAACCAATTGGCCATGCTGGCAGGGGCTGATGGGAATTGTAGTCCATAACATCTGGAGTGCCAAAGGTTCGCCACCATGGGACTAGGACAAGGAGTAATGGATTCAAGGTGCAAGAAATTCCACCCAGAGGTGGGATCCAGCAGGTTCTCACCAGTTCCCGAGAGTGGGTTACTAATTATTTGTGTGTGCCGAGAGGGGGTTTCTAATTGGGTCTGCTTTTCTGTTAGAAATTCCATTAGGTCCAAAAATCATAAAGTCCTGTTGTTTCCTATGTGGCTGGTTAGCGAAGGTAAAAAACGGGATAATTCTCCCTGTTGGGCTGTTTTAAAAACATGTTTTAGAAATATGGTAACGTTCCTTGTTTATGGAAAGTATCCTTCTTTTGATTTCTAGAAACAAAATTAAGTATTTGAAAGTATTAAGTGTTTGACAAGCAGTCAGTTAGAGGAGTAGTAGTTGTTTCTGTTGGCAGTAGACGATAGGACTTGCTATAATGAGTTTAAATTATGGACAGAAAGATACCAGCTGGAAATTAGGAACTTTTTTTTTTACAGTAAGGGTTTTTTACAGTAACAGAGAAATTATTAATGCCCCACCCCCGGAATGCCCAGCCACGCCCCCGTCGTGCCCCACCCATCCCCATTGGCGCTACGCCATTGTTTGAATCCCACCACCATGGGAACCTGTTACTAAAATTTTTGGATCTCACCACTGATTCCACCTAAAGGTGGAAGAACTTCCTGACAATAAGGGGTTGTTTGATGGTGGAATGCTCTTTCCCAGAGAGTGGTGGATTGTCCTCCGTTGGAAGTTTTTAGACAGAGGCTGTTTGGCCATCTGTCAAGGATGCTTTGATTGGGTCTCCCTGCGTGGCAGGGGGTTGGACTGGGTGAAAGCTGAAGGAAGTAGTGAAGAGGATAAAAAAAATCTAGATTTTTGTCTCTTTGGCTTGGGGTGCTTGGTTCAAAGTGGTGGGTTGAAATATAGCTGTGTAGCCAGTGTCATTGGTACCTGGGAAATAGATTGCCAGACCAGTTCTTGAAGCCAGGGCAAATTAATTGAATTCTTGCGCTAGCTGGAATGATCTGTTTAGGCTGTTGGAGCCGGGGTTTATTTCTCTAGCCTTTTGACTTCATTGTTTTGTTATGTGGTTGAATGGAAGAGGAGGTTTGCTGGCCCTATTAACGGCAGATGAATGTGGCTGGAAGATGCACGATGTAATTTGCTTCAAGCTAAGCAGGTTCTGGCCTGGTCGGATCCTGACCCATTGCAGTCTTGTGCTCTATGAAGAAAGAAAGGCAGAAGAGAAATTCAAGAAAATGTTGGGGTTCCACCTCTCTGTCAGGACCAATAAATGTTGGGGTTCCAATAAATGTTGGGGTTCCACCTCTCTTTCAGAACTAATAAAAGGAAACACTTTTTCACGCAACGTGTGATTGGTGTTTGGAATATGCTGCCACAGGAGGTGGTGATGGCCACTAACCTGGATAGCTTTAAAAGGGGCATGGACAGATTTATGGAGGAGAAGTCGATCTGTGGCTACCAATCTTGATCCTCCTTGATCTGAGATTGCAAATGCCTTAGCAGACCAGGTGCTCGGGAGCAGCAGCCACAGAAGGCCCTTGCTTTCACCTCCTGCACCTGAGCTCCCAAAGGCACCTGGTGGGCCACTGCGAGTAGCAGAGTGCTGGACTAGATGGACTCTGGTCTGATCCAGCTGGCTTGTTCTTATGTTCTTATGACCAGTTCTTGGAAACTGTGGTGCACAGCCAAGAGGCGGAGTGTGCAGCCTCATGCATTGATGTGACATTTTGCAGTTTTCTCTGTCAAATGTGCGCTTGGCAGCAAATCCGGGTTTGTGACTGGCACATGAGAAGGGCTGGGCAGCCTCACTCAGAGCCCCCAGCAGTAGGACGCAGCACCTGTGGCGTGGGGAGGCAGAAAACAAAACCAAAAAGTCCTCCTCCAGACGCCGTGACCTACACAAAGGGTGGCGCAAACCCAACCCCCCAGCGTCGCCATTCCCGCAGGCAAAGACAGCGTGGAAGCTGGTTAATGTGGGCTCCATCCCAGGCCATGCCTTTGGAACACCTCTATTATGCCAGCAGGGTGTGTGTGCGTGTGTGCGCGCGTATGTGTGCGTGTGTGTGTGTGCAGAAGCACTGATGCTGAGCTCTGCACCGTGTCTGGCTGCTGTGGGCGGCCTCGGTGGCTGCCTGCTGACAGGTTTGTCCCTCCGCTGAAGTAAATGCTCCAGGGAGGGCAAATCTGCCAGTGCAGCCCCACACTGCTTCCATAGGCAGATTTCCCCTCCCCCCACCCCCAATTGAGATCCAGCGTGGCGTAGTGGTTAAGAGCAGGTGGATTCTAATCTGGAGAACCAGGTTTGATTCCCCACTCCTCCATATAACTGGCAGACTCTTTTCTGGTGAACCAGGAGAGTTTCCGCATTCCTACATTCCTGCTGGGTGACCTTGGGCTAGTCACAGTTCTTCCTTATTGGGCACAGTGTATCCGAGTGAGCATACATACCTGTGAGCAGATCCCGTTGATTTTCAAATGAGATTACTTTCACGTAGAAGAAGAAGAAGAGTTTGGATTTATATCCCCCCTTTCTCTCCTACAGGAGACTCAAAGGGGCTTTACAATCTCCTTGCCCTTCCCCCCTCACAACAAACACCCGTGAGGTGGGTGGGGCTGAGAGAGCTCCGAGAAGCTGTGACTAGCCCAAGGTCACCCAGCTGGCGTGTGTGGGAGTGCCCAGGCTAATCTGAATTCCCCAGAGAAGCCTCCACAGCTCAGGCGGCAGAGCGGGGAATCAAACCCGGTTCCTCCAGATTAGATACACGAGCTCTTATCCTCCTACGCCACTGCTGCACATAACCCCATTTCAAGCTTGTTTTGTTTTATTTGTACCCCACTTTCCCCCAGTGGGGCCTCAAAGCAGCTTCTATTGTTTTGTCTTCTCTTTTAACCACACAACAACCTTGTGAGGAAACTTCGGCTGCGTAGGCATTCCAGTGTGCCTCGCGGGCTGCGGGGATTCTCTCAGCCCCACCTACGGGAGCGGGTTGAGGGTTCTTAGTTACAGGCTGTGAGGATCCAAATGTTATTAATACAGTCTGAAAGTAAACAGGGTGTTGATATTTTTAGCAAATTGTTCTTTATGGTATTGATTTACATGTAATGTAGTACTTGCCTGAACAGTGGTTATATATCTGCAAGTATTCATCATCTCAAATGGCTATGAACTTCGTCAATTTTTTTTTATTTATTAGATGTGATGATGGCATTTTTATATTTGAATTTCTGCCCTGCCCATTCTCAGAGGTCAGGGCACTACTGCTTAAGTATGCACTCTTTCTCAGAGATGGGATCCAGCAGGTTCTCACAGGTTCCCGAGAGTAGGTTACTAATTATTTGGGTGTGCCGAGAGGGGGTTACTAATGGGTGATTTTGCCACGTGATTTTCGCCTTAGTTACACACCCCTCCTCTCAGCAGTAGCGCGCAGAACTTGAAGCAGTCTCGTAGGAGGTTCACCGGTGTGCGTGGCAGCCTGCGCCTGCGTGCATTCGTTTCCCACCCAAGGACCCGCGCAGCGGCTGCGTCCTTGCCACAGCCACGCCCCGGAATGCCCAGCCACGCCCCGGAATGCCCAGCCATGCCCCGGAATGCCCCGCCCAGCCCTATTGGTGCTACGCCACAGTTTGAATCCCACCACCATGGGAACCTGTTAGTAAAATTTTTGGATCCCACCACTGCTCTTTCTCCAGTTAAATCAAAACAGGACACGGGTTCCTCTTGCCAATTGCAGACATGAAGCTGCCTTAATTTTGAGCAAGGAATACACTGTGCGCCGTGCTTCAAAACCATGCACATGTTGCACCCTCCAAAGAAAAGGCTTATAAAGTTGTGGAGTGTGGCTGGGAGGTGGTGTCCAGGTGTTTCCGCACTCCTGTTCTTTGTAGGCCCCTGGACCCTGTCAGCAAGGAGACCCTGCCCCAAACTGTCTTGGGCGGATCTGGGCAAAAGTTGGGACCTAAATAGGCTTTTGACAGGTGGTGATTACTCAGACCATATCACCCCTGTGCTACGCCGTCTGCACTGGCTCCCAGTGGAGTTCCGGATCGTCTTCAAGGTGCTGGTAATAACCTTTAAGGCCTTACGCGGCATGGGGCCCTCATATCTACGGGACCGCATCACCCCTTATGTCCCACATAGGCCACTGCGCTCGGCAGCGGCAGAATTGCTGGTGACCCCTAGCCCCGCGACGATGTGGCTGGCCTCGACCCGGGCCAGGGCCTTTACGGCTCTGGCCCCAGCCTGGTGGAATACCTTACCTCCATCAGTCCGGGCCCTGCGGGATCTTGGCGAGTTCCGCAGGGCCTGTAAGACAGTATTATTCCACCGGGCCTTTGGAGAGGCTGGCCGCGGTTCTACTGCCCCCCACTGAAACTCTGCCGAATTTCCATCTTTGTCATCTTGGTTGGGCCTGCTGTGACTCCATCTGGGCCCACCTGTTCCCTCCCTTTCTTCTTTCATCTTTTCCTTGCTTTTAGCCTTAGGAACGGGCGCCTGTTTGAACTGTTTTATACTGTTTGAATGGCTTGGATTATTTAAATTATATGTAACTGCTGCCGGAGTTTTAATGTTTAAGTTATGTTGTTGAGTTGCTGTTAATAACAGCCATGTTGTTGAGCCGCCTCGAGCCCTCCGGGGAAGAGGCGGCCTATAAATCTAAAATATAAATAAATAAATAAATAATAAATAAATAAATAAATAAATAAATAAAATAGGCCCACTGCCCAGTGAAAGCAGAAGCATGGAAGTATCGGCTTTTCAGAGCCCCTTTGTGGTTCTAATCTTGAAGGAGCCCACCGTGGCCTGTTGCGGGTGCCTGCAATAACTGTGAACATGACAGCAACAAATGGCCCCCGGCAATGTTTTGTGCAAAATTAGTCCCTTTAGAAGAAGATAAATGTGCTTTTCAACCCTTCTCTTCTTGTGACTCTGTTTGGACAGTAGCTTTCTCTTTCTGAGAACATGATCTCAGCTTGTTGGTAGCTCGAATTATGGATAGTCCATCATCACGTAGCCTATGAGACTCTTCTGCTATGGTGTTTTGTGGGGAAGCCTGTTCAGAGCGAGGGCCCTTTTTCCTGCTGTAGCTCTGAGAGGGCAAGCGCTTTGACTACTTGTCAGAGCCCTCTCTGCAAAATGTCCGAAGTGGGGATAGAAAGGATTCCCATTTTTTGGCCCAGCATTAATCCTGATAGGTAGGCTGACTAGATGTCCCGCTTTTGGTGGGACAGTCCCACCTTAAAACAATTTGTCCCGCGTCCCGCAGGTTTTTTCAAGTGTCCCGATTTTTGGAAGGCTGCCGCACTGCCTTCTGGGGCGCAAAGAGCAGATGCTGACAGCCTCACCTTGTGCAATCGCCTTGACCACAGGAGCGCACGCTGACCTTCTGGGGCCGGAAACGGGATTGTCTCCAAGAAGGCATTATGCGGCTCCTTGCGCTGACTTTCGCGATGCTCTTGTCTTGCGCGCACACGGCCGGCCGGCTGCATACCCGCCCGTCCGTCCTGGTTCACAAAGGTGACCATCTGGTCACCTTACTGATAGGGCATCGGGGAGTGGCAGCTTCCCAATTAGTTGACTTTTTAAAAGGGAAGGGAACTGCAGTGCACCCTCAATCCTGTTTCTCGAGAGCACCGGTGGATTTGTTCAAAGGGACTGCAGACTGTGGGCTCAACACAGCCTAAAGGCTGTCTTTCAGGCAGCTCCTTCATTTCTTTTTCTACAATCCACTGACCTAGAAAGCAAAGAGGAAGTCCGACATTCTTGTAAGTCTGTGGTTTGTACTCCCAAAGAGTGTGTATATACAAGTTCTAAATTTAGCACTAAGAAGAATAATTATGAGCTAACCGTTTAGGACTTTTTGAGGTTGCTTTTAAAAATAGCGCATGAGAACCCCTGTTGCCTTAAATCGTGAACTTAAAAAATTGAAGAAATCTCCTTTCCAGACACTCGTCCTTCCGTATTTTTTCGTTTTTTCAAGAACACAATCCTTAACGGTCATCTGCACCACAGATTCGCAAAGTCACTTTCATTTCTTATGAAGATATTTATTGAGTGAGAAAGGGAATCACATCAGGGTCTGTGCGTACACAGCAGTAAAGGTTCAGAGCAATTGTGAAAATTTGAATAATGGCTTGAAAGGTTCAAAAACTAGAGAAAAGGTGCAAAACCAAAAATCCAGTTATCATGAGAAACGCTCAGTTCTGGTGTTTCTGGATCAGGCAGAGGCACGGACCCTTTCCGCACAAATCACCTAAAGCATTTGTAAAACGTTTTCAGTCCCCCCTTTAACATGATGTTTGTCCGCACTCACCCCCTCAAAATGATTCATGACTACCATTAGGTGTTTTTTCCAGAGGTGGGATCCAGCAGGTTCTCACCAGTTCCTGAGAGTGGGTTACTAATTATTTGTGTGTGCCGAGAGGGGGTTACTAATTGGGTCCGCTTTTCCGTTAGAAATTCCATTCTGTCCAAAAATCACAAAGTCCTGTTGTTTCCTATGTGGCTGGTTAGCGAAGGTCGAAAACGGGATAATTCTCCCTGTTGGGCTGTTTTAAAAACATGTTTCCTTGTTTAAGGAAAGTCTCCTTCTTTTGATTTCTAGAAACAAAATTAAGTATTTGAAAGTATTAAGTATTTGACAGGCAGTCAATTAGAGGAGAAGTAGTTGTTTCTGTTGCAGTAGACGATAGGACTTGCTATAATGAGTTTAAATTATGGACAGAAAGATACCAGCTGGAAATTAGGAACTTTTTTTTACAGTAAGAGTTTTTTACAGTAATAGAGAAATTATTAATGCCCCACCTCGGAATGCCCGACCACGCCCCCGTCGTGCCCTGCCCCATTGGTGCTACGCCACAGTTTGAATCCCACCGCCAAGGGAACCTGTTACTAAATTTTTGGATCCTACCACTGTTTTTTCCCCCTTTAAAAAAGTTATTTGTTGAATCAGTGCTTCAACGCTTCTTGCTGTGATTCTCTATAGCTCATATAATCAACGCATTGAAGATTTTATCCCCCCCCCCATTTAAAAAATGATGAAAATAAGCAGGCGGGGGGGGGGGGCGAGCTCAGCGATATGATAAAATGGCGCCGAGGAGGAAGTTTGAGGATGGCACATAGAAAATATAGTAAATAGATCGCACGCCAAGCAAAGATGTTTTCAAAACCATTCAAACCAAAGAATTGTTTGAAAGGAGGATTCATTTACAACGTTTTGAGGCTAGAAATGAAACGTTTTCAGGACATAAGAGGGAAAAAACCCAGTGTGGAACGCCCTGTAGGAAACATTTTATTTCCTTCCTCAAATTGTTTTAAAAGGTTTGTGTGGAAAGAGCCACATTCCCCCACCCCTCAGTGTATTCCTTTTTGGGGATCAGGTGCCCATTCTTTTGGTGCTAGTGACAAGCAGAGCCACTCGCTGGACTTGAAGAAGAAGAGTTTGGATGTATATCCCACCTTTGTCTCCTGTGAGGACACTCAAGGGGCTTACAATAAGGTGACCAGATGGTCACCTTTGTAAACCGGGGCGGGCGGGTAGGCGTGCAGCTGCGCGCACAGCCGCAGGAGCGCACTGCCTTCTGGGGCGCTCTCATTTCCTGTCCTGTCACAGTGCTCTTGCGGCCGCGTGTGCAGGAGGCTGCCGCACTTCCTTGCGCCCCAGAAGGCAGTGCGGCAGCCTTCCAAAAATCGGGACACTTCAAAAAACCCGCGGGACAAATTGTCTTAAGGCGGGACTATCCCGCCAAAAGCGGGACATCTGGTCACCGTAGCTTACAAGCTCCGTTCCCTTCCTCTCCCCACAACAGATACCTTGTGAGGCAGGTAAAGCTGAGCGTTCTGAGGAACTGTGACTAGCCCAAGGTCACAAGAGAGCACCTGGTTTGCAAGCTAATGGTCCTGGGTTTGGTGCCTGCCTGGTCCAAATAAGGGGCCCGCTGGCCCAAACAGGTGGGAAAGATTCTGCAGTGATGGCTAGAGCACAACTGAGCCTGTTCTGTGGGGGTTCCAAGCTGCAGAATTTGGTTTCCAGAACGGCTTCAGCTCTTCCCTGTGGAAGCCTTGCCAAGAATTTGGTGGCGAGGGTGGGGGGACTCACTAGTAAGAACAGGAAGAATCTCTCCCTGGTGCAATTGGATCTCCATCTTCCCATCCCCTCTAAGCCGGCTCCACGTCCTTTTTTTTGCAAAGAAAATTTTGATAACCCTGATAAAGAAGGGTTGGGGAGTGGGACGGGCTGGGGGGAGAAAGAGGCAGATCAAAGGCTATTCTTTCCCATGATGCAAAGATAAAAGACTTCTCTGCTTCAGGCTCTCTTAACTGCTGGCAAGCTCAGGGGTCACGATGTTCTCTCCCCCCCCCCCCCTTGTTATGGAAAGCCGGAGATAATTAATGTTGTTGAAAGAAGATGATTCCTTTGGCGTCGGGAAGGCTAGCCCCCTCGTCTGCAATCTTCTGAAAAAGAAACAAGTGTATGTGGGGGTGGGGGGAGGTTTGCCATGCAGGGAGCCTGCCAGTTTAACAAGAGCAATAAATAATATCTGCAGATAAAAAGGCCATTTGAAAAGTTAGGTGGCTGCGATGTTGCTGTTATCCGATAGGCACCGAAGACGCGCCAGGCATGAGAGGGACGGGATTGTTGCCTCTCTGTGACACCCCCCCCCATTTCCTTGTAAATGGATCCCATCCATGTTAAACAACACTGTTGATAGTTTTAATCACTCTTCTCTCCCCCCCACCCCAATCACAGGAGGGAGCAGCCTATTCTTTGCTTTCAAGGCAGTTGTTGGCGTCACAGTCTGTGCTGGGCATTTGTGTGTCTGTGTGTGTGTGTGGGGGGGTATTTGGACAGATGTTTTGAGAGCCAGCTCGGTGCAGTGGCTAAGAGCTAAGAGCGGTGGCCTCTAATCTGCAGAACTGGGTTTGATTCCTCTCTCCTCCTCATGAGTGGCGGACTCTTATCTTGTGTCCCCAAATCGGTGTCCCCACTCCTACATATGAAGGCGGATGGGTGACTTTGGGCCAGTCACAGTTCTTTCAGAACTCTCTTGGCCCCACCTGCCTCACAAGGTGACTGTTGGGGGAGAGGCAGGGAAAGGGGGTGGTATCGCCCCTCTGAGTCTCCTTACAAGAGGGAAAGGGGGTGGTATCGATCCAAACTCTTCTTCTTTGGGCTTTAGGGTGGATCAAGAGGGGGCTGCTGGTGGGCCTCAAAAGGGCCCATGTTGGTTGACCCACCCCACTGAATGAAGCCGTTGCTCAGAGCCACAGGACTCCCCAACCTTTTTGTGTCTCAAACATCCTTGGGCCTCTTGGAGGAGGTGGCGAACACCACCCCAAAACAAGTGCCACAGCTGGTGAAATCATCCTGTGCAGCAGACGGCGGAGCTCTTCCTTGTATATAAACAGGGAAACATGAGGAGACTCCCCTGCGAAGGGACCTTGAGGCTTGGGGCGACGTAGAAAGGGTTCCATGCATAATAGGCCTCAGCCAAGTTACTAGTATCAGCAAGAATGTATCAGTGGGGTGAAACCAGTGGTGGGATCCAAAAATTTTAGTAACAGGTTCCCATGGTGGTGGGATTCAAACTGTGGCGTGCATGTAGCAGGGCTGGGCAGGAGGCACAACGAGTGAGGCATTCCAGAGGCTGAGAGCTGTGGCAGCAAGGACGCAGCAGCTGCATGTGTGATCCTTGGACGGGAAACGAATGCACGCAGGCGCAGGCTGCCCCACACGCCGGTCCACTTCCTGCTAGACTGCTTCAAGTTCTGCCCGCTACTGCTGAGAGGAGGGGCGTAACTAAGGCAAAAATCAAGTGGTAAAATCAGTAACCCCCTCTCGGCACACACAAATAATTAGTAACCTACTCCCGAGAACCTGTGAGAACCTGCTGGATCCCACCTCTGGGTGAAACAAACAGTTTTCACCATGTTTTAAACCCAGCTCACATCCCCTATTAGTGGGTGAACAATTCAGTGCTTTGTGAATGCAGCTTCACAGTGACACTGAAGAATCCCATTGCCGTGAACTCTTGGGCACTACAAGCCACTCATCTCTATGGTAACTTTTTTGTCCCCTCCTGCCTAAAACCCAACCATCAAAGAGACAGGGAGGCCCCATTTTCTGAAAATCACTAGGGGTCTGCAACCTGCTGCTCTCCAGATGTTCATGGACTGCAATCCCCATCAGCCCCTGCCAGCATGGCAGGTTGCAGACTCCTGCGACTTCCTGATCCTCAGAATGGGCTTGCATTCTTTCTGTGTTCAACCAGTTCCACAATATATTGATGAGCCGGGTCGGGGAGAGACACCGGCAGAGTGTCTTGCAACATATCTAAATGCGCCTAGGTAATAATTTAAAATTGGCTTGGACTGGAGGCATTTAACTTGATGGATGCCCAGAGAGAGGGCAGTTGGCTTCGTTCTGTGCCATCACATTTATCACAACACAGTGCCGAACATACAGATGGAGTCGAGCGGAGGGAGATCCTGCTACGGGAAGGCGCTGGGCTGAATGAGGTTTGGAGGACCGCTTTAGGGGAAAACTGACTGCAAACCATCAGTCTGCTGCAGCTGTTGCCCAGAGCTCATTCCTAAAAACAGGGATGCAGTTTTTCCAAATCTTTTTGCACAATTTCAGGAGATCTCTAGAGCCAGTTCGGTGTGAGAGCTGTCCGTGCCCCGGGGGGGGGGGGGGGGGATGTGTGTGTGGTTGTGGGAGCATTTGAAGGTACAGGCAGTGCTTAAGTGAGAGGCTGCCGGACACTTTCTCACCTGTAACCTTTGGCTCAGGAGCTCCTTCTTTGATGAGTGGCTGCTGAACGTGGCTTCGTGAGACCTGGAAGTCTTAGCTGTACTTCTCCGCACATTAAAAAGAAAAGAAAGCTAAACAGCCAAGAGGGAACCCTGGTTGACATTGGTACTGTGGCGGGCAGGGAGGGCTTTTTAAATCCCTCCCCCGCCATACTGATTTCTCGGTCTCAAGTGGCCCTATAGAAAGGCCATTTGAGAAATAAGATATATTGGGGGATATAAGGAACTTGCACCCCAAATCCTGCAGTTTGAACAGCCGCTCCAAGAGGAGCCATTTGCCAGTGGGAGATGGCCACCAAGAGGGGAAGAGAAGGTTTAGAGGGGGGGGGTGAGTTATTTTCCTCCTATACAGACGCTGCTATTTTGGCAATTTAAAAAGTATTCTTTGGATTGTATTGTCGAAGGCTTTCACGGCCGGAATCACTGGGGTGTTGTGGGGTTTCCGGGCTGTATGGCTGCTGCTAGAACACGGCCATACAGCCCGGAAACCACACAGCACCCCATATTCTTAGGATTCATTCACGGACTTTCAAGGTCTCGTTTTACTTTGACCCACAGTGGTAAGCCAAAACCGCTCTGCCCGTTCTTAGAAACTCTCCTTTCCTTCCTGCTCCTTAACTGCTGGAGCTGAGCCTTCGCATTGCAAGAGGCTTGAAGAAGGCTCTGCTCCAGTTCAGGTCCACTTTGGGGGCTGACGGGTGGGGCTGGCAGAAGGTACCCAGGCTAGGGAATCAGTTTTGTGCTTCAGCGGAGACAGGGAGAGAAGGAAGCCTGCAGCAATTCTGCAGCCGTGGTCAGGATTGTGTTTTCGTGAAGCCGTCGTTGTTGGGCACCTGAATCGGTGCTCTGTGCCCCAGAATTATTTCATACAAGAGCCGTTGTATCTCTGCATAATTAAGCTTGATCCCAGCTTTCGAGCTCAACTGTTCGAAGAGGTCCGCGCGGCATTCTTGATCTGTGTTGCCCTCTTATTGTTGATTGCGTGTGTGTTTAAATCTGCCTGTGCTAATAATCGATAGACGCATGCCATCGCGAAGCTGTTTATGCAACCGTTCCATCAATGCAGACAGCGGGCGATCAAGATGGGAGCAGAGAAGGCCCGAGACTGGTGGTGTGTGGGGAGAGACCTCGGAGGATCTTCTGGCCTGCAGAGAAACCCTTGAGTGGGCCCCTTGACAGCAGGGCAGGGGCTACAACCACCTCTGGCTGGCCCTCCTTGCCCACAGGGTGTACCTGACACCCGCCAGCATCAAAAGAGAGCCCCAAAGCCCTGCCTCAGATGCACTTGGTGTTGGGAATTCCAATTCTCTGCAATTTTTAGAATTTCTATCATACTGCATGTGGTGGACCAGCTCCAATTGAGACTGTGACTTGGGGTGGGACACTTTAAGCCTGGAGTGTCCAACTCTGGCGCCCCAGATGTTCATGGACTACAATTTCCATCAGTCCCTGCCAGCATGGCCAATTGGCCATGCTGGCAGGGACTGAAGGGAATCGTAGTCCATGAACATCTGGGGCGCCAGAGTTGGACACCCCTGCTTTAAGCCTTGTATGTACGCTTCTGTGTACCCCTGTGCGGCCAACAGCAGCCTGTTTGAGGGCAAGAAATGGCCCAGGGAGGAGGAGGCAGAGTGCTAATAGAGGGGCATGTCAGATGCTGGATGAGTGGGTCAGTGGGTCTGGGACAGCACAGATCCCTGCAGGCATGGGTGACACCTGGCTTGACTACAATACATGTGAAAGGGATCTGGGATTCTTAGTAGACCACAAACTGAACATAGAATCAGAATCTTAGAGTTGGAAGAGTCCATTAGGGCCATGAAGTCCAACCCCCTGCCATGCAGGAACACACAATCAAAGCACTCCCGACATATGTTCATCCAGCCTCTGTTTACAAACCTCCAAAGAAGGAGACTCCACCACTCTCCAAGCTAGTGCATTCCACTGTCAAACAGCCCTGATGATCAGGAAGTTCTTCCTAATGTTTAGGTGGAATCTCTTCCTGCACCTTGAATCCATTACTCCGTGTCCTAGTCTCTGAGGCAGCAGAAAACGAGCTTGCTCCCTCTTCGACATGGCATCCCTTCAAATATTTAAACATGGCTATCATGTCCCCCCTTAACCTTTGCTTCTCCAGACTAAATATCCCCAGCTCCCTAAGCCTCTCTTTGTAAGGCATGGATTCCAGACTTTTTACTATTTTGGTTGCCCTCCTCTGGACACATTCCAGCTTGTCATTATCCTTCTTAATTTGCTGTGCCCAGAACGGAACACAGTACTCAAGGTGAGATCTGACCAATGCAGAGTAGAGTGGTACAATTACTTCCCTCGATCTAGACACAGTACTCTTATTGTTGCATCGCATTCCTGGACCCTCCCCTGCACAGACTCCCCCCTCCCGAGACTCCAACCCCAAACCTCAAGGAATTTCCCAGCCTGGTGTTCCCAACCTAGCTTAGGACTTATGCATTTTTGTTCAGTTGGTTCAGGTGTAGAGGTTCATATAATGGCACCTGCCAAACCCCGCTTGCTACCTGAGAGTGTAGGCCAGTGGTGGTGAACATGTGGAGTGCCATCGGTTCATCATCCAGTGGTGGCGAACCTTTGGCAGTCCAGATGTTATGGACTACAATTCCCACCAGCCCCTGCCAGCATGGCCAATTGGCCATCCCCCCCCCCCCCCCCCCCCCCCCCCTCCCCCCCAACCCCCCCCCCCCCCCCCCTCCCCCACCCCCCCCCCACACCCCCCCCCCCGCCCCACCCCCCCCTCCGCGCCCCCCCCCGCCCCCCCCCCGCCCCCCACCCCCCCCGCCCCCACCCCCCCCCGCCCCCCCCCCCCCCCACCCCCCCCCCCCCCCACCCCCCCCCCCCCCCACCCCCCCCCCCCCCCACCCCCCCCCCCCCCCACCCCCCCCCCCCCCCACCCCCCCCCCCCCCCACCCCCCCCCCCCCCCACCCCCCCCCCCCCCCACCCCCCCCCCCCCCCACCCCCCCCCCCCCCCACCCCCCCCCCCCCCCACCCCCCCCCCCCCCCACCCCCCCCCCCCCCCACCCCCCCCCCCCCCCACCCCCCCCCCCCCCCACCCCCCCCCCCCCCCACCCCCCCCCCCCCCCACCCCCCCCCCCCCCCACCCCCCCCCCCCCCCACCCCCCCCCCCCCCCACCCCCCCCCCCCCCCACCCCCCCCCCCCCCCACCCCCCCCCCCCCCCACCCCCCCCCCCCCCCACCCCCCCCCCCCCCCACCCCCCCCCCCCCCCACCCCCCCCCCCCCCCACCCCCCCCCCCCCCCACCCCCCCCCCCCCCCACCCCCCCCCCCCCCCACCCCCCCCCCCCCCCACCCCCCCCCCCCCCCACCCCCCCCCCCCCCCACCCCCCCCCCCCCCCACCCCCCCCCCCCCCCACCCCCCCCCCCCCCCACCCCCCCCCCCCCCCACCCCCCCCCCCCCCCACCCCCCCCCCCCCCCACCCCCCCCCCCCCCCACCCCCCCCCCCCCCCACCCCCCCCCCCCCCCACCCCCCCCCCCCCCCACCCCCCCCCCCCCCCACCCCCCCCCCCCCCCACCCCCCCCCCCCCCCACCCCCCCCCCCCCCCACCCCCCCCCCCCCCCACCCCCCCCCCCCCCCACCCCCCCCCCCCCCCACCCCCCCCCCCCCCCACCCCCCCCCCCCCCCACCCCCCCCCCCCCCCACCCCCCCCCCCCCCCACCCCCCCCCCCCCCCACCCCCCCCCCCCCCCACCCCCCCCCCCCCCCACCCCCCCCCCCCCCCACCCCCCCCCCCCCCCACCCCCCCCCCCCCCCACCCCCCCCCCCCCCCACCCCCCCCCCCCCCCACCCCCCCCCCCCCCCACCCCCCCCCCCCCCCACCCCCCCCCCCCCCCACCCCCCCCCCCCCCCACCCCCCCCCCCCCCCACCCCCCCCCCCCCCCACCCCCCCCCCCCCCCACCCCCCCCCCCCCCCACCCCCCCCCCCCCCCACCCCCCCCCCCCCCCACCCCCCCCCCCCCCCACCCCCCCCCCCCCCCACCCCCCCCCCCCCCCACCCCCCCCCCCCCCCACCCCCCCCCCCCCCCACCCCCCCCCCCCCCCACCCCCCCCCCCCCCCACCCCCCCCCCCCCCCACCCCCCCCCCCCCCCACCCCCCCCCCCCCCCACCCCCCCCCCCCCCCACCCCCCCCCCCCCCCACCCCCCCCCCCCCCCACCCCCCCCCCCCCCCACCCCCCCCCCCCCCCACCCCCCCCCCCCCCCACCCCCCCCCCCCCCCACCCCCCCCCCCCCCCACCCCCCCCCCCCCCCACCCCCCCCCCCCCCCACCCCCCCCCCCCCCCACCCCCCCCCCCCCCCACCCCCCCCCCCCCCCACCCCCCCCCCCCCCCACCCCCCCCCCCCCCCACCCCCCCCCCCCCCCACCCCCCCCCCCCCCCACCCCCCCCCCCCCCCACCCCCCCCCCCCCCCACCCCCCCCCCCCCCCACCCCCCCCCCCCCCCACCCCCCCCCCCCCCCACCCCCCCCCCCCCCCACCCCCCCCCCCCCCCACCCCCCCCCCCCCCCACCCCCCCCCCCCCCCACCCCCCCCCCCCCCCACCCCCCCCCCCCCCCACCCCCCCCCCCCCCCACCCCCCCCCCCCCCCACCCCCCCCCCCCCCCACCCCCCCCCCCCCCCACCCCCCCCCCCCCCCACCCCCCCCCCCCCCCACCCCCCCCCCCCCCCACCCCCCCCCCCCCCCACCCCCCCCCCCCCCCACCCCCCCCCCCCCCCACCCCCCCCCCCCCCCACCCCCCCCCCCCCCCACCCCCCCCCCCCCCCACCCCCCCCCCCCCCCACCCCCCCCCCCCCCCACCCCCCCCCCCCCCCACCCCCCCCCCCCCCCACCCCCCCCCCCCCCCACCCCCCCCCCCCCCCACCCCCCCCCCCCCCCACCCCCCCCCCCCCCCACCCCCCCCCCCCCCCACCCCCCCCCCCCCCCACCCCCCCCCCCCCCCACCCCCCCCCCCCCCCACCCCCCCCCCCCCCCACCCCCCCCCCCCCCCACCCCCCCCCCCCCCCACCCCCCCCCCCCCCCACCCCCCCCCCCCCCCACCCCCCCCCCCCCCCACCCCCCCCCCCCCCCACCCCCCCCCCCCCCCACCCCCCCCCCCCCCCACCCCCCCCCCCCCCCACCCCCCCCCCCCCCCACCCCCCCCCCCCCCCACCCCCCCCCCCCCCCACCCCCCCCCCCCCCCACCCCCCCCCCCCCCCACCCCCCCCCCCCCCCACCCCCCCCCCCCCCCACCCCCCCCCCCCCCCACCCCCCCCCCCCCCCACCCCCCCCCCCCCCCACCCCCCCCCCCCCCCACCCCCCCCCCCCCCCACCCCCCCCCCCCCCCACCCCCCCCCCCCCCCACCCCCCCCCCCCCCCACCCCCCCCCCCCCCCACCCCCCCCCCCCCCCACCCCCCCCCCCCCCCACCCCCCCCCCCCCCCACCCCCCCCCCCCCCCACCCCCCCCCCCCCCCACCCCCCCCCCCCCCCACCCCCCCCCCCCCCCACCCCCCCCCCCCCCCACCCCCCCCCCCCCCCACCCCCCCCCCCCCCCACCCCCCCCCCCCCCCACCCCCCCCCCCCCCCACCCCCCCCCCCCCCCACCCCCCCCCCCCCCCACCCCCCCCCCCCCCCACCCCCCCCCCCCCCCACCCCCCCCCCCCCCCACCCCCCCCCCCCCCCACCCCCCCCCCCCCCCACCCCCCCCCCCCCCCACCCCCCCCCCCCCCCACCCCCCCCCCCCCCCACCCCCCCCCCCCCCCACCCCCCCCCCCCCCCACCCCCCCCCCCCCCCACCCCCCCCCCCCCCCACCCCCCCCCCCCCCCACCCCCCCCCCCCCCCACCCCCCCCCCCCCCCACCCCCCCCCCCCCCCACCCCCCCCCCCCCCCACCCCCCCCCCCCCCCACCCCCCCCCCCCCCCACCCCCCCCCCCCCCCACCCCCCCCCCCCCCCACCCCCCCCCCCCCCCACCCCCCCCCCCCCCCACCCCCCCCCCCCCCCACCCCCCCCCCCCCCCACCCCCCCCCCCCCCCACCCCCCCCCCCCCCCACCCCCCCCCCCCCCCACCCCCCCCCCCCCCCACCCCCCCCCCCCCCCACCCCCCCCCCCCCCCACCCCCCCCCCCCCCCACCCCCCCCCCCCCCCACCCCCCCCCCCCCCCACCCCCCCCCCCCCCCACCCCCCCCCCCCCCCACCCCCCCCCCCCCCCACCCCCCCCCCCCCCCACCCCCCCCCCCCCCCACCCCCCCCCCCCCCCACCCCCCCCCCCCCCCACCCCCCCCCCCCCCCACCCCCCCCCCCCCCCACCCCCCCCCCCCCCCACCCCCCCCCCCCCCCACCCCCCCCCCCCCCCACCCCCCCCCCCCCCCACCCCCCCCCCCCCCCACCCCCCCCCCCCCCCACCCCCCCCCCCCCCCACCCCCCCCCCCCCCCACCCCCCCCCCCCCCCACCCCCCCCCCCCCCCACCCCCCCCCCCCCCCACCCCCCCCCCCCCCCACCCCCCCCCCCCCCCACCCCCCCCCCCCCCCACCCCCCCCCCCCCCCACCCCCCCCCCCCCCCACCCCCCCCCCCCCCCACCCCCCCCCCCCCCCACCCCCCCCCCCCCCCACCCCCCCCCCCCCCCACCCCCCCCCCCCCCCACCCCCCCCCCCCCCCACCCCCCCCCCCCCCCACCCCCCCCCCCCCCCACCCCCCCCCCCCCCCACCCCCCCCCCCCCCCACCCCCCCCCCCCCCCACCCCCCCCCCCCCCCACCCCCCCCCCCCCCCACCCCCCCCCCCCCCCACCCCCCCCCCCCCCCACCCCCCCCCCCCCCCACCCCCCCCCCCCCCCACCCCCCCCCCCCCCCACCCCCCCCCCCCCCCACCCCCCCCCCCCCCCACCCCCCCCCCCCCCCACCCCCCCCCCCCCCCACCCCCCCCCCCCCCCACCCCCCCCCCCCCCCACCCCCCCCCCCCCCCACCCCCCCCCCCCCCCACCCCCCCCCCCCCCCACCCCCCCCCCCCCCCACCCCCCCCCCCCCCCACCCCCCCCCCCCCCCACCCCCCCCCCCCCCCACCCCCCCCCCCCCCCACCCCCCCCCCCCCCCACCCCCCCCCCCCCCCACCCCCCCCCCCCCCCACCCCCCCCCCCCCCCACCCCCCCCCCCCCCCACCCCCCCCCCCCCCCACCCCCCCCCCCCCCCACCCCCCCCCCCCCCCACCCCCCCCCCCCCCCACCCCCCCCCCCCCCCACCCCCCCCCCCCCCCACCCCCCCCCCCCCCCACCCCCCCCCCCCCCCACCCCCCCCCCCCCCCACCCCCCCCCCCCCCCACCCCCCCCCCCCCCCACCCCCCCCCCCCCCCACCCCCCCCCCCCCCCACCCCCCCCCCCCCCCACCCCCCCCCCCCCCCACCCCCCCCCCCCCCCACCCCCCCCCCCCCCCACCCCCCCCCCCCCCCACCCCCCCCCCCCCCCACCCCCCCCCCCCCCCACCCCCCCCCCCCCCCACCCCCCCCCCCCCCCACCCCCCCCCCCCCCCACCCCCCCCCCCCCCCACCCCCCCCCCCCCCCACCCCCCCCCCCCCCCACCCCCCCCCCCCCCCACCCCCCCCCCCCCCCACCCCCCCCCCCCCCCACCCCCCCCCCCCCCCACCCCCCCCCCCCCCCACCCCCCCCCCCCCCCACCCCCCCCCCCCCCCACCCCCCCCCCCCCCCACCCCCCCCCCCCCCCACCCCCCCCCCCCCCCACCCCCCCCCCCCCCCACCCCCCCCCCCCCCCACCCCCCCCCCCCCCCACCCCCCCCCCCCCCCACCCCCCCCCCCCCCCACCCCCCCCCCCCCCCACCCCCCCCCCCCCCCACCCCCCCCCCCCCCCACCCCCCCCCCCCCCCACCCCCCCCCCCCCCCACCCCCCCCCCCCCCCACCCCCCCCCCCCCCCACCCCCCCCCCCCCCCACCCCCCCCCCCCCCCACCCCCCCCCCCCCCCACCCCCCCCCCCCCCCACCCCCCCCCCCCCCCACCCCCCCCCCCCCCCACCCCCCCCCCCCCCCACCCCCCCCCCCCCCCACCCCCCCCCCCCCCCACCCCCCCCCCCCCCCACCCCCCCCCCCCCCCACCCCCCCCCCCCCCCACCCCCCCCCCCCCCCACCCCCCCCCCCCCCCACCCCCCCCCCCCCCCACCCCCCCCCCCCCCCACCCCCCCCCCCCCCCACCCCCCCCCCCCCCCACCCCCCCCCCCCCCCACCCCCCCCCCCCCCCACCCCCCCCCCCCCCCACCCCCCCCCCCCCCCACCCCCCCCCCCCCCCACCCCCCCCCCCCCCCACCCCCCCCCCCCCCCACCCCCCCCCCCCCCCACCCCCCCCCCCCCCCACCCCCCCCCCCCCCCACCCCCCCCCCCCCCCACCCCCCCCCCCCCCCACCCCCCCCCCCCCCCACCCCCCCCCCCCCCCACCCCCCCCCCCCCCCACCCCCCCCCCCCCCCACCCCCCCCCCCCCCCACCCCCCCCCCCCCCCACCCCCCCCCCCCCCCACCCCCCCCCCCCCCCACCCCCCCCCCCCCCCACCCCCCCCCCCCCCCACCCCCCCCCCCCCCCACCCCCCCCCCCCCCCACCCCCCCCCCCCCCCACCCCCCCCCCCCCCCACCCCCCCCCCCCCCCACCCCCCCCCCCCCCCACCCCCCCCCCCCCCCACCCCCCCCCCCCCCCACCCCCCCCCCCCCCCACCCCCCCCCCCCCCCACCCCCCCCCCCCCCCACCCCCCCCCCCCCCCACCCCCCCCCCCCCCCACCCCCCCCCCCCCCCACCCCCCCCCCCCCCCACCCCCCCCCCCCCCCACCCCCCCCCCCCCCCACCCCCCCCCCCCCCCACCCCCCCCCCCCCCCACCCCCCCCCCCCCCCACCCCCCCCCCCCCCCACCCCCCCCCCCCCCCACCCCCCCCCCCCCCCACCCCCCCCCCCCCCCACCCCCCCCCCCCCCCACCCCCCCCCCCCCCCACCCCCCCCCCCCCCCACCCCCCCCCCCCCCCACCCCCCCCCCCCCCCACCCCCCCCCCCCCCCACCCCCCCCCCCCCCCACCCCCCCCCCCCCCCACCCCCCCCCCCCCCCACCCCCCCCCCCCCCCACCCCCCCCCCCCCCCACCCCCCCCCCCCCCCACCCCCCCCCCCCCCCACCCCCCCCCCCCCCCACCCCCCCCCCCCCCCACCCCCCCCCCCCCCCACCCCCCCCCCCCCCCACCCCCCCCCCCCCCCACCCCCCCCCCCCCCCACCCCCCCCCCCCCCCACCCCCCCCCCCCCCCACCCCCCCCCCCCCCCACCCCCCCCCCCCCCCACCCCCCCCCCCCCCCACCCCCCCCCCCCCCCACCCCCCCCCCCCCCCACCCCCCCCCCCCCCCACCCCCCCCCCCCCCCACCCCCCCCCCCCCCCACCCCCCCCCCCCCCCACCCCCCCCCCCCCCCACCCCCCCCCCCCCCCACCCCCCCCCCCCCCCACCCCCCCCCCCCCCCACCCCCCCCCCCCCCCACCCCCCCCCCCCCCCACCCCCCCCCCCCCCCACCCCCCCCCCCCCCCACCCCCCCCCCCCCCCACCCCCCCCCCCCCCCACCCCCCCCCCCCCCCACCCCCCCCCCCCCCCACCCCCCCCCCCCCCCACCCCCCCCCCCCCCCACCCCCCCCCCCCCCCACCCCCCCCCCCCCCCACCCCCCCCCCCCCCCACCCCCCCCCCCCCCCACCCCCCCCCCCCCCCACCCCCCCCCCCCCCCACCCCCCCCCCCCCCCACCCCCCCCCCCCCCCACCCCCCCCCCCCCCCACCCCCCCCCCCCCCCACCCCCCCCCCCCCCCACCCCCCCCCCCCCCCACCCCCCCCCCCCCCCACCCCCCCCCCCCCCCACCCCCCCCCCCCCCCACCCCCCCCCCCCCCCACCCCCCCCCCCCCCCACCCCCCCCCCCCCCCACCCCCCCCCCCCCCCACCCCCCCCCCCCCCCACCCCCCCCCCCCCCCACCCCCCCCCCCCCCCACCCCCCCCCCCCCCCACCCCCCCCCCCCCCCACCCCCCCCCCCCCCCACCCCCCCCCCCCCCCACCCCCCCCCCCCCCCACCCCCCCCCCCCCCCACCCCCCCCCCCCCCCACCCCCCCCCCCCCCCACCCCCCCCCCCCCCCACCCCCCCCCCCCCCCACCCCCCCCCCCCCCCACCCCCCCCCCCCCCCACCCCCCCCCCCCCCCACCCCCCCCCCCCCCCACCCCCCCCCCCCCCCACCCCCCCCCCCCCCCACCCCCCCCCCCCCCCACCCCCCCCCCCCCCCACCCCCCCCCCCCCCCACCCCCCCCCCCCCCCACCCCCCCCCCCCCCCACCCCCCCCCCCCCCCACCCCCCCCCCCCCCCACCCCCCCCCCCCCCCACCCCCCCCCCCCCCCACCCCCCCCCCCCCCCACCCCCCCCCCCCCCCACCCCCCCCCCCCCCCACCCCCCCCCCCCCCCACCCCCCCCCCCCCCCACCCCCCCCCCCCCCCACCCCCCCCCCCCCCCACCCCCCCCCCCCCCCACCCCCCCCCCCCCCCACCCCCCCCCCCCCCCACCCCCCCCCCCCCCCACCCCCCCCCCCCCCCACCCCCCCCCCCCCCCACCCCCCCCCCCCCCCACCCCCCCCCCCCCCCACCCCCCCCCCCCCCCACCCCCCCCCCCCCCCACCCCCCCCCCCCCCCACCCCCCCCCCCCCCCACCCCCCCCCCCCCCCACCCCCCCCCCCCCCCACCCCCCCCCCCCCCCACCCCCCCCCCCCCCCACCCCCCCCCCCCCCCACCCCCCCCCCCCCCCACCCCCCCCCCCCCCCACCCCCCCCCCCCCCCACCCCCCCCCCCCCCCACCCCCCCCCCCCCCCACCCCCCCCCCCCCCCACCCCCCCCCCCCCCCACCCCCCCCCCCCCCCACCCCCCCCCCCCCCCACCCCCCCCCCCCCCCACCCCCCCCCCCCCCCACCCCCCCCCCCCCCCACCCCCCCCCCCCCCCACCCCCCCCCCCCCCCACCCCCCCCCCCCCCCACCCCCCCCCCCCCCCACCCCCCCCCCCCCCCACCCCCCCCCCCCCCCACCCCCCCCCCCCCCCACCCCCCCCCCCCCCCACCCCCCCCCCCCCCCACCCCCCCCCCCCCCCACCCCCCCCCCCCCCCACCCCCCCCCCCCCCCACCCCCCCCCCCCCCCACCCCCCCCCCCCCCCACCCCCCCCCCCCCCCACCCCCCCCCCCCCCCACCCCCCCCCCCCCCCACCCCCCCCCCCCCCCACCCCCCCCCCCCCCCACCCCCCCCCCCCCCCACCCCCCCCCCCCCCCACCCCCCCCCCCCCCCACCCCCCCCCCCCCCCACCCCCCCCCCCCCCCACCCCCCCCCCCCCCCACCCCCCCCCCCCCCCACCCCCCCCCCCCCCCACCCCCCCCCCCCCCCACCCCCCCCCCCCCCCACCCCCCCCCCCCCCCACCCCCCCCCCCCCCCACCCCCCCCCCCCCCCACCCCCCCCCCCCCCCACCCCCCCCCCCCCCCACCCCCCCCCCCCCCCACCCCCCCCCCCCCCCACCCCCCCCCCCCCCCACCCCCCCCCCCCCCCACCCCCCCCCCCCCCCACCCCCCCCCCCCCCCACCCCCCCCCCCCCCCACCCCCCCCCCCCCCCACCCCCCCCCCCCCCCACCCCCCCCCCCCCCCACCCCCCCCCCCCCCCACCCCCCCCCCCCCCCACCCCCCCCCCCCCCCACCCCCCCCCCCCCCCACCCCCCCCCCCCCCCACCCCCCCCCCCCCCCACCCCCCCCCCCCCCCACCCCCCCCCCCCCCCACCCCCCCCCCCCCCCACCCCCCCCCCCCCCCACCCCCCCCCCCCCCCACCCCCCCCCCCCCCCACCCCCCCCCCCCCCCACCCCCCCCCCCCCCCACCCCCCCCCCCCCCCACCCCCCCCCCCCCCCACCCCCCCCCCCCCCCACCCCCCCCCCCCCCCACCCCCCCCCCCCCCCACCCCCCCCCCCCCCCACCCCCCCCCCCCCCCACCCCCCCCCCCCCCCACCCCCCCCCCCCCCCACCCCCCCCCCCCCCCACCCCCCCCCCCCCCCACCCCCCCCCCCCCCCACCCCCCCCCCCCCCCACCCCCCCCCCCCCCCACCCCCCCCCCCCCCCACCCCCCCCCCCCCCCACCCCCCCCCCCCCCCACCCCCCCCCCCCCCCACCCCCCCCCCCCCCCACCCCCCCCCCCCCCCACCCCCCCCCCCCCCCACCCCCCCCCCCCCCCACCCCCCCCCCCCCCCACCCCCCCCCCCCCCCACCCCCCCCCCCCCCCACCCCCCCCCCCCCCCACCCCCCCCCCCCCCCACCCCCCCCCCCCCCCACCCCCCCCCCCCCCCACCCCCCCCCCCCCCCACCCCCCCCCCCCCCCACCCCCCCCCCCCCCCACCCCCCCCCCCCCCCACCCCCCCCCCCCCCCACCCCCCCCCCCCCCCACCCCCCCCCCCCCCCACCCCCCCCCCCCCCCACCCCCCCCCCCCCCCACCCCCCCCCCCCCCCACCCCCCCCCCCCCCCACCCCCCCCCCCCCCCACCCCCCCCCCCCCCCACCCCCCCCCCCCCCCACCCCCCCCCCCCCCCACCCCCCCCCCCCCCCACCCCCCCCCCCCCCCACCCCCCCCCCCCCCCACCCCCCCCCCCCCCCACCCCCCCCCCCCCCCACCCCCCCCCCCCCCCACCCCCCCCCCCCCCCACCCCCCCCCCCCCCCACCCCCCCCCCCCCCCACCCCCCCCCCCCCCCACCCCCCCCCCCCCCCACCCCCCCCCCCCCCCACCCCCCCCCCCCCCCACCCCCCCCCCCCCCCACCCCCCCCCCCCCCCACCCCCCCCCCCCCCCACCCCCCCCCCCCCCCACCCCCCCCCCCCCCCACCCCCCCCCCCCCCCACCCCCCCCCCCCCCCACCCCCCCCCCCCCCCACCCCCCCCCCCCCCCACCCCCCCCCCCCCCCACCCCCCCCCCCCCCCACCCCCCCCCCCCCCCACCCCCCCCCCCCCCCACCCCCCCCCCCCCCCACCCCCCCCCCCCCCCACCCCCCCCCCCCCCCACCCCCCCCCCCCCCCACCCCCCCCCCCCCCCACCCCCCCCCCCCCCCACCCCCCCCCCCCCCCACCCCCCCCCCCCCCCACCCCCCCCCCCCCCCACCCCCCCCCCCCCCCACCCCCCCCCCCCCCCACCCCCCCCCCCCCCCACCCCCCCCCCCCCCCACCCCCCCCCCCCCCCACCCCCCCCCCCCCCCACCCCCCCCCCCCCCCACCCCCCCCCCCCCCCACCCCCCCCCCCCCCCACCCCCCCCCCCCCCCACCCCCCCCCCCCCCCACCCCCCCCCCCCCCCACCCCCCCCCCCCCCCACCCCCCCCCCCCCCCACCCCCCCCCCCCCCCACCCCCCCCCCCCCCCACCCCCCCCCCCCCCCACCCCCCCCCCCCCCCACCCCCCCCCCCCCCCACCCCCCCCCCCCCCCACCCCCCCCCCCCCCCACCCCCCCCCCCCCCCACCCCCCCCCCCCCCCACCCCCCCCCCCCCCCACCCCCCCCCCCCCCCACCCCCCCCCCCCCCCACCCCCCCCCCCCCCCACCCCCCCCCCCCCCCACCCCCCCCCCCCCCCACCCCCCCCCCCCCCCACCCCCCCCCCCCCCCACCCCCCCCCCCCCCCACCCCCCCCCCCCCCCACCCCCCCCCCCCCCCACCCCCCCCCCCCCCCACCCCCCCCCCCCCCCACCCCCCCCCCCCCCCACCCCCCCCCCCCCCCACCCCCCCCCCCCCCCACCCCCCCCCCCCCCCACCCCCCCCCCCCCCCACCCCCCCCCCCCCCCACCCCCCCCCCCCCCCACCCCCCCCCCCCCCCACCCCCCCCCCCCCCCACCCCCCCCCCCCCCCACCCCCCCCCCCCCCCACCCCCCCCCCCCCCCACCCCCCCCCCCCCCCACCCCCCCCCCCCCCCACCCCCCCCCCCCCCCACCCCCCCCCCCCCCCACCCCCCCCCCCCCCCACCCCCCCCCCCCCCCACCCCCCCCCCCCCCCACCCCCCCCCCCCCCCACCCCCCCCCCCCCCCACCCCCCCCCCCCCCCACCCCCCCCCCCCCCCACCCCCCCCCCCCCCCACCCCCCCCCCCCCCCACCCCCCCCCCCCCCCACCCCCCCCCCCCCCCACCCCCCCCCCCCCCCACCCCCCCCCCCCCCCACCCCCCCCCCCCCCCACCCCCCCCCCCCCCCACCCCCCCCCCCCCCCACCCCCCCCCCCCCCCACCCCCCCCCCCCCCCACCCCCCCCCCCCCCCACCCCCCCCCCCCCCCACCCCCCCCCCCCCCCACCCCCCCCCCCCCCCACCCCCCCCCCCCCCCACCCCCCCCCCCCCCCACCCCCCCCCCCCCCCACCCCCCCCCCCCCCCACCCCCCCCCCCCCCCACCCCCCCCCCCCCCCACCCCCCCCCCCCCCCACCCCCCCCCCCCCCCACCCCCCCCCCCCCCCACCCCCCCCCCCCCCCACCCCCCCCCCCCCCCACCCCCCCCCCCCCCCACCCCCCCCCCCCCCCACCCCCCCCCCCCCCCACCCCCCCCCCCCCCCACCCCCCCCCCCCCCCACCCCCCCCCCCCCCCACCCCCCCCCCCCCCCACCCCCCCCCCCCCCCACCCCCCCCCCCCCCCACCCCCCCCCCCCCCCACCCCCCCCCCCCCCCACCCCCCCCCCCCCCCACCCCCCCCCCCCCCCACCCCCCCCCCCCCCCACCCCCCCCCCCCCCCACCCCCCCCCCCCCCCACCCCCCCCCCCCCCCACCCCCCCCCCCCCCCACCCCCCCCCCCCCCCACCCCCCCCCCCCCCCACCCCCCCCCCCCCCCACCCCCCCCCCCCCCCACCCCCCCCCCCCCCCACCCCCCCCCCCCCCCACCCCCCCCCCCCCCCACCCCCCCCCCCCCCCACCCCCCCCCCCCCCCACCCCCCCCCCCCCCCACCCCCCCCCCCCCCCACCCCCCCCCCCCCCCACCCCCCCCCCCCCCCACCCCCCCCCCCCCCCACCCCCCCCCCCCCCCACCCCCCCCCCCCCCCACCCCCCCCCCCCCCCACCCCCCCCCCCCCCCACCCCCCCCCCCCCCCACCCCCCCCCCCCCCCACCCCCCCCCCCCCCCACCCCCCCCCCCCCCCACCCCCCCCCCCCCCCACCCCCCCCCCCCCCCACCCCCCCCCCCCCCCACCCCCCCCCCCCCCCACCCCCCCCCCCCCCCACCCCCCCCCCCCCCCACCCCCCCCCCCCCCCACCCCCCCCCCCCCCCACCCCCCCCCCCCCCCACCCCCCCCCCCCCCCACCCCCCCCCCCCCCCACCCCCCCCCCCCCCCACCCCCCCCCCCCCCCACCCCCCCCCCCCCCCACCCCCCCCCCCCCCCACCCCCCCCCCCCCCCACCCCCCCCCCCCCCCACCCCCCCCCCCCCCCACCCCCCCCCCCCCCCACCCCCCCCCCCCCCCACCCCCCCCCCCCCCCACCCCCCCCCCCCCCCACCCCCCCCCCCCCCCACCCCCCCCCCCCCCCACCCCCCCCCCCCCCCACCCCCCCCCCCCCCCACCCCCCCCCCCCCCCACCCCCCCCCCCCCCCACCCCCCCCCCCCCCCACCCCCCCCCCCCCCCACCCCCCCCCCCCCCCACCCCCCCCCCCCCCCACCCCCCCCCCCCCCCACCCCCCCCCCCCCCCACCCCCCCCCCCCCCCACCCCCCCCCCCCCCCACCCCCCCCCCCCCCCACCCCCCCCCCCCCCCACCCCCCCCCCCCCCCACCCCCCCCCCCCCCCACCCCCCCCCCCCCCCACCCCCCCCCCCCCCCACCCCCCCCCCCCCCCACCCCCCCCCCCCCCCACCCCCCCCCCCCCCCACCCCCCCCCCCCCCCACCCCCCCCCCCCCCCACCCCCCCCCCCCCCCACCCCCCCCCCCCCCCACCCCCCCCCCCCCCCACCCCCCCCCCCCCCCACCCCCCCCCCCCCCCACCCCCCCCCCCCCCCACCCCCCCCCCCCCCCACCCCCCCCCCCCCCCACCCCCCCCCCCCCCCACCCCCCCCCCCCCCCACCCCCCCCCCCCCCCACCCCCCCCCCCCCCCACCCCCCCCCCCCCCCACCCCCCCCCCCCCCCACCCCCCCCCCCCCCCACCCCCCCCCCCCCCCACCCCCCCCCCCCCCCACCCCCCCCCCCCCCCACCCCCCCCCCCCCCCACCCCCCCCCCCCCCCACCCCCCCCCCCCCCCACCCCCCCCCCCCCCCACCCCCCCCCCCCCCCACCCCCCCCCCCCCCCACCCCCCCCCCCCCCCACCCCCCCCCCCCCCCACCCCCCCCCCCCCCCACCCCCCCCCCCCCCCACCCCCCCCCCCCCCCACCCCCCCCCCCCCCCACCCCCCCCCCCCCCCACCCCCCCCCCCCCCCACCCCCCCCCCCCCCCACCCCCCCCCCCCCCCACCCCCCCCCCCCCCCACCCCCCCCCCCCCCCACCCCCCCCCCCCCCCACCCCCCCCCCCCCCCACCCCCCCCCCCCCCCACCCCCCCCCCCCCCCACCCCCCCCCCCCCCCACCCCCCCCCCCCCCCACCCCCCCCCCCCCCCACCCCCCCCCCCCCCCACCCCCCCCCCCCCCCACCCCCCCCCCCCCCCACCCCCCCCCCCCCCCACCCCCCCCCCCCCCCACCCCCCCCCCCCCCCACCCCCCCCCCCCCCCACCCCCCCCCCCCCCCACCCCCCCCCCCCCCCACCCCCCCCCCCCCCCACCCCCCCCCCCCCCCACCCCCCCCCCCCCCCACCCCCCCCCCCCCCCACCCCCCCCCCCCCCCACCCCCCCCCCCCCCCACCCCCCCCCCCCCCCACCCCCCCCCCCCCCCACCCCCCCCCCCCCCCACCCCCCCCCCCCCCCACCCCCCCCCCCCCCCACCCCCCCCCCCCCCCACCCCCCCCCCCCCCCACCCCCCCCCCCCCCCACCCCCCCCCCCCCCCACCCCCCCCCCCCCCCACCCCCCCCCCCCCCCACCCCCCCCCCCCCCCACCCCCCCCCCCCCCCACCCCCCCCCCCCCCCACCCCCCCCCCCCCCCACCCCCCCCCCCCCCCACCCCCCCCCCCCCCCACCCCCCCCCCCCCCCACCCCCCCCCCCCCCCACCCCCCCCCCCCCCCACCCCCCCCCCCCCCCACCCCCCCCCCCCCCCACCCCCCCCCCCCCCCACCCCCCCCCCCCCCCACCCCCCCCCCCCCCCACCCCCCCCCCCCCCCACCCCCCCCCCCCCCCACCCCCCCCCCCCCCCACCCCCCCCCCCCCCCACCCCCCCCCCCCCCCACCCCCCCCCCCCCCCACCCCCCCCCCCCCCCACCCCCCCCCCCCCCCACCCCCCCCCCCCCCCACCCCCCCCCCCCCCCACCCCCCCCCCCCCCCACCCCCCCCCCCCCCCACCCCCCCCCCCCCCCACCCCCCCCCCCCCCCACCCCCCCCCCCCCCCACCCCCCCCCCCCCCCACCCCCCCCCCCCCCCACCCCCCCCCCCCCCCACCCCCCCCCCCCCCCACCCCCCCCCCCCCCCACCCCCCCCCCCCCCCACCCCCCCCCCCCCCCACCCCCCCCCCCCCCCACCCCCCCCCCCCCCCACCCCCCCCCCCCCCCACCCCCCCCCCCCCCCACCCCCCCCCCCCCCCACCCCCCCCCCCCCCCACCCCCCCCCCCCCCCACCCCCCCCCCCCCCCACCCCCCCCCCCCCCCACCCCCCCCCCCCCCCACCCCCCCCCCCCCCCACCCCCCCCCCCCCCCACCCCCCCCCCCCCCCACCCCCCCCCCCCCCCACCCCCCCCCCCCCCCACCCCCCCCCCCCCCCACCCCCCCCCCCCCCCACCCCCCCCCCCCCCCACCCCCCCCCCCCCCCACCCCCCCCCCCCCCCACCCCCCCCCCCCCCCACCCCCCCCCCCCCCCACCCCCCCCCCCCCCCACCCCCCCCCCCCCCCACCCCCCCCCCCCCCCACCCCCCCCCCCCCCCACCCCCCCCCCCCCCCACCCCCCCCCCCCCCCACCCCCCCCCCCCCCCACCCCCCCCCCCCCCCACCCCCCCCCCCCCCCACCCCCCCCCCCCCCCACCCCCCCCCCCCCCCACCCCCCCCCCCCCCCACCCCCCCCCCCCCCCACCCCCCCCCCCCCCCACCCCCCCCCCCCCCCACCCCCCCCCCCCCCCACCCCCCCCCCCCCCCACCCCCCCCCCCCCCCACCCCCCCCCCCCCCCACCCCCCCCCCCCCCCACCCCCCCCCCCCCCCACCCCCCCCCCCCCCCACCCCCCCCCCCCCCCACCCCCCCCCCCCCCCACCCCCCCCCCCCCCCACCCCCCCCCCCCCCCACCCCCCCCCCCCCCCACCCCCCCCCCCCCCCACCCCCCCCCCCCCCCACCCCCCCCCCCCCCCACCCCCCCCCCCCCCCACCCCCCCCCCCCCCCACCCCCCCCCCCCCCCACCCCCCCCCCCCCCCACCCCCCCCCCCCCCCACCCCCCCCCCCCCCCACCCCCCCCCCCCCCCACCCCCCCCCCCCCCCACCCCCCCCCCCCCCCACCCCCCCCCCCCCCCACCCCCCCCCCCCCCCACCCCCCCCCCCCCCCACCCCCCCCCCCCCCCACCCCCCCCCCCCCCCACCCCCCCCCCCCCCCACCCCCCCCCCCCCCCACCCCCCCCCCCCCCCACCCCCCCCCCCCCCCACCCCCCCCCCCCCCCACCCCCCCCCCCCCCCACCCCCCCCCCCCCCCACCCCCCCCCCCCCCCACCCCCCCCCCCCCCCACCCCCCCCCCCCCCCACCCCCCCCCCCCCCCACCCCCCCCCCCCCCCACCCCCCCCCCCCCCCACCCCCCCCCCCCCCCACCCCCCCCCCCCCCCACCCCCCCCCCCCCCCACCCCCCCCCCCCCCCACCCCCCCCCCCCCCCACCCCCCCCCCCCCCCACCCCCCCCCCCCCCCACCCCCCCCCCCCCCCACCCCCCCCCCCCCCCACCCCCCCCCCCCCCCACCCCCCCCCCCCCCCACCCCCCCCCCCCCCCACCCCCCCCCCCCCCCACCCCCCCCCCCCCCCACCCCCCCCCCCCCCCACCCCCCCCCCCCCCCACCCCCCCCCCCCCCCACCCCCCCCCCCCCCCACCCCCCCCCCCCCCCACCCCCCCCCCCCCCCACCCCCCCCCCCCCCCACCCCCCCCCCCCCCCACCCCCCCCCCCCCCCACCCCCCCCCCCCCCCACCCCCCCCCCCCCCCACCCCCCCCCCCCCCCACCCCCCCCCCCCCCCACCCCCCCCCCCCCCCACCCCCCCCCCCCCCCACCCCCCCCCCCCCCCACCCCCCCCCCCCCCCACCCCCCCCCCCCCCCACCCCCCCCCCCCCCCACCCCCCCCCCCCCCCACCCCCCCCCCCCCCCACCCCCCCCCCCCCCCACCCCCCCCCCCCCCCACCCCCCCCCCCCCCCACCCCCCCCCCCCCCCACCCCCCCCCCCCCCCACCCCCCCCCCCCCCCACCCCCCCCCCCCCCCACCCCCCCCCCCCCCCACCCCCCCCCCCCCCCACCCCCCCCCCCCCCCACCCCCCCCCCCCCCCACCCCCCCCCCCCCCCACCCCCCCCCCCCCCCACCCCCCCCCCCCCCCACCCCCCCCCCCCCCCACCCCCCCCCCCCCCCACCCCCCCCCCCCCCCACCCCCCCCCCCCCCCACCCCCCCCCCCCCCCACCCCCCCCCCCCCCCACCCCCCCCCCCCCCCACCCCCCCCCCCCCCCACCCCCCCCCCCCCCCACCCCCCCCCCCCCCCACCCCCCCCCCCCCCCACCCCCCCCCCCCCCCACCCCCCCCCCCCCCCACCCCCCCCCCCCCCCACCCCCCCCCCCCCCCACCCCCCCCCCCCCCCACCCCCCCCCCCCCCCACCCCCCCCCCCCCCCACCCCCCCCCCCCCCCACCCCCCCCCCCCCCCACCCCCCCCCCCCCCCACCCCCCCCCCCCCCCACCCCCCCCCCCCCCCACCCCCCCCCCCCCCCACCCCCCCCCCCCCCCACCCCCCCCCCCCCCCACCCCCCCCCCCCCCCACCCCCCCCCCCCCCCACCCCCCCCCCCCCCCACCCCCCCCCCCCCCCACCCCCCCCCCCCCCCACCCCCCCCCCCCCCCACCCCCCCCCCCCCCCACCCCCCCCCCCCCCCACCCCCCCCCCCCCCCACCCCCCCCCCCCCCCACCCCCCCCCCCCCCCACCCCCCCCCCCCCCCACCCCCCCCCCCCCCCACCCCCCCCCCCCCCCACCCCCCCCCCCCCCCACCCCCCCCCCCCCCCACCCCCCCCCCCCCCCACCCCCCCCCCCCCCCACCCCCCCCCCCCCCCACCCCCCCCCCCCCCCACCCCCCCCCCCCCCCACCCCCCCCCCCCCCCACCCCCCCCCCCCCCCACCCCCCCCCCCCCCCACCCCCCCCCCCCCCCACCCCCCCCCCCCCCCACCCCCCCCCCCCCCCACCCCCCCCCCCCCCCACCCCCCCCCCCCCCCACCCCCCCCCCCCCCCACCCCCCCCCCCCCCCACCCCCCCCCCCCCCCACCCCCCCCCCCCCCCACCCCCCCCCCCCCCCACCCCCCCCCCCCCCCACCCCCCCCCCCCCCCACCCCCCCCCCCCCCCACCCCCCCCCCCCCCCACCCCCCCCCCCCCCCACCCCCCCCCCCCCCCACCCCCCCCCCCCCCCACCCCCCCCCCCCCCCACCCCCCCCCCCCCCCACCCCCCCCCCCCCCCACCCCCCCCCCCCCCCACCCCCCCCCCCCCCCACCCCCCCCCCCCCCCACCCCCCCCCCCCCCCACCCCCCCCCCCCCCCACCCCCCCCCCCCCCCACCCCCCCCCCCCCCCACCCCCCCCCCCCCCCACCCCCCCCCCCCCCCACCCCCCCCCCCCCCCACCCCCCCCCCCCCCCACCCCCCCCCCCCCCCACCCCCCCCCCCCCCCACCCCCCCCCCCCCCCACCCCCCCCCCCCCCCACCCCCCCCCCCCCCCACCCCCCCCCCCCCCCACCCCCCCCCCCCCCCACCCCCCCCCCCCCCCACCCCCCCCCCCCCCCACCCCCCCCCCCCCCCACCCCCCCCCCCCCCCACCCCCCCCCCCCCCCACCCCCCCCCCCCCCCACCCCCCCCCCCCCCCACCCCCCCCCCCCCCCACCCCCCCCCCCCCCCACCCCCCCCCCCCCCCACCCCCCCCCCCCCCCACCCCCCCCCCCCCCCACCCCCCCCCCCCCCCACCCCCCCCCCCCCCCACCCCCCCCCCCCCCCACCCCCCCCCCCCCCCACCCCCCCCCCCCCCCACCCCCCCCCCCCCCCACCCCCCCCCCCCCCCACCCCCCCCCCCCCCCACCCCCCCCCCCCCCCACCCCCCCCCCCCCCCACCCCCCCCCCCCCCCACCCCCCCCCCCCCCCACCCCCCCCCCCCCCCACCCCCCCCCCCCCCCACCCCCCCCCCCCCCCACCCCCCCCCCCCCCCACCCCCCCCCCCCCCCACCCCCCCCCCCCCCCACCCCCCCCCCCCCCCACCCCCCCCCCCCCCCACCCCCCCCCCCCCCCACCCCCCCCCCCCCCCACCCCCCCCCCCCCCCACCCCCCCCCCCCCCCACCCCCCCCCCCCCCCACCCCCCCCCCCCCCCACCCCCCCCCCCCCCCACCCCCCCCCCCCCCCACCCCCCCCCCCCCCCACCCCCCCCCCCCCCCACCCCCCCCCCCCCCCACCCCCCCCCCCCCCCACCCCCCCCCCCCCCCACCCCCCCCCCCCCCCACCCCCCCCCCCCCCCACCCCCCCCCCCCCCCACCCCCCCCCCCCCCCACCCCCCCCCCCCCCCACCCCCCCCCCCCCCCACCCCCCCCCCCCCCCACCCCCCCCCCCCCCCACCCCCCCCCCCCCCCACCCCCCCCCCCCCCCACCCCCCCCCCCCCCCACCCCCCCCCCCCCCCACCCCCCCCCCCCCCCACCCCCCCCCCCCCCCACCCCCCCCCCCCCCCACCCCCCCCCCCCCCCACCCCCCCCCCCCCCCACCCCCCCCCCCCCCCACCCCCCCCCCCCCCCACCCCCCCCCCCCCCCACCCCCCCCCCCCCCCACCCCCCCCCCCCCCCACCCCCCCCCCCCCCCACCCCCCCCCCCCCCCACCCCCCCCCCCCCCCACCCCCCCCCCCCCCCACCCCCCCCCCCCCCCACCCCCCCCCCCCCCCACCCCCCCCCCCCCCCACCCCCCCCCCCCCCCACCCCCCCCCCCCCCCACCCCCCCCCCCCCCCACCCCCCCCCCCCCCCACCCCCCCCCCCCCCCACCCCCCCCCCCCCCCACCCCCCCCCCCCCCCACCCCCCCCCCCCCCCACCCCCCCCCCCCCCCACCCCCCCCCCCCCCCACCCCCCCCCCCCCCCACCCCCCCCCCCCCCCACCCCCCCCCCCCCCCACCCCCCCCCCCCCCCACCCCCCCCCCCCCCCACCCCCCCCCCCCCCCACCCCCCCCCCCCCCCACCCCCCCCCCCCCCCACCCCCCCCCCCCCCCACCCCCCCCCCCCCCCACCCCCCCCCCCCCCCACCCCCCCCCCCCCCCACCCCCCCCCCCCCCCACCCCCCCCCCCCCCCACCCCCCCCCCCCCCCACCCCCCCCCCCCCCCACCCCCCCCCCCCCCCACCCCCCCCCCCCCCCACCCCCCCCCCCCCCCACCCCCCCCCCCCCCCACCCCCCCCCCCCCCCACCCCCCCCCCCCCCCACCCCCCCCCCCCCCCACCCCCCCCCCCCCCCACCCCCCCCCCCCCCCACCCCCCCCCCCCCCCACCCCCCCCCCCCCCCACCCCCCCCCCCCCCCACCCCCCCCCCCCCCCACCCCCCCCCCCCCCCACCCCCCCCCCCCCCCACCCCCCCCCCCCCCCACCCCCCCCCCCCCCCACCCCCCCCCCCCCCCACCCCCCCCCCCCCCCACCCCCCCCCCCCCCCACCCCCCCCCCCCCCCACCCCCCCCCCCCCCCACCCCCCCCCCCCCCCACCCCCCCCCCCCCCCACCCCCCCCCCCCCCCACCCCCCCCCCCCCCCACCCCCCCCCCCCCCCACCCCCCCCCCCCCCCACCCCCCCCCCCCCCCACCCCCCCCCCCCCCCACCCCCCCCCCCCCCCACCCCCCCCCCCCCCCACCCCCCCCCCCCCCCACCCCCCCCCCCCCCCACCCCCCCCCCCCCCCACCCCCCCCCCCCCCCACCCCCCCCCCCCCCCACCCCCCCCCCCCCCCACCCCCCCCCCCCCCCACCCCCCCCCCCCCCCACCCCCCCCCCCCCCCACCCCCCCCCCCCCCCACCCCCCCCCCCCCCCACCCCCCCCCCCCCCCACCCCCCCCCCCCCCCACCCCCCCCCCCCCCCACCCCCCCCCCCCCCCACCCCCCCCCCCCCCCACCCCCCCCCCCCCCCACCCCCCCCCCCCCCCACCCCCCCCCCCCCCCACCCCCCCCCCCCCCCACCCCCCCCCCCCCCCACCCCCCCCCCCCCCCACCCCCCCCCCCCCCCACCCCCCCCCCCCCCCACCCCCCCCCCCCCCCACCCCCCCCCCCCCCCACCCCCCCCCCCCCCCACCCCCCCCCCCCCCCACCCCCCCCCCCCCCCACCCCCCCCCCCCCCCACCCCCCCCCCCCCCCACCCCCCCCCCCCCCCACCCCCCCCCCCCCCCACCCCCCCCCCCCCCCACCCCCCCCCCCCCCCACCCCCCCCCCCCCCCACCCCCCCCCCCCCCCACCCCCCCCCCCCCCCACCCCCCCCCCCCCCCACCCCCCCCCCCCCCCACCCCCCCCCCCCCCCACCCCCCCCCCCCCCCACCCCCCCCCCCCCCCACCCCCCCCCCCCCCCACCCCCCCCCCCCCCCACCCCCCCCCCCCCCCACCCCCCCCCCCCCCCACCCCCCCCCCCCCCCACCCCCCCCCCCCCCCACCCCCCCCCCCCCCCACCCCCCCCCCCCCCCACCCCCCCCCCCCCCCACCCCCCCCCCCCCCCACCCCCCCCCCCCCCCACCCCCCCCCCCCCCCACCCCCCCCCCCCCCCACCCCCCCCCCCCCCCACCCCCCCCCCCCCCCACCCCCCCCCCCCCCCACCCCCCCCCCCCCCCACCCCCCCCCCCCCCCACCCCCCCCCCCCCCCACCCCCCCCCCCCCCCACCCCCCCCCCCCCCCACCCCCCCCCCCCCCCACCCCCCCCCCCCCCCACCCCCCCCCCCCCCCACCCCCCCCCCCCCCCACCCCCCCCCCCCCCCACCCCCCCCCCCCCCCACCCCCCCCCCCCCCCACCCCCCCCCCCCCCCACCCCCCCCCCCCCCCACCCCCCCCCCCCCCCACCCCCCCCCCCCCCCACCCCCCCCCCCCCCCACCCCCCCCCCCCCCCACCCCCCCCCCCCCCCACCCCCCCCCCCCCCCACCCCCCCCCCCCCCCACCCCCCCCCCCCCCCACCCCCCCCCCCCCCCACCCCCCCCCCCCCCCACCCCCCCCCCCCCCCACCCCCCCCCCCCCCCACCCCCCCCCCCCCCCACCCCCCCCCCCCCCCACCCCCCCCCCCCCCCACCCCCCCCCCCCCCCACCCCCCCCCCCCCCCACCCCCCCCCCCCCCCACCCCCCCCCCCCCCCACCCCCCCCCCCCCCCACCCCCCCCCCCCCCCACCCCCCCCCCCCCCCACCCCCCCCCCCCCCCACCCCCCCCCCCCCCCACCCCCCCCCCCCCCCACCCCCCCCCCCCCCCACCCCCCCCCCCCCCCACCCCCCCCCCCCCCCACCCCCCCCCCCCCCCACCCCCCCCCCCCCCCACCCCCCCCCCCCCCCACCCCCCCCCCCCCCCACCCCCCCCCCCCCCCACCCCCCCCCCCCCCCACCCCCCCCCCCCCCCACCCCCCCCCCCCCCCACCCCCCCCCCCCCCCACCCCCCCCCCCCCCCACCCCCCCCCCCCCCCACCCCCCCCCCCCCCCACCCCCCCCCCCCCCCACCCCCCCCCCCCCCCACCCCCCCCCCCCCCCACCCCCCCCCCCCCCCACCCCCCCCCCCCCCCACCCCCCCCCCCCCCCACCCCCCCCCCCCCCCACCCCCCCCCCCCCCCACCCCCCCCCCCCCCCACCCCCCCCCCCCCCCACCCCCCCCCCCCCCCACCCCCCCCCCCCCCCACCCCCCCCCCCCCCCACCCCCCCCCCCCCCCACCCCCCCCCCCCCCCACCCCCCCCCCCCCCCACCCCCCCCCCCCCCCACCCCCCCCCCCCCCCACCCCCCCCCCCCCCCACCCCCCCCCCCCCCCACCCCCCCCCCCCCCCACCCCCCCCCCCCCCCACCCCCCCCCCCCCCCACCCCCCCCCCCCCCCACCCCCCCCCCCCCCCACCCCCCCCCCCCCCCACCCCCCCCCCCCCCCACCCCCCCCCCCCCCCACCCCCCCCCCCCCCCACCCCCCCCCCCCCCCACCCCCCCCCCCCCCCACCCCCCCCCCCCCCCACCCCCCCCCCCCCCCACCCCCCCCCCCCCCCACCCCCCCCCCCCCCCACCCCCCCCCCCCCCCACCCCCCCCCCCCCCCACCCCCCCCCCCCCCCACCCCCCCCCCCCCCCACCCCCCCCCCCCCCCACCCCCCCCCCCCCCCACCCCCCCCCCCCCCCACCCCCCCCCCCCCCCACCCCCCCCCCCCCCCACCCCCCCCCCCCCCCACCCCCCCCCCCCCCCACCCCCCCCCCCCCCCACCCCCCCCCCCCCCCACCCCCCCCCCCCCCCACCCCCCCCCCCCCCCACCCCCCCCCCCCCCCACCCCCCCCCCCCCCCACCCCCCCCCCCCCCCACCCCCCCCCCCCCCCACCCCCCCCCCCCCCCACCCCCCCCCCCCCCCACCCCCCCCCCCCCCCACCCCCCCCCCCCCCCACCCCCCCCCCCCCCCACCCCCCCCCCCCCCCACCCCCCCCCCCCCCCACCCCCCCCCCCCCCCACCCCCCCCCCCCCCCACCCCCCCCCCCCCCCACCCCCCCCCCCCCCCACCCCCCCCCCCCCCCACCCCCCCCCCCCCCCACCCCCCCCCCCCCCCACCCCCCCCCCCCCCCACCCCCCCCCCCCCCCACCCCCCCCCCCCCCCACCCCCCCCCCCCCCCACCCCCCCCCCCCCCCACCCCCCCCCCCCCCCACCCCCCCCCCCCCCCACCCCCCCCCCCCCCCACCCCCCCCCCCCCCCACCCCCCCCCCCCCCCACCCCCCCCCCCCCCCACCCCCCCCCCCCCCCACCCCCCCCCCCCCCCACCCCCCCCCCCCCCCACCCCCCCCCCCCCCCACCCCCCCCCCCCCCCACCCCCCCCCCCCCCCACCCCCCCCCCCCCCCACCCCCCCCCCCCCCCACCCCCCCCCCCCCCCACCCCCCCCCCCCCCCACCCCCCCCCCCCCCCACCCCCCCCCCCCCCCACCCCCCCCCCCCCCCACCCCCCCCCCCCCCCACCCCCCCCCCCCCCCACCCCCCCCCCCCCCCACCCCCCCCCCCCCCCACCCCCCCCCCCCCCCACCCCCCCCCCCCCCCACCCCCCCCCCCCCCCACCCCCCCCCCCCCCCACCCCCCCCCCCCCCCACCCCCCCCCCCCCCCACCCCCCCCCCCCCCCACCCCCCCCCCCCCCCACCCCCCCCCCCCCCCACCCCCCCCCCCCCCCACCCCCCCCCCCCCCCACCCCCCCCCCCCCCCACCCCCCCCCCCCCCCACCCCCCCCCCCCCCCACCCCCCCCCCCCCCCACCCCCCCCCCCCCCCACCCCCCCCCCCCCCCACCCCCCCCCCCCCCCACCCCCCCCCCCCCCCACCCCCCCCCCCCCCCACCCCCCCCCCCCCCCACCCCCCCCCCCCCCCACCCCCCCCCCCCCCCACCCCCCCCCCCCCCCACCCCCCCCCCCCCCCACCCCCCCCCCCCCCCACCCCCCCCCCCCCCCACCCCCCCCCCCCCCCACCCCCCCCCCCCCCCACCCCCCCCCCCCCCCACCCCCCCCCCCCCCCACCCCCCCCCCCCCCCACCCCCCCCCCCCCCCACCCCCCCCCCCCCCCACCCCCCCCCCCCCCCACCCCCCCCCCCCCCCACCCCCCCCCCCCCCCACCCCCCCCCCCCCCCACCCCCCCCCCCCCCCACCCCCCCCCCCCCCCACCCCCCCCCCCCCCCACCCCCCCCCCCCCCCACCCCCCCCCCCCCCCACCCCCCCCCCCCCCCACCCCCCCCCCCCCCCACCCCCCCCCCCCCCCACCCCCCCCCCCCCCCACCCCCCCCCCCCCCCACCCCCCCCCCCCCCCACCCCCCCCCCCCCCCACCCCCCCCCCCCCCCACCCCCCCCCCCCCCCACCCCCCCCCCCCCCCACCCCCCCCCCCCCCCACCCCCCCCCCCCCCCACCCCCCCCCCCCCCCACCCCCCCCCCCCCCCACCCCCCCCCCCCCCCACCCCCCCCCCCCCCCACCCCCCCCCCCCCCCACCCCCCCCCCCCCCCACCCCCCCCCCCCCCCACCCCCCCCCCCCCCCACCCCCCCCCCCCCCCACCCCCCCCCCCCCCCACCCCCCCCCCCCCCCACCCCCCCCCCCCCCCACCCCCCCCCCCCCCCACCCCCCCCCCCCCCCACCCCCCCCCCCCCCCACCCCCCCCCCCCCCCACCCCCCCCCCCCCCCACCCCCCCCCCCCCCCACCCCCCCCCCCCCCCACCCCCCCCCCCCCCCACCCCCCCCCCCCCCCACCCCCCCCCCCCCCCACCCCCCCCCCCCCCCACCCCCCCCCCCCCCCACCCCCCCCCCCCCCCACCCCCCCCCCCCCCCACCCCCCCCCCCCCCCACCCCCCCCCCCCCCCACCCCCCCCCCCCCCCACCCCCCCCCCCCCCCACCCCCCCCCCCCCCCACCCCCCCCCCCCCCCACCCCCCCCCCCCCCCACCCCCCCCCCCCCCCACCCCCCCCCCCCCCCACCCCCCCCCCCCCCCACCCCCCCCCCCCCCCACCCCCCCCCCCCCCCACCCCCCCCCCCCCCCACCCCCCCCCCCCCCCACCCCCCCCCCCCCCCACCCCCCCCCCCCCCCACCCCCCCCCCCCCCCACCCCCCCCCCCCCCCACCCCCCCCCCCCCCCACCCCCCCCCCCCCCCACCCCCCCCCCCCCCCACCCCCCCCCCCCCCCACCCCCCCCCCCCCCCACCCCCCCCCCCCCCCACCCCCCCCCCCCCCCACCCCCCCCCCCCCCCACCCCCCCCCCCCCCCACCCCCCCCCCCCCCCACCCCCCCCCCCCCCCACCCCCCCCCCCCCCCACCCCCCCCCCCCCCCACCCCCCCCCCCCCCCACCCCCCCCCCCCCCCACCCCCCCCCCCCCCCACCCCCCCCCCCCCCCACCCCCCCCCCCCCCCACCCCCCCCCCCCCCCACCCCCCCCCCCCCCCACCCCCCCCCCCCCCCACCCCCCCCCCCCCCCACCCCCCCCCCCCCCCACCCCCCCCCCCCCCCACCCCCCCCCCCCCCCACCCCCCCCCCCCCCCACCCCCCCCCCCCCCCACCCCCCCCCCCCCCCACCCCCCCCCCCCCCCACCCCCCCCCCCCCCCACCCCCCCCCCCCCCCACCCCCCCCCCCCCCCACCCCCCCCCCCCCCCACCCCCCCCCCCCCCCACCCCCCCCCCCCCCCACCCCCCCCCCCCCCCACCCCCCCCCCCCCCCACCCCCCCCCCCCCCCACCCCCCCCCCCCCCCACCCCCCCCCCCCCCCACCCCCCCCCCCCCCCACCCCCCCCCCCCCCCACCCCCCCCCCCCCCCACCCCCCCCCCCCCCCACCCCCCCCCCCCCCCACCCCCCCCCCCCCCCACCCCCCCCCCCCCCCACCCCCCCCCCCCCCCACCCCCCCCCCCCCCCACCCCCCCCCCCCCCCACCCCCCCCCCCCCCCACCCCCCCCCCCCCCCACCCCCCCCCCCCCCCACCCCCCCCCCCCCCCACCCCCCCCCCCCCCCACCCCCCCCCCCCCCCACCCCCCCCCCCCCCCACCCCCCCCCCCCCCCACCCCCCCCCCCCCCCACCCCCCCCCCCCCCCACCCCCCCCCCCCCCCACCCCCCCCCCCCCCCACCCCCCCCCCCCCCCACCCCCCCCCCCCCCCACCCCCCCCCCCCCCCACCCCCCCCCCCCCCCACCCCCCCCCCCCCCCACCCCCCCCCCCCCCCACCCCCCCCCCCCCCCACCCCCCCCCCCCCCCACCCCCCCCCCCCCCCACCCCCCCCCCCCCCCACCCCCCCCCCCCCCCACCCCCCCCCCCCCCCACCCCCCCCCCCCCCCACCCCCCCCCCCCCCCACCCCCCCCCCCCCCCACCCCCCCCCCCCCCCACCCCCCCCCCCCCCCACCCCCCCCCCCCCCCACCCCCCCCCCCCCCCACCCCCCCCCCCCCCCACCCCCCCCCCCCCCCACCCCCCCCCCCCCCCACCCCCCCCCCCCCCCACCCCCCCCCCCCCCCACCCCCCCCCCCCCCCACCCCCCCCCCCCCCCACCCCCCCCCCCCCCCACCCCCCCCCCCCCCCACCCCCCCCCCCCCCCACCCCCCCCCCCCCCCACCCCCCCCCCCCCCCACCCCCCCCCCCCCCCACCCCCCCCCCCCCCCACCCCCCCCCCCCCCCACCCCCCCCCCCCCCCACCCCCCCCCCCCCCCACCCCCCCCCCCCCCCACCCCCCCCCCCCCCCACCCCCCCCCCCCCCCACCCCCCCCCCCCCCCACCCCCCCCCCCCCCCACCCCCCCCCCCCCCCACCCCCCCCCCCCCCCACCCCCCCCCCCCCCCACCCCCCCCCCCCCCCACCCCCCCCCCCCCCCACCCCCCCCCCCCCCCACCCCCCCCCCCCCCCACCCCCCCCCCCCCCCACCCCCCCCCCCCCCCACCCCCCCCCCCCCCCACCCCCCCCCCCCCCCACCCCCCCCCCCCCCCACCCCCCCCCCCCCCCACCCCCCCCCCCCCCCACCCCCCCCCCCCCCCACCCCCCCCCCCCCCCACCCCCCCCCCCCCCCACCCCCCCCCCCCCCCACCCCCCCCCCCCCCCACCCCCCCCCCCCCCCACCCCCCCCCCCCCCCACCCCCCCCCCCCCCCACCCCCCCCCCCCCCCACCCCCCCCCCCCCCCACCCCCCCCCCCCCCCACCCCCCCCCCCCCCCACCCCCCCCCCCCCCCACCCCCCCCCCCCCCCACCCCCCCCCCCCCCCACCCCCCCCCCCCCCCACCCCCCCCCCCCCCCACCCCCCCCCCCCCCCACCCCCCCCCCCCCCCACCCCCCCCCCCCCCCACCCCCCCCCCCCCCCACCCCCCCCCCCCCCCACCCCCCCCCCCCCCCACCCCCCCCCCCCCCCACCCCCCCCCCCCCCCACCCCCCCCCCCCCCCACCCCCCCCCCCCCCCACCCCCCCCCCCCCCCACCCCCCCCCCCCCCCACCCCCCCCCCCCCCCACCCCCCCCCCCCCCCACCCCCCCCCCCCCCCACCCCCCCCCCCCCCCACCCCCCCCCCCCCCCACCCCCCCCCCCCCCCACCCCCCCCCCCCCCCACCCCCCCCCCCCCCCACCCCCCCCCCCCCCCACCCCCCCCCCCCCCCACCCCCCCCCCCCCCCACCCCCCCCCCCCCCCACCCCCCCCCCCCCCCACCCCCCCCCCCCCCCACCCCCCCCCCCCCCCACCCCCCCCCCCCCCCACCCCCCCCCCCCCCCACCCCCCCCCCCCCCCACCCCCCCCCCCCCCCACCCCCCCCCCCCCCCACCCCCCCCCCCCCCCACCCCCCCCCCCCCCCACCCCCCCCCCCCCCCACCCCCCCCCCCCCCCACCCCCCCCCCCCCCCACCCCCCCCCCCCCCCACCCCCCCCCCCCCCCACCCCCCCCCCCCCCCACCCCCCCCCCCCCCCACCCCCCCCCCCCCCCACCCCCCCCCCCCCCCACCCCCCCCCCCCCCCACCCCCCCCCCCCCCCACCCCCCCCCCCCCCCACCCCCCCCCCCCCCCACCCCCCCCCCCCCCCACCCCCCCCCCCCCCCACCCCCCCCCCCCCCCACCCCCCCCCCCCCCCACCCCCCCCCCCCCCCACCCCCCCCCCCCCCCACCCCCCCCCCCCCCCACCCCCCCCCCCCCCCACCCCCCCCCCCCCCCACCCCCCCCCCCCCCCACCCCCCCCCCCCCCCACCCCCCCCCCCCCCCACCCCCCCCCCCCCCCACCCCCCCCCCCCCCCACCCCCCCCCCCCCCCACCCCCCCCCCCCCCCACCCCCCCCCCCCCCCACCCCCCCCCCCCCCCACCCCCCCCCCCCCCCACCCCCCCCCCCCCCCACCCCCCCCCCCCCCCACCCCCCCCCCCCCCCACCCCCCCCCCCCCCCACCCCCCCCCCCCCCCACCCCCCCCCCCCCCCACCCCCCCCCCCCCCCACCCCCCCCCCCCCCCACCCCCCCCCCCCCCCACCCCCCCCCCCCCCCACCCCCCCCCCCCCCCACCCCCCCCCCCCCCCACCCCCCCCCCCCCCCACCCCCCCCCCCCCCCACCCCCCCCCCCCCCCACCCCCCCCCCCCCCCACCCCCCCCCCCCCCCACCCCCCCCCCCCCCCACCCCCCCCCCCCCCCACCCCCCCCCCCCCCCACCCCCCCCCCCCCCCACCCCCCCCCCCCCCCACCCCCCCCCCCCCCCACCCCCCCCCCCCCCCACCCCCCCCCCCCCCCACCCCCCCCCCCCCCCACCCCCCCCCCCCCCCACCCCCCCCCCCCCCCACCCCCCCCCCCCCCCACCCCCCCCCCCCCCCACCCCCCCCCCCCCCCACCCCCCCCCCCCCCCACCCCCCCCCCCCCCCACCCCCCCCCCCCCCCACCCCCCCCCCCCCCCACCCCCCCCCCCCCCCACCCCCCCCCCCCCCCACCCCCCCCCCCCCCCACCCCCCCCCCCCCCCACCCCCCCCCCCCCCCACCCCCCCCCCCCCCCACCCCCCCCCCCCCCCACCCCCCCCCCCCCCCACCCCCCCCCCCCCCCACCCCCCCCCCCCCCCACCCCCCCCCCCCCCCACCCCCCCCCCCCCCCACCCCCCCCCCCCCCCACCCCCCCCCCCCCCCACCCCCCCCCCCCCCCACCCCCCCCCCCCCCCACCCCCCCCCCCCCCCACCCCCCCCCCCCCCCACCCCCCCCCCCCCCCACCCCCCCCCCCCCCCACCCCCCCCCCCCCCCACCCCCCCCCCCCCCCACCCCCCCCCCCCCCCACCCCCCCCCCCCCCCACCCCCCCCCCCCCCCACCCCCCCCCCCCCCCACCCCCCCCCCCCCCCACCCCCCCCCCCCCCCACCCCCCCCCCCCCCCACCCCCCCCCCCCCCCACCCCCCCCCCCCCCCACCCCCCCCCCCCCCCACCCCCCCCCCCCCCCACCCCCCCCCCCCCCCACCCCCCCCCCCCCCCACCCCCCCCCCCCCCCACCCCCCCCCCCCCCCACCCCCCCCCCCCCCCACCCCCCCCCCCCCCCACCCCCCCCCCCCCCCACCCCCCCCCCCCCCCACCCCCCCCCCCCCCCACCCCCCCCCCCCCCCACCCCCCCCCCCCCCCACCCCCCCCCCCCCCCACCCCCCCCCCCCCCCACCCCCCCCCCCCCCCACCCCCCCCCCCCCCCACCCCCCCCCCCCCCCACCCCCCCCCCCCCCCACCCCCCCCCCCCCCCACCCCCCCCCCCCCCCACCCCCCCCCCCCCCCACCCCCCCCCCCCCCCACCCCCCCCCCCCCCCACCCCCCCCCCCCCCCACCCCCCCCCCCCCCCACCCCCCCCCCCCCCCACCCCCCCCCCCCCCCACCCCCCCCCCCCCCCACCCCCCCCCCCCCCCACCCCCCCCCCCCCCCACCCCCCCCCCCCCCCACCCCCCCCCCCCCCCACCCCCCCCCCCCCCCACCCCCCCCCCCCCCCACCCCCCCCCCCCCCCACCCCCCCCCCCCCCCACCCCCCCCCCCCCCCACCCCCCCCCCCCCCCACCCCCCCCCCCCCCCACCCCCCCCCCCCCCCACCCCCCCCCCCCCCCACCCCCCCCCCCCCCCACCCCCCCCCCCCCCCACCCCCCCCCCCCCCCACCCCCCCCCCCCCCCACCCCCCCCCCCCCCCACCCCCCCCCCCCCCCACCCCCCCCCCCCCCCACCCCCCCCCCCCCCCACCCCCCCCCCCCCCCACCCCCCCCCCCCCCCACCCCCCCCCCCCCCCACCCCCCCCCCCCCCCACCCCCCCCCCCCCCCACCCCCCCCCCCCCCCACCCCCCCCCCCCCCCACCCCCCCCCCCCCCCACCCCCCCCCCCCCCCACCCCCCCCCCCCCCCACCCCCCCCCCCCCCCACCCCCCCCCCCCCCCACCCCCCCCCCCCCCCACCCCCCCCCCCCCCCACCCCCCCCCCCCCCCACCCCCCCCCCCCCCCACCCCCCCCCCCCCCCACCCCCCCCCCCCCCCACCCCCCCCCCCCCCCACCCCCCCCCCCCCCCACCCCCCCCCCCCCCCACCCCCCCCCCCCCCCACCCCCCCCCCCCCCCACCCCCCCCCCCCCCCACCCCCCCCCCCCCCCACCCCCCCCCCCCCCCACCCCCCCCCCCCCCCACCCCCCCCCCCCCCCACCCCCCCCCCCCCCCACCCCCCCCCCCCCCCACCCCCCCCCCCCCCCACCCCCCCCCCCCCCCACCCCCCCCCCCCCCCACCCCCCCCCCCCCCCACCCCCCCCCCCCCCCACCCCCCCCCCCCCCCACCCCCCCCCCCCCCCACCCCCCCCCCCCCCCACCCCCCCCCCCCCCCACCCCCCCCCCCCCCCACCCCCCCCCCCCCCCACCCCCCCCCCCCCCCACCCCCCCCCCCCCCCACCCCCCCCCCCCCCCACCCCCCCCCCCCCCCACCCCCCCCCCCCCCCACCCCCCCCCCCCCCCACCCCCCCCCCCCCCCACCCCCCCCCCCCCCCACCCCCCCCCCCCCCCACCCCCCCCCCCCCCCACCCCCCCCCCCCCCCACCCCCCCCCCCCCCCACCCCCCCCCCCCCCCACCCCCCCCCCCCCCCACCCCCCCCCCCCCCCACCCCCCCCCCCCCCCACCCCCCCCCCCCCCCACCCCCCCCCCCCCCCACCCCCCCCCCCCCCCACCCCCCCCCCCCCCCACCCCCCCCCCCCCCCACCCCCCCCCCCCCCCACCCCCCCCCCCCCCCACCCCCCCCCCCCCCCACCCCCCCCCCCCCCCACCCCCCCCCCCCCCCACCCCCCCCCCCCCCCACCCCCCCCCCCCCCCACCCCCCCCCCCCCCCACCCCCCCCCCCCCCCACCCCCCCCCCCCCCCACCCCCCCCCCCCCCCACCCCCCCCCCCCCCCACCCCCCCCCCCCCCCACCCCCCCCCCCCCCCACCCCCCCCCCCCCCCACCCCCCCCCCCCCCCACCCCCCCCCCCCCCCACCCCCCCCCCCCCCCACCCCCCCCCCCCCCCACCCCCCCCCCCCCCCACCCCCCCCCCCCCCCACCCCCCCCCCCCCCCACCCCCCCCCCCCCCCACCCCCCCCCCCCCCCACCCCCCCCCCCCCCCACCCCCCCCCCCCCCCACCCCCCCCCCCCCCCACCCCCCCCCCCCCCCACCCCCCCCCCCCCCCACCCCCCCCCCCCCCCACCCCCCCCCCCCCCCACCCCCCCCCCCCCCCACCCCCCCCCCCCCCCACCCCCCCCCCCCCCCACCCCCCCCCCCCCCCACCCCCCCCCCCCCCCACCCCCCCCCCCCCCCACCCCCCCCCCCCCCCACCCCCCCCCCCCCCCACCCCCCCCCCCCCCCACCCCCCCCCCCCCCCACCCCCCCCCCCCCCCACCCCCCCCCCCCCCCACCCCCCCCCCCCCCCACCCCCCCCCCCCCCCACCCCCCCCCCCCCCCACCCCCCCCCCCCCCCACCCCCCCCCCCCCCCACCCCCCCCCCCCCCCACCCCCCCCCCCCCCCACCCCCCCCCCCCCCCACCCCCCCCCCCCCCCACCCCCCCCCCCCCCCACCCCCCCCCCCCCCCACCCCCCCCCCCCCCCACCCCCCCCCCCCCCCACCCCCCCCCCCCCCCACCCCCCCCCCCCCCCACCCCCCCCCCCCCCCACCCCCCCCCCCCCCCACCCCCCCCCCCCCCCACCCCCCCCCCCCCCCACCCCCCCCCCCCCCCACCCCCCCCCCCCCCCACCCCCCCCCCCCCCCACCCCCCCCCCCCCCCACCCCCCCCCCCCCCCACCCCCCCCCCCCCCCACCCCCCCCCCCCCCCACCCCCCCCCCCCCCCACCCCCCCCCCCCCCCACCCCCCCCCCCCCCCACCCCCCCCCCCCCCCACCCCCCCCCCCCCCCACCCCCCCCCCCCCCCACCCCCCCCCCCCCCCACCCCCCCCCCCCCCCACCCCCCCCCCCCCCCACCCCCCCCCCCCCCCACCCCCCCCCCCCCCCACCCCCCCCCCCCCCCACCCCCCCCCCCCCCCACCCCCCCCCCCCCCCACCCCCCCCCCCCCCCACCCCCCCCCCCCCCCACCCCCCCCCCCCCCCACCCCCCCCCCCCCCCACCCCCCCCCCCCCCCACCCCCCCCCCCCCCCACCCCCCCCCCCCCCCACCCCCCCCCCCCCCCACCCCCCCCCCCCCCCACCCCCCCCCCCCCCCACCCCCCCCCCCCCCCACCCCCCCCCCCCCCCACCCCCCCCCCCCCCCACCCCCCCCCCCCCCCACCCCCCCCCCCCCCCACCCCCCCCCCCCCCCACCCCCCCCCCCCCCCACCCCCCCCCCCCCCCACCCCCCCCCCCCCCCACCCCCCCCCCCCCCCACCCCCCCCCCCCCCCACCCCCCCCCCCCCCCACCCCCCCCCCCCCCCACCCCCCCCCCCCCCCACCCCCCCCCCCCCCCACCCCCCCCCCCCCCCACCCCCCCCCCCCCCCACCCCCCCCCCCCCCCACCCCCCCCCCCCCCCACCCCCCCCCCCCCCCACCCCCCCCCCCCCCCACCCCCCCCCCCCCCCACCCCCCCCCCCCCCCACCCCCCCCCCCCCCCACCCCCCCCCCCCCCCACCCCCCCCCCCCCCCACCCCCCCCCCCCCCCACCCCCCCCCCCCCCCACCCCCCCCCCCCCCCACCCCCCCCCCCCCCCACCCCCCCCCCCCCCCACCCCCCCCCCCCCCCACCCCCCCCCCCCCCCACCCCCCCCCCCCCCCACCCCCCCCCCCCCCCACCCCCCCCCCCCCCCACCCCCCCCCCCCCCCACCCCCCCCCCCCCCCACCCCCCCCCCCCCCCACCCCCCCCCCCCCCCACCCCCCCCCCCCCCCACCCCCCCCCCCCCCCACCCCCCCCCCCCCCCACCCCCCCCCCCCCCCACCCCCCCCCCCCCCCACCCCCCCCCCCCCCCACCCCCCCCCCCCCCCACCCCCCCCCCCCCCCACCCCCCCCCCCCCCCACCCCCCCCCCCCCCCACCCCCCCCCCCCCCCACCCCCCCCCCCCCCCACCCCCCCCCCCCCCCACCCCCCCCCCCCCCCACCCCCCCCCCCCCCCACCCCCCCCCCCCCCCACCCCCCCCCCCCCCCACCCCCCCCCCCCCCCACCCCCCCCCCCCCCCACCCCCCCCCCCCCCCACCCCCCCCCCCCCCCACCCCCCCCCCCCCCCACCCCCCCCCCCCCCCACCCCCCCCCCCCCCCACCCCCCCCCCCCCCCACCCCCCCCCCCCCCCACCCCCCCCCCCCCCCACCCCCCCCCCCCCCCACCCCCCCCCCCCCCCACCCCCCCCCCCCCCCACCCCCCCCCCCCCCCACCCCCCCCCCCCCCCACCCCCCCCCCCCCCCACCCCCCCCCCCCCCCACCCCCCCCCCCCCCCACCCCCCCCCCCCCCCACCCCCCCCCCCCCCCACCCCCCCCCCCCCCCACCCCCCCCCCCCCCCACCCCCCCCCCCCCCCACCCCCCCCCCCCCCCACCCCCCCCCCCCCCCACCCCCCCCCCCCCCCACCCCCCCCCCCCCCCACCCCCCCCCCCCCCCACCCCCCCCCCCCCCCACCCCCCCCCCCCCCCACCCCCCCCCCCCCCCACCCCCCCCCCCCCCCACCCCCCCCCCCCCCCACCCCCCCCCCCCCCCACCCCCCCCCCCCCCCACCCCCCCCCCCCCCCACCCCCCCCCCCCCCCACCCCCCCCCCCCCCCACCCCCCCCCCCCCCCACCCCCCCCCCCCCCCACCCCCCCCCCCCCCCACCCCCCCCCCCCCCCACCCCCCCCCCCCCCCACCCCCCCCCCCCCCCACCCCCCCCCCCCCCCACCCCCCCCCCCCCCCACCCCCCCCCCCCCCCACCCCCCCCCCCCCCCACCCCCCCCCCCCCCCACCCCCCCCCCCCCCCACCCCCCCCCCCCCCCACCCCCCCCCCCCCCCACCCCCCCCCCCCCCCACCCCCCCCCCCCCCCACCCCCCCCCCCCCCCACCCCCCCCCCCCCCCACCCCCCCCCCCCCCCACCCCCCCCCCCCCCCACCCCCCCCCCCCCCCACCCCCCCCCCCCCCCACCCCCCCCCCCCCCCACCCCCCCCCCCCCCCACCCCCCCCCCCCCCCACCCCCCCCCCCCCCCACCCCCCCCCCCCCCCACCCCCCCCCCCCCCCACCCCCCCCCCCCCCCACCCACCCCCCCCCCCACCCCCCCCCCCCAAATCAATAAGGAAGCTGCAATCGATAAGGAAGAATTCTGCTGAAATGTGCACGGGGCAAGAGTTGCCAGCTCTGGCTTGGGACCTTCCTGGAGATTTTTTTTGGGGGGTGGGGGGTGGGGGGTGGGCAGTGTGGGAAGGGAACTTCAGCATAGAACATTGATGGCGAACCTTTTCGAGACCGAGTGCCCAAACTGCAACCCAAAACCCACTTATTTATCGCAAAGTGCCAACACGGCAATTTAACCTGAATACTGAGGTTTTAGTTTAGAAAAAACAGTTGGCTCCGAGGCACACATTACTTGGGAGTAAGCTTGGTGGTAGTCGGTAGCTTTGCTTTGAAGCAACCATGCAACGCTTCGAATGGGTGAATCATGACCCTAGGAGGGTTTAGAAGCAAACCCCATTGCCAGCAACCAAGCTTACTCCCAGGTAAAGAATCGCACTTTAGTTCTTCCCATGAAAATCAGTGGGGTTTAACAGCACTTAACAGGGTTACCTACACATCGTGCCCAGCGGCCCAGGCCAGCTTAGATGTGTGTGTGTGTGTGTGGGATTTTCCGCCCCCCCACATGACGAACTCTGTGCACGTGTGCCCACAGAGAGGACTCTGAGTGCCACCTCTGGCACCCATGCCATAGGTTCGCCACCACTGGCATAGAACAATATTGTAGAGCTTCAGAGCTGCCCTTTCCCCCAGGAGAGGAAATCTCTACCTCTTCCGTCTGGAAATCAGCGATAATTCTGGGAGATTTCCAGACCCCACCTGGATGTAGGGCAGCCAGTGCCAAATGCGCTTCTCTCTTTTTGAACACCGATCCTAGGAGGTGGGCTAGCTTCCTTTTTATAGATACAGTCTGTCTTCTTTGATTCTTTTTTTTTTAATGAAACCTGCCTTCTTCTTCTTCTTCTTCTTCTTCTTCTTTTAAAGATAGAATTCCACATCTTCTTAATGGCTTTCATGCATGCAGGTTTATGTCCTCCAAAACCAGCATGGTATGAATCCATAATTCTTTAATGAAATGTTTCCCTGCTCTTGAAGCGACCTACACTTGATTTACAGCACGGTACACAAAAGGTCAGTTTACTTAATCCTGGCGCTTTCAATCCCCCCCCCCCCATCCCCCAAATTCCACGGAAATTAAAAAGCCATACAGGTCTTTAAAAGCTTATTTATGAATGCTTAAAAGCATAAGTAAGTTATAGCTCCGATGTCTCCCTTTTCGGCTGATATCCATCAGTGGGGGGCAGCTTGGGCTGGGAGTGAAAAGAAAAGCCATCGCGCTGCACAATATGTTGTTCCTGTAGTATTTTGACACTATTGCTGTGTTTTCCTCGCAGCTCCCGAAGAAAGGGGGGGAGGGAGGATATTAAGAGTATCGATCAGCCAAGTGCTGCTTTTAATTTGAACCCTTGTCTATATTTGTTTACATGGAAACCTCTCTAATCTGGATTCTTTTCCTGGCTGTAGAACAGACTCCCCCCTGTGCTCAAAACGTGTCGGGCGGCAGGAGGTGGCAGAGGCCCCACGACAGGAAACTGGGCTGTGGGTTGGGAAGGAGAGCAGTGAAGAACAGCACTCTACCCCTAGGAGGGCAGGGGGCGGCAGATACCTCTTCCTTCTGGCCGGCATGTACAGTCAGTCTGTGATTGTGGCGCTCCCTGCGGGGTGGGGATGAAGACGGGTCCGGCACCGTCTGCCTGCAGCTGGATGTGTGAAGTCCTTGCTCCTCTGTATAGAACGAGGGTGAGGGGGGTTCTGGGGACACCTGCTTTTTAAAGACCAGGTGTGTGCACGCCATCGTCCAGGTGGTACCTGGGGATCCCCCAGAATTACAACTCCTCTCCAGAAGAAGAAGAAGAAAAAGAGTTTGGATTTATATCCCCCCTTTCTCTCCTGCTGGAAACTCCAAGGGGCTTCCAATCTCCTTGCCCTTCCCCCCTCACAACAAACACCCTGTGAGGTGGGTGGGGCTGAAAGAGCTCCGAGAAGCTGTGACTAGCCCAAGGTCACCCAGCTGGCATGTGTGGGAGTGCACAGGCTAATCTGAATTCCCCAGATAAGCCTCCACAGCTCAGGCGGCAGAGCGGGGAATCAAACCCGGTTCCTCCAGATTAGATACACGAGCTCTTCACCTCCTATGCCACAGACTACTCTAGATCAGCTCCCCAGAGAAAATGGGTACTTTGAAGAAGAAGAAGAGTTCGATTTATATCCCCCCCCCTTTCTCTCCTGTAAGGAAACTCAAAGGGGCTTACAAACTCCTTTCCCTTCCTCCCACCCCCAGCAAACACCCTTTGAGGTGGGTGGGGCTGAGAGAGCTCCGAAGAACTGCGACTAGCCCAAGGTCACCCAGCTGGCGGGTGTTGGAGTGCACAAGCTAATCTAATTCACCAGGGGCTGATGGGATTTGTAGTCCATGAACATCTGTAGAGCTGCAGGTTGCGGATTCTGCCCTCTTCAGGCTCCATCCTCAAATCTCAACCTGGACCTGCCATCCCTCCCCTCCCCGTGCGGGTGGCCAAGGGGAACCTGGCAGCCCAGAGTGACATCAGCTGTTGGCTAATCTAACATAGATCAGGACGGCTACTTCTTCCTGTCTCATTTGATCCTCAGTGCAACAACCCTGTGAGGTAGCTGAAGATGAGAGTTGGACTGGCCCAAGGTCACCCAATGGGCTTTGTGGTAGAGTCGATATCTCCCTGTGGCACAGAAGGAGAAGAAGAGAAGAGTTTGGATTCATATCCCCCCTTTCTCTCCTGCAGGAGACTCAAAGGGGCTGACAATCTCCTTGCCCTTCCCCCCTTACAACAAACACCCTGTGAGGTAGGTGGGGCTGAGAGAGCTCCGAGAAGCTGTGACTAGCCCAAGGTCACCCAGCTGGCGTGTGTGGGAGTGCACAGGCTAATCTGAATTCCCCAGAGAAGCCTCCACAGCTCAGGCGGCAGAGCTGGGAATCAAACCCGGTTCCTCCAGATTAGATACACGAACTCTTAACCTCCTACGCTACAGACAGGTAAACTGCGGCACCGAGTCCAAGCTATGCTCGCAACCTGAGTTAGATCCTGACGGAAGTCGGTTTCAGGTAGCCAGGTCAACGTTGACTCGGCTTTCCATCCTTCTGAGGTTGGTGAATGACTACTACAGCTGGGGGTAAAGTACAAACGATTGAGGAAATCAGTGGCAAACCAGTCCATAAGCAAAGTTTGCTTAGTAAATGTAGAGTTGTGACATTCTAGCAGCATCAGCGCTACCTGGGAAGTTTGCTGGTATTTCTGAGCCTTGATGTACGTTCAAAGTGGGAGGTGGCGTACAGAAATGGCTGGACTATATTGATTTGCCTGTCGTGCAGTTTCAGGGAGGATATGGGCAGTGGTGGGATCCAAAAATTTTAGTAACAGGTTCCCATGGTGGTGGGATTCAAACTGTGGCATAGCGCCAATGGGGCTGGGCGGAGCACGACGGGGGCGTGGTCAGGCATTCCGGGGGCAGGGCATTCCTGGGCAGGGCTGTGGCAAGGACGCAGCCGCTGCGCCAATCCTTGTGTGGGAAACGAATGCACGCAGGCGCAGGCTGCCATGCACGCCGGTGCACCTCCTGCTAGACTGCTTCAAGTTCTGCGCGCTACTGCTGAGAGGAGGGGCGTAACTAAGGCAAAAATCACGTGGCAAAATCGCCAATTAGTAGCCCCCTCTCGGCACACACAAAAAATTAGTAACTTACTCTCGGGAACCTGTGAGAATCTGCTGGATCCCACCTTTGGATACGGGTCCTTTTGCAATGGGACTTGATTCATAAATGAATGCAATTGTTATTTGTTAGCACAAGAGCAAAAATTTGCCTCTAGTTTCAGGGCGCAAAAAAAGCCTGGGCCTGGGCCCCTGAACCCTGGGAGACTGTGGGAACTACCTGAGAAAGGCGGGGGGGGGGGGGGTTCAGAGAATTGGTGGTGCTGTGTGAGTTGCGCCAATTCCCTTCCCATAATATGTGTAAACGTATCTCTATTGTTGCCTCTGTTTGCATGGGCTTTGAAAGTGTTATGCTAGGGGTCCCCTTCTTTTTTGAGGCTTTGGACTTTTGGAATTCTGAAACAGTATGGTGGGTGCAGCCTCAAAATGGCTGCCATGGAAGGTGGAGCCAGCCACAAAATGGCTGCCTTTGGTCACATAGCAAAGATTCAATCTAATCAATAGCCAATCAGAAGCCTTGCTGGGCCCAAGTCCCAACTGGCCCTACCTAGTCCTAGAAACATTTGTCTGGCGCAAGGAAAGCTGTTTGGGGATGCCTGCACTTTACAAAATCTTGCAAAATGCCATTTTTACCTGCGGCAGAAGCAGGAAGTGGGTATGCAGCAGCCCAACTTCGGCTGTCTGAAACAAATGTTACTGCCTCTGGCCTCCAGTACTCCACTACAGTTTTGGACAAGTTGATGGGTGGATGGACGGGGTGCAGATGTTCAGTTCTCTGAGGCCTGGCAACTACTGAGTTGTGGGTTTTCCGGGTTGTATGGCCATGTTCCATTAGCATTTTCTCCTGACGTCTGCATCTGCAGGCAAAACGTCAGGAGAAAATGCTACTGGAATACGGCCATACAACCCGGAAAACCCACAACACACTAGTGATTCCGGCCGTGAAAGCCTTTGACAATACATCTTTGATCTCCTTATCAGTGCTGGGAAAAAAAGCTTCATTAGGAAAATTTTTATGTACGATGCGTAAGATGCCGAGCAGCCCGATCCATCTTTTCCTCTCTCTTTCCCTTTTTAGCATGTTCTGTTTTTTTGTTTTGTTCCAGAAGGAGCTTAATTCCGTGGCTTCTGAACTGGCAGCGCGGCAGGAAGAAAGCGAACATTCTCATAAACATTTAATTGAGCTCAGCCGGGAATTTAAGAAAAATGTACCTGAGGTACAGTATATTTCTTATTATAGAATTAACTCGGTGGGTAGGCGTATTTCCTTCCCCCTCCTGTTCAGATGTGTGTGTGTTTTTTTTAAACAAACTGAAGACATCAGTGACTAACAAGAGAAGAAGAAGGTAATTAGCCACAAAGACAAATTATAGCCTCAAATGTTCAATTATTGCTTATTATTTCTACCTCCAGCGGTGCTATTTTTGCAAAAAGGGCCCTGGGTCCCAATCCTGTAAGGCACTGAGCTGTGTGTGTGTTTGTGTGTGTGTGTGGGTGTTCCATGCAGCCTTCAGGAACGGACAAAATCCATAGACGCTGAATACTTCAGAGAATCGGCACCACGGCGCTTTCTGTTCGAGGAAGAGGGTCTTGGAGATTTCCCCCCCCCCCCTCAAGTGGTTTATTAAAAGCAAATGTTTGAAGGTTGCTTGCTGAAATCCTGGCACCCGCCTCTCTGAGACAGATGGGAAAGCATGTTGTTGTTGTTATCGTCGTGGCTGTTCTTTTTTTCCCCCAAATAATTTTTATTTTTATCAGTTTGACAGTTGAGGGCTCCTGTCCCGCCCCGCCCCCCCACTTTTGCCAGACTCTTAATTATGTTTTTGTGCATCCCAATTAAGAGGAGAGACCTCCTATTATGAAGGGAGTGAACCGCTTTTGCAAAAGCCGCCCTTCGCATCTCTTTCATAATAAGCGAGAACATCCTCCGCATGTCCGACCCTTAGAAGAGGGGTCAGCAACTGGTGTCCCCAAGGCTCAATCTGCCCCAGAAGTGCTTTGCAGCTGGTTCCCGACGGATCCTCTGCTCTTTTGAACGTTACATACAGGCAAAGGGCTCTTCGGCTCTTCTGCCCCAGCACGAGCCCCTCCCCCCTCCCCAATGCCCCGTGTCTGCTCACTCTTGCCTGTTTTTGTCTGGTCATGGTGGGGGCGTGAGTGGCATAATTGAGGGGGTTTTTTGCTGTTCATTTGGGAAGGAAGGGCCGAAATAGAACCAGGAGCAGAGGTGGGATCCAGCAGGTTCTCACAGGTTCCCGAGAGTAGGTTACTAATTATTTGTGTGTGCCGAGAGGGGGTTACTAATTGGTGAATTTGCCACGTGATTTTTGCCTTAGTTACGCCCCTCCTCTCAGCAGTAGCGCGCAAAACTTGAAGCAGTCTAGCAGGAGGTGCACTGGTGTGCGTGGCAGCCTGCGCCTGCGTGCATTTGTTTCCCGCCCAAGGACCGGCGCAGCTGCTGCGTCCTTGCCACAGCCCTGCCCCCGTTGTGCCCCACCTAGCCCCATTGGCACTAAGCCACAGTTTGAATCCCACCACCATGGGAACCTGTTACTAAAATTGTTGGATCCCACCACTGACCAGGGGACATACATTGAAAATGCTGGGGGGAAGAATTAGGACTAATAAAAAGAAACACTTCTTCACGCAACGTGTGATTGGTGTTTGGAATCTGCTGCCACAGGAGGTGGTGATGGCCACTAACCTGGATAGCTTTAAAAGGGGCTTGGACAGATTTATGGAGGAGAAGTCGATCTCTGGCTCCCAATCTGGTTCCTCTTTGATCTGAGATTGCAAATGCCTTAGCAGACCAGGTGCTCCGGAGCAGCAGCAGCAGCAGAAGGCCATTGCTTTCACATCCTGCATGTGAGCTCCCGAAGGCACCTGGTGGGCCACTGCGAGTAGCAGAGTGCTGGACTAGATGGACTCTGGTCTGATCCAGCAGGCTAGTTAAAAAAATAGTCCTCTCAACAGCATCTCAGATTGGTAGGTGGATCCTTCATCAGTGGTCCTGCAATCCTTGCTCTAAACCAGGGGTGTCTAAACCTAGGTAGGCATTAGGGCTCCTGCGAAGCATTCTACTACAGAGAAGGTCCAAGAAATGGCAGATTAATATACAAATTTACAGTCATCTTTTCATGGAAAAGACTATAGCGCAGTGGTGGGATACAAAAATTTTAGGAACTGGTTCCCATGGTGGTGGGATTCAAACTGTGGCGTAGCAACCAATGGGGCTGGACGGGGCACGACGGGGGCTTGGCCGGGCATTCCGGGGGCGGGGCATTCCTGGGCGGGGCTGTGGCAAGGATGCAGCCGCTGCACCGGTCCTTGGGCGGGAAACGAATGCACGCAGGCGCAGGCTGCCACGCATACCGGCGCACCTCCTGCGAGACTGCTTCAAGTTCTGCGCACTACTGCCGAGAGGAGGGGCGTAACTAAGGCAAAAATCACGTGGCAAAATCGCCAATTAGTCACCCCCTCTTGGCACACACAAATAATTAGTAACCTGCTCTCGGGAACCTGTGAGAACCTGCTGGATCCCACCTCTGGTATAGCCCATTTTCAAATCAGATCTTGGAAGTTAAGTTGTGTTGCTCCTTGGAAGACTCTGCAGAGGGAGGCTACGGCAAACCACTCCTGCTTCTCACTTGCCTCCTTCCCCTGCTGGGGTTGCCATAAGTCGACTGCAGCTTGATAGCATTTTACATGCAGCGAAGTCCTCAGACCTGGTCCCTCCAGTGAGGCATTTTCCTAAATAATTCTGTTCTAACGCATCCCTATTTCTGTATAAAAGTGCCCTCAACAGTTCCCCCCATTTTTCTCTTTCAGGAAGTCCGAGAGATGGTGGCACCTGTTTTAAAAAGCTTCCAGGCAGAGGTAAGAAACCACTTGTGCCCGGGCTACTCTTTGGCCATTGTAGTGGCAACTATAAACGGCTCTGGGAAAGCCTCGTGAGATGTGGGGAGCCAAAGATTGGCAAAATGCACAGGGCCAAAGGACAGAGTTTGTTCCAGATTTTAGCATCATATCTGACTTTTGAGTTGGTCTGTGCCACAAGCATCACTCTGTAAATGTTCCAGAAGCTCTCTGCTGAACCAGATCAAAGGCCCTTCTAGTTCAGCATCCTCTTTCTAACAGCAACCAACTTGGTCTGCCTCAGAAGTCCACAAGGTGAGTGTAGTGGAGAAAATGGCCTTTCCTTAAGGTGTCCCTCTAGCACATAGGTGTTACACTCGCAGCCCTCCAAATGTTATGGACTACAGTTCCCATCATCCTCTGCCAGCATCATGCTGGCAGGGGATGATGGGAACTGTAGTCCATAACATCTGGAGGGCCGCGAGTTTGACACCTGTGCTCTAGCACCTCGAGGAGAGCCAGCATGGTGTAGTGGTTAAGAGCAGGTTCACTCTGCTCTGGAGAACTGGGTTTGATTCCCTGCTCTGCCACTTGAGCTGTGGAAGTTTATCTGGGGAACCAGATTAGCTTGTGCACTCCAACACATGCCAGCTGGGTGACCTCGGACTAGTCACAGTTCTTTGGAGCTCTCTCAGCCCAACCCACCTCATAGGGCAGTGGTGGCGAATCTTTGGCACTCCAGATGTTATGGACTACAATTCCCATGCTGGCAGGGGCTGATGGGAATTGTAGTCCATAACATCTTGAGTGCCAAAGGTTTGCCACCACTGTCATAGGGTGTTTGTTGTGGGGGGGGGGGGGGGGGGGAAGGGAAAGGAAGTTGTAAACCCCTTTGAGTCTCCTTACAGGAGAGAAAGGGGAGATATAAATCCAAACTCTTCTTCTTCCTTTGTTTATTGCGTTTGTACATGGAGGTTGCATTGAGCTATCAGAGCTTACAGCTAGTGACAGGCCTGGTCTTCTCATGACTCTCGATCAGAGAACCCTGAAATGTCGGTCTGCAGAGAATAATCTGTCTAATCATCTTAAGGCCTTTATTTGATTACAAGGCCCAGATTCCGTTAGCGGCAGGAGAAGATACTGCTCAATCCATTTCAGGTTATTAATTTCAAAGCAAGCATGAGTCCCCAATAGGCTGATAGCTGGACAGGGACTTTGACAGCATTCAGAGTCCCAATTGTCTGTGAGCATGGAATGTTTCACTCCAGATGTGGTGGTGTGCATATTACTGGACTCCACCTGGATTGGGGGGGGGGCACCCTGCCATGTAGAAAACTAGCAGACTGGGGTGGAAGATTCAGCCTAGACTTTTCCCTGACATACTATTTTTCTATGATTGAGATGAATTACTGAAGCTTGCTTCTGTTTTAAACATTCAGTAGTTTGATCTGGGGGGGAAATACCTAGTATGTGAATCTGCTGGTTGTATAAACCAACCCTTGGGGGACTGGGTGGGCTAGGTCTCCAGACAGGCCAGCCATTTCTAGTTATCTTCATCTGCTGTCGGCAATCCAAAATGGCTTGCATTTAATACTCAGCAGAACCATTTGCACCATCCTTTTAAAAAGATATCTTTGCACCAACCAAAGGTGGCTTTCTGTGGATTTTTTGGCATCTTCAAATGGTCCGCAGACTGTAGAAGCAACTTCCCCACTTCACAACTCAAAAATTGGATAGATTTTTCTGGGCAAGCTTGAGTTGTGAAGTGGACAAGCTGGTGGAATGGTCTGTGGACCATTTTAAGATGCCAAAATCCACAGAACGTCACTTTTGGTTGGTGCAAAGATGTCTTTTTAAAAGGAAGGTACAAATGGTTCCAAGCAAAAAAAAAAAAAGAAGGTGTTACTGTTACACTTTAGAAGGAGCTTTTGGTTGATCCTGGGGATTGAGAAGGGTTAGGGAGAGAAGGTGAAAGATGTTGAAGAGCATAGTACCTTGTTTCTCCGAAAATAAGACATCCCCTGAAAAGAAAACATACCAGAGGTTTTGCAGAAGTGCTTAATATAAGGCATCTCCCGAAAGTAAGACGTACCGGTAGCAAAGTTTTTGTTGGGAAGCATGTGCGCCCCAAACCCCTCCCCCTTCCTGCCTCGCCTGGCCCCACCCCCACAGACTGGTTTGTAATGACAACTACTGTGGAGTATATAATAAATGTTCATTTTTTTTTGTTCAACAATAAATGTGAATTCTTCTTCATGGAAGAATAAGACATCCCCTGAAAATAAGACGTAGCACATCTTTGGGAGCAAAAATTAATGTAAGACACTGTCCTATTTTCGGAGAAACAGGGGTAGTTCAACCGGGAAGCAAAGGGTTCCAAAAACAAAGGACAGTTGGAGAGCAGCTCAGTTTGCATCGGAGTAAGGAGGGGCTCAAAATAAAGAGTTGCTGCTGCTGCTGTGGGCAATTTCATAGGACCAGGTGAGAGCTTATTGGTTCTATCAAAGCTGGTTTTGTGTAGTAGTAGTAGTAGTAGTAGTAGTAGTAGTAGTAGTAGTAGAAGAAGAAGAAGAAGAAGAAGAAGAAGAGGAGGAGGAGGAGGAGGAGGAGGATTTATTCTCCCCCCTTTCTCTCCTGCAAGGATACTCAAAGGGGCTGACAATCTCCTTGCCCTTCCCCCCTCACAACAAACACCCTGTGAGGTAGGTGGGGCTGAGAGAGCTCCGAAGAACAGTGACTAGCCCATGGTCACCCAGGTGGCGTGTGTTGGAGTGCACAGGCTAATCTGAATTCCCCAGAGAAGCCTCCACAGCTCAGGCGGCAGAGTGGGGAATCAAACTCTGTTCCTCCAGATCAGAGTACCCCTGCTAATAACCACCACGCCACTGCTGCTCTTAATGTGCTTTGGGTGGGGATATAAGGTCTATTCTGGCTTTAGACAGAGCTGTGGCGCTAAGAGACTTAAATCCTTCTGGGGTGGGGAGCAGGAGCAAACGTGGGAGAAATATCTCACTTAGGAATGTTCCTAAAACAATCATTCTTCTTTGGGGGGGAGGGGGGGGAGTTTTGCCCTCTGCACCACTTCTAACATTCTTAGAATGGAGCCCCCAGAGAGGTGCCGATGCTCAGCAACAACACATTAGAGTCTGTCATCTTGCAAGCTTTGCGTTACTTTTAAATCTGTCTCTTTGGAACGACATAGCGGCATCAGGAAAATATTAAAGTAAACAATAACTGGATTTACACAAATGCGAGCTGATTTCCATATTTTTCATCACTTCATTTTATTACTCAGTTTTTACTGATATGCTTATTTATTTATAGGCCAATCCAGTATTGATTCATTCCGAAACGCTCAGCATAAACACATAAAAGAGAATCATAACAATAGGAATGTATTTCCAGAGTTTTTAAATACTGCCTCCTTCTGCAATAGACAGAAGGATCGCTAGATCCTGTGGGAGAGAGGAGGGATCAGGGGCGTAACAAGGCAGCCCTGGGCAAACTGTAGCCCTGGGCAAAACCTGAGTTGGATGCCCCACCCCCCCACCATGGGTGGCCCTCCACCACGATCAAATTTTTTTTTGCACCAGGACATTGGTGCCTACAGGGGGTGAAGTTTTTAGACATATCAGCACCAAAATTTCAGCATATCATCAGGAGACTGTCCTTATGCTACCCCCCAAGTTTGGTGAGGTTTGGTTCAAGGAGTCCAAATTTATGGACTCCCAAAGGGGGTGCCCCATCCCCCATAGTTTCCAATGGGAGCTAATAGGAGATGGGGGCTACAGTTTTGAGGGTCCATAACTTTGGCCCCCCTGAACCAAACTGCACCAAACCTGGAGGGTATCATCAGGGCAGTCTCCTGATGAGACCCTGAAAGTTCTGAGACTGTGCCTTCATAAATGTCCCTCCCCCCAGCCTGCAACCCCCATGGACAGCAATACAGAAAACTCAATGCAAAACAAAGATTCTTGGGCAATTTTCTTTGGATGTTCCTGCAGGGCGCATTTTGATGGATTGATTGCACTGTAAAATTTCAGGGTATCATCTGGAAACTGTCCTTATGGTACCCCCAAAGTTTGGTGCAGTTTGGTTCAGGGGGTCCAAAGTTATGGACCCTCAAATCTGTAGCCCCCATCTCCTATTAGCTCCCATTGGAAACAATGGGGGATAGGGGCACCCCTTTTGGGAGTCCATAACTTTGGACTCCCTGAACCAAACCTCACCAAACTTGGGAAGTAGCATAGGGACAGTCTCCTGATGATACGCTGAAATTTTGGTGCCGCTAACCTAAAAACTGCGCCCCCTGCAGGCCAAAAATGGAAAACCACTAAAAATACCCAAAAACGAACCCAGCATTTTGATGCCCCCCACAAGGTGATGCCCTGGGCAGCTGCCCACCTTGCCCAATGGACATTACGCCAGTGGGAGGGATGTGCTACCAAAGGGAATGGCCCACAGTTGGTGACGTGAAATGACTCTGTTAGGCAGGAGAGAGAGCCATGGCCCCACACTCTAGATCCGTGGTGGCGAACCTTTTCGAGACCGAGTGCCCAAATTGCAACCCAAAACCACTTATTTCTCGCAAAGTGCCAACACGGCAATTTAACCTGAATGCTGAGGTTTTAGTTTAGAAAAAACGGTTGGCTCCGAGGCGTGCGTTACTCGGGAGTCAGCTTGGTGGGAGTTGGTGGCTTTGCTTTGAAGCAACCATGCAACTCTTCCAATGGGGGAATCACGACCCTAGGAGGGTTTACTCAGAAGCAAGCCCCATTGCCAGCAACTGAGCTTACTCCCAGGTAAAGGATCGCTCTTTAGTTCTTTGCATGAAAACCAGTGGGGTTTAGCAGCGTTTAACAGGGTTACTTACCTACACTGCTTCCCCAAAACTAGGTCTTAGGTTTAATGCTAATAATCGAGCCCAGCGGTCCAGGCCAGCCTAGATGTGGGGGGGGGGGGGCAACTCTGTTTGCGCATGCCCACAGAGAGGGCTCTGAGGGCCACCTCTGGCACCCGTGCCATAGGTTTGCCACCACTGCTCTAGATTATTATTACTCTTTCACAACAACTGTGGAATTGGGAGCATTGAGTCTTGATAGGACCAACAGAGGATCCGGGTTTGGAGTGTCAGCTTTAAATGAGGAGGAGGAGGAAGAGGAGGAGGAGGACAAGAAGAAGTAGAGTTGGATTTATATCCCCCCTTTCTCTCCTGTAAGGAGACTCAAAGGGGCTTACAAACTCCTTTCCCTTCCCCCCTCGCAACAAACACCCTGTGAGTTAGTGGGGCTGAGAGAGCTCCGAAGAACTGTGACTAGCCCAAGGTCACCCAGCTGGCATGTGTTGGAGTGCACAAGCTAATCTGGTTCCCCAGATAAGCCTCCAGAGCTCAAGTTCTCAGACCCAGTTCTCCAGATTAGAGTGCACCTGCTCTTCACCACTACACCACGCTGGCTCCCGCTTACCTGGCGGTCTGTGCATGGAGATTCTTTGACTGGCAGGAATGGCTGGTGTTGGGGAAGCCTTTTGTTTGGGGGGGGGGGGAGAGGAAGAGCCTGTTCAAGAACCACTGGGTAGAAGGGAGCCCTGTCTTATCTGATGTGATAATTCAAAGTCCGGGTGGTAGGGAAAGGAATATAGTGCATCTCTCGTGGGGAAATCCGCTAAGAGCGAGAGAAGCGTCCCCTTTTCTTTTTGTAACCTGATTAAATAAATAAAACCCGGCTTTAATTTTCTGCCGCAGAGGAGACAAAAGGCTGCCTGTGATGGGTACGGAACAGTGACAGCTTGAAATGGCCAAAGTTTTTGAGTCTCCTTGCTCGCGGAGAAAAGAGCAGAGCCAGGAACCCCGCTAATTACAAAAGTTGCTTTATGAAAGATAATTCAAAGCAATAATTTAGCAAACATAATCAAGTAGCACAGATGGGGATTTCTGATGAATAGTTTGCAACATGCAATTAGCAGCTCTTGCAGTTACATATCATTAACCCTCAGAGCACAAAAATTATTTTCTCATTATTAGATGAAAAGGTAAAATTAAGCTGACTAGACAGTTAAGGAACAAACTACAATTAATTGCCTTCATTTATTACAGTCATTATTTGAAACTTTATTTTTTTTTCCCCTCCTGTTTCCTTCTTCTTCCTTCTTTTCCTTCTGTCGGGTGAATGAAAATTAAAAATTTAGGTATATCTATAGCGAAGGGGACATTTTTTGTACGCTTTGACTTTGTGTTGAGGACGGGTGGGGTTTGCTGTAACTGTCAGAATGCCTTCGCAGTGCTCTCGGTGGGTGATGGGAGACGAGCTTTGGAGCCATTTGATGAGAATAAAACATTGCTACAAACATATGGGTTATGAGTGAAGACTGCCGTGATATTGAATGGAAAGCTGGAACGGGTCCAGAGGAGGGACACCCAAAATGGTCAAAGGACTGGAATCCATCCCCCGTGAGGAGAGACTTAGGGAGCTGGGGATGTTTACTTTGGTGAAGAGAAGGTTAAGAGGTGACATGAGAGCCATGCTTAGATATTTGAAGGGATGTCATGTCGAAGGGGGAGCAAGCTTGTTTTCTGCTGCTCCAGAGACTAGGACCAGGAGTCATGGGTTCGAGGTGAAGGAAAAGAGATTCCACCTAAATATCAGAAAAAACTTCTTGACCGTCAGGGCTGTTCGACAGTGGAATGCACTACCTCAGAGTGTGGTGGAGTCTCCTTCTTTGGAGGTTTTTTAAGAGAGGCCAGATGGCCATCTGTCAGGAGTGCTTTGATTGTATGTTCCTGCATTGCAGGGGGTTGGACTTGATGGCCCTTGGGGTCTCTTCCAACTCTATGATTCTATGATTCTAATAGCTAGATTTTGGGTCCAGGTGCACCTCATGAAGGGAGCTTAGACTCCTGAGAGTCTTAAGTGCCAGTCTGAGAAACAGGCAGACTCTCCACAGTCTCCTTTTCTTGCCTGTTTTCTCTCCTGGCTAATTTCCCCTGCTGCTCAGTTTGCCGGAGGAAATTAGTAGAGTGAGATAAAGAGAAAGAGAGCAAAATTCAGGGGCCAAGGGACCCACCTCTTCACTCAGCAGGATGTGAAAAGGAGGCCCCTCAGACTCTCCTCGCGCTCAGACTGCCGCCTAATGCCTGTCTAAGTCATGTTGCTTTTGAGCCAGGGAATGTAACATTGAGCCAGGTTGTTAGTAAGCACCTGGTGGATTGTCACCTGCCCTAGAGTAGCACAAACTCCCTGCACATTTCTGCACAAATGACTGCTCCGGGCTTCACTAGAAGGAGGCAGGTGGATCCAGATCATACAGAGAGACAACAGGCAGCCTCTTTATAAAGAAGCAGGACCAATTTAGTACCTTTTTGTCCTCTGCTTCTTTCAAGGAGTTCAGGGAAACATACATCATTTGCTCTCCTTCCCAGTTTCATCCCCGTAACCACCTTATAAGGTGGATTAGCTGCCAAGGTGTGGCTGTTTTCTGGTGGGGACTCTTGAGTGGGAATTTCAGTCTGAATTCTGTCAGTCATTGGCTCATTCCGCACATGCAGAATAATGCACTTTCAAACTGCTTTTAGTGCTCTTGGAAGCTGTGCGGAATAGCAAAATCCACTTGCAAACAGTTGTGAAAGTGGTTTGAAAACACATTATTTTGCTTGTGCGGAAGGGGCCATAGCCTGTTTGATACTCTGACTCGCCCCTCACACAATACCCAAGAGGTGCTCGTCCCAGCTCTTTGCCCAGTAGAAGAACTTGACTCCAGATGCTTTTAATTCTTGAGCTGTGGAGAATTTTTGTTCCCCTCATCCTTGAATGAGACAAAAAAAATTGGGGGGGGGGGGAGAACACACTTTTCCTGGGGATCCTCGGAGGCGTGATCCTGGCCTAAAAGCCTGTCATTTATTTATTTAAAACATTCAAAATAACTGTTATCCTTGTTATAGTTAATTTATGGCATTTCTGAAATGGTTGATCTTTTTCTTTCTGGATTTGTGACTCTTGTGGCTCTGCAGGGGTGGCGTGCTCACGGGAATGTGTTGGGTCACGTGTCCCCGGCTGCATGCCAGCTGGTCACGTGGGGGTGGAGAATTGCCCCCCACGCCCCTCCCCTTGACCCCTCCCCCCGCCAGGCTGCTTCTTCAGCCAGTGGAGCCTCCGCTGGCCAAAGGAGTCGCCTGGCAGAGCCGGGCCAAGAAGCGGCGGCTCCCGCCAGCTAAGGTAAGTGGGGCGTGGGGGTGCCCAGAGCAGGTGTTGTTCCGGGCGCTGTTCTCTCCACCCCCTGCCTTATGCCTCTGTGGTTCGGGGATGGGGATGGGGTATTCTTAGGCCGCAGAAATAATGCTTGGGTTGTGCCTTGATGTGGGTTAGAACATAAGAACATAAGAACAAGCCAGCTGGATCAGACCAGAGTCCATCTAGTCCAGCTCTCTGCTACTCGCAGTGGCCCACCAGGTGCCTTTGGGAGCTCACATGCAGGATGTGAAAGCAATGGCCTTCTGTGGCTGTTGCTCCCGAGCACCTGGACTGTTAAGGCATTTGCAATCTCAGATCAAAGAGGATCAAGATTGGTAGCCATAAATCGACTTCTCCTCCATAAATCCGTCCAAGCCCCTTTTAAAGCTATCCAGGTGAGTGGCCATCACCACCTCCTGTGGCAGCATATTCCAAACACCAATCACACGTTGCGTGAAGAAGTGTTTCCTTTTATTAGTCCTAATTCTTCCCCCCAGCATTTTCAATGAATGCCCCCTGGTTCTAGTATTGTGAGAAAGAGAGAAAAATTTCTCTCTGTCCACATTTTCTACCCCGTGCATAATTTTATAGACTTCAATCATATCCCCGTTCTTGGCTCTGCCTTTGTAGCTGGAACATTCTCGCTGGTCGGCCTTGCTGTTTGAATGTGGCTGGGAAACTGTGTGGTTGTGGAGTCCTGGCTGTGCCGCGCAAGGCGAAAGGCCCATGAGATTCTCATTCTCTGGCTGTTGGTACCCAAGATCTCCAGGCAGAACTTCCTCGCGCTTGCCAAGAAGTCTTACGACAGAACTCAGCTCTGCCAGCATTGGCCACCCTGAATTCAGCAGCAGAGTCTTGGCGAAGTAAATTATTTAAAGCCCCCCTTCTCCTGTTCTCTTCCATTAAGCCGTCCTTTACTGCAGATCTTTGGTATCTCTCTTATTAGGAATAACTACATCTAAAGGATAATATTGATTTCATTTTTAGGGGAGGAAAGGATCTTGAATATACAATCTGCTCCTTCGTTAGCATTCTTGTGCTTTAGTTTCAGATTATTGATCTTTTTGATATGAATTGGGGTTGGCTTGTGGATTTTTCCTGGGATTTTTGTTTCATTTTAGTTTTAGCCTTCTGAAAATGTTGCATCTGTCTTGGAATGTAAAAATTCAAGTCTTGGTCTTAACCTGGTGGCCCGAGGAGTCCTCCGCCTGACCCAGGAAGGCAGGAATGTTATCCTCCGTCTTGTTAGCTTTTCTGGTTTTTCCCCCCACCTTCCTCTTTATCATGGGCCGAAGGTAGCTTACAGAGTAATGAAAACAGTCCATCAGGGTTTTTTTTTAATGGCCATGAAGCTTCCGTGAAATCCTCAGCCTTTTAGAAAATGTTCTGATCTCTCTCACCTGCTCTGTGGGTATCACTACTTTTGCAGGTGAGTGAGGTGGGTACGGGGGCAGGGCTTTCCGGGTGGTGATGCCTCACATAAGGAATACTGTTAATTCAGCTGACCAAGACTGAGAGCTTTCAGGTGCCAGGTAAAAATCATAGTATTTCACAGTCCTTTTTCATAGAATCATAGGCCCCTTCCAGGTGCTCAAGAGAACTGACAAGCACCCTCCTGTGTGGCAGGTGGTTTACTAGAGTTGTAGGATGAGAGAATAGCTTCGGGCTGAGGAGCAAGGGATAGAGGTGGCTGTTTCCTTTGGAGGGCTTCCTTCATACAAGTCTTCAGTGGGCTTGCTGTTTCCAGAGAAGGCTCTTACTTTGGGGAAGGATTATGGCTCCATGGTAGTGTGTCTGCTTGGCACGCAGAAGAACCGAGGTCAGGGGTCTGCAACCTGCGGCTCTCCAGATGTTCATGGACATCTGGAAAGCTGCAGGTTGCAGATCCCTGACCTAGGTTCACTCCCAGTTTCTCCGGCAGGAGGTGATGTGAAAATGCCTAATAAAGGTTACTGAACTGAACTGAAAGTGCACTGCCTGAGACCCCAGAAGAAGGAGGAGGAAGGAAGAAGGAGGAGGAGGGAGGAGGAGAGGGAGAAGAAGGAGGAGGAGAAGAGGAAGAGGAAGGAGGAGGAGGAGAAGAGGAAGAGGAAGAAGGAGGAGGTGGAGGAGGAGGAGGAGGAGAAGAGGAAGAGGAAGGAGGAGGAGAAGGGCAGCGACAGGGGGAAGGAGGAGGAGTATTTATAACCCCCGCCCTTTCTTTCCTGTAAGGAGACTCAAAGGGGCTTACAAACTCCTTTCCCTTCCCCGCCTGCCCAACAACAAACACCTTGTGAGGTGGGTGGGGCTGAGAGAGCTCCGGTGACTAGCCCAAGGTCACTCAGCCAGCATGTGTGGGAGTGCACAGGCTAATCTGAATTCCCCAGATAAGTCTTCACAGCTCAAGCAGCAGAGCAGGGAATCAAACCCGGTTTCTCCAGATTAGAGTGCACCTGCTTTTAACTACCACGCCACTGCTGCTCCCCTTGATGGACCAAGGGTCTGGTTTAGTAGAAGACAGTTACATATGTTACTGCCCCCAAGGCAGAATCCTGTGGTCCACTTTGCTCCCTTAGCAGTAGGCATTTGACTTTGAACTTTGCTATTATAGTAGGAACGGTCACTTATAGATGAGGCCCGACAGTAGCGTTATCGTGGCAATAACAGCAGCAGATTTATTTATTTATTTTTATTTATGCTTTAGACTTTTATACCGCCCTATCCCCGAGGGGCTCCGGGCAGTGCACAACATGTAAACATAATACAATCACAAGATAGCTAAAAACCTTTAAAAGCAGCGATAGGAACAGTAAAAGCTAAGTATAATAAGTGTAATAAATACAAGTTTAAATATAAGTTGAACATTGAACTTAAAATAACTAAGAACTGGCACACGGCTTTCCCCCTCCTTCCCCATAATTTTTTGTGGGATCTGTAGGTAGCCGGATGCTTATTCAAGTTCGGGTTTCTGTCTTGACTCTCTTGTCTTTTTTGAGTAGCAGTTTGAATTACAGTATAATTGTTGTCCGGCTGGTGTTTCGAAAGCCGGGCACAAGATTGCTGCCACCCGGATCTCCTTGTGTTGCAATTAGACCAGGAGATGATTATGCCTTTTATCTGTTTGTGTTTAACCAAGCCCTGATCTGGGGGGCAGCGTATCAACACAGAGATACAGCGAAAGAGAGCGCAACCCTTTCTACCCGTCAATTACAATAATATTTTTGCTTCCAAATGTTTTTTTTTAAAGTTGGCTTGATAAGGTATAATCATAGCACAGAGGCCAGCCTGACAGTAGTAATTAATTAGGCCATTATGCATTCTACGGTGATAATTGCTTTGCTGGAAAGTCACCAGCCATGAAAAGGACCCGGCGCAGAAATGTAATTCATCAATCTAGAGTCATTGCTGTGCGCAGTTGTGTTTTCTCACCTTGAGTTGGTGCACATGGTAGAGAGACACAAAAAAAGTTAATGATACATCAGTGTATAAAAGTGAGAGGCTGAGGACTTGCCAGGTTTCTGAGCATGATTTCGTGGGGGGTTGAGGGAGAGCGGAATGTGTTCAGTTCATTATCTCAAATGGACTACATTGTGGGAAGGGGATATTCAGGCCCTTGGCTTATGGCTCAGAATAAAGGCTTGCTTTTAGTCGGGGTGGGGGGGTGGGGGGGTGTTGATCTTTTTTCCAGAAGCAGAAAAGCGTCGCTCTGATGTTGCGTGCTCAATGACAATTTCTGCAGAGAATCTCCCCTTTTTATTCATTTGCATTTATTTATGGTATTTATAGCCTGCCTTTCTTACTGAGGCTCAAGGCAGAGAGCGTAGAATATGTCAATGCACTCGATAAGGTGAGAATCCAACAAGCAATATGATAGGACTAGGTTTACAGAAATCTGAAGAAGCATGAAGTACAGAGGCGTATCTAGGGGAAATGGAGCCCAGGGCATAATCTGAGTTTTTCAGCCCCCGCCCCCCGGCTCCATTTTCCCTAGATCAGGGGTCTGCAACCTGCGGCTCTCCAGATGTTCATGGACTTCAAATCCAATCAGCCCCTGCCAGCATGGCCAATTGACCATGCTGGCAGGGGCTGATGGGATTTGTAGTCCATGAACATCTGGAGAGCCGCAGGTTGCAGACCCCTGCCCTAGGTTTACAGAAATCTGAAGAAGCATGAAGTACAGAGGCGTATCTAGGAAAAATGGAGCCCATGGCATAATCTGAGTTTTCCAGCTCTTCCTCCGCTCCATTTTCTTGATCAGCCAGAATCGGCGGGTTTTTCATAATTATGGATCATAACGACACCCTGCCAGCATGGCCAATTGACCATGCTGGCAGGGGCTGATGGGATTTGTAGTCCATGAACATCTGGAGAGCCGCCGGTTGCAGACCCCTGCCCTAGATACAAGGAGTGGGAGTGAGATCGAGCCGTCTGCCCATCTCACAGAGGAGCGCCAGGTTGGTGACGGCGCCCAGGTCTACCACCCGAAGCCGGCGAGCAAGGCCTGGTGCCCCCCCCCCCCCACGTGATTAGATAGTGATGCCCAGGGACACGTGACACCACATGTCCCCGTGGATGGTACACCCCTGATAAAGTATTAAACACAAGATGTTGCTCAGGGCAGAAAATGGCATTGGTGGTGGACAGTGCAATCCAGCTGCGGGGGGCTAATGGTGATGCTGTAGGATTTTCAAGGCAAGAGATGAGCACAGGTAGTTTGTCATTGAACAGAGGTGGTTTGCTATTGCCTGCCTCTGTGTAGCAATCCTGACCCTGCTGAGTTTCTGAGGTCTGATGAGATTCAGCTAGAGTGGGCCGTCAGGTCAGGGCAGAGATGGAATTACGTCAGTATAAAATGGTGTAGAGCAGTGATGGCGAATCTATGGCACGGGTGCCAGAGGTGGCACTCAGAGCCCTCTCTGTGGGCACGCGCAAACAGAGTGCACCCCCCCCCCCCACATCTAGGCTGGCCTGGGCCACTGGGCTCAATTATTAGCATTAAACCTGAGACCTAGTTTTGGGGAAGCAGTGTAGGTAACCCTGTTAAGAGCTGTTAAATCCCACTGATTTTCATGCAAAGAACAAAAGCACAATCCTTTACCTGGGAGTAAGCTCGGTTGCTGGCAATGGGGCTTGCTTCTGAGTAAACCCATTGGTGATTCACCCATTGGAAGAGATGCACGGTTGCTTCAAAGCAAAGCCACCGACTACCACCAAGCTTACTCCCGAGTAACCGCACCCCTTGGAGCCAACTGTTTTTTCTAAACTAAAACCTCAGTATTCAGGTTAAATTGCTGTGTTGGCACTTTGCGATTAATAAGTGGGTTTTGGGTTGCAATTTGGGCACTCGGTCTCGAAAAGGTTCATCATCACTGGTGTAGAGCAGGGGTCCCCAAACTACGGCCCGGGGGCCAAATGTGGCCCCCTGAAGGCATTTATCCGGCCCACCAGGCATGGCGGCGATGGCTCCATTCATGTGCAGTGGGGGCTCGAGGGAGAGGAGGAACCGGCCCCAAATTGTTGGATTGCAGTTACATGATGGCAATCCCCCAAATCTCCATGCATTTTCTGACCCAGAGTTGAAATCCTTACATGTGGCAACACCTAGCTCCGCCCTTCTCTCTCAGCTAACGGCATGTGTTGCTTTCAGGCTTTCTGTTCCACTTCCCACTTGATTGGCATCAGCCAGGCATGTAATCACCCGCTGGCTGCTAGGGAGGAAAGCATATCCCTGGAAGATACCTGATCCTGGGTTAGATGGAATGCTTCATTGGGAAAGTTCTGCTTTTTTTTTTTTGCCATAGGTATTCCACAGCCTCCCCAACAATATTTGGAGCCCAATTCCTGGGGAATTTACATACTTTGGTCACTGTTCTAAAAATAGACCATGACAGAAAGGCTGAAAGGTGAAATCAAACATTTTACAATCATTTGTGCATAGGAATTTGTTCATAGGTTTTTTTAGTCCGGCCCTCCAACAGTCTGAGGGACAGTGAACTGGCCCCCTGTTTAAAAAGTTTGGGGACCCCTGGTGTAGAGGGAGCAGGATAAATCATGTAGCAAGCAGGTAACACATACTAAGTTTTACGTATCTGTTAACAAAGTTTTTGACTTGCTAAATGGGTTAAGCAGCGAACGTCAGTGCAGTCAGTAGAAGGAGACCTCTGATCAGCAGTGTAGTAGGACTTGGTGTTAGCCCTGTCCGATAGTGATTGGATAACCACAAAATAAAATGGGTAGAGTAGAGTAGGAGTATCACTTTCACAGGGGGAGGGGAAGCGCTCTCTTGCTCTCACTCCTAAATGGTCGCCAGTTCACCACATTCAAAATAAGTGAATAGTAGTAGAATAGTAGTAGGATAGTAGTAGACTAGTAGTAGAAAGTGCAGTTGAGTCGCATCCAGTTTACAGTGTTTTGTACCGTTTTCACGGCAAGAGACATTCGGATGTGTCTTACCCTTGCTGGCCACTGCATAGCAACCCCGACTTTCTTGTCTCCCCTCCAAATACTAACCAGGGTTTATGCCATCAAAGGTCTATATGATACTAACCAGGCAGTGGTGGGATTCAAATATTTTAACAACAGGTTCCGATGGTGGTGGGATTCAAATAATGACTGTTAAAAAGTATTTTGAAATATTTTTAATATCACTTTTTTAAGTATTAAAATATTAATACTTAATAAAAAATATTGTAAGTATTTAAAAAAGTGAAAAAGAAAATTTTAACAACAGGTTCTACAGAACTTTCGGGAACCCCCTGAATCCCACCTCTGTAACCAGGGCTTACTCTGCTTAGGTTCTAAGATTTGGTTAGCCTGGGCTAACAGTGAAATTGACTACATTGGAGAAAACGGCTTGGTAGTCAATTTCATTCCTAAGAGGACAGGATTTCGTTTTCCCCAATGAAGTTCTACAGTGCTACAACCAGTGGTGGGATCCAAAAATTTTAGTAACAGGTTCCGATGGTGGTGGGATTTAAACTGTGACGTAGCGCCAATGGGGGTGGGCGGGGCACGACGGGGGCATGGTCAGGCATTCCGGGGGCGGGGCATTCCTGGGTGGGGCTGTGGCAAGGACGCAGTCGCTGCGCCGGTCCTTGGGCGGGAAACGAATGCACGCAGGTGCAGGCTGCCACGCACGCCGGTGCACCTCCTGCTAGACTGCTTCAAGTTCTGCACGCTACTGCTGAGAGGAGGGGCGTAACTAAGGCAAAAATCATGTAGCAAAATCACCCATGAGTAACCCCCTCTCGGCACACACAAATAATTAGTAACCTACTCTCGGGAACCTGTGAGAACCTGCTGGATCCCACCTCTGGCTACAACCTCAAGTGCGCTCTCTTTGGCAACCAAGACTTGCACACTGGCTCTTCATGAACGGCTTCATAGCCCAACTTGAGGTCAGTTGTCTAGTAAACTCCTTGCCCGGCTTCCCAGGTGTCTAGTTCTGAGATGCTGCTGACCCATATGGAGAAGTGAAGACTTTGAAATGGCAGCATAGCTGGAAGGGGGCCCAGTTGGCTGGAGAAAAAGTTCAGACATGAAATCAAGCTCTTGGTTCATTAATCACTGAATGCCAAATTGCGGCTGCACGGTGACATTTAGAGTCGTCTTTTTCTTTCTTGTTTTTTTCCCCACAAGAGTCAGGTAGGAACTCAGGTACGATACCAGTCTGTAATCCACCTGTTCACATGGCAGAAAATGTAACATTTAATTCCAACCACTGAAGTGGAAACTCGCAGCCTAGGGGAAACATTCAGGCAGGCAGCCGCATGACCCTGTTAGAACCACCTGAACTCACTTGGGTCTTCCCAGAGAAACCTCTCTTCCTGCATTGTGGGCCATCAGGTCCATCAGTAGATAGTACTTTATTTATTTATTTGAAACATTTATTAGCTGCATTTCTTCCTTACGGAGCTCAAGGCAGCTCACAGCGTAGATAAAATTGATGAACTACATACAGACCATAAAAACCCAAACCTAAAATCACAGTTCACATCTCGAATCATAGAGTTAGGAGGAAGAAGAAGAAGAGGAAGAGGAAGAGGAGGACGAGGAGGAGGAGGACGAGGAGTTTGGATTTATATCCCCCCTTTCTCTCCTGCAGGAGACTCAAAGGGGCTGACAATCTCCTTGCCCTTCCCTGCTCACAACAAACACCCTGTGAGGTAGGTGGGGCTGAGAGAGCTCTGAGAAGCTGTGACTAGCCCAAGATCACCCAGCTGGCGTGTGTGGGAGTGCACAGGCTAATCTGAATTCCCCAGATAAGCCTCCACAGCTCAGGCGGCAGAGCTGGGAATCAAACCTGATTCCTCCAGATTAGATACACGAGCTCTTAACCTCCTACGCCACTGCTGCTCCTTGAAAAGACCCCAAGGGCCATCAAGTCCAACTCCCCTGCTATACAGAAATGCACACTCAAAGCACCCTTGACAGATGACCATCCAGCCTCTCCATTGGCTTTCTCACGAAACACTTCAGCTGCCTCCTAAAGATTGGGGGGGGGCCACCTACTTGGGAGGTTGTTCCACAGTTGTGGGGCTACAACTGAAAAGGTCCCTCTCTCACGTATCCCCCAAATGAGCTTCTTTAGTCAATGGAACAGTCTCTGGAAAGTAGTGGGAGGAAAGTATGGGAGAAGATAGTCCTAAATACATCCACCAGAATGCCTCTAAAGGTAAAGTTTCCCCTTCAGTCGTGTTTGACCCTGGGGTACCACTGCAAGCAGTGATTTCACAGGCAAGCCATTTTGCGGGGTAGTTTGCCATTGCTTTCCCCGGCTATTCTTTACCCCCTAGCTATGAGCTAGGTACTCATTTACTGACCAATAAATGGATGGCTGGCTGAGTTGACCATGAACCAGCTGCCAGGATATCTGACCCACAGGGGGCTCGAACTCCTGACCGTGTGACTGGCAGTGCAAGCACTTAACCACTACGCCACGCAGCTTCCAGAATGCCTCTGAATGCCAGTAACTAGAGTGGGGGAATTCAACAACAAATTCTCTGGGTCCCTGCTTATCAGCCTCCTGGGCTCGTGGTCAGCTGCCGTGGGGAGCTCAGTGTTGAAGTCGACAGTTCCTTGGTCTGATCCACTTAATCTCCTTAGGTTCTCTAGAGGCGAGATCTGTAGAGCTAGGCTGGGCCCTGAGGATTTTTTCTTCTTCAAGCAAGCCTTTATTGGCATAGACAACAGTACAACAATAATAAAAAAACGGATTAAAAAGCATATACAATACAGGACATAAATGTTAGGTCAAAGGAAATCTACTGGCATTTAGTAATTTCCAGGAGAAAGTCTGCCACTATCATACAGAGAGAAGGATCAGGGTTGTCCAACAAGTAGTGTAATCTAATTAAATCGGGGAGATGGGGTAAATGTAAAGGAATAAGATTTATATACTTGGATCTGATTTCCTTGAATCTGAGACAGTGTAGTAATTGGTGGGCCAGAGATTGAACTGAGCCATTGTTACATGGGTACAATATTTTAGCCTTTTCTTGCTTATTAAATCTGCCATGTAACAAGGCAGAAGGCATAACATTAAACCTGGCGAGCATTATGGCTCTCCTTTGAACAGGGTTTATTAGTCCCATTGACCCCTTGTAGTCCCGTCGACCCCTTTGCGTCCTCCAACTATTGCTGAATTAGCATGTCGCCATACCTTCTGACCAGGTCCACTAGTGGTGTCCAAGAGCAGTGGACGGCTGGCCTTGCTCCTGCAAAGTTTAGCTACCTTCATGGCAGACTTCAAATATGCTAGCCAGAGATTGCATCTCGTAGGTACAATATTTGGACTGTAGTTAACTATGAAATAGTAATGCTAAGAAAGATCGCTGTGCGCGCGCACTGGACTAAACAGCTCCAGTCATTTTTAGCTAAGGTTCCAAGCTCAGTAGAACCGGGATTGTGGTTTTATGAAACACCCCCGGGGCGATTTTGGGTTTTGGACATTGAGAAAGAAACTCTTTGCAAAGTTTCTGCTTCAGCAGGAACCATGAAAAGAAAAACAGTGTGAAAATGCAGGTCTGTGTACTAGACACTAAAAAAAGACAGGCCGTTCACGCAGTGTTAACAATGATGAGGGAAATAAGAAAAGATCTTTGTGCTTCAATGCCCGGGAGCAGCGAAGGAGGGGAAGTTGGCTTGCTCAGGTGGCTGGTGAATTACAAATGAGCGGTGCAGCTTTTGTGCTGAATGACAAGCAATTTAAATTCAGTCTTGTGTGGAAGCCTTTTTGAGCAGCAAAAAGAAAGAGGAGGGGGAAAGCCATCTCCTTCCCTCCCCCCCCCCCCTTTTAGATTCAATAGATTGGCTTAGCTGCTACTGCACCAGGGCCGGACTTCATTTGATAATTATCAAATCGGCCACTTGGGATTGGCTATGACTGATGACCACACTTTGGCTAATAACATCACTGCCAGGTTCAGACGGTGTCTCGGGCTCTTTGGAGTGTTTACCTGCGCGTTGCAGGGTAAAATAGAAGGACGCTTCTGGAAGGCCTCATGGGTGAGACTTCATAGATCGAAAAGCGTTTGCTAATCAAGACCCAGAAGTCTTATTTTTAGCTCTGCAGGATTTTTTCTGTAGGCCAGTGGTGGCAAACCTATGGCACCCAGTGGCAGGGGCTGATGGGAATTGTAGTCCATGAACATCTGGAGTGCCATTGGTTCGCCACCACGGCTATAGGCTGATCTTGTGAACACTCTTAACTGTATTGAGATTACAAACTTTGCCTGCCAGCATACTTCCCGAAAATAAATGGATGGAACAGAACAACTGAATGCAGCCAAAACATGTGTCACAGCGTCTGTAAGACCGGTTGCCTTCTTCCTCCCCAAAATTAACATCTGGAGGCGCGTGCACCTGGTTGTGCACATCTGGAATGATTCAAAATGCAGTGGGCTTGCTGAACCACACTGTAATCTATTGAGGTACTTGGTGGAGCTGTTTTCTGGAACATTCAGTAAGCAGAGCTGCCGTTTTTTATTTTATTTTAACAGTTCTCCAAAGAACGCTGAGATTAAAGATGCCACAAAAGGGAAAGAAAGAGCTGCATTGAGGGGTCCCAATATGGGGGGTAGGAAATGGAGGCTAAGGGGCGGGGAGACCACTGGGTGTCCAGCAGGATTAATCTGACTCTGCTGATGATAATATCCCTTCGCAGGTCATGTCCCAAATCTTCAGGAACCATTACCAGGCCTAACTTAAGCCCCCTTCTTTTTCTGCTGTACCCCTCAGGCAGTGGTGGGATCCAAAAATTTTAGTAACAGGTTCCCATGGTGGTGGGATTCAAACTGTGGCGTAGCGCCAATGGGGCTGGGCGGGGCACGACGGGGGTGTGGCCGGGCATTCCGGGGGTGGGGCATTCCTGGGCGGGGCTGTGGCAAGGACGCAGCTGCTGCGCCGGTCCTTGGGCGGGAAACGAATGAACGGAGGCGCAGGCTGCCACGCACGCCGGTGCACCTCCTGCTAGACTGCTTCAAGTTCTGCACGCTACTGCTGAGAGGAGGGGCGTAACTAAGGCAAAAATCACGTGGCAAAATCACCCATTAGTAACCCCCTCTCGGCACACACAAATAATTAGTAACCTCCTCTCGGCAACCTGTGAGAACCTGCTGGATTCCATCTCTGCTCAGGCACCTTCCGCACAGAACCATTGCAGGTTGCAGGTGGGATAAAGTAACCCGCTCTCCTGCTGTGCTATTCACATGCCTCCGTTGCGCCTTTGCGTGGAGGTGCATCTTTAAAAAAAACTCACCTCCCATGCTGCGTAGCTGCATGAGGAGGACCTTTAAAAACCTGGAGTACTTTCCGTGGGGGGGGGGGCAAGGGGGGCAGCTGTTGGCTTGCAAAGTGGCTGCAATCCACATTAAAACTAAAGAATAGCTGATTCTTGAAAAACCCGGGTTGGGGGAAAACATGGGGCAGACTCGCATCAAAAGCATAAGCATAAGCATTTTACTGTCATTGTGCACGCACAACGAAATTTACGGCAGCATTCCTCGATGCACACAATTTCAGACTCATACCCCATCTTCACTTTCCCCCTCCTCCACCCATCCCTACAAAGCCCCAACACATCAACACGAAGCAGGATCTATGCAAAGTTTCCCCCCCCCCCACACACACACAGGTTTTGTACCGTGGTTAACTCGTGTTTATTGGCCCATGCGGAAGGGGCCCTAGAGTTTCATTTAACTATTCATGCCTTGAGATAAATCATCAGCTCAGTAGTCATATTAACACCCAAATTCCCTGTTGGAAGGAAATTTGTCTTTTCCTGCATCTTTGCTGCATTCCCCAGGTTAATGCTAAGCCCCTCCCCCCCACCGCCCATGTGAGAAGTGTAAGATGACAGGTGAGGATTCTCTGACTTCAGCAGACAGGAAGAGCTGTGGGAGGTGGAATTGCTGCTAGGTGGCAAATCCATCACACCTGGCGGGAATTGGAACCCAAGTTCTGAACCAAGTTTTAATGAAAGTCGGAGTCAAATGGAGTTGTGAAAATTGCCTGAGTTTTTACACAGGAAGACAGCACACCCTCAGCATAAATAATGTGTAAGTGCACACCTGAAACCTTGTAGTTGCCTTGAAGTCGTGATCTCCCTAGCAGGGGTGCAAAATTGTTCTGTGGAACTCTAAGAGCTTGTGAGATTTTCAAGGAGGGAGAATTTGGGGAGGGGGAGTTCTGAGCACGGCCCGAGAGAAGGTTGCCAGCTCTCCCTAGTACATTCTGGTCTCCCTCCACATCAACAACAATAATTATAATTAATAATGTGCACATGTGCTCTATATACACTGGGCAGTGTCCTACTCTCCATGCAGAGAATGCACAGTTTTCCCAAATTTCCCTCCATCGCTGCAGCCCTTTCTGACTCCTAGAAGGACTCAGAAAAGTTGCAGAAGAGCCATGTGGATTGGGAGGCTGGAAAGGACAAGAAATGGCTACTTCTACCTCTTCTACAAGCTCAGCTATTCCTTTGCACAGATCCGAGAGACCCCAAGAACGATCTTTTTGTGGATTAGAAAGGGGTTGCAGGAGCATGGAAAAACTTCTCTGCAGAGATACCTGGATATTGTCTGTTATCTTGTAATCTTTACCTTGGACTTGGAAGGTCGGCCATGTTGCCAAGGGGGGTGGAAGTGGAGAAAGCTGTTTGCCTAAGGCCATCTTTGTGACAAAGGCAAGATTTGAACCAGGGGCCTCCCAGATCACAATCTTCTGGATGTACCTGCTTTCTTCTTTTTTCTTTTGCAGAAGGTTAGCCTAGAACAGTGATGGCGAACCTTTTCAAGACCGAGTGCCCAAACTGCAACCAAAAACCCACTTATTTATCGCAAAGTGCCAACACAGAAGTTTAGCCTGAATATTGAGGTTTTAGTTTAGAAAAAACGGTTGGCTCTCAGGTGTGCGTTACTTGGGAGTAAGCTTGGTGGTAGTTGTTGGCTTTGCTTTGAAGCAACCGTGCATCTCTTCCAGTGGGTGAATCACGACCCTGGGGGGGTTTACTCAGAAGCAAGCCCCATTGCCAGCAACTGAGCTTACTCCCAGGTAAAGGATCACACTTTAGTTCTTTGAATGAAAATCAGTGGGGTTTAACAGCACTTAACAGGGTTACCTACACTGCTTCCCCAAAACTAGGTCTTAGGTTTAATGCTAATAATTGACCCCAGCGGCCCAAGCCAGCCTAGATGGGGGGGGGGGATTCCCCCCCACATGACAAACTCTGTTTTCGCGTGCCCACAGAGAGGGCTCTGAGTGCCACCTCTGGCACCCATGCCATAGGTTCACCACCACTGGCCTAGAATGCTTTTACTTGGATGGCCAAGATCAGTACGTTCTTGCCAGATCCCAGAAGCTAATCAGGGTTAGCCAGTGGAGTCCACAGAGTTGCTATGCTGAGGCAGGTAGTGGCAAACCACTTCTGTTTGTCTCTCGTCTTGAAAACCCCGTGGGGGGGTGGGGCGGGGAGAGGTCACCCTAGATCAAGGGTCTGCAACCTGCGGCTCTCCAAATGATGGGAATTGTAGTCCATGAACATTTGGAGAGCCACAGGTTGCAGACTCCTGCCATAGATCAACTTCAACTTGGTGGCACTTTTCACCACTGCCACCTCAATAGCAGAATGAGGGATTTTATTTTATGTCCCAGACTATCCTTGAGACTTGAATCCTATTTGGGGGAGAATGCATTTGGTTTGTGAAGTGGAAAAGAAGCACAGACGCGAAGCATCTGATTCTCATCTCTTCCCCCCCCCCACCCCCAACACACACACACACACACACACACACAACACGTTCTCTTCAAAGGCCTTGGATGCTCTGGCTAGCTGAGAGGAGATGGATGAGCTGTTGACATCCATCTCCGGAGGGTCATTTTCCCCAACACTAAACAAAAGTAGGTGGAGGCACCTGATTTTTTATTTAAAACCCTATCATTAAATTATAATTTTCATTTACTCAGAGTGCATCAAAGATTTACAATGACGTTCTATTGCAGGAGCATTAAAGATTTTGCCCAAGGCCACGGGGCACTTTTTTGTTATGCCGTGCCGGGCAGGGAACGGGGAATGGCCTTGAATTGGTGTTGCCGTTTGTTAACTGGTGCCTGTCAGGGTGAGATTGTCCAATGAAAGGGGATGCTTTGGCTACCACACTGTGGTGGGAGGGCGGGGATTTTTAATGTATCCTGGACTGCAAGAGCTATTGTTCTGTAACCTGAAAGAGTCCAGAATTAAAAATGAGCACTGACGCCCCCAGGGTGCTGGACTTTTTGAGCACAGGGAATCCTTCCCATGTCTCGTCTTTGCTGCCCTGATCTCTGAAGATGCTCACAGACTGAAGAAAGGCCCCTGAAGGTGGGGTTGGAGAACAGGGGCGTCCCCAAGGGAGCAGGCAGGCCTTCCAATAGTCATTTTAGGAGAGCAGTGCTCCTACCTCAAACTCCTGCTCTACAGTGACGTTTGTTGTGTGACCATGGGTCAATCATTCTCTCTCCATCTGACAAACCTCACAGGGTCATTGTGAAGATAAAATGGAGGAGGTGGGAATGGTATCATAAGACTCTTTTGGTTGCTGTTAGGGGAAAAAAGAGACTCATACGGCAAAGAACTGTGGAGCATATTTGAGGTTTTGTGTGCACAACTTCTGCTTTTAGGCCATGGAGTCACCCTGCACGCGCTAAGAGACTGTGTATTGTCAAGGGCTTTCGTGGCCAGAATCACTGGAGCGTTGTGGGTTTTCCGGGTTGTATGGCCGTATTCCAATAGCATTTTCTCCTGACGTTTCGCCTGCATCTGTGGCTGGCATCTTCAGAGGATCGAAGATGCCTGCCACAGATGCAGGCGAAACATTAGGAGAAAATGCTACTGGAACACAGCCATACAGCCCGGAAAATCCACAAGGCTCTAAGAGACTGTGTTTTTTGAAAAAATAGCAGCCACCACAATCCTACTTCTCTGGCTTCAGGGGAAAACCACTCCATCAGTTAGGTCAGTGGTGGCGAACCTATGGCACAGGTGCCAGAGGTGGCACTCAGAGCCCTCTCTGTGGGCACGTGCGCACAGAGTTTGTCATGTGGAGCGGCTTGCTTCTGAGTAAACCCTCCTAGGGTCGTGATTCACCCGTTGGAAGAGTTGCACGGTTGCTTCAAAGCAGAGCCACCAACTACCACCAAGCTTACTCCCAAGTAACGCACGCCTCAGAGCCAACCATTTCCCCTAAACTAAAACCTCAGTATTCAGGTTAAATGGCCGTGTTGGCACTTTGCGATAAATAAGTGGGTTTTCGGTTGCAGTTTGGGCACTCGGTCTCAGAAAGGTTCGCCATCATTGAGTTAGGTTGTCTTCTCTGCATGACGCTTACATCATCCCGGCAGGAGCTTTGGAGGAATCTCAACATTACCTGGGGGAATTGCTTCCCACAGCCGGTTTCCTCTGAAGAGCCCTATTTGTGCACCTGAGTTGCATCACAAAGGTACTGTGGGTGGGGCTCCCCATGGAGACTGGCCAGGTTAATGCAGTGCTCCCTTTTCCAGCCTTTGTCAGATTCTCTTACTGCAAGACTGATCAAAACTGGACCTACCAAAATCCCTTCCTCTGCAGTTATGAAAAGCCTAGGACAGTGGTGGCGAACCTTTGGCACTCCAGATGTTGGCCATGCTGGAAGGGGCTGATGGGGATTGTAGTCCATAACATCTGGAGTGCCAAAGGTTCGCCACCACGGGCCTAGGAGGTCTTCTGTTTGGTCTGCTTTGCCTGCAGAAAACAACTTTGAAGAATGCTGGAGGAAGGTGGAAGTTCTAACAGTCCATCAATAACAATGTTGGGAAAAAATGGAATGGAGACATTTTTCCATCCCACATCTGTAGACCAATCACTTGTTTCAAAGCTGAATGGCACGTGAACGGCCCCCACTCCCTGCTGCTGCTCAGCTGGCCATTGGGATCAAATGCTGTTAAAATGGGGGGGAATGCACAGATGTAATTTCCTATATGCCTGTAAGTGACATCAACACATCTCTGGGGGATGCTGGGGACCCTCAGGCATCTGGGCAAAACTTTATGGTTAAACCATAGAGTTTTGCCTAAGTACCAGAATATTGCCAGCGATGTGCTGACATTATTTCTGTTGCACACAGGAAATGATGTCAGTACATCATTGACAAAGTCAGCATGTTGCCAGTGAGGCTCCGCACTACCTAGTAAGTCCTCCCAACCCTGCTGGCAAACATAGCCTCTCATAATATTCCTCTACCACTGAGTGCATATGGGCTTATTTTTTTTCCACTACCTTTTAGCTCCAGCTGAGACAGAAGAGGAGGCTGGTCCATGTGTCTGACACGTAATTAGAGGAGATTAATCGTTTCTTGGGTCTTCCTGCCAGTTTGAATGGCAGCTGGGAAGAGGTTTGAAATCCCACTTATCATGGGATTTCACTAACCATCTTGATCCCAGGGAGGTGGGAGGAAGGAGGTTTGGGCTGTGGGCAAGGGAGAGGAGATCCTTGCCAATACTAGCCCCATCCTCATTATTCTACCCAGATGAATAAATTGGTCGAAATGCAGCAGTCGGTAAAATTGGTTATGGATCAGGCTGTGAAATTGGTCATCTATATTCAAAGATTCCAAGCACAGCAGGCCATGCCACTGAGTGGTTTTGCTTGAATTTGGAGAAACACAACTGTGGAGTTTCAAACTTGCTCAGAAAAACCTGACGTGGCATGAAAAAGTCACACTGCACAGGGCTTCCTGTGAAAAAGTGGAGCAGCAGTGGCATAGGAGGTTAAGAGCTCGTGTATCTAATCTGGAGGAACCGGGTTTGATTCCCCGCTCTGCCGCCTGAGCTGTGGAGGCTTCTCTGGGGAATTCAGATTAGCCTGTGCACTCCCACACACGCCAGCTGGGTGACCTTGGGCTAGTCACAGCTTCTTGGAGCTCTCTCAGCCCCACCCACCTCACAGGGTGTTTGTTGTGAGCGGGGAAGGGCAAGGAGATTGTCAGCCCCTTTGAGTCTCCTGCAGGAGAGAAAGGGGGGATATAAATCCAAACTCTCTTCTTCTTCTTCTTCTTCTTCTTCTTCTTCTTCTTCTTCTTCTTCTTCTTCTTCTTCTTCTTCTTCTTCTTCTTCTTCTTCTTCTTCTTCTTCTTCTTCTTCTTCTACTACTACTACTACTACTACTACTACTACTACTACTATCTGGTTTTTTAGTGCTGTATCCAGTGGTGGGATCCAAACATTTTAGTAACAGGTTCCCATGGTGGTGGGATTCAAACTGTGGCGTAGAGCCAGTGGGGCTGGGCGGGGCACGACGGGGGCGTGGCCGGGCATTCCGGGGGTGGGGCATTCCTGGGCGGGGCTGTGGCAAGGACGCAGCCGCTGCGCCGGTCCTTGGGCAGGAAACGAATGCACGCAGGCGCAGGCTGCCACGCACGCCGGTGCACCTCCTGCTAGACTGCTTCAAGTTCTGCGTGCTACCGCTGAGAGGAAGGGCGTAACTAAGGCAAAAATCATGTGGCAAAATCACCAACTAGTAACCCCCTCTCGGCACACACAAATAATTAGTAACCTACTCTCGGGAACCTGTGAGAACCAGCTCGATCCCACCTCTGGCTGTATCATTGTTAAGGGAACGCTTGACCAAAGTCTTAGTCTAGAAATGTTTTAAAAAGGAAGGGGGATATTGTGAAGTGTTAGCCATGACTTGAGGCAATTTTTCTACCTTCTGCAAAGGGAAAGAAATCCACCCACAGCCAAGTAGTAATATGGCGGCCATCTTGGACGAACTGAATACCCTCCTTCTCTCAGTGGCTAAATTCAGAGTCACTCCTAAACTCAGAGATACCTGAGGCCATGTATATAATAAAAATTGGTTTAAGAGCCATCCCCTCTTGCTGGAGAGCCATAGTTCTGTGAGGGGGCTGTCCATCTACGTACTCCATAATCCTTGGAGAAAGCCACGACGGCTTAAATTGCCACAATCCTGAGGTAAATTTGCAGCATAGTTATTCCCTGAACCATCAACAAAAAAGCTGGGTGAAAGGGGAAAGATTGTCTGACATCCCTCCCCCCATAATAAGTTGTTAGTTTGTGAATACACTTATTTACCGTGTCAGGAGGCAGACCCCGCCTGTTGACTTGTGATGGTTGTGTGTCTGATTACATGCCCTTTTGTGGTTGAGGCCTTCCTACAACAATAAGTGCTCTGGTCCTACTGATCTTCGTAAGGTCTTCAGAACTATCATTGGTTCAAAACACAGCCACCAAAGAAGTATTGATCATAACATGTCGTGTCAGGGTAGCGGTGCCACGGATGGCTCCTCACTGGTGTCTGGGCCACATTTGAAGTGCTGTTTGTGACCACTAAACACTTATGGAGGAGAAGTCGATCTCTGGCTACCAATCTTGATCCTCCTTGATCTGAGGTTGCAAATGCCTTAGCAGACCAGGTGCTCGGGAGCAGCAGCAGCCACAGAAGGCCATTGCTTTCACATCCTGCATGTGAGCTCCCAAAGGCACCTGGTGGGCCACTGCGAGTAGCAGAGTGCTGGACTAGATGGACTCTGGTCTGATCCAGCTGACTTGTTCTTATGTTCTTATGTTCTTACTTAATCTAGCAGCTGGTTCCCAAAAGCTTCAAAGACTGCTGCCTCTTCCGTGTGCCTGGTATCTTGCTCTGGGACTTTGATGCACATTTCTCCACTGCCTGAGCTATAAAGGGTGGCCACCTCTGACAAGGCCTTCTCAAAGTGGCACCGAAGCTAGGATGCATGTTTCCTCCATAGGGTGGTTTGCCTCACTGAGTTTACAATTTGCCTTCAGGCACGATGTGTGGTTTTAATCCAGAATTAGTTTGGTGTTTGGTGTGTGTCCATTTGCTGCATCCCCCCTACAGATATTTTTGCTTGGGAGGTGGGTGGGTCTTTGATTTATTTTTGACTGCTCTTTCATTCATTCTCTGCTGTGGTTTTATGTATGCACAAGCGTTAGCCACCTTGAAGACTCTGCAAAAGGCAGGGTATAAATATTTTAATCAACAAATAGAAATAGCCAGGCTTATTTTAGAGCACTTGAAAGTTATCTGACTATTAATTGTTTTGTACATTGTTTTTTTTACCTGTGAGGTGCGGGGGTGGGAAGGGAGGGAGGGAGGGAGGGAGGGAGAGAAGGAGGGAAGGAAGGAAGGGAGGAAGGAAGGGAGGGAGGAAGGAAGGAAGGAAGGAGGAAGGAAGGAAGGAAGGAAGGAAGGAAGGAAGGAAGGAAGGAAGGAAGGAAGGAAGGAAGGAAGGAAGGAAGGAAGGAAGGAAGGAAGGAAGGAAGGAAGGAAGGAAGGCTGAAATAGGAAGCGAAGTAAGCGAGGAAGGAAGGAAGGAAGGAAGGAAGGAAGGAAGGAAGGAAGGAAGGAAGGAAGGAAGGAAGGAAGGAAGGAAGGAAGGAAGGAAGGAAGGAGCGAACAACAGTGACCCATTGCGCACAAGTAACTTAAAACGTTTGCAAAATGTTTTCAATCCCCACCCCCCATTTGTTTGCACTCACCCCCTCAAAACAATTCCTGGTTGTCATTTTGTGTTCTACTTTAAAAAAAAAAACCCTCAGTGGATCTGATGCTATGAAGCTTCAAATCCTCAAGCTGCGATTTTCCTTTCAGGAGGCGCCGCGGGTTCTCATAGCTTCGGCGACATCGTTTCCCCATTTTGGGGCCAAACAGATGGAAATAACAGCACGAGTCCCTGCTAATTCAGCTCACAAAATGGGTACTTCACCGGGGACAGTCTGGGAAACTTCTTAAAGAGATGGCACAGCAAGTGAAAACATTTTCAAAATGTTTTCAGAAAAAGAATCACCAGGGAACAGCATTCGAACAAACCATTTTGAGGCTGGAAGTAAAACGTTTCGGGCTAAAAACATTGCGGAACTCCATGGAGGAAATGTTTTATTTCCTGCCTGAAAACGTTTTATTTGGGCTGTGCAGAATGGACCGGTGTTTGAGGCTGTGTGTGGTAAAAGCATGTGGATTAACCACCTGCAACTTTGCACCTGTACTCTGGACTGCTGATACCTTAAGTCACGAGGTTTCTTCTGGATGGCATCTTTTTTTTTTTTTTAGAGTTTGCATCTGCTCACCTCCTCTGCCTTTTTGCTTGTGTCCCCCTTTCCCCCCTCAGGTGGTCGCTCTTAGTAAAAGAAGCAAGGAGGCAGAAGCCGCGTTCCTGACTGTTTACAAGCAATTAATCCAAGTGCCAGGTATGGAGGACCTCATCCGTTGTGGCTGAGTCGAGGAGGGGAATGCTCACTCCCAGGGATTGGGAGCGATTACCCAGCAGCCTTCACACCCAGGTGCGGCCTGGGGGCTTCCCGGAGGTGAAGAAACCCATCCGTGGGTTGCCGGGGCTTCCTCATGCAGTGATGTCATGGACCGAGCCAGCCTCGTTCTGGACCTCCTCGTGTAACAATGGCAGGTATTGGCCAATTCTGCCCTGTCGGGAGCCAGCGTCACAAGGCAGCGAGGCCTTTGCCCTCGAGGACCCGGAGGCTGTTGTGAAAGCCGAGGAAGCAGGCAGGGGGACGGCAGAGCATTCTCACTTGTCCCTCTTGCCCCTTTAGCCGTTGCCAACAAGTCTGGTGGGAAAATGGTTAGTAGGTGAAGCGGAGAGGTGAGTGTCTTCAGAGCAAGAGACGCGAGGCAGGACTGTCTGAGCATTCTCCCGCAGGCCGGGCGCGTGGTGCCTTCAAATTGTCTTGGTCTCCAGCTAGTCCATGAGGCTGATCAGCTCAGGCTCAAGGAGCGGGAAGTTGTTTGGGGCAGACAGGCAGCCGTGGCTCTGGTGGCAAGTGGGAGCTGGGGGGACCGGTCGTTTGGTGGCGCAGGAGGAGGAGGCAGTGGCCTTCTTTGGTGACGCTGCTCTGAGCGAGAGCAGAATGGAGAAGTGTTCTGCAGCTGCCAATAGGTCGAGATTGACTGTGGTGATTCTGCAGGCTGGGAGACGGCTGCGCTTTTGCCAGATGTCCCAGCTTGGATGTACCTGCAGTTCTCTTCTCTAGCTGGCGCACCTGGGGCCACTGGGAGCAAGGAACCGATTCCCTGAGACTCCCCTCTGAGCCTGAAGCTATGACTGCTTTCTTTCTTTCAGGGAGTGCGTGGGGACTCTTGTGTGTATGTGTGTGTGCGTGTGACATGAGAGCTACTTTTCCTCTCCTGAGATACATCCGCACATAAGATCATCTTCACTCAGCAGGTGTTAAGAGACACCTTTTTCTGCCTCAGTCATACAAGGAGGAGCGTGTACTCTGCAGGTGGAGGGTCCCCAGTTCAGTCCTGAGTCAAAGGATCTCAGCTAGTGGCGGAGGAAGGGGGGTGAGGGTGATGACTTCCTCTCCCAGAGACCCTGAAGAATGTCACTGCCAGCCAAATAAGAACACAAGAAAGAGCCTGCTGGATCAGACCAGAGTCCATCTAGTCCAGCTCTCTGCTACTCGCAGTGGCCCACCAGGTGCCTTTGGGAGCTCACGTGCAGGATGTGAAAGAAGTGGCCTTCTGCGGCTGCTGCTCCCGAGCACCTGGACTGTTAAGGCATTTGCAATCTCAGATCAAGGAGGATCAAGATTGGTAGCCATAGATCAACTTCTCCTCCATAAATCTGTCCAAGCCCCTTTTAAAGCTATCCAGGTGAGTGGCCATCACCACCTCCTGTGGCAGCATATTCCAAACACCAATCACGCGTTGCGTGAAGAAGTGTTTCCTTTTATTAGTCCTAATTCTTCCCCCCAGCATTTTCAGTGTATGTCCCCTGGTTCTAGCCATATATTACCTGACTAGGTGGACCAGGATCTGAGCTGGCGTTCCTGCATTGCAGGGGGTTGGACTTGATGACCCTTGGGGTACCTTCCAACCCCTGGATTCCACGATTCTGTGACTGGAATAAAGCAGCTTGGCATTTTCATAAGGAGTGCATAAAATGAGCAATTATTTAATAAGCACAAATAAAGCTACAAGGAGCCGCTGCTGGCAATAGATTGTGTTTATTAGGACGCCTAAGCACGCCACCTGCAGCGTCTGGCAATCTTCACAGCAAATAGGTTGTTATTCCCATAATGCAGATTAGGAAGGTGAAGCCGAGTCAGTATCTGAAACCACGCCCAGTGAGTTTGTGCAGGGATGCGACTCAAACTCGAAGCGATCTGCTTCCAAGTTCATTGTTTTAGCTACTGGAGACGCCAACTCCGTAGCCCTTACAACAGAGGTGGCAAACTCTGGCGCATCAGATGTTCATGGACTACAATTCCCAATTGGCCATGCCAGCAGGGGCTGATGGGAATTGTAGTCCATGAACATCTGACACACCAGAGTTGGCAACCCCTGCTTTGCAGGCCACTACTCTCCAGGGTCTGCAGCAAAGACATCTCCTAGCAAAGACAGACCCTCCGAAGATGACAGCCACAGATGCAGGTGAAACACCATGAAAATGCTACTAGAACACGGCCATACAGCCTGGAAACCACACAACACCCATCTCCTAGCTCTTGTCACCTGGATAGGCCAAGGGTTTTCTGTAAACCACATCACCCCATATGTCCCTGTACAGCCTCTCCGTTCGGCTGAGGCCAATTTACTGGTGGTCCCTGGCCCCTCAATGATGCGGCTGGCCTCCACGTGGGCCAGGGCCTTTACAGCTCTGGCCCCGGCCTGGTGGAATGCTCTCCCTCCAGCTGTCCGGGCCCTGCGGGACCTTGGTGAGTTCCGCAGGGCCTGTAAGACGGAGCTGTTCCGCCGGGCCTTTGGAGGGACCGGCCGCTGATGTGGTGCCCCCCTGTTTGGCTCCTTGTTTGGTCCTCGTTTGACCCTGACATCTGGGTCACTGGTCATCTACCGAGGCCCCCATGCCTCCCTCTGGGGGGGGGGGGGGGGAATTTTGAAATTAGGATGTTGGACCCACTCTTATTTCATTTTCCTGATAATTATTAATTACTGCTGCTTTTAATGTTTTAACTATTCTGTACTGTTGCTTTTGTTTGCTGTGCACCGCCCAGAGCCCTTCGGGATTGGGGCGGTATAAAAGCCTCAGAAATAAATAAACAAACAAACAAACAAACAAACAAACAAAGCCTGTACCATCCCAGTAAACACTTCCCCTTCCTTTTACAATGCAATTTATACTGGTCGCAGAATCCAGGTTTTCCTAATGCAGATGATCCAAGTGACCTTGAGGCAGGCTGTTGACTGACTGACTTGCATGAGCTCCATCCGAAGGCCCTGCATCACTTGAGCCGTTCCGCACTGCCTCCGCCAAGTGGCTCCCCCAGCTTCTGGAAGCGGAAGCCTTGAGCAGTGCGGTGTCCCCTGCGTTCCGTTTTCAAGTGCAGGCGCAGCAGACAAGTGGAAACATCTCCGGCTCTTGCTGTATCTCGGCAGCTGCGCCAAATCTTTCTTGACAATAGAAAAGGAATACATTTGCTCGGGCCTTGTAATGACGCTGCTGAGATCCGCGCTCGTCTGTTTGATGGCTGCTTAACTAAGATGACTGAACTCTCTTCGCAGCAGAGGGGCAGGGAGCGGAATTCAGGTCTGAGCCACTTGCAGGCAGGAGAGGGTGTTGCCGAGCGTACGGCTGCACCTCTCAGGTTTTCCTCCCAGCAAACAACACTCGCCTGTTGGGGAAAAGCTGGCCAGCGAAGAATCTTAGTGGTACAAGCACAATGGGGGGGGTGTTCAGCTCCCTTTTACAACTTGCAAGCAGGCTTTGGGATTCTTTTGGCGCATGTTGGCTTTTATTTATTTAAGAGGAAAGGAAGTTGCTAGCCCTTAGGAATACGAAGATAAGGTTGCAAGCCGAAGACTATGCCTGGTCAGATCTCAGAAAGCAGAAGGGCCTGTTGCAGAGATTCGCTGCTTGTATTTGGTGGTCTCCAGGGCTGGTAGTAGCTGGAGAAGCCTGCTCCACGGACCCAGAGAGCTGGAAGAGAAGAATTAGAGGCAGCCAGGTGTTTGGGGGAGAGAGAAGAGTCGACAGGGTCTGTTTCTTGAACTGGGCATCTTGTGACCTCCCTTGTAAACTACATAGAGCGGCACCTGGTCCTCAGACCCCTGTTAGGTCCAGCGGAGGCTCAAAGAGTCTTAAAATCTCCTTTCCCTTCCCCCCTCCCCACAACAAACAGCCTGTGAGGCGGGTGGGGCAGAGAGAGCTCTGAAGAACTGTGACTAGCCCAAGGTCACCCAGCTGGCGTGTGTGGGAGTGCACAAGCTAATCTGGTTCCCCAGATAAGCCTCCACAGCTCAAGCGGCAGAGCGGGGAATCAAACTCGGTTCTCCAGGTTAGAGTGCACCTGCTCTTAGCCACTATACCACGCTGCCTCCGGAGACTGTCCTTCTGTCCTAAGAGCTCATGTATCTAATCTGGAGGAACCGGGTTTGATTCCCCGCTCTGCCGCCTGAGCTGTGGAGGCTTGTCTGGGGAATTCAGATTAGCCTGTGCGCTCCCACACACGCCAGCTGGGTGACCTGGGGCTAGTCACAGCTTCTCGGAGCTCTCTCAGCCCCACCTACCTCACAGAGTGTTTGTTGTAAGGGGGGAAGGGCAAGGAGATTGTCAGCCCCTTTGAGTCTCCTGCAGGAGAGGAAGGGGGATATAAATCCAAACTCCTCCTCCTCCTCCTCCTCCTCCTCCTCCTCTTCTTCTTCTTCTCCTTCTCCTTCTTCTCCTTCTCCTTCTCCTTCTCCTTCTCCTTCTCCTTCTCCTTCTCCTTCTCCTTCTCCTTCTCCTTCTTCTTCTTCTTCTTCCATGGTTAGCCCTTGCTGCCCTCTGGCGTTATGTCCAGCTGCAAGGACATAGGGCAGAGGACTGGATGCGGTCATGCATCCAAACTGACCAGCTGTGTCGTGGCCCGGCCCCATCAGGAGTGCCGTTTTGACTGCCTCTCCGCGCCAGAGCCAGCGTTCTCTAGCTGATGCGCCACCATGCTGAGTCTGGAGAGCTCCAAACCGCTGGAGACGTTCAAGAGAGCTGCAGCGGCGGAGACGTTAATTCACTTCCTAGACATTTAGGAACGGCAGAAACGTTTTTAATGGTTTCTGGAGGGAATTAAGGCAGGCTGAAGAGACTGTGTGCCGCTGGGTTGTTTTTTAAAACTCTCATTAAATTTCACCCGGGATCCGGCGAGCCGTTTGCCTTTTAGGGCCACCCTCCCACCACACCGCTGGTCCCCTCCCGGTCCCCTCAACACCAAACCCTTGTGCCTGCGTGACTGCCTCCTAGAACGAAACGTCCCTGCAGGTAGGGACCTACAAACGCGCCTATATTTGTTGACAAGCAAATTCTTTGTAAAAGCAAGAAACTGGTTCCTGATTCAACATTTTTGTGGGTTTCTTTCCCCCACCCAACAGCTTCTGTCAACACAAACCTCAAGCGAAGAAAAGCGGCCGAGTGTGATGGCTCAGCAAGTATTTTGATAAAGTGAGCCTCGGCTTGGATGTCTGTAATTACGGAAAGAAAACCGTAAATCTTTTGGATATTGTTCACACAGATGTGGTGTGAAGAAGCGGGATGTGCCGGCGTCTGCGTGTTAGGGTGGGGGGAAGCAGTAAACTTGCGTTAAAAGCATAATTAATGTCATTGTTGTCGAGAATGGTTTGATTTAATCCTCCCTTTCGACTTGTGCAGTGGTGCTGGCTGATTTCTTCATTGTGCTTTTAGGTGCAAAACCAGATTTGGGCCGGAAGAAATAAAATTTTTTATTGCCTCATGAAACTTCAGGAGTTACAGGAGTGAATGAATAAGATTTCAGAGGGTTGGGGGAGGGATGGGCTTCGTTTCCCTTAAATCACTTCATAATTCCGCTGCTAGAAAGAAAATGTAATGAATCAGCAGCTGTTGGACAAACCTGTGAAATGGAACCTCCATATTCAAGGGCATTGAAGCTCCGAATATCAGCCGTTAGAGGCAGGCAGCAGAGAAAGCAGACGATGCTTGGGAGCCTCCAAGAGCAACATGTTTATCCTGCTCTTCCAAGTGGTTCAAGATGTGTACATTGTTCTCTGTCACAACAATCTTGCAGGGTAGGTTTAGCCAAGAGAGTGGCTAGCAGCCCATGGTCATGCAGTGTTCCTCGTGGTAGATGAGGAATTTGAACCCGGGCCTTCATCTGACCGCTGCCAAGCCGGGCTTTCATTGGTATTAAAAAGCTCTCTAGGAAAAGGTGGAGTAAAAACAGGTCTGGTGTGGAAAGGGCCAGGGGTGCCAACAGAGCCATAGCTGGGCAAAACTCCGCCTGGGGCAGACTCTGCATTTTCTGCCCCCTCCCCCCCAACTTACCTTTTTCTGCCAGCAGAAAACGGCTAAGCATCCTGGCTGCTCCGGGCAAGGCTGGTATGGTGGGGGGGAGGGGTCCAGGGCAATTTTCCGCCCCCACGGCACGCCCCCAGTGCGCGACCCCACCCCCTGTCCCCTTATAGCTACGCCTCTGGGTGCCAGCCTCTCGCTTCCAACTCTTGGCTTCCGAAGGAGACCAGTTCTCTGCTAGTTCAGGGCGGCTGCTGCTTTATTCAGAAAAGAGACAAGGAAAGCAGGCAGGGCAAAAGTCTGTAAAGTTATGGGCAGCGAGTGAGGATCCCGCTGGCCGCCCCCGCGGTCAGCTGTCTGGTCATTAGGTGCAGAGGGGGAGTCGGAAGAAATTACTGCTAATGAATTTCTCACTTCAGCCCTTCCCTGCCGCTGCCAGGTGTCCTCCCTCCGGTTAAGATTCCCAATGAGCGTCGAAGGCAGCGTTGTGAGGGAGAAGGCTGTTCCCAGCAGCTTCCTCCCACTGCTGGGCTCTTAGCCGTGGAGTAGGGTTGGCAGCCTCTGCCCCATCCTCTTGGGTGTACATCTGATCTCCAGACTGTGGAAATCGGCTCCCCTGGAGGAGATGTCTGCTTTGGAGGGTGGGAATTATGGCAGGGGGTTGTCAAACTCCTTTAAGAACATAAGAAGAGGAGGAGGAGGAGTTTGGATTTATATCCCCCCTTTCTCTCCTGCAGGAGACTCAAAGGGGCTGACAATCTCCTTGCCCTTCCCCCCTCACCACAAACACCCTGTGAGGTGGGTGGGGCTGAGATAGCTCCGAGAAGCTGTGACTAGCCCAAGGTCACCCAGCTGGCGTGTGTGGGAGCCTACAGATTAATCTGAATTCCCCAGATAAGCCTCCACAGCTCAGGCGGCAGAGCGGGGAATCAAACCCGGTTCCTCCAGATTAGATACACGAGCTCTTAACCTCCTACGCCACTGCTGCTCCTAAGAACATAAGAACAAGGCAGCTGGATCAGACCAGAGTCCATCTAGTCCAGCTCTCTGCTACTTGCAGTGGCCCACCAGGTGCCTTGGGAGCTCACATGCAGGATGTGAAAGCAATGGCCTTCTGCAGCTGCTGCTGCTCCCGATCACCTGGTCTGTTAAGGCATTTGCAATCTCAGATCAAGGAGGATCAAGATTGGTAGCCAGAGATCGACTTCTCCTCCATAAATCTGTCCAAGCCCCTTTTAAAGCTATCCAGGTGAGTGGCCATCACCACCTCCTGTGGCAGCAGATTCCAAACACCAATCACAAGTTGCGTGAAGAGCCGCTGGATATGTCCTAAATGTGACTTGGTCAGGTGGCCAGGCCCAGGATGGGGCAGCCTAAACCCAGATTGGCACAGGGGGCAGCTTTAGAGCGCTTAACAGGGTTGCAAGCCGGCTGAGGCCCGCACACACCCCGTTACCATTCTGTCCCATGCGGGCTTGCCAGACCAGATTGGGAGCAGGGGTGGGGTGGGGCGCTTCAACTGGCTTGCAACCACGATAAGCCCTCTCAAGGAGCTCAGTCTGGATTCTGGATCACGTGTTCGACACTCCTGCTGTATGGTGTTATAACCTCCCACGGTACCCCCCCCCCAAACCCTACCCCCCACGCCTGAACCTCCAGGAATTTCTCACTGCAGAGTTGGCAATCCTAGCATGTAGAGTTATCCTCCATGAAAACTCCAGCGTCAGCAGAAGACGCTGAGAAGTCACTTTCTGCTAAAAACAAGACCCCTGATTTTGAGTTCCTTTTCTGGAGCCACAAAACGGTGTGATGGCTCCTTCGCTGTATATTGTTGAAGAGCGTTTTGTTTTGTTCTTCCTCACCACCTTTAAGATAAATACTTGTGCCTTTTCTTCTGGAAGCCACAAGGAGCTGATGCTTTGTTACTCAAAACCCCAAGCTGAATAACTAGGGAAGTTTTACTGACGGATCCAAAAAACGGTTTCAGGAGCAAACGGTAGATTGTAGTAGCGAGCAATGTTGCCCTCTAGTGGATAGGCCTCAAATAGCCAATCGTTGTTTTAAAGCAGCTGGTTTTTTTTCAGTTTGCCTTCAAGTGTTTTTGGGGGGGAAAGAAAGAAAGAAGGTGGGTCTAATCTCCCATGAGAATTCCACCTAATACAATCAGAATACATCACCCACCTTTTGTGTGGAACCTTCTGCAGAAATGAGGTTGGCAGTCTTGGGGTTTATTTTGTTTCGGTTAAAGTGTGCCTGGGTCAGCCCGACCATATTGTCCTTGCAGAAAAATTAAAATGTGGTGGACGTGATTCAGATGTGCAAATATCTCTCATGAAATTGGAAAACTCCAAGATGCATATGTGGGACGGGGGGCATCCCTCCTTTAGGTCTTAGAAAGGTTTAAATTTAATTTATTTCATATAGAATCATAGAGTTGGAAGAGACCACAAAGAACCATCAAGTTCAACCCCCTGCCATGCAGGAACACACAATCAAAGCGCTCCCGACATATGTTCCTCCAGCCTCTGTTTAAAAACCTCCAAAGAAGGAGACTCCACCACTCTCCGAGGCAGTGAATTCCACTGTCCGACAGCCCTGACTGTCAAAATATATTTCAAATATATTTCAACTATTGATACTCGACCTTTTCTTGATGTTAAAACAAAAAAGTTTTTTCCTGTCCTGGGCAGCCAATTCTATGAGAAATGACCTGGGATATAAGAGTTAACCCTCCATTACTTGGTGCTGTGCTTAATCCCCCATCGCTCTCCAAATCTCCTTGATGATGCTGGGGATATAAATGCAGAGCCCCCCCCCCCCCCCCCGGTGCTGTCTGAAGAAATCCCAGCATCCAGAGCTCATGAAGCTGGACGAATCAGATCCAGTCCATCTGAACAGTTTAGCCCACAACTCATTAGCTTCATTTGTAGTCCGACTTCCTCCCTGCAACTCAAGGCGGCTTGCCTTGTCGGAAGGGCTCAGTCAATCAGCAAGCGAATGACAAAATGCCCTAAAAATGCTAGACTCCGGCCACAACTGCTCTCCAAGGCCAGGAAGTGCTAAGGTTGATCCCTGGCCCTGCTTCCTGGGGCTGAACCGGGGGACTTCGCCGTGCATCTTCTTGGCTTGCAGCTCTGGCTGCAAAAAAATTCTGTGCCGCCCCCCAATGATGTGCAGAGGCTGGACGTTCTTTCCCGGCCAGCGCGTTCTCATCAGCCGGCACCCTGAAGCATGAGCTTTAATTACCCGTAACATTATCTTAACTTGCATAGCTGCAAGCATTATTAGCGGCTGTAAAGTTATCTAGTCCAGCTCTCCTTCCCTCCCTCCTTCCTCCGCGGCAGCTATGCTTGCTGTCTCCTTTGATGGCTACCCCCCCCCCCCCAAAAAAAAAAACTGGGAGTCTTACAGGTGGCTCATGAGCCAGGCAACAGGCCGGGCGGCCCTTTGGTTGCCTCTGCTCTCCCAGTTTGGTTACTGCCAGAAAGAGGTGGCAGGTTGCTTCTGCAGTTCCTTTGGTGTGCATCAAGAAAAAGAAGAGTTTGGATTTATATCCCCCCTTTCTCTCCTGCAAAAGACTCAAAGGGGCTGACAATCTCCTTGCCCTTCCCCCCTCACAACAAACACCCTGTGAGGTGGGTGGGGCTGAGAGAGCTCCGAGAAGCTGTGACTAGCCCAAGGTCACCCAGCTGGCGTGTGTGGGAGTGCACAGGCTAACCTGAATTCCCCAGATAAGCCTCCACATCTCAAGCGGCAGAGCTGGGAATCAAACCTGGTTCCTCCAGATCAGAGTGCACCTGCTCTTAGCCACTGCTCTTAGCCACTACGCCACTGACTCAAGATATTGCTGAAGGCTTTCACGGCCGGATTCAACTGGGGGTTGTGGGTTTTCCAGGCTGCGTGGCCGTGGTCTGGTAGATCTTGTTCCTAACGTTTCGCCTGCATCTGTGGCTGGCATCTTCAGAGGTGTGTCACAGAGGGAAGTCTGTTACACACTGTGTCCAGTGACTTCTCTCTGTGGTACACCTCTGAAGATTCCAACCACAGATGCAGGCGAAACGTTAGGAAGAAGATCTACCAGACCACGGCCACACAGCCCGGAAAACCCACAACAACCAAATGAGTCAAGTCTACTCACTCGTCTTTTTTAACTTATGGACAAAACTCGTTTGTCTGAGTTAGAAAGCCTGTGCCGAATAATGAAAGCAGTGGCTTCTTTCTGCTGAATTTCGTGTTTTATCTAGTGCTTCCTGAAGGTGCAGGGTGCCTCTCATCTCTTATCTTGTCTGTCCTTATGACAGCAACCAACCCTTTAAGGTAGGCCTATAATGTTATCTCTGTTTTGCAGTTCAAGGGTAAGAGAGTCGGAGGGGAAGAGAGTCAATTGCCAAAAGCCGTTCGGTGATTTCATGTCTGGAGTTGGTTGCCTGAAATCTGCCGTTTTATCTGTGTCTTTTTGTGTGTTTGTATGATGTTGTGGTTTCCTGATTGTCTGCGGACTCTTCGTGTTTTAAAAGAGTGAGTTGGTTGGCGGGGATGCTAAATCTGGAAAAATCATAATGTGAGAAGGGCTTTCGGGTCATGAACTGCCCCACATCTGCCCCAGCTGTCGAGAGTCATGTGGATGTGGTGATAGAGAATGCTCGCTCAGCTGGCTGATGCAGAAAGAAGAGATCTCTGAGGTCATGGCCTAGTGTGGGAGGGAGGGTGTGGCTCAGTGCAAGAACATCTGCTTTGCTCGCAGAAGGTGCCGGGTTCAATCCCCACCACCTCCCCCTAAAAGGAGCCGCTGACAGCTGATGCGAAAGACATGGGACCCTGCAGAGCCAGAATAGACAAGCCAGTGGTAGGCCAAGGTGCTCCTTCAGTGTGTGCCTGCTTTGTGCGATTGTGCATAGGCATAAGACCTCCCAGTAATGTAGGAGGTTAAGAGCTCGTGTATCTAATCTGGAGGAACCGGGTTTGATTCCCAGCTCTGCCGCCTGAGCTGTGGAGACTTATCTGGGGAATTCAGATTAGCCTGTACACTCCCACACACGCCAGCTGGGTGTCCTTGGGCTAGTCACAGCTTCTCGGAGCTCTCTCAGCCCCACCTACCTCACAGGGTGTTTGTTGTGATGGGGGAAGGGCAAGGAGATTGTCAGCCCCTTTGAGTCTCCTGCAGGAGAGAAAGGGGGATATAAATCCAAACTCCTCCTCCTCCTCCTCTTCTTCTTCTTCTTCTCCTCCTTCTCCTTCTCCTTCTTCTTCTTCTTCTCCTTCTCCTTCTTCCTCTTCCTCTTCCTCTTCCTCTTCTTCTTCTTCTTCTTCTTCTTCTTCTTCTTCTTCTTCAGTATTTATGCTCAGCCCCTGATCTTGATAGCTCAGACTGACCCAATCAGAAGCTAAGCAGGGTGGGCCCTGGTTTGTGCTTGGATGGGAGACCACCGAGGAAGCCCAGGGTTTCTGTGCAGAGGCAAGTAATGGCAGACCACCTCTGAGCATCTCTTGCCTGGAAAACCCCACGAGGTCATTACAGGTCAGCTGAGGCTTGGTGGCACTTTCTACTAGCACCACCACCGTTCACGTCCCCCTGCCCTTTTCAAAGGACCAGGCTCGGGTATTACTTACCAAGCTGCTGATCCAAAGCTCTCTCCCCTGCAGCTCCCCTTTATTTTATTTGACTCCCAACCTGTCCTCCCAGTGGGGACCCTAAACGGCTCGCAACACCACCTTCTCCTCCATTTTATCCTCACAACAGCCCTGCGAGGTAAATTAGGCTGAGAGGGCGCAGCTGGCCCACAGTCACCATGCAAGCCTCTGTGGGAGAGGAGGGATTCGAACACTGGACCCTGCACTGCACTGGCTCTTTTTACAGTGAAATCCGAAGAAGAAGAAGAAGAAGAAGAAGCAGCAGCAGCAGCAGCAGCAGTAGCAGTAGTGGGCCACTGCGAGTAGCAGAGAGCTGGACTAGATGGACTCTGGTCTGATCCAGCTGGCTTGTTCTTATGTTCTGGAGGAGGAGGAGGAGGAGGAGGAGGAGGAGGAGGAGGAGGAGGAGGAGGAGCCGCCACATGAGAGCTTGGACTCCAAAGGCTGCTGTGCTTGTTTTGTTGATTTGCTAACGGAGGGTGTTGAAATGAATTGTCTTATTTGCTCAAAGCTGCTGTGAGGGCCATATGGGATAGGAAAGCAAACGTTACCTGCACATGGTCATGTTTGGGAAGAAATATTCCCCTTCTGTGGTTAGCTGAGAGCCAGTGTGGTGTAGTGGTTAAGAGCAGGCGGATTCTAATCTGGAGAAGCAGGTTTGATTCCCCACTCCTCCACCTGAGTGGCAGAAGCTTATCCGGTGAACCAGATGTGTTTCCGGCACATTCCTACATTCCTGCTGGGTGACCTTCGGCTAGTCACAGTTTTTTGGAGTTGTCTCACCCCCACCCCACCCCTCACAAGGTGTCTGTTGTGGGGAGAGGAAGGGAAAGGAGCTTGTAGGCCACCTTGAGTCTCCTTACAGGAGAGAAAGGTGGGATATAAATCCAAAATCTTCTTCTTTTGTGTTAATCTGCTGTAGAAGAGTCAGATTCGAGGCCATAGAGGCCATAGAGACCTGCTGAGCATCCCCCGTTTCCCAGAAAATAAGACCTACCCCGAAAATAAGCCCTAGCATGATTTTTTCGGATTTTTGGAGGATGTTTGAAATATAAGCCCTACTCCAAAAATAAGCCCTGGTTACAGATTCCCCGGCGCAGCTGATCTGGTCACGTGGGGGGCGCAAAATCATAGAAAAAAATAAGACATCCCCTGAAAATAAGCCCTAACGCATCTTTTGGAGCAAAAATTAATATAAGACCCTGTCTTATTTTCAGGGAAACACGGTATGTGTCACTTTTTTGTGCCTGTTGCAGAGGTTTCATCCAGTGGTGGGATCCAAAAATTTTAGTAACAGGTTCCCATGGTGGTGGGATTCAAACTGTGGCGTAGCGCCAATGGGGCTGAAGTGCGGAGGCACGACAGGAAATTATTGGCCAGGGCATTCCGGGAGCGAGGGCATTCCTGAAGGCTGTGGCAAGGACTTGTGCCGCTGCGCTAGCGATCAATAGAGTGCAGGGAAACAAATGCGCGCAGGCTGCCACGCACGCCAGTGTACCTCCTGCTAGACTGCTTCAAGTTCTGCGCGCTACTGCTGAGAGGAGGGCGTAACTAAGGCAGAAATCATGGGGCAAAATCACCCATTAGTAACCCCCTCTCGGCACACACAAGTAGTTAGTAACTTACTCTCGGGAACCTGCGAGAACCTGCTGGATCCCACCTCTGGTTTCATCATCCAGTGTCTAAATAACAGGCAGAAATTCATCTGGTGATGCTGCACAGAGGTGCAGAAATGGGGGAAGCTTTGCCTTCTGGATTTGGGCCTGGCACACAGCTGAGGAAGAAAAGAGCTTATTTAAAACCACTTCAGGAATCAGCCTTTTCAGCCGAGAGGTTGTTTGAGGTTTGCCCCGTTTGGATGCCAGGTGGCACTACCTAACCTTCGCCCAAAGGCCAGGTTTGTGCTGGCTGCAGTGTCTGTCTGACGAGCTGGCTCTTATGTTTCAGGCTGAGGGTGTGAGTTTGCTTTGGGATGAGGAGAGGGATGTGCCGGCTTGATAAATCCTTGTTCCTGTGGATGGAAACCCTCATCGCGTCAGGCGTGAGAGGCGCCTCTGCTTCTCTGTCCTGTCCTGATAAGGGCACTACATTGGTAGAATTGAAGCCGTGGAGGACAGATAAAGGACGTTTGGCCTGCACCTGTCTGTTTACTGCCTTGCCTTCACCCAAACCACCTGCGCGAGCCGGCAGTTCAACTATCCGGCCCAAGAGCAAAACCTTTGCTTCCTGCCCTGCCTTCATTTTCTGATTCAATCTGAGGCAATTTCATCCAAGCCTTAATCTGGATAGAGGTAGCCTAAACCTAGAAGGTAGGATTATGAGCTTTTGACAGGATGCCTGAGGGAATGTTTTCCCCGCCCTCTCTGCAACCTCTAGTAAAATTTGTAGCTCATATCTCAAGGCCATCCCATGGTTCATTTTTCTGCATCCAAGCCCCAAGGGAATGTTCAGTGTGATAAAGTCAGGTTACGGGACAAGTCAAGATATGAACTATGAATGTCAATATTGTATTGTATCATATTGTATAATTTATAAACCGCCCTCCCTTGAAAGGCTCAGGGTGGTACACAACAATATAATAACAACCAACAGTAATCATAACATCATACAACAACCATCAGTGTTACCGCGTGGTAACGAGTTTAAAAGATTTTAAGCCAAAAAGCTCAAACCGACAAGGAATAAAATTAAAAGAAATAATTTTATTCAGACCAGCAAAGGGCAAGTTAGCATCAGGGGAGCCACACTAAAATGGTTGCGGTCTCCCGTTTTTATAGGATAAAGGCAGGTTACATCAAAAGTACCAGTAGAAAGAGTTACACCCCAAAGTACAACCATCAGCAGTCAATCAATCAAGAGGGAGGAGATCTCCCCATTACCCAAAACATTTTAGACATTCTGATGCCTTCATTGGAGGATGTCAGTATTTCACACTTCTGACGTCCTGTGAACTAGGACCAAGCATCACCTTATCAGTATCGTTCTCAGTTGCCCCACTTATCTAAACAAAGGGCCTAAACATTTGGCTGTGCAGTGCTCTGTGCCTACATCAGTAAATACGGCATCAATAAACATAGGATCAAAACAATAGCATCATAAACATCATAAGTATGACATCATAAATATATCATAAACATAGCATTATAACAACAATAAACAGCATTATAAAACATTACATTATGAGCAACAATAAACACAGCACTGTAAGCAACAAACATCGGTAGTTATAAAATCATAAAACTATAAAGCAACAATATTCATAACAACATACATAATCAGCATAGATAGACAATAATAAACATGGCTGCTGATTTTCCCCTTCTGTAGCGTAAACTACAGAAAACCTAATGGCCTAGGAGCTAACCCCCAACAGTCTACAGCTGCATTAGTATGAGAATCCTAGCCTAGTGAGTAATCGAACAAATGCAGTAGAATTTACAACAATACAATAACACAGTACCTAAAGCTAATAAATATCAAAGCAGGGGGGAACCCAGTACAGCCTAACTAACTACCCACCCTCACATAGGCCCCTTCCGCACACGCAGAATAATGCATTTTCAAACCACTTTCACAACTGTTTGCAAGTGGATTTTGCTATTCCGCACAGCTTCAAAGAGCATTGAAAGCAGTTTGAAAGTGCATTATTCTGCATGTGTGGAAGGAGCCCAAGTCCCCATCACATAGTCACAGTGGTGGGTGGAGCTTTTTTGCAAATGACACTCCGAGTTCTGCCATTTCCAGATCCTTGTGGAAAGGTTTTGGCCCCTTGGGCAGATGGGATTCTAATACTGTTGTTTACTGGGGTGACACAAGACGTCTCCTTCGGATACTTTCCTCTCCCTCACCTGTAATTATTTCTGGATTTCTGTATCACTCTTCTTCGTGGATTAACAGAGGATTTATCACCGGTTCCACCTGCCATTTGGACAGGAAAAGCTTGCTTCGTCTCCCGGCCCCGTTTTTAACTAGCTTTTTGACCCTTGCAAATCCGATTCTCTTTTTTCCCTGCTTCTGAAAAATAAAAGGTGGGAGGGGGAGAGTAGAAGGGGAAAATACGAGCCTCGTACCACACGAGCCATTTTCTTGAACTTATTAAAAAAGATCCAGACTTGTAAATTAATTTGTCCGTGTTATACAATGGCAGCGCAGATGGACTCATTAGCATGCACACAACAAATAATTATGGATGAATTTTTTAGCTGGCCTTCCTAATGGGCTTGCTGGGTTAATTATGTCAATGTATAATTACACTGGCCCTGGGAGGCATAATGGTGCACCCCCGCTGAGCCGAGGATGGCTAATGACGGTGGCTGCCGAAGGGAGGAGATGGCCCTGTTTGGAATGCACCTGCTTACCTCTGCAGAAAGCACCGTGGCCGGCGCCTGCCGGGGCCTAAGCAAACAGGCATTATCGGCAGAACGTGCCGTTGGATGGTAACGAAGGGCAGCTTTGCAGGAGAAAGCTGGCCTGGGTGGAAAATCCTCCGAGCAGCGGATGGAGGAGGCTTAGCTGGCCGGCCCCAGGGGCTGCTAGGCTTGGCCTTCTGGGGCCACTGTTGCTCACTGGCAGAGAGGCAGTAGCGAGCCTCAGCTTCTCAGCCTGGCACTCTTCCTTTCTGATCAGTAGCACACCTTTCTTAGACCCCAACCCCGCATTCAGGGCAGAGGCGGAGCGCTCACAGAGACACGTGGGGTCATATGTCCCTGGGCGCACACCGGCTGGTCACGTGGGGGGCGGAGAATTCCCACCCCACCCCTCCCCTTGGCTCTGCCCTGGCTGAAGGAGCAGCCTGGCGGGGCTGAGGGCAGTGGTGGGATCCAACAATTTTAGTAACAGGTTCCCATGGTGGTGAGATTCAAACTGTGGCGTAGCGCCAATGGGGCTGGGCGGGGCACGACAGGGGCGTGGCCAGGCATTCTGGGGCAGGGCATTCCTGCGCAGGGCTGTGGCAAGGACGCAGCCGCTGCGCCGGTCCTTGGGCGGGAAACGAATGGACGCAGGCGCAGGCAGCCACGCACGCCGGTGCACCTCCTGCTAGACTGCTTCAAGTTCTGCACGCTACTGCTGAGAGGAGGGTGTAACTAAGGCAAAATTCACGTGGCAAAATCACCAATTAGTAACCCCCTCTTGGCACACACAAATAATTAGTAATCTACTCTCGGGAACCTGTGAGAACCTGCTGGATCCCACCTTTGGCCGAGGGGTGCCCAGTGGTGGCCCAGCCAGGTAAGTGGGTGTGAGGGGCACAGGGGACGCGATGCCTGGAGCAAGTTTTCCCCCGGGCGCCATCCACCCCCATGCCTCTCATTCAGGGCTGTTCGTGATACGATTTGGCAGTAATGCAGAAAAACCGTCCTGAATGTGGTACAAGGTGGAAAAGTCAGGTTCCTGATAACCTTGATGTTGTGTTTAAAAATAATGTTTCTAGCTCTTGCGCTGATGAACAATATTATCGGAAGAGTGTTTGCTGAACGAGCAGCCTGGCTTATTTGTCCGAGTCACCAGTGCTGTCAATTGCTTCAATTCCGCTGGCCTTTATGTCTCACCCCTCCTTTAAATATGCAGTTGTAGAGTCTTGTGCTGAGTTTTTGGCAAGGCATGCTGAATGAATTTGTTTATCATTTATTGTGTGTATAGTTTTTTTTTAAATGAAAAGTACTTTTTAAAAATGTAGAAAGCTAGCTGGGAAAGGATCAGGCGTCTGCCAGGGATTATTCCCGGAGAACAGTTGCAAGTACTGAGGCTCCCTGCTAGGAAGGCACACTCGGCCATGGGGCTTCCATGTTGTGAAAAAGCATTGTATGTACATCAGCACTACTTTGGGGGGCTCAGGGAGAAAGGTTGTGGAACGGATTTTATCATACAAGACTGCAGGGGAGGAGAAATCACTTTTTAATGTTCCCTGCAAGCAGAAAACTAACATTGCAAGGAGCAGGTTGGAAAAATACTTTCCTCTCTGGTGTGCTAGTTTTCTGCTTGCATGAAGTGTCTTATACAGAGACACTCCCTCTTCCAACTGCAGAATGGAGTGGTGGAGTCTTCTCTTTCCTTGCCTTGCTTCTTTTATAGGTCTGATGGGATCCAGGAAAATGAGACATTTTGTTTTATTGTATGTGGACAGTTGTATTTTGTTACCTGACTGTTGTTGAATTAAATTGTTTGCGTAGTGCTGTGAGTACATAACTAATTTGCTCACTACTTGTGTACTTCATTATACATCGTTCTTGTTGCTGCTTTCTCAGCCTTTTTGGCTTACCTGGTTGTCATTCCTTCGTCTTTTGGTGCTGTAGACCAGATCTGATCCAACAAAATGAGTGGACTGTGGTGTTTCTCACTGTGGGTGGTGTCGAGATTCCTGCTTTGGAGAGTCTCATGTTTTGAGGAGGGGGGGCATACTCACTTGGTTGAGGTGGTGGGGTCTGATTCTCTCTGTTGTGCCATCCTCTGTCTAGATCCCACCCCTTTCCTGGAAACAGCACGAAGCCTAGAAAGTTGTCTGCAGCAGTTGCATTGCCCCGAAAACCCACCTTTGAAAGTATTGAACAGACAGTGGAAGAAGAACTCGGAGATTTCATGCCCAAAAGGTACCGGGCTCTACCTGGCGCTTCGGCTTGATTCTGTGTGTCATGCACGAGGCAAGAGGGATCAGGCAGTGCGTGCCACGAGCATTCGCAGCAGAGCACAAAATGCGTGGGACTGCTTAGGAACCACCAGAGGTTGCTTGAAAAACCCCAGCTCTTATTCTACCCCTTTTCCCCTGACCAAGTTTCTAGGTCTTGCAGCTTTGGAGATTCTATCGGGAAGGTGAGAAAAATGTTATGGGAGATGACCAAATTCACTTGAAGAAAATAATGTAGTTAAATTTTTGGACAGTTGAAAACCCTGGATAGATTATCATTCTGGACAAAACAGAAAAAAAGATAATTTTAAATTATATATTTAAATTTTATATGTATTTTAAAATAGCATAATTATAGATGTAATAAAATATTATACACACACACACACAGGTTCTCACAGGTTCGCAAGAATAGGTTACTAATTATTTGTGTATGCCAAGAGGGGGTTACTAATTGATGATTTTGCCACATGATTTTTGCCTTAGTTACGCCCCTCCTCTCAGCAGTAGCGCGCAGAACATAAAGCAGTCTAGCAGGAGGTGCACCGGTGTGCGTGGCAGCCTGCGCCTGCGTGCATTCGCTTCCTGCCCAAGGACCGACGCAGCGGCTGCGTCCTTGCCACAGCCCCGCCCAGGAATGCCCCGCCCCCAGAATGCCCAGCCACACCCCCGTCATGCCCTGCCCAGCCCCATTGGCACTACGCCACAGTTTGAATCCCACCACCATGGGAACCTGTTACTAAAATTTTTGGATCCCACCACTGTTAATATATATATATAACAGCACTAAAAATTATAAAACAATGTAATAAAAGCACATAAACATGCAGCAACAGAAAGGCAGGCCAATAACCAATTATTGGGGGTATGCAAAATGAAATGAAAAAATCTTCCACCACTGATGGAAGACCCTGACAGAGGGAGACAGATAAACTTCTCTGGGGAGGAAGTTCCAGAGTTTTGGAGCCATAGCTAAGAAAGCCCTTTCTGAGGGAGTCTGTCTAGCCTCAAGTGGTGGGTGCGACCAAAGCAGGGCTTCCAAAGATGACCGGGACATACGGGTAGGTAGGTTCATAGTAGCACAGTAGGTCGGGGGCTGTAACAAAAGTCCTCCTCCATCCCCAGTTCTGAGTCTCGGGTGTCCATTCTGTCAATTATTAAGTGTGTGATGTGCATCATGGTGGGGTATCAGCAGACGAGCGTTCTCTGGACTCAAGATTGGCAAGGCCGGCTCTGGCACAATTCGGTCAGCCCTGCAGAGCTGTTTGCAGCCTTATTGACCGCTGGCAACTGGAGAGGTCCAAAGGAGGCCCAATAACCTGGCCATAAAGCAGCCACTTTGGCAGATGCCGAGCCTGCGCTCGGACTCCCGTGCCCCTGCTGTGACTCTGAAATGCAATTGACCAACAGAAGCCGCTGGACATCTTCAGTCCAGCTGGAGTCCTGACGCTCGATTCTCTACCTTTCAATTGATCTCCGGGCCTTGGAGGGCTTTCCCCCACCCCCAGCTCCTACTTCCCCTCCCGCCTTGTTCCTCTCATGCTTTTGACAACGTGCTTTATGTTTGTTTTCACCCACAGAGCAGAGAGAAGGGGCGCCCCTGGCTGGGCTTGCCGGGCCTGAGGGAGCCAAGCTCACGAGCGTCAACAGCAAAGCCCTCCTGACAGAAACTTTGCTGCAGAGAAATGAAGCTGAGAAGCAGAAGTACGTGAGCTGGAGCCACTGGGAAGGACGCCTTGATGCCAGTTTAGAGGCTGTCTGTCCAGGAGTAGAAACGGAACCTGACATGCATGTGTGTTTGGGCTGGCAGGAGAAGCAAGCTCCACCTCTTCCCAGCCTGCTGAATCCTCATACACAGAGTTGCCAATCTCCAGGTGGTACCTGGAGAACTCCCCTTATTACAGTTGATATCCAGATGACCACAATTGGTTACCCCAGCAAAAATGGCTGCTTTGGGGGATGGATTCTTGGGCATTATATCCCCTCCCCAAACCTACCCCGGACTGAGAGTGCTGATGTTCCTGAGTCCAGGATCTGTTCTTAAAACAGAGGAAGGAGACAGGAAATAGTGAAGAATTATTAATGCTGTGTAACTTTTATTCACGCAGAGGTTGAATGGTAGAGACTCTTGTTTATATAAAATCCGTGGCAATTAAAAAAAACCCTTTAAGGGGCCATATGGGAAGCTTAGGCGTAGTAGTAGAAGAAGAAGAGTTTGGATTTATATCCCCCCCTTCTCTCCTGCAAAAGACTCAAAGGGGCTTACAATCTCCTTGCCCTTCCCCCCCCCCCCCACAACAAACACCCTGTGAGGTAGGTGGGGCTGAGAGAGCTTCGAGAGAAGCTGTGACTAGCCCAAGGTCACCCAGCTGGCGTGTGTGGGAGTGCCCAGGCTAATCTGAATTCCCCAGAGAAGCCTCCACAGCTCAGGCGGCAGAGCTGGGAATCAAACCCGGTTCCTCCAGATTAGATACACGAGCTCTTAACCTCCTACGCCACTGCTGTACATGGCACAAGGGACGTGACCAGTTTTTTTAGGGAACATCCTAATTGTTGGCATGTGTTGAGTGCACCATTCCGAAAGGAAGCTACAGGAGATCGGTTTGGTTTGTTTCCCCTTCCAGAGGCCTACAGGAAGCACAGATCACTTTGGCCGCTCGGCTGGGGGAAGCAGAAGAAAAGATCACAGTCCTGCATTCCGGTTAGTTTAAGGATCCAGCGATCTCCTGTTGCGTTTGGGTTCCCTCGTTGTGCTGGCTCAGTTTGATGCTTCCCACACAAGCACACCTGCCTGATATTCCCTGGGGCCAGAGCTACCCCAGATTTCTCTGTGGGAGGGAGTTCCACCAAAGAAGGGCCTCAAGTGAGAAACTCTGTCCCTGGCCTTTAAAAGAGAAGGAGAAAAGTTTGAATTTATACCCCCCCTTCTCTCCTGTAAGGAGACTCCAAGGGGCTTATAAACTCCTTCCCTTTCTCTCCCCGCAACAGACCCCTTGTGAGGTAAATGTGGCTGAGAGAGTTCTGAGAGAACTGCGACTGGCCCAGTATCACCCAGCAGGAATGTAGGAGTTGGGAATCAAACCCGGTTCTCAAGTCCACTGCTCTTAACCAGTACACCACACTGGCTCCCATTTAAATTCAGAAAATGGGCATCGGATAGGGCGTTCTTAACTGGGTGATGAACCTTGCTCTCAGTTGTGTGTGTGTGTTTGTTTTGTTTTTCCCTTGCTGGTCAGCACTAAAGGCCACACAGACGGAACTGGTAGATTTGCGCTGCAAGTACGATGAAGAGGCTGCTTCCAAGTAAGTCGGACGACTCAGTACACTCAGCATACAAGCCTTCTATGACACATTATGAATGGGTTGGGATCAGTGGTGGGATCCAAAAATTTTAGTAACAGGTTCCCATGGTGGTGGGATTCAAACTGTGGCGTAGCACCAGTGGGGCTGGGCGGGGCATGACGGGGCGTGGTCGGGCATTCTGGGGGCGGGGCATTCCTGGGCGGGACTGTGGCAAGGACTCAGCCGCTGCGCCGGTCCTTGGGCGGGAAATGAATGCACGCAGGCGCAGGCTGCCACGCACGCCGGTGCAGCTCCCGCTAGACTGCTTCAAGTTCTGCGCGCTACTGCTGAGAGGAGGGGCGTAACTAAGGCAAAAATCATATGGCAAAATCACCCATTAGTAACCCCCACTCGGCACACACAAATAATTAGTAACCTACTCTCGGGAACCTGTGAGAACCTGCTGGATCCCACCTCTGGTTGGGATCACTGGCCAAAGAAAAAGGCCTCTGCAAAAAATCTAGTTCATCTAGTTTGCATTATTGGCTGAAGGATCAGCGGAACTCCCCGAGACCAGCATTGCATCTCAGGTTTGGCTCAGTTTGCTCTGTATTGGATTGCTGGTTTGTATTATGACATAAACTCATAAACGAATATGAGGCTTCATCTGTCTACATTTATTTTATTTTATTTTATTTTATTAAACTTATAGGCCGCCTTATCCCCGAAGGGCTCAAGGCGGCTCACAACATGGCTGTTAAATCAAACAGCAAGGCGACAACATAAAACACTAAAATCATTAAAACCTAAACAGCAGTTTACAACAATAAAAGCTATAAATTAAACAGCCCGATTTATGGGGCAAGGTTGTTTGAGCATAGTGTGGTGATACCATCACCATTTGGGGGTAGGGTTAATATCCCCCCATTTTCAGAGAGAGAGAAGATTTTCTCATACTTGTCATGTCTGACTGTCTGCATAACAGATTCCAGACTTCTGGCCAGTGTGAAAACGCAGTAACAATTCTGACAACCCCATGAGTGAGTAGCACAGTCTCACACATCTAGGCAAGTCCCGGTTCTCCCTTGCAGCCCCCCTCCCAAGCCATTGGTTAAGTTGCTGTGATGTCATGGGATGTTCTCAAAGATTCTATTTGCTGTGGTTGCGAGAGAGGAAGATCTGCCGCAGAATTTTGAAGTGAAGCTCCTGTGAAGGAACAGAAAGGACAACTTGGCATGGAACTGTTCTCTGACAAAGATATTTATGTGCATCATGTGCACAGGGAAGTGAGGAGGAAGAGGGATGAAGAAACGAGGGGGGTTGAGGAGCTGTGGGTGGAAGGCGGAGCTAATGGAACAGGGCAGCAAGGAGATAGATTGAAAAAGTGGGCCAAAGAAAGCGGAGCCTTGAGATACAAAAGCATCAAAGATCACGGGGGACACACACCCTCTTGCCGAACTCTTCCGAGGCTCCAGTGCTTTTAGAACACAGGTGTCAAACTTGTGGTCCTCCAGATGTTATGGACTACAGCTCCCATCATCCCCTGCCAGCATCACGCTGGCAGGGGATGATGGGAACTGTAGTCCATAACATCTGGAGGGGCGCAAGTTTGACACCTATGGCTCTTAGAACATAGGTGTCAAACTCGCGGCCCTCCAGATGTTATGGACTACAGTTCCCATCATTCCCTGGGTCATTATGCCGGCAGGGGATGATGGGAACTGTAGTCCATAATATCTGGAGGGCCGCGAGTTTGACACCTATGTTTTAGAAGAAGGAGGAGGAGTAGTAGTTTGGATTTATATCCCCCCTTTCTCTCCTGTAGGAGACTCAAAGGGGCTGACAATCTCCTTGCCCTTCCCCCCTCACAACAAACACCCTGTGAGGTAGGTGGGGCTGAGAGAGCTCCGAAAAACTGTGACTAGCCCAAGGTCACCCAGCTGGCGTGTGTGGGAGTGCACAGGCTAGTCTGAATTTTCCCAGATAAGCTTCCTCAGCTCAAGTGGCAGAGCGGGGAATCAAACCCGGTTCCTCCAGATTAAAATGCACTCTGTTTCCTGGAACCACCATGCCAAATAAGGCTTTTAAATGCATGTACAAGAGTGTGGTTGGTTGTGTTTTGTTTCTGATCAGCCGTCAGGCCAAGAAGGGAGGGATAAACGAGCAGGGACTGAGTTTCAGGCACATCTCCGGCAATACTCCTCTGCTAAGAACGTGAACGTTTTCCTCCTTTTATTTATTTACTATTTTATTTATTTATTGGTTAGGTTTATATACCGCCCTCCCCCGGAGGGCTCAGGGCGGTATATACCTTTTGCAATTCTATGTATGAAGGAGCATCCAGGAATGCAAACAAACCTTTCTCCGTTAGCTGGCAGGCTCCCATGAGCAAGGGGAACCCTCCAGACATACCCTGCCTCCAGGAAGGAGATTACATTTAACAGCCTTAAAGAAACCTGTTTGCTTGTGTTTATTTTATGTGCGACAGGGAACGTCTTTGCCTTCCCTGTTTCTCCTCCGCCCCCGTTTCTTTTCTTGGCAGCCGCAACCCTGAGAAGCTGCCATAATTGGGTGGCTTCCCCCCTCCCCCACCAGCTATTTAAATCTTCTGATGTTTTCGCTAATGTTCATTTCAGCCTCCCCCCCCCCCCCCCCAAATTTCTCGTTTTGAGGATGCAACTGAGTTTTAGCACTTTAATCATATTGTACCAAAGCAGATGTTTTGTGATCATCCCACGGGCCCGTTGGTGGGCTCAGGGTGGTAAATAATGCTGTCTTTGATTAAGGCTGTAGATAGTATATTCTGCCTGAGGGGGAATGAAACGGGGTGGGGATATAAGGGAGGACACACTTTCGCTCCCTGGCACCATTCCCTCCTCTTGTGTAGAGGTTAGCTAGATGTCATGTTAGAAGCTTTGGGTGCCAGCATGTCTTTGGGCAGGGGTGTCCAACTCTGGCGCTTCAGATGTTCATGGACTACCAATTCCCATCAGCCCCTGCTGGCATGGCCAGTCGTAGAAAGGGGACCATAACCCGTTCTTTGAAAATAGTTATGTAGGGTTAGATATGCCATGACCTGGATAACCCAGGCAAGCCTGGTCTCTTGTGATTTCAGAAGCTAAGCAAGGTCAGACCCAGTTAGTGTGCAGATGGGAGCCCACCAAAGGAGTCCCTTGAACATCCCTTGCCTTGAAAAGCCAATTGGCCATGCTGGCAGGGGCTGATGGGAATTGTAGTCCTTGAACATCTGGAGTGCCATAGGTTTGCCACCACTGGCCTACAGCCAGAGGTGGGATCCAGCAAGTAGGTTCTCGCCAGGTTCTCTGTGCGCGCCGAAAGAGGGGTTACCACTCAGATTTTGCCATTGATTTTGGCCTTTAGTTACGCCTCTCTGTAGCTAAGCGCGCGGTGCAGAACTTGAAGCAGTCTAGCAGGAGGTGCACCGGCGTGTGTGGCAGCCTGCGGCTGCGTGCATTCATTTCCCGCCCAAGGACCGGCGCAGCGGCTGCGTCCTTGCCACAGCCCCACCCAGGAATACCCCAACCCCGGAATGCCCAGCCACACCCCCTTAGTGCCCAGCCCAGCCCCATTGGCGCTACGCCACAGTTTGAATCCCACCACCATGGGAACCTGTTCCTAAAATTTTTGGATCCCACCACTGCCTACAGCCATAAGTTAGCTATGAGAGTGGCACTTTCTTCCTCCACCAGGGTTATGTATCGTACATAAACCCAAAATGAGTCCTGTCCTTTCAGAGCGTGGACTACCGTGTGCTTCCCCTAGAGCAGTGGTGGCAAACCTTTGGCACTCCAGATGTTATGGACTACAATTCCCATCAGCCCCTGCCAGCATGGCCAACTGGGGTTGATGGGAATTGTAGTCCATAACATCTGGAGTGGCAAAGGTTCGCCACCACGGCCCTAAAGAGCAGATCTGCAGTCAAACGTTTGGCCTTTCTTCCTACTCAATCCCAGTGGTTGAATGAAATCGTGCCAAACGCAGGTGGCCCACGGGCCTTCCACACTCCAGAGCCGGGTGTGCTGTGCGGCAGACGTCTTCTGCCAGGCATTGCGCGTTCTCACTTGTAACCGCTTGTCCTTTTTCTGCTGTCCCAGGACAGACGAAGTGGCCATGATTATGACAAACCTCGAAAAAGCCAATCAGGTAAGGAGCTTCCGCTGAGGAGCGTCGCCTGCGTTTCCGGCACGATGCAGCGCGGTCCCTTGTGACGTTTTTGTCTCTTCTCCCGGCAGAGAGCTGAGACGGCCCAGAGGGAGGTGGAGAGTTTGCGGGAGCAGCTCGCGTCGGTGAACAGCTCCCTGCGCCTGGCCTGCTGTTCTCCGCAGGGGCCCAGCGGGGTGAGGACCAAGACGGAGGATGTTCGTCGGGGGTCAGCCAATCAGGAACTGGCTGTCTGGGTCCCTTTTTGATTCCAGGCATCCCGTGAGAAACGAGTCAGGGGAGGGACTGTGGCTTAGTGGGAGAGCTTCCGCTTTGCACGCAGAAGGCCTCAGGTTCAACCCCCGGCATCTCCAATTAAAAAGAACCAGGTTGAAAGTGGTGCAAAAGAACTCTGATCTTCCTGCATATCTTATCTAGTGGTGGCGGTCTCCAGGTCTCCAGAGGGCAGGGACTAATATTGCCTGCCAAAGTACGGCCACTTTGGCCGTGCTGGCAGGGGCTGATGGGAATTGTAGTCCATAACATCTGGAGTGTCAAAGGTTCGCCACCACGGTCCTAATCCAACACTAGCCACAACACCGTGCTCTCGGGAAAGTGGTATTTTCTGGACTGCATACAAATCACCACTGGACAGGCCTGGCAGCTTTTAAAGACATCCCCGTCTCTCCCATCCGGTTCGCAGGTCTGTCCTGGGGGGTGTTTCCGCCTCCCTTCCCTCAAAGCTCTTCTTTTGCAGGATAAAGTGAACTACAACTTGTGTCCGGGGCCACGGCTGGAGGCGGCGCTGGCAGCCAAGGACCGGGAAATCCTCCGTCTTCTCAAAGAGATCCAGCATCTGCAGACGTCCATGCAGGAGTTGGAAGAGTCTTCGGCCAATCAGATTGCGGACCTGGAGCGGCAGCTGGCGGCCAAAAACGAGGCCATCGAGGTAAGCGGGGATTTGAATGCCCGAAGGTTTCCCCAGAGATCTGCTACAGTGGCGTATCTGCAACAGGGACAGAGGGGGTCAAATGACCCTGGGTGCAATGGTGGGGGGGTGACAAATCGCCCACCTCCCTCGTCCCCTGTGCCGACCCATCGGAGCTCCCCCCCAGCCTCCCTGCAGGCCGTCTCCTTCCCTCCCCAGGCCCTCATCCTGCAGGGAGGCCAGGAGGGACTTAGGGGGGGGGCTCAGAGGGGCATCACGGAAGCAGGCGTCCCAGGAGTCGGCCTGCTGCTGCGGTGCCCATCGGAGCCGCTCCTGAACCCCTCCCCCAAGCCCTGCCCTCGAGTGGGGTTGGGAGTGCCTGGGGCAGGTGTTATCCTTGGATGCCATTCCCCCCCAATACGCCTCTGGACTTGCATGAGGATAGCTTCGTAGCCCTGTCGGTCTGCTGTAGAAGAGCTAGATTAGAGTGCCGCAGTGCCGTAGAAACCAGCAGGATTTTAGGGGTGTGAGCTTTCGAGAGTCAAAATCTCCCTTTGTCTGGGAATCTGCCTCAAATCTGGACTCACATCTGGCTCCCCCAGAGGCTTGGTGCTTGCGGGGGGGGGAGGGGTGTCTGGCCATCCGGGTTCCCTCTGCCTCTGAGCACCAGTCAGTGGGAGCACAGCAGGAGGCGGCCTTGGCTTCCTCGCCCTGCTTCCGGACTTTCCAGGAGATGTTGGGTTGGGCCCGTGAGAAACCAGAGGCTGGATTAGAACCTCACCCCTTGGGCCCGACCCAGCAGAGGGCTGTTCTTATGCAATTCTTACTTTCCCCTCCTAGAAACTGGAAGACAAACTTAGAGCCCAGTCGGATTATGAGGAGATCAAGACTGAACTGAGGTATTCTCCCCCCCCCCCCATTTCCCTGGTGTCTCTGTGTTCTGTTCTTTCCCCCCATTGCTTTGGGGCCTCCAGGTGAACTCACCGGCAATAATGTGTTTCTCGGTGCTGAGCTGGCCCATTTTATTTCCCCCAAATATTCCACTTTGGGGTGGCCGGACTGCGGTGCTTTTTCCAACCCTGTCACCAGCAGCCAGTCTTGTGGAGGCCTCCATCGGCAGGCAGCCCCCAGAGCGGGAGGGTCACACCAGATAGGGCCTGTCTTCTTGGCAGCAGGACAGGAGTGCTTGACCTTGGCTTGTGACTGCTGACTTCTTGGCGTGTCAAAAGTGCCCGAGTTCAGTCCCGGCTTCTCCAGTTGAAAGGATCAAGTTGTAGGTCAGTGATGGCGAACCTATGGCACAAGTGCCAGAGGTGGCACTCAGAGCCCTCTCTGTGGGCACACGTGCACAGAGTTCATCATGTGGGAGGTGGAAAATCACACACACACACCCCCACACACACACATCTAGGCTGGCCTGGGCCGCTGGGCACAACGCCGACAAGCAGGGAGGACTCGGCTGGCAGGCCCAGTGCCTGTGTTCCGGGTGGCTGATGCCCGAGGGGGGGCAGAGGAGGCGGAGATGCTAGAGAGGCGCAGAGCGGTGCGCGTGGGACTTGCTAGAGGCTAAAGCAGGCTGGCCCCTGCTTGAGCGGGTGGGGTGGAGGCACCGGAGCAGCTCAGGGCAGAGCGGCGGGTGCCCGCAGGACTAAAATCTCAGTATTCAAGTTAAATTGCTGTGTTGGCACTTTATGATACATAAGTGGGTTTTGGGGTTGCAATTTGGGCGCTCGGTCTCGAAAAGGTTCGCCATCACTGTTGTAGGTGGTTCAGATGGCCTCTGCCGGGAGAATTGCTGCCCGTCAGAGTAGACCAAGACCGACTTTGATTGAGCAGGGGCTGGTTCAGCGTCAGGCCGTTCGTTCTCCGTGTGCATTTGTGCGTGCCCTTTCTTTTCCAGCATCTTGAAGGCGATGAAGCTGGCTTCCTCGAACTGCAGTGTGTCGCAGGCAAGTGTTCGCAGCATGAAGGATTGCTCTGAAAATATTTGCAAAATACCAAGATCTTTTTGGAGAAAGTTAACCCAAACCTTGCTCTTTCTCTCTCCCTCTCTCTCTCTCCCTCTCTTTTTGCTTACTTCAGAGCATATCGAAATCCAGCGATGCTTTGCTTCTGGGAAAAGATTCTTTCTTCACATCTCAGAAGTACCTGCTAGAAAAACCCAGCCTTGTGCACAATATTGGTAGGTTGGAAATGTCGATGTCAGAGTGGTGAGTGTTACAATAGAGCGGGGGTCTTCAAACTATGGCCCTCCAGATGTTCATGGACTACAATTCCCATCAGCCCCTGCCAGCATGGCCAAGTGGCAGGGCTGATGGGAATTGTAGTTCATGAACATCTGGGGGGCCATAGTTTGAAGACCCCTGAGTCATCGCCACTGTTTTAAAACTGGACATGTTGATTTCTATGCCAGTTCTGGATTGTCACTTGTTTTGTTAGCACATTTGATTTTTGTCAGCTACTTGGACAGGAGAGCAGGATAAAAAGACAACGGAGAAATATGTTGAAGGCCCAAAACATCCAACGCTATAAATGTTCCCAGTTCCGCAGAGGGCAGATGCATGATTTTCCCTTGAGCGATGGAAGTTCCAAAGGTTTTTTCCACTATCGTCCTCATCTAAACCCCACCCTTTGTGCCCTGTGCAAGTATTCTGTCCTCCTGACTCGGCCATTCCTTACGCTGTACCACAAGAGAACTGCTAATGTGCCACAAGAAATAAATTAACAAAATGGTTAAAAGTTCTCAATCCAAAGCACTCACCTACTGAAGAAGGTGCCTGCTGCCTCTCTGTATGATCAGCCACTCTGGCCTTGCCTTTTTTCAGTTGACCTCTACTGGGAGGGTAAGAAATCCAGCTGTATCTCTGCACTAGATCAGATCAGATCCTTTGAACACAACTGGTGGAGGAACATGGCAGACTTCGCCGCCCTCCAGTGAGACTGTCTGTGGCAATTCTGTATGAGTCCCAGTCCACTTGCAAAGGAACACAAGAGGGTCGCCAATTCTTGCACGGTCTAAAAAAGAAACCTTTTGTGGGTGGAATCATATAGGTGTGCCACTGCTGTTGAAAAATGTTATCTTAATTTTTTAAAAAAATACTTGAACATCTGGAGAAATACCCCCTGCCCCCAATTCTTCTAGGTCAGGGGTCTGCAGTCGGCAGCTCTCCAGATGTTCATGGACTACAATTCCCATCAGCCCCTGCCAGCATGGTGTCTGGATTTCATCAGTCTTAGAATAATAATGAGAACCTTCTGGGGAAGCTATAGTTGGTGTGTGTCTCTCCTTCTCTGTCTGGTCTCTAGAGGAAGACCCCTCGGAGGACGAGTCGGTGAAGGACTCCGTGGGCACGGACCAGTCCTACCCTTCCCCTCAGCAGCTCTTGCACACGCCCAGGGAAGACTCGGCTTCCCCCACCCTCGTCCAGCCCTTGCTCGGGGCTGCCGCGGCTCAGGAAACACCCCGGACTTTCTCGCTGTCTCCTTTTCCCAGCCTGAGCACCGCTGAACGGATCCCTTTAGACTCCCTCCTCCCCAAACAGATGGGGCCTCCCACATACAAGAGCGAGAACAGTAGCGGGCTAGCCTTCCCCTCCCCTTTCTACGCTGCCAAGGGGGCTGGGCTACCCAGCAACCCCAGCCAAACCCTCCCGGCCAGCGAAGCCAGCCCACCCAGCGACCAGTCCGAAGTCTGCAGTTCGGCCGGTTCGGTGGACGAGGAGCAGCTCGATACGGCGGAAATCGCATTCCAAGTGAAGGAGCAGCTCCTCAAACACAACATTGGGCAGCGGGTCTTCGGGCACTACGTGCTCGGCCTCTCCCAAGGCTCCGTCAGCGAGATCCTGGCCAGGCCGAAGCCGTGGCGCAAGCTGACCGTCAAGGGCAAAGAACCCTTCATCAAGATGAAGCAGTTCATCTCCGATGAGCAGAACGTCTTGGCCCTGAGAACCATTCAGGTGCGCCAGAGAGGTGAGTTGACCAGGTAGGAGGTGGGCAGGAGGGTGCACGGAGAGCAGCCCTTTTGGGGACATAAGAACATAAGAACAAGCCAGCTGGATCAGACCAGAGTCCATCTAGTCCAGCTCTCTGCTACTCGCAGTGGCCCACCAGGTGCCTTTGGGAGTTCACATGTAAGATGTGAAAGCAATGGCCTTCTGCGGCTGTTGCTCCCGAGCACCTGGACTGTTAAGGCATTTGCAATCTCAGATCAAAGAGGATCAAGATTGGTAGCCATAGATCGACTTCTCCTCCATAAATCTGTCCAAGCCCCTTTTAAAGCTATCCAGGTTAGTGGCCATCACCACCTCCTGTGGCAGCATATTCCAAACACCAATCACACGTTGCGTGAAGAATTGTTTCCTTTTATTAGTTCTAATTCTTCCCCCCAGCATTTTCAATGAATGCCCCCTAGTTCTAGTATTGTGAGAAAGAGAGAAAAATTTCTCTCTGTCAACATTTTCTACCCCATGCATAATTTTATAGACTTCAATCATGTCCCCCCTCAGACGTCTCCTCTCCAAACTAAAGAGTCCCAAACGCTGCAGCCTTTCCTCATAAGGAAGGTGCTCCAGTCCCTCAATCATCCTTGTTGCCCTTCCCTGCACTTTTTCAATCTCTTCAATATCCTTTTTGAGATGTGGTGACCAGAACTGAACACAGTACTCCAAGTGTGGTCGCACCACTGCTTTATATAAGGGCATGACAATCTTTGCAGTTTTAATCTCAATTCCTTTCCTAATTATCCCCAGCATAGAGTTTGCCTTTTTCACAGCTGCCATACATTGAGTTGACATTCCCATGGAACTATCAACTAAGACGCCCAAATCCCTTTCCTGGTCTGTGACTGATAGCACTGACCCCTGTAGCGTGTATGTGAAGTTTGGATTTTTTGCCCCTATGTGCATCACTTTACATTTTGCTACATTGAACTGCATTTGCCATTTCTTAGCCCACTCACCTAATTTATCAAGGTCCGCTTGGAGCTCCTCGCAATCCTTTGTGGTTCTCACCACCCTACATAATTTGGTATCATCTGCAAACTTGGCCACCACGCTACCCACCCCTACTTCCAGGTCATTTATGAATAGGTTAAAGAGCACTGGTCCCAAAACAGATCCTTGGGGGACACCGCTCCCCACATCTCTCCATTGTGAGAATTTCCCATTTACACCCACTCTTTGCTTCCTGTTTCTCAACCAGTTTTTAATCCATAGGAGGACTTCCCCTCTTATTCCTTCATTGCTGAGTTTTCTCAATAGTCTCTGGTGAGGAACTTTGTCAAAAGCCTTTTGGAAATCCAAGTAGACAATGTCCACTGGTTCCCCCTTATCCACATGCCTATTTACATCCTCAAAGAACTCTAGTAAGTTTGTAAGACAGGATTTGCCTCTGCAAAAGCCATGCTGACTCTTTCTCAGCAGGTCTTGCTTTTCTACATGTTTAATAATTTTATCTTTAATGACAGATTCTACTAATTTACCAGGAACAGATGTCAAACTGACTGGCCTGTAATTTCCCGGGTCCCCCCTAGATCCTTTCTTAAAGATTGGTGTGACATTGGCCATCTTCTAGTCTTCAGGGATGGCGCCTGATTTCAAGGATAAGTTGCATATTAAAGTGAGAAGATCAGCAATTTCATGCTTGAGCTCTTTAAGAACTCTTGGGTGAATGCAATCTGGACCAGGGGATTTGGTAGCATTTAGTTTATCAATGGCTGCCAGAACTTCTTCCTTGTCTACCACTATCTTCGTTAGTTCCTCGGATTCGCCTCCTAAGAAGCTTGGTTCAGGTGCAGGAATTTTCCTCACCTCCTCTTGGGTGAAGACAGATGCAAAGAATTCATTCAGCTTTTCTGCAATCTCCCTGTCATCTTTTAGCACACCCTTTGTTCCTTTGTCATCTAACGGGCCTACCGCTTCCCTTGCTGGCTTCCTGCTTTTGATGTACTTGAAGAACTGTTTGTTGCTGGTTTTGATGTTCACAGCCATGCGTTCCTCATAATCCTTTTTTGCCTCCCTTACAGCTAACTTGCTTCTCTTTTGCCACCATTTGTGTTCTCTCTGGTATTCTTTATCAGTTGGACTTCCATTTTCTAAAAGACATCTTTTTTTTCCTAATAATTTCCTCAACGTCCCTTGTTAACCATGGTGGCTTTCTTTTGGACGGGGTGCTGCCTTTTCTAACCTGTGGAACACATTCCAGCTGAGCTTTTAAGACTGTGTTTTTAAATAACCTCCAAGCATCTTGGACATTTTTGCCTCTCTTGATTTTCCCTTTCAGCTTCCTGCGCACTATCCCTAATATCCTTTTGAGAAATTTCCCTTTCTGGAAGGCAAATGTAACTACATTAGTAATTGTCACTTTGTTCTATTGCAGAGATACTGAATCTGACAGCATTGTGGTCGCTGTTCTCTATCGGCTCAACAACACTGGACTTCCCTAATTCAGGTCCTGGGTCCCACATAGAATTAGATCTAGGATCACATCTCCCCTGGTTGGTTCCACAACCATCTGCTCTAAGCCACAGTCATTTAGCATATCCAGGAATGCTCTCTCCTTACTATGAATCTGGAACATGTACTCTTTCCAGTTTATATGGGGATACAAAATCTACCATTACCAATGGCTATTTTGCTTTTGTTGGCTCCTCTCTAATTTCTTTTTCCATCTCAGAATCCTCTTGTGCGCTTTGGTCAGGGACTCCATAATATATTCCTAATGTTAAACCATGCTTCACCCCTCTGGTACTGATATCCACAGTGCTTCCTTGTAGAGGAATCAGCTTCTCCTGCATTGTCTATTTTATGTGACACGGGTGCTCTCTTCGAATGGTGAGGGCCACCCCCACCCTGGCCAATACGCCCTGTCCCAATCTTTCCTGTAGAGCTCTGTGAAACCTGGGATAACAGCATCCCACTGGTTCTCCTCATTCCACCATGTCTCTGTGATGCCCACTATATCAATGTCCTCCTTCAAAACTCTGTACTCCAGCTCCCCCATTTTAGGTCGAATGTTTCTACTATTAGCATAGAGACACTTGTATACTCTGTCTCTGTCCCTAACCTGGGATTTATGTGTTTTGCCCTCTAGCCTTTTGTAGACACTATCACTTATCACATATCACTTAAATGCCGATAGAAGCTCCTGTGCTCCTTGACCTTGGCAACAGTCACTAAAGGCCTGGGAGCTGGAAATGGGGTTCCCTCCCCAGGGCCCTAAGTGTGTGTGAACCAGAGGCCCATATGCACGGGAAACCTAGATTTTTGCTGCTAGATTTGGCTGCAGTCAGCGACCTCCTGCCTAAGGAGAAACGCATAGAAATCAGGACTCTGCGGAGTTAAAAATGTCTCCAAATCCTAAACAGAAGATCAAATGTGACCTAGTCGGCCACTTCTAGCCACTCAGGGGCTCCAGCTGGGATCCCTGCCGGCTTGGGAAACAAAGCGTCAAAAACAAAACTCCGCCAGATGCCCTGGAAAATATGTTTTATTCGTCTGTTCTGACAAACGGCCTTTAATTATTCATCGTAATTCTTCACGCCGTGCGGGCTTGCTGGGCTTCGACCCCTTTTTTGTTTTGAAACGTGCCTTAATAAATAAATAGATCGCAGCAGGGCCCTACCCTTGAAGAGAAATGAGCAGCGTGTTTCTGGAGTCCCCATATTCCAGTTGAAGGCAAGGCACAAGTTGCCTTATCATGTAGGGAAGCTCCCATTCAACAGGGGAAAACAGATCTTCAGAGGGTCAAAGGGGAAAGGTGATCCTATCCTGCCAGGGATAAGATGCTCCAGCACATCAGAACATTCATTCATTCATTCATTCATTCATTTATAAATGTTCAGAGTGGCTGAAGAAAAAACATTCAGATGTTCAAAGTTAAAATCCACCCAAGGCCTCGGTAAATAAAATAAAATAAAATAAAAGAGCAGTAGTGGTTAAGAGCAGGTGCACTCTAATCTGGAGAACCAGGTTTGATTCCCTGCTCAGCCATTTGAGCTGTGGAGGCTTATCTGGGGAACCAGATTAGCTTGTGCACTCCAACACATGCCAGCTGGGTGACCTTGGGCTAGTCACAGCTCTTCAGAGCTCTCTCGGCCCCACCTACCTCACAGGGTGTTTATTGTGGGGGGGGGGAGGGAAAGGAGATTATAAGCCCCTTTGTGTCTCCTTACAGGAGAGAAAAGGGGCATATAAATCCAAACTCTTCTTCTTTTCAGCATCTAAAGGTGGTGTAGTAATTAGAGCATCAAATTGGGATCTGGGAGACATGGGTTCCAATCTTCCCTGTCCTATTAAAGCCTATTGGGTGACCAGCCACACTCTTTTCGCCTGTCCTACTTCACAGGGTTATGGTTCTTAGAATAAAATGAGGGAAGGATAATCATGTTGTAAGCTGCTTCGGGGAGAAGAGTGACCATCAAAATAAACAAAAGATGTTGGTGAGGGTGTCTGGTGAACTTCCCTGGGCTTTACATTCCACAGGTGGGGTGGCAGCTACCCTGTATTGTGAGCAGAGTTTCAGCAAATTGCCTTACAAGTGGGCAGGTTCGTGTCCACAAGGCCAGAAAGGAGACTTTTGGCCTCCCCAGCCACCACGTTGTAAGCCACTTTGAACCACAAGGAAAATAAACAAGGGTGACGTCAAGAGTTGTTTGTTTTCAACAGGAAACCTCAAAAAAATAACCGTGTGCCTTGTCTTGTTGACGTTTCACAAGTTGAGCTGGTTCCAAGCAGAGGGCAGTGACGTGCCTTGCTCTTGTTCCCTTTGATTCAGGTAGCATCACGCCAAGGATCAGAACCCCCGAAACTGGGTCTGACGACGCCATCAAGAACATCCTGGAGCAAGCTAAGAAGGAGATCGAGTCACAGAAAGGAGGTATGGCCCTGGAGACGCCGCCTGCCCCGGAGAGAGTGTCTCACGTATTCTGTTGCTTTAGAGCAGGGGTCCCCAAACTATTTGGGCCAGTGGGCACCTCTGGAATTCTGACACAGGGTGGTGGACACAATCACAAAATCACAGGAGGTGGAATCAATCACAGAATGGGCACCTCTGGAATTCTGACACAGGGTGGTGGACACAATCACAAAATCACGGGAGGTGGAATCAATCACAGAATGGCCACCACAGGAGGTGGAGCTGGCCACAGAATGTCAGGGGCTGGGGTTCTGTACAACTCTAATAGTCATTCTTCAACTTTTCAGACAGACACTGCATTTAACTCTCTCTCAGCCCCTCCTACCTCACCAGGTGTCTGTTGTGTAGAGAGGAAGGGAAAGGGGCTTGTCAGCCACCTTGAGTCTCCTCATAGGAGAGAAAGGTGGGGAATAAATCCAAACTCTTCTTCTTCTGGGTGGCTCTGGGCTCTCTCTTTTTTTCCTCAGCCTAACGTACCTGACAGGGTTTTGCGAGGATGAAGGGGCTGGGGATGTGTATACCACCCCAAACTCCTGGAAAAAAATGTGAAATAAAGATGGTTTGAAGTGTGGAATCAAGTAGAAAGGCTGTATTTCAGTGAAGGAGTCTCCGCTTTGCATGGAGAAGGTCCCAGGATCCCTGATATCTCTCATTTCTAAAAAAAAAAGAAAAAAGGACTGGATGGTACATGATGCAACAGACCCTGGACAGCCACTGCCCCTCCAGGTCGACAAGGCTGGCCTTGAGGAACTGATGGTCAAATTGAGACAGACAAGTAGACAGAAAACCTTTATTGGCCTATGAGATCAGGTTCAGTTTCAGCAGCTTCATGCATGCCCATGTTCAAGATGCAAGATAAATAAAAAGACAGAAAGGGAGTGAGCTCTGTATTGTCGAAGGCTTTCACAGCCGGAATCACTGGGGTGCTGTGTGGTTTCCAGGCTGTATGGACAGAATAGTAGCATTCTTTTCCCTGACGCCAGCCAGACACCTGTGGTTGACATCTGCAGAGGATCTGATGGATCCTCTGAAGATGCCAGCCACAGATGCCAGACACCATCAGATCCTCTGAAGATGCCAGCCACAGATGCAGGCGAAACGACAGGAGAGAATGCTGCTAGAACACGGCCATACAGCCTGGAAACCACACAACACCCCGGAGTGAGCTCTGTATACAAATGGGCTCTTACAGTAGGACTCTTCATCCCTTCGGCTCAGCCGTTGTTCAACATGACAGCTTCAACTTTTTAAAATCATCCCTTTGGGGTGGGTGAAATTCTGCGTGAGAGGAGAAATAGGTAGCATTTGTTGGAGTCCTGATTAGTGTGGCGCGCACTGCCCTCTGCTGGTGACTTCCATGTAGGAATTTGACAGCCGGAAAATGCCTCGGAAGGTGTCCATGATGGAGGGTGGATGATGCACCCCTTTTGCTCTGAGGAGGAGCCTCGGCTTGGTATGTAGAAGGTGATGGGAAAGTCCTCTACCTGAGACCCAAGATAGCAGCTGCTAGTCTGAGTAACAGTGGCGTAGCGAGGGGGGCACAGGGGACGAGAGCGCCAGGTGCCGCTTCCTGGGGGCGCATTGCAGGGCCACCGAGGGCCTGCTACCATATAAGGCAGTTTCATGGGTGTTTGAGCTACTAGCTACTGTGGGGCAGAGCAGTGTTGTCTGTGCGTGTTGGCTGATGTCATTTCCCTCAGGGTGACTTGGTTGACAGCCGGTGTCACATGAAGCTGCCGTATTCTGACTCAGACCCTTGGCCCATCAAAGTCCGTATTGCCCGCTCTGACTGGCAGCTTCTCTCCAGGGTTCCAGACGGAGTCTTCTGCATCACCTGCTCCCTGATCCATTTATCATAAGAACATAAGAACATAAGAACAAGCCAGCTGGATCAGACCAGAGTCCATCTAGTCCAGCTCTCTGCTACTCGCAGTGGCCCACCAGGTGCCTTTGGGAGCTCACCTGCAGGAGGTGAAAGCAATGGCCTTCTGCTGCTGCTGCTCCTGAGCACCTGGTCTGCTAAGGTGTTTGCAACCTCAGATCAAGGAGGATCAGGATTGGTAGCCATAGATCGACTTCTCCTCCATAAATCTGTCCAAGCCCCTTTTAAAGCGATCCAGGTTAGTGGCCATCACCACCTCCTGTGGCAGCATATTCCAAACACCAATCACACATTGCGTGTGATTATCACCATTATCACCAATTATTATCACCAATCACACGTTGCGTGTGATTATCACCATTATCACCAATCACACGTTGCGTGTGATTATCACCATTATCACCAATTATTATCACCAATCACACGTTGTGTGTGATTATCGGGAGATGCCAGTGACAGAACCTGTGACCTTAGGCATGCAAAGCGGAAGTTCTCCCACTGAGCCACAGGCCTCCCCTTCTGCTCTCCGCCCTCACCCATGCTTTTGGCTGCTCCTTCCACAGGGGACGGCAAGAGCTCCTCAGCCCCCCAGGCTGTGGCCAACGGCACCGGCGGAGGCAACTCAGAAGACGCCATCAAGAGCATCTTGGAGCAAGCCCGCCGGGAAATGCAGGCTCAGCAGCAAGCCCTGCTGGAGATAGAATCGGGCGGGGCCGGCAGGGCCGCATCCACCCCGCCTGCGGAGCGGTCCACTTTGGCTGCCGTCAGCCAGAACATCGTCCAGGCCTACATCAAGCAGGAGGAAGGGATGCTGGGTCCGAATGCTGGCGGCAGCATGACGCAGGCGCCCCTGACGGTGCTCTCCCCAGCGGCCTTCGTGCAGGGCATCATCAGAAAGGTCAAGTCCGAGATCGGGGATGCCGGCTCGTATTTCGACCAGCACTGGGCGTCCGAGAGGAGCCTGCTGAGCCGCCCGTACACCTCGGTGTCGCCCTCCCTGTCCTCCTCCTCCAGCTACTCCAGCATGGCCAACGGGCGGGGGTGGCCGCGAGGAGACGCCGGCGACGCCGCCCCGAACGAGGACGATCTCCTGACCTCTGAGGATGAGCCCCACAGGCTGCTGGAGGTCAAGTCAGAAGGGGCTGGTTCTGAGCCCCCGGGCTCTGGCCGCCTGGCTTATTACCCGGCCTACGTCCCCAGGACCCTCAAGCCCACCGTTCCCCCCTTGACCCCGGAGCAGTACGAACTGTACATGTACAGGGAAGTGGATACCTTGGAGCTGACGAGGCAGGTCAAGGAGAAGCTGGCCAAGAACGGGATTTGCCAACGTATCTTCGGGGAAAAGGTATCTCCGCCTCGCTGAAAAACCAGCGCCTGGTAAATAGCTGGAGGCTGTTTAGACCTAGGTCAGTGGTGGCGAACCTTTGGCGCTCCAGATGTTATGGACTACAGTTCCCATCAGCCCCTGCCAGCATGGCCAATTGGGGTTGATGCGATTTGTAGTCCATCTGGGCAGGAAGCCCATGGGAATTCCGTGGAAAAGTGATACGGGCCCCTTCCGCACACACAAAATAATGCGTTTTCAAACCACTTTCACAACTGTTTGCAAGTGGATTTTGCCATTCCGCACAGCTTCAAAGAGCACTGAAAGCAGTTTGAAAGTGCATTATTCTGCACATGTGGAATGAGCCATGGACAAACAATAGATTTTTTAAATGTGGGAACAACAGTTATGTTAAGAGTGACGAGAGAAATAATTAATGAGGCCAAGACTGGGGGGTGGAGGTGCATGCTATCAAGCAACAGGAAACACAAATGAAGCTGGTTGTGGTGGGTTTTCCGGGCTGCGTGGCCGTGGTCTGGTAGATCTTGTTCCTAACGTTTCGCCTGCATCTGTGGCTGGCATCTTCAGAGGTGTCTCACAGAGGGAAGTCTGTTGCACACTGTGTCCAGTGACTTCTCTCTGTGGTACACGTCTGAAGATGCCAGCCACAGATGCAGGCGAAACGTTAGGAACAAGATCTACCGGTCCACGGCCACGCAGCCCGGAAAACCCACCACAACCAGTTGAATCCGGCCATGAAAGCCTTTGACAGCAAACGAAGCTGTTTGTTCTTGTTGCCTTTGGAGCCACATGATCCTCGTGGCTCTGAATCTTACCCCGTCTTTCTCCAATCACCATCTCTATTTTTTTTCTCCTGTGCCTTTAACAGCTGCTCACGCACACACACAGACATAACACGCGCCAAGTTTCCAGACATGGAATCACTGGTGGGAAACGCTGCTCTTCTCGGTTCCTTGCATGGAATTTTGTTTCCCAAGGATCCCCTCGGAATTTTAGCAAGTTTTTCCCCCCTCGTGGGGAGTTTCTGACCAGGCACCCTGCTGTAGATCTCTTATCACCGTGGTGGCGAACCTTTGGCACTCCAGATGGGAGTTGTAGTCCATAACATCTGGAGTGCCAAAGGTTCACCACCATTGTCTTATCATATCTCCCAAGAATTCCCTCTGAGAAGAAGTGTGCTTGGCTTCTGGCTTCCACAAGAGATGTTTGACAGCACGGCCTTCTTGGTAACTCCTCCGCTGGCCCCCTTCCGCTGGCCCCTTTCGCTGGCCCTTCCGCCGGCCTCTACATCTGGGCCTATAACATCTATCTAGACCTACCGTTCTCCCTGGGGGTGGAAGAATTTAATATTAGGCACCGGGCGCCACCTACACCTATGCCTATATTTATTTTACATTTAAATGCTAATGTTTAGCTAGTTTTCGCTGCTTTTATAAGTTTTAGCCTATTTATGATGTTTTAAAATTGTATTTATTATCTGCTGTACACCGCCCAGAGCCCCTCGGGGATGGGGCGGTCTAGAAGCCCAAAGTATAAATAAATAAATAAAATGCCCTTCGGTGTCCCAGCTGAACCCTTTCTGCCGTTGTGGTGCTGTTTAACAGGCAGGCCCGTGCGTGGACTCAGCCCTTCTCTTCCTCCCCCTGCAGGTGCTGGGCTTGTCGCAAGGGAGCGTGAGTGACATGCTTTCTCGGCCGAAGCCGTGGAGCAAGCTGACCCAAAAGGGGCGAGAGCCTTTCATCCGGATGCAGCTGTGGCTCACGGACCAGCTGGGCCAGGGGATCAGCCAGCAGGTTGGCCAGACTCATGGTAGGTGTTCTGCTGCTCCTTTGGCCGGGTGGGGGGGAGCGGGGGGCTCCCCAGAGGCTCAGACTGAAAGTCTGGCTGTTAATTCAGTCCCACTTGCCTTCTGAAGTGGTACGATCCTGTCTAGGGAGGGGAAGGTAGCGTGGTGTACAGCCTGAGAGCATCGGCTCTCGGAAGCTAACCAGGGTTAGCACTTGGAAGGGAGACCGAGGAGGAGGAAGAAGAGGAAGAAGAAGAAGAAGAAGAAGAAGAAGAAGAAGAAGAAGAAGAAGAAGAAGAAGAAGAAGAAGAAGAAGAAGAAGAAGAAGAAGAAGAAGAAGAAGAAGAAGAAGAAGAAGAAGAAGAAGAAGAAGAAGAAGAAGAAGAAGAAGAAGAAGAAGAAGAAGAAGAAGAAGAAGAAGAAGAAGAAGAAGAAGAAGAAGAAGAAGCAGCAGCAGCAGCAGCAGCAGCAGCAGCAGCAGGAGGAGGAGGAGGAGGAGGAGGAGTTTGGATTGATATCCCCCCTTTGACTCAAAGGGGCTGGCAATCTCCTTTCCCTCCCCCCCCCCCCAAAAAAAAACACCCTGTGAGGTTTTAAGGCTGAGAGAGAGATTGTGACTGGTCCAAGATCACCTGGGGAACTTTGTCACAGAGTTGGGATTTGAACCCGTCATCTCAGTCCTATTTTCTGTTTAGAAAGCACAATTTGGGCTCTTTCTCACTGACAAAAATGAATCCTACTGCTTCCCTTTTGACTCTAGGATGTCCCTCGTCCCAAGCAGCAAAAAAAATCAAACCGTCTGCTCAGCCTTCTCCCAGCACCGACATCTGTGTGCGCACGTGCGCACTCACAAACAGAGCTGTGTGTTTTAATTTTCTTTTTGAAAAGGCGGCTCCTTGCATCTTTCTGATGCCTACTGTTTTGACACATCCGCCTCTCTTTCCAGCCTCCTTAATCAGTATGTTCAAGGAGATAAAAACTGTTGTGCGTCTCCTTCAAATAGCTCTTTGAAAGGAATGTTTTCAAAACTTTGTGCCTGGAAGCAACTGGGAGTTTCATGTTAATGGTGCATGTAGCTTCCTTTAATCCAAAACACACACACACATTCTCTCTCTCTGTCTCTGTCTCTGTCTCTGTCTCTCTCTCTCTCTCTCTCTCTCACACACACACACACACACACACACACACTGCCATGAGGTTTGAGGTGCCTCTCTCCTCATAGAATTTACTTATTTAAGCAATTTTTGCTCTGCTTTGGAAAGGCACACCTGTCAGCTCACTATTCTCCCGTAGTACCAAGAAGACCGAATACATAAATATTTCACAGATTAAAAAAAATAAATAAAACGACAATCCAAATTAGAAATGCAAAACAGCACAGTCACAAATATCGGAAACGGTCCACATTCAGAACCACACGAAATGTGGCTCCCTTCAGGTCAGAAGCCGGCCCTTGGCTCTCGCAGCGTGGCCACCTCAAGTGGGGTCTTGCTAGCCAGCTTTGAAAATGCAGCATTTGATTTTTCATGCCTCTTTACTCAAGCACACACCTCTGCAACCTTTGCTGCCGTGACCAAAATGCAAAATGGGAAAGAGGACAAGGGTTTTCCACCCAGGGAAAGGCATGTACAGATTTTGCCATTAAGCACAGTGACAACTGGGTCCTTTATTGTTCACCCTTTATGCCAGGGGTCCCCAAACTTTTTAAACAGGGGGCCAGTTCACTGTCCCTCAGACTGTTGGAGGGCCGGACTAAAAAGAACTATGAACAAATTCCTATGCACAAATGATTGTAAAATGTTTGATTTTACCTTTCAGCCTTTCTGTCATGGTCTATTTTTAGAACAGTGACCAAAGTATGTCAAGTACAGGGTGGGCTCCAAATATTGTTGGGGAGGCTGTGGAATACCTTCCCCTGTAAAAAAAAAAAAAAAAAAGCAGAACTTTCCCAATGAAGCATTCCATCTAACCCAGGATCAGGTATCTTCTTGGGTTCTTTCCTCCCTAGCAGCCAGCTTTGAAGCGATTCACTAGCCTGGTTGATGCCAATGGGAGTGAGGCATGGAACAGAAAGCCTGAGAGCAACACATGGAGTAGCTTCTAGAGGGAAGGCAGGAGCAGGAGTTACCACGTGCAAGGTTTCCAACTCTGAGTCAGGTACCCATGGAGATTTGGGGGTGCCATCATGTAATTGCAATCAACAGCCGTTGGGGCCGGTTCCTCCTCTCCCTCGAGCCCCCACTGCACATGAATGGAGCCATCGCCGCCATGCCTGGCGGGCCAGATAAATGCCTTCAGGGGGCCACATTTGGCCCCCGGGCCATAGTTTGGGGACCCCTGCTTTATACATATGATTGTACTCCTGTATATCATAGTAACACCATTATCAAATTTGCCGATGGCACAACGGTGGTGGGGCTCATATCTGGAGGGGATGAGTCTGCCTATCCGAGTGAGGTGGACCGATTGCTCTCATGGTGCAGGGAAAATAACCTGGTTCTTAATACTAACAAGACAAAGGAGCTTATAGTGGACTATAGAAGGAATAGCTCAGGAATTCAGCCCTTGACTATAAATGGAGATCAAGTAGAGCGGGTGGCGGCTAGTTTTAAATTTCTGGGTGTTATGATTAAAGAGGACTTGACCTGGGGCGTACAGGACTGCCGCGGTGGTTAAGAAGGCCCAGCAAAGACTGTACTATCTTGAGACTTTTAAGGAAATAACAACTGGAATGGAAAAACTCCTGGTGTCCTTTTACCGCTGTGCTATAGAGAGTGTGCTTAACCTACTGCATCTCTGGTGTGGTTCTCCAGTTGCACAGTGGCAGATAGGAGAGAGCACTCCAAAGGGGTGATCACTACTGCACAGAGGATTATAAATGCTGCCCTCTCTCCTCCTTGGAAGAACTCTATAATCTCCCGAAGCCTTTCTAAAGAAAGCCCAAAATATTACTGAGAGACCCGTCTCATCCAGCACACTCTCTTTTTGAACTGCTACCATCCGGCAGACGAGACAGGTCTATCAAAACTAGGACAAAGAGGCTTAGAGACAGCTTCTACTCTAGAGCTGTGGCTATGCTGAACTCCGCGGCTTCGTGTTGATGTGTTTGGGGCTGTGTAGGGATGGGTGGAGGGAGGGGAAAGTGAGGATGGGATATGAGTCTGGAATTGTGTGCATCGAGGAATTGCTGCTGTAAATTTCGTTGTGCGTGCACAATGACAAAAAAATGCTTATGCTTATGCTTAATATGTGTCGGGGTTCCCTGCCCCGGTCCCCTGGCAGTGGCCACTGCCCCGTATACCACTAGGTCTTATTTGGGTGTTTTTCAAATTAAACCAATGTTCTGCTCTGCCTGTGACACTGTTTCCCTCCCTCCCCTTTCTGTGTGCAGCTAGTCCTGGGGAGATGCAGTCTTCTCCTTCCCCGCCCCCCAGCCCTTCAGAGCAAGAAAAAAGCCCCCAGGAACCGCTGATTCTAGCCTTGGAAAGCAGCAAAGAGAACCAGCAACCAGACAGTAGGTCGGCTTCTGTGCTGAGCGGGAAGACGTGTTCTGACAGCCAGGGGTCGGTGGGCATCCAGGAAATTGTGGCCGTATCACCGGAGCTGGACACGTACACCATCACCAAGAAGGTCAAAGAGGTCTTAACAGATAACAACCTTGGTATGGATACTTGGGGACTCCCCCAGCAGACAGCAGCAACATTTGGGGCTGCACCCGGCTTGTTACGTGAAGGGGGGGAGGGGAGGAAAGAGGCCCTCGAGGATTTCCAGGGGCTGTTCTAGGGCAAACAGCCCCAAGCAAACAACAGTCCTCTAGGCTCCTAGACCAGGAATCCGTGCCCACAAATGCGTCCTAGTCTAGATGCCTTCAGGCAGCAGCAGCTTCCTCTCAGTAGCCCCCGGACAGGAACAAGAGACTCCTACTGGGAGGGATGCTGCAGCCTAAGCCTCCAAGGACGGAAGGCAAACCAGAGTGTGCCATTCTGCCTGAACCACAACCTCAAGGGTTGGGGGGAACAGTGAACTGTGGTTTGCTACAAATTGTGGAAGCCTTTCATTAGGTTGGCCACAAACAAGGGGAGGAGGAAGCCCACACGGCAGCCCCAGGTCTCTTCCTGTAGCAACAAACCATGACTGTCCAAGTGACCCCATAGTGTGTTTTGTTAGATGAGTTCTTCTACAACAGTCTACGCTTGCTCCTTCCTCCCTCCCTCCTTCCCTCCCTTCCTGCCCTCCCTCCCTTCCCTCCCTCCCTTCCCTCCCTCCCTCCTTCCTTTCATCCCTCCCTCCTTCCTTCCTTCCTTCCCTCCCTCCCTCCTACCTTCCCTCCCTCCCTCCTACCTTCCCTCCTTCCTTCCTTCCCTCCTTCCCTCCTTCCCTCCCTCCTTCCTTCCTTCCCTCCTTCCTTCCTTCCTTCCTTCCCTCCCTCCTTCCCTCCCTCCTACCTTCCCTTCCTTCCCTCCTTCCTTCCTTCCTTCCTTCCTTCCCTCCCTCCTTCCCTCCCTCCTACCTTCCCTCCCTCCCTCCCTCCTTCCCTCCCTCCCTCCTCCCTCCCTCCCTCCCTCCCTCCCTCCCTCCCTCCTTCCTTCCTTCCTTCCTTCCTTCCCTCCTCCCTCCCTCCCTCCCTCCCTGCCTTCCTCCCTCCCTCCCTCCCTCCTTCCTTCCTTCCTTCCTTCCTTTCTTTCTTCCTTCCTTTCTTTCTTCCTTCCTTTCTTTTTCCTTCCTTCCTTCCTTCCTTCCTTCCTTCCTTCCTTCCTTCCTTCCTTCCTTCCTTCCTTCCTTCCTTCCTTCCTTCCTTCCTTCCTTCCTTCCTTCCGATAAAGGCAAGGTCCACTTGAGCCCAGCAAAATGAACAACTTGGTATTAGGTTCAAAATCCAACATTTGGAGAATCTCGTGTTTTTTTTTATTTTTAAAAAAAGCAGCTTTCTTTTTTCTTTCTAGTTTTAAAGATGTGCTTGCAAGCATATTGACGGTGCTTGGTTGGAATCTCGATGGCTAGAGGTGTGACCGAATAAGATTTGTAGTAGTTGTATCTTCATCGCCTGCTGTGCTTCCTTCTCTCTCCCCATGACAAGCAAATCTGGAATAAATTAAACAAAACAGTGAATCAGCAGCAAGCAGGGTGGGGGCAGGCAAGGACACAGGGCTCCATCGCTCCACCACTCACCTCTGTCCCCTCCCCCCTCCCCCATCCCTCTATCCATTGCACTGGGTTAGTTTGTGGCAGTGGTGTATCTGCCAGAGGGACATGGGGGTAATTGACCCTGTGCACCCCCCATTAGATCACATGGGGGGGTGGCCAGCTAAGGTAAGTGGGGCACGGGGGGTGGCGTGGGGGGGCAGGGGCCCCTGGGGGGCGGAAAACTCAGTCTGCCCCAGACTCCATTTTCCCTAGCTACGCCCCTGCCCAAAAGAGAGACATCCAACTGTGCACATGATCCCTGTGTGGAACTGATCCATATTTTTTTTTTGCAATGGCGATAGTTGCTTCCAAGACCATCACATAATCGAAACAGCTCCTTGGCCCCCGTTGGACCCGCTGTGGTCTCACCTTCCGGTTTGTCTCTCCCACCAGGCCAACGGCTCTTTGGGGAGAGCATCCTGGGCCTGACCCAAGGATCGGTCTCTGACCTCCTTTCGAGACCCAAGCCGTGGCACAAGCTGAGCTTGAAAGGGCGGGAGCCCTTTGTTCGCATGCAGCTCTGGCTGAATGATCCACACAACGTCGAAAAGCTCCGGGACATGAAGAAGCTGGAGAAGAAAGGTGAGGCTCTGAGATCCAGGACTGTGTCCGTAGCGGAGCACTTGCTCTTCAAGGCTGCTGGGCTGAAGCTGAGTGTGAAAAAAGCCGCAGCCAGGAGCTGTGTGGTGTGGGCTTGCGCCTGCTCTTTCCCCCGATGGATCACGCTGTCAGCCGAGATGCTGGCTGGCCACATCTCCAGCACAAGTTCCTTTGTGAGAGCCAGCGTGGTGTAGTGGCTAAGAGCAGGTGCACTCTAATCTGGGGAACCGGGTTTGATTCCCCGCTCTGCCACTTGTGCTGTGGAGGCTTATTTGATGAACCAGATTAGCTTGCGCACTCCAACGCATGCCAGCTGGGTGACCTTGGGCTAGTCACAGTTCTTTGGAGCTTTCTCAGCCGCACCTACCTCACAGGTGTTTGTTGTGGGGAGAGAAAGGGAAAGGAGCAGTGGTGGGATCCAGAAATTTTAGTGACAGGTTCCCTCATCAGCCCCCCCTCAGCAAAGGGGGCAGAGGCATACCTAGGCAAACCTGAGCCCTGGGCAAAAACTGAGTTGGATGCCCCCCCCCCCCCCCATGGGCAGCCACCCCACCACGACCCCCAAGAAATTTTTTGCACCAGGTCATTTCTAAATCATTATCACATTATAGAAAATGCCCCAGCTCACAAATCTGAACACAGCAATGGTGAAACACACAGGTTCTTTGATAGTGACTGGTGAGATAAAAGGTACGAAAGGCTGAGAATCAATGAATTGCAGTACCTGAAAGGGATTAACCCAGTTCAGGGAGTTACATTATTAGTCGCAATTGCTATATGGAACCTTCACGTTCAAAGGCAGGATGCCTCTCGGGGAGGCGAGGGCGTGGAGACGGAAAAGCGGACCCAATTAGTAACCCCCTCTCGGCACACACAAATAATTAGTAACCCCCTCTCGGGAACTGGTGAGAACCTGCTGGATCCCACCTCTGGAAAGGAGTTTGTAAGCCCCTTTGAGGCTCCTTAACAGGAGAGAAAGGTGGGATACAAATCCAAACTCTTCTTCTTTATTTGAGACACTTACCCATAGCTGTAAATATATGCTTTGTGTTCCTAAATATAAAAACTGCAAACATGGGTTGATGGTAATGGTGAATGTGGTTCTCCATGAGCCACTGAGTGAATCCCACTGTGCTGCTTAGTTCAGGATGGCTCATCAGACGTTCCTCAAGGGTTTGGAAACAGTAAACACCTGATGAACTGTGAATAGAACAGCATGCGTTAAAGGCTGGATGTTTTTCTTTCTGTTATGTTTGTAGCCTATTTGAAGCGCCGCTACGGGCTGATTACTGCCAGTTCAGACAGTGAATCTCCCAACACCCGCTCGGAATGCCCCAGCCCGAGCCTCCAGTCACAAGACCTGAGCCTCCTGCAAATCAAGAAACCAAGGGTCGTCTTGGCCCCGGAAGAGAAGGAGGCCCTCAAAAAGGCCTACCAGCTGGAGCCGTATCCTTCCCAACAGACCATTGAGCTGCTGTCTTTCCAGCTGAATCTCAAGACCAACACCGTGATCAACTGGTTCCATAACTACAGGTATCAAATGGGTTAGGGCAGTGGTGGCGAACCTTTTTGAGACCAAGTGCCCAAATTGCAACCCAGACCCCACTTATTTATCACAAAGTGCCAACCTGGCAATTTAACCTGAATGCTGAGGTTTTAGTTTAGAATCACCAGTTGGCTCCCTCTTCCTCCGCCCCACCCGCTCGAGCAGGGGCCAGCCTGCTCTAGCCTCCAGCAAGTCCCGCGTGCACCGCTCTGTGCCCCTCTAGCATCTCTGCCTCCTCTGCGCCCCCCTCAGTCAGCAGCCACCTGGAGCACAGGCACCAGGCCCGCCAGCCGAGTCCTTCCTTCTCACCGTGGTGTACGCACATCATGCTCGGTGGCCCAGGCCAGCCTAGGTGTGTGTGTGTGGGGGGGTGATTTTCCGCCCCCCACATGACAAACTCTGTGTGTGCGTGCCCACAGAGAGGGCTCCGAGTGCCACCTCTGGCACCCGTGCCATAGGTTCGCCATCACTGGGTTAGGGTATCTGGGGAGCACCCCACGGCCTTGCCATTTAGGAGCCCATCCTGGGCTGCTGTTTCTTTAAGTAGAGCGTCAGTGAAATTAATACCTTTGCCTGCTGACAGTCAAGAGAGGTGACCTCAAGGGGGCACTGCGGCGCACTTGAGTGCTGTTCACTCAACTCTAGAGCGGACAACATGAAGTCACAGAAAGGCAGCAGGTTACTGGAGGCATGAATTGTTCTTGCAATATTTCAAAGGGCTTTGCTGCCTTCTCTCTTTTCATTGGTTGTCACCACGGCCTACTGAGGCGTGCCGTGTTTATCTGCATTTTTCAGAGCAGGGCTCTGACTGAGAGAGAGAGAGACCGGCCATTGCCCACATAGAGAGTCCCTTGGAGAGGCGAGACTTGAGCCCAAGACCCCCCAGATCTGCCTCAAGGACCCCAGCAGCTCTTATTCTTGCTAAAATGTTGGCGTGTGCCATTGTGAGCGGCACTGTCTTTTCTTTGGCAGGTCTCGCATGCGCCGGGAGATGTTGCTGGAGGGAGCTCAGGATGACACAGACCCGGACCAGTGCGTGACCCCAGCTAGCAACTCACTCAAGAGTCCCGACTCAGAAGGAGAGGACAAGAAACCGACATTCAGAGATGCTGAGTGCCAGGGGGGGAACGAGCTGCAGGTCCAGATCAAGGAGGAGCAGTTGGAGGCAGGTGAGAAAGAGGACTGTTCGAACCACGAGGACACCAGTAGCCTGGATGGAGAGGCAGAGCCTCCGTCGGGGTTGGTCCTGAAAGAAGAGCAGGTGGAAGCAGCGTGCACAGAAGGCTTACGGGAGACTCCTAACTTCACATGGGGTAGCACCCCACATAGCAAAACACACACGCCCGGTGCTCCGGATCACTCCTCTGTGCATAACCCTGTGGAGGCCGACAGTGGCGAGAGGCCGCACCCTGACCCCATTAGCTTTAAATCTGCTTCTGAATCCTCCCGCTGCAGTTTGGACGTCTCCCTGAACTCTCCATCGGCAGCCTCCTCTCCGGGCCTCATGATGTCCGTTTCTCCCGTCCCGTCCTCTTCCGGCCCCATCTCCCCGTCGCTGCCAAGTGTGGGAGCCATCAAAGCGCAGAGCGTGAGTCCCGCCACAGACCCGGGCTGTGCGGTCCAGAACACCAAGCGCAGCACGAACACCCAGCGGCGGCACGAGAAGATGGCAAACCTCAATAGCATCATTCACAGGCTAGAAAGGGCGGCCAATCGAGACGAGGTGCTGGAATGGGAATTCTGACGCAAACTCACTGAAATGTGCTCAGCAGGCAAGGGACCACAGTGAAATGTATATATATATATTTACATATATATATATATACACACACACACAATCACACACACACACACACATATATATTTTATTAATTTCACCAAGGATTGAGGAAGACGTCAAAACACCACGTCTCTTCGTTGGAGAGGAAACGCAACGAATAGCTACTCCTGTTCCCTGTTTCTTCTTAGCTCCTGGCAGGAAGATGAAAACTGACTCTTTTTGTTTGTTTTTAAATGTGAAAATGAAACAAAAAAAAACTCCTGGGAACACTTTTAGAAGAAAAAAAATTAAAAATAATATTTATAGACCTCTTTTAGATATTTTAATAAAAGGAAACTTTGGAATTTACTAACAGCTCTAGCTGCTTTGATATGAAAAGATAGCTATAAAATTGTATCAGTTGTGTCATTAAATGTCCACTGAAGTCCTGTAGTTTGCCACTGGATGAGATTAAAAATTAAAGAAGACACCACCCACGCTCGTTGATCAAAGCCATCGCGAAGCACTCTGACACAATACGGGAATTTTACTACATTTTAAGTCGCCAGAGGGGGTGTATTTTCCCCCACCTTTATCTGTAAGATTGCTACGACCTTTCCAGAGACTTGTCTTATAGTCCGCAAAGACTCTAAATTTGGAATCTGAGTCCATTATTTAGTTCTGGTGGTATGTTTTGAAACCCTTCTTTTTTTTGTAACGCAGGAAAAAAAAAAGAAAATGTTGCGTGCCGTTGTATATGTTGTAGAAATATGTTTTCAGTAGCCTTCCTGAACACGATGTAGCATGGTTTCAGAACTGATTCCGTAGCCCTGGTGCTTCCTCTAGCTAGCAACCCTTGAGAAACAGAAACACACAAGAAGAAAAGGCAGAGGAAAGGAGAAGAATTCGGCTGCCGCTGACGGCCAGCTTCTTTCTGCCTACTGTCGAGACCGTTCGTATTTCAAAAAGGTGCATCTGGCCGCTTGAAAGTCTGTTTGGTTTGGCAAGGAGAGACTTGAATGATAACCAAGACAAACTCATACCGGTTTACATTTTTTTCTGTGCATGAAAGTCACCGCCTTGTGCAATTGAGCGCCATCCCCAAGGCTCAGTGTTCTGTTTTAGGAAGGAGCAAAAATCGAGGTGCCGCCAGTCGCAGCCCTAAAGTTTAAAAAATAATTGACTCAGTTCAGAACCCCGTAGATTATTTGATGCTCACCCCGAGCTCATGTCCTTGTTCATGTCAATGGAGGCAGCTGAACTGCATGCATCTGGCAGAACTGTGTGCATCCCAGAGCAGCTGTGTGCTACACAGCAGCTGCAGACGGGATGGTTGGTGTTGACTCAGGCATGCCAAAGGTTAGGTGTCGCTTGCAGGCTCTGCTGGAATACCACTGAAGCCAAGGATTTCATGTTTGGCATTTGATTCTGGCTTTCCTCGTTCTGTTTTTCCTCTAGAAAGGTTTCGAGTTCCTAGTCCTCGCTGCTGCGGAAGGAAGCCTGAAGGCATCTCAACAGTGCAGAGGGGGCTAAGCACAACAACCAGGAGTCAGGAGAGCAGCAGGCTTGTGTAACACATATATATATAGGGTTTTTGAGGGTGTCAGGTCCTTGAACCCCACTTCAGTGGCGTAGGAGGTTAAGAGCTCATGTATCTAATCTGGAGGAACCGGGTTTGATTCCCAGCTCTGCTGCCTGAGCTGTGGAGGCTTATCTGGGGAATTCAGATTAGCCTGTGCACTCCCACACACGCCAGCTGGGTGACCTTGGGCTAGTCACAGCTTTTCGGAGTTCTCTCAGCCCCACCTACCTCACAGGGTGTTTGTTGTGAGGGGGGAAGGGCAAGGAGATTGTCAGCCCCTTTGAGTCTCCTGCAGGAGAGAAAGGGGGGATATAAATCCAAACTCTTCTTCTTCTTCTTCTTGCTCCAACTGCCTAGAAAGTGCGTATTCTTCAGAAATGGTATTTGAAAGCCATGTTCAGGTGCACACACACTTATTCTACATGCTACACAACTGTATAAAATGCAAAGATCACACAAGATGCTGGAAGACCCGTGAATGGCTTTCCCGGGCTTTTAAAACTGGCGCCTCGAGGGCCCAGTTCAGATGAAGGATGCCGCAAGCAGACGGGATGTGTTCATTCCGTACCAGTTTCCTAACCTCAACACACACACCCCAAAACAAAAACACAACTTCTATGTTTCCCTAAATGTGGTCAACTGTTTAGGCGGAGAGGAGAATATGTTTTCAGAGCAGCAGTGGCGTTGGAGGTTAAGAGGTCGTGTATCTAATCTGGAGGAACCGGGTTTGATTCCCAGCTCTGCCGCCTGCGCTGTGGAGGCTTATCTGGGGAATTCAGATTAGCCTGTGCACTCCCACACACGCCAGCTGGGTGACCTTGGGCTAGTCACAGCTTCTCGGAGCTCTCTCAGCCCCACCTACCTCACAGGGTGTTTGTTGTGAGGGGGGAAGGGCAAGGAGATTGTAAAGCCCCTTTGAGTCTCCTGCAGGAGAGAAAAGGGGGATATAAATCCAAACTCTTCTTCTTAGTTTGGGAAATGATTGTAGTGAAAAAAATTGGCCCTCTTTGCTACAGATACGGCCCTGATCAGAATTGGGAGAGGGCTAGGTTATGGGATATCTATTTTGTGCATTTTCTGGCATCTCATCCTTAATTTGGCTCCCAGATAACAGGATTTCATAAGCTCCTGAGTAACATATTAGTGGGATATAATGTGGAAAGTTTCCCCCAATTGGCATTCATCTGTTTGGATCGCAGAATTTTCTTCCTCCTGGTGCAGAATTGACAGGGAGATGCTGCCACCACTTGGGCGTGGCTGAATCTTACCAGACCCCTACTCAGCACTGCAGCGGGCATTTCACCAACAGCGGAGCCGGAGGAGAAGCCCCCTTGGGGAGGCCAAGAGAGACAAGAAGGAGCCCCTTCCCTCGGAACTCAGGAGTGACTTTGGTCATCGGTTCTTCCCTGCCTTTAAAGGAAGGGATTTCATTTCTTAGAAGGTCTGTCTAGCTCAGGGGTCTGCAACCCGCGGCTTCGGAGCCGCATGCGGCTCTTTCAGCCTGATACTGTGGCTCCACGTGGCCTGGAGGTCGGAGGGTAGCGTGGGCATGTCCCTCCAGGAAAGGTGAGTGGAGGGGCCAAACTGGAGGTGGCACCATGCGGAGCTGCCTCTCTGGCTCGGTAGATCTTCGGGGCCATGGAAAACGGGTCCAAATGGCCACGAAGATGGAAGGGGTCTCAGCAAGGTTGAGATGCACCTGAAGTCCAGAGCTGCAGGTGGCCTCCTCTCATAAAACCCGTGTCCAGTTCAAAAGCACCCGTTGCTAATTCACTTCCAAGTCAGTTGGTTGGATTTTAGGAGGAAAAACCTTAGCTGGGAACCAGAGGCGTACCGGGGGGTAAATGGCGCCCCGGGGCAACACCTGCTCCAGGCACCTACTCCAATGCCCCCACTCCGAGCCCCACTTACCTCAGCCGGCAGCAGTGGCTCCGGGCAGGGCCGGGCCGAGGGGGTGCCTGCTGGGCACCCCCATGTGATTTAATGGGGGGCACCCGGAGTCAATTGATGCCCATGTCCCTCTGGCAGATACGCCACTGCTGGGAACTTTGCGGAGCTGAAACCAAACTATCTTGGGCTCCAGCTGCCAACAGTGTAGATGCGGAACCTAATCTCTGCCAGCGATCTAAACGGCGCGTGCTGATCTTGGTCCCTGATCAGTTTAGCAGACCTGCTCCCCCTTCCTCCTCCTTACGTCTGTTGTAGAACAAGATCCATGCCAAGAAGGGATGTGCTCCTTGCTGGTACAGAAGGAGGAGAATGAGCGGGGCTTCTTGGGCCTTGTTCCCAGACATCCCATAGCTGCCACGTTCTCTCTCTTTCTAATTGGCACGTCCTTGGAAGTTTGCATTTTGATAGTGTGTGGGCTGAGCAACCAGGGTAGATGGGAGATCCTTCATCTTTTATTCTGGTTGTCCTGCTTAAGTTACAGTGGGAGGGCCATTTTGCATTGGGCCTTAAGTGTGGGAAGGGATGGGGTAAATCCCCCCCCCAAAAAAAACCTGTCTCCACCCACACAGAGAAGGGCGCTGTTGCTTATTTTCAGCTCTCCAGATGGCATGGCTGTTCTCACGGAGCTTTCTACTCAAGGGTAGAGCGGGGTGGCAAAACAGCCCTGGACCAAGCTAAGTTGAGTGCCCCCTCTGTGGCATTGTGGACATTACAAGAGTCAATCATCTCAACTTCTTCCCAGGGTAGCAGCTCTGCTAAACTTTCCTGGCATGCCAAAGATCTAATCTGTTCCTCCCCCACTTTCTGCCTGTCTGCTTGTCTTTTCATCTCCAGGACTTAAAACACTTTCAAGGTGAAGGCAGGCGCTTGAAGGACAGGCAGAGGCCGAGGCCGATAACTGAGCTCTGAGATTCTGCACTGGATCCGCGGGATGTTAGCTCTTTCAATGGCTGCAGTCTTCTCAAAATGGAGAATATTTTACCACATGCTCATATATTTTACACGGTCCAATCCATTGGGTCCTCTGACGGCACAGATACACAATCTAGGTTTCAGGTGCTCCTGAAAAAGGTTTTCTTTCAATTGCTTGCAAGCTGGCAGGAGATGGAAGGTTGAGTCAGTTCCGTTGACTCCCCCCCCCCCCACACCCGCCCCGTTTCCGAACGCCCTAGAGATTTGCTGTAGTGGAACAGGATTTCAACTAAGCACTTAGGTATAGTCTTTTGAACCCGGAGAGGAATCCTGTTGCGCTCACGGCTGGCGGTACACGTCACTCATCTTTTCTTAGGTTCATATGCTGTACTTTAAAAAGTTTCTACAAGATTGAACTTTGTTAAAACATTTTAAAAGAAAAAAGAACCGGCAGGTTCTGTGAAAGAGCCACTAAAAATACAGAAGTTGTCTAATAACATGTTTGGCGTCTTATTGTGTCTGAAGGTTTGGCTGGCCTGTCGTGAGCAGGGTTTGGGTTTCAGGGGTTGGGGCAGCTTTTCCTCTGTTGCAGCGCCCCGGAGAGGATGGGACGGCTCTGTGAGAATGATGTGGGATCAGAGCCAGTCATGCATCCAGACCATAGGTGTCAAACTCGCGGCCCTCCAGATGTTATGGACTACAGTTCCCATCATCCCCTGCCAGCATCATGCCGTCGGGGGATGATGGGAACTGTAGTCCATAGCATCTGGAGGGCCACGAGTTTGACACCTGTGATCCAGACAGTCTTCCTACCTGGCAGAATTCCTGCTTCAAAGCAGAAATGCCATAGCAGTAAACTAACAGGGAAATGCCAGTAGCCGTCTTGCCCTAGATCAGCTGGGTGCAGCCAGCTACGTGCCACGGGTATAGTAGTGGCTGCCAGCAGCTTTCTTGGCACCCACCAAGTGTTCTCAGAAAGTGGGTTTTGCTCGGTAGAGGCTTCTGATTTGCCACTGAAGATTTGGCCACAGGGGTCTGCAACCTGCAGTTCATGAACTACAATCAACCCCCACCAGCATGGCCAATGTGTTGCAGACCCGGCAACGCAGATTAAAAACCAGTGTTGGTTTTATTACCCCCGTTTCCCAGTGTATTTTGAATCGCCCCTCTTCTTCCCTGCAGCTGGGCTTCGTGTGTGTGGTTGACTTTGCCTCCTACAACAGCCATTTAATGGTTTTACCCCCCAGCCCCGAGGTCAGAATTCCAAACGTGCCCAGAAAGGTTTGGGGACCTTTCCAAGCATTTCTGGTAATTAATTAATCTCTTGTCTACATTTCAGCTTTCTTTTGTGGAAGCACCGTCACAGTTTTAACTACTGCCGAGGGGACGGGGGGCTCTGAGAGTCCCAAGAACCTACTCCAGGGTGGTGTGGTGGCTAAGAGCGGTGGACTCTAATCTGGAGAACCAGGTTTGGTTCCCCACATGAGCGACAAATTCTTACCTGGTGAACTGAATTTGTTTCCCCACTCCTACATTCCTGCTGGGTGACCTTGGACCAGTCACAGTTCTCTCAGAATTCCCTCTGCCCCACCTGCCTCACAAGAGGTCTGCTGTGGGGAGAGGAAGGGAAAGGAGCTTGTAAGCCACCTTGAGACTCCTTACAGAACAGAAAGGTGGGGTAGAATCATAGAGTTGGAAGAAACCACAAGGTATAAATCCAGGGTGGCTGTTACCTTTTGTCTCTCTCTCTCTCTCTCATAAAATATGCTGATGATACATTTTCTTGGGTGAAGCAGATTTTGTTTTTGCTGCAGCCATGCAAGGGTTTATTATTATCATTATTTAACTGTTCTATATTACCCTGGGTGGTCTAAATAAATGCATTTCATGAAACAGCCTTGGAAATAGGTGGTGAGATAACAGTTCTACCGTGTTTCTCCAAAAATAAGACAGTGTCTAATATTAATTTTTGCTCCCAAAGATGTGCTATGTCTTATTTTCAGGGGATGTCTTATTTTTCTGTGTTCTGTTCGACGGGCATGCTTCCAAACAAAAACTTTGCTACCTCTTACTTTCGGGGGATGCCTTATATTTCGCACTTCAGCAAAACCTCTACTACGTCTTATTTTTTGTGGATGTCTTATATTCGGGGAAACAGGGTATGCATCTCAGCCGCTGCCCCGTTCCTCAACTTGATTTTTTTTCAGGAACCTGGAAAAAGTTCCTGATCAGCCATGTATAGTCTGTGGCTTTCATCAGGAAGGGCAAACTTTTTTTGAGCTGGCTGCTAACTTACTACAACCAAGTTTGTGTGTTGCAAAGGCTGTGAAAGAGAGGGGCGTTGCGATCAACATGGTAACTTTTGCTTCTCAGTCCTTTAAGGATCAACTTCTAGGTCTATTTTTTTTTTCCAGAGGTGAAGGGAAGAGACGACCGGGCCACAAGAGTTACTCCATCAGAAAGACAACAGAAGACAGCTGGGTGCAGCCCTGTGCAAACATCACCTAAACAAAGAAGGGTCCAAATTCCACAGGGGTGGGAGGGGGCGCAAAATCTCCTTGCAGCTAAGAGGCGCTTTCAAGCGGGACGCATCTGAAGCTGTAAGGAGAGAACCTTCTGAGGTTCCTCAGGCTGGCTTTTGATGGGGAGGCAGGATTTTCGTTTGGTTTTTGTGCTGCTCTGAGAACAACGTACAAATAGCCGGCTTTCTAGTATTTCTCCGCCCCTCTCCTCCCTCTTTCCCTGCTCAGCCAGTGCAGGGCCCAGGTTAGCCCCATCGGTCTAATCTTGGAAGCTAAGCAGGGTTGGACCTAGGACGGGAGACCACTAAAGAAGTCCAGGGTTGCTGGGCAGAGGTGGCTGTGAGCACCTATTTTCTCTCACCTCTTCCCTTGAAGGACCCAAGGAATTACCACAAATCAACCGTCACTTGATGGCACTTCCTACCAGCAGGGAGTTAACACCTTCGGAACTCCCCACCATGTTGCGATTTCCACATGACTCCTTTCCACCCCCTCGTGGTTAGGAAAACCTGGATTCAGCAAACCTCACATGGATAAAGGAAAAACTAACTTATACCACCAAGGTTGCAGCCTGCTGTGCTGGGCCGGGCCCCTTTGCTCTGAGCTGAAGAAAACTCTACACTGGACATCTAAAGCAGCTGCAAATCTGTTTTGTCTGTCCTAGCTTCCAGCTGAGGAATTCTGGGAACCAAAGCTAAGATTATCTCACCATGAATTCCCAGCGCTCTCCCGAAAACACATTCCTTGACACTCTTTGGGGACAAGAGAAGTCACAACAGTGAAAGGCATTCTCGCAAACAAAAGATGCGATTCCCCATCATACAACCTTGGAAACTGAGTTTCTCTGAAACGGCTGCCAGCAGCTTCAACGCACCTGACAAGCCGTATTCAAGAACCCGAACCTTCGGGAAATTCTTCCCATGGCAATTTTTCTTCCAAAGAAACTTCACTAATTGAAGAAGGTTCCGGAGAAGTGTTTTAGAGCCTGTACCTAATCAGAGGCCACGCCTGTCCCCTCCTTGAACTGGTAACTTGACCTCAGACCCCCCCCTTTCCAAAAAAAAACACCCCTCACTTGCAGCTACAAATTGCAGGGGAATCCGCAGCAGGTGGCTGTTCCAAGGCTAGTTGTTATTGATCTTCCAACTTCAGGTTCTGGTTCCAACTTTCGAGGCACCGCAGTGCACCTTGGCATGTAGCTGAAAATCTCAAATTGTTAGAGGGGCTCTGTTGCATTTTTGCATAAATGCAGTTTTCAACACTGCAGGCAGAGAGAAGAAATGTGGATCTGGCCTGCAGAAGACGCTCACGCCACCCCCAATAGTGCACGGAGCTCAAGTGCAGAAATCTCGTTTGTGGCAGCCAACGCCACGAGAGAGAAGCCGGAACTTCTGAACCACGGATGCGTGTGTGTGTGTGTGTGTGTGTGTGTGTCCCCCTGCTGCTTTTGCACACTTTTTTTGTACCAGCCTCCAAGAAACCTGACGTATCAGCATCAGTGGAATGACAGCCTGCCAGGGGGAACTACTGAATGGGTGGCAGGTCCTGTTCTTTTTTGCCTCCTGGACTTACAAAAACCAGGCTGAATTATTCAAGCTGATACTTTTGCTGTTGCTAGAAGGAGGAGGAGGAGGAGTTTGGATTTATATCCCCCCCTTTCTCTCCTGCAGGAGACTCAAAGGGGCTTACAATCTCCTTGCCCTTCCCCCCTCACAACAAACACCCTGTGAGGTCCCCCCCCCCCCCACCCCCCCCCCCCCCCACCCCCCCCCCCCCCCACCCCCCCCCCCCCCCACCCCCCCCCCCCCCCACCCCCCCCCCCCCCCACCCCCCCCCCCCCCCACCCCCCCCCCCCCCCACCCCCCCCCCCCCCCACCCCCCCCCCCCCCCACCCCCCCCCCCCCCCACCCCCCCCCCCCCCCACCCCCCCCCCCCCCCACCCCCCCCCCCCCCCACCCCCCCCCCCCCCCACCCCCCCCCCCCCCCACCCCCCCCCCCCCCCACCCCCCCCCCCCCCCACCCCCCCCCCCCCCCACCCCCCCCCCCCCCCACCCCCCCCCCCCCCCACCCCCCCCCCCCCCCACCCCCCCCCCCCCCCACCCCCCCCCCCCCCCACCCCCCCCCCCCCCCACCCCCCCCCCCCCCCACCCCCCCCCCCCCCCACCCCCCCCCCCCCCCACCCCCCCCCCCCCCCACCCCCCCCCCCCCCCACCCCCCCCCCCCCCCACCCCCCCCCCCCCCCACCCCCCCCCCCCCCCACCCCCCCCCCCCCCCACCCCCCCCCCCCCCCACCCCCCCCCCCCCCCACCCCCCCCCCCCCCCACCCCCCCCCCCCCCCACCCCCCCCCCCCCCCACCCCCCCCCCCCCCCACCCCCCCCCCCCCCCACCCCCCCCCCCCCCCACCCCCCCCCCCCCCCACCCCCCCCCCCCCCCACCCCCCCCCCCCCCCACCCCCCCCCCCCCCCACCCCCCCCCCCCCCCACCCCCCCCCCCCCCCACCCCCCCCCCCCCCCACCCCCCCCCCCCCCCACCCCCCCCCCCCCCCACCCCCCCCCCCCCCCACCCCCCCCCCCCCCCACCCCCCCCCCCCCCCACCCCCCCCCCCCCCCACCCCCCCCCCCCCCCACCCCCCCCCCCCCCCACCCCCCCCCCCCCCCACCCCCCCCCCCCCCCACCCCCCCCCCCCCCCACCCCCCCCCCCCCCCACCCCCCCCCCCCCCCACCCCCCCCCCCCCCCACCCCCCCCCCCCCCCACCCCCCCCCCCCCCCACCCCCCCCCCCCCCCACCCCCCCCCCCCCCCACCCCCCCCCCCCCCCACCCCCCCCCCCCCCCACCCCCCCCCCCCCCCACCCCCCCCCCCCCCCACCCCCCCCCCCCCCCACCCCCCCCCCCCCCCACCCCCCCCCCCCCCCACCCCCCCCCCCCCCCACCCCCCCCCCCCCCCACCCCCCCCCCCCCCCACCCCCCCCCCCCCCCACCCCCCCCCCCCCCCACCCCCCCCCCCCCCCACCCCCCCCCCCCCCCACCCCCCCCCCCCCCCACCCCCCCCCCCCCCCACCCCCCCCCCCCCCCACCCCCCCCCCCCCCCACCCCCCCCCCCCCCCACCCCCCCCCCCCCCCACCCCCCCCCCCCCCCACCCCCCCCCCCCCCCACCCCCCCCCCCCCCCACCCCCCCCCCCCCCCACCCCCCCCCCCCCCCACCCCCCCCCCCCCCCACCCCCCCCCCCCCCCACCCCCCCCCCCCCCCACCCCCCCCCCCCCCCACCCCCCCCCCCCCCCACCCCCCCCCCCCCCCACCCCCCCCCCCCCCCACCCCCCCCCCCCCCCACCCCCCCCCCCCCCCACCCCCCCCCCCCCCCACCCCCCCCCCCCCCCACCCCCCCCCCCCCCCACCCCCCCCCCCCCCCACCCCCCCCCCCCCCCACCCCCCCCCCCCCCCACCCCCCCCCCCCCCCACCCCCCCCCCCCCCCACCCCCCCCCCCCCCCACCCCCCCCCCCCCCCACCCCCCCCCCCCCCCACCCCCCCCCCCCCCCACCCCCCCCCCCCCCCACCCCCCCCCCCCCCCACCCCCCCCCCCCCCCACCCCCCCCCCCCCCCACCCCCCCCCCCCCCCACCCCCCCCCCCCCCCACCCCCCCCCCCCCCCACCCCCCCCCCCCCCCACCCCCCCCCCCCCCCACCCCCCCCCCCCCCCACCCCCCCCCCCCCCCACCCCCCCCCCCCCCCACCCCCCCCCCCCCCCACCCCCCCCCCCCCCCACCCCCCCCCCCCCCCACCCCCCCCCCCCCCCACCCCCCCCCCCCCCCACCCCCCCCCCCCCCCACCCCCCCCCCCCCCCACCCCCCCCCCCCCCCACCCCCCCCCCCCCCCACCCCCCCCCCCCCCCACCCCCCCCCCCCCCCACCCCCCCCCCCCCCCACCCCCCCCCCCCCCCACCCCCCCCCCCCCCCACCCCCCCCCCCCCCCACCCCCCCCCCCCCCCACCCCCCCCCCCCCCCACCCCCCCCCCCCCCCACCCCCCCCCCCCCCCACCCCCCCCCCCCCCCACCCCCCCCCCCCCCCACCCCCCCCCCCCCCCACCCCCCCCCCCCCCCACCCCCCCCCCCCCCCACCCCCCCCCCCCCCCACCCCCCCCCCCCCCCACCCCCCCCCCCCCCCACCCCCCCCCCCCCCCACCCCCCCCCCCCCCCACCCCCCCCCCCCCCCACCCCCCCCCCCCCCCACCCCCCCCCCCCCCCACCCCCCCCCCCCCCCACCCCCCCCCCCCCCCACCCCCCCCCCCCCCCACCCCCCCCCCCCCCCACCCCCCCCCCCCCCCACCCCCCCCCCCCCCCACCCCCCCCCCCCCCCACCCCCCCCCCCCCCCACCCCCCCCCCCCCCCACCCCCCCCCCCCCCCACCCCCCCCCCCCCCCACCCCCCCCCCCCCCCACCCCCCCCCCCCCCCACCCCCCCCCCCCCCCACCCCCCCCCCCCCCCACCCCCCCCCCCCCCCACCCCCCCCCCCCCCCACCCCCCCCCCCCCCCACCCCCCCCCCCCCCCACCCCCCCCCCCCCCCACCCCCCCCCCCCCCCACCCCCCCCCCCCCCCACCCCCCCCCCCCCCCACCCCCCCCCCCCCCCACCCCCCCCCCCCCCCACCCCCCCCCCCCCCCACCCCCCCCCCCCCCCACCCCCCCCCCCCCCCACCCCCCCCCCCCCCCACCCCCCCCCCCCCCCACCCCCCCCCCCCCCCACCCCCCCCCCCCCCCACCCCCCCCCCCCCCCACCCCCCCCCCCCCCCACCCCCCCCCCCCCCCACCCCCCCCCCCCCCCACCCCCCCCCCCCCCCACCCCCCCCCCCCCCCACCCCCCCCCCCCCCCACCCCCCCCCCCCCCCACCCCCCCCCCCCCCCACCCCCCCCCCCCCCCACCCCCCCCCCCCCCCACCCCCCCCCCCCCCCACCCCCCCCCCCCCCCACCCCCCCCCCCCCCCACCCCCCCCCCCCCCCACCCCCCCCCCCCCCCACCCCCCCCCCCCCCCACCCCCCCCCCCCCCCACCCCCCCCCCCCCCCACCCCCCCCCCCCCCCACCCCCCCCCCCCCCCACCCCCCCCCCCCCCCACCCCCCCCCCCCCCCACCCCCCCCCCCCCCCACCCCCCCCCCCCCCCACCCCCCCCCCCCCCCACCCCCCCCCCCCCCCACCCCCCCCCCCCCCCACCCCCCCCCCCCCCCACCCCCCCCCCCCCCCACCCCCCCCCCCCCCCACCCCCCCCCCCCCCCACCCCCCCCCCCCCCCACCCCCCCCCCCCCCCACCCCCCCCCCCCCCCACCCCCCCCCCCCCCCACCCCCCCCCCCCCCCACCCCCCCCCCCCCCCACCCCCCCCCCCCCCCACCCCCCCCCCCCCCCACCCCCCCCCCCCCCCACCCCCCCCCCCCCCCACCCCCCCCCCCCCCCACCCCCCCCCCCCCCCACCCCCCCCCCCCCCCACCCCCCCCCCCCCCCACCCCCCCCCCCCCCCACCCCCCCCCCCCCCCACCCCCCCCCCCCCCCACCCCCCCCCCCCCCCACCCCCCCCCCCCCCCACCCCCCCCCCCCCCCACCCCCCCCCCCCCCCACCCCCCCCCCCCCCCACCCCCCCCCCCCCCCACCCCCCCCCCCCCCCACCCCCCCCCCCCCCCACCCCCCCCCCCCCCCACCCCCCCCCCCCCCCACCCCCCCCCCCCCCCACCCCCCCCCCCCCCCACCCCCCCCCCCCCCCACCCCCCCCCCCCCCCACCCCCCCCCCCCCCCACCCCCCCCCCCCCCCACCCCCCCCCCCCCCCACCCCCCCCCCCCCCCACCCCCCCCCCCCCCCACCCCCCCCCCCCCCCACCCCCCCCCCCCCCCACCCCCCCCCCCCCCCACCCCCCCCCCCCCCCACCCCCCCCCCCCCCCACCCCCCCCCCCCCCCACCCCCCCCCCCCCCCACCCCCCCCCCCCCCCACCCCCCCCCCCCCCCACCCCCCCCCCCCCCCACCCCCCCCCCCCCCCACCCCCCCCCCCCCCCACCCCCCCCCCCCCCCACCCCCCCCCCCCCCCACCCCCCCCCCCCCCCACCCCCCCCCCCCCCCACCCCCCCCCCCCCCCACCCCCCCCCCCCCCCACCCCCCCCCCCCCCCACCCCCCCCCCCCCCCACCCCCCCCCCCCCCCACCCCCCCCCCCCCCCACCCCCCCCCCCCCCCACCCCCCCCCCCCCCCACCCCCCCCCCCCCCCACCCCCCCCCCCCCCCACCCCCCCCCCCCCCCACCCCCCCCCCCCCCCACCCCCCCCCCCCCCCACCCCCCCCCCCCCCCACCCCCCCCCCCCCCCACCCCCCCCCCCCCCCACCCCCCCCCCCCCCCACCCCCCCCCCCCCCCACCCCCCCCCCCCCCCACCCCCCCCCCCCCCCACCCCCCCCCCCCCCCACCCCCCCCCCCCCCCACCCCCCCCCCCCCCCACCCCCCCCCCCCCCCACCCCCCCCCCCCCCCACCCCCCCCCCCCCCCACCCCCCCCCCCCCCCACCCCCCCCCCCCCCCACCCCCCCCCCCCCCCACCCCCCCCCCCCCCCACCCCCCCCCCCCCCCACCCCCCCCCCCCCCCACCCCCCCCCCCCCCCACCCCCCCCCCCCCCCACCCCCCCCCCCCCCCACCCCCCCCCCCCCCCACCCCCCCCCCCCCCCACCCCCCCCCCCCCCCACCCCCCCCCCCCCCCACCCCCCCCCCCCCCCACCCCCCCCCCCCCCCACCCCCCCCCCCCCCCACCCCCCCCCCCCCCCACCCCCCCCCCCCCCCACCCCCCCCCCCCCCCACCCCCCCCCCCCCCCACCCCCCCCCCCCCCCACCCCCCCCCCCCCCCACCCCCCCCCCCCCCCACCCCCCCCCCCCCCCACCCCCCCCCCCCCCCACCCCCCCCCCCCCCCACCCCCCCCCCCCCCCACCCCCCCCCCCCCCCACCCCCCCCCCCCCCCACCCCCCCCCCCCCCCACCCCCCCCCCCCCCCACCCCCCCCCCCCCCCACCCCCCCCCCCCCCCACCCCCCCCCCCCCCCACCCCCCCCCCCCCCCACCCCCCCCCCCCCCCACCCCCCCCCCCCCCCACCCCCCCCCCCCCCCACCCCCCCCCCCCCCCACCCCCCCCCCCCCCCACCCCCCCCCCCCCCCACCCCCCCCCCCCCCCACCCCCCCCCCCCCCCACCCCCCCCCCCCCCCACCCCCCCCCCCCCCCACCCCCCCCCCCCCCCACCCCCCCCCCCCCCCACCCCCCCCCCCCCCCACCCCCCCCCCCCCCCACCCCCCCCCCCCCCCACCCCCCCCCCCCCCCACCCCCCCCCCCCCCCACCCCCCCCCCCCCCCACCCCCCCCCCCCCCCACCCCCCCCCCCCCCCACCCCCCCCCCCCCCCACCCCCCCCCCCCCCCACCCCCCCCCCCCCCCACCCCCCCCCCCCCCCACCCCCCCCCCCCCCCACCCCCCCCCCCCCCCACCCCCCCCCCCCCCCACCCCCCCCCCCCCCCACCCCCCCCCCCCCCCACCCCCCCCCCCCCCCACCCCCCCCCCCCCCCACCCCCCCCCCCCCCCACCCCCCCCCCCCCCCACCCCCCCCCCCCCCCACCCCCCCCCCCCCCCACCCCCCCCCCCCCCCACCCCCCCCCCCCCCCACCCCCCCCCCCCCCCACCCCCCCCCCCCCCCACCCCCCCCCCCCCCCACCCCCCCCCCCCCCCACCCCCCCCCCCCCCCACCCCCCCCCCCCCCCACCCCCCCCCCCCCCCACCCCCCCCCCCCCCCACCCCCCCCCCCCCCCACCCCCCCCCCCCCCCACCCCCCCCCCCCCCCACCCCCCCCCCCCCCCACCCCCCCCCCCCCCCACCCCCCCCCCCCCCCACCCCCCCCCCCCCCCACCCCCCCCCCCCCCCACCCCCCCCCCCCCCCACCCCCCCCCCCCCCCACCCCCCCCCCCCCCCACCCCCCCCCCCCCCCACCCCCCCCCCCCCCCACCCCCCCCCCCCCCCACCCCCCCCCCCCCCCACCCCCCCCCCCCCCCACCCCCCCCCCCCCCCACCCCCCCCCCCCCCCACCCCCCCCCCCCCCCACCCCCCCCCCCCCCCACCCCCCCCCCCCCCCACCCCCCCCCCCCCCCACCCCCCCCCCCCCCCACCCCCCCCCCCCCCCACCCCCCCCCCCCCCCACCCCCCCCCCCCCCCACCCCCCCCCCCCCCCACCCCCCCCCCCCCCCACCCCCCCCCCCCCCCACCCCCCCCCCCCCCCACCCCCCCCCCCCCCCACCCCCCCCCCCCCCCACCCCCCCCCCCCCCCACCCCCCCCCCCCCCCACCCCCCCCCCCCCCCACCCCCCCCCCCCCCCACCCCCCCCCCCCCCCACCCCCCCCCCCCCCCACCCCCCCCCCCCCCCACCCCCCCCCCCCCCCACCCCCCCCCCCCCCCACCCCCCCCCCCCCCCACCCCCCCCCCCCCCCACCCCCCCCCCCCCCCACCCCCCCCCCCCCCCACCCCCCCCCCCCCCCACCCCCCCCCCCCCCCACCCCCCCCCCCCCCCACCCCCCCCCCCCCCCACCCCCCCCCCCCCCCACCCCCCCCCCCCCCCACCCCCCCCCCCCCCCACCCCCCCCCCCCCCCACCCCCCCCCCCCCCCACCCCCCCCCCCCCCCACCCCCCCCCCCCCCCACCCCCCCCCCCCCCCACCCCCCCCCCCCCCCACCCCCCCCCCCCCCCACCCCCCCCCCCCCCCACCCCCCCCCCCCCCCACCCCCCCCCCCCCCCACCCCCCCCCCCCCCCACCCCCCCCCCCCCCCACCCCCCCCCCCCCCCACCCCCCCCCCCCCCCACCCCCCCCCCCCCCCACCCCCCCCCCCCCCCACCCCCCCCCCCCCCCACCCCCCCCCCCCCCCACCCCCCCCCCCCCCCACCCCCCCCCCCCCCCACCCCCCCCCCCCCCCACCCCCCCCCCCCCCCACCCCCCCCCCCCCCCACCCCCCCCCCCCCCCACCCCCCCCCCCCCCCACCCCCCCCCCCCCCCACCCCCCCCCCCCCCCACCCCCCCCCCCCCCCACCCCCCCCCCCCCCCACCCCCCCCCCCCCCCACCCCCCCCCCCCCCCACCCCCCCCCCCCCCCACCCCCCCCCCCCCCCACCCCCCCCCCCCCCCACCCCCCCCCCCCCCCACCCCCCCCCCCCCCCACCCCCCCCCCCCCCCACCCCCCCCCCCCCCCACCCCCCCCCCCCCCCACCCCCCCCCCCCCCCACCCCCCCCCCCCCCCACCCCCCCCCCCCCCCACCCCCCCCCCCCCCCACCCCCCCCCCCCCCCACCCCCCCCCCCCCCCACCCCCCCCCCCCCCCACCCCCCCCCCCCCCCACCCCCCCCCCCCCCCACCCCCCCCCCCCCCCACCCCCCCCCCCCCCCACCCCCCCCCCCCCCCACCCCCCCCCCCCCCCACCCCCCCCCCCCCCCACCCCCCCCCCCCCCCACCCCCCCCCCCCCCCACCCCCCCCCCCCCCCACCCCCCCCCCCCCCCACCCCCCCCCCCCCCCACCCCCCCCCCCCCCCACCCCCCCCCCCCCCCACCCCCCCCCCCCCCCACCCCCCCCCCCCCCCACCCCCCCCCCCCCCCACCCCCCCCCCCCCCCACCCCCCCCCCCCCCCACCCCCCCCCCCCCCCACCCCCCCCCCCCCCCACCCCCCCCCCCCCCCACCCCCCCCCCCCCCCACCCCCCCCCCCCCCCACCCCCCCCCCCCCCCACCCCCCCCCCCCCCCACCCCCCCCCCCCCCCACCCCCCCCCCCCCCCACCCCCCCCCCCCCCCACCCCCCCCCCCCCCCACCCCCCCCCCCCCCCACCCCCCCCCCCCCCCACCCCCCCCCCCCCCCACCCCCCCCCCCCCCCACCCCCCCCCCCCCCCACCCCCCCCCCCCCCCACCCCCCCCCCCCCCCACCCCCCCCCCCCCCCACCCCCCCCCCCCCCCACCCCCCCCCCCCCCCACCCCCCCCCCCCCCCACCCCCCCCCCCCCCCACCCCCCCCCCCCCCCACCCCCCCCCCCCCCCACCCCCCCCCCCCCCCACCCCCCCCCCCCCCCACCCCCCCCCCCCCCCACCCCCCCCCCCCCCCACCCCCCCCCCCCCCCACCCCCCCCCCCCCCCACCCCCCCCCCCCCCCACCCCCCCCCCCCCCCACCCCCCCCCCCCCCCACCCCCCCCCCCCCCCACCCCCCCCCCCCCCCACCCCCCCCCCCCCCCACCCCCCCCCCCCCCCACCCCCCCCCCCCCCCACCCCCCCCCCCCCCCACCCCCCCCCCCCCCCACCCCCCCCCCCCCCCACCCCCCCCCCCCCCCACCCCCCCCCCCCCCCACCCCCCCCCCCCCCCACCCCCCCCCCCCCCCACCCCCCCCCCCCCCCACCCCCCCCCCCCCCCACCCCCCCCCCCCCCCACCCCCCCCCCCCCCCACCCCCCCCCCCCCCCACCCCCCCCCCCCCCCACCCCCCCCCCCCCCCACCCCCCCCCCCCCCCACCCCCCCCCCCCCCCACCCCCCCCCCCCCCCACCCCCCCCCCCCCCCACCCCCCCCCCCCCCCACCCCCCCCCCCCCCCACCCCCCCCCCCCCCCACCCCCCCCCCCCCCCACCCCCCCCCCCCCCCACCCCCCCCCCCCCCCACCCCCCCCCCCCCCCACCCCCCCCCCCCCCCACCCCCCCCCCCCCCCACCCCCCCCCCCCCCCACCCCCCCCCCCCCCCACCCCCCCCCCCCCCCACCCCCCCCCCCCCCCACCCCCCCCCCCCCCCACCCCCCCCCCCCCCCACCCCCCCCCCCCCCCACCCCCCCCCCCCCCCACCCCCCCCCCCCCCCACCCCCCCCCCCCCCCACCCCCCCCCCCCCCCACCCCCCCCCCCCCCCACCCCCCCCCCCCCCCACCCCCCCCCCCCCCCACCCCCCCCCCCCCCCACCCCCCCCCCCCCCCACCCCCCCCCCCCCCCACCCCCCCCCCCCCCCACCCCCCCCCCCCCCCACCCCCCCCCCCCCCCACCCCCCCCCCCCCCCACCCCCCCCCCCCCCCACCCCCCCCCCCCCCCACCCCCCCCCCCCCCCACCCCCCCCCCCCCCCACCCCCCCCCCCCCCCACCCCCCCCCCCCCCCACCCCCCCCCCCCCCCACCCCCCCCCCCCCCCACCCCCCCCCCCCCCCACCCCCCCCCCCCCCCACCCCCCCCCCCCCCCACCCCCCCCCCCCCCCACCCCCCCCCCCCCCCACCCCCCCCCCCCCCCACCCCCCCCCCCCCCCACCCCCCCCCCCCCCCACCCCCCCCCCCCCCCACCCCCCCCCCCCCCCACCCCCCCCCCCCCCCACCCCCCCCCCCCCCCACCCCCCCCCCCCCCCACCCCCCCCCCCCCCCACCCCCCCCCCCCCCCACCCCCCCCCCCCCCCACCCCCCCCCCCCCCCACCCCCCCCCCCCCCCACCCCCCCCCCCCCCCACCCCCCCCCCCCCCCACCCCCCCCCCCCCCCACCCCCCCCCCCCCCCACCCCCCCCCCCCCCCACCCCCCCCCCCCCCCACCCCCCCCCCCCCCCACCCCCCCCCCCCCCCACCCCCCCCCCCCCCCACCCCCCCCCCCCCCCACCCCCCCCCCCCCCCACCCCCCCCCCCCCCCACCCCCCCCCCCCCCCACCCCCCCCCCCCCCCACCCCCCCCGCCCCCCACCCCCCCCCCCCCCCACCGATGCTGAACTCCGCGGCTTCGTGTTGATGTGTTTGGGGCTGTGTAGGGATGGGTGGAGGAAGGGGAAAGTGAGGATGGGGTATGAGTCTGAAATTGTGTGCATTGAGGACAATAAATTGCGTGCACAATGACAATAAAATGCTTATGCTTATGTGCTTCCATAGATTCAAACAACTCCTCTTCTGTTCTCTTCTTCTTCTGAGCCTCCCCCCCCCACAACAAATACCCTGTGAGGTGGGTGAGGCTGACAGAGCTCCGAAGAACTATGACTAGCCCAAAGTCACCCAGCTGGCATGTGTTGGAGTGTACAAGGTAATCTGGTTCACCAGGTAAGCCTCCACAGTTCAAGTGGCAGAGCAGGGAATGAAACCTGGTTCCCCAGATTACAGTACACCTGCTCTTAACCACTACACCAGGCTGGCGCCATGAGACCCAACTGGGGTCCCCCTCTTGGCTCTGCGCTCCACATCTCCCAGGCTGGCCAAAGCCCCCCTGCACAAAGGTCACGAGCAGGATTTCTGGAGGCCATTCCTAGAGGTATCCCCTTCCAGTCCATCCTCATAGTTCATGGGACATCTATCTATTTTTGTAGATCTATTTTAGGCGCCACTTTTATAAACAGTTTCATTATATAGTAGTTAACCATTTATATATATATAAATATATATATACATTTGGGAATATTATTTTTCCTGATTGTTTCATTGGAGATCATATATGTAAGCCGCCTCGAGCCAGCTTAGAGCAGGATATTAAATGTAATAGCATAAATAATTGCATTGATTCCTACGTAACACCCCCCCCCCCTTTAATGATTGTGCTGATACTGCGAGCCACTCTGAGCCCAGTCCAGCTGGGAAAAGGTGGGATGTAAATTGGACAAAATAAAATAACAAATAAATAATATATCGTCGAAGGCTTTTACGGCCGGAATCACTGGGGTGTTGTGGGGCTTCCAGGCTTGTATTGCTGTGTTCCAGTAGCATTCTTTCTTGATGTTTCGCCCGCATCTGTGCCTGGCATCTGATGCAGGCAAAACGACAGGAGAGAATGCTACTGGAACACAGCAATACAGCCCGGAAACCCCATAACACTCCACAAATAACTAATCGATCATTATTTTTCGTTCTTACCACAATTAGAGAGGTCTTTTTAATAAGTGGAGTTTCAAGCAGGTCAAAATAGTTTTGGCAGTAAGAAGAAGAAGAAGAAGAAGAAGAAGAAGAGTTTGGATTTATATCCCCCCTTTCTCTCCTGCAGGAGACTCAAAGGGGCTGACAATCTCCTTTCCCTTCCCCCCTCCCAACAAACACCCTGTGAGGTAGGTGGGGCTGAGAGAGCTCCGAGAAGCTGTGACTACTGTGAATATCAAATATTTTTACTAGATCAGACTGGATTTTACTAGATTTTTACCAAATCAAACCATTCACCTTGCCTCAACCGTGTCAGCACCCTGGGCAGATTTCCAGACCTGCCACCACGGCCTCCCACCCCCAGCAGCATTTTTATTTTAAATTAAATGTGTCGGAAAAGAAGATATTTTGTTTCCCTGGGAACTCAGCTCAAAAGGCTCTGCAACTCTTGGTCCACCCGAGGGCATCTCTGTCGTTCCTTCGTTCCTTCCTGCCTTGTCCCGGATCAGGACAGATCCCTGCAGAACTTCTGCATTTTACTCAAAACTGGATAATTCACAAATCGGAGGGGCTGTGGCAAAATCAGGGAAGGGGGGGGTTGGGGGGCATTCTTGAATGGCAGGTGGTTGGACTGGATGGCCTTGGTGGTCTCTTCCAACTCCAGGTTTCTCTTATTCCAGGTGCAGCTGTCAGCTCTGGGAGCATTGAGAGCTCCATGGCCAGAAGGCAAATTCTCTGTTGTGCCCCACAGTTTGAGGGCAGTACTTTGAGATCTTGTTGTCTTTGGGGCCTGGCAAAGCCTCTTGGAGCTGGCAGCCCCTTTGGGCAAATGGAGCCTAGAGCCTAGGGCGGCCTTTCTCAGGCGCCGCCTTCGCACGAGGCCGCAGGTGGAGGTTGCATAGTGTCGGAGCCTCTTTGGAGCAAAAGCCCCTTTGCAGAGTCTGAGACGCGCTTGTAGTTCAGGCCTTTGGCCACCGGAGGGCAGCAGCAGCAGCGTCCCCGGCGGCTCCCCTGCCCAAAGAGGCACGGACACTCCACAACTTCGACGTGCGGCCTCGTGCGAAGGCGGCGCCGGGGAAAGGCCGCCCTAGGCTCTGGGCAGCAATGGCCGTTATAGCGATCGTTATAACGGCCATTGTAGTGATGCAGTGTAGTTGTGGTGATGACCGTTATAACGATCGTTATAACGGCCGTTACCATGGAGGGGAGGGAAGAAGGGCGATTACCATGGGCTTTGGGCGGGAGGGGAGGGAGAGTGCGAGCCCCTTTGAGCCTCCAAACAACTCCTCTTCTGCTCTCTTCTTCTTCTGAGAGCCGCCCCTTTCTCTCGCGGCCCTGAGCTCTGTAGCCCTCACCGTGGAAGGGCGAGCCTCTGCCCCGCGGCGCCTGCAGGAGGCAGTCCTTGCGCCTTGGGCAGCCCCTTTGGGACGTGCCTGCCGGGCGGCGTGCGGCCAAGCCGGGGGAGGAGGCGGCGGAGGCCGAGCGGGGGGGGGGGCGGGCCACCGGGGGGGGGCTTTCCGTCTCCGCCCCGCCCCCGCCCCCTGCTTGCTTGCCTGCCTGCCTGGCTGCTTGGCTGTCCGGAGCGCGGCTTTTGGCGACGGGAGCGGGGCCGCCCTCCCTGCCGCCTTCCTCGCGCGCCCTGCTGCCTGCCTGCCTGCCGGGCGGGGCGGGGCTGGGAGCCTCCGGACTGCACCGGACGCCGCGGCCGCGCCATGGGCCGGGGGGAGGAGAGCGCCCCCGCCGCCGCCGCCGCCACCTTCTCGTGCAGGTCAGTCAGTCGCCGCTGCGGAGCCCCCTGCTTCTTCCAGGCAGCGCTTGGCCGGTCGGGAGAGGAAGGGCGGCGCGGAGCATGTGCAGAGTGCCCGTTTCCCAGTGGCCGGGTCGAGCGGGAGTTGACGAGTCGGATTGCTCCCCCCTTTCCGCTCCCCCGGCGGTACCCCCCCCCCCCCGCCGCCCAACTCCAGCAGGTTCAACCAAGCGAAGCCGCACCTTTTGGATACCTGCCTGCCCTGCTGCCGGGAACCGCACGGGAGACCTCTGGGGCCGCCTGTGCCTTCCTCCCGCCTCTCGGGGCTCCCTTTTGGGCATGCCCCCCCCCCCCGCCCCGGCTGCCTGCTAAGAAGACCCAACCGTCTCTAGGGCAGGCTGCCCGCTCTGCTGGGCTGGAGGGCGGGGGGGACGCTTTTCCGGGCGGTTGGTCCTCTGGTGGGAAAAGTTTCGCGCGGCTGGGCGGCGGCTGCTGCTGCTGCTGGAGGCTCTCTCTTTCCTGGCCCCAAACTCGGAGGCGGCAGCAGCAGCTGAGGGAGCGGGAGGGTCCCACTCGGCGTCTCTGCCGGAAATCAGCGAAGAAGCCGTGACCAGCCGGACCGTCTTCCCTGGGAATTCTGCCGCCCTCCTCTGGGCGCACCCCCCACCCCCCACCCCGGCTGTAAGGCCGTTTGTGGAGACCCTTATAAAACACCAGACCCAGGCACTATTTTCCTTATTCAAAGTCACGGGGGGGGTGCGTGTGCGTGTGCGTGTGCGTGTGTTCAGCGGCGTCAGGTTGCTTCCCACTCATGGAAACCCCAGGAATTGGTGCCCACCCAAACATCCTCTGGCTATGCAAACGGGGCGGCGGGGGGGGGGGGAGCTTTTCCGTCTCCAGCTGGGCCTCCCACTTTTCTTGCTTCCTGGACTTTTCCTAACGGAATGATTTATATTCTTTTTTGGAGTGGGCCGTGGGCCAGGGGCATTATTGTATTTACTTATTACACTTCTATACCGCCCTCCCCCAAGGGGGGATATAAGGATATATTGTTAGCCTGTTGTGTTCACCTGAAAAGTTTCTGCCCGGCAGGTGCTGTGTGCGTGAGCTCTCTGCTGAATTGTGTCTTCAAGCTCCAAGAAAGGGCCGGGGCAGAAACCCTTTAAGCCAGAGAGATCCTTAAAAGCCTGGGGGTGTAGGAGAAACGGGTCAGGCTGGTGACCCCCCCCCCCCCCCCCCCCCCGGCCACCACCCCTTTAAGCCACGGGACCCCTAAAAAGGGGGGGGGGGGGGGGAAAAGGGGGGGGGGGGGGCCCCCCCCCCCCCCCCGGCCTTTCCACTGCCAGTTGTCAGGCTAACTAGCTACAAAAGGGTGGTTGTGAGTGAGGGGTTGCAGGGTACGCCCCTCCCCTTTTCTGCCCTCCTTGGCACAGGGGACCCTCTACCCACAACTGGGCTTCATGCTATAGTAACTAGAGCCGGGGGTCTGCAACCTGTGGCTCTCCAGATGTGCGTGGACTACAAATCCCATCAGCCCCTGCCAGCATAGCCACAATTGACCATCCTGGCAGGGGCTGATGGGTATTGTAGTCCATGAACATCTGGAGAGCCACAGGTTGCACTATGATCTGGGAGACCCAGTTTCACACACCCCTCCCCCTCTGCCACCGAAGCTTGTTGGGTGATTTTGGGCCAGTCCCTGCTTTCCCCCTGGCCTGCTGCACAGATGCCCCCCCCCCCGCCTCTTGGCTGCTCAAGACCCCCATCGGTCAGCAGTTCCACTGATCCCTCCAGAGGACGTGTCGGTATAATTTACCTCTTTGTGGCTAGAAAGAGGACTGGGCAGATGGGAGCCGGGCTGGGCCAAGGCCTTCTTTCTTTGGGCCACCCCGGTGGTTTCTTATTGTCTTCCTTTGTGCAGCCTTCAGAACTCCCCCTCCAGTACCCAGCTGAGTCTCCTCTGCCCTTCAGTGACCTGCTTACCCCTGGCACATCCGTCCACCCGGAGGGGCTGCCTCTCCCCCTTCAAACCACCGCCCCCGGCTGGTGATGTGAACGGAACCCCAGATCAAGCACGGCCAAAGTCAGCAGCTGGGTCTCTACTCGCAGCTGTTCTGTTTGGATGCTCCTCGGGGCAGGGGCCGGTGGTGGTCTTTGCTTGGCTGTGCTGGTGGCACTGTGTAAAAGCCAGAGTGTCGATGTGTTGACAGAGCCCCTCCTCTGCCCTCTCTGCCTCCCCTCTCCGTACAGGGAAGAACACGGTCCGTCCTGCATCCCAGCCCTCCAAAAGGCCTTGGTCTCCCACAGGGTGAGCTGGGATGGGTGGAAGGTCTTGCGTTCCCTTTCCTGGTCCTTTGCGGCCCCAGGGGGCGGGGGAGCTCCCAGCTGTGGAGCTTTCACTGGGACCCACCGGGGAGGGCTCCTTCGTGTTTCTTGCAGGGGGTGCTTCCGTTTCATACCATCGACCTGTGTGTGTTTTCTGAACAAAATCCCAATGTAGTTGGCTCTTTTTGGCGAGGGCAGGGCTTCAGGCTCCTGGCCTTGCTGCTCTTCCTCCGAGCTGGCTGAGGTAAGGGGGGTGGGGGGTGGTCACAGGTTGGTGGAGGAGGGGCAGTCTCCCGCCCCGCTGCTCCTTTAGGGGTGTTCGCATCTGCCAGAGAGAGGGGAGGGGCCTGAGGGCCCAGAGCCCCTTGGGGATTGGGCGGTATAGAAGTCCAAACAATAAATAAATAAATTTGACGCCCTCCCATGTGACCTAATGGGGGGTCCCCGGGGTCAATTGATCCTCCATGTCCCTCTGGCAGATACGTCACTGGGAATAGGCTGCTCTCCTCCCAGAAAACTGCTTCGGGATCTGCAGGAGGTGCAGGAAGGCTGCCCCTCCCCCCGCCCCCCCCCCCCACACATATAGGGTTTGCCTCCACTACAAGCATTTGAAGCTCCAAGCCCTTCAGAGCAGCTTGTGAGGTCACAAGCCGCTCAGCTGATGCGCGAAAGATTCCGTCCAGGAATTGGTGCTTTTATTAATCCAGAGTCTTTCTGTTGTGCTTTCAGTGTGCAAATCTTTGCACGTGCCTTCTTTGGCTCCTGTCCTGACACCTGCCCTATAAGTGAGGTCAGTCTCCGCACCCCCACCTTTCCAAGGACATGGCTGGGGGAGGGGGGGCTGCAAGCAACTTTGGCAAAGGGCCAGTTTTGCCCCAGGGTCCTGTCGCTGAGCAGCTGTGGACTGTGCCAAGCCTTGTGCGACAGGCTGTAATAGGTTGGTAATAGGAGCAGCAGTGGCGTAGGAGGTTAAGAGCTCGTGTAACTAATCTGGAGGAACCGGGTTTGATTCCCAGCTCTGCCGCCTGAGCTGTGGAGGCTTATCTGGGGAATTCAGATTAGCCTGTGCACTCCCACACACGCCAGCTGGGTGACCTTGGGCTAGTCACAGCTTCTCGGAGCTCTCTCAGCCCCACTCACCTCACAGGGTGTTTGTTGTGAGGGGGGAAGGGCAAGGAGATTGTCAGCCCCTTTGAGTCTCCTGCAGGAGAGAAAGGGGGGATATAAATCCAAACTCTTCTTCCAAACTCTTCTTCTTCTCCTGGAGGCTAAGTTCAGTGCCTCCTGTCTGCTCTGCTCCACTAGCTTCCGTGATGAAACAGAAGAGCCGTCCCACCTGGTGTGCTGATTTTCTATAAGTGAAGAACCAACCATCCTACAGCGCTGTGGGCCTTTAAGCTCTGACACATCGTTCTCCTGTGCAGATCAAGGCCAAGAATTCTGTGCAACCCAAAAGCTTGCCTGCATCATCAACACTGGGAGGTCCCTGAAAAAGGACTCGTTCCTCTTACAATTAAAGGGCATTCCAGTTCAGCTTTCTGTTTCTAATCTCTGCTTCTCTGGGGAATTCCACAAATAGTCCCAGATGCTAACACCATTCCCTTGTTTCTCCGGTATTCTGAGATTCACTGCCTTCACACATGGTTGTGTGTTCTCTCTCTCTCTCTCTCTCTCTCCTCTCTCTCTCTCTCTCTCTCTGCTTCTTGTGCTGATTTCCTTTTGACATGATTTTCCATGTCCTTTTTCTCCTGCAGCCCAAAGTAGGTTCAGTCCAGTTAATACTTCGGCATTCCATTCTGTCGGTTCGGTTGCATGTGTGTACTGAGCTCCATTTCCTTCCAAGCATCTGTTCCTTTGACAAAAGGATGTAAAGTTTTAGTTTGCGCCTCCTCTAAGAGTGTTAACAGCTCGTAGTTACAAATAACCTCATGGTGGATTTTATGTCTCGCTTGTTCGAGGGTGTTGTGGGTTTTCCAGGTTGTATGGCCATGTTCCAGTAGCATGTTCTCCTGACGTTTTGCCTGCATCTGTGGCTGGCATCTTCAGATGCAGATGCAGGCGAAATGTCAGGAGAAAATGCTACTGGAACACGGCCATACAACCCAGAAAATCCACAAAACCCTAGTGATTCCAGCTGTGAAAGTCTTTACAATATCTTGCTTGTTAATTTGAATGCTCTCTTTTTTTTTTGAGGTTAGTTAACTAAACACTTGGGTATACACACAACCCCGTAAACTAAAGCATGCTGTGACATTACCAGTTCTGATATCTTTTTTTCGCCTTTTAATGGAGTGGCACCGGACACTTTAATCTGTTTGGTATGATTAATTCCAGAATTGAAGACTTTACAGTGTTTCAGTTAACCAGGCACGGTCACTAATAATATGGGAAAAAACTACTTTTGAGCTCTAAATGATACCTTTCCTTGAGCAACGGATGTGAAACTTGCAGGAGGGAAATTATGTGGCCCAGAGCTGATGTAACGCTAAACGATGCTTAGTGGGACCTGTGGTTTCTTATGTTAACACTGATGAAGATCTCAAACATCCAGGGAAATCCAGCACTCGATTTCTGAATGGAACTCTGTCTGTGGAGGCAAAGAATTCTGCATTTGCAAATCCATTTATGAGCGTCACGTAAATTACAGCTATTCTGTTAAGTGTAGTTTAGATGATTGGAAGTAACCTTTGAGTATGGTCAGTGGTTATTCCTGCTGTCCACTTGAGACTGGACCCACATTTGGAGGGTTTGGACCCACATTTGGAGGGAGCAGCAGTGGCGTAGGAGGTTAAGAGCTCGTGTATCTAATCTGGAGGAACCGGGTTTGATTCCCAGCTCTGCCGCCTGAGCTGTGGAGGCTTATCTGGGGAATTCAGATTAGCCTGTGCACTCCCACACACGCCAGCTGGGTGACCTTGGGCTAGTCACAGCTTCTTGGAGCTCTCGCAGCCCCACCCACCTCACAGGGTGTTTGTTGTGAGGGGGGAAGGGCAAGGAGATTGTCAGCCCCTTTGAGTCTCCTGCAGGAGAGAAAGGGGGGATATAAATCCAAACTCTTCTTCTTCTACTCTCTTCTTTGGGATGCTGCTTTTGCTGAGCGACGCACCAGGCAGGTAGTTTGACTGCCAGAATAAATTGGCTAGTTTGTTTAGCCAGCAGGGGTCTGCAACCTGCGGCTCTCCAGATGTTCATGGGATTTGTAGTCCCTGAACATCTGGAGAGTCACAGGTTGCAGGCCCCTGGATCACCCGAGAGGACCAGACTCTTGCCTACTCTCCAGTGAAATGTTTTGTTTGCAAGCACTGAGAATTGGTGTAGTTTTTTTTAATCTGTTGTTTAGGTAAAACTCTTCTCAGATTCTTCAGGAGGTACATCCTGTCTCTCTCCCTCCATTTGGGAGAGCCACGCAGCCAGTCCCAAATGCACAGCATTGATGATGATGATGATGATTTACAACATTTGTAAATATTTACATATTATTTACAAGATTTGTAAATTATTTTTACAAGATTTGTAAATTATTTACAAAATCTGCCCTTGCGAGGGTCACCAAGGTGGCTAACAATTTGTAACTTACATAATAAAATAGATTATAAAACGGTTAAAATAGATCTGCCTCCCAAACATACCTCATTAACAACTTCTTTAAAAGTTTTTTTTAAAAGGTTAAAATACATATAAAACATAAAAACATTGGCTAGGAGGGAGGGGGCATTGTGGGGAATGCCAAACAAAGCAAAAGCCCTCGCCAGTGGGAGAAAGATCGCAATGGAAGGGGGACAGGCTCATCTCTAGGGGGAGAGAGTTCCACAGCTTTGGTGCCACCACCAAGACGATCTCGTCCCAGCTTACCGCCTGCCTGATTCCCGAAGGTGGGGGCACCTAAAGCAGGGCCTCTTGTTCACCAACAAATATGTCAATTCCTTTCATGCAGGGATACCCAGCCTATATTACAGCGCTCACAAATCCCATTCACAGGAGAGCCTATATGTTGGCTAGATTTAACATCATGCCATCTCCGCTACATAAGAACATAAGAACATAAGAACTAGCCTGCTGGATCAGACCAGAGTCCATCTAGTCCAGCACTCTGCTACTCGCAGTGGCCCACCAGGTGCCTTTGGGAGCTCACATGCAGGAGGTGAAAGCAATGGCCTTCTGCTGCTGCTGCTCCCGAGCACCTGGTCTGCTAAGGCATTTGCAATCTCAGATCAAGGCGAATCAAGATTGGTAGCCATAGATCGACTTCTCCTCCATAAATCTGTCCAAGCCCTTTTTAAAGCTATCCAGGTTAGTGGCCATCACCACCTCCTGTGGCAGCATATTCCAAACACCAATCACACGTTGCGTGAAGAAGTGTTTCCTTTTATTAGTCCTAATTCTTCCCCCCAGCATTTTCAATGAATGCCCTCTGGTTCTAGTATTGTGAGAAAGAGAGAAAAATTTCTCTCTGTCAACATTTTCTACCCCATGCATAATTTTATAGACTTCAATCATATCCCCCCTCAGACGTCTTCTCTCCAAACTAAAGAGTCCCAAACGCTGAAGCCTCTCCTCATAAGGAAGGTGCTCCAGCCCCTCAATCATCCTCGTTGCCCTTCTCTGTACTTTTTCTATCTCTTCAATATCCTTTTTGAGATGTGGCGACCAGAACTGAACACAGTACTCCAAGTGCGGTCGCACCACGGCTTTATATAAGGGCATGACAATCCTTGCAGTTTTATTATCAACTCCTTTCCTAATTATCCCCAGCATAGAGTTTGCCTTTTTCACAGCTGCCATGCATTGAGTGGACATTCCCATGGAACTATCAACTAAGACGCCCAAATCCCTTTCCTGGTCTGTGACTGATAGCACTGACCCCTGTAGCGTGTATGTGAAGTTTGGATTTTTTGCCCCTATGTGCATCACTTTACATTTTGCTACATTGAACTGCATTTGCCATTTCTGAGCCCACTCACCTAATTTATCAAGGTCCGCTTGGAGCTCTTCGCAATCCTTTGTGGTTCTCACCATCCTACATAATTTGGTATCATCTGCAAACTTGGCCACCACGCTACCTACCCCTACTTCCAGGTCATTTATGAATAGGTTAAAGAGCACTGGTCCCAATACGGATCCTTGGGGGACACCACTCCCTACATCTCTCCATTGTGAGAACTTCCCATTTATACCCACCCTTTGTTTCCTGTTCCTCAACCAGTTTTTAATCCATAGGAGGACTTCCCCTCTTATTCCTTCATTGCTGAGTTTTCTCAACAGTCTCTGGTGAGGAACTTTGTCAAAAGCCTTTTGGAAATCCAAGTAGACAATGTCCACTGGTTCCCCCTTATCCACATGCCTGTTTACACCCTCAAAGAACTCTAGTAAGTTTGTAAGACAGGACTTACCTCTGCAAAAGCCATGCTGACTCTTCCTCAGCAGGTCTTGCTTTTCTACATGTTTTATAATTTTATCTTTAATGATAGATTCTACTAATTTACCAGGAACAGATGTCAAACTGACTGGCCTGTAATTTCCTGGGTCCCCCCTAGACCCTTTCTTAAAGATTGGTGTGACATTGGCCATCTTCCAGTCTTCAGGAATGGAACCTGATTTCAGGGATAAGTTGCATATTACATAGAGGAAGACTTAAAGGTCTTCCAAGCGATAAGAGGTTCTGTCCCTGTAGCATAGGACAGCTGGATTCCATCCCACACATTCTCCTGAACTGCGTATTATACCAAGAACTCCGATCCAGCCTGCTATCCCAAGCTATAGACCCTATGATTTATTATACTGAATCAGATAAAGTAGTTATGCTTTTAAATTGTCAGGATTTTCATTGTTGCCTTATAGTGGCAAAGTTTTTGTCAGAAGTTTGTAAACTGAATGTATGACAAACGCAAAGTTTTTTACCATTCACTTTTTAACTGGAACTGTATTTTTATACTATCGTGTATATGCCAATAAAGGCTTATTGAATTGAATTGAAGCAGGGCCTCTGAAGTCGGGCCAGGCCCATGTTTTTGAAAATGTATCTTGGGGACCTAGTGAGGAGGTGCCCATGAAGCCTCCTTCAAAGAGAAGACTGGTTCCTACGGCAGATTGTCCTCTGTTTCTACTCTTCTCCAGTCCTGTGCAGCCATGAGGAAGGTCTAATGCATTTGTGGCACAGACCTGGCTCTGCCCCTACCCAGGCACACACCTGGGCTGTCCGGCAACTGAGGCTTCCACAGATTTGAGAAAATATGGTGCTGAAATGGGGAACACATTCAGCTTGAGCACGTGCCTTCCTGGGAACAAGTTCTCCTTCGCTTTTCTCTTCCCCTTTTCCAAACTTGCCCTCCCTCTTCACCTTCCTTCTTTACTGTCTCCCTGCTCCGAGACCACCACGGTGCACCCCTCCTTGAATCAGCTGTGGTCTACACTACTCCTGCCGCAGAGCAGCAAGCAAGCAGTGGCGTAGGAGGTTAAGAGCTCGTGTATCTAATCTGGAGGAACTGGGTTTGATTCTCCACTCTGCTGCCTGAGCTGTGGAGGCTTATCTGGGGAATTCAGATTAGCCTGTGCACTCCCACACACGCCAGCTGGGTGACCTTGGGCTAGTCACAGCTTCTCGGAGCTCTCTCAGCCCCACCTACCTCACAGGGTGTTTGTTGTGAGGGGGGAAGGGCAAGGAGATTGTCAGCCCCTTTGAGTCTCCTACAGGAGAGAAAGGGGGGATATAAATCCAAACTCCTCTTCCTCCTCCTCCTCCTCCTCCTCCTCCTCTTCTTCTTCTTCTTCTTCCTCCTCCTCCTCCTCCATCTGGGATGCGTGCCGCAGCGTTGTGCTCTCTGGCACCCTCTGTGGACAAGGGGAGAAGACTCTGAGCACACTTGCAAGAGTCCTGGGTGATTCTCCGCCGACTACGCAGTTTCTGCCTCCGTCTCAGTAACTCTTAAACATACCCACTCAGCTTTTACAACGGAGGAGGTGGTGGGAGTGGACTTCCTCCTATATTGTTAGCTCAAAAAAGGCATTGTGTAGCTGTTGTTTTTTTAGTGGGGTGGGGGAAAGAAAACTTCCAAGTAGTTTTGTTTTGGAACATGTGGCTGCCGTTGGTGTGCACCAGAGACAGCTTTTCCTGTGTGCAACTGGGAACGTGAACTTGTGAGCGGATAGCTTTTTGCTTCTGAACGGGCCTCCCTGCGTGGGGCCGGCTACCTGATTTTGCCAATGCATCCCTCTGCAGGTGCCAGTCTCTTCTCTGAAAGGTATCGTACATCTTGTTTCTTTTCTGTCTCTGACTAAGGGGGACCTTTTCTGAAGACAGACTCTCCGTTGTGTTCTCCTTGTGTTCTCTTTGCTTTTACTGATAAGGCGAATCCAGCTATCTTGATGGCTGTACTGTTTTTAGATATGTGTGAGCAATGGCCTCGGGCACATGACATACGGATGTTCTAAAGAGGCTTGTCCCGAAAGAAGATAACTTTTTGTTAGTGTGCGGTTCCAGGTTTCTTTGTATTCTCAGAAGTCGTCAGATATGAACTGTGGGGGAAGGGAAGTCAATACAAACCGGTACTGAGTAACATAGAAAGTGGGTGAGGGGATGGATACCTTCTCCTGTTTTCGAGAGACAGCACCACTAAGCAATTTACAACAACACACAAGCCTTTATTGGCATATAAAACAGGATAAAATTTTAAAACAAAACAAGGTTAAGAAATGCAGTTAAAATTACTAATTTCCCATATAAAATTTGCAAAAGTTTCACAAAAGAGCACATCAGAGCTGTTCAGGAGATTGGGTATCTTATAACATTCATGCCACTGGGCACATTGCAAGAAAATGGAATTGGCTACTGCAAGATGTAATGTGCTGCTATCAGCTCTGCTGGAGGGAAGATTCAAGAATAGGGAACGTTCCAAAAGAGTTTGTTCATGTGATATGACTGCGATTGAAACACTTGATCATTCTCTGTTTCTATGCCCTAAATGCAATAAGATACGCACTAAGCAATTTAAGTTATGTGCTTGAACACCTGCAGGGGAGTCCTCCCTTTTGCGGGTGAAGTGGTTGGAGAGGGGCCGTGCTGTCGGAGGTGGCACGCCGTTGAGAGTTGGGCACCCTCCACACACGCCAGTTTTCTGGCGGCGGCGGCTGCCGAGGAATGCTGCATGGAAGGAAACGAGGGTGCTGAGTCATCGGCGGGCTGGTTGCACTGATAGGCCCGGGAGGCTGGGGCCCACTTGGGGGCGAGCGCCTGCGACAACCCCAGCAAAGCACGTTCATGCGCTTCCTCTGGAGATCACGGGCATTTCAGTTCCACATAGTTCCAGAAGTCACCTGCTGTTTGGAGGGCAACAGCTGCCTCAAGAGAAATTGGGCAGTGCCATTTGTCCCCGCCTTGCTTCCCTGACTTTCTCCCCTGGCCCCAGCATTTCTGCACCCTTGACCACTGACAGCATGCAAACTTTGGTTCTTTGCTCTGTCCAGGATCTCCCTCGGGCCTTCCATGTCTTCCTGCTTCTCACAGTGTTTGCCTACATGGTTAAGAGCAGGTGCACTCTAATCTGGAGAACCGGGTTTCATTCCCCGCTCTGCCACTTGAGCTGTGCAGGCTTATCTGGGGAATTCAGATTAGCTTGTACACTCCCACACATGCCAGCTGGGTGACCTTGGGCTAGTCACAGCTTCTTGGAGCTCTCTCAGCCCCACCTACCTCACAGGGTGTTTGTTGTGAGGGGGGGAAGGGCAAGGAGATTGTCAGCCCCTTTGAGTCTCCTGCAGGAGAGCCCCCCACCCCCCCCCCCCCCCACCCCCCCCCCCCCCCACCCCCCCCCCCCCCCACCCCCCCCCCCCCCCACCCCCCCCCCCCCCCACCCCCCCCCCCCCCCACCCCCCCCCCCCCCCACCCCCCCCCCCCCCCACCCCCCCCCCCCCCCACCCCCCCCCCCCCCCACCCCCCCCCCCCCCCACCCCCCCCCCCCCCCACCCCCCCCCCCCCCCACCCCCCCCCCCCCCCACCCCCCCCCCCCCCCACCCCCCCCCCCCCCCACCCCCCCCCCCCCCCACCCCCCCCCCCCCCCACCCCCCCCCCCCCCCACCCCCCCCCCCCCCCACCCCCCCCCCCCCCCACCCCCCCCCCCCCCCACCCCCCCCCCCCCCCACCCCCCCCCCCCCCCACCCCCCCCCCCCCCCACCCCCCCCCCCCCCCACCCCCCCCCCCCCCCACCCCCCCCCCCCCCCACCCCCCCCCCCCCCCACCCCCCCCCCCCCCCACCCCCCCCCCCCCCCACCCCCCCCCCCCCCCACCCCCCCCCCCCCCCACCCCCCCCCCCCCCCACCCCCCCCCCCCCCCACCCCCCCCCCCCCCCACCCCCCCCCCCCCCCACCCCCCCCCCCCCCCACCCCCCCCCCCCCCCACCCCCCCCCCCCCCCACCCCCCCCCCCCCCCACCCCCCCCCCCCCCCACCCCCCCCCCCCCCCACCCCCCCCCCCCCCCACCCCCCCCCCCCCCCACCCCCCCCCCCCCCCACCCCCCCCCCCCCCCACCCCCCCCCCCCCCCACCCCCCCCCCCCCCCACCCCCCCCCCCCCCCACCCCCCCCCCCCCCCACCCCCCCCCCCCCCCACCCCCCCCCCCCCCCACCCCCCCCCCCCCCCACCCCCCCCCCCCCCCACCCCCCCCCCCCCCCACCCCCCCCCCCCCCCACCCCCCCCCCCCCCCACCCCCCCCCCCCCCCACCCCCCCCCCCCCCCACCCCCCCCCCCCCCCACCCCCCCCCCCCCCCACCCCCCCCCCCCCCCACCCCCCCCCCCCCCCACCCCCCCCCCCCCCCACCCCCCCCCCCCCCCACCCCCCCCCCCCCCCACCCCCCCCCCCCCCCACCCCCCCCCCCCCCCACCCCCCCCCCCCCCCACCCCCCCCCCCCCCCACCCCCCCCCCCCCCCACCCCCCCCCCCCCCCACCCCCCCCCCCCCCCACCCCCCCCCCCCCCCACCCCCCCCCCCCCCCACCCCCCCCCCCCCCCACCCCCCCCCCCCCCCACCCCCCCCCCCCCCCACCCCCCCCCCCCCCCACCCCCCCCCCCCCCCACCCCCCCCCCCCCCCACCCCCCCCCCCCCCCACCCCCCCCCCCCCCCACCCCCCCCCCCCCCCACCCCCCCCCCCCCCCACCCCCCCCCCCCCCCACCCCCCCCCCCCCCCACCCCCCCCCCCCCCCACCCCCCCCCCCCCCCACCCCCCCCCCCCCCCACCCCCCCCCCCCCCCACCCCCCCCCCCCCCCACCCCCCCCCCCCCCCACCCCCCCCCCCCCCCACCCCCCCCCCCCCCCACCCCCCCCCCCCCCCACCCCCCCCCCCCCCCACCCCCCCCCCCCCCCACCCCCCCCCCCCCCCACCCCCCCCCCCCCCCACCCCCCCCCCCCCCCACCCCCCCCCCCCCCCACCCCCCCCCCCCCCCACCCCCCCCCCCCCCCACCCCCCCCCCCCCCCACCCCCCCCCCCCCCCACCCCCCCCCCCCCCCACCCCCCCCCCCCCCCACCCCCCCCCCCCCCCACCCCCCCCCCCCCCCACCCCCCCCCCCCCCCACCCCCCCCCCCCCCCACCCCCCCCCCCCCCCACCCCCCCCCCCCCCCACCCCCCCCCCCCCCCACCCCCCCCCCCCCCCACCCCCCCCCCCCCCCACCCCCCCCCCCCCCCACCCCCCCCCCCCCCCACCCCCCCCCCCCCCCACCCCCCCCCCCCCCCACCCCCCCCCCCCCCCACCCCCCCCCCCCCCCACCCCCCCCCCCCCCCACCCCCCCCCCCCCCCACCCCCCCCCCCCCCCACCCCCCCCCCCCCCCACCCCCCCCCCCCCCCACCCCCCCCCCCCCCCACCCCCCCCCCCCCCCACCCCCCCCCCCCCCCACCCCCCCCCCCCCCCACCCCCCCCCCCCCCCACCCCCCCCCCCCCCCACCCCCCCCCCCCCCCACCCCCCCCCCCCCCCACCCCCCCCCCCCCCCACCCCCCCCCCCCCCCACCCCCCCCCCCCCCCACCCCCCCCCCCCCCCACCCCCCCCCCCCCCCACCCCCCCCCCCCCCCACCCCCCCCCCCCCCCACCCCCCCCCCCCCCCACCCCCCCCCCCCCCCACCCCCCCCCCCCCCCACCCCCCCCCCCCCCCACCCCCCCCCCCCCCCACCCCCCCCCCCCCCCACCCCCCCCCCCCCCCACCCCCCCCCCCCCCCACCCCCCCCCCCCCCCACCCCCCCCCCCCCCCACCCCCCCCCCCCCCCACCCCCCCCCCCCCCCACCCCCCCCCCCCCCCACCCCCCCCCCCCCCCACCCCCCCCCCCCCCCACCCCCCCCCCCCCCCACCCCCCCCCCCCCCCACCCCCCCCCCCCCCCACCCCCCCCCCCCCCCACCCCCCCCCCCCCCCACCCCCCCCCCCCCCCACCCCCCCCCCCCCCCACCCCCCCCCCCCCCCACCCCCCCCCCCCCCCACCCCCCCCCCCCCCCACCCCCCCCCCCCCCCACCCCCCCCCCCCCCCACCCCCCCCCCCCCCCACCCCCCCCCCCCCCCACCCCCCCCCCCCCCCACCCCCCCCCCCCCCCACCCCCCCCCCCCCCCACCCCCCCCCCCCCCCACCCCCCCCCCCCCCCACCCCCCCCCCCCCCCACCCCCCCCCCCCCCCACCCCCCCCCCCCCCCACCCCCCCCCCCCCCCACCCCCCCCCCCCCCCACCCCCCCCCCCCCCCACCCCCCCCCCCCCCCACCCCCCCCCCCCCCCACCCCCCCCCCCCCCCACCCCCCCCCCCCCCCACCCCCCCCCCCCCCCACCCCCCCCCCCCCCCACCCCCCCCCCCCCCCACCCCCCCCCCCCCCCACCCCCCCCCCCCCCCACCCCCCCCCCCCCCCACCCCCCCCCCCCCCCACCCCCCCCCCCCCCCACCCCCCCCCCCCCCCACCCCCCCCCCCCCCCACCCCCCCCCCCCCCCACCCCCCCCCCCCCCCACCCCCCCCCCCCCCCACCCCCCCCCCCCCCCACCCCCCCCCCCCCCCACCCCCCCCCCCCCCCACCCCCCCCCCCCCCCACCCCCCCCCCCCCCCACCCCCCCCCCCCCCCACCCCCCCCCCCCCCCACCCCCCCCCCCCCCCACCCCCCCCCCCCCCCACCCCCCCCCCCCCCCACCCCCCCCCCCCCCCACCCCCCCCCCCCCCCACCCCCCCCCCCCCCCACCCCCCCCCCCCCCCACCCCCCCCCCCCCCCACCCCCCCCCCCCCCCACCCCCCCCCCCCCCCACCCCCCCCCCCCCCCACCCCCCCCCCCCCCCACCCCCCCCCCCCCCCACCCCCCCCCCCCCCCACCCCCCCCCCCCCCCACCCCCCCCCCCCCCCACCCCCCCCCCCCCCCACCCCCCCCCCCCCCCACCCCCCCCCCCCCCCACCCCCCCCCCCCCCCACCCCCCCCCCCCCCCACCCCCCCCCCCCCCCACCCCCCCCCCCCCCCACCCCCCCCCCCCCCCACCCCCCCCCCCCCCCACCCCCCCCCCCCCCCACCCCCCCCCCCCCCCACCCCCCCCCCCCCCCACCCCCCCCCCCCCCCACCCCCCCCCCCCCCCACCCCCCCCCCCCCCCACCCCCCCCCCCCCCCACCCCCCCCCCCCCCCACCCCCCCCCCCCCCCACCCCCCCCCCCCCCCACCCCCCCCCCCCCCCACCCCCCCCCCCCCCCACCCCCCCCCCCCCCCACCCCCCCCCCCCCCCACCCCCCCCCCCCCCCACCCCCCCCCCCCCCCACCCCCCCCCCCCCCCACCCCCCCCCCCCCCCACCCCCCCCCCCCCCCACCCCCCCCCCCCCCCACCCCCCCCCCCCCCCACCCCCCCCCCCCCCCACCCCCCCCCCCCCCCACCCCCCCCCCCCCCCACCCCCCCCCCCCCCCACCCCCCCCCCCCCCCACCCCCCCCCCCCCCCACCCCCCCCCCCCCCCACCCCCCCCCCCCCCCACCCCCCCCCCCCCCCACCCCCCCCCCCCCCCACCCCCCCCCCCCCCCACCCCCCCCCCCCCCCACCCCCCCCCCCCCCCACCCCCCCCCCCCCCCACCCCCCCCCCCCCCCACCCCCCCCCCCCCCCACCCCCCCCCCCCCCCACCCCCCCCCCCCCCCACCCCCCCCCCCCCCCACCCCCCCCCCCCCCCACCCCCCCCCCCCCCCACCCCCCCCCCCCCCCACCCCCCCCCCCCCCCACCCCCCCCCCCCCCCACCCCCCCCCCCCCCCACCCCCCCCCCCCCCCACCCCCCCCCCCCCCCACCCCCCCCCCCCCCCACCCCCCCCCCCCCCCACCCCCCCCCCCCCCCACCCCCCCCCCCCCCCACCCCCCCCCCCCCCCACCCCCCCCCCCCCCCACCCCCCCCCCCCCCCACCCCCCCCCCCCCCCACCCCCCCCCCCCCCCACCCCCCCCCCCCCCCACCCCCCCCCCCCCCCACCCCCCCCCCCCCCCACCCCCCCCCCCCCCCACCCCCCCCCCCCCCCACCCCCCCCCCCCCCCACCCCCCCCCCCCCCCACCCCCCCCCCCCCCCACCCCCCCCCCCCCCCACCCCCCCCCCCCCCCACCCCCCCCCCCCCCCACCCCCCCCCCCCCCCACCCCCCCCCCCCCCCACCCCCCCCCCCCCCCACCCCCCCCCCCCCCCACCCCCCCCCCCCCCCACCCCCCCCCCCCCCCACCCCCCCCCCCCCCCACCCCCCCCCCCCCCCACCCCCCCCCCCCCCCACCCCCCCCCCCCCCCACCCCCCCCCCCCCCCACCCCCCCCCCCCCCCACCCCCCCCCCCCCCCACCCCCCCCCCCCCCCACCCCCCCCCCCCCCCACCCCCCCCCCCCCCCACCCCCCCCCCCCCCCACCCCCCCCCCCCCCCACCCCCCCCCCCCCCCACCCCCCCCCCCCCCCACCCCCCCCCCCCCCCACCCCCCCCCCCCCCCACCCCCCCCCCCCCCCACCCCCCCCCCCCCCCACCCCCCCCCCCCCCCACCCCCCCCCCCCCCCACCCCCCCCCCCCCCCACCCCCCCCCCCCCCCACCCCCCCCCCCCCCCACCCCCCCCCCCCCCCACCCCCCCCCCCCCCCACCCCCCCCCCCCCCCACCCCCCCCCCCCCCCACCCCCCCCCCCCCCCACCCCCCCCCCCCCCCACCCCCCCCCCCCCCCACCCCCCCCCCCCCCCACCCCCCCCCCCCCCCACCCCCCCCCCCCCCCACCCCCCCCCCCCCCCACCCCCCCCCCCCCCCACCCCCCCCCCCCCCCACCCCCCCCCCCCCCCACCCCCCCCCCCCCCCACCCCCCCCCCCCCCCACCCCCCCCCCCCCCCACCCCCCCCCCCCCCCACCCCCCCCCCCCCCCACCCCCCCCCCCCCCCACCCCCCCCCCCCCCCACCCCCCCCCCCCCCCACCCCCCCCCCCCCCCACCCCCCCCCCCCCCCACCCCCCCCCCCCCCCACCCCCCCCCCCCCCCACCCCCCCCCCCCCCCACCCCCCCCCCCCCCCACCCCCCCCCCCCCCCACCCCCCCCCCCCCCCACCCCCCCCCCCCCCCACCCCCCCCCCCCCCCACCCCCCCCCCCCCCCACCCCCCCCCCCCCCCACCCCCCCCCCCCCCCACCCCCCCCCCCCCCCACCCCCCCCCCCCCCCACCCCCCCCCCCCCCCACCCCCCCCCCCCCCCACCCCCCCCCCCCCCCACCCCCCCCCCCCCCCACCCCCCCCCCCCCCCACCCCCCCCCCCCCCCACCCCCCCCCCCCCCCACCCCCCCCCCCCCCCACCCCCCCCCCCCCCCACCCCCCCCCCCCCCCACCCCCCCCCCCCCCCACCCCCCCCCCCCCCCACCCCCCCCCCCCCCCACCCCCCCCCCCCCCCACCCCCCCCCCCCCCCACCCCCCCCCCCCCCCACCCCCCCCCCCCCCCACCCCCCCCCCCCCCCACCCCCCCCCCCCCCCACCCCCCCCCCCCCCCACCCCCCCCCCCCCCCACCCCCCCCCCCCCCCACCCCCCCCCCCCCCCACCCCCCCCCCCCCCCACCCCCCCCCCCCCCCACCCCCCCCCCCCCCCACCCCCCCCCCCCCCCACCCCCCCCCCCCCCCACCCCCCCCCCCCCCCACCCCCCCCCCCCCCCACCCCCCCCCCCCCCCACCCCCCCCCCCCCCCACCCCCCCCCCCCCCCACCCCCCCCCCCCCCCACCCCCCCCCCCCCCCACCCCCCCCCCCCCCCACCCCCCCCCCCCCCCACCCCCCCCCCCCCCCACCCCCCCCCCCCCCCACCCCCCCCCCCCCCCACCCCCCCCCCCCCCCACCCCCCCCCCCCCCCACCCCCCCCCCCCCCCACCCCCCCCCCCCCCCACCCCCCCCCCCCCCCACCCCCCCCCCCCCCCACCCCCCCCCCCCCCCACCCCCCCCCCCCCCCACCCCCCCCCCCCCCCACCCCCCCCCCCCCCCACCCCCCCCCCCCCCCACCCCCCCCCCCCCCCACCCCCCCCCCCCCCCACCCCCCCCCCCCCCCACCCCCCCCCCCCCCCACCCCCCCCCCCCCCCACCCCCCCCCCCCCCCACCCCCCCCCCCCCCCACCCCCCCCCCCCCCCACCCCCCCCCCCCCCCACCCCCCCCCCCCCCCACCCCCCCCCCCCCCCACCCCCCCCCCCCCCCACCCCCCCCCCCCCCCACCCCCCCCCCCCCCCACCCCCCCCCCCCCCCACCCCCCCCCCCCCCCACCCCCCCCCCCCCCCACCCCCCCCCCCCCCCACCCCCCCCCCCCCCCACCCCCCCCCCCCCCCACCCCCCCCCCCCCCCACCCCCCCCCCCCCCCACCCCCCCCCCCCCCCACCCCCCCCCCCCCCCACCCCCCCCCCCCCCCACCCCCCCCCCCCCCCACCCCCCCCCCCCCCCACCCCCCCCCCCCCCCACCCCCCCCCCCCCCCACCCCCCCCCCCCCCCACCCCCCCCCCCCCCCACCCCCCCCCCCCCCCACCCCCCCCCCCCCCCACCCCCCCCCCCCCCCACCCCCCCCCCCCCCCACCCCCCCCCCCCCCCACCCCCCCCCCCCCCCACCCCCCCCCCCCCCCACCCCCCCCCCCCCCCACCCCCCCCCCCCCCCACCCCCCCCCCCCCCCACCCCCCCCCCCCCCCACCCCCCCCCCCCCCCACCCCCCCCCCCCCCCACCCCCCCCCCCCCCCACCCCCCCCCCCCCCCACCCCCCCCCCCCCCCACCCCCCCCCCCCCCCACCCCCCCCCCCCCCCACCCCCCCCCCCCCCCACCCCCCCCCCCCCCCACCCCCCCCCCCCCCCACCCCCCCCCCCCCCCACCCCCCCCCCCCCCCACCCCCCCCCCCCCCCACCCCCCCCCCCCCCCACCCCCCCCCCCCCCCACCCCCCCCCCCCCCCACCCCCCCCCCCCCCCACCCCCCCCCCCCCCCACCCCCCCCCCCCCCCACCCCCCCCCCCCCCCACCCCCCCCCCCCCCCACCCCCCCCCCCCCCCACCCCCCCCCCCCCCCACCCCCCCCCCCCCCCACCCCCCCCCCCCCCCACCCCCCCCCCCCCCCACCCCCCCCCCCCCCCACCCCCCCCCCCCCCCACCCCCCCCCCCCCCCACCCCCCCCCCCCCCCACCCCCCCCCCCCCCCACCCCCCCCCCCCCCCACCCCCCCCCCCCCCCACCCCCCCCCCCCCCCACCCCCCCCCCCCCCCACCCCCCCCCCCCCCCACCCCCCCCCCCCCCCACCCCCCCCCCCCCCCACCCCCCCCCCCCCCCACCCCCCCCCCCCCCCACCCCCCCCCCCCCCCACCCCCCCCCCCCCCCACCCCCCCCCCCCCCCACCCCCCCCCCCCCCCACCCCCCCCCCCCCCCACCCCCCCCCCCCCCCACCCCCCCCCCCCCCCACCCCCCCCCCCCCCCACCCCCCCCCCCCCCCACCCCCCCCCCCCCCCACCCCCCCCCCCCCCCACCCCCCCCCCCCCCCACCCCCCCCCCCCCCCACCCCCCCCCCCCCCCACCCCCCCCCCCCCCCACCCCCCCCCCCCCCCACCCCCCCCCCCCCCCACCCCCCCCCCCCCCCACCCCCCCCCCCCCCCACCCCCCCCCCCCCCCACCCCCCCCCCCCCCCACCCCCCCCCCCCCCCACCCCCCCCCCCCCCCACCCCCCCCCCCCCCCACCCCCCCCCCCCCCCACCCCCCCCCCCCCCCACCCCCCCCCCCCCCCACCCCCCCCCCCCCCCACCCCCCCCCCCCCCCACCCCCCCCCCCCCCCACCCCCCCCCCCCCCCACCCCCCCCCCCCCCCACCCCCCCCCCCCCCCACCCCCCCCCCCCCCCACCCCCCCCCCCCCCCACCCCCCCCCCCCCCCACCCCCCCCCCCCCCCACCCCCCCCCCCCCCCACCCCCCCCCCCCCCCACCCCCCCCCCCCCCCACCCCCCCCCCCCCCCACCCCCCCCCCCCCCCACCCCCCCCCCCCCCCACCCCCCCCCCCCCCCACCCCCCCCCCCCCCCACCCCCCCCCCCCCCCACCCCCCCCCCCCCCCACCCCCCCCCCCCCCCACCCCCCCCCCCCCCCACCCCCCCCCCCCCCCACCCCCCCCCCCCCCCACCCCCCCCCCCCCCCACCCCCCCCCCCCCCCACCCCCCCCCCCCCCCACCCCCCCCCCCCCCCACCCCCCCCCCCCCCCACCCCCCCCCCCCCCCACCCCCCCCCCCCCCCACCCCCCCCCCCCCCCACCCCCCCCCCCCCCCACCCCCCCCCCCCCCCACCCCCCCCCCCCCCCACCCCCCCCCCCCCCCACCCCCCCCCCCCCCCACCCCCCCCCCCCCCCACCCCCCCCCCCCCCCACCCCCCCCCCCCCCCACCCCCCCCCCCCCCCACCCCCCCCCCCCCCCACCCCCCCCCCCCCCCACCCCCCCCCCCCCCCACCCCCCCCCCCCCCCACCCCCCCCCCCCCCCACCCCCCCCCCCCCCCACCCCCCCCCCCCCCCACCCCCCCCCCCCCCCACCCCCCCCCCCCCCCACCCCCCCCCCCCCCCACCCCCCCCCCCCCCCACCCCCCCCCCCCCCCACCCCCCCCCCCCCCCACCCCCCCCCCCCCCCACCCCCCCCCCCCCCCACCCCCCCCCCCCCCCACCCCCCCCCCCCCCCACCCCCCCCCCCCCCCACCCCCCCCCCCCCCCACCCCCCCCCCCCCCCACCCCCCCCCCCCCCCACCCCCCCCCCCCCCCACCCCCCCCCCCCCCCACCCCCCCCCCCCCCCACCCCCCCCCCCCCCCACCCCCCCCCCCCCCCACCCCCCCCCCCCCCCACCCCCCCCCCCCCCCACCCCCCCCCCCCCCCACCCCCCCCCCCCCCCACCCCCCCCCCCCCCCACCCCCCCCCCCCCCCACCCCCCCCCCCCCCCACCCCCCCCCCCCCCCACCCCCCCCCCCCCCCACCCCCCCCCCCCCCCACCCCCCCCCCCCCCCACCCCCCCCCCCCCCCACCCCCCCCCCCCCCCACCCCCCCCCCCCCCCACCCCCCCCCCCCCCCACCCCCCCCCCCCCCCACCCCCCCCCCCCCCCACCCCCCCCCCCCCCCACCCCCCCCCCCCCCCACCCCCCCCCCCCCCCACCCCCCCCCCCCCCCACCCCCCCCCCCCCCCACCCCCCCCCCCCCCCACCCCCCCCCCCCCCCACCCCCCCCCCCCCCCACCCCCCCCCCCCCCCACCCCCCCCCCCCCCCACCCCCCCCCCCCCCCACCCCCCCCCCCCCCCACCCCCCCCCCCCCCCACCCCCCCCCCCCCCCACCCCCCCCCCCCCCCACCCCCCCCCCCCCCCACCCCCCCCCCCCCCCACCCCCCCCCCCCCCCACCCCCCCCCCCCCCCACCCCCCCCCCCCCCCACCCCCCCCCCCCCCCACCCCCCCCCCCCCCCACCCCCCCCCCCCCCCACCCCCCCCCCCCCCCACCCCCCCCCCCCCCCACCCCCCCCCCCCCCCACCCCCCCCCCCCCCCACCCCCCCCCCCCCCCACCCCCCCCCCCCCCCACCCCCCCCCCCCCCCACCCCCCCCCCCCCCCACCCCCCCCCCCCCCCACCCCCCCCCCCCCCCACCCCCCCCCCCCCCCACCCCCCCCCCCCCCCACCCCCCCCCCCCCCCACCCCCCCCCCCCCCCACCCCCCCCCCCCCCCACCCCCCCCCCCCCCCACCCCCCCCCCCCCCCACCCCCCCCCCCCCCCACCCCCCCCCCCCCCCACCCCCCCCCCCCCCCACCCCCCCCCCCCCCCACCCCCCCCCCCCCCCACCCCCCCCCCCCCCCACCCCCCCCCCCCCCCACCCCCCCCCCCCCCCACCCCCCCCCCCCCCCACCCCCCCCCCCCCCCACCCCCCCCCCCCCCCACCCCCCCCCCCCCCCACCCCCCCCCCCCCCCACCCCCCCCCCCCCCCACCCCCCCCCCCCCCCACCCCCCCCCCCCCCCACCCCCCCCCCCCCCCACCCCCCCCCCCCCCCACCCCCCCCCCCCCCCACCCCCCCCCCCCCCCACCCCCCCCCCCCCCCACCCCCCCCCCCCCCCACCCCCCCCCCCCCCCACCCCCCCCCCCCCCCACCCCCCCCCCCCCCCACCCCCCCCCCCCCCCACCCCCCCCCCCCCCCACCCCCCCCCCCCCCCACCCCCCCCCCCCCCCACCCCCCCCCCCCCCCACCCCCCCCCCCCCCCACCCCCCCCCCCCCCCACCCCCCCCCCCCCCCACCCCCCCCCCCCCCCACCCCCCCCCCCCCCCACCCCCCCCCCCCCCCACCCCCCCCCCCCCCCACCCCCCCCCCCCCCCACCCCCCCCCCCCCCCACCCCCCCCCCCCCCCACCCCCCCCCCCCCCCACCCCCCCCCCCCCCCACCCCCCCCCCCCCCCACCCCCCCCCCCCCCCACCCCCCCCCCCCCCCACCCCCCCCCCCCCCCACCCCCCCCCCCCCCCACCCCCCCCCCCCCCCACCCCCCCCCCCCCCCACCCCCCCCCCCCCCCACCCCCCCCCCCCCCCACCCCCCCCCCCCCCCACCCCCCCCCCCCCCCACCCCCCCCCCCCCCCACCCCCCCCCCCCCCCACCCCCCCCCCCCCCCACCCCCCCCCCCCCCCACCCCCCCCCCCCCCCACCCCCCCCCCCCCCCACCCCCCCCCCCCCCCACCCCCCCCCCCCCCCACCCCCCCCCCCCCCCACCCCCCCCCCCCCCCACCCCCCCCCCCCCCCACCCCCCCCCCCCCCCACCCCCCCCCCCCCCCACCCCCCCCCCCCCCCACCCCCCCCCCCCCCCACCCCCCCCCCCCCCCACCCCCCCCCCCCCCCACCCCCCCCCCCCCCCACCCCCCCCCCCCCCCACCCCCCCCCCCCCCCACCCCCCCCCCCCCCCACCCCCCCCCCCCCCCACCCCCCCCCCCCCCCACCCCCCCCCCCCCCCACCCCCCCCCCCCCCCACCCCCCCCCCCCCCCACCCCCCCCCCCCCCCACCCCCCCCCCCCCCCACCCCCCCCCCCCCCCACCCCCCCCCCCCCCCACCCCCCCCCCCCCCCACCCCCCCCCCCCCCCACCCCCCCCCCCCCCCACCCCCCCCCCCCCCCACCCCCCCCCCCCCCCACCCCCCCCCCCCCCCACCCCCCCCCCCCCCCACCCCCCCCCCCCCCCACCCCCCCCCCCCCCCACCCCCCCCCCCCCCCACCCCCCCCCCCCCCCACCCCCCCCCCCCCCCACCCCCCCCCCCCCCCACCCCCCCCCCCCCCCACCCCCCCCCCCCCCCACCCCCCCCCCCCCCCACCCCCCCCCCCCCCCACCCCCCCCCCCCCCCACCCCCCCCCCCCCCCACCCCCCCCCCCCCCCACCCCCCCCCCCCCCCACCCCCCCCCCCCCCCACCCCCCCCCCCCCCCACCCCCCCCCCCCCCCACCCCCCCCCCCCCCCACCCCCCCCCCCCCCCACCCCCCCCCCCCCCCACCCCCCCCCCCCCCCACCCCCCCCCCCCCCCACCCCCCCCCCCCCCCACCCCCCCCCCCCCCCACCCCCCCCCCCCCCCACCCCCCCCCCCCCCCACCCCCCCCCCCCCCCACCCCCCCCCCCCCCCACCCCCCCCCCCCCCCACCCCCCCCCCCCCCCACCCCCCCCCCCCCCCACCCCCCCCCCCCCCCACCCCCCCCCCCCCCCACCCCCCCCCCCCCCCACCCCCCCCCCCCCCCACCCCCCCCCCCCCCCACCCCCCCCCCCCCCCACCCCCCCCCCCCCCCACCCCCCCCCCCCCCCACCCCCCCCCCCCCCCACCCCCCCCCCCCCCCACCCCCCCCCCCCCCCACCCCCCCCCCCCCCCACCCCCCCCCCCCCCCACCCCCCCCCCCCCCCACCCCCCCCCCCCCCCACCCCCCCCCCCCCCCACCCCCCCCCCCCCCCACCCCCCCCCCCCCCCACCCCCCCCCCCCCCCACCCCCCCCCCCCCCCACCCCCCCCCCCCCCCACCCCCCCCCCCCCCCACCCCCCCCCCCCCCCACCCCCCCCCCCCCCCACCCCCCCCCCCCCCCACCCCCCCCCCCCCCCACCCCCCCCCCCCCCCACCCCCCCCCCCCCCCACCCCCCCCCCCCCCCACCCCCCCCCCCCCCCACCCCCCCCCCCCCCCACCCCCCCCCCCCCCCACCCCCCCCCCCCCCCACCCCCCCCCCCCCCCACCCCCCCCCCCCCCCACCCCCCCCCCCCCCCACCCCCCCCCCCCCCCACCCCCCCCCCCCCCCACCCCCCCCCCCCCCCACCCCCCCCCCCCCCCACCCCCCCCCCCCCCCACCCCCCCCCCCCCCCACCCCCCCCCCCCCCCACCCCCCCCCCCCCCCACCCCCCCCCCCCCCCACCCCCCCCCCCCCCCACCCCCCCCCCCCCCCACCCCCCCCCCCCCCCACCCCCCCCCCCCCCCACCCCCCCCCCCCCCCACCCCCCCCCCCCCCCACCCCCCCCCCCCCCCACCCCCCCCCCCCCCCACCCCCCCCCCCCCCCACCCCCCCCCCCCCCCACCCCCCCCCCCCCCCACCCCCCCCCCCCCCCACCCCCCCCCCCCCCCACCCCCCCCCCCCCCCACCCCCCCCCCCCCCCACCCCCCCCCCCCCCCACCCCCCCCCCCCCCCACCCCCCCCCCCCCCCACCCCCCCCCCCCCCCACCCCCCCCCCCCCCCACCCCCCCCCCCCCCCACCCCCCCCCCCCCCCACCCCCCCCCCCCCCCACCCCCCCCCCCCCCCACCCCCCCCCCCCCCCACCCCCCCCCCCCCCCACCCCCCCCCCCCCCCACCCCCCCCCCCCCCCACCCCCCCCCCCCCCCACCCCCCCCCCCCCCCACCCCCCCCCCCCCCCACCCCCCCCCCCCCCCACCCCCCCCCCCCCCCACCCCCCCCCCCCCCCACCCCCCCCCCCCCCCACCCCCCCCCCCCCCCACCCCCCCCCCCCCCCACCCCCCCCCCCCCCCACCCCCCCCCCCCCCCACCCCCCCCCCCCCCCACCCCCCCCCCCCCCCACCCCCCCCCCCCCCCACCCCCCCCCCCCCCCACCCCCCCCCCCCCCCACCCCCCCCCCCCCCCACCCCCCCCCCCCCCCACCCCCCCCCCCCCCCACCCCCCCCCCCCCCCACCCCCCCCCCCCCCCACCCCCCCCCCCCCCCACCCCCCCCCCCCCCCACCCCCCCCCCCCCCCACCCCCCCCCCCCCCCACCCCCCCCCCCCCCCACCCCCCCCCCCCCCCACCCCCCCCCCCCCCCACCCCCCCCCCCCCCCACCCCCCCCCCCCCCCACCCCCCCCCCCCCCCACCCCCCCCCCCCCCCACCCCCCCCCCCCCCCACCCCCCCCCCCCCCCACCCCCCCCCCCCCCCACCCCCCCCCCCCCCCACCCCCCCCCCCCCCCACCCCCCCCCCCCCCCACCCCCCCCCCCCCCCACCCCCCCCCCCCCCCACCCCCCCCCCCCCCCACCCCCCCCCCCCCCCACCCCCCCCCCCCCCCACCCCCCCCCCCCCCCACCCCCCCCCCCCCCCACCCCCCCCCCCCCCCACCCCCCCCCCCCCCCACCCCCCCCCCCCCCCACCCCCCCCCCCCCCCACCCCCCCCCCCCCCCACCCCCCCCCCCCCCCACCCCCCCCCCCCCCCACCCCCCCCCCCCCCCACCCCCCCCCCCCCCCACCCCCCCCCCCCCCCACCCCCCCCCCCCCCCACCCCCCCCCCCCCCCACCCCCCCCCCCCCCCACCCCCCCCCCCCCCCACCCCCCCCCCCCCCCACCCCCCCCCCCCCCCACCCCCCCCCCCCCCCACCCCCCCCCCCCCCCACCCCCCCCCCCCCCCACCCCCCCCCCCCCCCACCCCCCCCCCCCCCCACCCCCCCCCCCCCCCACCCCCCCCCCCCCCCACCCCCCCCCCCCCCCACCCCCCCCCCCCCCCACCCCCCCCCCCCCCCACCCCCCCCCCCCCCCACCCCCCCCCCCCCCCACCCCCCCCCCCCCCCACCCCCCCCCCCCCCCACCCCCCCCCCCCCCCACCCCCCCCCCCCCCCACCCCCCCCCCCCCCCACCCCCCCCCCCCCCCACCCCCCCCCCCCCCCACCCCCCCCCCCCCCCACCCCCCCCCCCCCCCACCCCCCCCCCCCCCCACCCCCCCCCCCCCCCACCCCCCCCCCCCCCCACCCCCCCCCCCCCCCACCCCCCCCCCCCCCCACCCCCCCCCCCCCCCACCCCCCCCCCCCCCCACCCCCCCCCCCCCCCACCCCCCCCCCCCCCCACCCCCCCCCCCCCCCACCCCCCCCCCCCCCCACCCCCCCCCCCCCCCACCCCCCCCCCCCCCCACCCCCCCCCCCCCCCACCCCCCCCCCCCCCCACCCCCCCCCCCCCCCACCCCCCCCCCCCCCCACCCCCCCCCCCCCCCACCCCCCCCCCCCCCCACCCCCCCCCCCCCCCACCCCCCCCCCCCCCCACCCCCCCCCCCCCCCACCCCCCCCCCCCCCCACCCCCCCCCCCCCCCACCCCCCCCCCCCCCCACCCCCCCCCCCCCCCACCCCCCCCCCCCCCCACCCCCCCCCCCCCCCACCCCCCCCCCCCCCCACCCCCCCCCCCCCCCACCCCCCCCCCCCCCCACCCCCCCCCCCCCCCACCCCCCCCCCCCCCCACCCCCCCCCCCCCCCACCCCCCCCCCCCCCCACCCCCCCCCCCCCCCACCCCCCCCCCCCCCCACCCCCCCCCCCCCCCACCCCCCCCCCCCCCCACCCCCCCCCCCCCCCACCCCCCCCCCCCCCCACCCCCCCCCCCCCCCACCCCCCCCCCCCCCCACCCCCCCCCCCCCCCACCCCCCCCCCCCCCCACCCCCCCCCCCCCCCACCCCCCCCCCCCCCCACCCCCCCCCCCCCCCACCCCCCCCCCCCCCCACCCCCCCCCCCCCCCACCCCCCCCCCCCCCCACCCCCCCCCCCCCCCACCCCCCCCCCCCCCCACCCCCCCCCCCCCCCACCCCCCCCCCCCCCCACCCCCCCCCCCCCCCACCCCCCCCCCCCCCCACCCCCCCCCCCCCCCACCCCCCCCCCCCCCCACCCCCCCCCCCCCCCACCCCCCCCCCCCCCCACCCCCCCCCCCCCCCACCCCCCCCCCCCCCCACCCCCCCCCCCCCCCACCCCCCCCCCCCCCCACCCCCCCCCCCCCCCACCCCCCCCCCCCCCCACCCCCCCCCCCCCCCACCCCCCCCCCCCCCCACCCCCCCCCCCCCCCACCCCCCCCCCCCCCCACCCCCCCCCCCCCCCACCCCCCCCCCCCCCCACCCCCCCCCCCCCCCACCCCCCCCCCCCCCCACCCCCCCCCCCCCCCACCCCCCCCCCCCCCCACCCCCCCCCCCCCCCACCCCCCCCCCCCCCCACCCCCCCCCCCCCCCACCCCCCCCCCCCCCCACCCCCCCCCCCCCCCACCCCCCCCCCCCCCCACCCCCCCCCCCCCCCACCCCCCCCCCCCCCCACCCCCCCCCCCCCCCACCCCCCCCCCCCCCCACCCCCCCCCCCCCCCACCCCCCCCCCCCCCCACCCCCCCCCCCCCCCACCCCCCCCCCCCCCCACCCCCCCCCCCCCCCACCCCCCCCCCCCCCCACCCCCCCCCCCCCCCACCCCCCCCCCCCCCCACCCCCCCCCCCCCCCACCCCCCCCCCCCCCCACCCCCCCCCCCCCCCACCCCCCCCCCCCCCCACCCCCCCCCCCCCCCACCCCCCCCCCCCCCCACCCCCCCCCCCCCCCACCCCCCCCCCCCCCCACCCCCCCCCCCCCCCACCCCCCCCCCCCCCCACCCCCCCCCCCCCCCACCCCCCCCCCCCCCCACCCCCCCCCCCCCCCACCCCCCCCCCCCCCCACCCCCCCCCCCCCCCACCCCCCCCCCCCCCCACCCCCCCCCCCCCCCACCCCCCCCCCCCCCCACCCCCCCCCCCCCCCACCCCCCCCCCCCCCCACCCCCCCCCCCCCCCACCCCCCCCCCCCCCCACCCCCCCCCCCCCCCACCCCCCCCCCCCCCCACCCCCCCCCCCCCCCACCCCCCCCCCCCCCCACCCCCCCCCCCCCCCACCCCCCCCCCCCCCCACCCCCCCCCCCCCCCACCCCCCCCCCCCCCCACCCCCCCCCCCCCCCACCCCCCCCCCCCCCCACCCCCCCCCCCCCCCACCCCCCCCCCCCCCCACCCCCCCCCCCCCCCACCCCCCCCCCCCCCCACCCCCCCCCCCCCCCACCCCCCCCCCCCCCCACCCCCCCCCCCCCCCACCCCCCCCCCCCCCCACCCCCCCCCCCCCCCACCCCCCCCCCCCCCCACCCCCCCCCCCCCCCACCCCCCCCCCCCCCCACCCCCCCCCCCCCCCACCCCCCCCCCCCCCCACCCCCCCCCCCCCCCACCCCCCCCCCCCCCCACCCCCCCCCCCCCCCACCCCCCCCCCCCCCCACCCCCCCCCCCCCCCACCCCCCCCCCCCCCCACCCCCCCCCCCCCCCACCCCCCCCCCCCCCCACCCCCCCCCCCCCCCACCCCCCCCCCCCCCCACCCCCCCCCCCCCCCACCCCCCCCCCCCCCCACCCCCCCCCCCCCCCACCCCCCCCCCCCCCCACCCCCCCCCCCCCCCACCCCCCCCCCCCCCCACCCCCCCCCCCCCCCACCCCCCCCCCCCCCCACCCCCCCCCCCCCCCACCCCCCCCCCCCCCCACCCCCCCCCCCCCCCACCCCCCCCCCCCCCCACCCCCCCCCCCCCCCACCCCCCCCCCCCCCCACCCCCCCCCCCCCCCACCCCCCCCCCCCCCCACCCCCCCCCCCCCCCACCCCCCCCCCCCCCCACCCCCCCCCCCCCCCACCCCCCCCCCCCCCCACCCCCCCCCCCCCCCACCCCCCCCCCCCCCCACCCCCCCCCCCCCCCACCCCCCCCCCCCCCCACCCCCCCCCCCCCCCACCCCCCCCCCCCCCCACCCCCCCCCCCCCCCACCCCCCCCCCCCCCCACCCCCCCCCCCCCCCACCCCCCCCCCCCCCCACCCCCCCCCCCCCCCACCCCCCCCCCCCCCCACCCCCCCCCCCCCCCACCCCCCCCCCCCCCCACCCCCCCCCCCCCCCACCCCCCCCCCCCCCCACCCCCCCCCCCCCCCACCCCCCCCCCCCCCCACCCCCCCCCCCCCCCACCCCCCCCCCCCCCCACCCCCCCCCCCCCCCACCCCCCCCCCCCCCCACCCCCCCCCCCCCCCACCCCCCCCCCCCCCCACCCCCCCCCCCCCCCACCCCCCCCCCCCCCCACCCCCCCCCCCCCCCACCCCCCCCCCCCCCCACCCCCCCCCCCCCCCACCCCCCCCCCCCCCCACCCCCCCCCCCCCCCACCCCCCCCCCCCCCCACCCCCCCCCCCCCCCACCCCCCCCCCCCCCCACCCCCCCCCCCCCCCACCCCCCCCCCCCCCCACCCCCCCCCCCCCCCACCCCCCCCCCCCCCCACCCCCCCCCCCCCCCACCCCCCCCCCCCCCCACCCCCCCCCCCCCCCACCCCCCCCCCCCCCCACCCCCCCCCCCCCCCACCCCCCCCCCCCCCCACCCCCCCCCCCCCCCACCCCCCCCCCCCCCCACCCCCCCCCCCCCCCACCCCCCCCCCCCCCCACCCCCCCCCCCCCCCACCCCCCCCCCCCCCCACCCCCCCCCCCCCCCACCCCCCCCCCCCCCCACCCCCCCCCCCCCCCACCCCCCCCCCCCCCCACCCCCCCCCCCCCCCACCCCCCCCCCCCCCCACCCCCCCCCCCCCCCACCCCCCCCCCCCCCCACCCCCCCCCCCCCCCACCCCCCCCCCCCCCCACCCCCCCCCCCCCCCACCCCCCCCCCCCCCCACCCCCCCCCCCCCCCACCCCCCCCCCCCCCCACCCCCCCCCCCCCCCACCCCCCCCCCCCCCCACCCCCCCCCCCCCCCACCCCCCCCCCCCCCCACCCCCCCCCCCCCCCACCCCCCCCCCCCCCCACCCCCCCCCCCCCCCACCCCCCCCCCCCCCCACCCCCCCCCCCCCCCACCCCCCCCCCCCCCCACCCCCCCCCCCCCCCACCCCCCCCCCCCCCCACCCCCCCCCCCCCCCACCCCCCCCCCCCCCCACCCCCCCCCCCCCCCACCCCCCCCCCCCCCCACCCCCCCCCCCCCCCACCCCCCCCCCCCCCCACCCCCCCCCCCCCCCACCCCCCCCCCCCCCCACCCCCCCCCCCCCCCACCCCCCCCCCCCCCCACCCCCCCCCCCCCCCACCCCCCCCCCCCCCCACCCCCCCCCCCCCCCACCCCCCCCCCCCCCCACCCCCCCCCCCCCCCACCCCCCCCCCCCCCCACCCCCCCCCCCCCCCACCCCCCCCCCCCCCCACCCCCCCCCCCCCCCACCCCCCCCCCCCCCCACCCCCCCCCCCCCCCACCCCCCCCCCCCCCCACCCCCCCCCCCCCCCACCCCCCCCCCCCCCCACCCCCCCCCCCCCCCACCCCCCCCCCCCCCCACCCCCCCCCCCCCCCACCCCCCCCCCCCCCCACCCCCCCCCCCCCCCACCCCCCCCCCCCCCCACCCCCCCCCCCCCCCACCCCCCCCCCCCCCCACCCCCCCCCCCCCCCACCCCCCCCCCCCCCCACCCCCCCCCCCCCCCACCCCCCCCCCCCCCCACCCCCCCCCCCCCCCACCCCCCCCCCCCCCCACCCCCCCCCCCCCCCACCCCCCCCCCCCCCCACCCCCCCCCCCCCCCACCCCCCCCCCCCCCCACCCCCCCCCCCCCCCACCCCCCCCCCCCCCCACCCCCCCCCCCCCCCACCCCCCCCCCCCCCCACCCCCCCCCCCCCCCACCCCCCCCCCCCCCCACCCCCCCCCCCCCCCACCCCCCCCCCCCCCCACCCCCCCCCCCCCCCACCCCCCCCCCCCCCCACCCCCCCCCCCCCCCACCCCCCCCCCCCCCCACCCCCCCCCCCCCCCACCCCCCCCCCCCCCCACCCCCCCCCCCCCCCACCCCCCCCCCCCCCCACCCCCCCCCCCCCCCACCCCCCCCCCCCCCCACCCCCCCCCCCCCCCACCCCCCCCCCCCCCCACCCCCCCCCCCCCCCACCCCCCCCCCCCCCCACCCCCCCCCCCCCCCACCCCCCCCCCCCCCCACCCCCCCCCCCCCCCACCCCCCCCCCCCCCCACCCCCCCCCCCCCCCACCCCCCCCCCCCCCCACCCCCCCCCCCCCCCACCCCCCCCCCCCCCCACCCCCCCCCCCCCCCACCCCCCCCCCCCCCCACCCCCCCCCCCCCCCACCCCCCCCCCCCCCCACCCCCCCCCCCCCCCACCCCCCCCCCCCCCCACCCCCCCCCCCCCCCACCCCCCCCCCCCCCCACCCCCCCCCCCCCCCACCCCCCCCCCCCCCCACCCCCCCCCCCCCCCACCCCCCCCCCCCCCCACCCCCCCCCCCCCCCACCCCCCCCCCCCCCCACCCCCCCCCCCCCCCACCCCCCCCCCCCCCCACCCCCCCCCCCCCCCACCCCCCCCCCCCCCCACCCCCCCCCCCCCCCACCCCCCCCCCCCCCCACCCCCCCCCCCCCCCACCCCCCCCCCCCCCCACCCCCCCCCCCCCCCACCCCCCCCCCCCCCCACCCCCCCCCCCCCCCACCCCCCCCCCCCCCCACCCCCCCCCCCCCCCACCCCCCCCCCCCCCCACCCCCCCCCCCCCCCACCCCCCCCCCCCCCCACCCCCCCCCCCCCCCACCCCCCCCCCCCCCCACCCCCCCCCCCCCCCACCCCCCCCCCCCCCCACCCCCCCCCCCCCCCACCCCCCCCCCCCCCCACCCCCCCCCCCCCCCACCCCCCCCCCCCCCCACCCCCCCCCCCCCCCACCCCCCCCCCCCCCCACCCCCCCCCCCCCCCACCCCCCCCCCCCCCCACCCCCCCCCCCCCCCACCCCCCCCCCCCCCCACCCCCCCCCCCCCCCACCCCCCCCCCCCCCCACCCCCCCCCCCCCCCACCCCCCCCCCCCCCCACCCCCCCCCCCCCCCACCCCCCCCCCCCCCCACCCCCCCCCCCCCCCACCCCCCCCCCCCCCCACCCCCCCCCCCCCCCACCCCCCCCCCCCCCCACCCCCCCCCCCCCCCACCCCCCCCCCCCCCCACCCCCCCCCCCCCCCACCCCCCCCCCCCCCCACCCCCCCCCCCCCCCACCCCCCCCCCCCCCCACCCCCCCCCCCCCCCACCCCCCCCCCCCCCCACCCCCCCCCCCCCCCACCCCCCCCCCCCCCCACCCCCCCCCCCCCCCACCCCCCCCCCCCCCCACCCCCCCCCCCCCCCACCCCCCCCCCCCCCCACCCCCCCCCCCCCCCACCCCCCCCCCCCCCCACCCCCCCCCCCCCCCACCCCCCCCCCCCCCCACCCCCCCCCCCCCCCACCCCCCCCCCCCCCCACCCCCCCCCCCCCCCACCCCCCCCCCCCCCCACCCCCCCCCCCCCCCACCCCCCCCCCCCCCCACCCCCCCCCCCCCCCACCCCCCCCCCCCCCCACCCCCCCCCCCCCCCACCCCCCCCCCCCCCCACCCCCCCCCCCCCCCACCCCCCCCCCCCCCCACCCCCCCCCCCCCCCACCCCCCCCCCCCCCCACCCCCCCCCCCCCCCACCCCCCCCCCCCCCCACCCCCCCCCCCCCCCACCCCCCCCCCCCCCCACCCCCCCCCCCCCCCACCCCCCCCCCCCCCCACCCCCCCCCCCCCCCACCCCCCCCCCCCCCCACCCCCCCCCCCCCCCACCCCCCCCCCCCCCCACCCCCCCCCCCCCCCACCCCCCCCCCCCCCCACCCCCCCCCCCCCCCACCCCCCCCCCCCCCCACCCCCCCCCCCCCCCACCCCCCCCCCCCCCCACCCCCCCCCCCCCCCACCCCCCCCCCCCCCCACCCCCCCCCCCCCCCACCCCCCCCCCCCCCCACCCCCCCCCCCCCCCACCCCCCCCCCCCCCCACCCCCCCCCCCCCCCACCCCCCCCCCCCCCCACCCCCCCCCCCCCCCACCCCCCCCCCCCCCCACCCCCCCCCCCCCCCACCCCCCCCCCCCCCCACCCCCCCCCCCCCCCACCCCCCCCCCCCCCCACCCCCCCCCCCCCCCACCCCCCCCCCCCCCCACCCCCCCCCCCCCCCACCCCCCCCCCCCCCCACCCCCCCCCCCCCCCACCCCCCCCCCCCCCCACCCCCCCCCCCCCCCACCCCCCCCCCCCCCCACCCCCCCCCCCCCCCACCCCCCCCCCCCCCCACCCCCCCCCCCCCCCACCCCCCCCCCCCCCCACCCCCCCCCCCCCCCACCCCCCCCCCCCCCCACCCCCCCCCCCCCCCACCCCCCCCCCCCCCCACCCCCCCCCCCCCCCACCCCCCCCCCCCCCCACCCCCCCCCCCCCCCACCCCCCCCCCCCCCCACCCCCCCCCCCCCCCACCCCCCCCCCCCCCCACCCCCCCCCCCCCCCACCCCCCCCCCCCCCCACCCCCCCCCCCCCCCACCCCCCCCCCCCCCCACCCCCCCCCCCCCCCACCCCCCCCCCCCCCCACCCCCCCCCCCCCCCACCCCCCCCCCCCCCCACCCCCCCCCCCCCCCACCCCCCCCCCCCCCCACCCCCCCCCCCCCCCACCCCCCCCCCCCCCCACCCCCCCCCCCCCCCACCCCCCCCCCCCCCCACCCCCCCCCCCCCCCACCCCCCCCCCCCCCCACCCCCCCCCCCCCCCACCCCCCCCCCCCCCCACCCCCCCCCCCCCCCACCCCCCCCCCCCCCCACCCCCCCCCCCCCCCACCCCCCCCCCCCCCCACCCCCCCCCCCCCCCACCCCCCCCCCCCCCCACCCCCCCCCCCCCCCACCCCCCCCCCCCCCCACCCCCCCCCCCCCCCACCCCCCCCCCCCCCCACCCCCCCCCCCCCCCACCCCCCCCCCCCCCCACCCCCCCCCCCCCCCACCCCCCCCCCCCCCCACCCCCCCCCCCCCCCACCCCCCCCCCCCCCCACCCCCCCCCCCCCCCACCCCCCCCCCCCCCCACCCCCCCCCCCCCCCACCCCCCCCCCCCCCCACCCCCCCCCCCCCCCACCCCCCCCCCCCCCCACCCCCCCCCCCCCCCACCCCCCCCCCCCCCCACCCCCCCCCCCCCCCACCCCCCCCCCCCCCCACCCCCCCCCCCCCCCACCCCCCCCCCCCCCCACCCCCCCCCCCCCCCACCCCCCCCCCCCCCCACCCCCCCCCCCCCCCACCCCCCCCCCCCCCCACCCCCCCCCCCCCCCACCCCCCCCCCCCCCCACCCCCCCCCCCCCCCACCCCCCCCCCCCCCCACCCCCCCCCCCCCCCACCCCCCCCCCCCCCCACCCCCCCCCCCCCCCACCCCCCCCCCCCCCCACCCCCCCCCCCCCCCACCCCCCCCCCCCCCCACCCCCCCCCCCCCCCACCCCCCCCCCCCCCCACCCCCCCCCCCCCCCACCCCCCCCCCCCCCCACCCCCCCCCCCCCCCACCCCCCCCCCCCCCCACCCCCCCCCCCCCCCACCCCCCCCCCCCCCCACCCCCCCCCCCCCCCACCCCCCCCCCCCCCCACCCCCCCCCCCCCCCACCCCCCCCCCCCCCCACCCCCCCCCCCCCCCACCCCCCCCCCCCCCCACCCCCCCCCCCCCCCACCCCCCCCCCCCCCCACCCCCCCCCCCCCCCACCCCCCCCCCCCCCCACCCCCCCCCCCCCCCACCCCCCCCCCCCCCCACCCCCCCCCCCCCCCACCCCCCCCCCCCCCCACCCCCCCCCCCCCCCACCCCCCCCCCCCCCCACCCCCCCCCCCCCCCACCCCCCCCCCCCCCCACCCCCCCCCCCCCCCACCCCCCCCCCCCCCCACCCCCCCCCCCCCCCACCCCCCCCCCCCCCCACCCCCCCCCCCCCCCACCCCCCCCCCCCCCCACCCCCCCCCCCCCCCACCCCCCCCCCCCCCCACCCCCCCCCCCCCCCACCCCCCCCCCCCCCCACCCCCCCCCCCCCCCACCCCCCCCCCCCCCCACCCCCCCCCCCCCCCACCCCCCCCCCCCCCCACCCCCCCCCCCCCCCACCCCCCCCCCCCCCCACCCCCCCCCCCCCCCACCCCCCCCCCCCCCCACCCCCCCCCCCCCCCACCCCCCCCCCCCCCCACCCCCCCCCCCCCCCACCCCCCCCCCCCCCCACCCCCCCCCCCCCCCACCCCCCCCCCCCCCCACCCCCCCCCCCCCCCACCCCCCCCCCCCCCCACCCCCCCCCCCCCCCACCCCCCCCCCCCCCCACCCCCCCCCCCCCCCACCCCCCCCCCCCCCCACCCCCCCCCCCCCCCACCCCCCCCCCCCCCCACCCCCCCCCCCCCCCACCCCCCCCCCCCCCCACCCCCCCCCCCCCCCACCCCCCCCCCCCCCCACCCCCCCCCCCCCCCACCCCCCCCCCCCCCCACCCCCCCCCCCCCCCACCCCCCCCCCCCCCCACCCCCCCCCCCCCCCACCCCCCCCCCCCCCCACCCCCCCCCCCCCCCACCCCCCCCCCCCCCCACCCCCCCCCCCCCCCACCCCCCCCCCCCCCCACCCCCCCCCCCCCCCACCCCCCCCCCCCCCCACCCCCCCCCCCCCCCACCCCCCCCCCCCCCCACCCCCCCCCCCCCCCACCCCCCCCCCCCCCCACCCCCCCCCCCCCCCACCCCCCCCCCCCCCCACCCCCCCCCCCCCCCACCCCCCCCCCCCCCCACCCCCCCCCCCCCCCACCCCCCCCCCCCCCCACCCCCCCCCCCCCCCACCCCCCCCCCCCCCCACCCCCCCCCCCCCCCACCCCCCCCCCCCCCCACCCCCCCCCCCCCCCACCCCCCCCCCCCCCCACCCCCCCCCCCCCCCACCCCCCCCCCCCCCCACCCCCCCCCCCCCCCACCCCCCCCCCCCCCCACCCCCCCCCCCCCCCACCCCCCCCCCCCCCCACCCCCCCCCCCCCCCACCCCCCCCCCCCCCCACCCCCCCCCCCCCCCACCCCCCCCCCCCCCCACCCCCCCCCCCCCCCACCCCCCCCCCCCCCCACCCCCCCCCCCCCCCACCCCCCCCCCCCCCCACCCCCCCCCCCCCCCACCCCCCCCCCCCCCCACCCCCCCCCCCCCCCACCCCCCCCCCCCCCCACCCCCCCCCCCCCCCACCCCCCCCCCCCCCCACCCCCCCCCCCCCCCACCCCCCCCCCCCCCCACCCCCCCCCCCCCCCACCCCCCCCCCCCCCCACCCCCCCCCCCCCCCACCCCCCCCCCCCCCCACCCCCCCCCCCCCCCACCCCCCCCCCCCCCCAAGGTGATCACTACACTGCACAGAGGGGATTATCGGCTGCCCTCTCCCTCCTGGTAGGGAAGAACTCTATAATTCCCCCCCGAAGCTTCTAAAGAAAGCCCAAAATATTCTGAGAGACCCGTCTCATCCAGCACACTCTCTTTTTGAACTGTTACCATCCGGCAGACGATACAGGTCTATCAAAACTGGGACAAAGAGGCTTAGAGACAGCTTCTACTCTAGAGCCGTGGCTATGCTGAACTCCGTGGCTTCGTGTTGGGACTGTGTAGGGATGTGTAGGGACTGTGTAGGGATGGGTGGAGGAAGGGGAAAGTGAGGGTGGGGTATGAGTCTGAAATTGTGTGCATCGAGGAATGCTGCTGTAAATTTAGTTGTGCGTGCACAATGACAATAAAAATGCTTATGCTTATGCTTAAATGGGTGCCCTGTGTTAGACTCAGTAGAAAGAAGAGTCATGGGCTCAAACCACCTTTCCCAGCTCCTGTTAATTATTCACGCTCGTAAGCTGCTCCAGATTTGGGGCTGAGGTGTCAAAAGCCTTGATTTGCAACAGACCCTTGGCATGAACTTGCGCGAGACATTTCCTTTTGCCATAAGGAGTTCCTTTCAGTTGTGAAACGTAAAATATGCAGCCTACCTTCCTGCCAAGCTAAATTTAACTTCCAAATCAATCCGAAGGCCTTCTGTGAAAACTGATCCCCCCCCCCCCCCCATGAAGAGGCAGTCCGGACAGAACGAGGTTGCTCCTGTGGGTGGATTCTCAGTTTGGATCACCGTTCCTGTTGAAGGCTGCAGAGATGATCGTGGCAGCTGAGTCACATTTTCTCCCTCTAAAGAGGAGCAAGAAATACTATCTTTGGGATACGTCTGAAGACCAAAAGGTGTTCCTGCTTTCCCAGAAAGTCTACTGGCCAAGGGGGTGAAGCAAAAATTAAAAGGGGACACTAAATGTACACTCAGGCCCCTTCCGCACACACAAAATAATGCGTTTTCAAACCACTTTCACAACTGTTTACAAGTGGATTTTGCCATTCTGCACGGCTTCGAAGAGCATTGAAAGTAGTTTGAAAGGGCATTACTCTGCCTGTGTGGAATGAGCCTCAGAAAGCTTTGCAGGGGCTGAGAAAATCATGGCTTTAAAATATATGTGCACTGGGGGGGGCGGGGAATGCAGAGTTGAAAAATTCAATGATTTGCTTTGCAGGAACGGAAGTGTGATCTGTGTGCGATTTCAGTGGTTCCCCTTATTTTTCACTGCAGCGTATCTTCCAGCTCTTGAGTCCATCTGTTTGAGATAGACGAGCCAAAGTCGGGGGTCTGGATACAAAGATATTGTGGAATGGACCCCCCAGATCTGTTATGCTGGCAGAGGCTGTTTCCCCCCGCGAGCAGACTGCATCTGTGGGATCCAACCCAATGTGACCCCAATGCCGCTTCTCCCTTTCTTTGCTTTGCCCAGCGTGGTGTAGTGGTTAAGAGAAGGTACATTCTGATCAGGAGAACCAGGTTTGATTCCCTTCTCTGCCACTTTTTTTTTTTTTAAATTTTTTATTGTATCATTTGAATTTTACAATTTATGATAATAATTTCTTTCTTCATACATTTTCAAACAATACATTTTCCCCCTTTTCTCCCCCCATTGTTTTTCTTTTCTTAGTTTTTTCTACACAAACAGCAGTAAGTTCTATTCTTTGTAGCCTCTTCTCCCATTTTTCTTCGATGACTCGAACTTCTTTCATCCAGTCCACGTATATTATCCATATTTTCAAAATTTCATTCTGTTTGTCTTGCCACGTCTTATTTTTGGTTAGTATATCGAAAATATCCAATGTCACTTGTTCCCAAATATATTCTAACCATTTCTGAATTGTCCATTTTTTCTTTTCTTTCCAGCCCAAGGCTATTGTTGCATGGGCTGCTTTAATCATTATTTTGTATATATAACTATATTGTTTTTCCACCCTTCTGTCTTCCATTACTCCCATAAACATTAAGTCATTATTTAAATCAATCTTTATCTTCACCAGTTTCTCGATATATATTAATACAGTTGTCCAAAATTTTTTTACTTCTGAACATTCTATCCACATATGGCTATAATATGCCTCTTGGTCTCCACAGTGCCAGCATTTTGAACTAAGTCCTTTTATCATGTAGGCTAGTTGTTTTGGTGTTCTATACCATTTTAATATCACTTTTCTTTCTAACTCCATATATTTCTCAATCTTTATATTTTTCCAACTGTCTATTAATTTTTCAATATTTCCAGTATCTAGAGATCCTTCCTTCTCCCATTTTTGTTTCAATATTCTTATCATAAAATCCTTATCATCTACCATATGATTGTATATGTGCCCCAAAATTTTCCCTTTATATTTTCCATATAATTCCAAACATTTCGACATTATACATTCTCCTTTTATCCGTGAAGCCTTAATCCTTTCCCAAATGCCTCTCAAAACCAACCAGTTCTCACCTTCTCTGCCACTTGAGCTGTGGAGGCTTATCTGGTGAACTAGATTAACTTGTGCACCCATGACCTTGGGCTAGTCACAGTTCTTCTGAACTCTCTCAGCCCCACCAACCTCACAGGGTATTTGCTGTGGGGAGGGAAAGGAGATTGTAAGCCCCTTTGAGTCTCCTTACAGGAGAGAAAGGGGGGGGGTATAAATCCAAACTCCTCCTCCTTATCTTTTTCTTCTCCTCCTCCTCTTCCTCCCCCAAGACAACCAAAGCAGGAGCCATCCGTCTACACAACACATATAACCATGTTTCAAGGCTGTTCAAATGCCTTTGCAGCAAGCACAGGATCTTCCCAAAATGGCAGTTCTCCTGCGAGAAACATATTGGTTCTTTTCCAGCTATTGTGATGATTAGGATGATTGAGGGACTGGAGCACCTTCCCTATGAGGAGAGGCTGCAGCGTTTGGGGCTCTTTAGTTTGGAGAGGAGACGTCTGAGGGGGGATAGGATTGAAGTCTATAAAATTATGCATGGGGTAGAAAATGTGGACAGAGAGACATTTTTCTCTCTTTCTCACAATACTAGAACCAGGGGGCATTCATTGAAAATGCTGGGGGGAAGAATTAGGACTAATAAAAGGAAACACTTCTTCATGCAACGTGTGATTGGTTTTTGGAATATGCTGCCACAGGAGGTGGTGATGGCCACTAACCTGGATAGCTTTAAAAGGGGCTTGGACAGATTTATGGAGGAGAAGTTGATCTGTGGCTACCAATCTTGATCCTCTTTGATCTCAGATTGCAAATGCCTTAACAGACCAGGTACTCAGGAGCAGCAGCAGCAGGCCATTGCTTTCACATCCTGCAGGTGAGCTCCCAAAGGCACCTGGTGGGCCACTGCGAGTAGCAGAGAGCTGGACTAGATGGACTCTAGTCTGATCCAGCTGGCTTGTTCTTATGTTCTTAGGTTGAGTCAGGACTGCTTTCCTTTTGACCTTTCGAAAGCTGTTTTTGTGGCTTATTCTCATTCTGTTGTTTCTTTGTCACCTTTGACACTGGTTCATAGTTTATGTTACACATTTGGGGCACTTTGCAGAAACTGGTACGTTAAAGAAAGAAGCTGCGATGGGTAGACCGGATTCACAGTGGTTTAGCGTTTGCTGTGTTGAAGTGCTCTTTTGGTATGGAATTGATATGCAGGGCAGGCTGGGGTTCACATACACCCCTCACTCAAGAGAGGTCAGCCACAGCTAGAGTTGCCAACTCCAGCCTGGGAAATTCCTGGAGATTTGTGGGTAGTGCAGAGAGGCGCAGTACACCTAGAAGCTCTAGTATACCATTGTCTGACCTCTGACCCTGCCAGCTTCTCCAGAGGAGCTGACCTCTGCAGTTTAGAGACAAGTAGTTTTCCCAGAATTCCAGGCCCATCCTGGAAGTTGGCAACCAGAGCCACAGCATTCCTTTCTTTTGTGCATTCCGTGGGAAGGAGTGGAAGGAGAGGCTTGTGGGAGGTAGACTGGGGGGGGGGGGGCGTGTCACTGAAGAGGACCTCCGGCAGAACCACGTTTCTGCTCTTCCCCTAGCTCATTCGGGTGGAGATTATGGGCACTCTGTGGTCTGATAGCTTCAGATTCAGCCGAGATGGCTACCAACTCCCCCTCCCAAACAGCCAAGCAGGAGAGGAGCCATCCCTCGAAGTTCCTTTTGAAGCACAGCTTCTGCACGTGGAGCAACTCCTGACATTGCTGTCTGGGCAGAGAGCAGCCCGTGTTTTCATTGCGGGTTTACAGACCCTCGAAGCAGCCAAAAACAGAGAAAACGGCAAGCCGCCTGTGGAACGCCTGTGGAGTGACGGCTATTTTGCATGTCAAAAGGACAACGTGTTCTGTTTTTCTGCTCAGCCGCTCTGTGTTGCTCGCAGGGCCCCTTCTTTTTATCTCTCGCAACCAAATGCTTTTGCTCTTCCCACCCCAGTGTTGTTTTCTGGGCCTTATATTTGAGGAGCTGCGAAACAGCGTGGCCGATGCCAAATGACTTCTCTACATCCTGTAAAAATTTTATGTACTTTTTAATTATGGATTATGTTTTGTTGTATTGGTTTTATCTTTGTATTGGTTTTTATATTGGTTCTGTCTTGGAACCTGTCCAGAGCCCTCTGAGGGTGGGGGGTATACCAAATTTAATAAATAATAAAAAAAGAAAATAATAGTAATATATCCCCTCAGCCCTTGGATACCCCTTTGCCTAAACCAGGGGTGTCCAACTCTGGCACCCCAGATGTTAATGGACTACAATTCCCATCAGCCCCTGCCAGCATGGCCAATTGGGACACCCCTAGTCTAAACCATAGCTTGAATTGACAGCAATATTCATATAGGCTCCTGTGGGTTGTTTCCCGGACATAAACAGATGGTGTACATAAGTGCTGCCAAGTCTCTTTCGGAGAGCCCAGCAAGGGGATTTCATGGCAAGTGAGAAGCAAGGGAGGGGGGTTGCTGTGGTCTCCCATTGAAGACTCCCACTGAAGTGCTGACCCTGTTTAGCTTCTGAGATCTGTCGAGATGGAGCTATATCTTCCCTCCCTATACACTGATTGGGGAGCATCAACATTTATTTAATGTAGAGTTGAATTAGGAGAGGGAGCTAGACTGCAGTCTGCTTGGAGGCTTAGAAAGGGCAGAGGGCTAGGCAGAGAGGTCCAGTTGCTGCTTATCTTTTGGCCTTGTATTGTGTAGCATGTAAGACATTCCATAGGTTAACTGTGTTGTTGTCTTCCAGAGATCCACAGGGTTTAGATTTGATCTTCAATCACCATCACCGTTGAAGTTTCCAATCTAGATCTGGCAAACCTACCCCCCCCCCCTTTCCATGCCATGACCTGACCACCATATTTCCATTTCAAAACCAAGCCCCTTCCCTTCTCCCCAAAAGAAGAATAAACAGACAAGTTTGAAGTCCCTGCTGTTTCTCAGCCTAGCTCCGTATTGCTTGCTAGCCTGTGACTCACCACCCCACAAACCCAAGGAGGATGTGAAACTCGAAATGAAAACAGCATGACCAAGATGGAAAGCAGAAGTTTAGTTATTCCCAGATAGACCAGAGGGATGGAATATTTTGGGGGTTTCAGCCGCATCCGTTTCTTGGGGCAAAAGGAAATCCGAATGTTCTTCTCCTCTCCTGGGATGTCTTGATTTACTTCATTCCCATCCCGCCTTTCTCCCCAGTGTTGATCCAGGCAGCTTACACTGTATTCCTCCTCCCTTTTTACTCTCACGACAACCCTACGAAGTAGGCCGGGAGGAGCACATATCCAATGCCACCCAGCAAGCCTCCATTGCAGAGGGGGAATTCGACCCTAAGTCTCTTAGATTTTCAGTCCAATGTTCTGACCACTCTACCCTATTGGTATTGCTGCCTGTCTCAGCCTTCTGTTTATTGTAGAGCTCACACAGCATCCTACATTTGTGCAGGGCTTAATAAAGTCAAAAGGAGGAAGAGGCCTCCTTAGCAGCTGGTGTTGGGTGTGGGGCTCTCCCCCTGCCCCCCGCCCCCTAGTTTAGTGGGATGTTGCTGCATAGGAAATTCAAGGTGGGATTATTCCCCAGTGTCAGTCAATACAATCAGCGGAACAAAACTACTGATATATGACCAGGATTGCAGAAACCTGAAACCAATCATGACATGTTAAAAAGGCAAGGAATAGTATTCGGCCAGGGAGAAAGGCAAATCACGGTACTCCTGGCTGCTAAGACCAGCACTATATTATGGACTGTGCAGATTTTTATAAAGTGCAGAGCAATAAGTAGAAATCAGCAATGTATACAACATACAAAATGCTGCTTCAAAATCAGCATATACATTCTAGACAGAACTGATGTATTGTGAGAGCGCACAGTAAAGACGCTGCTTCCTTTTGTCTGAGACTGACCAGCAAATTGTCGTGGGAATCTCCTTGTGTGGAGTTCTAATGCACACGCAACTTTTCTTATTTATTTATTTATTTATTTATTTTATTGTTTAAGCTTTTATACCGCCCCATCCCCTAGGGGCTCTGGGTGGTGTACAACATAAAATATAATAAAATAAATTACTGTATATACTGGCGTATAAGACTACTTTTGAACCCTGGGAAATCATCTGTAAAGTCTGGGGTCGTCTTATACGCCGGGTACTCTTATATGGCGAATATATCCTAAACTCTGGAAATTTTAACTGGAAAAGTGGGGGGGTCGTCTTATACGCCCAGTCGTCTTATACGCTGGTATATACGGTACTAAAATCTTTAAAACAGCGGTAACAAAGCACTGATGATGATAATAATGGTAAGGCGTCCGACCAACCCCATTTTTCATTAAAAATTCTCCCAGGAGAAAAAGGGGGGGGGGCGGAGGGTGGCGAGCCACATTAGATGGTAGCCTAAATAAAAGGCCGGCTGGCCTTTTACACATATCTCTGTGCTCTGAAACTAGACCGGCTGGCCTTTTACACATATCTCTGTGCTCTGAAACTAGACCGATTATACTGTGTTAAGGCTTCATTTGGGACTGTTTACGTTGTCCCGTCCACCTATATGCAAAGCTATGTATCTTCCTTATGATTGAGTTTGTGATACGGCATGATTTGCCTTTCTCCTTGGTTTCACATTGTACTCCGCTGGGGTTTTGTGAAATACACACTACACCCATACTACCTCTTTAATAAGTATCTTTCTGAACCATTTTGTTACAGTAAAGTATGTTGGAAACCCCCCTGAAGAATTCAGTTTTGTTTAGCTTGCAGAAAGTCTGGGAGACTGGGAACTCTCCTGCCCTCTTCCTGCAGGCCATTCCACAGGTTGGGGCCACAACAGAGGATGCGGGCAGTTGCGGATCTGGGCCATTTCTGCAAATGGCGCCTGAAGAAAGTCCTGCTCAGATGAGCAAAGCTGTTGTGAATTTTATTTTGTTTCTTCCCCCCTTGGCCCTCACCAAAGTTTCTTGTTTTGCTTGGGTGGCTGGGTGGGTGGGAAGCCGTGGAGACGAGAAGGTGCTTTTTAGAATTGTTGGGTGTGCACAAGTGCAAAGGACGCTGTTTGGGCCAGGGGAATTGCGTCTTCTTCATCTCTTTCGCTGCGCTTTCCCCACCCCCGCAAGCCCACACAAAATCCTCCGTGAATTTGCAGGACTTAATTGAGGCCGAACTGCGGAAAAGCAAACATCTCTTGCACAATGTATTGTCGAAGGCTTTCATGGCCAGATTCAACTGGATGTTGTGGATTTTCCGGGCTGTGTGGCCGTTGTCTGGTAGAGCTTGTTCCTAAAGTTTTGCCTGCATGCCGGCCACAGATGCAGGGGAAACGTTAGGAACAAGTTCTACCAGACCACGGCCTTGCAGCCTGGAAAACCCACCACAACCAGTCTCTTGCGCACTCTGATGCCTTAACTTCTTGCCTGGGGCGGAGGAAGAGTTTTGGAGAGCGGGGTGGAATCTCCAAGGCTCTCCTCTCCTTTGCAACCTCCGGTTTTTCATCATGTGATCCATTTGGGACAAAGGAATCAGGCTTCCTCCCATTTCCTGGATGATATGTGTGTGTGTGTGGGGGGGGGTGTTCCTCCATCACTGAGCGGTTTCCCAGATGCTGAAATCCCCAGCAGCTGTGCAGCTTCCTGTAGCTGCAGGAATGTTTTTGGCCAAAGGACTTCTTTCTCCAGAAACTTCCTCAATCCAGCCCCTCGGGCTCTCTGCTCCCCCTCCCCCTTCCACCGCCGCCCTCCTTCTGCTGGGCTTTTGCATGGCCTGGCCAGCCCCGGCTTCAGCGCGTTGGCTGACCACTAGTTCCCTTTCCTTAATGACTCTGACCGGATCTGTTTGTTTCCTCACCTGCTCGTGAAAAGCGAGTGAGTCACGCCGTTCCTGCGGGCCAAGAGCATCTCTGAAGGCACTCTGCCTGGAAAATCCTAGCTCTTTATCAACCGGCGCTGGAAACCGGCTGTCTGGTAAACCGATTGTGCAGGCTTCCAGCTCTCTGTGCGTCACCCGCACCCGGTCTTGGGAATGGCCTCTTCTGTGCTGTACGGACCGCAAAGCCAAGGACTCCGCCAGCTCTTGGCTTTTCCTGACAGTTCTTGGAGCGGCGCATTGACTAGTTAGCACAGTCCCCTTGTGATGAATTCTGCCTGCCTCTGTTGCAAGCACAGGATCCTCCTGCACAGGCAAACAACCCTTGTAGTCGGAATTTGTGCTTTCTAGAAGATGTCTTGCTGTAGCTGATGGTGGCGGTTAACCAACCCACAGATTGGGGCTTTGGGCAGGCTGAGCACCAGGACCAAACCCAGGATTTGGCATTGAATTCTGTTCTGTGAATGTCTTGGCTAGGAAAAGGCAGTCTCCCGTGCAAGCAAATGGTCATTGCTGACCAATTGGCCATACTGGAAGGGGCTGGTGGGAATTGTAGTCCATAACATCTGGAGTGCCAAAGGTTCGCCACCACGGTGCTAAAGAGATGAGGTGGAGGGTGGTGTGAAAGAGAGGCTGTGCCCGCCTGACTCGGCTATTCCGGCCCTGATGGGCCGACGTCTAACTCTGAATAAGGCAGATAACTCTTCCTGTCCAATTTGGCTTGCAGAATGTGGTTTCTCTGATTGGGGGGCAGGGGGGGGGGGAGTCTGCCTTTTCCTTTAGCGTGGCTGATTCCCAACCTCATTCATGGTCATAATTCATTCAGCAGTGTGTTGACTAGAGGGAGGGGAGGATTGTGGTTAGAAGCAAAAGGGGGGAAATCGATGCCCCCTCCCATTCCTGCAGTGGGTTTCCTGACCTCAGTGGGAAGCCCGTTTGGGTTTTAAGTGAGCGATCCATGGGCAAACCTGGCTGCTAAGTTTCTTCCTGCTTCTGTTGTCGTCGCACAAACTCTCAGTCCCTGGAAAAGTCCAGCCTGGATCGCCCAGGGCTGGGAGAACGGAGGCGGCTGGAATCTAGGAGGTTTCTAAACTCGGGCCAGCGAAGACGGATGGAAGCAATGTACTTTTTCCTAGGCAGGAGCCCGGCCAGGGGAAATTATGATGGTGTGCAGAGCGAGCCGCGGGGGTAGAAGGTGACTGACCTCAAATAGCTTAGTCTGCAAGGCGGGGCTGGTTTTTATATTGCTCCCGCTCTGCAAAGCGGGGGGCTCCCGTTTCTACCCCAGTTGCTATTTCCCAGGTTCCCAAGCCAGGATTTAATGGGTCCCCCCAACTTTGCGGCTGCCCGTGGGCTGCTCTGTGCCGATGAGGAGTCTCCGGGCTCTCTTTCCTGGCAGGGCTGCTGAGACTGGAAGGCGGGGGGTGGGTGGGACGGGGACGACTCACATCTCATCTTAGCTCATTTGGAGGATCACAGAAGGGAACTTGTGGGGGGAACTCGTGCTGCAGCGGAGAGGTCTGGATACTCCCCACCGTGACCAGCATACTGGGGGGTGGGGGGTGGTGGCGAAGTTAACATAACTGATGTCGTAGCTGTGGCCAATGAACTGGTGGCCTTTGGCAGGCCACCCCTTGGCCACAGCCCATGCCACCTTTCCTGTCTGTTGTTGCTGGTTTGGTTTCTGTGCATCTGGAATTTCACTGGCTCTGCTGCCCAGTTGCCAGCTGTGAGATGACGCAGAGCCGTGGATGCTTTCCAGGCCAGCCGTTTGGGCTTTTACTGTTAGTGCACACACAGGCCTTGCCTGTCTGTGCAGGAGATCTGTGTTGCTGGGCAAGCCTGCCTGCGCTGCTCACGCCTGGGCCCAGTTGCCTGCCGAGCATATTCAAGACCTTTCTAGTGCATCTGCCTCCTTGGGGTGGAGATGAGGTCAGGACTCTGCAGCACTCTCTTCATAAAAGGAAGGCACTCTGCGCATGCCTAGAAATTCTGATGGATTCTAAGATCCATGGCTTATTTTAACTGGATGGACAGATTTAAGGCTTGTATTTGCTGCAGTATCTCTTTGTAAGCTGTCTCGAGAAGCAAGCCAGTTGAGAGGGGATATAAATAAAATGCTGTAGAGGAGTGCCTCTGAACATGTGCAGAATGTATTGTCGAAGGATTTCACGGCCAGAATCACTAGGGTGTTGTGGGTTTTTCGGGTTGTATGAACGTGTTCCAGTAGCATTTTCTCCTGATGTTTCACCTGCATGATGAAGGCGAAACGTCAGGAGAGAATGCTGCTGGAACACGGCCATACAACCCAGAAAACCCACAACACCCTTTGTGCGGAATGCTTTTTTGTGAAGACAGCTTTTCAAAAAAATACTGCAAGGTGGCAGCCGAATGGGCTGAGGGGAACCTTCCCTTTGAGGAAAGACTTAAGCTTATTTCTTTAGTTTGGAATGAGAACAAAGAAGGAACATGAAAGGAGGTTTACAAACACAAGCAGTTTATTTATGTTTTAAATACATTTTTAACTGCTATTCCTCCTTACAGAGCTTAAGGCAGCTTACAACACAGATAAAACACACAACATGAAATGCATTAAAAACCTCCTAACACCCCCCCCACACACACACAAAAAAAAACCTCAGGAGAGTAGGCAGATCTTTCTCCTTTTCTCATAGTTGTCAGACTTGGTCAGCCATTGAGGTTTATGGTTCACACATTACCTCCCCCCCAATCCCCCACAGTAATTTGTTTACAGAATTATCTGCTGTGAATATCGTGATGGTCACTAGTTTAGGCGGCTTTAAATGGTAGGTCAGATTGACAAAGGAAAAGTCCACAGCTACATAGAACCTCCTTGTTCAGGTGCAGTATACCTTTCAGTGCTAGGTCCTGTCCCTTACCTTCATGCCCTTCACAGAAGCATCTGAGGGGCTGTCTCAGAGGTAGAGGGATGGACTTAGAAGGCCCTTTGGCCTGCTCCGGCTGAGCGATCCCAAGTCCTGTTGCCACCATCCTGGTCCCCGCCTGATCTCTGGGCTCACTGGGGTGGTCTCTTCTGCCTCTTTCCGCAGTGCTCAAAGCCAAAGCTGCAGACCACCTGCTCGGCCATCCAGGAAATCCGCCGGTGCTCGCGCTTGGAGATGCCTGATAACATACACACCTTTGTGCTCAAGGTAAGAGGAAGGCTGGCACACGTGCCTAGTGGGCCCCACCAAAGGAGGAGGAGGGATGGATTTTTCCCGGCGACATCATTTGGGTAGCAGGTTTGGAGCCAGAATTCCAACCATGCGGGGCCCCTGCAGAATAGACTGTGCTCCTAAGGGTTTCTGGAAGACAGCTAAAGGCAGGTGCTTGATGCCCTGACAATCCAGGTGGGCATCTTTTTTTAAAGATGGGCATCCTTTCAGCTCAGGCAGAGCCGTGCCTGGTTTCAGCTGTGGGCTGCCCAAGTCCATTAACTGCATGAATCTAACCGAGCGGGCTGAGGCTTTGGGCTTTGATTGCAATGTTCTTTGGTCTTCTGGCAGCAACAGACAGCACTGTTTTCCCTGTGACATATTTTTCTACTCCTTTCTTCTGCTCCCCCCAGGTAAACACCTCCACAGACGTTATATTTGAGGCTGGAGATGAGCAGCAGCTGCAGTCTTGGATGTCTGAAATTAAAGAATGCTCCCGGCGGGGGTAAGGCCTTACTTGTGGCCATTTGCATGAAGCAGCCCTGCAGAGTTTAAACTTGCTGGGAATCTCTGCTTGCTTTTAAAATCAGTATTACTCCGTGGTGGCGAACCTTTGGCACTCCAGATGTTATGGACTACAATTCCCATCAGCCCCTACAATTCCCATCAGTCCCAATTGGCCATGCTGGCAGGGGCTGATGGGAATTGTAGTCCATAACATCTGGAATGCCAAAGGTTCGCCACCGCTGCAATGGTTCCAAAGATAACATGTCAGCGTGTGGACAATGCCAGGAGTATAGTTAAAGGCTTTCTCAGCCAGACTCAACTGGTTGTGGTGGGCTTTCCAGGCTGTGTGGCCGTGGTCTGGTAGATCTTGTTCCTAACGTTTCGCCTGCATCTGTGGCTGGCATCTTCAGAGGTGTATCACAGAGAGAAGTTCTGAAGATGCCAGCCGCAGATGCAGGCGAAACATTAGGAACAAGATCTACCAGACTATAGCCACACAGCCCGGAAATCCCACCACAACCAATGCCAGGAGAAATCTCAGGTGCCGGAGGGGAGGTTGGGAAGGCGGGGGAAGAGGGCCGCATCTCCCTTCATAGCGCTTTACAGTTCTCCAAGAAAGAATTGCAGGTTTGGGCTAGATTCAAAACCAAGAGCACCTCAGAAACCATCAAATTTTTCAAGGAATGAGCTTTTGAGTCGAAGCTCCTTTTTTTAGAAGGGATTAGAGCTGAAAATGGGAAACAGATATTCCAGAATATGTTTTGTAGAACTCTGGATTGCAGAATTCAGAACTTCAGTTATTATATAATGAGCAACAGTTCCAGTTACCACAGTTCCAGTTACCTCATTCACCCCAGCTCTGTGAAGGTGGAAAGAGCACTTCCAGCACACTCGAGAGCATTTCCCAGTACAAATGCTGCTCTCGGCCACTGGTGGATGGGGAAGCACAAAGAAAAATATTAACAACCCATTAGGGCTGGAAACCTCCTCCAATTTATGATAGGGGACAAAAAATCCATGGCCCACAAGGAGAGACTTGGGGAGCTGGGGATGTTTAGTTTGGTGAAGAGAAGGCTAAGAGGCAGAGGTGGGATCCAGCAGGTTCTCGCAGGTTCCTGAGAGTAGGTTACTAATTATTTGTCTGTGCCGAGAGGGGGTTACTAATTTTCCACGTGATTTTTGCCTTAGTTATGCCCCTCCTCTCAGCAGTAGCGCGCAGAACTTGAAGCAGTCTAGCAGGAGGCGCACTGGCGTGCGTGGCAGCCTGCACCTGCGTGCATTCGTTTCCTGTCCAAGGACTGGCGCAGCAGCTGCATCCTTGCCACAGCCCCGCCCCCGAATGCCCGGCCACGCCCCATTGGCGCTACGCCACAGTTTGAATCCCACCACCATGGAAACCTGTTACTAAAATTTTTGGATCCCGCCACTGCTAAGAAGTGACATGATAGCCATGTTCAGATATTTGAAGGGATGTCATGTTGGTGAGGGAGGGAGCAAGTTTGTTTTCTGCGGCTCCAGAGAATAGGATCAGGAGTCTTGGTTTCAAGGTGAAGGAAAAGAGATTCCATCTAAACTTCCTGACAGTAAGGGCTGTTCGACAGTAGAATGCACTACCTCAGAGGGTGGTGGAGTCTCCTTCTTTGGAGGTTTTAAAAAAGAGAGGCTGGATGGCCATCTGTCAGGAGTGCTGTGATTATGTGTTCCTACACTGCAGAGGATTGGGCTTGATGGCCCTTGGGGTCTCTTCCAACTCTATGATTCTAAGTAAAAATGAAGGCAGGAGGAATGCCAGGTGAGCTGGCAGGGTGTCCCCTTGTGCAAGGAATAATAAGAGTTGGAAGAGACCAGAAGGGCCATCAAATTCAACCCACTGCCCTGTAAGAAAGCACCCTTGTGACAGATGGCCATCCAGCCTCTCTTTAAAAACCTCCAAAGAAGGCGGTTCTTCTTTGTACACCCAGCATGCACAATGTGTGATGCTGACGAGACATTGTGCGTAAGGCCAGTGTGGTGACATGGTTAAGAGTATCAGGCTAGTATCTGAGCGACCCGCTCAAATACCCACTCATACCATGGAAGCTCACTGAGTGATCTTGGGCTGCTCTCACACACAACCTGTCAGCCCAACCTACCTTACAGTGATATTGTGGCCTTTGGTCAGCATTCTCTCTCTGGCCTCCTGTACAGGGCTGTTGTGAAGATAGTGCGTGGTGTATGTGTAGCTTTTTAAACCCCCGAAGATGCCAAGTGTTATTCTCAGATGAAACACAGAGCACCAACCCCCCCCCTTTCTCTCTCAGGTCAGATCTTGAGCTGAACTCCGAGTCTCCCTCAGAAGGAGTGACGGCCAGTCCTGCAAACAGCAGCATCAACTCTCTTAACCAAGGTACCTGCAACCCTGACTTTCGGGGCCTCCCATGTTGTGGAACGCTTGGATGGGGGTGAGCTGTGGGGGGCTGCCTTGCCTTTTGGCCTCTTTCAGCAATCCAGGGAAGGCGCCAGAGTTCAGCCAGGCTGTTCCTGGAAGCACCTGGAGCAGGGGTCTGCAACCGGCGGCTCTCCAGATGTTCATGGACTACAATTCCCATCAGCCCCTGCCAGCATGGCCATGGTGGCAGGGGCTGATGGGAATTGTAGTCCATGAACATCTGGAGAGCTACAGGTTGCAGACCCCTGACCTGGAGGCTTTCAGCAGGAAGCTCACATGCGTACCATTTGAAGGTGCCACCGTTTAAAACAGGGGTGTCCAACTCTGGTGCTTCAGATGTTTATGGACTACAATTCCCATCAGCCCCTGCTGGCATGGCATGGGAATTGTAGTCCCTGAATACCTTAAACGCCAGAGTTGGACACCTCTGATTTGAAATGTAGCACAAACTTAAGTTTTATTTGCCTGTGTTCGGTGGGTACATGAGAGAGGGCCTTTTCAGTGGCAGCCCCCACAGTCAAGGAACAAGCTCCCTGCGGGGGTGGGTTGCACCTGGTCCCTCACTCTTAATCCTTAGATGGTTCTCATGAAGAACTGTTGACCGGGTGGACCTCGGTCTGCGCTTCAAGACGTTTCAGGTGCTCTCGAATAAGAGTGCATGATCAGGGCCATGTCTCTCGCTCTTGCCTCTGCCTGCAGTTCTTGCTTTGGTCCACCAAGGTAGATTCCGCACTTGCGTTATTGACCTAAGTTCGAGCTGCGTTCGACCTAAGTGCTCTGCACAACCCCTGGGATCGACGTGGTTTTGTACCAGCTTCGCCCCGTGTAACAGTCAATTTTCCGACTCCAGTTGGGAACTACTACTTTTTCAGGGAACCACGCTCGAACTCAGCTCGATTCCAGTATAGTGCGGAATCTCTGGTGCCAGGAGTCCCCCATTCAGCCAATCACAGCTGAGTGTTTCGGGCATGCGTACAGCTGGCCAATAAAAAAACGCCACCTTCGTCCCTCCATTCCTGTGGCAGTTTTTTTTATAACTTGTGTGGGGATAGACGGAACATGGCCGTAGAACAGCAGCCAATCAGAACGGAGCGGCGAAGAGGCACAGGATGATCCTGCCCTCCGAGCTGGGATCAAGCTGGTTGCAGTGGGGAACAACAATGGCTTCGACCTAGGTCAGTACCCTTCTCAGGGAACTGGGTCAAACCTATTTTACTCGTGTGCGGAATTGCCCCAGATTTCGCCGTGGTTCCATTGCAGATTGAGCGTGACTCCTGCTTTCCTCTTTCCCAGGTGCAATGCAGTCTGGCCCAGCAGACCAGCCCTGCCAGAAGACCGACCATTACCTGTCCTCCTACCCCTGGTTCCACGGGCCCATTTCCCGATTCAAAGCTGCCCAACTAGTCCAGCTCCAAGGGCTCGAGGGTCACGGGGTCTTCCTCATCCGGCAGAGCGAAACCCGCTGGGGAGAATACGTCCTCACTTTCAACTTCCAAGGAAGAGCAAAGGTAAAGCTTCTGCTGGCAAGGAGCGAGGGATCATTTTTTCCTCTGTCGCTGAGTCGGCAGACAAGGCTAAAAACAAGCAAAGGCCCGTCCCTCTCCTCATATACTGTCCTGGCAAAATCTGTGGAACCGGATTCCCTTTGTTTACTTCTAGGCTGCACTCCCAACCTGCGGGTTCCTGAGGTAGTTTACATCTCCGGTTTTTAAAACAAGCAACGTTATAAAAGCCCAGGTGGCTGCAGGGGGAGGAGGCAGTGCAAGCCGTCTGTTTCAAAAAGAAGGGTTCTATATCTTAAGAACATAAGAACATAAGAACTAGCCTGCTGGATCAGACCAGAGTCCATCTAGTCCAGCTCTCTGCTACTCGCAGTGGCCCACCAGGTGCCTTTGGGAGCTCACCTGCAGGAGGTGAAAGCAATGGCCTTCTGCTGCTGCTGCTCCTCCCGAGCACCTGGTCTGCTAAGGCATTTGCAATCTCAGATCAAGGAGGATCAAGATTGGGAGCCATAGACTGACTTCTCCTCCATAAATCTGTCCAAGCCCCTTTTAAAGTTATCCAGGTGAGTGGCCATCACCACCTCCTGTGGCAGCATATTCCAAACACCAATCACACGTTGCGTGAAGAAGTGTTTCCTTTTATTAGTCCTAATTCTTCCCCCCAGCATTTTCAATGAATGCCCCCTGGTTCTAGTATTGTGAGAAAGAGAGGAAAATTTCTCTCTGTCAACATTTTCTACCCCATGCATAATTTTATAGACTTCAATCATATCCCCCCTCAGACGTCTCCTCTCCAAACTAAACTCCAAACTTGGTCTTCTTACAGGACCAAGTTCTGCCTTGGGTCCTACAGTGCCTGGGAGACAGGCAGCGATGTAAATATTGTGGATAATTAAAATGGAACAAGAAGTGCTTGGGAAGTGAGCTTTCCCAGGGGCCGAGGGTCAGGAACCCGGCCTCCCCCTCTTTACCCTGCGTAGAATTCCCACAGCGGAGTTGGCTGCTTTTTGATAACGGTCCCTCTTTCTGCTTCCTCGGCAGCATCTGCGGCTCTCGCTGACGGAGAGGGGCCAGTGCCGAGTCCAGCACCTGCATTTCCCATCCATCATGGACATGTTGCTCCATTTCCAACGGTATCCCATCCCTCTGGAATGCGGCGCCCCCTGCGACGTGCGGCTGTCGAGCTACATGGTGGTCGTCCCACACGCGCAAGGCCAGCGGGGTGAGTGGCCTGCCGTTGGTGCCCCTTTCAGGCACGTGGCCGTCTGCAACCAGAACGGCGAGCGCACAAGCGCCCCACTCAAGGAACTGAGGAGGGAAATCCTGCTGGCCGTTTCCTGCCACGGCTGGTGCTCTCTCTTCCCTTTGATTGCTCAGAGGGAAAGTGGCAACTCGCACCTGCAGTTGCAATGGCAATAGAGTGCCTGTGTGTCTGGAATGTGAATTGGGTCTTTTACGACCAGCGCAGCGCTCCTTTGGCTTAGAAGGTACTCAGCGGCAGCGTAGGCAAGGCTCCTTTTTCTCTTTGAGGAAGGGGGTGGGGGGGGAGAGGCAGCCCAGCTCTTCAGACTGCTGATCAGAAAGACGAACTAGAAACAGAAAACAGGCTGAAGTGGTAGGACAGCGGTGGCGAACCTATGACACGGGTGCCAGAGGTGGCACTCGGAGCCCTCTCTGTGGGCACGCGCACATAGAGTTCATCATGTGGGGGGGTGGAAAATCACCCCCCCACACACACACACACATCTAGGCTGGCCTGGGCCACTGAGCACAACGTGCGCAGACTGCAGTGAGCAGGGAGGACTTGGCTGGCAGGCCTGATGCCTGTGCTCCAGGTGGCTGCTGCCCGAGGGGGGTGGGGCATAGAGGAGGCAGAGATGCTAGACAGGCACAGAACAGTGCACGCAGGACTTGCTGGAGGCTACAGCAGGCTGGCCCCTGCTCGAGCAGGTGGGGTGGAAAAAGAGGGAGCCAACCGGTTTTTTCTAAACTAAAACATCAGCATTCAGGTTAAATTGCCGGGGTGGCACTTTGCGATAAATAAGTGGGGTTTGGGTTGCAATTTGGGCACTCGGTCTCGAAAAGGTTCGCCATCACTGTGGTAGGAAGAGGCCTCAGGCTTGAAGCTGGCTTATATGGATCAGACCATCAGTCCGTCAAAGTCAGTATTGGCTGCTCAGATGGGCACTGACTGTCCAGGGTCTCTGGCAGAGGAAGGTGTGCATCACCTGCTACCTGGTCCTTTGAGATGCTGATTGAACCTGGGACTTCTGGCATGCCAAGCAAATGCTCTGCCGCTGTGCCACAGTCACTTCCCCTCGTACTGGAAATAGTGGCTTGTCTGCTAGGTCAGAGGTGGCGAACCTATGGCACGGGTGCCGGAGGTGGCACTCAGAGCTTCTCTGTGGGCATGCACAAACAGAGTCACACACACACACACACACACACACCCACATACACACATCTAGGCTGGCCTGGGCCAGTGGGCTCGATTATTAGCATTAAACCTAAGACCTAATTTTGGGGAAGCAGTGTAGGTAACCCTGTTAAGTGCTGTTAAACCCCACAGATGTGAAGAACTAAAGTGCAATCCTTTATTCTGGGAGTAAGCTCAGTTGCTGGCAATGGGGCTTGCTTCTGAGTAAACCCTCCTAGGGTCGTGATTCACCCGTTGGGAGAGTTGCAGTTTCTTCAAAGCAAAGCCACCGACAACCACCAAGCTTGCTCCTGAGTAACGCATGCCTCTGATCCAACCGTTTTTTTTAAAGCTAAAACCTCAGTATTCAGGTTAAATAGCCATGTTGGCACTTTGCGATAAATAAGTGGGTTTTAGGTGGCAGTTTGGGCACTCGGCCTCAAAAAGGTTCGCCACCACTGTGCTAGGTAGACAACCAAGAATAAGGGGGAAAAATGGGGGGGGGGGGCAGTCTTCAGTGCAGTAAGTTAAATTGTATTTTCTTCTCAAATTAAATTGTATTTTTTCTCCAGAAATGTTTTTTTGGGGGGAAGGCAATCCACAGTGCAGTAAATTTAAAGTGTATTTTTTCTCAAAATAATCAATCCAAATAAATGGGTCAAGTGGGAACACAACAGTGATCAACAAAGCACAAAATTCCCCATCTATATGATGTCAAACTGTAAACAAATACAAATATATATTTAAATGTGTGAATAGGTAAAATGCATACAGGTGCAGCAAAGCCCGCAAACGATACAAACCTTTTCAGTAAACAGTAAGAACGTCTCTCAATCGGGAAGGCGCAGTAGTCTGAAGTGCGTTGTATCAGAGAATCCAACCCAAGAGAATCCAGAATGAGTTCCCAGGCACATTCTTGTTTTTGTGGAGTCGCTGTTCACTTCTTCAGCAAGTGTGTATCACTATGCCCATTTCTATTCCTAGAACAGAATGCTCCATTCCTTGCAAGCTAACTCGTTTCTAAGTGCTTGGGTTTTCGAACCTTTTTTACTGCCATCAGGGAATTGTGGGCATAGTGATACGCACTTGCTAAGGAAGTGGACAGTGATTCCACAAAAACTAGTACATACGCTCAAACTAGTTGTGGATTTGTATTGTCGAAGGCTTTCACGGCTGGAATCACTGGGGTGCTGTGTGGTTCCCAGGCTGTATGGCCGTGTTCTAGCAGCATTCTCTCCTCTGACGTTTCGCCTGCATCTGTGGCTGGCATCCTCTGAAGATGCCAGCCACAGATGCAGGCGAAACATCAGGAGAGAATGCTGCTAGAACACGGCCATACAGCCCAGAAACCACACAACACCCCAGTTGTGGATTCTCTACATACAACATACTTCAGACTACTGCGCCTTCCTATGTAGAGACTTTCTTATTGTTTATCGGGCAAAGTTTGCGTTGCTTGCCAGATTTGCTGCACCTGAGTGCGCTTTACTTATTCACATATTTAAATATATATTTGTATTTGTTTACAGTTTGACATAATTATATGGGTGGGGTTTTGTGTTTTGTGTTTTTTGTCAGGCTACCAATAGGCCAACAGTGCCAAACAGGGGCATGAGAAATCTTCTTTGTAGGCATGTGGATACCTGCACAACTTTATTATGGGGTCTCAGAACATCTGGAGAAAAAGCCAGGTGGGAAATAAAGGCTCTTTTTGAGCAGTGGGGGGGGGGGAGGGGAGGCAGGCAAAATGCTAAGAAAAGGTCTGGCCCTGTCAGAGCTCCTGTTGCCCAAATCCTGCCCATAGTTGATTGCAGGCCGGGTTTCTCCACATACAGTGAGGAACGGCACGAAGCTTTGTGCCGAAGGAAAACTAGAGGCCGAGCTGTTGCATCAGATACATCGTTGACGGATACAGATGACCAAATCCTTGCACTGAGGAGCGCCTTTTCGCTTTAATACAGAGCACAGGAGCTCTTGATCCAAAACGGAGAGGACCTCCGGTCATTTCTCTGAGAAATTTGCCAGGATTTTGTGCATGCAAGAGCCTCGCCTGTGTGTTTGGGTGCATAATGCAGCTTCCTGCACTTTTATTGCATTTTTAAGGCAAAAGTCTAGCCCTCTGGATTTACTAGGGTTGCCAATCCCCAGGGGCCGTCTGGAGATCTGCCACTATTACAGTTGATCTCCAGAGGACCAAGATGAGCTACCCTGGAGAAGCTGGATGTTCTGGAGGGCAGACTCCAGGGTCTTATACTCTACTGAGGTCCTTCCCTTCCCTAAGAGAGCCAGCGTGGTGTAGTGGTTAAGAGAAGATGCATTCTAATCTGAGGAACTGGGTTTGATTCTCCGCTCTGCCACTTGAGCTGTGGAGGCTTATCTGGTGAACTAGATTAGCTTGCAGCTGGGTGACCTTGGGCTAGTCAAGATCTTCAGAGCTCTCTCAGCCCCACCTACCTCACAGGATGTTTGTTGTGAGGAGGAATGGAAAGGAGATTGTAAGCCCCTTTGTGTCTCCTTACAGGAGAGGAAGGGGGGGGATATAAATCCAAACTGTTCTTCTAAATCCTGCCCTCCCCAGGCTCCCATGCCAACACCTACAAGTGTTTCCCAGCCCAGAGCGGGCATTCCTGGGAGTGATGCTGCTGGCGTGTGGGGTAGGTATTCTGAACCCAGAGAAGTTGCCAGTGAGATGGGGGCAGGACTTTGCCCTCCTCCATAATTAACAAAGGGGAGGGTAGGGGAGGGTTAATGCAGATGTGTTTCAGTTGTTTTAGCCTCTGCGCAAGGAGATCCTCGCTCCACAGAAGTGTACTTCCTAGAGTCGAGGTCAGGGCTCCCTGCTCCTGGCATGCAGGTCAATGAGGGTATTTTTGTTTTCCCACCTGCAGGCTCCGGCAACCCCATCTCACACTCTTCCTCCATCCATTGCTGCGGGCCTGACTTCAGTCTCGTCCAGCTGACGCCAGCCAGCTGCCCGCAGCGCCACCCAGCCGACGCCCTTGCCCGCAGTTCCTCAGAAGAGCAGATCTTCCATCTTGTGCCGCCTCCAGAAGAGCTGGCCAGGAGCTTATGGCGCAGAAGCAGCCTGTCGGGGCCGCCCAGCGCATCTGCTGCGCACCGTGTGTGGGACGAGTATGAATTGGACTCGCAAGGCAGGGACCATTTACGGGCAGTGAATAACCAGTACACACCCCTTTGACACAGCGGGACGCGCTCGCCCCCGCCTGCTTTTGCACAGGACTCTTGGCCGACGCTTCAGGAAGCCGCGAGAGAGGAGTGACCCCTTCCCTTCCCGAAGGTGGGGGTGGGCTTGGTAAGCTAGAGCGAAGGCTCCCTCCCCCAGGAGGGTGACCCGACCATTCGGCCTGTTACAGGGCCAGCTCTTTTGGTAGATTTTTGTTTTACTCAATTTGTTGTTCTTCCTTACTGGGTTTGCACATCCCTCTTTGCTTCCATCAAATTTTGGTTTCCTTCTAATCCCAGACCTTTGGAGGTGGGGGGTGGGGGATATTCTCGGAGGCGGCAACAAAACTGATCCAATCCCACCCACTACCCCCACCACTCCGCCCATTTCCTGTGTCCTAATTCTTTCTGCATTGTTACATTCCTTCCAGAGTGCCTTCCTGGGCTCTTCCATGTGTTGGTTGGGCTAAGGCCGTGGTGGCGAACCTTTGGCACTCCAGATGTTCTGGACTACAATTCCCATCAGCCCCTGCCAGCATGGCCAATTGGCCATGCTAGTAGGGGCTGATGGGGATTGTAGTCCATAACATCTGGAGTGCCAAAGGTTCGCCACCACGGGGCTAAGGTCTTTATCACAGAAGGTATTAATAGAGCCAGGCTTTTTTGCAAAACGAAGGCAGCATTGCCTGTCCAAGGACTCTGGGACACCCCCTTGCCTTAACTGTAGAGAGCTACCAATTGGGGCGGCCCAGAAGGAGAAAGATTCCGCCCTACGCTTGGCCTAGTGGAGCTCCAGTTACTTTTGAACCACAACCTCCTCCTTCCTCTCCTGGCTGCAATACAGCTCTTTAATTGCCTCAGCTGAACCTTCAGGTGGTCTTTTCTCTGGAAATGCAAGATTAAAAAGTCATTTCTACCTGCCAAGAGCACGCGGAAACAGCTAGTTTCAAAAGAACTAAGTAATAATCTCATTGGAATGCTGTGAACGGATATGGATGAGTAGCATCCCTAAATTTCTCTCCTTAGAAGACGTGTTCCAGTCACAGAGTTTTGCAAGAACATTGTTAGAAGCCCTGCCTCAGGCAGGTGTCTTTGTCTTACCTATGAAAATCACAAATCTTATTTATGCTTACCTAGAAGTAAGCTTGATTGAATGTTGTGTGACTCACTCCTGCGTAAAATGCAGAGGATTGGATGACACAGCTCAGTTTTCAGGGCTTATGATATTTTTAGGACACATTTTAGGGGTAAAGTAGCAAGCTCGTTACATGCAATTTTGGGTCCCCTAATTATACCCTACTTTTCTGCAAACTGTTTGCTTACCTCAAGCCAAGAGAGCAGAATAGGGTATCAAATATTTAATAGTCTTTCAGGAAGTAAGAGTAATGCCTCCCCCCCCCCCCCAATACTCCTCATATGTCAGCATGTACTACCCTACACATCTGATTCTCTACATGCTAAACAGTTAGGGAAACATATTGTCGAAGGCTTTCATGGCTGGAATCACTGGGGTGTTGTGGGTTTTCTGGGTTGTATGGCCGCGTTCCAGTAGCATTTTCTCCTGACGTTTCGCCTGCGTCTGCACAGATGCAGGCGAAACATCAGGAGAAAATGCTACTGGAATACAGTCATACAACCTGGAAAAACCACAACGCTAGTCTTCTCCTCTAACACTAAATGTGGTGATTTAAGGACTGTGGAAGTTGCTGGCACACAGCAAAGAAATAGCAACTCCAAGTAGTCTATCTATCACACTTGATGCCTCATGCTGGAACACCAAAATTGCCTCCTGTGAAAAAGTAATATGGTAAAAAAGCACCTACCAGCGCACCGCAGTGGCCGTTCCATCATGTCGCAACCTGCTCATGTGTGAACTAACAGGAAGGTTCCGGAAGTGGCAAACTGCTGTCTTGCAACTTGCCCTGACAGGCCCCGATGCTGCTGCCTGAAAGGAACGGCCCTGATGGCTTTTGTGCTTGTAACACAGCTCATTATGACATGCAAACAAGACCGTGCCTTCCTTTTCAGGCACAGAAGACCAGAAACACACAACATATGAATGAGCACGAGGGGACAGAAAACATATTGTGTCCTCCGTCTAGATAATGCAATGCAATCACTGTGTCATCCCCGCCCTGAGCAATTGCTGGCTCTGCTGCCTGCACAAACAGCAGCAAGATCCCTCTGGAATGTCAGCTTCAATAGTATTGGGTGTTAGATGCTGGAATATAAAGCTCTGTTCTGCAAACTCATGTTTGGTGCGGGGGGAAGAGAGGCTTTTCAGAAGTAAGGAAAACCCACTTCACAGGTGTTCAGGGACACAGTACCATCTACTTGACAACAAGAGTCTTACGCAGGAAAAATTTCACCAACAGACTGGAACATGCAATTTAAAATTAAGTTACCTGTGTTTACCTGCTGCCTCTCAAGTTTAGGCCTGAATGTAAATGGGTAATTTCCCCGCTGCAGATTTCAACCTTTTATCCGAGAAAGGAATTGGCCTTTGCAGACGATAGCAAGCTTGCTACTTTAAACAAATTAACCTAATAAGCCTTTAAAGAAAATACACACACTATGTGTGTTTATGCCCTTACTCTTTCCAATCTTGTATAGTAGAATTTTTCTATATATTGTTTCTGTATGTATTTTATGTGTAATTTATTCTTGAATCCTATTAAATACACAGATCTGCTCCTGCAGTAAATAAACTGTTTTTAGAGATTTTCAGTAGCTGGGCCCGGTTATTCTTTTCCCCACCGCCCCTGTGCCTAATGAGTCTGCTTCGATAATCAAACAAAATATTTTTCTAAACACACCTTGAGAATTGATCTTACACATTGAAGCTTATGTCTAGCTCTGAATATGAAAGTTAAGATAGCTTTCCCACAATTATGCATACCTATAGCTCCAAACACCTAGGCCAGTGGTGGCGAACCTATGGCACTCCAGATGTTCATGGACTACAATTCCCATCAGCCCCTGGAGTGCCATAGGTTTGCCACCACTGACCTAGGCCCTTAAAGTCTATTTATTTATATATTTTACACATACCCCTCCCTTTCCTGACAATTTGGGAAAGAGTGGCTAAGTCCACATTTTGACAGCTGCTAGCTTAAATAGCCTCTGGTAGATTTGTTCTCTGTCAATGTGTCTGCTTTTTCTGCAGATAGCTGCAATCCCTTAATGTACAGAAACTGTGTGTCTTTATTTTTATTTATCTACCTTATTTATATCCTGCCTTTCTCCCCATTGGGATTAAAGGTAGCTTACGTTGTTCTCCTTCATTTATCCTCCTCATAACCCCACGAGACAGGCTAGGCTGAGAATATGCCTGGCCCAAGGTCACCCAGATCCTAATCAAATATTTTAACCACCATACCAGATGCCAAGAATTGGAGGAGAGAGAGAGATAGCTGTTCGTACCCCAGAGATATCTGCTGCTTACTGCTGGAAACAACACACTTGGATGGATGGATATTTGGCCTGAGCCAGTATTTTACTGACTTTATTTACATCCTGCCTTTCTCCCCGTTGGGACTCAAAGCAGCTTATCCCCGCTCCTCCATTTTATCCTCACAACAACCCTGTGAGGTAAGTTAGGCGGAATGTATGTGGCTGGTCCAAGGCCACCTGGCAGCCTTCCATGGCAGAGAAGGAATTCGAACCTGGGTCTCCCAGATCCTAGTCTGACACTCTAACCACTACATCACAGCTCATGACACAAAAGCTTTTGACAACACTGAGTGGACAGACACTCCTATGTGCAAGGAACTTTGAGCAACTCTTCAAGGAGTTAGAAATCCAAAAGATCAGAATTTCAAAGGCTTTCACGGCCAGATTCAACTGGTTGTTGTGGGTTTTCTGGTAGATCTTCCTAATGTTTCGCCTGCATCTGTGGCCGGTATGCCGGCCACAGGTGCAGGCAAAACGTTAGGAACAAGATCTACCAGACCGCGGCCACACAGCCTGGAAAACCCACAACAAACAGATCAGAATTGCCATCTTTCCTTTGATGGATTTGCAGCTAGGTTCTTGTTAAGCTTACAAATTTAGAAAGCCTGAGTGCCAATTAGATGACCTCTCTTCTACATATGACTAAACTGGATTTACTGGGGGAGGGGGAAGCAGAGTAGAAGCAAAGTGAAAACCATGCAGACACCAAAAAGTCAGTTTTTAAAACTTTTTTTATTTTTAAATTTTTTTAAAGTTTTTATTTTATATTATCTACAAAGTAAAAGTTTCCTCTTAACTTAAAAGTTACACCAACCACTGCCTTACAGCAGTGATTTCCCCCTCATCAAACATGATTTTATAAATAATAAATCCATATCTGTTTGATGATTAGAATTTGCTTTTACTGAACCTCTTTCAAGTTTAGTTAGAAGTAAAAGGGATTTTGTCTTGATTTCTTTTTAGTGAGAATAGCAGCAAGAATCACTCTCGTTACTTCTTTCTCTAGCAGATGAATTCATAACTCTGAAGGGTTGTTTTAAAAAATAAATAGCTTTTCCAGTTTTTTTTTTCTGCAAGCGGAACCGGGGCAAGGGGCCCTTTTTTGACACAACACATGGAATTATGGAATTGTCCCACAAGGTTTTTACATGCCTTATTCTCAGTCTGAATTTCTCCCACCGCAAGGTGAACTGTTAGCATTCCTATTGGATGTTACACGATTTTTCCCCTCTCAAACAAAAATAAATGAAATGCTAGAATTTTTCCCCATTTTGTTTCATTTTGTTTCTGTGCTTCCAAGTTGGCAGAAGCAGGAGAAGGAAGGTATTTGGCCTAAAAAAAGAAGGGATCCAGCCTCACGGTTACTGCAGGTCAGTTTTACAGCTGCTGTTGATGGTGGGTTTGTACTGTAAAGGAAGGAGAGAAAAGACCACGTGAGAGAAATGCTCGCAAGCCTATTTCCAAAGTAAAGCAGGGGGGCCTCTTGGTGCATCAAGGCAACTGTCTCCTCTCAGTCTTCCCAACACACATCCTTGTCCCAGGTCTGAGTACTCTTCCCCACCCCACAATCCAAGATGCACCAGCCTAGGTGACTGCTCCTTTCAAAAAATAAATTTGAAAAGTGTATTAGCAAGAAAGAGCTTTTGACGACATGAGCATCTCAAGGCTCGCGTCTCCACAACAAAGAATACTATTTCAAAAGGGGAGAAAAGAGAAAGGACAGATTTCACTGAGGGGGGCAGGAAGAATATTCCAAGGCCTGCTGTTAGATACACTGAATAATAGAGTAATGTGTTTTAGGCGCTCTCATTGGAGTTACTTTGCTCTCTATCCTAGTGCCACCTGATGTATCAATTTATTTATTTATTTATTTATTAAACTTTTATACCGCCCCATCCTCTAGGGGCTCTGGGCGGTGGGAGAAGCACAGACTTCCTTGAATGTACACAAGGCTCCAAACTAAGTGTGGCGCAGTAAAGAGCTATTCTGTTTAGACGACATGTGGCACAGCTATGCTGGCCCATGCAAAATCCAAAAACGAGAAGGAAATCCACGTTAACACCTTTCAATGGGACCAACCAAAAAGACACAAAATGTGAGAACATTAACTCTTTGGGCTTTGAGTCCTAGATCTAACCACCACCACCACCACCACCCCCACACTTCCCCCTCCCAACTTCTCATGATCTGTTCTGGTTATGATACAAGTCACTCTCACCTGAAGGGTGCGTCATATAGGGAAAGTGTGTTGCTGTCGAAACTGGAATGTGCTGTAGTGCACTTTGCGCAATGGCGGCTTGGGCTCCACCGGGCGGCGGCTGGGTTGTCATGAGCATCATCGGAGCATGGGCAGTTGCATGAGAAGGAGCCATCCCTGACTGCACGTGGGCCTGAAAGACGGAGCTCTTAGGTCACAAAGTCACAAGCAAGGGCCACCTCCTAACCACAGCTATGGCACGAAAGATGCTTTGGCAGAGGGAGGAATGTGCATGGGACCACAACGCCAGTGAGAACTGTGCTCTGCTTGTATTTTGGTTCCCCATTTGTATGTGCAGTAAACGGCCAAGATGATACAGACTTAAAATCTTGAAGGGACAAAGGGGTTTTCAGACCAAGCCCCACAGTCAAATTGCAACACGTTACGCTCAAAAGGCAGGCAGAACCACTTCTACAACAGCACTGGGGGCATATAACCATCTTGCTGACCCTGAGTCAATCAGCTGCCTAGTGCACTAGTGGGACTTCCAGGCTAAACTGAGGGAAGAATGACACAAAAGGGTTTCCCAAGGGCACTTCTGGAACATAAATAAGCCAGTCTTCAACTTTCCTTTGCAATTCTTTGACAACAAAGAGAAGAGGAGAAAAGATTTGGATTTATATCCTCCCCTTTCTCTCCTGTAAGGAGACTCAAAGGGGCTTACAATCCCCCGAGGCAACAATACTACAACAAACACACTGTGAAGTGGGTGGGGCTAAGAGAGCTCCAAAGACCTATGACTAGCATAAGGTCACCCAGCTAGCGTGTGCTAGAGCTAGTTCCCCAGATAAGCCTCCATAGCTCAAGTGGAATCAAACCCAGTTCTCCAGATTAGAGTGCTACTGTTCCTGACCACTACGCCACTGCTGCTCGTCTTCTGTTTCATGGCTTTGAAGCTCAATATGAAGTGAAATACGAGGGCTTCTCTTCCATGGCAGGCAAGTTCGCTCGAGTGCTGTTGCGGCCCAAACACTGCTGCCCAGTGACTCTGGTGCATCGTGGCAGTCATCTGGCCGAGCCAACTGCTTCCACCAGCTTCCTGTACAAGGCAGCCTCCGTAGGAATAGCGTGGCCATTTGAGAGAGCGGGAGCTGCTCTCTGAAACCTGGCTGCTATTTTTAGGAGTGGGAGGTGCCCCTGCACGCTCCACGGCCCCTGCCAGCTATGAGCACATAACGTACCAGCCTCCCTTCACTACCCTGGCCTAAGCCTGAGCTGACTTCCACCTGTCACCAACTCCCTCTGCATAATTTTAGTAACTCATACATTCCAAATCCAAAGGACTCACAAACACACCCCGCTGGACAGAGATTACAATGTGTGTGTGAGCAGCGCTCTGAGCCAAGAACAGAACGTGCATCAGCGAGTTTCCCAGATCAAACATGCCTGGGACCCCTCTTCTTGGCACAGACCCCAAGAGAAGGAGAAACGGCTTCTACAACCTCTGGCTCCCCAGCACTCGGAAACATCTCGGGCCAAGGTCACACGAGAGACGTTTTGTTACCTGGGGGACATGGGCCATGTGCGGTGGGTTGGCGTAGGCGGCAGGCTGGACGTGGGAAGGATGGATGGCGAAGACGGTCTGTGGTGCCGCCGGGAAGCTGCTCTGCGGAGACTGGGCGTTTGAGCCGGGGGTCATGGATGGAGGAGTTGGCGCGAGGCCAGTGTGATAGATTGCCGACTGCTGTTGTGCATTTGCCAAGTGAAGGGCCTGGGCAGCCTGGTGCTGATGTTGCTGCAGAGGGACAGAGAAATGGACTCAAGCAGGGCGCCACCCTTGCAGGGCGGGTCACAAGACTGTCCCTTCCCTACAGCTGCTGGGTTTGCAAGGCCACTGCTGTGCCTCTGCTTCCCTCTCCCACAAAGTAAAACAGTACAAGGCAGCCTCAGCCAGGGAAGCTACTGGGCACTGATCCATTTCACTGGAGGTTGTGCAAATACTCACATAATTTCAAATAGTTGCCACAAATGTACACAGTTCAGCATTACAGGTAGAGGAATCTCATGTGCATTTAGCCACCCCTTTTAAGAGGAGAGGGTGGATCAACTACAGGACCAATCCCCTTGGGCTAAAGGTTAGGGGTCTGGCCATCTTTATGGTGGCAGCTCAATTATGGAACTGCTTCCCCAGCGAAGCCCATAGGTGCCAACATCACTGTCCAGCTTTTATGGCAGGCTGCGGCATTCCAAGGCGACGTTTATTTATTTCTTGTAAAAATGTCTAACCTGACTACCTCTTCTAGCTCAATGTGGCTAACACAAGCTGACTGCAAAAACTTAAAACATTATCAGTCCAAAAAGCAAGATTAAAACAGAACAAATTAAAAAGAACTGAGAATTTTTTTAAATGCAGGTTTTTTTTAAAAAAAATGCTTCTGCTACCCTTTATCTTTTAAGCCACATGTTTGTAGATTATTCCAATTTTATCTTTTGCACTGTGCAAAGAGAAATTTTAAATTAGAAATAGGGTACATGTGCATGTTACAACAAAAACATATACTGGTTGTTGACTTGCAGGTCAGAAGCCAGCCCACAGAGCACTCATGAGGCCACTAAGATGCACAAACACCAAAAGGCTTCTGGGCTTCATACAGAGTTCCCACTGGCCCCCTTACCTGGACTGGGCTGGGAGCTGGATGACTTCCCCCATGTTGGTTCTGCTGCTGCCCCGTGGGTGTGGCAGAAGGCTGTGGGTGTGGCGGGTGTGGGTGGAGGGTGGCACTGGGATGAGCATACTGCTGTGCAAGAGAGCCGGTTGAAACTGGGAGGGAGAGAAAAAGAAAACGGAGAACTGAACACCAGTTGTGACGCTGGACCCCTCCACGCTCAGCGTCTCTCTCCTTTTTAATTGTTTCTTGCTTTATATCTGAAATCCTCATTTGGCTGACATTCAAATTGTTTTTAAATCAACCATCAGGTCTATTCGGTCCAAACAACCCCCGGGAAAATGGTTTGCCTGAGAAAGAGTGTTTGGCCCACGGTCATCTGGCAAGCTTTATGAATGAGAGGGGCATGATTCTAGCCAACCAGACTACTACACTGATGAACTGCGGATAATTTATATGGAGTGGTGGGATTATACATCAGTAATACAGAAATAATGAGCCCCTCCACCCCACTTCACATCTTCCCCTCTCCTCTGTACCTTAAGTTACTGTCACAAAGTTCCAAGTTATATTGGGGGGGAAAAATCTCTTGATTGCAATGCCTGGCAATGGTACATACTGAACAAACATACTTTATTTCTAAAGATATTTTCAGGTGGGTATCCATGCTGGTCTGCAGTAGAAGAGCAAGATTCGAGCGCAATGGTGCCTGAAAGACTCAATCAGGTTCCCAGATTTCCAGAGTCAAGGGTATCTGATAAAAGGAGCGTTGAGTCTCGAAAGCTCACACCACAGCAAGCTTGTGGTCTCTAACGTGCCACAGAACCCAACTTTTACTTTTAAACTCTGTTTTGGATGAAGCTTCTGGTGGCAACTGACTCCAGTCCCAGTTCTCATCACAACCACAGAGCACAAGTATTTTGCTGGCAGGGACAATTAGCAAAATTCTGCCACAGTCAATGTTTACCAGATCCCCACAGTGCCTTTTAAACATGACACACAGGTTGTTATGGGCTTTCCGGGCTGTGTGACCATGCCACAGATACAGGTGAAACATTAGGAACAAGATCTACCAGACCCTGGCCATACAGCCCGGAAAGCCCACAACAACCAGTTGAGTCAGGTGGTGAAAGCCTTTGACAATACAATGACACAGACAAGTGTTAAGAATTCCAGCATCGAGAAACTGCAGAAAAATTATCACCATGATGTTTTGCAGTTGACATAAGGATGAGGAAAAATAACAAACACCTGCAGGAAACACCTCCTATCCGTCACAGATCAGTTGATCTGAAAGGACTTTGGGGAAGGGGGCAGGTGTGCCCTGTGATGACCACCACCTCAACTGTTCCTCTTAATACATCCTTGGTCCAAGCTGAGTCAAATTAAGCTGACCTGGTCTCCTTACATCTCTCCTCTACTCCCCCAATCCAACAGGTTTCTGGTAAATAAGTAACTGGGAAATGGATGCCCAGTTATGTTGGGCAATAAGGCATGAGGGATTGCACACAAAAAATGTCAGCAAAAGGAAGAAGAAAACAGCAACAAAAATAGACGCATTTAAAATGGGCAACAGAATGCTGAGGAGGCACAAGTTCTACCATAACCCAAAAAGAGATCAAATCACCAGGGCAGCAGGAAGTGCAGAGAGAGAGAACGGGAGGCAGGGGAGGGAAAGGCCAGCCAAATTCAACACAAGTTTAGATTCTGCATATGGACTGGCAAGCGACTGAATAAAATCATCATTGGTGCATGATACTACCAGTCCCGGTAAGATGGCAATAATGATACTGACCCTTTAATGACAGCAAGCAAACCACTCATAACATAAATACATCCAGAATGATGAAAATGCATGTTACAGGAGCACAGCAGAGTCCATTTTTAAAAGGAGGGTCTGTTAAAAGAATGAACTTGTTGAAAGGATTTCAAGTGTACCAAACCAAATGCTGTATTAATAAAAGCTAAGGGTCACCACCACATTCCTGGGACAGCTTTGTACAAAGTCTGTCTGATTCCAACCCCTAATAAATGCAGTGAATATGAATACTTGGGGTTCCAGTTGCAATCAACAGATCAGCAAAGCCCTACAAATACAAGGAGTCTTCCCTTGCTAAGAGTCCCCTGAGAGACATGACATATTCAGTGTTGCTTGAATAAATACAAGTGGTAAGTTATGCTGGGAAAGCCAGAAGATCATAACTACATAGTGGAATTCAACACGGAATTTCACAGCAAGTGTTCTAGCTCTCGTGGCTGAGTAATTCAGCAGCACCACATATGTGTCAGTCCAGCAAGTGGTAGTCATTTCAATATGTTTAATACTGCGCCCTCTTCTTGGTGTCCTCCAAACTCAATCCTTGCCCTTTCAGGGTTGCATCCTCTTCAGATGAGTTGGACACTTTTGAACCTTTGGACTAGCACAGTCCAAGTTTTATAGTTTCTGTCAAAACTGATCCAGTCTTGGTGGTCACCTAATTTGCTTTAATTTGTCAGACAACAACGAAGTTCCACTAAATGTGATCTGGTTTGATGCAAAGTTTGAGAGCAGCCATTCAACAAGCCCATTCCTCTGACATCGACTCTTTCAAGTTTACTGTACAAATCAACGTTAGTACAAAAAACCCAACTCACTGGCAAAGTAGAAAGAAGGGCCTGTCTCCTTGCTGTAGGGTATTTTGGGACATGCTGAATTTGGGGAAATAGAAAGGGAAATTAGCCATGTGCCATAAGATTAGAGAACCGCTTCCAGTCTCCTGGAAAGGTTAAAACAGTCAATGTTGTTTTCATGCACAAATTCAGAACAAATTAAAAAGATTTTCAAGTGAATTCAGATGACAGTTGGTCTTCATCAACATTAAAATGATAATTACTAAAGGTGTTCCACATAGCGTGAAGAATAATGATCAAAAAATTTAACTAATTTACAATGAAGACCATTACACAAGTTCTTTTTTTTCCAAAAGTGGAGATGGGGACAGATTAATACCCCAGAAAACTGATTCCTCAACATGCACAGCCCCCTTTCCCCAAAACATTGCTCTGTTTAGCACACCACATTTGAGCAGAGAAAGAAAACCACAGGAGGTTAAGAGAGAGCCAGACGCAGAAGATGCTGAATAAATATGAAGCAGAACCAGAATCAAGCACAGGAATACACTTTAGCTGGGTTCACACTTCAGAAGTCTTTCAAAGGTTTAACAACGGCTCTGGCATTAATGCTGAATGCTAAATACTTGTTGATATATACAGCTATGTCTATCAGAATGAGTCTGCTACAAACATTTTTAATTATACTTCCTGGTACAACTTGCTGAACACCCATTAACTAACCGTTAATGCAAATGCCTTTTATAGATTCTGCTTGCTCCCCAAAGGATATAATATACCTATAGCCTATACGATGGTTCATGTGCATTATTTCAATCATCTTAACACCGAGCCTGTAAAGCAGGTCAGTTTTGTTTTGACCATATCGTAGACTGGATAGTTGCTGGTTGGAGATTTGCATAAACAACTTTCAAGCTCACAGCTCGCTCTTAGCCACCACACTATACAACAGCTTCAAAAATCCTTCTCCTGCTATAGAAAATCAAGCTGTTCCAACTGGTCAGTACTGAATCACATGATATTCAGCTGAAATATTACCTATGACAGTGGTGGCGAACCTATGGCACTCCAGACGTTCATGGACTACAAATCCCACCAGCACCCTGCCAGAATGCCATAGGTTCGCCACCACAGACCTATAACAATGTAATATTACTATCTACTATCAAACTGCGAATCAAATTTCTGATCATTTAAACCTCAGAGGAACTACAACTTTCTATGAACAGCAGCAGCCTGTTTCAAGATTTTGGTTGTGACGGCTGGCCAAAAAACAGAGATCAAATGTTAAATGGAAAGAAGCAATGCTTGGGCGAATTCTCAGTGAAACCAAACTTCCCAGTGCAAGTGCTCAGATTGGGAGTTTCAAAATCATGAATCTCCTCAGCCCATTGAGCCAAGAAAAGCTGTCGCAAGGCCAGCTGCAGCGAGCAACTCTCCTTCACTTGGCAGAGGGGCCTCAATTAGCAGGGTTCGGCTGCATAATGTGATTTCCAGAAATCCCGTGGAAGACCCTTAACATTTAGTCAATGAATAGTCCCGTGGCTGTTTCCAGTTATGATCCAACACGTGCCACACAAAAGCAGCCCACGAGAACCCAGGAAAATCAAAACAGACTGTTTTAAAAAATCAGCATAGGCCCAGGTATCCAAGGAAGTCCTGAGAACATGACATACTTCCATCCTTCTGGAACAGGCTTCTAGAGAACAGCTCCCCTACTACGGTTTCAGCGTAGAGCAATCCAGTCATTCTTTTGCTAAACTGCATTAGCGAAGTGGTCGAAGCCACAAGTACCTTTGTTTTCATCTATCTTTTAGTATAATTTTATAATACAGTTGAAGTGCTTTTAACACACTAATTGCTCGCATGAACAGACCGGCAACACAGAGGGAGGAAGCAAACCTCTGAGTCTCAGTGCCAGCAGACAGCATCAAAGGAGAGCCTGGCCCTCTGGGCATTGTTGCTGGTTTCCCCGCAGGGGAACTGGCTGCCCACTGCGTGAGACAGGATGCTGGACTGCATGGGCCCTCACTGGCTCTTCTTCAAATCTTATCAGGTGAAGGCCTCGGCATCTATGCCCTGCTGTTGGCCCTCCAAAGGAACTGATTGGTTAGTGTGTGAGACAGGATGCTGGATTGCATGGGCCCTCACTGGACTGATCCAGCAGGGCTCTTATGTTCTTAAGGATGCTGCATATGGTTGAGTTGCGCACAGCACTGAAGGGCCAAGCAAGGGTAAGGGTTCCCTTTAGAAATTTCGCTTCCATGTCGTGACCATGCATGGTATCCTCTATAGATGTATCTATCCTTTTACACAACAACAGAAACATGCCTCACCTGTACACTCTGTGTCTCTGTCTCTCTCTGTGTCTCTCTCTCTGTGCCATTGCTCCTTCTGAATAGTGTTCCAGCAGGAGAGGGCACAATAGCAAGTCAACCAGCACCGGGCCCAAACTAAATGCTTACTCCAAGCAGAGAAAGGACATGATCCCAAAATAACAATAGGCATGCTAGGGACGCCTAGGCTTATGTAAGCAATGAATGCAGTCCCGTCCAGGAAGCCACCCACAAGATATTTGTTATTTATAGTCTACCTTATTCACTGAAACTATAAGGTCAGTAAGTCAGTAAGGTCAATAGACCACACATGGGACATTCAGAATGCATTTGCTGAACTACTAAAACATGCAGCCATAGGACAGCACATCCATTATTATTAACTTTTAAAACATTTTTACGTTGCCGTTCCATTCTTATCAGGACCCGCAAAGTGACTTAATGTGCCCCCCTCCCAAATTAAAACACAGTTAAAATTATACAACATTTCAATTAAAAACAGGAGGGCCAGAAACTATCACTGACCCTAGAGTTACGACTGAAAGTGTATCAGTAAACTCTATTCTAAGAGATAATTTAGCTAATAAAGAAAATGCTCACTAGACTATATTCTCAAGATAGATTTTGCCTTATGTCTCAATACAATCAATGAGTCTTCAAGAAAGTCTATACCAGGAGGCGGAAAACCACCTACTTCATGCCAAGGAATCACCTGAGGTCTCGATGCCTAAAGGCAACAGATGCATGACCCCAAACAACACACTGGATGCTGTCCAGGAATCTGCTTCCAAGTATGCAACGTCATCTGACGGGAGCAAGGACAACCATTCCAAATCCACCATCTCAATTTAAGAGTGTCAAAAATCAACAGGGTCAGGAATTCAGAAGGCAGCATGGCACAACAGTCTGAGAACCAGAACTCAAAGCTGTGCCACTTCTCCCCATCGAGAAGAGCTGTGTTAGTGATGATATGATTAAAGATATGAACTATGCAAATAATGAAAGTGAGAGAGAGAGAGAGAGAACTGGCTCTCCATGAGAGATTACAGCTCTAAGTAGTCCAAGCAATAAATCTCAAGAAGGATCTGGGATAGATGAGTCAGATTTCTATCTCAGGTACTAACAAAAAGGCATTTCTTTAGCCCTTGCTGTGTTCAGAGCCATTTGCAGACATTTTCTTATAATCCTTACAATAATCCTGTAAGGAATATTAGTATCACTGTCAACATGCAACCAGGTGGATTGAACAACTAGCTTGCAACAGAAGTGAGATTTAAGTCGAGGCCATTCTCTTAGCTATCCTCTTAATCTAGCTGTACTTAAGCAATGTCTCCAGTCCCATCCACCAACTTGTACTTGACAAACGTCCTTAGTTCCAGAGTCTAGCAACTCTATGACAACTTAATGGTTTGTCGTGAATTCTGCGCACTGTCAAAGACGAAAGGCCCCATTTCTTTGCCCCAGTCTGTATATGCAGTCCCCTGCACAAAGGGGAGGGACTTAAAACATTCAAGCTGAACCAAAAACATTTCCTACCATACATCGTGTGTGTCTGCTCATGTGCCCCATATTGGGTCGCTGTGGAAGAAACTAAGCCGGGCTGCGGGTGTGTGGGTGGTGCCATCATCCGAGCGTTGCCCTGTATGACAGGGCTATAAACGTGGGGATGCTGCCAAAAACAGAGCGAAACACAAATTATCAGTATTTATCACACAGAAATACAGCCTTTCTTCAAATTAGCAAGTTACTTGGAAAAAAATACAGCCAAAACTTAAACCACAAGACTTTGCCTTGTAGGTATCTGCTCTGGTGTTACTCATACATAACAAAAGCTATTCATAGCCATGCTAAAACTCTCCTCTGCAAGAGATTTTCTAGCTGTTATAAGGGGCCAACCTCTTGGCAGCACAACTCCGAGGCATAACAAGGTAACTTATCCTCCTAAAGCAAAGAGCTCTCTGTTTTCAGAGACCAGCAGCAGCAGAAGCAGCAAGCAGGCTGGGCGGCACTACAATGGCTAGCTGTGATCTAGGGCCCAAGTCCCCAACGTGGAATCCACTGACACGAAGTGTTTTCAGAAAGTGGGTGGGCCAGGCGGGGCCCTTGAGCAGCAGAGACACTCAAGATCCGATGGGCCGTCCAGGTTTTTCAATACGGCAAGTGCCGTAATTTTGCAAATGCAGTTGGGCTTCTTCTGTGCATGTGAAGGTCCACTTTGTACAGAAGCCATTTTATAGCTGGCTTCCTCTCCTGCAGCAGCTACTTGCTGTTTGTGCCCTCCCCCTTGGGACAGAATTCCAAATGTGCCCAAAGGCTCAAAAAGGTTGGGGATCCCGATCGAATGAGTCCGAGGCCATTCACTCAATTGCTTATGCAACGAAGGAGGGGAACATGCATATACATGCGCCACCATGTACTACAGCTGTGTGTGACCATTGCAGTTTCATTCTAACAGTCGCTCAAACGGATTAACTGAGGTCTAAGGAGAATGAGAAAACCCCTGCCCTGCACGCAGAAGGCCCCCAGGTGTGGGAGAAGGTTTTTTCCCACCAAAGTTCACCAGAAGCCACATCAGGCACAGAAGACAATACTGAGCCAGACTCGGTACAAGGCAGCTTGGTAGGTATCCATTTATCTACTGTCGTAGTTATGCTACTGTGCCATGTGCTAGGTGTACCAAGAAGTGGTACAACTTTTACCCCAAAGGGCACCCAGCCAGTTACACTCAGGACACATCATACTTTGTAACAACATATGTTTGAGCAAAACTGCACACCTCCAGAAGGAACACTGAGTTGCCTTTGTTTAAGAGAGGTCTTGTGCTTCCTACTCTGTATTAAACACTGACACTCTGACCATTTCAAATATGTTAATATGCAGCATTTGAATAAAGAAGAAGAAGAAGAGTTTGGATTTATATCCCCCCTTTCTCTCCTGTAGGAGACTCAAAGGGGCTTACAATTTTCTTGCCCTTCCCCCCTCACAACAAACACCCTGTGAGGTGGATGGAGCTGAGAGAGCTCAGAAGAACTGTGACTAGCCCAAGGTCACCCAGCTGGCGTGTGTGGGAGTGTACAGGCTAATCTGAATTCCCCAGAGAAGCCTCCACAGCTCAGGCAGCAGAGCTGGGAATCAAACCCGGTTCCTCCAGATTAGATACACGAGCTCTTAACCTCCTACGCCACTGCTGCTCCTAGCACTTCCCATATATAGTTGTGCTATAAACCTGCCAACAGATCTTTCAAGGCCACGCCGTAAATACAGTCTGCCAAGTAAATGTAATGATGTGATGTCATTGCATGGGTCAGCAACGACCTGGTGCTTGTATAGGGGATTACCTTTACCTTTTTAATATTGTCATTATTGGCTGCTGCCGCTGCTATCACCTGTAGCATTTTCTGAATTGTTATGTGGCAGTACGTTTTCCCAGAGCAGTCAGCGTGGCAACATGCACAGTTAGAGCCCACGGTCAGGACTGAACGAGCCACAAGGAGCACAGCGGAAGAGGTGTGAGGCATACCTGAGACTGATAATGTGGCACGTGCTGAACAAGAGGCTGGTTAGGGAACTGCTGGGGACTGTAGGCGACATACTGTGTTGAGTAAGCTGGCGGCGTAGCTACAATGGGAGCGCCAGCAGCAGAGGCAGGGTGCATCATGGCGTTCTGATGGTGCTGGTCTTGCCGCTGCTGGGGCATATTTGATACTGCAAGCAAAGGAAAGAGGGCACCTTAATGAAAGCTCCTTTCCCAAAAGAGAGAAACAAATCAAACACTGAGCAGGCCTCTTCTTTTAGTTTAAACAAAGAGCAATGGATATTGACACATCCAAGCACGCATGCAGGCTTGGAGGCTATTGCACAAAACAGACCACTGGCTCAAGGAGAATTAACCCAGCTCCGCACACTTGGATACTGCAACCAATTTCTTATGGGAAGCCTCAGAAGAACCTTTTCTGCCTGTGCTAGGACTGGGGAAGAACTGCAGCTCAGTCCTCTGCAGAACAGCAAGAGAAACAGAAATTTCTCCCACCAACTTCATGTGGAAATGTCAATCATTGGACAAGCTCCTGTATTAAAAGAGCATTCAGTTCTGACAGATTTACAGCAATCTAAGCACTACAGCAATCTAAAAACTACAACCAAAATAGATCATCTTGTGACAGTGCCATTTTAAAATTAGCTGGTTCCATGAAAATGTAAGATTAAAAAAAATCTTTTTGTGAATTTAGATTACAAGAACAGTCACACAACAACACTGAAGAATTAATTTTAAAATGTAACATGGTGTTACATTTCATCAGTGCCTAATCAGTTCTATTAACTTTTACTTTGTGAAAGCAACATGGCTACTGAAACAAGCAATTACCGTATAAACTCGTGTATAAGCCAAGGCACCTAATTTTTACTAGCAAAACCTGGAAAAACGTATTGACTGGCGTATAAGCCGAAGGTGAGAAGTCGGGAGGCAGAGGGAGTTCCTTATTTGGGCAGTGACTCCCCCTGATGTCATTGCCCAAATAAGGAGCTCCCTCCACCTGGGCTTCCTCAAACCCAGCCAGGAGGTGGAGGGAGCAACAAGCGGCTTGTGCAACTGCAGGGAGGTCGTCCCGGCCACGCGGTCCCAGCCTCGGCAGAGGCCTGAAGAGCCGGCTGGTAAACAGGACTCGTGTATAAGCCGAGGGGGCATTTTTCAGCCTTAAAACAGGGCTGAAAAACTCGGCTTATACGCGAGTATATACGGTACCCTGCCTGTGTAAATACAGATGTACCAGAGCAGAGCCAAGGTAAGGACAAAATTCTGGAGGCCACAGTCAATGTGCAGATTCACTGGGCCAGGCAAATTGAGCACTCCATTTTCTAGTAATGTCTGGGCTGGATCCAGATGGGAGGTCTCAGGGAAGAATTTTTGTTGGGAGGGTACAGAGTGGCTCTTATCAGCCCTGTGCTTGATAGCCCTTCATCTTGAATAAGCTTTCAGAATCAAGAGATTTATAGTAAATGCATCATACAAACTCTCCAATCAGTTCAGGTTTCAAAGAGAAGGCCCCTACAACAGAAACACATTCCATCCCTTAGTGATTAAATAACTAGCAAATCAAGCACTACCCATTCAGGTAAACATGCACTGGGCATTGGAGTCAGGATGGTAGACTCTGTCGGGAAGTCAACTGTATCTTTCCAGCGGGTTTAAAAATCTAGGAATTTCAGAACAAATTAAGAAGAGGAGACACGGACAGGATGACAAGAGAGGAACATTCATAAAAGAGAGGTGAACAGCTTATCCAAATGATCAACGTATTACAAAATCACATGTAGGACAAGTTAGTCACTCCGTTTGCAAGCTGAGTACAAGAACATGCAATGCTGTATTATTCTCACCTTTACCTGCTCTATAGGTCTTGGCCTGGTTGACTGGCATGGGGGTCATAGGAATTGGATACAGGGGCTATAAGAGAAGACGAGGAGCCATTAAATGAAGACATCTGCAGATACGTGTGCACACCTCCATTCTCCAGGTGCATTCACTTGTGACAGTATGACACTGACATACTTTGACAGCTGCATGGTTAATGCCTAGCCAGTTATAGTCTGCCATTTAATTTTGATTGTCACTGATGCTCCAGTTTCCTTGGGGCACCTCTGCCACCCTAAGCAGATTCCTGGCACAGCCCAAGAAGTACCCTCCAAAATGAAGCTAGGAAACAACTCTGTTGAGATGAACAGTGGGAGGAATCTCTGGTAGTCAGTAACAGCAGGAGCCTCAACACTATGACATCCTCCCTTTATTGGAAAGCACTGTGACAACCACGCGACTCGATGCAGAACAGACTCCCAGCAGTAGCTCCACATCCTAGCAGTTTGCTACTGTCTCTGAATGCAAGAGGAAGGTGGCCGGTGTCTCACTGCACAAGTTTTTGGAAATAAGCTCTCTGTAGAGATTGCAAGGCAATTCAAGACTTGGCTTCATAGAAAAATGAGATTATTACAAAGAATGTATAGATCAAATCAGTCCAGTCCCTGTGTAAAAGACTGATAGGGACAGGGTGAACCTATCTGTTATTCTTGCCAAACCCACATTTTACCCAAATTAACATGTTTACAGAGTTGGGGCTCTGGTGAGGATGCACTGAGAGGCGAAGGGTGGGGTGTACACCCCTTCCCCTGTCATCCAGTTTCCCTCTAAAACTCCTATACAGGAACATTTAAAAATCCCTACACATTTCATCCTCCGTCCTACAGTCCCAGCAAGCTATCTGTTCCCTTAGAAACAGTGTCTTCTCTATCTCAGTACTGCTTCCCCATTCACCCTCCCATTGTACAGCATGCTTATTCAGTGGTTATTCAGTCTCCCTCTGTATAGAATGCTTATACAATGACCATTGGTTTGCTCCATCAAAACAGCTGCACATTTTACCTGAACTCCTGGGCTGACAGGAACAGGGTACATCATATTTGGTGCAAAACAAACCGGCTGAGTATACACTGGAGTGGGTTGCTGATGGCCCACCATGGAAGGGCTGGGCTGCGCTTGCGGACGGGGCGATGTTGGTGTGGTAGAAGGCTTGGGCTGCAAACAAAACAGAACGGCTGAGCGACAGGTAGACTTTGAATAGGCCAGCTGCACACGCACACACACCTATACGCAGCAAAAGACTGTCCAAGCAAGCTGTTCAAGGCATGCACACAAACTGCGTCTAGAAAGGAGCATCTGGAGCACATCAGCTTTGCAACAGTGAAGAGTGAGGACATTTCTGCCTCTTCTACTCACCTGAGCAAACGACCGAGGATTGAATTCCTTTGCATTAGGGTTAAGTGTGGATTTTCTAACTTGTCTAGAAAAACAGAGAAGGAAGCAGTGTATGAGAGATGGCTTTGGAAATGAATGTGATTATTTCACCTTCTCAGACACTGAAGGACGCCAGGTGATGGCTAACTTCTCTTACTACCAACGCAGACAGGATTTATAAGGGCTTTGAACTTCCAAATGGGGGAAGATTGCCTTCACAGTTTTGGGAGCACTACAGCTGCAGAATCACACCTCCAACAACAACAAAAAAGCGCCAAACTTTAAAACATGACCAGAACTTATAAAATGTCACAGAGTTGGGGGGGGGGGAGGGGGAAGGAGAAGATGACTTGAGTCCGAGTTGTCTACTGCTCTAACCAGTCAAAGGAGAAAACATACACCCCAAGCACATGTTCCTGGAAAGGCAGGGCAGGCCTTGGATATCCTGCTCCTCTTGAGAAGGAAAAATCCTCAAAGTCAGTCAGCCCCCATCTTTCTCTGATGGGGGACTGAACCCCCCCTTCCCGCCCGACAAATCCCCCCAACTAATCCAGTGATGGGATGCTAAGCAGCAGTATTCACAGAGACAAGACTGGGCTTGCTTTACTACCCCACCTGCAGTACTCTCCTTCAGATGAAACAAAAGCACTATTTCATTGTGCCGAGAAAATATAGAAGGCATCGCCTAAGTGGCAGCCCAAAAAATATCCAACAGTGGCGTACTGGCAGAAAATGCCACTGTGCTATCCACCTGGGTGCCAGAATTCAAGCAAGAGAACAAACTTCCTGTAGAGTCATACACTGAGTCTTGATCTTGCCTTTTAAAAGAGACCAGGGAACATTTACACCTGTGTTGCTTGCTTTAAAGGAAATGGATAAGAAGCCCAAATGTTTCACGTTCTCAACACTATGAAGCTATCGTGTAAAGGGTGGGCTGTATATTGGAAGAATGCCATTCTCACCCCCTCACCGAAGTGATTATGACAAAAAAGAAAACCCCTCCAAAACTTGACACCAGGGTAGGCCCAGACTTCAGGACAAAATGCAGGTAGTGAGAAATCTGTCAGGAGGGAGAGATGCAGACTTTGGACTGCTGCAGCCTCGCTAAATAGTCTTTAGAGCTCAATGACTTAACTTTTCCTATTAGGGTAGGGGATGCTGCAGTCTTCCTAGAAACTATGACAGAGTAGTCTTGGGGGAGGAAAGCAAGTATCGCCAGAATCTGGATGATTTAATGATGGCAATTTCCAAACGATGACAAGTCTCTTACATGGAGAATACTTTCTTAGCCAAAAGGTCGAGAAGTCCTTCTCTAATACTTTATTCAATTTAGTGACTCTTTAAAAGATTCTAATAATTTACCTCTCTGGGTAATGAGTTGTAGAAGCTTGAATTTCAGCTCCAAAAAATCATGCCCTGAAACCTTTGCCTGCAGGCATAATTTTGGGAGGCAAGCCATAAAGAGATGAGTACTGGAATTGGTCGTGGCAGTGGCCATGCTGGCTGGTTTAAGGATCCCTGTGTCCACATGCCTGTCGGACTAGCAGGCTGCTTGCACTCCAAGTGGAGGTCTCACAGAGAAAGCACCATGGGGACCACAGCCCTGCAGAGGAGGCACTGCTGGATCAGACATGCACCTGCTGCTGTGCGATAGGAGCCTGTGGTGAGGCATTTATCTCCAGTTGCCATCCGTTCCCTGAGAGGCGCAGCACCTAAATCCATGCCTCTCACTGTAGGGCAGTGGTGGCGAACCTTTGGCACTCCGGATGTTATGGACTACAATTCCCATCAGCCCCTTCCAGCATGGCCAATTGGCCATGCTGGAAGGGGCTGATGGGTATGATCCCATCGAGGAGAATACTCTCTCCACCATGGCTGTAGGGCCTGGTTCCCAGAAATGGGCAGCTCCCTCCCAACTGAGACTGAACCCCCCCTCCCGCCCGACAAATCCCCCCAACTAAAAATCAGAAGGAACAGAGGGAAAGAAAGAACAACTTTCTCAGCTTGTTTCCTCAGGGAAGGGAAGGCGACACCTGAGACAGCAACTCCCCCCAGTGGAGGTTTGGAGCCTGTACAAGTGTACAGATGGGAGGAATTTCCCATCACTCAATGCTCTCCTCCATTTGAGAAAGGTCATCTCTTGAAATGTCAACTCCCTAAAGGATGTGTGAAACTTCAGTCTGAAGAGGCACACCACAGACAGAATAAGGAAGAAAGAAACCACACAGTTGAGACCACTTACAAAATATAAACAAGCATCTCATTCATGCGCTGAAGGCAACTTGTCTGAGAAAAAGATCTGCTGGCATGAGTCATCGGTATTTCTTTCCACATTGCTACGATGGCAAAGGTTTTTGATTAATTCCTAGTCGAGATTTATGTGGCCCTTCAAGAACCACCTCTCTCTAATTAAATGGAAATTTTTGAACAAAACTGAAGAAAACCACTTTTTGAAATGAGCAGGACTCACTTTTACACAACTTATGTCACCTTCAGATTTCTAGATCATAAAAATGTCAGTTTAAATGGTATTGTTGGTATTGTCACATACTATATATTGCACGGATACTATTCAGCCCGTTCATTAAATGTTGCAGTGTTGTTGGGACATGTTTTGTGATATCTGATGACATACTTTTAGAGTCTTATGTTTGTCACATGAATATATGTACAGTTGTCCCTTTCACGTGGTGACTTTCCCCATTGCGGTTTTGATATACTGCGAGTCGGCATAAAAAATTAAATGGGAATTTTGCAAAAGTCGCAGACAACACTCAAAGGGCAGCAGAGGACACGGAAAAAGTTTAGAAACTCAGAAATTGATAAAATATATGTACAGTATTGTATCTATCAATATATTTTATTCTTTTCAATACCATAAATATACACAATTTCTTTTTTGAAGCAAAAAGAAAAAAAAAAGGAAAAAATCAGACTTATTCTCTGGTACAAAGGAAGGGCCAGAAAATTTTTATGCTGCTTTCCAGATTGCGGGAGGCGCTGGCCGTTAGCCCCAGTGATGTGGGAGGAATAACTAGTTATATTTATTGTGGTTATTTGTTTCTATTTTTAAGAGGAATTGTGGTTTCTTTCTTTCTTATTTTTGTATTGGGGCCTCTCTCCCCTTTTCTGTATTTGATTTTTCATATACTGCCGAAGGAGACATACTAGAACCGTGGTGGCGAACCTTTGGCACTCCAGATGTTATGGACTACAATTCCCATCAGCCCCTGCCATGCTGACAGGGGCTGATGGGAATTGTAGTTCCTGAACATCTGGAGAGCCGCAGGTTCCCTACCCGTGCCCTAAATGCTGCTTTCGCATCACTGCAAAGCCCTGGGAAAATTTTCAAAGAGAACCGCAAGGTATGAACAAAGATGTTTCCCATAGATTCTATAACTACATAAATCAAAGATAAGGAGTGCCACAGAAACCACAACGCTCCTCCGGGCTCCTCAACTGCTGTTCCCTCCACCAGGCACTGAGGAAGCCACCTATGAGCTGTACAGACAGGATGACTCACTCCGTGGTGTCCTTCTTCTCTTCTTTGTCCTCTTTCTCTGGCTTCGCTCCTGGGCCAGAGGTCTGCACACCTTGCGAAGTCACCTCCGGCCCTCGCTTCTGCTCAATGGTGCTGCCAGTGGGGGAGATGCTGGGGCTGTTGGCCTTGCTGCTGCCACTGTTTGAGGCAGCAGTACTGCTGGTCTCAGCAACAGAGTCTTTGCAGCTCGTATCAGCTTTCTCCTTGGGAACTTCTCTTGATTTCTCATTGTCTCTGCTTTTGCTTAGCAGCTGTTCCACTGTTTCTGGAGTGGAACTTGGTTGTAACTGGGGAAAAGAAACAATTTGGTTTTTTTGTTAATTAGATTTATAACCTGCCCTTTGCCATCAAAATGGGCCCAGAGTGGGTCACAATAACCAATTTTCACAATGATAAAATCAACTATCCAACTGAACCCAGCTCTTAAAATTCTTCAGTTTTCTGTTGTCCTAAGACCAGAGGGAGGGAATATATCAGGACAGAAAGATCACAAGGGGATTCCTAAAAGGAAAATGAGGGAAAAGGACAAGGGAAATATAAAGGGAGAAAAGAAGGGCGGGGAGGGAATACAGCTGAGATGGACACCAGATAGAGACCAGGCACAGACAGACACAAGGCACAATGTACAATCAGTGTATTTTATATGACATCCATAGTTTACAGCTTGAAATAAATAATATTTGCTAAAGTCATATTGCTCTGGCTTGTACTACCACAAAAGCAACGTACACAAATATAGGGTCATTTTAACTGGACCTAATTTCTATGGCAGCTGCTGAAGAGAAACAGGTATCCCAAGTGTAGTGGAACATTAAGGCCTCTTCACACATGATTTTTTAGATATACCCGTAAGCATGCTCCCAAGTTTGTTGCCTCATTATAGAAAATGGCCTTAAAGCCACAAGGATGAATTCTGTTACAACTCAACTATGCTCAGGCATTTCAAGTGTGCCTCGAAAAATAAACATTTTAGCACATTAAATTTTTTTAAAACCACTCAACCAAACCTAGCAGCAAAGTCAAATACAGTGAAAACAGAAATCACACCCAAGTGAAAGGGTGAGCTTTTGGCCCAACATCCACAGAGAGAAGAGCCCTACCAACCACGGGAAAAGGTGACAATTTATTTTAACAACTGTGTAACAGGCAACTTTTTCACCACAAGTGAATGCAATCACAGCTTTCTCCAGTGAAATTTCTGCTAGCTGCCCAGTTATTAAGTCATGGTCATGTTCAGGTTATACTCAGCTGTTGGTGTAACCCACCTCCCTCACCAGGACTTAGTTCCAACAGCAGAAGAGTTTGGATTCATATCCCCCCTTTCTCTCCTGCAGGAGACTCAAAGGGGCTTACAACCTCCTTGTCCTTCCCCCCTCACAACAAACACCCTGTGAGGTGGGTGGGGCTGAGAGAGCTCCGAGAAGCTGTGACTCGCCCAAGGTCACCCAGCTGGCGTGTGTGGGAGTGTACAGGCTAATCTGAATTCCCCAGAGAAGCCTCCACAGCTCAGGCGGCAGAGCTGGGAATCAAACCCGGTTCCTCCAGATTAGATACACGAGCTCTTAACCTCCTACGCCACTGCTGCTCCCACAATCCAGATGCCACCCATGGGCTACCCTTTGCCCATTTCTGTCATAAGGTCAGACAGCAGGAATACAAATAGTTGTGTGAGTTTTCCCTATTTAGCCATGCTGCCTTCTCACCCTTTTTATACCACCATCAGTCATACATGAAGCTTTGGAAACCCTTCTAAGGAATTTAAATGGTAGGGTCATCATCAAGACACAATAAGACCAACTGACGCTTTTTCCTGTGTGACTGATTTCAATGGGAGGTACTGTGTGTACTCAACTCTCCTCCAAAACAAAAGGTGCATAAAAGATGTTCACTTTAGCACTATTATGCTCACAGTAAGGAACACATTCAAAGGTCACACATGAAAGATGACAGATGATTGGCTCATGGGATGGATTTACAGAGCACGATTTAAACCACAGGAAAAAGGTACTCACCCTAAAGTCATTCTTGAACTTCTTTAAATCGTCAATCTGTTTTCTATGTTCTAAAACAGCTGGAGACACTCCTGTCAAGATAACATACATCATGTCAGAACTAATACTTGACACAGCACCAGCACATTTAGGGGGAAGGAAAATGCAAAGAAGAAAAGAGCAACGTTCAAATCAAAAGCAAATTCCATCAGGAAAGCCCCCAGACCCTAATTCTGGATTCCTGCCTCAACTCACGCAGGAAAAGAAAAAAATGAGAATTCACTGGAAACTGTAATCCAGTCATAACCCAAAAGACCCGGGAGGATCAAGCCGCTGGAACAACAGAAGAATTGGCCCAGTTTGCCACGTTATTTTCATCGTGTGCACAGAGGCATCTGAGTGTGATGCTACATTTTCTAAATCATTGTGGCCTCCCAAAAAGCACAACGACCAACTCCATGAACAAGGACAACTTTCCACACATTTCATTGACCATTGCGCCTCTTTGCACTGACTAGTCTATACCCGGGATGCCCAGAGTGGTGCCCATGAGTGCTATGGCAGCCACCAGCACTTTTCTTGGTATCCAACAAGTGCTTTCTAGAAAGTTAAGTTGGTCCGGGGCGGGGGGAGATTTTGCTCAGCAGGGATTTGTCACTAAAGATCTGACAGGCTATACAGATTAAAATAATATTGTTTCAGCTGCAGTTGACACCAGTGTGTTTGCCTCATTATCTCTCACTTCCCCTTTCCAAGTGTATTTTAATTACCCCTCTTCTCCCCTGATCTTGAGTGTTCTCTGATTAACCTTCTGATTAAGCACCCCCAGGTCAAAGTATGAAAGACACACTATCCTTTCAAGAAGCCCAGTTGGAGAAGGGAGATCTGGCATGGATGTTCACACAGCCAAAGTGTGCACATGGCCACATGTTACCATGGGATGGGAAAGGGTAACGCGCAGGTCTTGTTGCTGTGCCATGGATTGTCACAGTCACAAAGTGTTCAGTGAAAGTAAGGGACTCTGCAGGACATACACACGTATGTTAACAGCTTAGCAGCAGATCCACATGCATATAAACACAAATGAAATACTTCTGCACTTCAAAACAGGCTTCTGAAAAATTCATGAGCCACTACATAAACTTTGTAAGTTAAGAGCTACATATTGCTTCAAGGGGGCCTAAAAGGTACAAATCAGCAAAGCAAAGCTATGAACAGCATACAGGCATTCTAGAAGTTAATTCTCAGGACCACCTGCAAGAACAAACACTTTCTCTGCTGCCTCCTCTCTCTTCCCCCCACAAAGAAACGGTCACCACTTGTCTACTGACGTCAACAGGACAGTCACAGGATGAGGACTTCGTAATTTACGGCCCACGGGTGCTTAGATGTCCACGGTACAAAGCATCAGAGAATCTTACCTTTGCATTCTGGTTTGTTAAAGTTAGGAGACAGTTCACTTGGCTTCAGATTTTCTTTGTTTCCAGCAGGAGACGAATTCTGCCTCTGATCTTGAAGCCTGGAATCTTTAGCTAAGAAGGGAAGCCAACACACTATTAGAAGTTCACAAAAAAACAATCTATTTTACATTTTTAAAAGATATAGAACAACAGACTGGAGCAATACAATACGGAAGCAGGGAGGAGAAATGTGAATATTTCCATTCCATGTGGAACCCTGCAAACTCATGGTATAATTATCCTGCCTTTTCCCCATTTCTGGGTGGGAAAAATGACAGCTATTTGCATGCCACATATTTTGTTAATGGGGGGGGGGAGCTCAACTGGCTCATGGGTCTGATAAGCCCTCTCAAGTTGTTGTTGTTGTTGTTGTTATTATTATTTATTGGGTTTATAAACTGCCCTCCCCCGAAGTTGGCCACCCCACCCCATCACAGGCTCGTCAGTCCAGGAAACCCCCTCCCCAGTGCTGTTCTGGGGCCAGCTGAGACAGCCAGCCAGCCAGCCACCCCTTCGATTCACCCCAACCAAGTTACATTTATGTCATATCTGGCCCTTGTAACAAATGAGTCCGACACCCCTAGCCTAACCTATAATTCAAAGAAGCTCAGACTTAGTAGAAAGAAAAAGGAGAGAATAACAATTTTTCCTGGTTATTAAACATTTGTGACAACGGAACAGAGAAATATAATTTTTAGCAGCCATTCAGAAAATTAGAAGGATGCCTGCAGAGCCATCAGCAACCTCCCCTGAGGGAAAGCTGATTGAATATGACAAGCAAACCATGTGAATAAAAGTAAACGTGTGGGTGGATAACTGTTCCCTAACCATTTCAACACAAAAGGAATTTTTAGATCACCGAATGTCTTTGCAATCCTACTCAGGCTTGAAACAGGGTGAAATCCTGGAACAGATCATAGAATGCATTGTCGAAGGCTTTCACGGCTGAAGATGCCAGCCACAGATGCAGGCAAAACATCAGGAGAAAATGCTACTGGAACATGGCCATGCAACCCGGAAAACCCACAACACCCTAGAATTCAGTGGTGGCGAACCTTTGGCACTCCAGATGTTATGGACTACAATTCCCATCAGCCCCAATTGGCCATGCTGGAAGGGCCTGATGGGAATTGTAGTCCATAACATCTGGAGTGCCAAAGGTTCGCCACCATGGCCCTAGATCATAGAGTTGGAAGGGTCTCAAGGGCCATCAAGTCCAACCCCTTGCAATGCAGGAACACACAACCAAAGCACTGATATTTACCTTCACCAGATGGGGTACCTGCTCTATTAGATGCAGGACTGGCGGGGGTAGGGGAAGCAGCTTGGACAGGAGAGGCTACAGACTCTGTCGGAGTACAGCCAGCTTGAGGAGAGGAGAGGGCTGGCCCGGAAGGCACACCTCCAATACTGCTTTGCCTTGGAGAGCGAGGTCTATGTGCTTTAGGAGATAACCTAGGAGCTAAGAATGCCAAAGAGAAAAAAAAAGATATTTGACTGTAATGCACTAATAAACCTGTCATCGAAGACCACATCTACCCTGAGCTTATAAAATGGAACCTTTTATAAGTCTATCTAGGAAATTCACCCAATTTCAGTGATAAAGCACCTCACCTCTCTCCACCCCAGCAACTGATGTTAGGAGCTCCAAAGAACCCCTCATTTAAGTAACTGATTGCACTGACGCAGGAACTGCAGAGACTTTATTCATAACTCAGCTAACATTCCACTATTCTCTCTGCTAACAACCTCACACCAAACAAACCTCAAACCCAGCTCTACAGGAATCCAACCTAGGGCTTCGTACATATCTATACCATGCAGCCTAGACCAGATATGCTACCTTGCTCCAACTGAAGGGAAGGTATACCATGTAGTTTACATCAGAGGGCCTGTGTTCTCAAGCTTCACTGGCTGGAAACGTTAACAGTGGTATTAACCAAAGAGGCCAAAAGGTGACTTTCTGCAGGAGGCTGAGTTTTACTTACCCCCACTGACAACTGATGACCATGTCCCACCTGAAGGGCCACCTCTTGTTGAGGTAAGAGCGGGAGCTTCCCCTGGCAAATTGTGAGAGGCAAATTCTAAGCCACTTGTACCCCTACCCGTAGGGACTCTGTGGCCTCGAGGGTGCCTTTGTGCCTTCGGAGACATCCGTGGAGGGCCTGGAAAAAGAAGCACATGCACACACATACCCTAAACTGTGAATATCACAGAAGTCTTTGCCCCCAGTTAAATCCCACTGACAAAACAGTATCAGAATGCGACGTATGCTTAATTTCTCACAACAGTTTTTTAAAGAGCCTTTTGTTTAATGTGGGTCTTATAGTCCCTTTAAGACAAATGCGGACACACACGAGCACAGCTGAGAGAACTGAAGAAGTTTTTATCTTGGCTTCTGTGGGCTACAAACTCTCACAAAGGTTTCACCAAATCCCAACCTGCACATTTTTGGGCGGAATATTCTAACCATTCTGGTGAAAGAAAAACTGGAAAATGTGATGGTAAAAACGCAAAATTAAGAAAAAACCAAACAAGACGCTTAAATGTTTAAAAGTGCAACGACCTCCAAGTTTTTACATGTCAAATATTTCAAAAGCTCTCCCAAGTGTTCACATTTTCACAGCATTTTAGAATGAGGGCTGCACACACCCGAGAACATGTTTTTGCATCTCCTATACTCATCAAAATGATACACGAATTAGTTGTTTTCAGGTTTACAGGACACAGCATCACTGCATGAGAGCCTCAAGCCCAGGACAGAATTGAAACTGATCAATCTGCTGAACAGGCTGGGAAAAGTCACAATGTCCTCAAACTGAACTTACAAACACAATTAAGTTCTACCCCATTCTAACTCGCCTTCGCAGTTGCTTGAAAGGAGGATTTTGCAGTGGGAAAAATTTGGATGTTTTCTGCTTGAGTCATGCACCAAGAAGGAAGCAAATATGATCCAAGGCAAAGCCCTCCAGCATTAGCCACTGAGATTTCAGATGCAGGACTCCCAATTCCTCAGAGGCCCTCAGGACCACGTGTGCCCTCCATCCACGCCACTGGTTTTACCAGAATGCATGATCTCCCTGGCAATGGCGATAAGTTACACTGGACCAATGGCGATAAGTTACACTGGACCAATGTGAACCATGATTATCTTTACATTTTGCCCTTCCTCTCAGAGTTCAGAGCAACACTCTATCCCCACCCCACACCCCAATCCTCCCAGCATCTCTGTGAGATAGGTAAGGCTGAGAGGCAGGGTATACCTAGCTCAAGATCCCCCAATAAACTTCATGGGCATTTATAGGAGTTACAGTCCAGCCCCCGCCCCCCATGCTCTGCTCTTAATTAATGCTTGCTAAGCAGCCAACTTTAAACCTTAGCAAGACCTGAGTAACTTCAACCATGTGCAGTAACTCTTGATCATGGTTATGACCAGTGGGACAAGGGACTGCAACCATTTAAAGGATTGCAAGGGTTCTGCAGGCAGAGACTCTATGGTCTACTCAAGGACTGCTAGGAAGTTTAACTTATTTTTCAGAGTTCCAGGAGAAAAACACAGGTCTGTTTGGTTTTTGCAAAAAATTTCCTTAAAATAAAGAAGGTTAATAGAAATAATCATTTAAAACAAAGGGATTTTGAATTTTAAAAAGCATGTAAATTATATGTTCAGTAATGAAGAGGAAACAATTCTGTAACTTTAACTCACAGGAAGAGGCAGGGAAAACACGCAGACAAACAAAAACTCATGAACCAAAACCGTGCTATTTGTACCTTCTGAAGACATGCGTTTAGGCATAGTAGAGACAGGAGCTGGAGAGCCATGAGCAGAGGGGTGAGACGGGGGCCTGGAGGGCCGCGAGGGGGGCCTGGAGGGCGGCCTTGTAGGGGTGGCTGCCCGAGGTGGAAGAGAGTTGGGAGCTGACTGGTAGCGAGAAGGTGGGCGAGAGGAAGGAGATGGGCAAGGCGATGGCCAGGAGGGAACACCTGACAGAACAAATGATATGAAGGAAAGCATAAAAACTAAAGAAAAAAATTATGGGGGAAAAACAGGAAAAAAGTAAAAATGACAAAAAAAATGATTTCTCATACTTCTTTTAAACCCCTGGGGGACATCTGCAAGGTTAGAAGGGCCAAACAACTGCTTTAACCAGCCATTTGTGCTGCGACTCAAAACCCATACAAATGCCACTTACCATAAGTAATTGCAACCTCCTCTCCCTAGTCCAGTGATGGCGAACCTTTTCGAGACCAAGTGCCCAAACTTCAACCCAAAATCCACTTATTTATCGCAAAGTGCCAACCCAGCAATTTAACCTGAATACTGAGGTTTTCGTTTAGAAAAAACGGTTGGCTCCGAGGCGTGCGTTACTCAGGAGTAAGCATGGTGGTAGAAGGTGGCTTTGCTTTGAAGCAACCATGCCACTGTTTGAGCGGGTAAATCACGACCCTAGGAGGGTTTACTCAGAAGCAAGCTCTATTGCCAGCAACCGAGTTTACTCCCAGGTAAAGGATCGTGCTTTAGTTCTTTGCATGAAAATCAGTGGGGTTTAACAGCGCTTAACAGGGTTACCAACACTGCTTCCCCAAAACTAGGTCTTAGGTTTATGGCTAATAATCGAGCCCAGCAGCCCAGGCCAGCCTAGATGTGTGTGGGCGGGGGGGGGGGCGATTTTCCACCCACATGATGAACTCTGTGTGTGCCCACAGAGAGGGCTCTGAGTGCCACCTCTGGCACCCGTGCCATAGGTTCGCCATCACTGCCCTAGTCCCACACTTGAGAACGTTTCAGTTTGAAAATGTATATCCTTTACCACGCAGTAAAATGTCACAAGCCCATATTTTACTATACCAGGGGTGTTAAACATACAGCCTGAGAGATGGGTATAGCTATAGCCCCTCGAGGGGGCTCATCAGGCCTGCGAGCCAGCTGAGGCAACACCCACCCCCCTCGCCAGGCCAGATCAGGAGCAAGCGGGGTGGTTGCCTTGGCTTGCAGGTCTAATAAACCCTCTCAAGGCAGCCAACCCACACCACTGCAGGTTTACCAGTTCAGGCACACACACACCGCCAGTGCAGTTCTGAGGCCAGCTCCATCCCACCCACCCCCAGGCCTGGCCAGACCAAGTCACATTTATGCCACATCCAGCCCTCGTAACAAATGAGTTTGACATCCATGTACTATACCTGTGGTGGCGAACCTTTGGCACTCCAGATGTTATGGACTACAATTCCCATCAGCCCCTTCCAGCATGGCCAATTGGCCATGCTGGCAGGGGCTGATGGGAATTGTAGTCCATAACATCTGGAGTGCCAAAGGTTCACCACCACTGTACTATACCATTGGTTACAGCTTCATCTCACCAGTTCTGAAAGTTAACTCTTTCAAAGTTGCAATACTGGTGCCGGCACAACTAATTTGCTCCCAGGACAATAAAGTTGGCGACAGCATGTACAACGCTGAAATACTGGAGAGAAGACCATTGGACTATTTTTCCTTGTATCAGGTCCATTTCTATTTCAGTGCTTGGCAGGGAGCAATAGAGAAATTTCTAGGCAACTTAGCCTGCTTCTGCACCGTAAGCATTCTTCATGTTGCTTTCATTACCACAGAGAATGCAAAGCTACGCACACTGCCGATGGAGCTTCCACACTGCACGCTTTCCTCTGCCAGCCTCTCATGGCTGCAATTTTCCCTGCATTTTTTGCCCACCACAAGGCATTTTATAAAAATAGTAATTACCATAGCATTAATACAGCACTGCAGCAATTACCTCTTTTTTCTTTTTTAAAACAAATATCAGGTGCCACAGAAGAAAATGGCAGCTGCAAGAGGCTAATCCTAGGAAAATGGTGCTGATGTGGGAACAATCTGCGCAAGGCAGGAAAATGTGCACGGTTTCTTGCAAATGTTACAACTCTGCCACAGCAGCCACAGTTCTTACTCTTCCAGTGGTGGGATGCATCACAACAGGCTACTTCAAGGAAGAGTCACCACAATGTACTGTCAAAGGCTAGAAAATCTGGCACATTCCAGCTGGAGAGCCTTTGAGATGCACTTGTGGAACTGATCCTCTGAAGATGCCAGCCACAGATGCAGGCGAAACGTCAGGAGAAAATGCTACTAGAACACGGCCATACAGCCCGGAAAACCCACAATACCCTAATCACCACAATGCTCATGTAACAGCAAGCATGCCCAAGAGTTTGCCCTCTGAAGTCACAATAGATACTTGCCTCCATTAACCACTCTTTGGTCTGCCCCAGAACTTGAGCTGTAGTCTGACGAGTGAGACCCAGACCTTGAAATTGGGGCCCCTGATCCAGACTGGACCATCCTGGGGGAATTCTGCCTTCCAGGTCCCCACGACGGGGCCTCTCTACGTTGTCCAGCTGGAATGTACTTGCTCTCCCTGAAAGAGGGGAAATGCACAATGCTACATCAGCCAAGAGCTAAACCCTCTGCTCCATTATCTTTCAGCGCAGGACAGTGGGTATGCAAACTACTAACATGTTCAGAAATGGGAGAACACAGTCTCTTTTAACACAAGGCAAATCATATATGACAAACAACTCTATGGTCACTATACTGCTTCGTATCAGAAGAATGGTAAAGGACACTATTTGTTGGAAGTCAAAAAAAGGGCATTAGGATATTTAAATGGCAACTTTTGAAGGGTTTTTATAGGCAAAGGGTACTGTAGAGTGAAAGGCAAGCTCTTAAGAACAGGTCACCAGAATGTAAAACATCAGGTCAGATGGATCATTATTCAGATACGTGACAAAGCAAAATGAAAGCCAAGAGGAACATTTAGACATACTAAAAGAAGGTGGTATCATCATCATCACCACCATCACCACCACCATCATCATCATGCTAAGCAGCATATCGGGCAACAAGTGCTCTTCATAATTTTCGGTCTTGGGCAAGTGTTTCAGCCTCTTCCCATGCAATAGTCAATGACTTCAGGTTTTGCTCGAACAAGAAAGTCTAGTAATTTTAAATGCGGTGATTTTTTAATGAAGAACCATAACAATTTAATCCAGAAACCAGTCTTGTAACATAGGAGGCCATTTTTCTGACCGGATTCAAACAGGACTTAATGGAAATTCTATGTCATGTGCAGAAGACTGAATAACTCAAAGATGGAACTACATGTGAGTTCACAGATAAAAACCTTTTCACACTCAAAACTTGAGTGGTATAGCAACCCCTGGGCTTTGAGTCCCAAACAGCAAAGAAATGACCAATCAAGCTATTCAGATTTAGCTCAGTAACCCAAAATGCTTCTCCAAATATAACAAGCATTATTGCAATGATTCCCAGATACCTGCTTGCCACAGTATGACCCTCTCGCTCATTCATGCTTCTCTGAACAGCTGTGTATTTTTCTTCCTCTGACCGGTCATCATTTTCCAGAGCTGCTCGAGCTTTGTACTGAGCACTTGATTCAATTTCTTCAGCTAACTGTGTTGCTCTGGCTTCCCGCTTTAAAAATTCTTCTGAGTTATCCCTTTCTAAGGGCACCCTGAAAGGGGAAAGAAAAGGAAGACCAAAGAATTTTCACACATGTCTTTGGAAAGTCCTGTAAATAATGACCTGTCTGCAAAGGAACCCCTTTATGAGGATTCTGGTAAGGATTCTGAAATGCCCACTCACCTCAAGCAAGGCAGTGACAGGGCTTCATGGGCCACATCAACTGTCCTGCATCTCTTTACCCACACCCAACATGTCCTAACATTTGTGCATTACAGGGGGAGGTCAAACATGATTCACAGCTGTGTTTCAGAAGTGTTCCTACCATTACTGATGAAATACAACTGTTTAAACCTTGCCTTTTTCTCCTTTAACTCCTATGCTCTGAAAAGATGAGCACATAAGAACATAAGAACTAGCCTGCTGGATCAGACCAGAGTCCATCTAGTCCAGCTCTCTGCTACTCGCAGTGGCCCACCAGGTGCCTTTGGGAGTTCACATGCAGGATGTGAAAGAAATGGCCTGCTGTGGCTGTTGCTGTTCCCGATCACCTGGTCTGCTAAGGCATTTGCAATCTGAGATCGAGGAGGATCAAGATTGGTAGCCATAAATCGACTTCTCCTCCATCAATCTGTCCAAGCCCTTTTTAAAGCTATCCAGGTTAGTGGCCATCACCACCTCCTGTGGCAGCATATTCCAAACACCAATCACACGTTGCGTGAAGAAGTGTTTCCTTTTATTAGTCCTAATTCTTCCCCCCAGCATTTTCAATGAATGCCCCCTGGTTCTAGTATTGTGAGAAAGAGAGAAAAATGTCTCTCTGTCAACATTTTCTACCCCATGCATAATTTTATAGACTTCAATCATATCCCCCCTCAGACGTCTCCTCTCCAAACTAAAGAGTCCCAAACACTGCAGCCTCTCCTCATAAGGAAGGTGCTCCAATCCTTCAATCATCCTCGTTGCCCTTCTCTGCACTTTTTCTATCTCTTCGATATCCTTTTTGAGATGTGGCGACCAGAACTGAACACAGTACTCCAAGTGCGGTCGCACCACTGCTTTATATAAGGGCATGACAATCCTTGCAGTTTTATTATCAACTCCTTTCCTAATGATCCCCAGCATAGAGTTTGCCTTTTTCACAGCTGCCATGCATTGAGTTGACCTTCCCATGGAACTATCAACTAAGACGCCTAAATCCCTTTCCTGGTCTGTGACTGATAGCACTGACCCCTGTAGCGTGTATGTGAAGTTTGGATTTTTTGCCCCTATGTGCATCACTTTACATTTTGCTACATTGAACTGCATTTGCCATTTCTGAGCCCACTCACCTAATTTATCAAGGTCCGCTTGGAGCTCTTCGCAATCCTTTGTGGTTCTCACCACCCTACATAATTTGGTATCATCTGCAAACTTGGCCACCACGCTACCCACCCCTACTGTGGGCCTTCTTGCCATAAATATGGCAAGAAGGCCCACAGCACCCCCACCCCCCGGTCCCAGGCAGCAAGGGAGAGAGACTCTCTCCAGCTCTCTAAGCTGGGCTCTGACAAAAGACAGTTGTGGCAGCCAGACAAGCCAGAAGCAACCAGCATGAAATTTAAAAACTGCTCCCTGCAACTTACGTATATGAAGATAAACTGCTGTCATAAGTTGATACGACGCCGTAGTTTTCTTCATTGTATCGAAACATGTCATTGGGATCCCATCCATTAGACTAGGGAAGGAAAAGCTTAGGTCTCAAAATGGCACAAATGCAGCGTGTTTCATCAAGAAGTATCTTTCTACTTTGTAATCATCAGTTGCAAATATTGGACATCTTTGAGTCCCTTTCTACTAAGCACTGCTGCACTATAGCTACAGTCATAACAAAAAGATGATTCACCACTGCAAATATATTAACAGTTTCCCATGTTATTGCTAATGGTGGCCAAAATCCCACATGCAGGGTTACCTGTGACCCTAGAATCTGACACAGGAATAGATGAATTTAAAATTCCTGCCCTGTCTAGGAGCCCTGTCTAGGAGTAACAGGAGTGCAGAGTTTTTATGGAACACTAAAATTATCTAATCCCTTAACTCAGAAGCTTCAAAACTTTCTCAGAGTTGAAGAGTTTATTACTGCAGCCACACTGTTTTGTCTTCTGACTCCTTCATTTTAAAGCATAAGTTCAACAAAGTTCAACCCAGTTTTCACTATCTGTTTAACAGAATTTGCTTTACACAAAATTTCCCTGCAAATACAATTGACAGACTATGCTTTCCTAGTCAAGTTTGTGTGGGGTCCTCTGGAGCAACAGTAGGTGCAAAGAACAATAATGGTGTGTTACCTGGAAATTTCTGCTCCATATTCCTCCCACCCCACCATGATGTACTTACAACGTCAGTTTCTAATGCTTCAAGTTCCTCTGCAGTGGAACCTTCTCCACCATCCCAAGGTTCAAGGTCTTTCTCTTTGTGTTCACCATTCACCTTAGAACTGATTCCAGAATCTGTGAAAGCATCTACAATTGAAAAACAAACAGGAAAAAGAACTGCTAAGGAATATGAATTTAATTATCTACTGAAGCTCAACCCCTTAGGTCAGCTTTCCCCCCCTTAATTTGAGAGCTGATCCGTGTGGGAGTTCCCTTTCTGGTATATGGACAAGATTCGTCCTTTGTCCTTCTTGCTCATTAACACCATGCAGGAGATTAACCAGCTGGGCCTAGAAGACAGCTAATTCTGCCTTCAGGTGGTTCTGACTATCTTAAAGGAGACAGCTACATTCTTTAGCACCTTAAACACCAACACGATTTTTGTGGTATGAGTAGCACCTTAATGACCAACACAATTTTTGTGGTATGAGCTTTTGAGAGTTAAAGATCCCCTTGTCAGATGGTATCTGATGAAGCGAGATCTGACTCTTGAAAGCTCATACTCCAAAGATCTCGTTGGTCTCTAAGGGACTAGTAGGATTCCAATCTAGCTGTTCTCTCACGCACAGACATGGCTACCTTCTGAAGCTATCCTTAAGGAGACAGTCATGAGACCCCCTCATGAAGCAGCTGTTCCGAGACCCAAACATCCCCAGCAATTATAAGCAGGTTCCTAATGTCCCCGGTTGGGATGAAGTTCTCAAGTGGGCAGAGGTCTCGCAACTCCAGGCGCTCCTGGATGAAACAGTTTATCTGAGTCCATTTCAATCTGATTTCTGACCTGCTGTGTTCCTGAAAGTGCCTGGACTGCTCAGATTAGTGCCATTTGCCAGGGGAAATAATATGACCCTGCTGACTTCAATTCGACAGGATCTCAGCAATTTCCAGCACCATTAACCATGACATATTTCTGTAGAGGTTGGCTGCTAAGGAATGGGTTGGCCAGAATGGATACTGGTGGACAATTCCTTTCCTGCCTAACAAATGGTGTTGCTAGACTGCTCAGCTCCCTGGCATTAGTACTATGGAGTCCTCACCCGGCATTCTGGGGCATATGTATTGTCAAAGGCTTTCACGGCCGGAATCACTGGGGTGTTGTGGGGTTTCTGGGCTGTAGGGCTGTGTCCAAGTAGCATTTTCTCCTGACGCTTCGCCTGCATCTGTGGCTGACATCTTCCAGATGCATTACAAGGGGCATTACAAGAAAATGCTACTGGAACACGGCCATACAGCCCAGAAACCCCACAACACCCCATTCCGGGGCATACTTCAGAGCCCTTTGAAAGTCATAGTTGCCTTGAATGAACTAGTCTGCGCCCAAAAGCACATACACACTTCCCTGTAGCTGAGCAGTGCAGAAAGAGATCAGATATACTTGCCAACTATTGTTAACTTTTTTTTGGAAGAGCGCCTTATAATTTCCTGAACAAGTCTCCTTACATGCTACTGTACTATGGTCCTAGGGTGCTCCCAACCGTGCTACTTGTATTTTTAAAAAATAGCTTTACACTACCAACCCTGCTACTTGTGTTTTTAAAAAATAGCTTTACACTATACTAGAGGAAAATGAAAGTTATCTTGCAAACAAGACTGGCCTGTTAAGAATTACAAGATAGTTTGTTTTATTTTATTAATATCCCGGCATCCCCAACCGAAGTTAGGCTCAGGGTGGTGTACAAACATATTTAAAAACATTCTACTAATACATAAAACGCACTATTCATGCATATAATTAAAAACTCAAGATGGCAGGAACATTACAATCTATGGGAAACCACCTGGCCCAACTCAAACGTAGCCCCCCATTTTTAGAATTGTCCAAGCATGGGAGTAGTCAAGAGAGGGGCAATGCAGAGTGACAAGACTCAGTGATGGTTCACTGTTGTAGGGAGGCCAGCAGATGACACTGGGACATACAAGTGGCCTCAACCAAATGCCCGGAAGAACATCTCGATCTTACAGGCCCTGAGGAACTATTTAAGATTCCAGAGGGCCCTGGTGTCAGCTGACAGAGAGTTCCATCAGGCTGGAGCCAGGGCAGAGAAGGCCCTGGCTCTGGTTGAGGCCAATCACACATCCTCAGGGTCAGAGACCACCAGGAGATTTTTGTCGGAGGACCAGAGCATCCTGTGCGGGCAATTTAGGGTGATGTGGTTCCACAGATATTAGGGTCTCAGGACCTTGAAGGTTAAAACCAAAACCTTCAACCTGATTTGGAATTCCACCAGCAACCAGTGCAGCTGTTGGAACACAGGTGAGACCAAGCATTTTAAGGCTGTACCCTGAATCCCAGCATAAGCGAGGCAGTGGGACAAAAGATTGTAATCAACAATGCCAAATACTGCTGTGAGATCTAATGATGCCAGCAGCGCTGACCTGCCTTGGTCTAGCTGCATCCAGAGCTCATCTGTGATGGCGACCAGCACCCCATGGCCAGGATGGAAGCCAGATTGGAAGGGATCCAAAACCAATGCATCCTCCAGAAATACTTGTAGCTGTTCCGCAACCACCCTCTCAACTATCTCAACTTGCCATGAATGGTAAGTTCAAAACTGGGTGGTAGTTGGCCAGATCCATGGGATCTAAATGATGGCTTCTTCAAGAGCGGGCCTCTTTTGACCACCCTGGGAAAACTCCCCACAATAGGGAGTGGTTGACAATTTCCAACGGGGGGGGGGGGGTCAGTGACACCTCACAGCTGGCCTTCACCAGCTATGAAGAACATGGATCCAGAGTGCAAGTGGTAGGAGTTATGGCTGCCAGCACCCTGTCAACATCGGATGGACAGAGCAGATCAAAGTGGTCCAATGTAGGACCAGAATACAGCCAAGGGGTTTCCAGTCCCCTCACTGTTTCAATCGTCCATAACATTTGTAGAACACTCTGGACACTGAAAGTGCTATACAAATGGTAAGTACTATTATTAAGTGTGTGCAAGGATTTCAAAGGCATTTGACATTTGAGCTTCAAGTTTCACACATCATCTCTCATACAAGAGTCTTGTGGTACCAAGAATAATCCGGTCTCCTTTGGTAGTGGCCTGAAATAAAACTCCAAACCCAGTAGAGCTTCTAAGAAAAGAAAGTACACGGATCTTACTTGAAAAAATCCTACCCTCAGCTCACAAAATAATCTGGGACAGACAACCCAGTTTGCTTGATGATTAAATAACCGAACATCCACAGAACAGATCACATTTTTTACACAGATCTGATTCTTGCTACAAATCAGTGTTTACATAAATGATGTCACTCAGTGCTGAAGTCAGAGCCTTTATATCTAAGAATATATTCTTTGTGATAAAGCAACTTTTAATGTCTGATTTTCATTTTTACTCTTTTTAAAGCATTCATATCCCAGCTTTCTTCTTGGAAACTACCTCAACCACCGATGTTTCGCTGAAAGTGCATAAAAGAAAATTAGCCGTCATTTGAAAATTAAAATGGCATTTCTAACAACACATGCAAGATGACATTCTTGTATTTTGCACTAAAAGACCCAAGAGTGGGACGGGGAGAAAGAATGAAACTATCATCCCTCAGGTGCCATTCTCAGTCACTCAAGCAGTCAGAACCCCCCACTTTGTCCGTGAACCCCTCTTAAAGGAGGAAATAAGTCTTCTCAACACCCAGTTTATATTACAGGGGCATTACAAGATGTTAGTGAGTAATTAATTCATGTTAAGCGACTGTGAGAATGTACCTTAATATTTAAGGATAGATGGAATGCCAAAAACAAACAACTACAAGTAGGATGGAGATAACTATAGCACAATCCACAATGACCCATTGAAAAGAGTTAGACTGAAGCCACTGAGGGTGGCCCAACTAAAATACCTAGGACCACTGCCCCCCAGCCCTCCTGAGCACAGCTGTTGCTGAAGCTCATTTTTTTCCCTCATGGAGACCGAGAATGCCCCTGCCTCCTCCGAATGAGGTCCAAAAGGGTTGGAGAAAAGAAACATCATATTCTCCCAATACCCATTTTGGGGGGCATATCAAATGGGTCCAAGTCTCTCGGTTATTCTATAGATTTAAGGCAATGTTCTGCTGACACCAAGGGGGAAAGGAAGAACAAGACTGTGCAAGAGCCAGATCCACTCCCAAAAGAGAAGCTCAGTCAAATATTCCAATACTGATTCACCAATTTGCAGCATGCATTATTTCTAGTGCCAAAAAGCTGCAACTGAAGTTACAAATGCATCCAGTGCATACGACTCAGTTTTGCTGATCGCTTTTTAAAAAAGAGCATTATGCTAAATCAAGGTGCAGAAATAGAAGACTGCCAAGTCAATTACCTGTTTCTGAAGGAACTACAACAAACATGGGAAGAAAAAGAAAGTAAAAATAAGTCAGATTGTAACGCAGGTGCAAATTCAGGTGTTTCGCATTACACAGCCACATTGCATTCTCTGTCTTATCTACTGTAATTTCTATACTTTCCATGCTCCAAAGACTGACAACCATAACATCAAAATTTGAATAGGTTGCCTATTCGTCAAGATACATCTTTACCCTCCTTCAGTCAATACTGCCAAGCCCCATGGACACCACCAAGGTTTGAAAACCACTGAAGAAAGAAAGAGGTGGCTGTCTTTGCTGTATGACTAAAATTCTAGAAAACTGAGAAGCGCCATAATGAAATATAAATACTTTAACACACTGGCAGCAAAAATATTCCCCGCTACCTTAGCCAATGAGACCAACACACAAGTTATGATTGTGCCACAAGTCCCAGAATCCAGTACACTCAACAGGAGTGCCAAACATGCCACCCAGGGGCTGGATCTGGTACCTTGAGGAGGGCTTATCAGGCCCATGAGCCAACTGAGGCACCCTCACCCCCTGCTCCCAATCTGGTCTAGCGTGCCCAGGCCAGATAAGCCTCTCAAGGCAGCCACCCCACGCTGCTGTGGGCTCACCCCCTCAGTGCCATTCTGGGGCCACAGAGGAAGCTATCACCACCCCAAATCTGGCCTGACCAAGTCACATTTATGTCATATCTGGCCCTTGTAATTGTGTTTGACACCCCTCTACTACAAGGTCTGAAAGGAGCTGTTAATTTAATAAATGTTAATTAGCTAATTCCTGAAACTCAGGGTTTAACAATGATCTTGAAATACAGCTGTATATCTTGAATACACAGCCCTTCCCATTTTGTAAAAACCAATCCACTAGGGCAGAAGTAATTTAGAGTGCCAAGGATGACTGTTCTTTGATACAACGGTCATGTGCAGAGCAAGCTCTTTCCTCGTTTTCTAGTCTGAGTCCTGTGCACAGAACAGATCTTTCAGTGCACAGAACAGTCAGCTGCCCTAAACTTCCTGTTCTCAGAATTCCCCAGAAATCCTCATGGGCCGGAATGGCAGACTTCAGCTCCCACACAACCACAAACAAAAACTCCACTAGAATCTCAGGAATGCCTTTGTTGTTTGACGGAGGTTCATGTTAAACCAGTCTAAGAAAGCCTCAGATGCTACCTAGAAAGCATTCATTCTCTCTCCCTCTCATGTGCACACCCACACCCCAAAACACAATGTTGCTCGACTGCTTCCTCTACAGCTCTGAGAGACCCTCTGCAAACTAATTTTAGAAAGCATTGTTCTGGACTCTAGAATTTATTTGAAAAGACGGAATTGGCAGCCTAACCTAACTGTATCAAGCAGCACTGGATCACTGTCAAAAAAACCCCAAGGAGAACAAAAAATCCCCTCATTTCAAATACTTAATATGCTAACATTTATTTCTCATAATGAAGTGCCTATACGATCTTGACATGAGAACAAGCAAGAACTTTTCACTGATGATAATCCCAGAGCATTTAAAGCTTTCCTCGCTGTTTGAAAACATGATTTTCTTCACCTGCTGAACTTCCAGCTCTTTTTAGCCCTTATAAATCCTGTTCAGCTCTGATCTCAAACTCACTGAACTTCTTTGCCTTACTATTGCCACTTTCTAAGGAAGCCCTTGACAAAAAGGGAACATGAAGGAAGCTGTGACCAGGAGGTCAAAAGCCCAGATCAAGTTTAAAACAGCAGCCACCACTGTACTGTGTGACTCCACAATGTCCTTCCTCAGCGTGAGTAGGGTTACGCTAGCCTAAGTCCATCAAAGGGCTTAGAGTGGTTTACCTCTGCACAGGATTGCACCATAAAGGTTCCAATTAGCGGCAACCTTTTAGTTATCTCCCAAGATTGCTTGCTTCAAATGGGGATCCATAACCCCTTGCCAAATCACATGCTTCTGATGTATAAGGCTTTCCCTGGTTTTTCCAGTAGTAGTAAGGGGAAAGGACTTTGACCAAGAAACTAGAACAGCAGCTAAGCTCAACTGTCTGCCTTGAGCTACAGTTCTGATTGATCACAAGACAGTTCCTTACACCCTGCCTAGAAACAACACATGTAGCCTTTAATAAAAGCAACAAGCAGGCATAAGAAAACATTCTAACATATCAACATACCTCTTCGTGCATAACTGGAATCCATGTCTTTGAATTGCACCATAACAAAATCTGAGGATTTGAACAGGATACTTTCTATTATGTCTTCTCGTTTTGGCCCCAGATTGGATTCTGCAGTTTTTCTATGAGCAGCATCAAGCACTAAATCACACTGAAATACAAGGGAGTCATCTTTACTGTGCAGAGCGCAGGCATGTAACACAAATCATCTTATAAATACATTTTCCAAATTTTAGCCAAGATATAATTAAAACTTCTGGAGAAATGAACCCACAGGAATGTACATATCTTTCTGAGGAAAAGCAGGAAGGCATGCAATCACTCACACAACCGGTAAATCAACCTCAATTAAGCTGTATCAACAGACAACTAAGTATTACTTTAATCAAAGGCTGGTCAAAAAGAGAACTTCCTCAAACTCAGGTTAGCCTCCCAACCTATAAGAACTCAAGTTTCTGCATGGCCATGCAGCACTCTCTGGTGGATAGCAAAGTCACCTTCTATAGAAGCAGAAACATACATTTCAAAAGAAAAGGAACAAACTGACAGAATCCTACATTATCAACAGGCACAGCTATAACTGCTTATCTGTTACAGGTTTAGAACATAATAGTCAAGTTGTATGGTTGCCTGGACTTCACTGCTACACGTACAAACTTCAGTTTCTAACTGCCTGCTTTGCCAGTTTCATCAGCAATTATTCTAGTAAAACCTGCGGGTGTGCAGAAACATCCACTGCAAAAAGCACAACGAGAGAGCGGGGGTGGGGGGGGGGGGGGGAGAGACAGACAGACTGATTTGTTTTAAGGGTTGTCAATTACTTCCAGATTTTAAAAAAAGTAAATAATTAACTCAATGAATTGCGCCTTTATTACTTCGCTACCCAGGAGCTACAAGCAAGCACCAAAAAGACCAGCTCTCAGTACTGTTTCTGCCATCAAAACATAGTTAAATCCTACCGAGCAATTAGTTGGGGAGGATAACACACACAAAGGGGGGGGGGGGGAGATAAATGAATTTACCTTAGGACTGTAAGTTTTAAAAACTCCTTCATATATATTTCCATTTTTCACTTGTACTTCACATTTTGATCCCTAGATGCAAAATACAACCTGTTAGAGGAATTCTCATTCTAGTATAGTGATTATAAAACTAAGCATTACTGAGCCATAAGAAGCAGCAACAAGCAGTTTGTGGAACTGTACCCTTGAGCAAAATCTTCATTCATTCTCAAGCAACCAATCAAATTTTCCAGCTCACTGATGTATTTAGAGATTATGTATTCAGACGAAGCCTCCATTTTGAGGCAGCTAGTAAGACTGAGCAGAAACAGTTTAACAGAATAAAATTCTGCCATGCTAAATAGTCCTTCATTGTTGCTCACTTGAATCCCCAGAACTGTGGTTATTACATTTGCATACCGCCCTTCCTTCAAGGAACTCGGAGCTGCACTTCATCATCACAACAACTCTATGAGACAGATTAAGGCAGGAGGTAGCAACTTCCTCAAACCCTGTGGCTGCACTTCTCAGCTGAGTGGGAACTGGAAACTGGGTTTCTAGCCACTGAGCCACATTATTAGGTCTTACGCTGCTTATGAGGCTTGGAGGACCCTCCGTGGAGAAAGTGGATGCAAAACCAGACTGTTTGCACCATAAAAGAAGTTCAATTCATTGGAGGCACTTGCAAAATATTCACAGCCAGCACAGGCTAGCAGCTCAATTTTCAAAGACTGAGACGATGCCCAGATGACTCACTTCTAATTTCCCAGTTGCCGACATTTTAAAGTGTGGCTTAGTGTGCAGATTTGAGGCTTCAATTTTGCATTGGGAGTAGGGGTATATACCCTTTCTTCTGGGTTGTTTTTTGTTTGATCAGGTTTAATGGTCACAGAAATTTTTAAACAAGCTGGAGAAAAAAACAAACCCCCCATCCTAGCTTTTTCCAGGAATTTGAAAAATTTCAGATCTGTTAAACTCAATCCCCCAAAATTGCAGCGGCTTCCAAACCCACGTGGAATTTGGAGGCTGTAATGCCACAGTGCTGAATGCTGGGCTTCGCATTACTCAGGATCTGCTTTCTGGCTCCCTGAAATCACTGCCATTTTAGGGGGATTAACCGACCCCCTCCAAAGGGACAACGAGGTATTTTTCAGGGTTTTTTTTCCCAGCTTCACTTTGCCGAATACACCCCTTCTAACTGGTACAATGCAGGAACAGAGATGAGACTAGGTCAGTGGTGGCGAACCTTTTCGAGACCGAGTGCCCAAATTGCAACCCAAAACCCACCTATTTATCGCAAAGCGCCAACCCGGCAATTTAACCTGAATGCTGAGGTTTTAGTTTAGAAAAAACCAGTTGGCTCCTTCTTCCTCTGCCCATCTGCTCGAGCAGGGGCCAGCCTGCTCTAGCCTCCAGCAAGTCCCACGCACACCGCTCTGTGCCTCTCTAGCATCTCTGCCTCCTCTGTGCCCCCCCCCCCTCGGGCAACAGCCACCCAGAGCACAGGGACCAGGCCCGCCAGCCAAGTCCTCCCTGCTCACCGTGGTGCGCACACATTGTGCTCAGTGGCCCAGGCCAGCCTAGATGTGTGTGTGGGTGTGATTTTCCGCCCCCCACATGACGAACTCTGTGTGCACGTGCCCACAGAGAGGGCTCTGAGTGCTGCCTCTGGCACCCGTGCCATAGGTTCGCCATCATTGGACTAGGTCAACCCTTTAATGAAGAGACAGTACACAAATTTCCCAGTCATAAAATAGGGATTGTCCACATACACTTACTAAGCCACTACAACATGTTTACAGAACGTTACATTTACAGGAGATTATGCCATATGTGAAAAACTTACAACAACAGATGTAAGTATGTGAACCATTCGCATGTTTGCATAGATGCCATGAAAAGAAATCTGAAACAAGAGAAAAACCCCATTAGGCATCAAAGCACAGTTTTATATCATACAAAGATTTAGATGATCATGAGAAAACTGCTCTAGGAAGCTCCAAGTAACAGTCTAATTAATCCAGTTCTGAATCAAAACAACTCAAATTATTTTCCATGCCTCACTAACCTGACAGGGAGATGTTGAACTACTAGTCCAGGGGTCTGCAGGTTGCAGACCCCTGGACTAGTCACTCCTACCTCACTTAATCTGGCCCATCTACTTTCTAAAAATGCTAGGCAGGTGCCATGAAAGTTATACACTGGTGCCATGAAAGTTATGAGCAGGTGCCCATGGGCACCACATTGGGGAAATCTGGTCCAACCGTATAGAAGACAAAATGGAAAATGTTTTGATGCTATATTTTTCTGTGGGAAGTTCTCCATGCCACACATGTAATTACAGTCTCTGTTAACCTATAGCTGTGGGGGTGTTGTGCTGCAAAGGAATCACATGCAATGGACTTAATGTGGGAAAGGGAGCACTTGAACATGTTCCAGGCTTGTACATGATACACTTGCCTTCTTTGGCTAACATTATTTACATTTTTATAACAATAGATAAATACTTAATTTGTTTAAATTTAAAATTTCCATAAAACTCACATTCTGCAACAAGCACAATTAAGGTGAAGCAGAAGTAGGAAGATCTTAGCTCTAACTTTAGGGGAAATGGGAACAGGCAACTCAGTTTTTTCTTGGCAATTTAAAATTAGAAGATATGCACACAACTAGAATAGTCAGAAGAAGAAAAAGGAGGAAGGAGTTTGGATTTACACCCATCCTTTATCTCCTTTAAGGAGACTCAAATGGGCTTACAAACTCCTTTCCCTTCCTCTTCCGACAACTTGTGAGGTAGGTGGGACTGAAAGAGTTCTGACTGAACTGTGACTAGCTCAAGGTCACACAGCAGGAATGTAGAAGTGGGGAAACAAATTCACCAGATCAGAGTCTGCTGCTCATGTAAAGGAATGGGGAATCAAACCCAGTTCTCCAGATTAGAATCAATTTGCTCATAATCGCTACACCACACTCAAAAGATACTTGAAACCCAATTAAAAGAGACACCCTTCCCACACACACTGACTATTTAGGTTCATCACATAAAGCAACAGTGCAATTTAACAGTGTACTGCATTCATTTTAGAAAAGGGGCAAAATACAAAGATGCTATTTAGCCTATAAACTCCAGAAGCCTCTGGATAGATTTTTGAAAGGGATCAACTTACTGTAAGGGAACACATCTTCACCCAAGCACTGTGTGCATCAATGAAAGTTCTGACGGAATTCAGACATATTACTGCCTGGAACCCAATCCACCTTGGCAACAGATTCATTTTACTAGCTGGCAGCATCAAGTATACAATATTCTTACAAACAAACATACACTACACGTCTCCGATCCTTGTCCAGGCAACCCTATGAAATGTGGTATGTTGCCCAGGTAGCTTGTTTTGGTGGGTCTACCCAAGTGTACAGGTAGTGATGCCACAGCTTGAAGACTGGAACCTCCCTCCATTCCTTCATCAATTTTAGTCTTGTGAGCCAAACAAGAGGAAAAATGAAAAACCCATCCTTTTTATTTTACTGATGAGCTGACAGTCTCTGTGCTGCCTTATATTGTCTGGCTGTTACCTGGCCATATTGAAACACATTTGGTTTGTGACATCATCAATTATCCTAAAAAAAGATAGGAGTTAACTCAGTAAAGTAATATTAAGGACTTGTCATGTGAGAGGAGTTTCCAGAAAACACATCTGGTTTGAAGAATACCATGGTTCTATGCTTCATGTACCAGTAATAAATGCTTCTTGAAACACAAGGCTTCACAGGTGGTGCCACCAAGAACGTTCTGGCTTCTTGGATCATGGTCCAATGGCCTGCCCAAGAAGGTCAAGAAAGATCCCATTCTCCTGACTTTCTGCAAACTAGGCAAAACTAAACTATTCAAGATAACTTTTCTATGCAGGTAAAAGAACTGCCATGTACAAACTGTGCTCTATACTGCTGGGTATAGCTCATTGTATGCAGGATACTATTTATGAGATTTCTGTACCATTCAATCTATTCATGTGAATACTTGTGCTCAGCTTCAGTTATCTCTGGTGGTTCCAGACTTCTAAAATCCTAATGCATTGGTTACTGAATGCCCCATGCTGTTCACTGTATTGACTCACTAAGTGTAATGCACCCTTGAGTCTCTGTGAAAAAGGGAGACTGTAAATAACATAAATGACCTGGAATTCATAAATGACCTGGAAGTAGGGGTGGGTAGCGTGGTGGCCAAGTTTGCAGATGATACTAAATTATGTAGGGTGGTGAGAACCACAAAGGATTGCGAAGAGCTCCAAGCGGACCTTGATAAATTAGGTGAGTGGGCTCAGAAATGGCAAATGCAGTTCAATGTAGCAAAATGTAAAGTGATGCACATAGGGGCAAAAAATCCAAACTTCACATACACGCTACAGGGGTCAGTGCTATCAATCACACACTATGAAAGGGATTTAGGGCGCCTTAGTTGATAGTTCCATGGGAATGTCAACTCAATGCATGGCAGCTGTAAAAGGCAAACTCTATGCTGGGGATCATTAGAAAAGGAATTGATAATAAAAACTGCAAATATTGTCATGCTCCTTATATAAAGCAGTGGTGCGACTCACACTTGGAGTAACTGTGTCCAGTTCTAGTCAGCCGTGATCTCAAAAAGGATATTGAGGAGATAGAAAAAGTGCAGAGAAGGGCAACGAGGATGATTGAGGGACTGGAGCACCTTCCCTATGAGGAGAGGCTGCAGCGTTTGGGACTCTTTAGTTTGGAGAGGAGACGTCTGAGGGGGGATAGGATTGAAGTCTATAAAATTATGCATGGGGTAGAAAATGTTGACAGAGAGACATTTTTCTCTCTTTCTCACAATACTAGAACCAGGGGGCATTCATTGAAAATGCTGGGGGGAAGAATTAGGACTAATAAAAGGAAACACTTCTTCACGCAACGTGTGATTGGTGTTTGGAATATGCTGCCACAGGAGGGGGTGATGGCCACTAACCTGGATAGCTTTAAAAAGGGCTTGGACAGATTTATGGAGAAGTCAATCTATGGCTACCAATCTTGATCCTTCTTGATCTCAGATTGCAAATGCCTTAGCAGACCAGGTGCTCAGGAGCAGCAGCAGCAGCAGGCCATCGCTTTCACATCCTGCATGTGAGCTCCCAAAGGCACCTGGTGGGCCACTGTGAGTAGCAGAGTGCTGGACTAGACGGACTCTGGTCTGATCCAGCAGGCTAGTTCTTATGTTCTTATAAACAATTTTAAGAAGTAAGTATTAGATAACCATCAGCACCACCTCATTTAATGCTAAAATATATACTTACCGAAGGCTGAGGTGGCCCTTTGCCACTGCTGCGACCTCTGAAATTAATAAACAGAGAAGGCAGTCAACAAAAGAGAAGGTATTTACAATGCAGAACTCTATCTTTGTTCAAAACAGAAAACTAGCAAGCCTACTCATAGCTATAAGGAATAGGAGACAGAGCCCAGACAGGCTGCTTTGAATAGGTACCATGCAGTAAATACCATCTCTCACAACAGAAAGCTTTCCTCTTCTCAGACTCTTCCGGATCAACTCACATGATCCTGGCAACAGTGAATCCGGCAGAGAGCTGCACGCATCACCCACAGAACACAAATTTAAGAACTTAAAAGATATTAGGCAGATTCTCCTGCCGATAGATTAAAAAGAAGCTGAATGCATATAAAGCAGGGGCCTGCAACCTGCGGCTCTCCAGATGTTCATGGACTACAATTCCCATCAGCCCCTGCCAGCATGGCCAATTGGAACTGTAGTCCGTGAACATCTGGAGAGCCACCGGTTGCAGGACCCCTGATATAAAGCAATCAGATTTTAGTGGTGACCTGCTACTCTCCCTTACACCTCTAGAATTCCCTATGGTTTCCACATATAATTCACCAAGTATATATTTTCAGATCTGATTCTCTCAGGTTGGGTTTACTTTTGTAACCTCTGTGCTGGGGTACAAAAGCACCTTGTTCTAGAAGCAATTTTCTTAATTGGCTGGTTTCTGTACAGTTCAATCAACAGACTTATTTCAACTGTTCAGTAAAATTACTTTGATATACATCATAGATGTTAGGTATATTACTGAACAGTTTTCAAAATCATAGTCAGAAATTATGTGAATAAGCATAATTTTGCTTGTACACAAAAATCTCACACTATTTGATAACCAATGTAACAGCGGAAGCTTGGTAACTAACACAGTACATTCTATCTGACTTAAAATTCTGCCTACAGCTTTAAAGGGAAACACCTTCAACTATCTGACTAATTCATAGTATTCTGCACTCCTGGGACTTTCATCACCTCAAAGTACACTAACCTTGATAAAAAAAATCTTGGAAAAAAAATCAGGTCAAATGCATATTCTCGGATAGCTTACAAGTATCTGGGTTTTAATTGTGAATAGTAAGAGAAAGCATCCATATCAGTACACGTGCAACACAAATCATCACTATGGTGCTTAACAATTATTTGTTCCGAACCAAAATTAACTGTCAAAAAGGCAACATTAAATACTCAGTTATGTCTGGCAAATCCTCCTCTAACAATTCTCACATAAGAAGGCTTCCCCCACTTCTTAGAAATGTGTGATGCCTTTCAGTGGCACAAGTCTGTACAACACAGGTATCAACTATTTCATATAGCATCAGAAATACACACATCGTGCCATACAGAGCATAGTTTGACAGGTCCATATGAGAGAACACACAACAAGTAGACGGATGTGGGTGAGATGGAGATTAGCAGAACTGTTCTCTTTAAAAGTGTTTTATATGCAACATCTTCCCTTCTGACAGTGGAGGCCAACTTTCACTACAGCCCTTTGCGGGGGCCAGCCACTGATGGGCGCTCCTCTCCCCCCCTTTTTCTCCCCTCCCCTTTTACACTCTGGGTCATAATATTTATGGGGGCCCTCCGCTCTCTTATTTTGTTTCTTTCCAGGGTGGGTTTATGAAGTTTTGTGTTGGACGCCAATCTAATTTTGTTAATTTATTGTTTTAAGGGGTTTTAATGTAACTGTTGTTTTATTATGTTGTTCACCGCCCAGAGCCCTTCAGGGGAGGGGCGGTATATAAAATTAATTATAAATAAATAAATAAATAAATAAACAAAGCATGCAACAAAAATTTATGTTTGATATAAGTAACATCTTTCCCCCAGCTTTCTCATTTTTCACTGATATAGATTCCACAAGACAGATCCTACATCCCGTATGGTTTAAGCAGTCAGACCCTTCTTTCCCCTGAAAGGTGTAACAAATGCATGGGGGCCATCAGAGCAAGACAGGAATGCCCCTCAGAGAGTTTTGGGATCCATCTTGTGTGTCAAGCTTGGGTAGGAAGGCAGTCGGCTGCAGACCTGTTCCCTTGGCCCTAAAATGAGCCTGGCTGTATAACATTGTGCCACTGCAACATGATTTAAACGTTCCTCCATCACTATCTGCACCCATCCCAGTAATCAATCAGTATTCAAGAGATTAACCCAGACATTCTGGGTCCTGACGGCTCATCAGCCTCTCCCAGACACTTGCTGGAATCCCAGAAAAGCAATCAATTCTTTGGCTTTCCACAGGACCCTTTTAGGATATAAATACTGGTCCTTTGGCCATCCATAGCGTGTTTGTGTTTTGGATCCACACACCCACCCCAGATGTTTGTGCGCTCTTCCTTTTGCTCCTGGAAACATTGGTCGTTTCCCTGGATGTCCCTTCAAGACTGGTGACTATCACCAATCCATGAAATCCTATCCAATTTCCTCCCTTCTTCTCTTAGCCAGCTGTTTTGAGAATTTGTACTCATCGCTTAAAATATATTCCTGGTATGCATGGTTTATCACTCCCAGTTATCCCTTTTTGCTCTGGCTTCAGATAATTCCCCCAAATTAAGTGGAGACTGTCTGCTTAAGGCAGTGATGGCGAACCTTTTTGAAACCGAGTGCCCAAATTGCAACCCAAAACCCATTTATTTATCGCAAAGTGCCAACACGGCAATTTAACCTGAATACTGGGGCTTTAGTTAACAAAAAATGGTTGGCTCCAAGGCATGCGCTACTCGGAAGTAAGCTTGGTGGTAGTCGGTGGCTTTGCTTTGAAACAATTGTGCAACTCTTCCAATGGGTGAATCACAACCCTAGGAGGGTTTACTCAGAAGCAAGCCCCATTGCCAGCAACCGAGCTTACTCCCACACTTTTCTTCTTTGCATGAAAATCAGTGGGGTTTAACAGTGCTTAACAGGGTTACCTACACTACTTCCCGGAAATTAGGTCTTAGGTTTAATGCTAATAATCGAGTCCAGGCCAGCCTAGATATGTGTCTGTGTGTATGTGGAGGTGACTCTGTTTGTGCGTACCCACAGAGAGGGCACTGAGTGCCACCTCTGGCACCCATGCCATAGGTTCGCCATCACTGGCTTAACAAATTAATGGTGGATCGTGCAGGCATCACCCTGTGTGTCTGGAAAACCATGAGTTGACACATGTATTTCCAGAGTGCAGACATAGGGAGACATCCCAGTGGAAAACCCTTTAGGTTTGTGCAAGTCTCCATGATTTTCTGTGTGCTATACGTGTGGCTATCAGGGTTAAAAATCTTTCTCCCCTTTTCATCTCCTAAGATCAGGTTGTTCAGGCACCCCTTGTAGTCCACATGCCCATGCAAAGAAAAATGTGGTGCTTCTCCCTTTTGTCCCATCTTGGGTGCATTCCAGGTGGGTCCTTGGTGAGTAGAAAGTGCTTGGATAAGGTAGGAATCCCTTTTGGAGCACAGGGTAAGAATCCCTTTGGAACAGCTGTAAGCCATCGTTTGGAGTTGCCAGGTAGTGGGAGGGAGTTCCCAACACCTTAGTTTTAGGTTTGTTCCCTTGGGAAGAACAGCTTGGAGAACTTGCTTTGGTACTGGGCTTGTTAGGGTTAGCCATTTGTGGGGTAGTGCCCTCTCTTCCAAAAACTCTGCATTTGAATTTGGACCAGGTTTGGACCATTTGGCTCCCAACCCTCTTTTCCTCACCATTCCGAAAAAAACTAAGGTGACCGATATAAGTTCAAGGGAGTTCATTTTCCCCCTTGCCATTCTATCAGACGGTAGGACCACAGTTCTTAGGATCTGGGCAATCCTGAATGCCCCTTGTTCAGTTCCACAGTTAGGAGTTAACTAGCCATGGTGTGCTGTCCTGTTAAGGACTCTCCATTGTTGAACAGCAGCACAGAGGCAGTAGGAACTCCTCGGTCAGGATAAATTTTTCTACTCCCACCTAAGCTTTTCTAGTGGTGCAAAAATGTTAAAGCACAGCCCCAGCTCAGACGTTAGAAAAGTGGGTGGTCAAGAAAAGCCAAAACTCATGAGAGTTGGTCTCCTTAAAAGGTCCTGATGTCCTGCAGACCCATGGCGAACCTTTGGCACTCCAGCTGTTGTGGACTACAATTCCCATCAGCCCCTGCTAGCATGGCCAATTGGCCATGCTGGCAGGGGCTGATGGGAATTGTAGTCCATAACAGCTGGAGTGCCAAAGGTTCGCCACCACTGCTTATGCAATGCCTTTCAGGCACTATGTGAGAACAAGAAGCTCCATTCTGAGAAATGAAATCTTGGAAACGTACTGTGAGGATTCCTTCTGCTCTGAGGTAAAGAGGGCATCTTATAACTAGGGTTTTTTCCACTGGTTGCTTCGAGAATCCGAACAAAAACTTCCACATACTGTCTTCCCAGGCAGGAACTTGTGGATTAGTTTAAATGCTTTCCAAGCTAGTAAGTATGATGGGAAGAAAAAACAATGAACTTAGGACAGTAGTAGGAACAGGTTAAACAACACTGTCATAGCAAGAAGGGTATTAGAGCGATGGTAGCCAAAAATAACAGTTGCTGAGGGAGAAGACAAACCCAGACTTTTCCCTTTCCATACTTTCCAAATGTGTCAGAGCTGCTGTCAAACATTATTCTTGTCTTTCTTCTCATTTCTGCAGCAATTCAGAGTCTTATCACATCTACCACTTCTTCACTCTTCGAGTGGACAAGATGCCCTCTTTACCTCAGAGCAGAAAGAACTCTCATGGTAACTTTCAAAGGCTCTGTTCTTGGAGGGAGGAGGGCATCTTGCAGCTCGGGACTTCCAAAAGCAGTGTCCCTCAATGTGGGCAGGAATTACATATCATCCATCACAGAACTCAGTGCTCAAGGGAATTTCCGGATGTTGTTAGCACCAACTACAGATAGCTACTTGTTTTTGTTATACTGAATTGTTACAAAGGTTCTCTTCTGCTTTTTAGTGCAATGACCACACAGATTAGTTCTTTTTACTCAAGTATCTTCAAGTGCTTTACATGCTGCTATACAGCAGGCTTTGAAGAGCTCTCAATTAGCTACATCTTGTGACACGGCAAAGCAAATTGTGGAACCAATAAATGAACAGAGTATCCACCAGTAGTACTGGTAAGGCTCTGCCTCCAGAGGCAACTCCCACTAACTTGCATATGGATTCACCACATCAAATGTCAGCAAATATATCTGCCTTCACTTTGAAACTAGAGCATTATTACCCTATCAGAGTAAGTCCCACTGAGACAGCAGGCAAGCTGTGCACATGGAGAGGATTTTAGTATACTGTAAAAACCCTGTGGATAACAATGGCACCTGGCACACATTTTTCGATAAGGTCTCACAGAAAGACCTGAACTACAGAATGAGGGATGAGTGGGAAGAAACTGCCCTCCCCAGAACAACATCCCAAAATCCAGAACTTTACTTCTCCCCAGAAGCAAATGGCAACTCATATAAGATACTTTCTGGGCCACCACTTGTGTGGGGAGCAAATCTTCTCCCAGCCTCAGCAACACCATCAAACCCAGTGATACTTCTATTCTGTATTATCTCATCCAGGATTATGCTGGTCACACTTGACTGGAGTGACAGATTGTGCATAACTGTATATAAAGTAACTGCTGAGTCTTTGTGAGCACAATCAATCAGCTCTAAAAAATGTATAGTTGTGTACCCGAGTGGTGAGACCTTTGTTATTAGGCTTCCAGTTCTCACCAGCAAAGACTGCATGTCCTAGAAGGATTTCAGTACACACTGTAGAGACAATTTGTAGAAACAATTTATTTAAAATTCTGCTGACTTTCTTTTAAAATGCTCCTTTAATGAATGAAGCTTGTAGCACTTCCAACCAGTCTGGCTTATCAGACAAACTGGTACATTCAGATCCGGTCTTTAATTACCTTTAGATTCCTACATGGTGTTGACAACTGTGCTATGTCCAAGAGGGGACTCAAAGGAGCTCTCATTCTGTGCCACATTTTACAGAGGCTCCTGCCAGGAACTGCAAGATAAGAGAGAGCTGCAAATCTAATGCTGTCCGTAGGTTCATAGTACTCAGTCTGCTCAAGGTAACCAGAGCTGGGGCCTTGAGAATGTGTTAGCAACCTGAACCCATGCTCCAAATACACCAATATGTAAGCGCATACAAGGGACTGGTGAGAACTTAATCTCTGAAATTCATAGCACAAAAGTGCCTAAAATATTGAGCGGTGATCAATTAAGATCTACAGTGCACAACACAGTTGGTCATCCTCGCACTTATAAAAAACTTAAACTTAGTTAGGCTTCACTGCTGATCAAATGTTAAGCAAACTCATGTAATCTTTTTTCCTGTGGTATTATGAGGTCAAATCAGTATTGTTATTTTGTTGTACATGTATCTAGACCGCCTTCCAAGAAAAGCACAGCCCCATTCTGCCACCACAACAGCCCTGTGAGGTCAGAAGCAAATGACTAAGCCAACTGCATCAAGCAAATTTCAAAACCAAGTAGGGATACTTGGACATTAGTTTCCAAAATCCAAACATGACCACATCCACTACACTGGGTAAGTACATCGGGCAAGTTTTAGTTCTGGTTCCATTCCATGCATGTTTGTGCAGAAGTGAAATCCCACAGAATCAAATCATGAATCTTTCCAAATAAGAAGGTGCAAGAATGTCTGAGATATGTATCTACCCGCATTTCTGTACTTTGCTCTAGTCAACATTTTCACCTAGAGTTTTTTTTTAAAAACTAACAATTTAACTATATAAGCTTATCATCCTCACAGTTCCAATACTGATTTTATTATACTGAATGTATTTCTGTAGTAGACTTGTGTGCCAGAAGCTATTTTGAGAAATGCAGTTTAGAAATGATTTAAAATTCTTGAAGTAAATAACTGTCTAGCTTCTGAAAGTGCTGGGCTGGAAGACCCAGTATTTACAAACTGCTCAACAGCATACCTAGAGAAGAAAAAAACCCCAACCCAGTGGGGCAATCATCTTATGATGTGGGCTGGAAGAGAACCATAAGACAACTATAGCAACTGCCCCATGAAACATCAACTGAGAGGGAGCTTCTGACTTTACACTGAACAGAAAGTGAAACTCCAACTTACCTGCTAAATGACTCATTATGTCAATTACCAAGAGGCTTCCACAAAACAGTTTTCACATTTCTTTCTGCATTATATTATCACACCTGAGTTTGGGTTGTGTGGTTTCCTAATTTTGTAATCCTAGCCCTATTGTACTGTTTATGGAACATCTTATGCCGTCTGATTGATCTGTTTTCTGTATTTTTAATCCGCCTTGACTCTCAGAGTGAAAGACAAGCTAAATTAAAAAAAACTTTCTAATGCAGCCAGCCTTCATCCCTTTCTTTGCGCTAATGAGATCAGCATTTTGTGGAATTAGCCAATTAGCTTCAATTGCTCAGTTAACGGATCAACATTATTTCATGCCAAACCACCAAGTGGGCCAAAGATTTTTGTAATCTATACAGATAGATTCATGTATTTTATTTATCTCCCCTGTCCATCATCACCATATTCATGATACTCCTCCCCGTGGAACAGGATGTAGTTTAGGATGCTATTTTGCATTGCACTGCAGTAATTACAATAGGATATGCTTTTAACTGTATGTTTTAAACATATACTTTATTTACTGTTCTTATTAAGTTGTAAGCCGCCCCAAGCCTGCCCTTGCCGGGAGAGGATGGGGTACAAATTGAATAAAATAAATAAATACATTCAAAGGTTTTTTTTTCCAAAACTGCGTTACAGTTTTTCTTTTTGCTGTAGTAATAGTGTTGATACTTTCAAGCATCTCTGTACATATGCATTTGTTCTTCAAAAACTTCCTTCCAATGCACAATTTAATATCACCTTCATTTTTTTCTATCAGTTAAATCTTTTGTTTGAATGACATTTCTCCAGCTGGTACTAACAGAATTGCTTCTGATTAGAGAACAGACTTATTTTAGATGTGACTGTGTGGGTTGGGACAAAGCGGGAAGCAACGGCTCAGGAGTGCAGTCCAGTCTGGTCCTTCTCACCTCCTGCCCACACTGTGATTCCAACCCCTCTACCTTCTCCTACCTGGCCCACAGAAAGCTCACCCTTCAGTACACTTTGCCAACAAACAGGTATTTCTCCATCCTTCTCTCATCACTATCTCCTTCATGCTTTCAGCAGATTTGTAGTGCTGGAAGAACAAGCAGCGACAGTTTCCTCAATTTGCCCATACCATTCAGATTAATGAATCCCCTGGCTTCTTGGCCCCACACTGTTAATACAATGGCTTGTTTGTAGTTTGCAGGTATATGCCCTCGAGATGCTGCTATGGAGATACTAATTAGCTATTGGGTGGGGGATTCTCAAGGTCACTTTACTGTTTCAACAGTAGTAAAAGGATATGCTTTAATACGGAGATTAGGCAGATTCATGGAGGACATGTCTACCAGCCACAGGGCTTGACTAAGGTCCAGCAGCAGTAAACCTCTGAATCCCAGTGCCAGAAGGCAACACTAGGGGAAGGCCTTGCTTGGTCTCTAAGCCTCCCTGGTGGACCTGCAGAGGAACTGGTTGCCCACTGCATGAAAAAGGATGCTGGACTAGATGTAACTATTGATCTGATCCAGCAGGGATCTGTTTATGCTCTTATGTTTTTCTAGTATTGCAAACACTGTATTCTTCGGGTGTTGTGTGGTTTCCGGGCTGTATGGCCATGTTCTAGTAGTATTTTCTCCTGATGTTTCTCCTGCATCTGTGGCTGGCATCTTCAGAGGATCATCTTCAGAGAAAATGCTACTAGAACACGGCCATACAGTCTGGAAACCACACAACACCCAGTGATTCCGGCCGTGAAAGCCTTCGACAATACACTGTATTCTTAGTAACTGTAGAAAGATCAAACCGAATTAATTTATCTTCAATTTAAGTTGACTAAAAATGCTCCCACAAGTGTCAAGGGATGGGAGAGAAGCCGTGTCTTTAACAACCTTGACACTGCAAACCACGCATTTCAGTCAAAACTGTTTTAAAAGGGCTGGAAAGATTTCTAAGCTCCTGGACCTCCGAATTCTCAGGAAATGTACAAATTCTTCCTCATACCTTTACCATGAAATCTGACATTGGGTTCTAGACAATTAATGACACCATTTAAAAATATTTAAAAAACTTCCTGCCTACATGTAGCATTAATCAAGCCCACCTCAAGAAATCTTTAATACAGAACCTCAAGCACAGAATAGTGATTAGACTTCTTCTATACGTGCTATTTAGATGTGCAAAATAATAAAAAATAGTGATATTTAGTCAAATTAAACTGATTTGTAATTTGTAATTCCAAAATATGAAGATGTGGATATAGTCCCTGAAGCCTGATATATGCCATAAGATGATATAGCATTTCTCCTAAAGCAGTGGTGGCAGGGGCTGGTGGGAATTGTAGTCCTTGAACATCTGGAGTGCCATAGGCTCGCCACCACTGTCCTAAAGAATAACACAAAACTAGTTCCATGCATATACAACATGGCAAACTGCTCTTTAAACTGGAATTCAAAAGCAGACTGTGATACAAGACAAACATTTGCTGTTGCAAAGGGGGGAAAGTTAACATGGGCCTTACGTTCAAGAACCCCTGCAGGTACCTGAACTTCGTTGCTAATATTTGTGAATCCAAAAGCAGATGGGCAGTGCAATTCTAACGGGGGGGGGGGGGAGTGGTTGCGCCCTGGCCGGGGACAGCACAGCCACGCCACCTCCAAAAAGACAGAGACACTCCCCCAAACTCCCATGGAACTGCTCTGTGCAACTCCATGGGCTGTGCCTACATTTTTGCTAGCATAACTGTACACCAAAAGGGCTCAGGAAACTGGCTAAAGCTGGCCTCGCACCCGGGAATCCCCCCTTCATCACCAGTGCGGGCTGCTGCACCAGAGGACTGGCAGTGCTAGTGCCTGAATGTCACACTGCCATGTGGGTCTCCAGCACCGGCATAATACTCTCTGCTCTGACATAAATACCCCTGATGCCGGCACAAGTGATATTTGCATAGGCGCCAGGGTGGCCCCCACCTTAGGACTGCACTGTTAATAGAAAAAAATGATTAATACTGTGGCTGGGAATTTCTGTGCTACAGAAAATGCCTTATCTATTTTGTAAAGCAAGTATGTTTATATTCCCTACAATTTTTTGAGGGAAAAGGTTAACAAGTCAAGCACAGTACGTATTCCCACTTGCTGGTGCAAGAGCATGTGTAGATATCCATTTCCTTCAGATTTTTATCCCCAATGTTTTAAAATGAAGTATTTGTTCGTGTTTCAAGTAAAAAAAACTGACTTCAAAAGACAGCAGCAAGACACTCCACCTCAGCAGTGTTATAATGTACAATAAATTAAGTTGAAGCACTAAAAATTGTAAAAAACAAATTCAAAAGCAGTAGCCGCCAGTCTCAGATTTGAAAAAATACTACAATTGTTAAGCTGTATCACCACCCAGCAAGGGTTCCATACAGAGATAAAGAATATAAATCCATTTTAGAATCACAAATTAGGTTCAAAGAGGTACTTTTATCCTTCTTTACATGCCATATTTTCAACTGACTCCCCAATAGCTCTTTCTGGATCATTTCCCTGCTTGCTCCAAAGCATTAACCTGAGACAGGCCAATGCCTCTGAAACTATTCAATTAGCTCCAGTTTTATTACACTGAATCTTAAAAGAGATAAATGCAGGAGAAACAGTAATTTCAACTGTAATTACATCTCCAGTTATTATTCATAAACAGTCCTTACAAAAAAAAATCTTTTCACCCCAGGATGACAACACCAAGTAGGTCCTGCCATACCACCTACCGATAATATTTCTATTTTTCTGCTCCGTTATCTTATCTAAAAGGCAGAATAATTTCTGATTCACCTTTACCTAAAGCTCAGTTGATCAACTTGTGGCCCACAAAGCTATTTTTTCTAGACTCTGATGGTTACAATCAATGTCAAGCCATGGCAGTAATTTCATTCATAACAGCAAACTATTTTCCAAAACTGTGAAAGATTAAGATATTCTATATGACAATGTTATTTTTTTTTCTTTGGGATTTATTTAACTGATTTCACACCCCGTCTTTCTTCCCAATTGGAACCCAAAGCAGCTTACACGATCCTCTTCTTCTCCCATCTTAACCTCAGAGTGACCCGGTGAGGGCAGGTTAAGCTGAGAGTGTGTGACCGGCCCAAGGTCACCCACGAAGCATCTGTGGCAGAGTGGGGATCTGGCCCGCAGTCTCCCAGATGTTAATCCAACATTCTTAACTACTAGACTATACTGGCATGCATGTTGTGCTCCAATTATATAATGACATGTTTGTTCCATAACTGCAGTACCCAGTGGGTTATTGTGGTCAGAGTTCAGAACCGGATCTTGGTGGGTTTGGTTCCATTTCACATTCTGCTGTGAAGGTCACTGGATAAACCTGGACTAGTCACCCCTTCTCAGTCTCACCTACCCCAGAGGACTGTTGTGAGGTAAAAATGAGAATCAGAAAATCTTGTATCTACCCCCATCCTGAATGCCTTGCAGGAAGGGTATGATAAAAAAATACACCGGACATACAAACTGAGAGCTGTATTACAGATACCTGAGAAAGGGTCAGTATAAAATATCAATCCCTGAATTAAGATTTAGTACTAATACTTAGCATTTCTGGAATGTGTTGTCTCCGTAGTCCTTACAGCTAGCTACATGATAGTTCAGAGGCAATGTGACTTGCCTCCAGCTGCCTTGCAGGTTCCTCAACAACATCTGAACCTCCGGTTCACAGCTCAGACTCAACCTAAGCAGGTATGGGCAATATGCATCTTTGATGTACATCTGCACAGCTTAAGGCCTAACATTTCTTTGTGAATACAGATGCCAGTTGGAGAAAACTACTGAATTCTGCAGGACAGCAAGCATTCATGATGTGCAGCTAGATGTAATAAGTCCTACATTCCAGTAGAATTTTCTCCCAACCCTGACGTACCATGCATTTACCTGAAAATAAGATCAAATTATTCCAGTGGGGCTTTCTCCCAAATAATCACTCTGCCTTAAGACAGCCATTCAGAAGAACAGTAGCTGCACTGTGTCTTTCACAGTGAAACAAAAGGGGATGGGAAAGCCTAGCACTGTCAAGGTATTAAAATTCATCGGCATCCAAACATACACTGTTCAGGCAGACATCCATTGGAATTTCGGTTACAGCGAAACATACAGCACATGACGTAGCCCAAAATGCTCCCCTTGTTTGTGGGCTCAGAACCTGGGGTCCAGTACCACAAAAAGAAAACCTAATCACGTCCATTGCTGGCTGCATTTTTTATTCTTCCAGGGAATCCATGACTGTCCTGGCAATGTTTACCTGGGCTTTATATGCCTGCCCCCGTGCTGAAACCTGTGCTCTCGAAATTGCTTCCCTAACACCTCGTCCTGATTTGGCCCCCCAGTCCTGCCCGAGCCAGCCAGGGGGTGGACCTTGACCACGTCTCCCTTCTTGGGGAGGAGGGACCCGGCGGCAGGTCCTGGCCCAGGAGGAGGCTCTCCTCCTGGATGCCCCGCGCGGCCTACTGCCGAGTCCCGGCCAGGGGGGGAGAAAGAAGCGCCACGCGTATGATTCAGGCGCTGCGCAAGAAAATGGTCACTCTGCTGCACCAGCAGAGGCAGCGGCCCCGACGCCGGCCCGCCCGCCCCCGCAGCCCTGGAGGGCAGCAGCAGCAGCAGCAGGGGGTCGCCTCGGGGGCCTCTCCCCGGCTGACACCTGCGGCGGCACCCCAGCCGCCCTTCCCCGGCCCCGCCGGCCTGCACTGCAGCCGCGGCCTCGGACGGAAGCGGCCTCCCCCGGTCCCCCAGGCGGCCCGGCGCCCTCCTCGGCAGGCCCTCCCGCCGCTGCCCGGCCAGGCGGCCCCGAACGGGCCACGGGGCGGCTTCCGTGGGGCCAGCGGCAGTGCCAGGCGGCGCCCCCTCCCCAATTCGCCTCTGCGGCACTCGCCCGCCCGTGCCCAACATGGAGGAGGAGGAGGCCCAGCAGAAGCAGCCGCCTCTGCGCGCCTCTTCCCAAGGCAGCTGCCCCCCCCCCCCCCCGCCCAGCAGCCATGCAGGAAAAGCGGAGGGGACCCTAACCCCCACCCTTCCCAGGGCGGCCGTGGAAAGAGGAAGCTCTCCCCCCCCCCCGGCAAAGACACTGCCGGGCCCCCACCCCCCGCATACCGACGATGCATGCCCCCCCGGCTCCCCCCTCCGCACACACACGCTCGCTCGCTCACTCACGCCAGGCACGGCGCCCCCGCCCGCCACGCCGGCAACTGCTGGCACCAGGGCGATGCCAAGCACGAGGCACCCCCCCTCCCGGTCGCCCCCCCCCCACACACACCGAGAGGCCTCACGAGGAGCGGGGCTGACATTACCCTCGCGAGAGCTAAAAGGGGGGGGGGCCGGAAAGCGCCCCCCCCCGCCGGCATTCCCGACTCCGAGGGGGGACCCCGAGACCCCCCCCCCCCCGCAGGCAGCAGCAGCAGCCGCCCCGCGGCCTTGGCGGCCACACACACGGGCCGCAGCCTCCGCTCCGAGGACGACCCCTGGGGCCGCCACCACCGTCCCCCATGACAGCCATAACAGCAGCGGCAGCAATGCGGGGAGCCACGACTCAGGGGGCGAGAGCCAGGATCGGGCCCCCCCCCCCGCCCGCCCGCCCGCCCCCTTCCCCGGGGTGGGGTCCCGCCGGTGGCGCCGCTCTCCCCGGCCTGTGCTGCTGCTGCTGCTGCTGCTGGGGCCCGCGCGCCTCGGCCTCTCCCCGCAGCCCAGGCCGGGGCCTTGCGCCTCCCTTCTCCCGGGCCTGCCTGGGCATCCATCCCCCCCCCGCCCGCCGCTCCCAGCCCGGCCGGGCCTCCCGCACCCACCTGCCGACATTCTGCCTGCCGCCGCCGCCGCCGCCGCCCGCCGCCGCCGGGAGGCCCGCGGGGCCTGGGCCTGGGCTGCCGCCGGGGGTCTTGCTGCGCCCGCCGCCTGCCGACTGGGCCGCCCCCTGCTGCTGCTGCTGCTGCTGCAGCTGAGGCGGCGGCGGCTGAGGCGAAGACGAGGCCGGGGAAGACGACGACGACGACGGCGCGGACGGCGCTGCTGCTGCTGGCGGCTGAGGCGGCTGAGGCGGCGGCGGCTGAGGCGCCTGCTTGAGGGACATGGCGCGCGCGCTCTCGCTCTCTCTCTCTCTCTCGCCCTCCTCTCTCTCGCTCGCTCTCTCGGGCGCCGCTGCTGCTGCTGCTGCCGCTGCTGCCGGCCTCCTCCTCCTCCTCCTCCTCCTCCTCCTCCTCCGCCCGAGGGAGGGAAGGGGCACCACCACCGGGGCCGCGGGGCTGGCGGGCGACCAGGACGAGCCGGGCAGGCGGAGAAAGGTACGCGAGAGCGGGGCGCGGAAGGATCCGGCGGGGCGGGGCGGGGCCCAGGCCGGCCGGGAAGGAGGGACCGAGGAGGAGCCGCGCCGCGCAGGGAGGGAGGGAGGGAGGGAGGAGGGGCGGCGGCGGCGACGTCCTTCGCCTCCCTCGCTCCTGCCAGGCCTCGGCCTGCGCGGGAAGCCGAGGAGGAGCCGCTGAGGGCGCTACGGAGCCGCGCCGTCCTGGCCCGGGGGGGCGGAGGGGGGCGAGAGTGCCTCTGGCCACGCGCAGAGTGGCGGCAAGCCTCGCTAGGCCGCTGAGGGGGAAACTCACGGGCTGGCTGGCGGCAGTGGCGGCGTCCCTGCCTGTTCTTGACCCGACTATTTAAATTTCAGCTTGGAGCCGTTCACGGAGGTTGCCACACAAATGACCTCCCCCCCCCCCGCCCGCCCGCCCGGGTATAAAAAGAAGGCCCCCGCCACAAAACGAAAGGCGAGGAGGGCAGCCCCTTCCTCCTATGTTTGTGGTGGTGTGGAGGTTTATTCTGTATTGAGAAGATTTAAGAAGATGCATTAGGAATACACATGAGTAGACGATAATGCAAAGTACATCCTTGAAAAAAAAATCTTATTCAGAAGGGGGGTGTGTGTGTGTGTGTGTAGAGGAAGTAGGATAGGGCTCAGCCTCAAGCTTCAGGGAGAGGATGTGTGTGTGTGTGTGTATACAGGTGAGCATATGACACACACACACATATATATATATATACATATATATAAGTGTGTGTATATGTGTGTGTCTGTACACACACACACACACAGCCCTTCTCTACAAGCTTGAGAGGCAATTTCCATCCTCTTCCCTCCCCCCCCCTGAAAAAAACAACCTTGTGACACAACCAGATTGCGTGGGGCAGACCCATCACCACAAAATTCCACCCCAGCGTGTGGCACCTTCACAATAAATGCCATTTTATACCAGCTCTGATTAAATGTCCACAGGAGACACCTCAGCAGCCAGGTTGACCTGGGACAGCCCTGAAGGGAGTTATACTAAGTGGCCCACGTGGTGCTGACAGACCCCCGGTGTGTGCAGGCTGCCACTAAGGCCACGGCAGCTTGGCCAGCTCTGTGATCCTCTGAAGATGCCAGCCACAGATGCAGGTGAAACGTCAGGAGAAAATGCTACTGGAACACGGCCATACAACCTGGGAAACCCACAACACCCCGGTGATTCCAACCATGAAAGCTTTCGACAATCCATAGGGGCTGCTTGAATCCGCTTCCCCCTGCTCACCAGTGGGCATCCGGTGAAGCAGCCCAGAAGGAACTTTCCTGGTGAATTAAAGCACTTGCCAACCCGCGCCTATGAAGTAAGTTCACTGGAAACAATGAGATTAGCATTTAAGTTAATCTATATAGAATCACATTGTATGGTTCAAAAGTGATAAGTTAAAGCATTTTTCCTTCCCAGTGTTAATAACCATGCAAATGAAGTGACTTTTCCCCTAATTTGGGGGGAGGGTTCTGTCCAGTTCTGATCAAAGCTAGGCTGATTGGCCATCCTTATTTTGTAAGGTCCGTGACAAAGGCAATTACTCAGGAGTGGTTCATTATTCATTTGCAAAATATATGCATTTCCGTAAATAGTTTGCCATCATTATCACACCTCACTCAGCCATAGCAGGACAGAGGGGTCGATCTCTAGTTCACATCCATTATTTAATTCTAACATGTATAATTTATTTAAAAGAAGCATGTTAATGTATTTCTGAAGTTTAAAAATCCAAAGTGCTAGGACAATCTCAGGAGGAATAAACATCACTTTTGGCTGTATGTTTCCAAATGCGTGTTTATTTAAAACTGCCAATGAAGACCATCTTCTAAGGGAATGATTGACCGCATATTTCACATGGTAAATAATAACATTTCATTAGAATAATTCTGGCTATACTTCTTGGGAATGTGGACGACTGTTGCCAGACGTGGCGTCACTAGCCCCCGCTTCCTACAATTTAAAGACCATCAGGCCTACTTTATAGAGTGGGGTCTGCCTGCAATGTACAAATGTTTCTCCCTGAAACTGAAGGCAGATTACACAGTGCAAATGCACACAGTCAATTGAATGAGAAATCTAAAATTAATTGTTATAGTATGGGGATTACTTAAAAGCACTTACTGAATCACAGATGTAGATAATTTATTTACCCCAAGGCTATTGACTCTGAGGGCTCTAGCCTCCAAAGCAAGCATTTAGACTCCCAAGTGACTGATTCCTTGATCATGTTAGTTGATCAGTGCCTTCTTAACAGCCGATACTGACGAGAACTTCAGTAGGATACTGCACATGTGTGCGTTAAGTTACTTGAGCATGGTATATTGCTCAAGGACCTGGATAATTTAAGTTGTAAAGAGCCTCCCCATCGTACAGAGGTCAAACCAGAATGAGAAACCCAAGTTCAAACCCCTACTCTGGTCCTGGAAGTTAGCTGAGTGGCCTGGAGCCGCTGAGCCAGCCACTGTCTTTTAGCTCAGCCTCCCTTGCAGGGTTATTACAGACGAAGGGGAATAGGGAATACAATATTGTGTTGTCTATCTTCAGGACCCAAAAAAACAACAGCTCCTTAGCTCTAATCCCTTTTAGCTTCTAGGGACCATCAGGCTTGATTGCAAAGACCGGAAATTATTACTACAGCTGAACAACAAAAAGACAAAAGTAATGACTACTGGATAAGAACATAAGAGCAAGCCAGCTGGATCAGACCAGAGTCCATCTAGTCCAGCTTTCTGCTACTCGCAGTGGCCCACCAGGTGCCTTTGGGAGCTCACATGCAGGAGGTGAAAGCAATGGCCTCCTGCGGCTGTTACCAGCACCTGGACTGTTAAGGCATTTGCAATCTCAGATCAAAGAGGATCAAGATTGGTAGCCATAAATTGACTTCTCTTCCATCAATCTGTCCAAGCCCCTTTTAAAGCTATCCAGGTGAGTGGCCATCACCCCCTCCTGTGGCAGCATATCTAAACACCAATCACATCGCTATGAAGAAGTGTTTCCTTTTATTAGTCCTAATTCTTCCCCCCAGCATTTTCAATGAATGCCCCCTGGTTCTAGTATTGTGAGAAAGAGAGAAATGTCTCTCTGTCAACATTTTCTACCCCATGCATAATTTTATAGACTTCAATCATATCCCCCCTCAGACGTCTCCTCTCCAAACTAAAGAGTCCCAAACGCTGCAGCCTCTCCTCATAGGAAGGTGCTCCAGTCCCTCAACTTCATCTGCTGTCTTCTCTGCACTTTTTCTATCTCCTCAATATCCTTTTTGAGATGTGGCGACCAGAACTGGACACAGTACTCCGGGCGCGGGTCACACCAATTGCTTTCTATATAAGTAAGGCAGGCTGACAATCTTGCAGCCTTATTCCCCCACCTTTCCTAATGATCTCAGCATAGAGTTTGCCTTTTTCACAGCTGCCATGCATTGAGTTGACATTCCCATGGAACTATCAACTAAGACGCCCAAATCCCTTTCCTGGTCTGTGACTGTTAGCACTGACCCCTGTAGCTGCAGGGCGTGAAGTTTGGATTTTTTGCCCCTATGTGCATCACTTTGCATTTTGCTACATTGAACTGCATTTGCCATTTCTTAGCCCACTCACCTAATTTATCAAGGTCCGCTTGGAGCTTTTCCGATAATTATGTAACTTTAAGGTGGGCAATGAGGGAATAGAAATTGTTCAGGATTTTTTATTCCGTGACTCCGTCATCAACCAGTAGAGAGACTGCAACCAAGAAATCAGAAGGAGATTGAGACTGGGAAGGGCAGCCATGAAGGAGCTGGAAAATATTCTTCAGTGCGAGGATGCTGCCACAGTGGAATATGCTGCCACAGGAGGTGGTGATGTCCACTAACCTGGATAGCTTTAAAAGGGGCTTGGACAGATTTATGGAGGAGAAGTCAATCTATGGCTACCAATCTTGATCCTCTTTGATCTGAGATTGCAAATGCCTTAGCAGACCAGGTGATCGGGGGCAGGCATCAGAAGGTCTTGCTTCTTTCACCCTCCGTAATGTGAGCTCCCAGAGGCACCTGGTGGGCCACTGCAAGTAGCAGAGTGCTGGACTAGATGGACTCTGGTCTGATCCAGCAGGCTCTTATGTTCTTATGTGTCATTGGCGACCAAGATCAAGATAATTCACGTCACACTGCTCCCTATTACTATGCATAGGTGTAAAAACTGGACTATGAAGAAATTTGACAGGAAAAAAGTAAATTCCTTTGAAATGTGGTGTTGTGGGAACTGTGGACTGCCGCCCCACCCCAAAGGAAATAAGTGGGTTCTAGATCAAATGAAACCTGAACTGCCCTAAAATGGTTAAGCTGAGGCTATTGTGCTTCATATTTCAGTTCTCCGTGTTGTCTTTAAGCAAAATTTTAAAAAGAATTTTTGCTAGCTACTTAAAAACTAAGTGTGCATTTACAAAAGACAAAGAAATATAATTTATAGTCACAGTTCCTGAAAATTTGTTTAAAATGTTATTTTAAGGAATGGAGTTGCAGATAGTAAACTTGTTTTTAAACATCCTTTATTTATAAGTCAGGCTCAAATTTATCCCCACATGATATTTGTTAAGTTTCAGAGTGGGTGAAAGTATCTGCGGAGGCAACAAATATTGGTATGCATTACAGGGCAAGATTGAAATGTGAAAAACACTTTGAGCCTTTAAAACACTAATATAAATGCTTATTATTAATTAATGTTTCTCAAAAAGTTTAGGAAAACTGGAGAGGCAGAATTCAGCAACATTTCATAATGCTATCCATTATAACTTCATTAGATTTTCTTCGGGGGCGGGGTTTGGTCTTTTGCTTTTACTTTTGATTCATTACATGTTTCAACAATTATCACAAAGTTCAACATACAGCAATAAAAACGTATAAACAATAAGACAGCCTGAAGGGCCAGAAAGGCAATTTCTATATCCCACTGTCATGTGTTTCCAGTGATGTCAATCAAAGAATAACAGAGAAAGACAAAGAGATTCCGTGTGGTGTAGTGGTTACAGTGCCAACGAAGGTCTCTGGCAGATCCAGTGTTGAAGCCTGCTGGGTGACCTTGGGCCAATCACACACACTCAGCCTAACCTACCTCACAGGACTGCTGTGAGGATAAAATGCAAGAGGGGAGAAGGATTTTGTAAGCTATTTTTCCTTCTCAATGGGGAGAAGTGACAGGGTATAGATGAGGTTTATTGATAATTGCTATTCCACCTGTCTCCATTTTACATATGATTGGATCATACAGTTCATCAAGATTCTTGATATTATTCTGCAGGGCAGAAAGAGTACATTTCCGATATAGTCAATCCATTGCCATATTCTAGGAGAACTGTTTTACTTCTAGTACTGTTTTGCTGGTATCAAGTTCACAATAATAAGTTTTTAGCAACTACTGGGACATACTTTAACAACAAAATGTCTGGTTTAAACATGACCTAAAAACCCATCCCCTTTTTCAAACAGAGCAAGTATTGCTTTCCAAAACTTTGCAGACTGCTCAGAAGTCCACAATATATACAAACTCACACAAACATGTGTGAGTTTACAACACCAACAATAACCTTGGTAGCTACGTATATTTTTTCCGATAACCTTGCTAACGAGTGTCATTCATATATAATTTTCATAATATTTTCTTTATGGGAGAGACATAAGGAAAAAGATGATCACAATCTAATTTGATACCTCATAGCCAAGATCTTTACATAATTTGGAAATTGTTTCATAATTTTACAGTCCATGACCAATTATAATTTATATATCTTAGAAAACATTCCTATCAACTTGAGGTATTAGTGTTTCAATTGTAGCAGTGAATGATTAAATTATTCTGATTATAAAACTTTCATCTGTGTTTTTTAATCCACCAAAAAAAAAAAACATTTGAAGGGATTCTAACATCATCAGCTATGTAATACCGTGTTTCCCCGAAAATAAGACAGTGTCTTATATTAATTTTTGCTCCCAAAGATGCGCTATGGCTTATTTTCAGGGGATGTCTTATATTTCTGTGTTCTGTTCGTCAGGCATGCTTCCAAACAAAAACTTTGCTACGTCTTACTTTTTGGGGGATGCCTTATATTTCACACTTCAGCAAAATCTCTACAACGTCTTATTTTCCGGGGATGTCTTATATTCAGGGAAACAGGGTAGGAATCTAACACGAGCAAACCATGATTATTAAACTAACAAGTTTGTTTCGTTTTCCAAAAAGTTCAGAATAGGAAGGATAGAATCTAGCAACGTTGTACAATGTAAGCTTTTAAGGAGCTTTTCTGTTTGATAAGATTTTATTTTATCCTGCAAAGCTGTATAAGGATGGGCTGAGCCATTGTTGGGGGCGGGGCCTACGAAGACAGAATCCTGGAATTCAATCTAATCCTCACACCTTGCCCTTTAAAAAAGAACTTTTATTAGCAGCAGCCAGCAGGGGTCATTCTGTGGCCTGTTAAAAATAATTGTCGGACAAGTTTATAGCATGGATTCTAATTTTCTGCAGAATGTACAATTTCTGCATGCCAGGTTTAAGACAGGTTCACAAAAGTAACTGCTAGCACAAATAGATTTTAGTAGCGTCTTTGAGGCCAACAAGCCCGTCAGAGTATAAACACCTGTGAGTCACAGCACCGTTTGCCAGATATTGTTTATTTATGTAATTCTTCATTCTGCTGCCACAGAGTTCAGTTAGGATTGCTGTTAAATAATCTTTAAAATAATCTTTAAGACACTTTAAAAGCGTCTTTAAAAAAGAGCATTTTACACAGGCCGTTAACACTAATCCATATATTTTACAACTGCCTACAAGGTCCAAGCGGGCCTTGATAAATTAGGTGAGTGGGCTCAGAAATGGCAAATGCAGTTCAATGTAGCAAAATGCAAAGTGATGCACATAGGGGCAAAAAATCCAAACTTCACATACACGCTACAGGGTTCAGTGCTATCAGTCACAGACCAGGAAAGGGATTTGGGCGTCTTAGTTGATAGTTCCATGGGAATGTCAACTCAATGCATGGCAGCTGTGAAAAAGGCAAACTCTATGCTGGGGATCATTAGGAAAGGAGTTGATAATAAAACTGCAAGGATTGTCATGCCCTTATATAAAGCAGTGGTGCGACCGCACTTGGAGTAATCAGGTTCAGTTCTGACGCCACATCTCTCAAAAAAGGATATCAAGAGATAGAAAAAAAGTGCAGAGAAGGCAACGATGATTGAAGGATTGAGCAATCTCTTATGAGGAGAGACTGCAGCCGCTTGGGACCCTTAGTTTTGGGAGGAGGAGACGCCTGAGGGGATATGATTGAAGTCTGGTAAAATTAAGTGCATGGGTAGAAAATGCTGACAGAGAGACATTTTTCTCTCTTCACAATACTAGAAACTAGGGCATTCATTGAAAATGCTGGGGAAGAATTAGACTAATAAAAAGAAACACTTCACTTAAACGCGGATTTTCACAGGTTTGAATATGTCGCTACAGGAGGTGGTGATGGCCACCAACCTGGATAGCTGGATAGCTTTAAAAAAGGGTTTGACAGATTGATGGAGGAGAAGTCAATCTATGGCTACCAATCTTGATCCTCCTTGATCTGAGATTGCAAATGCCTTAGCAGACTAGGTGCTCAGGAGCAGCAGCAGCAGGCCATTGCTTTCACCTCCTGCATGTGAGCTCCCAAAGGAACCTGGTGGGCCACTGCGAGTAGCAGAATGCTGGACTAGATGGACTCTGGTCTGATCCAGCAGGCTAGTTCTTATGTTCTTATGTACTACCGGTACTAACACCTCATTAATAAAATTAACTTGCTATTTCTACTCTAGGTTCAAAATTTCAGAAAAAGGGTTCAAAATTTCAGAAAACCTGAAAAATATGAAGTAAATCAAAAGTGCTTATGTCAACGGAGAAAAAACACACTATGGCTAGATTAAGCTGTGGACTTACTTATGGTGGAAGTTGTGGAAATGGTTGTCTGGAGCTTACATAAAAGACTATTGGGTCCAGTTGCGGTTGATAAAACATGTTGGCAAAGCAACACATTGTCACAATTATGAATTTGCAGCAAATCCCCCCCACACACACACACCCCTGCTTGTTGTTCATGGGGAGGTTCCTCATCATCACTGTCCAGAGGCTTCCATTCCAATGTGGACAGCTGATTGACAGCCGAGATTGTGCAGAGGTTTGTAACTTGGGTGACATCAGTACAGACACCTAATTCTCTCTTCCCCCATCCAACCCACGTCCCACGCCTGCGTTCCCTCAACTGCTGTTGTACTAAACTGACGCCTCTCCACAGTGGTAACGGCTTGCACAATTGTTTCACTGGTCCTCTTGAGTGTCAATGTTTTCTTTGTATAGCTCTCTTTGTATAGCTTTCATTGTATGCCACTGTGTGTGTTGTCCCCACCCCCACTGCCTCCATCGCATGAAGGTATCGCTATCAGAGGCACCAAAAGAAAAAAGAAAAAAGGAAAGCCCATATAAACACCAACGCAACGGGACTAATGACAGAGTGAGCAAGCTTTGGGGCTCACCAGAACACTTCCTCAACCTGGATGTTAAGCAACAGTGGGAGGAGATAGTGCTGGGGTGGATTTTTAAAAGTCCAACTGGCTGTTTGCAATAGTTTGAAGAAGGAACAGGGGACTGATTGAGAGGGAAGCAGGCAAAGAGGATGGACAGGGCTGTGACCCAGGGATACAGAGTTCTTAATGGGTACGCAACTAGGGCTAATTTCTGAGTAAGGGAGGAATCACTCAGTGATTCCCCAAATAAGAGCTTGCCTGACACAGCGAGTCCCTTTGTCAGCTTTGTTCAGTACTGTGGCCTGTGACTGATGGCGGGTCAAGACTGCAGAGATCAGGGTTTGATACACACACAGCCTGTGTTCTGCCTCTGAGCCACAGCCTCTTCCGGGATCCTGTGAACTCAAGAGTTACCATACCTGAGAGCCCAGACTCCAGTATTCTCTCTCATGTGGAGAAGATAATGGTTTCAACACAGAAAGGCCTCTGTGCATCTGCAGAAGTTTTAATGAAGGTGATGGGTTTCCGTACCATACAGCGAAACACAGTAAGTTTGTGATGACAATATCAGACAGGTCCCTATGTCAGTGGGTTGTAGCCAAAATAACACCCTTGTGGGCACCTTAAACACTCCCATAACTTTATCCCAGCACAAACTTTCATGGACTACAGGATCTGAAGTAGGTTCAAACACCACCTGTTACAGGATCGGTTTTCAATATGAGGAGAATCAACATTTTGTGATTCCAACTCTACTGATTTTTCCTCAGCAATATTATACACACCATGACAAACACAAATCAGACACAAGAGCCACGGGACACGTTTCTTCCAGTTTAATGTAGTCTTGTAGCAGATGTTACACAGCCGTGTGACTTTAAGAACTAAGTTTTTGTTAGCATTCCTTGTGCCAGCCAAAGTCCAGCATACCCTTTGACAAAGAGACACAACTCTCACTGGAGGAGAGACTTGGCAAACCTTACCCACCCAACCACAGTGTTCTCGTACTGCACACCAGTCATGTGGATTAATTAACAGCCCCAAGCCTCTGCCCCTGGCTTCCGAGAGGCCGGGGCCACCACCTACAACATGACACGCAGGCATTTTAGAGTAAAGGCCAGGCTTCCTTAGAAACAATCAGGGTCACTCCACACGACTATAATGTGAACAAGGTGCAGTTTGGAGTAGTAACAATTCTGGGGACAGTTTAAACTTTCATTGCAGGAGCTTGTAACAAAGAATTCACCATAAAAACAGTTGGTCCTCACACTTTGTGTGAGGCATCGGCTGATCAAATGGGTTGTGAACTGGAGCCTCTTTCCCACTCAAAGCCCTTGTTGAAAAGTTTTCCCATCATCTTTGCGATGACTCGGCAATAATACACACTCGCGTCATCCTGACTTGGTGTGTGTGAAGAAACCGAAGATCACACACACACAGAGCATCTAACGAAGTAGCTAGTGCAAAAATAGGATTCTTTTAAATAACCAAAATAGAGTTTCTATAGGAGACCAACAGGAGGAACTCTTTGCCTTTGAAAACCTCTCAATGCATCGTGTACATGAATTTAAAAAAAATTATACTACGAAGTTTGAACCAAAAGACTGAGAAGTTCAGAAAGCCAATACATTTTATGTAGTAAAACACACATGTCTGTCGAACTCAAGTCCCCAGTTTCATGCAGCCAGCTTAATAAATCCTGGTTTTGCAGCCAGTGGAATATTGCACTCTGCCTGGGACTGACACGTGAAAAATGCACATTTCCCCATTAACTAATGGAAGATTCAAAACTAGGCTGATTTCTAGAATGTACATGTACTACACACTTCCCCTCACACACCACCATGGAGTCCACTGGTTTGTGTTAGAGCACTGTGAAGGACAGCTTCCACATCACTGGAATGTGGCCATTGGGGCCTCAGGTAGTGCCACAGATGCAAGAGTGCCAGTGGCCACCCAAAGCAGAAAGGTCTTGCCAAAACTCACATGGCACGTGTGCGGCAGGCAGAGGCCAAGCACACTTGTCATTCACAGCTGCTCTTGAGTACAAGGCGGCGACAGCACAGCTGGAAGAGAGGTGGGGAGCATGAAGGGGTCGGATCCATGGCGGGCTACATTAATGTCCCAGCGTGGAACAAGACAGCCCTGGCTGGCTATCTTCACTCTCTGCTCCAACAGCTTTTGAGTTTCCTTCCAACTGAAGCCCATCCAACAGGACTTCCTATATCTGAATCCTATCGCCTCCTGCTATCAGAAGAGCTAGACTGGCAAATGCATACAGCCAAAATCCCAACAGCCCTTTCCTGCCTCTTCTCGGAACAAGGCCTTTTGGAAGGGGCCCAGTTCCCAAAATGAGTATGGAAAGGGAAAACACACCTGGAACTCCACAGAAGAAATACAGCCTGGGGAGAAGCTAAGAAGTGGAGAGAGGGAGGGAGGGAGAACCCCAGTCATCCTTTCCCCCACAGCAGTGTGTGTGAAAAGATGTTGTCCGAGTTGGCTCACATGGACTTGTGTAAGGCATAGCACTTACTGGGTAATTAAAAGCAGGGACTCTACGGAAAAGTCTGCCCTTCAGCTGGGCAGGGCAGAGAAAATATCACAAGGGTTGCTCCCTCTCTACCACATCATAAAGAACGGAGCCCTTTGAATACCCTCAGGCTGCTTCCATGTTAACTGAGAATCCTCCCAGAAAGCTACCCAGCACCGCTACACGGACAGAATGCTTGTGGAGTCGGGACTGCCTCAACTGGGCAACGAAGACTTGAGATGCTTCTGAAAGGCAACGGACTGGGCTGAGTCGGTGCCTTGCGCCACCTTTGCTTTCAGGGCAGCCCCAGAATGCTTGGCCAGTATCCCCCCCTTGTTCAGCCCTCAACTGTTGCCCAGCTGGGTTCACCTACTTAGGCCAAAGGGCCCCAGATGCCAGAGCAGCGTGTTATGCTAACAAACACCCATGCAGAGCTCTCAACACTATGAGCAGAGCTTCTTCTCCGCTGTGTAGGGCTGCGTGAATTCCCCTGGCAGCCTAAAGCAAGACACATGATCAAGGATGGGGTGCCAGCAGGAGACCGTCTCCCCCAGAGTCTTGCAAGGACCACGTGCCTATTTGCTTTCTCCATTCTGTCCAGCCCTCCCCAGACGTTCAAAGCACACGCTACCGTGAGAACGCCCGTGCTCATTTCAAACCAGGCATCCTGAGATCATTCAGGAAACCCTGCTTCTGACGCTGGGTTTCAGGAAAGTGGTGGAGGCGGCCCTATCCCGGCCTGCCCCCCTTAAATAAACCTAAGGCTCTGTCACTGTTTTGGTTTTTGCATGTTTTAAAGTGAGTTCCCAAGCAAACATCTAGAACAGAACACAATGTCTCGGATATGCAGCAGAGAGGAAGAAGTTAAATAACGTCAGTCAGCCAAGGAGTGACTAAGTAACCACCTAAGAGCAGAAGGAAATTCTTAAGGACTGCCCAACGGTGCTGGCTAGTTCACCGAGGGGAGAAAATGCTCTAGCAACCAGCAGCCGATCCCCTGGCTAGACTCGTGCACCTGACAGGCGACACTCCTTCCACCTCCGCCCAGCTCTCTGTGGCCAGTTTTGGTGAGGTCAGCAGCCTGGGCCGCCCCCTTCCTCACTTGCCCCGCTTGGCCCTCCCCTTCCGGGATGAAGGCTTCCCGGTGCCCCCCGCGGAAGAGCTGGCTGCCGACGCCATGGCAATATTGATCTGTCCCTCCTGGATCTCCTGCCGCGCCTCGGCAGGGAGGTGATTGATCTTCTGCTGGGCTTCCAGGTAGAACATGACGTCCCGCAGCTGCTCCTGCACTTCGGTGATCTGCAGGTCCTTCTGCTCGCAGGTCTCCTTCAGCAGCTTCTCCTCGTCCTTCAGCTTGTTCTGGAGCAAGATCTGGTTCGCCCGCAGACACTTGTTCATCTCCTGCTCCTCCTTCAGCTCGGTGGTGAGTTTGGACACTTTGGTGCTCAGCTGGCTGCATCTGAAAGGGAGGAGCAGGTGACAGTCGGGGCGGGGGGTTGGGGGCTGTTTGGAGGCTGCTCCATCCCCAAGGGCTTGCAGACCACACAACACCCATCCCCAGCAGAAGAAAACAGGGGTTGGTACAATTTCCTGGAATCACCCACAAACTCCGTGGACAAAAAACTCTAAGCAAAGATCAACAGCCCTGACCGATTACAGTTTGCTTGGATTTTGGCCAAGCTAGTAAGGACGAGTGCCATAAATAGGGCCCCGGGGGGGGGGGGGGGGGGTTCCAAGAAATCAGCCACACCATGCATTTTTGTGCCCTCCTGTCCAAACATAAAAAAGAGCCCCCTGCCAGACCAGTGGCCCGCCTAGACTAGCATCCTGCCTAGCATCCATTGACCAACCAGGTCCTCTGGAGGACAAAGGATAGAGGCCCTATGCCCGTGGTGGCGAACCTTTGGCACTCCAGACGTTATGGACTACAATTCCCATCAGCCCCATGGCCAATTGACCATGCTAATACAAAACCAGAAACGCGTTGCATCAACCGCTTTTATGTGCTGAAAGGTGCATAATTTGATTATGAATTTAGAACGCTGCATTTTAACTGATGAATTTTAATATTTTATTTTGTTTATCCGCTTGTTTATATTATGTTGTAAACCGCCCTGAGCCCCTTGGGGGAGGGCGGTATAAAAGTGGAACGAATAAATAAATAAATAAAATAAATAATAAACATTCTTAAGAGGACATTGTCTCGGTAAACTGGAAGTACTGCGTGCGAATGCTGATACCTTAACAGCTGAGAACTCTTACACCTAAGAGCTTTGTCCTTAAGAATATTAGCCACATAGAGTGCTGTTGTATTTATTGTTGCACTTGTTTCCTTGTATATATGCACTTTATTGTTTATTATGCACCTTTCAGCACATAAAAATGGTTGATGCAACCATTTCTGGTTTTGTATTAGCTTTTGGTTTTGTATTAGCTTCAACGTTGCATCTGGTGGTTGATTGATACAATTGGCCATGCTGGCAGGGGCTGATGGAAATTGTAGTCCATAACATCTGGAGTGCCAAAGGTTCGCCACCACTGCCCTATGCCCTTCCCCTGACGTAACCTCCTGGCACCAGTTGACTGCCTCTGAACGTGGAGGTTTTCTTTAGTCACCCTGGCTAGTAGCCATTGACAAGACCTGCCTTCCATCAATCTAATTCCCTTTTAAAGCAATCTATGCCTACAGCCATCACTACGTCCTCTGGCAGCCTGAACCCAGGGCTCAGAATCAGCATTAAAATGCCTCCAGTGTGTCTTAGAGATCAGACAACACGAAAAAGAGGCCATGACTTCTGCTGATTAATAGCAGAGCTAACCAGGGGAAAAAGAAAAGTCTGGTCTTGGATGAGGGCTGAATTCACCTGAAGGAAGACATTGTAGCTTCGTGCAAATACTGCAGGAGCCCAGGAAAAGCACACTACTAAAAAGCAAGCTTACAACCCTTCTTGCTGTGGAGACGCAGACAAAACTGTGGCTGAAATCTCAGAAGTCAGAACAACAGATACATAAGATCTGATTCTTTACAATCTGTCAGTGCTCAGGATACCACCCCAAGTGGACGCCAGAATGACATCCACCACCAGCAGGGTCTTCTCAGTAGTTGCCCCAGCCCTGGGGAATTGCCTGTTATTCCTCATCTAGAAGGCAGACTTTGGACACTTTCTCCTGGCGGTTGGGGGGCTGTAAACAAATGAGGATGGGGGTGCGGGGTGGACATGAACCCTGTTTGGGTTATGATCATTTTGAAGCTACAAAAGAAGCACATCCATCACATTATCAGCTGTCAAAGGCTGATGCCAGACGCTGAGGCTCTCACTTCGTTACGTCACTCAGGTGAAAGGCAAGTGCCTGCGTTGCCTGTTGCATTAATATATACTTGGAAGACAGAATGTTTCTCTCATCTGCCTGAAAGGGAGTTTGGAATGTTTCCACATTGCCCACTGAATTGCTTAAACACAAAGTCTCAAATATTATTTTAACTGCTAACTGGTTTCCTCGCCAGTTAGGAATGCTGAGAACTGCTGTGTGATGGGGGGGGGGGGGGGGGGAGGGGGGGCGGGCTGCTAAACTCCTCAGAGTTCAGAATTCTGGAGCAGGGTATAGTGGACATTTCAACCCTCCCCCCCAAAAACCCTGTCCCACCCTACTGCTTCACATGGCCTCCAGCTTCTTACATAAAAACAGCCAAAGAAGGATATTATATAATTTGCACAAGGTGCCCATTAGCCCAAGATAAAGGTGGGCTACACTATATTGCAAAGATGGAGGAAACAATCCAAGCACAGGAGAGTGTGGCTCTCGGGATACTGTGGATGAACTGACAAAGTAAGAAGAATAGGAGAAGAAAAAGTATTCTTTTGCAAGAGGGAATCTGCCAGCCACTCCCAGACCGAATTGAGACCAAGATTGAATTCGTGTGCAGATTTACAGTTATCTCAATAGAACAGTGGTGGTGAACCTATGGCACTCCAGATGTTCATGGACTACAATTCCCATCGGCCCCTGCCAGCATGGCCATGCTGGCAGGGGCTGATGGGAATTGTAGTCCATGAACATCTGGGGTGCCATAGGTTCACCACCACGGCAATAGAATCTAAGATGCTGGATTGACTCAATCAAGGGAATGTGGGCCTTCAGTTTGCCAGACCTGAGCAGGGCTATTACGGATAGGATGCTTTGGAGCTCATTAATTCACAGGGTTGCCATACCCCGAAAGCAACTTTACAGCCCCCAACAGACACACAATAGAACTTGGGGACGGCTTTCTCTATTAGAAAGACAGAACTAGCCCACTTCCACTCCCACTCATAGAAAGCAGGGACTGGCCCACACACACAGAGCCTGGATCTCATTTTCTTGGTTCTCTGCAATGAGATGCAGGAATATATTTTTTTCAGCGGGTAGCCATGTCTGCCTGTAGCAGAACTACTAGATATGAGCACAGGAGCTCCTCAGAGACCAACAAGATTTTGGGGGCATCAGCTGTCAAAGAGTCAAAGCTCCCTTGATCACAGGAGACTTTTAACTTTCAAAAGCTGACACCTTGAAAAAATCTTGCTGGTCTCTAAAATGCTAATGGTTGAAAATCTAGTATCAATACATTAGTTAGCTGCGATTTGGCTGCCAGCAGACGGTTGGTTGCTGCAGTAAATTAAGGCGGCTCTGCCTCCAGGACTGGTGATTTCCACAACGCCTGGGCACACAGGTCAGAAAAAGCATGTCTGGCTTCACCTCCGTTCATTTAACCTGAAGGGCCCTTGTAAGTATCTCAGACACGGATTAAGAAGAGTCTTCTAGGCAAGACTGCTGGCATCGAGTCAGCGCTCAGTTGGAAGAATCCACTTTCTAGGGAAAGAACCAGGCGGACGTACTTCCTTTCGAGCGACTGCTTCTCCTTGATCAGCTCGTTCAGCCTGCGGTCCAGGGCGTCGCATTTCTCAATGGTCTCTTTAAATTTGGTTTTCATGTTGTTGATCTGTTGGAAAACAAAGAGACTTTTTCAAACGTGCCAAAGTCCAAGCAACACATTTTCATTCTGGCAGTGGAGCTTCCTGGAGTAAATCCACAGATTTTGGACACTTCTTGAAGGGCTGTGTGTGTGTGGGAATGTAAGCAAACCGTGGGAACTGGGGAGCGGGTGGGGGTAATTGGGACGGGACGTCAACGCCTGGGTTCTGACCGCTGGAGGCTACACATGATGAATTGGCTCCAAAGGCTGCCCTGATCTGCCCATACCCTGCAGCATAAATGGAAGCTTTCTCTGTGTGGAATAAAGAGGAGTGTCCCCCTCCTTTGGCATTACTGCTGGACTGAGCTTCATGGTGCTCCAAAGGCTAAAAGAACATAAGAACATAAGAACTAGCCTGCTGGATCAGACCAGAGTCCATCTAGTCCAGCACTCTGCTACTCGCAGTGGCCCACCAGGTGCCTTTGGGAGCTCACGTGCAGGAGGTGAAAGCAATGGCCTTCTGCTGCTGCTGCTCCTCCTGAGCACCTGGTCTGCTAAGGCATTTGCAATCTCAGATCAAGGAATTTCACCACATGAAATTCTGGTACTGAACTAAAAGGCACTGATGCTATTGGGAGACTGTGGAAGCAGGCACACCACTGCTTCACCCTCTGCCACTCACTTCCAGCAACCAGCCCTGTCAGGACTAAACTAAAATCCCCCTTGGGCACAGACAGGGCATCACTCCAGTGCCAGGGTCTGGGACTCTCAAGTGTGCAGAACAGTCGTTCTTACTACACACCTGCCTCCTGCAAAGACCTGCTGGGAATAGAATTGAGGGTGCCACACCTCCAGTCTCTCTCTGGGTGTATACTGAGAAGACCAGCAAATGGTGAGGTGAAGTCACACAAGGGTCCCCGGGGTTCTTCCCCAACTCTCAGCACTGGCTTCTGATGCACCACCCGGCTGTCAGCTCATGCTTCCTGTTCCCAGCACTTTTGGCTGGCTGCAAACAGCCCTGAGTTGACAATGGCAAAGAAATAATTCTGGCTCCTCCCATCCACTCCTAACACGTGGCTCTCGTGACTTCCTGTCATACACTTGCAGATCACGTTCAGTAGATCCCCAGTCTGGAAAGGCCGAACGCCACCTCCCTGTCCTGCATCTCCGTACCTCCAGCTCTTTCCCCATAGAATCATAGAGTTAGCCCATCAAGTCCAACCCCCTGCAATGCAGGAACATAGAAAATGGCCACAATCAGCTGTAACAGTCAACTCCATCCAACTGAAACTAAACCCTATCCAGTGGTGGTGAACCTTTGGCACTCCAGATGTTATGGACTACAATTCCCATCAACCCCTTCCAGCATGGCCAATTGGCCATGTGGGCAGGGGCTGATGGGAATTGTAGTCCATAACATCTGGAGTGCCAAAGGTTTGCCACCACGGCCCTATACTGACAAGCCAAGCCATGCCCAGCAGCCTGCCAGACTCATTCAGAAAAATGACTCCCAAGTACACATTTCTACATAGGAGATTAGGCGGCTATCATGCAAACACAGCAGTAGCTGTACATATAGCCAAGGATTTAGCTCCCACCATGGCATGGATCAAGACTGAAACATGCAGGGTGAGGACAGCATTCTTCTGAGGATGTGCAGAGGGCACACATGAGAACCCAATACATGAGCATGGAACTGGAATGAAGAGGCAGTTGCTTCAGTTCCAGGGATATTACTTAAAGGCTGGCCTGAGTCCCAGGATTTTTGACTGTTTTGCAACTGGTGCCGCAGCATAGCTGGCAGCTGGGTGAGCCCCTCTTCAAATCTAATCTTCCCCAGAGGCATACTACGTAGCCTTAGGGAACCCCACAAACACAAGCACACTCACCCAAATCTGCAACATCAAAATAATGCTGTCCTACCTTACTGGGCTGTTCATGGGCTTATTCCATTAATATACATAAGCCTATGAGTATAGGAAGCACTGAAATAACAACATTGTTCTGTAGGGTAGGTGCTTTGCAAATGCATTCAAGTTTGCAAAATCAAAGTAAGGTTAAGCCCAAGAACAAATGTCTGTCAAAATTTACCCGCAATTTGCTTGCATTTTATAGTGCTCAATGGAGAGGAGTGGAATTGCAGCCAGAATCCCATCTGGGGGTGGGGGTGGTACTGCTTTAAAATATTTCATTTCAAAAATTAATATTTAACCTCAGGATTGCTGCCTACAGATAACAAATACAAATAACTTGCTGGCATACAGAAAGTGTGGTTCCAAACAAACAAACAAACAAATTGCATTTGGGGTTTTTGCTACAGTAAGCACTAAGAGCCACATGACCTATTCTATTGACACACATTCTGAGAGGCCCACAAAGCAAACAAAAAAAGGAGAAATCCAGCTCTCTGGCGCAAGCGACACAGCTTCCGCCGCAAAGAAGCCGCATCTGCCAAGAGGGCTGACCCTTGGCCTCAAGAAGGCAGCAGAGGATTTTCTTGCCCACGGCCAGGTAGCCGAAGGAGCCAGTCAGGGTTTAAAAAGGGAGCCGCCAAAACAGGAAAAGCTGGGAAATGTGCCAATCCCAAGGAGGAAGAAATGAAGGGTTGGGTGGGGAGCGGGGGCACAGAGATAAGAAAAAGCTGACTTCAAAAAACAGGCAAGTGGATGTACACATTTTTTCATTTACTGACACCCCCTCCCCCACCCGTTCTCCCCAGTTGGGACTTGAACATTATTGTGAGAAAGTGGAATGGGGGACACAATCACCCTTTTAGGTAGGCTTGGCTGAGAGTTTGTCACTGGCCCGACAGCCTCGCATGAACTTCTGCACCGGCCAGCATGGCGTAGTGGTTAGGAGCAGCAGACTCCGATCTGGCGGCCTGGGTTTGATTCCCCACTGCTCCACATGAGCTGCGGATAAACTGGATTTGTTTCCCTGCTCTTTCACATGACGCTTGTTGGGTGACCTTGGGCCAGTCGCAATTCTCTCTGAACTCTCTCAGCCCCACCTGCCTCACAAGGGGTCTGTTGTGGGGATTTCCATGGCAAGAAACTAATAGAGGTGGTTTGGCACCTTCTGCCGCTGCACAGCGACCCTGGCTTTCTTTATGTTTAGAACTGTCAATACCCAGCAGGCTTTCTGCCCCACTATAATTTTTCTTTCATTTCTGATTTTCTTTTGGACTTTCCCCTTCCTACTTAGACAATAATTAGATGTGAAACAGAATGCGAAACAGAAATCTCAGCTTTCTGCTTTGTTTTTATCTAACTCGCCAGGGCAGGTTCCCCCCCTTTCTTCAATGTTTCCTTCTTGTGTTCCACATTTTATCCAGACTGAGCACCTGTGTGTGGGAACCCCTTTGATCTCAATCCGGTACAGCGGGCAGACTTTACAGCCACGCACTTATACTGAATAAGCAATGGTGCTCAGATGGGTGGTGGGTGAGCTGAGAAAGAGTGACACAACTAAGGCTATCTGGCAAGTTGGCGGCAGAGGAGAAATCAGAACCAGGAACTTAGAAGTGTACAGCTCAGCATCTCCCTCTCCCGCCCCCTCACACAATCTTGTGTGGAAACAAGAAGTACTGGAATGCAGGCATCAAGCTGCCCAGGATGGCTCCCAATCTTGATCCTCCTTGATCTGAGACTGAAAATGCCTTAGCAGACCAGATGCTCGGGAGAAGGCCATTGCTTTCACCTCCTGCATGTGAGCTCCCAAAGGCACCTGGTGGGCCACTGCGAGTAGCAGAGTGCTGGACTAGATGGACTCTGGTCTGATCCAGCAGGCTCTTTCTTGTGTTCTTATGTTTTAACCTGTGCAAGTCTCCCATCAACTCTGCAGGGGCTCATGCCAAAAAGCCGCTAACCAACCCCGTTTCCACTCCTTCTACCGTGTTTCCCCGAATATAAGACAGTGTCTTATATTAATTTTTGCTCCCAAAGATGCGCTATGTCTTATTTTCAGGGGATGTCTTATTTTTCTGTTTTCTGTTCGACGGGCATGCTTCCAAACAAAAACTTTGCTATGTCTTACTTTCGGGGGATGCCTTATATTTTGCACTTCAGCAAAACCTGTACTATGTCTTATTTTTTGGGGATGTCTTATATTCGGGGAAACAGGGTAGCTGTGGATTTCCTTCACTGAGTAGAAAGCTGCACTAGGTAGCCTCTTAGGTCCCTCCCAACTCTAGCACACTCAGTCAAGCTCAGGAAAAGACCAGACCACTAGATTTAACCAGAATGACAGATCAGAATTGCTTCTGGGACAGCATTCGCTGGTAACTATCCTCAGTCTAATAAAAGCTAAAAGAGCTTCCACAGACTAGGCTGGGTCTTTCAATCAGCCTGTAATCGATTTGCCTTTATATGAATTTCATAATGTGCAGCTGGGGAAGAATCAGGAGCCAATCAGAGCAGGTGTGTTGCTGCCATTTTGATATCCCTCCACTGGCTGCCCATCAGCTGTTGGGTTCAGTTGTAGGCAGCAGCACACAAAACAGGTCCATTGTATCTGCATAGATCCATCATGTTCCACAACAGCAGGACTGCTCATCTACAATGCAGTTGAGTGGCAGGTGCCACTCTTCAAATGGGCAAAATCTTATTGATAGGAATTGTAGTCCATGAACATCTGGAGAGCCACAGGTTGCAGACCCCTGACCTTGAGTCTCAGTGAAAAAGGTGGACTATACATGACATAAATAAATTGGTTGCAAGAGAAGGCTGCAGAAGTCTACATCAACCATTTTATAAGCACCATCACCTAGATCAGTGATGGCAAACCTATGGCACGGGTGCCAGAGGTGGCACTCAGAGCCCTCTCTGTGGACACGCACAAAAAGAGTTCATCATGTGGGGGGGAAATCTAGGCTGGCCTGGGCCGCTGGGCTCGATTATTAGCATTAAACCTAAGACCTAATTTTGGGGTAGCAGTGTAGGTAACCCTGTTAAGCACTGTTAAACCCAATGATTTTAATGCGAAGAACTAAAGCGTGATCCTTTACCTGGGAGTAAGCTCGGTTGCTGGCAATGGGGCTTGCTTCTGAGTAAACCCTCCTAGGGTCGTGATTCACCCGTTCAAAGAGTTGCATGGTTGCTTCAAAGCAAAGCCATCAACTACCACCAAGCTTATTCCCGAGTAACGCATGCCTCAGAGCCAACCATTTCTTCTCAACTAAAACCTCAGAATTCAGGTTAAATTGCCGTGTTGGCACTTTGCGATAAATAAGTGGGTTTTGGGGTTGTAGTTTGGGCACTCGGTCTCAAAAAGGTTTGCCATCACTGACCTAGATGGCTGCTGTCTGCCCCAACTCCATCTAATTGCCCTGGTAGCAGTTTCAGAAGCTAGCAGTGCCTTGCTTTGGAAAAGGACAAGGCTCTCTTAAGGCTATGCTAACAAACAGCTGCAACCTTCTGATTCACTGATGTGGGACATCTATCTATCCATTTCCAGGGCTGTGGTGCGTGGGTGCAAACTGGGGGACCCACCCACCCCTATCAATGTGATTTCATCAGCAAGTGCAAATTTTCCTGAGTGCAAAATCTAATTACTGTTAAGCAAGCCAAGTGGGCTTCATTTGTCTTTTACTGGTTTTGCCTGAACATCTCCCATGTGTCTGCCTCAGGCACAGGTGGAGCTTCTACCCTTTTGGCCCCTCCGCTCAATGCGAACTACTTTTTGTTACTTTCCTGAGAAGCATCTCCCCCCCACCCCTGCCCCCCTCCACCCCTTGATTCACTCAAAACCAGGAAATTTCATCCTTGGCTTGCCCTGAGTTCCTGGACTTGACAATTATTTCTTCACTATTCTTTTGCACTGTCTCCCTTAACGATCACTGCTCAGCCGGCCAAAACTCTGCCCTGCTAGCCCTCCGCGGGCACAGAGGCTGCCAGCTCCACATTCACTTTGGGAACCAGCCAACTGTGTTATTGATAGCGGAGTCAGAAATGAATAATTCCATTTCTGATCTTGCTGTGAAATTATGTTTTATTTCCTTATAAGTTAGATAGGAACAAGTTGGGTAGAATGCAGGAATTACTGTTGTATTTTGTATTTGTGTCTGCATGGAACCTCTTTTGCTCAAGGCAGGAATCCACCCCTGCTCCACCCGGGCATGTCCTTTTCATTTGCAAAAACCATGAATGGACATTTGACAAAAGGAACCCCAGAAGAAGTGCCTCCATCTGCCTTAATCCCACCAGCAGGCAGATAAGGGTGCCGTCCTCTTCCTGGCCCTAAGCACCCATAGGATTATTTTGTGTTTTTCCCGCCTGTGCCTACGTCATCGCCTCGCCCCGTTTCTGCCTTCAAGATTCAGGAAGGGACTGCCCTCCGGACTCTAATTGGTTGCTATATATCTATAAATGAATGGTTGTGGGCTGTCATGTATTCCCCCGGACTCCCGGGCGGGAGAAAGTGTCTTGGCTCTCTTTCACTTTCTCTTTCAGCCCCACCCACCTCACAGGGTGTTTGATGTGGGGGGGGGGGAGGGAAAGGACACTGTAAGCCCCTTTGGGTCTCCTTACAGGAGATAAAGGGGGGTACAAACTCTTCTTCCTCTTCTTCTATATACAAGTCTGCAAGACAAGAGTGTGCTCCACAAAAATCTAAGCCAGGGGTAGGGAACCTGCGGCTCTCCAGATGTTCAGGAACTACAATTCCCATCAACCCCTACCAGCATGGCCAATTGGCCATGCTGACAGAGGCTGATGGGAATTGTAGTTCCTGAACATCTGGAGAGCCGCAGGTTCCCTACCCCTGATCTAAGCCATAAGATATCTGTTTGCATCTTGCTGCCACACACTGACGCCCCTTTGGCGTGTCTTAGTCCTGGGGAACTGTTCCCCATAGACGGCAAAACTCCTGACGAAGGAAATGAGCCAGTCTGGCGCAAACTCCAGGAGGCTGTTGCTCTAACCGTTCTGAAAGCCTCTGCTAATTGTTTTTCGTCCATGACCCATTTTATTAATTTGCGACATCCATACACTGCCTTCCCAGCAATGAATTCAAAGCGTTTTACAATTCAATGTAAAAGTTAGAATGGGGATCAGCAAACAGAGGTACCTACTATTATGCAATGTTTACATCCTGACCAGGAGGGGCCAAATGGATGGCCCCTACCAGACTGCCAACAGCCCCCGGCTAGATGGTCTTGCCCCAGGAAAAGGCAGCTACCTGATTGTAAAAGGGTGGGGTGGGGAACAGACCTGCCCATTTGCTTAACCCCTCCCCTCTCCACTGCTTAAGCACAACATGACTTATAGCTCCAACCTGCCATCCTGAAAACTGAAAGACGCATTATTAATACCATAAAGTTTTCAACTCACCTCTTCACCGGTGTCTTTTTCTATTCGGACAATCTTGTTCTCCCAATAGATGCGCTGGGATTCCAGCTGACTTGTTAGCAAATATGAGTACTGCATTCCACGGGAGATGAAACAGCAGCAAAACAAAAATGAAACAAAGCAGTAAACTTGTGCTTTGGTGTTTCCAAGTCTTGTCTAACAAAAACAAACTGGGGCAGGATAGAATCATAGGGCTGGGAGAGACCACAAGGGTCATCAAGTCCAACCCCCAGCCATGCAAGAATACACCATTCAAGCACTCTCACCAGGTGGCCATGCAGCCTCTGCTTAAAAACCTCCATCTGATGATGGCACCCTTCCTCCACCTGGATCAGGCTGAAGTCAGGGAAAGAGTCAGACTCTGTACACAGCAGCTTCAGCTGACAGCTGTGAGTTGCCATCGGCGGCAGGGCACAATTATGGGAGGCAGTATTTATTCAAAACATTCATTAGCCCCCTTTCTGCCTTGTGGAATTTAAGGCCGCTTCCAAGGCAAATAAAAACGACGACGATAAAACATACATAAAAGACACAATTTAAAATCTCAGTTAGGACTGCCGATAAACAAAAAATTAAATCAGTCAAATGCAGTCTTAACAGTATGATGGAGGGGTCAGAAGGCTCACGGGCTAGTGGCCAAACAGCCTGCAGTGTGAGGTTAGAGTTCCTTCTCCCATTCCACACAGTGGCCAGCCAAATGCCCCAGAGGGCACCACAGGAGCAGGAGGGGAGGCTAAAGTGGTCCTGGCGTCATCCCCCACCCCAGCGTCTGGCACTCCTCGCTCCTTCAGAACACAGAGCCTATATTTAACCCTCACGGCTGGACCTCTCTTCCTAACCCTCTTTTAACCCTCTTTAAAGCCACTTCACCTGACCGCCATCTTCACACCCAAGGGCAGCAAGACCCACAGCTCAATTATGCATCGGGTGAAGAAGCAATTCCTTTTGTCCGCTGCCAATCTGCTGCTTATTGAGACACAGGGAGCTGTACGGTTAGCCTATCAGAATCCTCTTGACTCATTCATCAGAGCTAAAGGCAATCGCGATGCACACAAGCCCCCTCCCAGCAATTTCCCTGCCCACTGACTCCAGCAAGACTCATGACTGAATAACGGCACAAAAGCACTGGTCGCTCGCCACAGGGTTGCTGTTAAGTGAGCTGGGGGAAATGAGAAGGGCAGGGGGAACTTGGCACTGGCCCGGATTTGAAGCAGCAGCTCTTTACCTCTAGCTGCAAGGCATCGATCTTCTCCTCTTGACACATGTCCCCCTCGCACTCGTATTGGACCAGCTTCCCATCAGTCTTACTGGCTACCAGGCGATGGACATAATTATCTAGAGAGAAACACAATAAACAGCAAGTTCTCCAACCGTTCAGAAGTGAGATACAATCTGGTCCACCGGTGACAGAGGGAGACCCAGACCTTGCTAAACCCACCTTTACTGAGAGGCTGCCAGTCTCACCCCAAAGGTGTAAGGACCTGGAGGGTGGAAATGCCCCTATTGCTAAGCCCTTCGCATGAGGTATCATATCTACACTTACATATTGTATTTATTTATACGGCCCAAGACCAAAGTGTAAAAGTAGCATAATACATAATACTAAAACACTTAAAATGATACAAAACTTTGCACCAGCATTTACATTTAAAAATATAAACATCCTTCTAAAACTGCAAGTGACATAACACAGGTTTTCCTAATTTTACTCGCTATCCAACCAAATTTGGCTACACTATAAGTGACCTCCAGGTTCCTACCTGTTAGCATAATCGAAAGCAAAGTCTTTCTATCTCTTCCCGGGAAACAAGAGACTGTGAGAGTGTTGAGACCTTCCCTAACACGACTGCAAATCTTGCGGCCAAGTAAGACATGCTCCATAGACTCAATGATCTTTTCTCCACATAGACATAAACATTCTGCTAGAGATATTCCTTTGCGTTTACCATAGAGGACAGCAGAGGGGAATATACTGTATCTGAGTGCAGTAAAAAAAATATTATCCGACAAATCAGATTATCTAAATGCTTAACGTAAGGCATCAAGACAACCTTGTTTAGGGAACTTGGATCGTAAAGGAAACTGTTAACTTTGTTCAGCTCATGCTGTCTTTCTACGTCCAAGATTCTGTTTCGCCAGCTCCTATTCCTGAGCATAGTCCATGGTTATAAGAAGTTGCTGTGAGAGACCATAGTTAGTACCTCAGTTTTCCCGCCACCTGTTGGCTGAACCAGGTCCCTCCGCTGGCATCTCTCAATGGAGGAGATCTTGTGCTTTGAGGCTCCCAGACTTAACCCTTCACAGCAGAGCACAAGCAGCAGCCAAGAGCACTGCAAGCAAGAACCGCGGCAGGACTCGCTTCTCTTGCACACCAGCGGCACAGCCATCCCACGTGAACCCACAATCATTTTCCCATTTGAAAAATGTACATCATCTTATGTGGCCTGTGCTTGAAGCAGGGGAGAAATCTCACAAACAAAAGGAAGTGCCTAGAAAAGGTGTCAGAGGACAGGAGGAAAGAGATGTCTGGGCATTTAGATGCTTCCCACGTGCTCATCTGGCGCTCAGCTTTGGCCAAGCTGCGTAAGCAACAACAACAACAACAACAAAAGAGTACCTCCCGCATAGTCCCAGACTCTGTGATTGGTTAGCTGCATGGCATAGGTATGTTGCGTCTCCTCGAAATGCTTGTAAGCGTGCCGACTCACGTAGCGCCCACACCCGATGTGCCCGCAAATTAGACATATCCAAAGGTTCTGCATGACGAAAGGAGAAGATTTGTTGCGAACAAAGTGGCAAGAAAGGCTGCGCTGGAGACTGCAAGGGGTGAGTCCACTGTGGCCAAACAGAACAGACATCCCGTGGCACCTTCAGGGCTAACATTGCTGACTTCCATGTGGAGTTTCTTGTGTCACTTATTCAGATATGCTGCCTGATTTGCCTTGGGCCTAGCACGTGATGAAGACGACAGGAGGAAGGGGCACAGTGAGAGTTGGGGAACTGGGTACAGGGCCCCCAGAGCTGAGGAGCCCAGGGAGCTTTGTGGGTTAGGGGGAGGGCACGCTCCTCTTCAGGAAGAGCAAACGCTCCGAACCTACCCTCCTGCAGTTAACCTCTCAGGGCCTTTGTAAAGCACATTCAGGGATTGTCTGGGGGAAGCTAGCAGTCCCGCTGCAAAGTCAAGCCCCTTCAGGTAATGCAGACAGAGAAGCTGCCGCCACCGCCAAAACAAGTCAAATTCCTCCCTCGCCCCCACAGTTGTCCACTCACTTCCTGGACTCCACACTCAAAGCACTTGTTCTCCTCCACTGGCTCTGGGGTCTGGCAATACCGGCACACAGGACACCTGCCAGAGTCAGGAAAAGAGCAGACGTGACCATTCAGGCCAAAGACAGGTGACACACCCCAATAGCAGAAATATGAAACATGGTTAGAAAGAGGCAGTGTATGTTTGGCCCAGATAACCACCACATCCCCCAACTCACAAACCCTGTGCATTATTTGTTCAGCCACATGGGTCTCAGGGTGACCCCCTGCTTTCATTTCCCAGAAGTTTCCAGTCCTCCAGGAAATGGATTCAAAACAGTGCTTGCACGCAGCTGCTTTTCCCAGGGGTCCCACTTCCAAAGGCTGCAGGGCTTCTTCAGAGAATGATCAGCATTGTATTGTCGAAGGCTTTCACGGCCGGAATCACCAGGGTGTTGTGGGTTTTCCAGGTTGTATGGTCATGTTCCAATAGCATTCTCTCCTGATGTTTCACCTGCATCTGTGGCTGGCACCTTCAGAGGATCTACTGGAACACGGCCATACAACCCGAAAAACCCACAACGCCCTAATGATCAGCATTGTTAAGAACGCTACCCAAAGGATAGATTGTCCACTGTCTCCGATCTGCTAGTACAATGTGAAATCACAAGCAGTAGTATTGGATCACTTGGAACTACAGGTAAGCTCGACAGGTCTGACCAGCAGCCATGCAAGCTGAGAACACATCCCAGAATCCTTTGCAACACACAGGGAGTCCTTCAGACACAGTGGTGCAGGTAAAGTGACCCAAAAGAGTTCTCTGGGAGTACTATAACACTGCAAAAGGTACAAATTTGAGGTGGAATGAAGGAACAGTATAGCACGTTTGAAAAACCAAAAATGTAGAACGTGCGGAGGGGAAAAAGTAGTGATCGCTCTGAGTTCCGATAGATCAAAAGCCAGTTTATCCAAAGATAAGGCCTAACTCTGAGGGTAATGATGGGAGAGAACTGGTTTACAATAATCCAGAAGCACAGATCCAAGAGCGTGTTTGCAGATGAGCCAAGCATCTTCTCAGCCACTCTGTGGCATCAGCACTAGGGGTGACTGGTGGACGATGGGCAGAAAAGTGACAAAAATCACTCGCCTTTTGGCTAATTTCAGCCCCCTGCAAACAGCCTCCCGCCACCCGCCACCCCCCCCCCCTGGTGCCAAGTACAGAGCAAAGGGAACAGCTTACGTGGTGTCCTCCCACCGCTGCAGGCACTGGCTGTGGAAACTGTGGTTGCAAAGGGTGGTGAGAATCCCATTGACAGACTCGTCCATCCTCTCCAGGCAGACGGTGCACTTGGGCAGCTCGGTCAGGTCCATGACTGGCAGGCTGGCTCCCTTCGTGAGAAGAAGGCCACGTCTTTGTCAGTTCCTGAGGTGCTGGATGACATAAGCCACTCAGCACCCCTTCGCGGGCTTTGCAATCGGTGCCGCTGGTCATACTGCAGGCAACCCTGACCCCAGCGCCTCTGCATGGATGCCAAAAAGACAACTGTGTTCTCCCCCTGGCAGCAGACAGACCTAGCACTGAGCTGACTGGGGTCACAGTCTGTCCAAAAGAGCCAGAGTGCAGAGGTTAAGAGCAGGTGGCTTCTAATCTGGAGAACCGGGTTTGATTCCCCACTCCTCCACCTGAGTGGCAGAGGCCTAACTGGTGAACCAGATGTGTTTCCGCACTCCTACATTCCTGCTGGGTGACCTTGGGCTAGTCCCAGTTCTCTTAGAACTCTCTTATCCCTCCCTACCTCACAAGGTATCTGTTGTGGGGAGGGGAAGGGAAAGGAGCTTGTAAGCCACCTTGAGCCTCCTTACAGGAGAGACTGTATAAATCCAAACTCTTCTTCTTCAAAACATAAAGGAGGCCCCTGGGGGAGGGGGGGCAGGGTCTGTCTGAAGCAAAAATGAGCAGATAAATAAAGATGACACGCAGCGAGGTGAGCAGGATGAGACATGGCACCACCAGCAGACGTGCTGCTACCTGGGTGCCCTTTCTCAAAGGTGCCACCTGCCAGGAAGCTTCTTGCCCACACCAGCACTAGGAATCCCCAGAGCCTCTTTGCCTCCAATGCCTGCCAGCCCCACCCCACATCCCCCATTCTGTGCCCAGGATTCCACTGCCACGTGGTCACATTTAAATGGCCCCTCTTGTCTCCCTCCCACTGTTTTCTACTCCTTTCTGCACCAGTGGCAGTAACAGAAAAGGAGAGGCAGGTGTTGTAAGAGGGATCAAGAGAGCAGAAGGACTAATAAAAGGAAACACTTCTTCCCGCAACGTGTGATTGGTGTTTGGAATATGCTGCCACAGGAGGTGGTGATGGCCACTAACCTGGATAGCTTTAAAAGGGGCTTGGACAGATTTATGGAGGAGAAGTCGATCTATGGCTACCAATCTTGATCCTCTTTGATCTGAGATTGCAAATGCCTTAACAGTCCAGGTGCTCAGGAGCAACAGCCGCAGAAGGCCATTGCTTTCACATCCTGCATGTGAGCTCCCAAAGGCACCTGGTGGCCCACTGCGAGTAGCAGAGAGCTGGACTAGATGGACTCTGGTCTGATCCAGCAGGCTTGTTCTTATGTTCTTAAGGCGGCAGAGGGGGGGCTCGTTTCTGGGTGCCTGAGGAGCAGCCATTCCAGAGGGGGCAGGAGAAGGGGAGCTCAGAGGGGAGAAGCAGCGCAGAGGGATGAGAGTCTGTGGGACACAGAGATAGAAGCCAAGGCAAAGGAACAGGAACAGGATGATCCCCAGCGGCCAAAGATCAACAGAAACTACTTACATCTTCTGACTTGAAGACTTCAGCCCTCTCCACATAGACCAGCTGGCAAACATCTTCTTCTATGGAGTTGAATTGCCGGCCATTGCAAGTCATGTAAAAGCTGTCTGCGTCTGCCTGGGGAGGAGAGGCAAAGGCGAGAGGCTGAACACAGCTGGGAGGAGGCATTCTCCCCAAACATCTACCAACATTGCTAAGGAAAGAGCATTTACTAGGCCAGTGCCTCTCCACATATGTGGCAGGCCCCCTCACCTCCTGCCTGCCCTAGCCGTGGCCTGCAACTTAAGGGCATGGCCAAGGAGGCCTGGCAGTGGTTGTAACGGCACAGAGGAAGCAGCGACTGCAGGAAGCAAAGTACGTAAGCAGCCAAAAAGAAATGAGGCACAAACCAAGAAGCCCACAAATCAAACCTCACAGCTGAAAGAAACTCCTTAGACGTCGTACTTGGTCAGGCCACTCGCAGACTCAGCATCCCCATCTGTAATGTGGGGATAATCATACAGGCCCACCTTAGAGGGCTTGTGGATGGATTGCTGAGACAAGGGACAGAAAATGCTCTGAACGCTGAAAGCATCACATGAATCCTAAGTGCCTGGGCTGCCACGGAGAAGAGGCTCTTGGGCCTGTTTCTGGATGTCGATTCAAGACAATGTTTTCCCCTCTCTCTTGTGGCTTTAGCAACTCAGTTCCAACTGCAGCTGCTGGTTTTCTCACCAGCACAGCTTCCAAAATCAGAAATTCAGCTGGACCGGAGCAAATTCAAACAGAAACACGGACTCTTCAAATTGAAAAATGAGGCCTCTGCCTGAAAGCTACAAGTGCATCCATCTTTATCTGCAATAGGCCGACACAGCATATGCAGAGAAGAGGCAGCAGCGGCCAGGGTCCAGGGATTCTAGCAGGGTCCCAGACCCCCTTTCCTTTCTCTCCCCCCCCCCCACCATCACCACCTGCTCACATGCCACCTGCTCACATGCCCACACCTTCTGCACAGGGCTGCACAGGGAAGGCTTGTGCATGGCTCAAAGAAGGAAAAGGCTTGTGAGGGACCTGGTGAATGACCTACCAATTAAACCTCTAGTTTCCTGCATGCCCACAATCACTATGCAAGTTCCCTGAAAGAGGAATCTGGCTTTTCAATCGTAGAGAGGAGGTCTCCAGATCCAAAGCATACCTCACTCCACAAGCCGTGGGGCTGGGATGAATTTTCCTCCAGTTTGCCTGAGTCACTGCTTTCAAATCGATGTACAAACTACAACACACAGATGATGGGGAAACTGCTTGTATAGCAGGCAGTAATTACAATTAAGAGCCATTTGGAACAGGAAGCTGGGCCATTTCAATCAGCAATTAGACAGAAGGCCCTGAATGTCTCTGGAGAAGAGCTTGGCAAAGCAAGCAGAGTTTGGATACAGAAGCAGTTAGCCAACCATTTATGTCTTGCATACTTTGGGGCGGGGGGGGGGGAGCATATTCTCCCCACTCTCCTGTCACCACCCCCACTAGAAGTGAGGCTTCCTGAGTTCAAGAGCACAGATGGTCTGCCTTCCCATCCACAGAACAATCCTATAAGGCAGGGGTGGCCAACCTATGGCGCTGCAGATGTTCATGGACTACAATTCCCATCAGCCACTGCCAGCATGGCCAATTGGTAAGAAAGAAACCCTGCTATAAGGTAAATTGGGAGGGGGGGGGCGTCAGCTGTACAGCAGGTATTCCAGCTGTCCCCTCCCCAATTTCAGCTCTTATCCCATCCCATTTTATTCACACAACTCCCCTAGAAGAGTAGAGTAGAAAACAAACAAACAGGAGGCCCAAGACCTGGGGCACTGCAGGGTTTTTAAACCGGGGTTTATCTGATCTAAGCCAAGCATCTTTGCCGCTATCATCCAAGACAGCAAAGGCTTACGAATGTGAAGGCCTGGAAAGAAACCACAAAAAAAAATAGGGAAAAAATTGGGGCCCCTTCCACACATGCAAAATAATGCGCTTTCAAACCACTTTCACCACTGTTTGCAAGTGGATGTTGCCATTCCGCACAGCTTCAAAGGGCACTGAAAGCAGTTTGAAAGGGCATGATTCTGCATGTGCGGAATGAGCCAGAGATTTTTTTTCCTGAGGCTTCTCAATTTTTCCCAACAGACAAAATGGAAATTTTGGGGAGTACTAAGCAAAATTAATATGAATATTTTCCCTTTTAGAATGAGTAAAGTGCTTTTAAAACACACACGCAGTTCTTAAATCCAAGATGCATTTTCACACCTGGAAGCATATCAAATCTTCACAAAGTGAGCGTGCAGAGAATTCACTGCTTCTCCACAGTTCCATGCCTTCTGTTGTTGTTGTTTTTTGACCTGGTGTGGTTGAACTTTCTACTTCTCCCTCAACCCACTGTGACATATTTACCTACAGACTGGGTAGAAAGTAGCGTATTGCCCCACCTTGCAGGAGCTGGGGTGGGGGGAGATCAAAAGCAGGTAGAGCAGAAACTGCACCAAAGTCTCAGAGGAAAATGTCATTTAGAAACAGCTGTCCCTAACCATACCAAAAATTAAGGCAGATATGCTAAGGTAGCATAGGGTGCATCAGTTTGCAGTTTTCTCGCAAGTACTGTGCATATTTGCATTTATAAGGCATTTATAACTTTCAAATTTCATAAATGTGTAATATATTGCAGTTTTATATGCTAAATGTTTGAATTTGCTCCGGTCCAGCTGAATTTCTGATTTTGGAAGCTGTGCTGGTGAGAAAACCAGCTGTCCGGGCCCTGCGGGACCTTGGTGAGTTCCGCAGGGCCTGTAAGACCAAGTTGTTCCACCGGGCCTTTGGAGTGTCCAGTCACTGAGTGGCGCCCCCTTCCCCCTCCCCCTCTCCTTCCCCCCCTGCATCTTTTTGCACATACCATCTAATGCACTTTACCACCTATTATCCTCCCAGAGAGGAACCTGACCCCTCCCTTTTCTTTTTACTGGGGTGATCTTAATTGAATTGGCCATAATAGGGCACCTATTATGATACAAACCGCTGTTTTTAAGTAGCTTTTAATGGATTTTAGTATTATATTGTTGTTATCGATTTAATTAATTGTATATGTGAATGTTGTTCACCGCCCAGAGCCCCCAGGGGATGGGGCGGTTTATAAATCGAAACAATAAATAAATAAATAAATAAATAAATAAATAAATAAATAAATAAATAAATAAATAAATAAATAAATAAATAAATAATAAATAATAAATAAATAAATAAAATAAGTTATAAAAGAATGCAGAATACCTTCGGGACCGCATTACCCCATATGTCCCTACTAGGCCTCTACGTTCAGCGGAGGCCAATTTGCTGGTAGTCCCTGGCCCCTCAATGATGCGGCTGGCCTCCACGCGGGCCAGGACTTTTACAGCCCTGGCCCCTGCCTGGTGGAACACTCTTCCTCCAGCTGTCCGGGCCCTGCGGGATCTTGGTGAGTTCCGCAGGGCCTGCAAGACAGAGTTGTTCCACCGGGCCTTTGGAGTGTCCAGCCGCTGATATAAGTGCCCCCGCCTCCTCCTACATTTTGGGCCCATTACCATCTATGGGCCCACTCTTTTTCTCCCCTTCTGGGAGAGTTTAACAGGGATTGTTGCGGGCATTGCTGTTATTAGTCGTTCTTAATTGCTGCATTTTAACTTAAATTATTTACAGTCTATTATGTAACCGTTATTTTATGTTGTTCACCGCCCAGAGCCCTTTGGGGGTTGGGCGGTCTATAAGACTGAGCAATAAATAAATAAATAAATAATTTTATATCGTTGAGGCAGTAAAATTAGTTTAGGTTTCATAGGTTATTATAGCATGCGTTTCAATTTTCTCCAAGATTTCCAGAGTTTCCCCCCAGAAAAATAAGGAAAAAAAACTTTTTTCCCCCCTTGGCTGTAAAATTTCTGAAAATTCTATATCTCCACAAAAGCCAGCACACTGTTATGGAAGCTGATGTGGTCTGAGACCTCAATGGCTGCAGGCAGCATCTCAGAGTGTTCAAACTGTCCGCTTGGCCACTGATTAATTCAGCAGCGTATAAGCACTGGTACAGCATTCCTTTCAAAAGCCCGAGAAGCGTCCTATCTAGAGAAAACTCCTCTCCCTATTGTCAGCGTTTAAACTCTCGTAATTTTTTTTACCTGCGTACTAAACTTGACCAGTACCATGTACTGGTTCGGTGTGGAGTCGCGGATTATTTTCATGTGTTCAATGACTTCGTAAAAAGAAGCCACAAACTTCATGAGATCGTGGCTGGTCATCGTGGCAGGAACCGTGAGAATACACAGCATGGCACTGCGGCGCACGTCTTCTTTTAAAGAGGTCATCTTGCTGCACGGACAAAGTTAGATGGATCAGTAAGTTCAGCAACATTTGACAGTCTCAAATGATTTTTTTTTAACAAAAAGTTTTATTATTACATTATTGCATTAAACATTACATATTAGACATTCTAATAATAAACATTCAAACACAAACAAATCACATTGCACATTGCATTGCATTACACCCTACTAATTCGACAGTAAATCACCGTGGACCCTACTAATTCGACAGTAAATCACCGTCGAAATTACCCCACAAATATACCCCCTCTTAAAATATACCCTGCCCCCCTTATCATCTATACCTTCTCTCCACCCTTACCAATTCTTTAGCCTATTTTCTATAACATTTAATCTCTTATCACTAATCCCCTTCCTTACTTCCCCAGTCCTTTACCCCTAGTATAATTCCCTTTATTTCACTCTTTTGTTCTTATTCTAACTTACCCTTTGTTTATGCTTGTACTATTATTGATTTTCTCTGAATATTTCACCTACCCCTTTTTTGTGCTTGGTTTTCCCTAAATATTTCACCTACCCCTTTTGTGCTTGGTTTGGGCTTCCCCCTGATTCTTCCCTTATCTGATATATAATTATACAAAATGAAGGCATGTCTTTATTCCTTTACTAGCTATTCTCAAATGATTAATGATCACTGCGCATGAGTTTGCACCCTTGCCCTGCACCCTCAAGTGGTGCTGTTCTCTTACTTTGTCTTGTAGAGGTGCATAATACCATGAACTATTTCAACAGATGGGTTCCCACTGAAAAAGGAAATCTGGTCAGGCAGCTGCTTGGAGGGTGAATCTGGGGCTGGTCCCACACTTTGGCCACCGGATTTACTTCGGTCCTCTGGGGAGGAAGCCTCGGACGCTTTGCCTTCTTCCATTGCGGCTTTCATCTCATCTTTCCATAAAAGCAAGAAACACCCAGGTTAAAAAACTCACAAGAAAATCTAACCGTGCCCATGCATCATTTTCAAGCACAATAAAAAGAATCTACCCCAAACTGCCCTTTGGAAGCTGAAGAGCTCAACACTTCCAAGCCACACCTTGCAATGGAATCATCTGTGGCTTGCTTTGTTAGGAAACCACTCACAGCTGAGCATCCTGGTCTATTTAGTCCATGGGTCTGCAACAGGGGTAGGGAACCTGCGGTTCTCCAGATGTTCAGGAACTACAATTCCCATCAGCCCCTACCAGCATGGCCAATTGGCAGAAAGGGGCCAATAGACTATTAGCCTTACAGCAACACTGTATGATTAAAGAAATGCTAGTAAAAGAGAAAAAGTCACAAAGTGGGGAGTAACCTTGCAAAAGATTACTCTGTTATTGCACAGGTGTCAAACTTGCATTATGCTGGCAAAAGATGATGGGAACTGTAGTCCATAACATCTGGAGGGCCACAAGTTTGACACCTATGCTAGGGGATCTAGCACGGCTACCTTGCACTGTCCACTTTTGCCACAATCACTTAATTTTGGTCACTGTTGTTTTTTTTTAGTAGTGGTAAAGCCTTTATTGGCATTGTAAATTACAGTAAAACATTTATCAATTTAAAAAACTAGAATGCATCAAATATATACACATACAAGTTGTTCCCATGAGTAATGTTTGTAATTCCAGCTCTTATCAATATAAAGCCCAAACGTGATCACCAAAAGCTACAGGTGGTCACTGTTATAAAGAGAGTCCCATGCTAAAAATCTACCCCCAAAGCCAACCAAAACTCTTAGGTGTGTTTCTGTTGTATTTCTCAAGAGAAAGCATGAAACCAGCTCTGCAGCCAGGAAATGACATTCTTTTTCATCTCTCTCTGTTCTGGCCACAGAATCAATAGACAGAGATCAGCTCTGAGAACTCCTTTCAGCTCAGCCTTTGAAGAGCCTTACAAGCCAGTCTACCACAGTCTTTAACAAGGGTAGAAAACACAGTAACTTTCCCCAGAGCAACTATCAGTACTGCTAGGACAGACCAAGAGATCTCATCTCTTCCAAATGACAGAAACATCCTTGCTTGAACCCGCAGAGGGAATTCTTACTTGGCAGGCAGCCAGGCAAGGCAGCTTTCAGAGTGGCCCACCTGCTGCGGAGAGGCATTTTGCATCACAGGCACATAGATGTCTTTGGCTTAACTGATCTAAATTCTAATTCTCTAAGTTCTCCAGAAATGGAGTTCTTGCACGGGTGCTGGGTGTAGGAGCCCAGAGTGGCAGTCCAAAAGTACCTGAGTTGGGCTTTATAGTCTCAATGATCATATCTGTCATCTCCCGACGGCCGAGATGCTGGTGAATTATGGCTGCTTTCTCCACCGGTGCCTTTCCTTCCAAACAGGCTGTGGCTGCAGCTAGTGCCGTCTCCTGGATTTCCTCATTAGACATCTCAGTGGCTAAGCAGAAAGAATGATTCATTTCATTATAACAACTACCTGCCAGCCAGAATGGAACAAAACAATTGCAGCCAAACAAGACCCAAGAAACCTGTATAACAGCAGCTATTACAGCTGCACTCAGCTATTAATTCATGGAACCCCATTAAGATTTCCTCTCAGTTACGTCATTCATTGTTAGAGCTACAACACACCCTTGGCTTTCCTTAGCCAATCAACGTTTGTATAATTTATCAGATGCCAAACATGACAGGAAACAGTATTATACAAACAGTTGTTAAAATGCAGATATTTGGGAATTTCCTATCCGGAGATCTGGAATCTAATAAAATGACCTGGCACTGGAGGAGTCTGCGTCCTTTAATGGGATCTCTCCATAACATACCTCCCTGCCCTTCTGTCATCTATATCTAGGGCAGGAGATAACTATGCTTGTTTAAACAGATACATCCACAGTATTGTGCTTAATTATTATTATTATTATTATTATTTATTATATTTATAAACCGCCCTCCCCCGAAGGGCTTAAATGGAACTTCCATCTCCAGAGGAATGATGCCACTGAATACCACTTATGGGGGAGATGGCTACCTTTCTTCCCTTCTTTGTGGACTTGCCAAGGCGTTGGATTGGTAGTGGTTGGACAATGGATGGCAGTTCAGATGAACTACTGCACTGATGTTAGTTATGAAAAAGTCCTGGTTAAAGGACATTCTAGAAATGCTACACCTCATTGGTGTTATTTATTCAACAATGCAAGTCAACGAAATCATTGGGATGCAACATTCTAATAAATAACTGGACGAGTCAGAGGACACGCCAGTGCAGAGCAGGACAAGTGAAATAATCCAGGGTTTGTTTTTAAAATCACAATGATCTTAATAGCCTCCACCCTTTCCCTTCTTCTAAACCCCATCTGCACAGAACCTTAACCTAGGCCAGTGGTGGCGAACCTATGGCACGGGTGCCAGAGGTGGCACTCAGAGCCCTCTCTGTGGGCACGCGTGCACAGAGTTTGTCATGTGATAATAGTGTAATTATTTCAGGGAGATTATTAGCATTAAACCTAAGACCTAGTTTTGGGGAAGCAGTGTAGGTAACCTTCTTAAGCGCTGCTAAACCCTACTGATTTTCATGGGAAGAACTAAAGCGTGATCCTTTACCTGGGAGTAAGCTCGGTTGCTGGCAATGGGGCTTGCTTCTGAGTCAACCCTCCTAGGGTTGTGATTCACCCGTTCGAAGCGTTGCACAGTTGCTTCAAAGCAAAGCCACAGACTACCACCAAGCTTATTCCCGAGTAATGCGCGCCTTGGAGCCAACCGTTTTTCTATACTAAAACCTCAGTATTCAGGTTAAATTGTCATGTTGGCACTTTGCGATAAATAAGTGGGTTTTGGGTTGCAGTTTGGGCACTCGGTCTTGAAAAGGTTCGCCATCCCTGACCTAGGCACTTCTCCAACTGGTCTTCCTCATCTACCCCACCCCTGCATCTTTATCAGACAGACAGGATTCCAATTCTCGCATGTGCAAAAACAGTATTAAAAAATCTTTAAGCAGTGGAACTCAGGGGACAGAGAGAGAGATCAGTCCCTTAGAATAAGATGCTTAAAGAATACTGGTTGTTACAAACTTTTTATTCTGACAGAGCAAGTCTTTCAAGTTTGAGGTTTCCAGAGAGATCTATGTTGGCATGTTGTAGGGCAGTGGTGGCGAACCTTTGGCACTCCAGATGTTATGGACTACAATTCCCATCAGCCCCTGCCAACATGGCCCACGGTTGTAGGGAAACCAATACCATCAAGACTTTTATTATTGTAATGGCAGACTGTCTGTCTGCCTTTAAGACAAGTTTGCAACTAAGATTATTAAGGTTAAGGTTGGAAACTAAGGTACAAAAGGTAGTAGCCCACCATACACCCCCATCTCAATAAATTATAGTATGTACACTGAATACCTGAGTAAAAGCGAATCAAATTTGGTTTGGGCCCTTGGAGAAGATTGTTATTTGCCATGAGCTACAAAGCAAGAAACTACTGGCAAAACTGCTGTTACCTCCACCTCGCACACACACATTGCTGTTTGGACCATACTTTATAGTAACTATTAGTTCTACTATTCACTGATTTGCAGACAACCAAAACAGGCAAATCGGAAAAGCTTTGGTTTTTCGCAGAGAAAACCAGTGCAAAGGAACCCAAACCATTAGGTACTTTACAACATGGAAGCCTGTACCAAACTGAAGGTGTTGTGTACAAGAGAGAGACAGACATTGGGAAATCCAAACCCACATAACACCCAAATTCCATCCTCCAGGATTCTGGCTGAGCAGGCCAATTTTCATTCTGTTCCCATTTCTCCTACAACTGACTCTCAGTACCCTACATGGGGTTATTTGGGGTGTTTTTGCAGTTATTACTTTACAAAACCTTTCCTTTTTTACATACTCTAGGAGTTCCCCAAGTTACATAGCCACCCAAACCATGCCAGTGTGTTGCTGAGTTTTATTTATTTATTCAATTTAATATTCCGCCCACCCACGAAGAGCTCTGGGCAGTGTACAAGATGCATATTAAAACTTTACAAGGTAAAACCAATGACAATAACATTGTTTTCTCAACAAACATAAACAAACACCCTTTCCTATTAAAGTACAACGATAGCAGGAGAAATTCTGTTGCATCTTTAACATTTGCTATGTGGTATAACATTCCATCAGCTAGATGCTTTAGTTCTGACATCATAATTCTGCTAGCTTTTAAAGCACAACTCTTTTTGGTAGCAAACTAACATGGCTATTCCTCTGGAAGAAGGGCTACAAGACAGACTGCCTCTGAACAAGGAGGCTCTTCTTGACCATCATGAATAGGTCCCGTCTGCTCTACAAATGGGGCTGCCAACCTCCAGGTGGAGTCTGGAGAACCTCTGTAATGACATAACTCTAGGCGACCGAGGTCACCTTCCCTGGAGAAAATGGCTGCTATGGAGGGTGGCAGTAAATCCACCGGAGACCCCTCCCTAAACTCTGCCCTCTCCATGGTCAACTAACAAAATCTCCCAGAACTCCGCACCCGGGAGTTGGCAGCCCACCGTACGGAGTTGTCTTGTCCCCCTCCCGGAAAGCCACCTGCCACCGTCATATCCCGTAGCGGGGAGTTCCACAGGTGAATCATCCGTCCAACGAACGAGTTCGCCCCAATCCCCAAAAGCAGCCGTTTCACCCCTGCCTCACCGGCCGCACTGTAAGGGAAGCCACCCGGCACGGGCGAAGTCTCAGCCAGCTCCAACCGAAGGACCACCAGGGACACACTCATAGGGCCCGCCCGTGGAGGGGCTGCCGGGCCGCCGGGGCCCGAGCGAGCGAGAGGAAAGAGATGATGAAGCCAAACAAGCCGGGTCGACGCCGCCTCAGATTATGAGCCACTTCCGCCTCTTTGCCCCTTGACCCCGAGGCGCCTGTCAAACGCGCCTGTGCAGAGCTGGCTGCAAAGGTCACGTGGCCCGACTGGGTAGTCAGCTGAGCGGCTCGGCTCCCCGCGGACTGAGCGCGACACTCCGCTCTCGCGAGAACCGCCCGGGACGGTTCGGCGTGGTATCACCTCGGGTCAGAGGTCACTAGAGGGTCTGTTGCTTGGCAACGGAGGCAGAGGTGGGGGGGGAGGAAATAGAGTTGCCAACTTTCGGCCGGGGAATTCCTAGAGATTTGAGAGTGGAGATTGAGGAGGGGTGGGGATGCCATTCCGTAGAGGCCACCCCCCCCCCCGGAACTGCCATTTCCTCGCAGGGGTCTGCAACCTGCAGCTCTCCAGATGTTCGTGGACTACAAATCCCATCAGCCCCTGCCAGCATGGCCAATTTCCCCCTAAGAAAATGTGAGGGTGGACGCCACGACATTGCATCCTCACTTAGCTCCCTCCCTTCCCAAACTCTGCCCTCCCCAGGACTCACCCCCAAACTTCCAGGAATTTCCCAGCCCAGAGGTGGGAACTCTGAGGGACAGTTCTGGTCCAAGCTGTGACCCCTGATGTCTCCCCGTGGAGGCCACAAGCTCAGTACAGACTGGAGAGAGAATTGTCCTGCCAAGGGATTATCGCGACCTCAAAGTGTCTCCTTTCCTTTTCACAGCAGGAGTTCCACAAAATGTACATTGGGAAGTTTTTCCAAGCCTGTTACCACCACCATGCCAGATCAAGACTCTTACAACATGCTTGCGGCCTATCTCTGAACTCGGCACTGGGGAGGAATTATGCCGCCTGCCCCTATAAAGCTGTGATCTTTGACATGGGTGGTGTTCTCCTTCCTTCGCCCATGAAACTGGCTGCAGGTGAATGCTTCTTCTAGGGGGGTGAGCACGTTCAGCCTTGCTGGGCGTATGAATTTTGTCCGTTTCTCTGCTGAATGGTTTATTGCCTTGGAGCGGTTCTGAGATGCAGCTTTTTCATCAGTTTAGTCCAATACCGTGGCTTTGGCTCTGCTTTACCTGGCAGACATGCTGTCGTCCTGACTACCACTCTGTGCCAGAATTCCAAAGCTGCTGGCAGGCTGAAAAATGTTGGGGAGCCCTGCCTTGGGCACTAATTTCTGACACACGCACCCCTCCCAGCATGTGAATGTCACTTCTTTAATATTGTGTTTCTCAAGAACACTTCACTGAAGCACTTCCTCTTTACTGCTCAGACTCCTGTAGGACTCCCCACAGATCAACATTGGTTCCTGACAGATTTGCCTTTTTTCATTTAGAGTGGGAGGTCCGGAACTGCGTCTCTCCTGGTACTCTTATGCAAGCCTTTGTATCTGGAGGGGAGAACAGACCCTGGATGAAATTCATGAGAGGGGAGCTGAGCCCAGAAGAGTTTCTGCATGAATTTGGGCAGCAGTGCTCCAAGATCGTAAGCCATTTTTTTGCTTGATTTCAGGAGAATGGGGTGTGTGGGTGTGTCTCTTGAACTGGATCCTGACAATGTATAAGAACAACCTCAGGCAGATATTAAGACACTCCTCCATGGTAGGCTGTCTGCCTGTCTGTCTATTGCATTTGTTTCCCACTCTCTCTCTCCAAGAAACTCGTCTGGGCAAACCTGGAGGCTGATTAGAATAAGCAAATGGGAATGCATTGAGTTTTGAACCCGGCTCTCCCTGGTCTAGGTCTGTCTGCAGACAGTGGCTTCTTGCTCTTTCTTTTGAGTTCTACTTTCCTCTTTTGTGCTAGAAAATGATGTGATGTTCCAAATGTACATGGGATTGTTGTGCCATATAAGAAGAGTCCCCTGTGGTTGCTTCCACACTGGGTGTTTGCTCCAGCTCAGATGCCGGGGGAAGCAGCTCCCCTCTTTCCAGTTTCACACATCTTGATATTTTTGTGCACTTTCCAACTTTTCCTTTATCTTTCCAAAATGTGCTTGACTGAAATCCTTTTAGAAAAATTGTAGCAAAGCAGAGATAGTTGCTATGCTGGTGGGGAAGTCAGCACGTGCCGCTGCCTTCCACTGAGTTGGACCCTTGGTCCATTAAAGTCAGTATTGACTACTCAGACTGCTGGTGGCAGCTCTCCAGAGTCCCGGGCAGAGGTCCTTCACATCACTTCCTGCCACGTCTTTTAACTGGAGATGCTGGAGATTAAATCTGGGACATTCAGCAAGGCAAGTAGATGCTCTGCCATTGAGCATGATCCTGTTCATGTAGACACTATTTTCACTGCCCAAGTCTCCCAGGGTGGCCATTTCCTGCCCCCTCTGCCTCCTGGGGGCTTTTCAGAGTGAGAAGTTAAAGAAGACTAAAAGGAAGAGTTCAGATTATGTCCCACTTTTCTCAGCCCTAAGGAGATTCAAAGCAACTTTCAAACTCCTTTCCATTCCTCTCCCTGCAACAGACACCTTGTGAGGTAGGTGGGGCTGAGAGAGTTCTGAGAGAACTGTGACTAGCCCAAGGCCATCCGGCAGGCTTCATGTGTCAGAGTGTGAAATCAAACCCGGTTCTCCAGGTTAGAGTCCACCACTCTTAACCACTGCACTGTTCTGGCCCATTGGTAGCTGACAAATCACTTTGGAGTTATAGTGCTACAGCAGTTAGTCAATTAGTGATTTTATAAACTCTGAAAAAGCTCCCATCCCCATGCCAGGGAGGGCAGCCACCACTGGGTATAGGGCCAGAGAAACAGGCACAGTGAAGCCCCACTGCATTGCACTGATTCAGCTACTGCAATGGCAGTGAGAAAACGAAAGAAACAGGATCACCATCTGGGAGTGTTGCTGGATCCTGTCCTCCTGTTGGACAGCTACCAGAGTCGGCAAGTGAGCCAGCAGCGGCCTCTCCTGAGTAAGAAAGATCTTGCCACTGTAGTACATACCCTTGTAAACCTAGATTAGATTACTGCAATACACTTTACGTGGGGCTGTCCTGGAAAGCTGTCTGGCAGCTACAGTTGTTATGTAGTACAGCAGCAGGAATGCTGTTCAGAGTGTGTTGCTGGGAGCATCTCACTCCAGTCTTGTTCCACCTGTATAATCTTCCAGTCTGCTTCTGGGCCCAATTCAAGGTGCTGTTATTGATCTTTGAAACCTCATATGACCTGGGACCTGCATTCCTTAAGGACCACCTACTCTTATACAAACCTACCTGACAGCTAGCTTCACCTGGCTTCAAGGGTGGCCAGATGGGAGGGAATCTGAGAAAGGACCTTCTCGGTCATGGCACCAAAATTGTGGAATTCCCTCCACAGACAGAATGGTATATCCCCTTCGATCAGTGTCTTCCACCAGTGGGTGAAACCTTGTCTGTATTCCTTAAGGAGCCTCTTTCTTGTTTGTACATGTTCACTTAAAAAAAAAAAAGATTTTAAATATATTTTTATTGTTTGCCACCTTGAGGGCCCTACTCGGGCAAAATGGTGGGATACATTTTTTTAAATGAAAGTCACCCCCATCTTCTCTGTCAAAAGAAGCATTTGGTGTGGATGATCTGCTGACATGTGTCCTTTTGTTCCAGGCAAATTCCTCCGTTCCAGTGGACTCTTTTCTTTCTGAGCTAACCAGCAATGCAATGTCTAAACAGCTCCCGGTGATGACCCAGGCTATAAAATGCATCCGGACCGAAGGCCTGAAGACAGCAGTGTTGAGTAACAATTTTTATTTACACAGCGGAGAAAGCTTCCTGCCCCTGGACCGAAAGCAGTTTGATGTGGTAAGCTGCTGTTGGGTTTTTTAAAAGTAAAACCTGAATCTCTTCCCATCTTTAATACGTGTTCGTTTCACCTTTCCGTTGTGAGTCCTCCTCCTCCCTCAAAGAAAACACCTCATGTTCATCCACCCCCAGGAATGTCCTACGCCAGCGTGGCCTCCCATGTGGAGAGGCACCAGCGGGCCCAGCGTAGTTGCACCGCACCCCACCACCAAAATAATAGCCCTTCCGCTGGCCTATTTGCCCCTTATTTTTATATATATATACACATACACACACACACACACACACACACACACACACACACACATACACCACCCTCCCCAAAGGCTCAGGGCGGTGTCCATCAATGATAAAACAATTTAAAACATCATAATATATAATTTACATAAAATAATACATAAAACCAAGACTACAGATGGCTTCAACCCCTCCCTCCCCCCTTTATATACCCACGGGAGGCCAGATGTTCTTATGGCGGCCAGATGTTCTTATGCTTGCAGAGTGAGCACCTGCGCCAGTGCAACCCTTGGATTGCACTCCTAGTGGTAACTTTTTACACAGTGTAAGATGTTGACTACAAAGGGACCAGAATTGGCTATGAATCTCAACAACTTCCTGAAAACCAGCAGTCCTGCAAATAAGCAAAAAAAGTGTTAGAGATATCGGATGCTGAAGGGGGATCCTTAAGCTTCCACTTGTCTCTTTGTTCCACTTTACTTCTTCTCCAGGCGACCATTTCTCCTCCTCCTCCTGTCTTGCATTTCTAAGCCACTTCTGGGACCAGAATGGGCCCTTCTGTGCATTATATCTCCCTTACAATGGCCTGAAACTTTTGCCTTTCCCTCCCAGGTAGTTGAGTCTTGCCGAGAAGGGATCTGCAAACCAGACCCTGCGATCTACAAGGTGTGCTTGGGGCGCCTGGGGGTTCAAGCGAGAGAGTGCATTTTTCTGGACGATCTGGGACAGAACCTCAAAACTGCTCTACAGCTTGGCATTAAAACAATACAGGTGAGCTGCGGGGACATCAAGAAGCAACAGGTGAGCTGCGCTGTGGAGGCATCCAGGCATGTTACCCGTGACATTCTTTTCTATCAGTGGCAGTCTTGAATATCAGCTAGATCTGAGCCCAGTAACAGATCCCAGCAAGACTTTTGGGCTATAAGCTTTCAACAGTCAGAGCTCCCTGCATTAGATACAAGTCAGGATGGAGATTGCTGAGCCCTTCTGTCGCAGGGGTGTGGCACAGAAGGGGCACAGGATGCAAACAAGTAGTGCACCTTGTAATCAGCATGAGTGGAGCAGAGGAGAAATGGCCAGGGGCAGAAAATTAGATTGTGTAGGGAGGTAATCCTATGTCTCTGTTCAGCTCCAGGCGGTCCGTTGTTGAGATCCTTTAAATATCTGATTCTCAGTATCGGTGTCCATCCCTAGCAGGTCAAGTTATGTTTAAGAACATAAGCTGGACTTTGCTGATCCAGACCAAAGATGTATCCAGTCTGGCACCCTGCCTCCTGACAGTAGCCGGTCTGTCAGCAAAGGCCTTCTCCTGTTCTCCCAGCTCCGTTTTTGGCATTGCATACATATGTGGTGGTTCCACATAACAAGCTCTCTCCTTCCTTCCACCTTGGAGCCTGTGCTCACCTTCTCAGCCCTCTCTCTTCTCTTCCATCTTCCTGTCAGGTCCATGAGCCAGATCCAGCTGTCCGTGAGCTGGAGGCCTGTTTGGGCTTCCCTCTGCAGTGCTTCGTTCCATACACACGCTCTGTGAGGCCAGCCATGGAAATCCCGAAGGAGCCGCTCCAGAAATACCTTGAAAGTGTCTTTGGGGCTCAAGCAGAAGGTACGAGAGTCTGTCCTTCCTTTTGGAACTCCAGTTGTAAGAGAGGCAGGTTTCCCGGAGTGCCGGTGAGCTCTGAGCTGCTGTGGGGTCAGATGAGGCAAACTGGCTGTTTAGTTGGCCAAATAAGTTTTAATTGCAAAATTGCAAAAGCTGGGTTGGTTCATTAAACCATGGCAAAGCTAAAGTCTAGCGGCGCCTTCAAGGCCCACCATCTTTCTTTCAGTCTGAGTTTTTGTGAGGCACTGCTCATATCTTCGTGTAGCCATTTTAGCCATCCCATGTTATTCTGGCAAGTTCTTTTTCTCCGGCATCACACAGTATCCTGCACACACAAATGAAATTGGGATGGGTGGGCTGGTGTGAAACCCACACTTCTGTTCCCCAGGGTGGCTGGAAACCAGTGATCCTGAGGTGTGTGGCCCTGAGGTGCATGGACCAAACTCATCCTTTACTGTTGTTCTTGTTGGGTAGTTGTTAAAATAAAAAAAAAACATGGAGGAAAACCTGCCCATGGAAGCATGCTGCAAGAACCTGCAGTAAGCATCTGATGGGCAGAGAGGTTTCCCTCTTGCCTGTTTGAGCCCCAAGGCCCCTGGCTTCCCATTTCAGCCCCCAAACCCCTCCTTTTCACTGACTGACATCAGCTGCACCTGTTGTCAGACTAAGGTCAGGGTTTTTGGAGGGGGTGGGGTTGCAAATATCAATTGCTATTAAACCCAGACCTTCACCCGACAAGGGTCAAATTCCTTCACTCACTGATCGCTTGGCCTCCACCTTCCAGGGCCTCTATTACTGCGGCAGTTCAGCCACGGGCAGTCCAATCCAACGTATTACATCCAGTTTGGGGATCGCCACTTGGTCCTGAGGAAGAAGCCCCCTGGCCAGCTGCTGCCATCCGCTCATGCTGTGGAGAGAGAGTACAGGTGAAAGGGGCATCACCTCTTTTCAGGGACCAACCTACATTCATGTAGAAGCACACAGATTTCTGAGTTTCACATGCATCTTCATCGTACGGGTTCTGTGTAACTCACAAACTTGCAAAGCCCTTCACTGACTGATTTAACTATTTTCAGATGGTGCCTATTTCCAGATTGATCTGCAGTAGCACCTTAGACACTAACAAGATTTTCAGGGTATGGGCTTTTAAAGTTCCCTACATCAGATCTGTCAAAATGAGGTTTGATTCTGAAAGGCTTATACCCCAAAAATCTTGCCAGAAGAAGAAAAGTTTGGATTTGTACCCCACCTTTTTCTCCTTTAAGGAGTCATAAGGTGGCTTACAAACTCCTTTTCCCTTCCTCTCTGCGCAGCAGACACCTTGTGAGGTAGGTGGGGCTGAGAGAGTTCTCAGAGGACTGTGACTAGCCCAAGGTCACCCAGCAGGCTTCATGTGCAGGAGCACAGAAACAAATCCAGTTCTCCAGATTAGAGTCCATCTGCTCTTAACCACTACACCAAGCTGGCTCTAAGGTGCTCTTGGGCTGGAATCTCATTCTATTTAAAATATGTTCTTGCTTTCTAGTCTGCTGTTGCATGCAGCCTTTTGTATCCCTTTCCTGAGTTCAAATATCAGCCCATGAACTGGAGATTGATAAAGCATGCTAAACTATCCAGTGGCATGGCCTTTTTGATGCATGACTGGTTATTTCTGTTGTAAACTCCCAATCAGAGCCACTGCGGAGTAGCAGTTAGTGTGGGACTAGGACCAGGAAGAATGACTCCCTCTTCTCAGACATGCCCTTTATGGGGTGACCTTGATCCAGTCATTGGCTGTCAGCATAATCTACCTCCGAGGGCTGTTGTGAGAATGAAAGGGGTGGGGGACAACGATGTATGTTGCCTTGAGCTCTTCAAAGGGTAAGATTTTTAAGAAGTGATAAAACTTGCAAATCATTCCAAATCAGCTCAGTTCTTTCCTTCTTTTCTCTGACAGGATTTTGAAGGCTCTGGCCGATGTCAGCATCCCAGTCCCAAAAGTTCTGTCTCTCTGTGAAGATTCAAGGTGAATTTCTTCCTTTGTTCAGGCCAATTTATTTCAATGACCACAGGGCTCAAATCATACACCATAGAGCTTAGAATGTAAGCACAGTTCCCTCTTCTGTAGACTTGACTGTTTCAAATAATGCGCTCCATCTCATTAGATGTTGGAAGCTGAGCAGGGTTTGCTGTGTTTAGTATTTGGATGAAAGACCGTCTCTGAGCACCTTTTATCCTTGAAAACTACTGGAACAGGGCCAGACAGCCCGGAAAACCCACAACACTCTAGTGATTCTGGCCGTGAAAGCCTTCAACGATACCTAGAACATTTGCTGTTTGACACCTGTTCTGATAAAAGCACCAGGGGCATTGCTCTAACCCTCTTCTGCTAACCCCAGCATCCTTGGCACCCCTTTTTACCTCATGGACTACTGCACCGGCCGGATCTTCAAGGACCCCTCCCTTCCAGGACTGGAGCCCAGCCAGCGGGGCGAGATTTGTGCTGCCATGAACAGAGTCCTCTGCCAGATCCACAGTGTAGACATTAAAGCAGCTGGCCTGGAAGATTACGGAAGGCAAGGTGTGCATCTGCCCTGAGATCTGGATAGAAGTTTGTTCATTTGTTTTAGCTAAAGAAAGAGAATATAAAGCATGGCTGCTCTTGTGTTCTGGCTTGGCTGGGGAATGAACGCTGGCTTGTGTGTGTGGTTTTAGGCAGATTGCTAAGGCAAGATAAAACCAGGGCATCTTTTCTTGACCCACAAGTTGTATGCAGGCCTCACACTGCCTGGGCTCTTCTTGCCATGGACAAACAGGAAGAACTCCCCAGGAGCCACCGGGGCTGATTTGGAGCTCTGACCTGCTTTTGAGCACTCTCTGCCCAGGGCCCCCCAAAACCTAGAACTGGTGCCATGGAGGATCATTCTGTCAGGCAAATGTTGTCCGTCCATCCATCCATCCATCCGTTTCCCCCGGCCACCCACCCCGCTGGAGTCAGTACAGTCCAGGAACCATTTTACTGCTGTATCTGTTTACTGAGGCTTTCTTCCTGACCCAAGTGTTTTATTTTTTAAATCATATTTTTATCCCCCCCCCCTTTCCCAGAGGGCTCAGGGCGGGAGAACCAGATTTGTTCAGTGGGGCAATGGTGCCACACTGTTTGGACCCTCTTCTCTCCTTGTTTCCCTTTGGGGTGACTTTTTAAAGAACTCTTACAGTGAACGATGCGCACAAAGCTTTTAAACCCCCTCCCGGCCACGTTGCAGGGAACTATATTCAGCGACAAGTGCAGACCTGGACCAAACAGTACCGTGCCACGGAGACAAACCCGATCCCCGCCATGGAGAGGCTGATGGCGTGGCTCCCCTCCCACCTACCAACCAGCCAGCGGCTTTCTATCGTGCACGGAGATTTCAGGTAATGACCTGCAGCTTCCTTACAAAGGTTGTGAAGTCCCTTAAACAGAGAAAGAAACAGAGATGGGCAATTTCTCAGGTCTGGATTTAGGAATTTTTCTCACTGGGCAAACCCTTCGTACTGATTGGGAACGGTGCACGGACATCTGAAGGACTGCTTTTCTCAGCAAAATGCTCAGCAGTCAGGAAAAGATGGGGCCTGAAAGTTCTGTGAAGGGGCCAGGACTCTAAGCCCCCTCCTCAAACTGCAGTTCTTTAGTGGCCACTAGTTTCAGAGGGGTTTAAATGTGTTGGGCTGATAGGCCTGCCTGTCTTGCCTGCACCTGCTAGGGTTTCTCTAACCGCCTTGCCTTTCCTCGGCAGGCTGGACAACCTGGTCTTCCACCCAGATGATCCGGAGGTTGTCTCTGTCCTGGACTGGGAACTCTCCACCTTGGGTGACCCCCTTTCTGATGTGGCCTATAACTGCCTTGTGTATTATCTGCCATCTCATTCCAGCATCCTAAAAGGTACAAGAGGATGAGGAAAAATGCCCATGCATGGCTCTGTCCAGAGAAAACGCAGCTGGGGGATATTGTTCTGAAACTGCTGGGCGCTGGGAATTTCAGTGAAGCTGAGGAACTGGACAAAATTGCCCCCAGCAATGCCTCTGGCAGGGATGGCAGAGCCAGTGTGGTGATTAAGAGCAGGTGGACTCTAATCTGGAGAACCAGGTTTGATTCCCCACTCTTCCACTTGAGCAGTGGGTGACCTTGGGCTAGTCACAGTTCTCTCAGAACTCTCTCAGTCCCATCTGCCTCACAAGGTGTCTGTTGTGGGGAGAGGAAGGGAAAGCGGTTTGTAAGCTGCCTTGAATGCCTTACATAGAAAAAGGTGGGATATAAATCCAAACTTTTCTTCTTCTTCTTCTTCCTCTTCTGCCATGGGAAGAGGAAAGCAGCCTAAATTCTGCCACCACTAGCCTCTTCTGTTCACAAAAATAGGATGATTGTCTGTGCAGCCAGTTTGCAGGAACGAGCTTTGTCCCCCCCTGACATCAGGTCTGAGCGACTGCGATCTGAGCCTGCTGGGCATCCCCACACCAGAGGAATATTTCCTGCTGTATTGCGACCACATGGGCATCCCTCCCATCGAGAACTGGAACTTCTACATGGCGTTCTCCTTTTTCAGAGTGGCGGCAATCCTGCAAGGAGTGTACAAGCGCTCGCTCACAGGTGAGAGGAAGAAATGGGGTGGGCCGTTTCCAGGCGTTCAGAGGCCTTTAAGCAGCCTAATCTAAGTGGGCCCCATAGAGAGAGAGAGAGAGACTTAGACCAAGGCATTACTGCAGGGGCTCTCTGGGGGTGAGACACAAAATGATCTGGGATCCAACATGTGGCAATAACACAGCATATAATTATCATGTATTGCTGCTCCTAATGAACATTCTTCAGTGCTTATTTTGTGCTCCTTGGACTGCATGGGCTAGGTTTCACAAGTTACTTTTCTTTTACTGTCACTTATGCTACATTTGTTTGGGGAATATTTGTGGGAATAACAGGCCTGTTGCTAATTTATTTTATTATTAAATTTCTATATTGTCCCTTCCCTTGTGGATTTGCGGTGGTTAACAACATAACATCGTACAATAAACCTGTATACAGTATCTAAAAACAATTCTACATTTAACTAATTTACAAAGCACATGAAGAGCCAAGTGTGAACACCTGGGGGCAGTGTTTGACAGAAACGGATGCTCCGTGTTCAGAGTATACCTGGCCCCTTCAGCACATGCAGAATGCCCATTCAGTCCATTTTCACAATTGTTTGAAAGTGGATTTTGCTAGTCCACACAGTAAAATCCAGCTGCAAAATGGATTGAAAATGCCCCAAATCGGCCTCTGCGTTCAGCAGAGGCCAACTTACTGGTGATCCTTGGCCCCTCAATGATGTGGCTGGCCTCCACCCGGGCCAGAGCTTTTACAGCTCTGGCCCCTGCCTGGTGGAACGCTCTACCTCCAGCTATGCGAGCCCTGCAGGATCTTAATGACTTTTGCAGGGCCTGCAAGACAGGGCTGTTCCACCGGGCCTTTGGAGAGTCCGGCCACTGATGCCCCCCCCCCCCTTTTATAACATCTGTGGACCCTGCCATCCCTTCCCCCCCTCTCTTCTTAGGGGATTTATTAGTAGGACGCCATCGGTATATCTGATGTTAGGACGCTGCATTTTAATGGGGTTGGTTTTAATATATATAGAGCCACTATTTAATGATTATTTTAATCTCGATATTATTGATTTTATTTGTGCTCTGAGCCCTCTGGGGGAGGGCGGTTTATAAATAACAACAACAACAACAACAATAATTCAAAGGGCCTTATTCTGCAAGTGCGGAAGGGGCCTCTCTTGCTTGTCACACCAGAAGCAAACCACGGAGCAACTTGTCTCAAGCATGGCTGAGTTAAGAAGCTCCCTGGTGCATGAGGGGTGGGGGTCAAAGGTAAAGCAGGGCCTGTGGCATTGATCTCTGATGGTGGCGTCAAGAGACGTTCAGAGGTGGCTTGCCATTGCCTGCCTCTGCGTAGCGATCCTTGTATTCCGTGGTGGTCTCCCGTCCAAGTACTAGCTAGGACTGACCCTGCTGAGCTTTTGAGATCTGATGAAATTGGATTAGCCTGGCCAGGCTGGCATAGAGGCCTTTCAAGCGTGACAAGGCTCCTGTCCCTCTTTATTGCAACAGATTAAGCTGGCTTCTCTCTTACCTCAAAACTAGTATAGCGTCAGAGTGCATCAGTTGGCCAGTGGGTTTTTTTGAATATTTGCTGTTCGTTCCATGCAGGTCAGGCCAGCTCTGCAACAGCCGAAAGCAGCGGGCGGCAGGCAGAGTTGATGGCCAACCTGGGCTGGGATTTTGCCACCAAAGAAGGCTTCCGGGTCTTCAAAGGGCTTTCGACCCCTAGATCTCCGAGCAAGCCCTTCAGCACACAAGCTGGTCCAAGCCCATCCCCGAGGAGGAGCTACACCATGGGACCACACTCCGGGTTGGCTCCTGCATCCAAGTCTCAGCTGATCATCTCTCCGGAAGGCTTACCCAGCCGGGTTCAAGAGCTGTATCACAAGCTGGAGAGATTTATGAGCGACCACATCTATCCAGCCGAGCAGATCCTGCGAGACCATCAGGCTGCCCAGAGCAGGTGGACGCCACATCCCCTCACAGAGGAGCTCAAGGCAAGTGGCCTCTTGCAGAGGAAAGACAGGCCACAGGAAGAAACCAAGGAAGCGCAGCCAGGGTTTCCAGAGCCTGCTTTAAAGCTGGCAGAGTTTGGCTGTCTGCTGGCTAAGTTTTGCTGCAAGGCAGCTGTCATTGCGAAATTGGTTTTATAATGTGTGGAAAGTTTTAAAATATCTTTGTTGAAAGAGACTTCTCAGCAAGTCCCTGGGGAGCTGCTGCCGCTCATAGGAGGCAACGCTGGCCTTGGCAGACCAGGCAGGGCTGGCTCAGTAGTCAGCAGCGTCCTGCGTGTTCATATGGTGAAGTGCCTCAAATGCTGCAGCTAGATTAGTTGATTCGATTTCGAATACCTTTAATGGCATATAAATAGTTTAACATTGCAAGATAATAACAGCCTTTACAACTTCTGACGAGTTAAAATAACACCATTTAAAAATTTAGCCACCGCTTCAAACAGCTCGTCGTTGTGGCTGTTTAAAAGATATATAACCTTCTGTGTATCTGTAATGCCTTCACTTCCATGCAGGAAGGGGATTATGTGCTTCTTCCTACCTATCTCATAAAAAGGACAATCCAACAGCATATGAGATACTGTTTCCACAGAACCCATGCCACACGGGCATTTCCTTTCTTTATGTGGGATTCCAAGGTGGCGTCCAAGGCTAAAGGAGGAAGGCAGGGCATTACACCTAGCTAAGGTGAGTGCTTTACGCCACCGTAGCTAGATTAGTCCAATAGCACCGTAGACGCTAACAAAATGGTCTTGAGAGTTAAAGCTCCCTCTGTCAGATACGCCAGGTTCTGCCGTAGACCAACATGGCTACCCTCTGAAACTATGAAATGTTTCTGTATTGTCCCTTTAAAATGGTGGCCTCATTCCCATGGTAGACACGAGGACTCTTTCCCTGGTTTGGCTCTCTGATGAGTTCCTGGTAGCAATGGCAAAAGACAAAGAGCTGCTTAAGGCTTTGAAGTGCCACCCCCTGACCCCTGGGAGTCAAACATGGCCCCCCATCCAACTTTATCCAAGTTTCTAAGATCCATTTCACCAGCCACTAACCACAGGAGTTCAAAACTCTTTCAGCCAAGAACTTGCTTACATAATAGAGCAGAATACACACAGGTGTATTCTATGCCTGTATGGCAGGGTCCGGCATAAGAGGAGGTGGCCCCTTTCTACATATCTGCCTGTTTTCTCTCTCCAGGACAGGGCAAAGTCCGAGGGCCTCTGGAACCTTTTTGTCCCTTTGGAGAGTGACCCGGATATGAAATACGGAGCAGGTTTGACAAATGTGGCTTATGCCCACTTGTGTGAACTGATGGGGACTTCGCTCTATGCGCCTGAGGTACCTATGGCAGAGGCTCTGCCCAACAATGCTGTGGAAAGCCAGATAGATGTGGGGTGGGAAAGGACCTCAAGAGTGAATTCAGGAGCTCCTGACCTTTGGTCCCTGCAGGGAGGTCTGAGAGCGCCCTTGCTCTCTTCTGCCTGACAGTTGTATGTTCTAGGAGGGCCTCTGGCCTGCCTTCCTCTTTCTCTCCACTGGCGATCTAGGGGACTCATCCAAACACACATTCTGCTGGGCTTCAGAGTCTCCCTTTTCTGGCTAGTGCCATCCAAACTTAAGGGCCACTGTTTGGCTTCTGTCTCCTTTCTGCAGATCTTCAATTGCTCCGCCCCTGACACAGGCAACATGGAGGTGCTGCTGCGTTACGGCACGGAAGCCCAGAAGGAGCGCTGGCTGCAGCCTCTGCTGGAGGGCAAGATCCGCTCCTGCTTTGCCATGACGGAGCCACAGGTCAGTGCAGCCTCCATCAAGAAGCCAGACAACCCAAGCCCCTCCCCATGTGAAAACCACCCTCGTCCCAGACCAGGGATAGGGAACCTGCGGCTCTCCAGATGTTCAGGAACTACAATTCCCATCAGCCTCTGTCAGTATGGCCAATTGGCCATGCTGGTAGGGGCTGATGGGAATTGTAGTTCCTGAACATCTGGAGAGCCGCAGGTTCCCTACCCCTGTCCCAGACTCTTGGCCCTGCTGGGTGAACCTCACTCTCTCCTGCACAAGAGTTTTGGGTTGTAACCCTTTCCAGACCTCCATTGTCTGCAGCTAACAATCAGGGGCATGTTTGCTAAACTGCCTTGTACCACATGAGGCTCTCGGCCCATCTAGCTCCTCATGGCTTCCCCTGGCTGGCTGGCTGGCAGGGGCTGTCCGTGGTCTCGAGCAATCTGTTTCTCGCCCATCACTTCTGGAGAGCTTTTCATCAGAGATGCAGGGACCGAACCAGAGACCTCCTGCATGGAAAGTAGAATCCCTGTCTCCTCTGCAGCATTGGGGGTGGGGGAGGGATCACAAGGCCCAGCTCCAGCTTGAATCCTCTGTGATGGTGGCAACATCGTCTTACAAAGATGCCACATTACTCTCAAATGTTGACGTCTGCGTCAAACCTACAGAATCATTCTTTCCCCCGCTCCATCTCAAAGGCAGAGGTATGTTTGTGTTCAATGCAGTGGGGGTGCATCTTTCCCAGACCTGCTGCTCTGTAAATGTTCCACCTGCTGTGTTCTGTTTCACTCTAAAATGAAGCATTTCAATCAGGTTGCTTCCTCTGATGCCACCAACATCGAGGCTTCCATCACCAAGGGACAAGGCGTCTATGTTCTGAATGGACGCAAATGGTGGATTTCGGGTATGTTGCAGAATCTTTCCGCCTGAGACAGAAAACAGAAGTGTGAAAGGTCACGAGTGAATTGGTGCCCTGAAGGACTGATCAGCCTCCTGGCCCAGTGATTTGAGTTTCTCTTGTGACTTGTAGGAAGCAAAGGCTTCTGGGAAGTCTTCTAGAGGACTTCTGGGAAGCCCTTCTTCTCCCATCAGCATATAAAGTTAGCATTTTTTTATTCATGTGTATCACCTTATACTTAACCAACATTAAACTTCATTTGCCATGTTGTCCACTCATGCAATTTAGAGAGATTCTCCTGTAGCTCTTTGTAGTCAGCTTTGGTTTTCTTTACCCTGAAGATCACCAGCAAACAGTGTACTAGTACACGGCTCTCCCTCCAATTCCAGGTAGTTTATGCATAAATAGTACCAGTCCCAAAACTTGTGGGACTCCACTAATCACTTCCCTACATGGAAAGAACTGTCCACTTATTCCTACTTTTTGCTTCCTATCAATTTTTAATCCAGAAGAGTTTTTTTCTTCTTATCCATAACTGCTGAACTTACTCAGGAGTCTGGTGAGGTATCTTCTTAAAAGCCCTTTGCAAGTCCATATATATAATGTCTACTCTGAAAGGTTGGTGAGGCAAGACTTCCCTTTGCAGAAGCCATGCTGATTTTCCCTCAGAGAGGGCTTTTTCTTTTATGTACTTGATTTTTCACACTGGACACTTGACTCTGGCCACCAGGAATGAACCCTCCAGAGAGTGAATACCAGAGGTGTCCAACTCTGGTGCTTCAGATGTTCATGGATTACAATTCCCACCAGCCAATTGGCCATGCCAGCAGGGGCTGATGGGAGTTGTTGTCCAAGAACACCTGAAGCGCCAGAGTTGGACAGCCCTGGTGTATACATTTAAGAACTGGCTGCATCTCTATCCCTTTGGAACACAGATCTCATGCATGTGCAATTTCTTTCTCTTTAACCAACCAGGAACATTCTTCAGTTGCCATTAAGCACCTTTAGCAAAGTATTTGTGCCCGTTAAGTAGGAATAGAAGGAGCAAGCAGTGCCAGGCCTGAAACAGTCTCTCTTCTCGGCAGGCTCCCTGGATCCTCGCTGCCAGCTCTGCATCTTCATGGGCAAGACGGACCCCACAGCCCCAAGACACCAGCAGCAGTCAATGCTCCTCGTCCCTATGAACACTCCTGGAATGACAGTCACTCGGCCACTCACCGTGTACGGCTTGGACGATGCTCCAGGTGAGGCAAGGCGATTCTGCTTGGGGAAGTTTTCAAAGGCAGGATGATGCACGCACACTTCCTGTGCCGCCTGCAGATGTGTACGCATCAACCTGAAACCCACTTGCAAGTCGGGGATGAAAAGTCCCACATTCAGACAGCCTCGTGAAGCTCTCTTGTTTGTTTCAGTGCAGCGTGACAGCTCTGAAAGTTGGTGCTAATTGACACAAAGCAGAATGACTGTTGAACTAAAAAATTCTAGCAAAGCATCATGTCCTGTCCCTCACCCCAGTCAACCTAGTACAGTGGTGGTGAACCTTTGGCACTCCAGATGTTATGGACTACAATTCCCGCCAGCCCCTGCCAGCATGGCCAATTGGCAGGGGCTGATGGGAATTGTAGTCCACAACATCTGGAGTGCCAAAGGTTCACCACCACAGACCTAGTAAGTTCTTCTATTCCATAGAGGACTAACATGCAAAACAAGTATGCTGAGCTCTGTGTCTGTGTCCTTCTTCTTCCAGCTGGCCATGGGGAGATCACTTTTGAAAACGTTTGTGTTCCCCAAGAGAACATCTTGCTGGGCCCTGGCCGAGGGTTTGAGATTGCTCAGGGGAGGCTGGGCCCAGGAAGGATACATCACTGCATGAGGCTGATTGGCTATGCGGAAAGAGCGTTATCGCTCATGAAGGAGCGGGTGAGCAGCACTAAGTATCGGGTTGGGCATCTCTTTCAGATGGACTCTCTTGCTATGAGAGAAATGACTTGCACCTGCCACAGCTGACCTTTATCTGGCACAATATTAAGAACATAAGAACATAAGAAAGAGCCTGCTGGATCAGACCAGAGTCCATCTAGTCCAGCTCTTCTATTCGCAGTGGCCCACCAGGTGCCATTGGGAGATCACGTGCAGGATGTGAAAGCAATGGCCTTCTGCGGCTGTTGCTCCCGATCACCTGGTCTGTTAAGGCATTTGCAATCTCAGATCAAAGAGGATCAAGATTGGTAGCCATAAATCGACTTCTCCTCCATAAATCTGTCCAAGCCCCTTTTAAAGCTATCCAGGTTAGTGGCCATCACCACCTCCTGGGGCAGCATATTCCAAACACCAATCACACGTTGCGTGAAGAAGTTTTTCCTTTTAATAGTCCTAATTCTTCCCCCCAGCATTTTCAATGGATGCCCCCTGGTTCTAGTATTGTGAGAAAGAGGGAAAAATTTCTCTCTGTCAACATTTTCTACCCCATGCATAATTTTATAGACTTCAATCATATCCCCCCTCAGACATCTCCTCTCCAAACTAAAGAGTCCCAAACGCTGCAGCCTCTCCTCATAAGGAAGGTGCTCCAGTCCTTCAATCATCCTCATTGCCCTTCTCTGCACTTTTTCTATCTCTTCAATATCCTTTTTGAGATGTGATATCCTTTTTGAGATGTGCTCCCTTTCCATCAAATGTGGAAAGCACAAAGTCCTTCAAGATCTTAGTCTTCCCCATCAGCACGACCTCTGTTTGGACAGGACCCCCTTTCAAACTGTTCATCCTCAGCCATTTAGCTACAGCAGCAAGGCTGGGATGCATTACACCCGTGTCCCAACATTGGCCCATCTGGACCACTGCTGCTCTCATCATTGCCTGCAACTAGAAAGACCCTAGGATTGCATCTGGTTGGGACCCGTCTTTGTGCATGGGTCAAGAGATCCCAGAGGCTTACAGCTACATCACACTTTTCTGGTTTACAGTACTGAGACAGGTGTGGCTTTTTGACAGGTGACGTCCCGAACAGCGTTCGGAAAGCCCTTAGCAGAACAAGGCACAATCAGGGCAGCCATTGCCGAGTCCCGAGTTGAAATTGAGCAGGCACGGCTGCTAGTCCTCAAGGCCGCTCACCTTATGGACGTTGTTGGAAACAAGGCAAGTGCTTGGAGAATCAAGGGGGGCCTCAAACCCCAAGGCGCGTGGTGGTCACCATACGCTCATCGTAAGTGGAGCCAGTGCCTGTGCTCTATAGATGGCTCATAGTGGCAACAGAGAGGCCTCCTGTTTGCATTGGGACTGTGAGCATGACAGGCTGGCTCAGGAGGGGCTGAGATGGTTCGAAGAGTATGAACAGGGGGCTGGCTTAAGAGTGGGAAACGTTGCACGTTTGCGAAGCAGACTGAAGGCTTTATCTACAACACCAGTTTTAAACATGAAAGTTTCCTCTCCTGTGTGGTAAGTTTGGGCCAGCCTTAGGGGTCTCGCTATTCTGATAGTGTTAACTATCACTCCTGCAAAAATGGAGCTCCTGGACAGAGCTGGGAAGGGAAAGGCCTGAGCTGTCCCTTCACACAGAGCCCGGTATATGGGAGGTGGCCGGGTGCAGTCCCCATTCTCCTCTTGATCCATTTGGAAACGTCCCCCCTGCTGAAAGAAATGCGCTGCTGTCAGCTGGCGAGTGGGGGTCGGTCCCTAGCGGGGAGGGAGCTGAAGAACAGACTTGCTGAGGAAATGGCTTCCCTTGAGAGCCACCATTTGCTTTTTTGTCATCCCCACGTAGGAGGCTGCTCTAGAGATTGCCATGATCAAAGTGGTGGCTCCAAACATGGCCTTGCGGGTCATCGATCGGGCGATCCAGGTGAGTGCGCTGTGAGGTAACATGGAGATTCCTTCCGTCCGCCATTTCTATCCTGCTTCCGGCTTCTCACACTTCTTTCACCTGAGGGCCTGAGCGTTCGCACGTCATTCCCCCCTCCTTGCCTATCCTGGTCCTTTCATTGATAGGCAAAGGCGTATCGGGGGAAAATGGCTCCCGGGGACAACACCTGCTCAGGAGCGGGGGCAGCTCAGACAGGCATTGCAGCAGCAGGCCTGCACCACCCGTCCAAGGGCCTGGAGAGGGCAGAAGGTGGCCTGCAGGGAGGCGGGGGGGGGCGCTCAATACTTCCTAAGTCCTCAGGAGACTCTCCCTTCTGCTCCCTGGGCAAGCAAGTCTTTGAAACAGGCGTTCCCCTGAGCTCGCAGCCTTTTCCCTTGGCTTTCTTGCAGGCATTCGGCGCAGCAGGACTCAGCAATGACTATCCGCTAGCGCAGTTCTTTGCCTGGGCACGGGCTCTGCGTCTGGCCGACGGCCCCGATGAAGTCCACAGGGCAGCCATTGCCAAAATGGAACTGAAGCGTTAGCTGCATCACAAGTTGTGGTCAAGAACGAGTCGATGTTTTATCAGCTGGTGGTGGGAAAAGAATCCTGGTTGACTGTTTGAGGTTGCACGGATGAATGTGGACCATTTGCAACTGCAGTATCCAAGCGGATTTCTGCAGCACTTTAGTTAAGAATAAGCACAATCAACTGTGGGGGAAAGAATCAAAGAAGCAGGCAGCTCACAGGACTTTGAGGACCCTGCTAAAATTCTCAGCCATCTCCAGCAACTTCAGGGACTCTGGAGAAGAGATCCAGCGCCCAAAGATCATGGACAGCTGGACCGTTTTGTATTTCAGTGCCTTACTAGGTCACACTTTGCTTAGCAGAGAACTTCTGATTACCTCCAAGGCCTTCATGAGAAGGCCAGGAGCTTAGATCCGAGTTGAGTATCCTGAAAATGGCTTTGGGGTGAGGGGAGAAGCCAAGGATTTTCTCAAGGACCTCTGGCAGAGTGTAACCCCCCAAACACACACACTGCTTACTAGTGTTTTTTTGTTACGTTTTGTGGGGCTTTGCACTTTAACATGCTAATTCATGGATGTAATTATCTTACCAAACCGGTTTAAAAAGTAAAGTAAAAAGAACACCTTCTCCCCTCCTCTGTTTCTTCTGTGCTACGCAGCTGTAAAACCACAGGTAAGTATCGGGTGCCCAGAATCTGAAAGGCTAGAGCAGGAGTGGTGAGGATGGGGCAGGAGGTTGGGTTTCTCTTTTTGCCTTGGCTGTTTTCTCCCAGCAAAAGGAGTGGGAATCAACCGTACAGGGGCAAACAAATAACGAGCTTCCGTTAAGGCTTTTGCAAAAGACTAGCACCAACAGAGAGCCTCCTTTAAAGCGGGAATGGCCCTCCCCTGTTCACATAACTTGCCAAAGCAAATCAATGCAAGGGTGTTGTGGGTTATCCGGGTTGTATGGCCATGTTCCAGTAGAATTTTCTCTTGACGTTTCGCCTGCATCATGTGATTCCGGCCATGAAAGCCTTCGACAAAACAAATCAATGCAAGTCTGATGTTACCAACAGAGTTGAAGGGTCTGTTCTTGTTCAGTAGCAGTGCTGGTTGCCTTGCCAATTCTGCCCCGCCCTGTGTGGTTTCCCAATCCATTGGCAGTCACAAGGGGCTGTCTTAAAATTCCTCCAGCTTGGGTCTGCAAGTTGCAGATGGGAGACGTAGGGAGCAATCCTAAACCAGCCTGCTCGGATGTAAATTCCATGTAATTGAATGGGCTTACTCCAGGAAAGTGTCCTCAGCACTTAGGCAAAAGTCCTTGCATGGAATCTGACTGCAACACCCAGTGTGCAGAAGTGTCCTCTGTGACCCAGCATCTCGCACCGATGACAACGCGAAGCTTGTTTTGATCACTCCATGAAGTCAGACAGAGTTTGGATCTCAGGGCAGCTTTTGTGCATTGAATAAAACCTAACCCATTAAAAGAAGTGATGAAAACAGGGACAGTATCAAAACCTAACAACGTGATGCCAGCAAAGGCATCATAAAACAGAGAGAATAATAAACAAGCAGCACAAAGAATGTCTTTTTAAAAACACACATGGAGCAGCAGTAGCTGCAGCAGCATAGTTTTGAAAGGTTAGGGGGAAAGTTGCCCTGGGCGCCAAAACAACGTGGAAGGCGCCTGCACAGACTTCGCTTTCTCAGAACGAGACCAACATCAGAAGGGCCCGCCCAAATCAGCAGAAAGCACTAGGCCTGGGCTTCCCTGGGTGCCTGGCAGAAGCCGTGGGGAGGGCCTGGAAAGAAATGGGATTAGTTGGCACAAAGGGAGTCGCCCCCCCCCCCTTAGTCCACCCAAAGATTGCAACTGTGTGCTGCTATCCAGAAACCCACGTTCTCCTCCTCCCCCCGTGGGCCTTGCTACAGAGGATGCAGCAGCAGCAGCTTCACTCAGCTGAGCTTGGTGTTGCTGAGGAGCCTGTTGAACTCCTGCCTGCGTGCACCAGCCGAGGAAGGTGGGAAACAACCCTCCCTGGCCAAGGGCCGGTGGGCTTGTGCCACGTCTGGATGGGGCCCGGTTTCGGTGCCCCCTCCGTCCCCGAAGGCGGTGCACGGATTTCGCTCTCGACAGCCAGAAGCGGAGAACTCCCGCGAGGGGCATCACACGTGTGAACACATCTGGTGCGCCCGGGCCCTGGTGACGCCCCTCCCCGTGCTCTTCCTCCTCCTCCTCCTCCCACCCCCCCGGCCTGGTGCGGCTGCCATTGGGCGCTGGGCGGGGGAAGGTCTTGGGGCGAGCCGAGCCAGGAAGCCCGCGGCGAGCAAAGCAGTTGGGGCGGAGCTGCTGCTGCTGCTGCTGGGCAAAGCGAAAGGCAAGGCACGGCACGATGTGGCCCGCGGCGCTGCGCTCGAGTCTCTGCAAGGCGGCCCCGATCCGCCGCCTGGGCTGCAGACCCCTGTCCGCCGCGGCAGCCGCCGTCCCGCAGCCCAACCCACGGCCGGACGTCTCCTACAAGCAGGTAAGGCGCTCCTCGCCCGCCGGCCCCGTCGCTGGCCAGAAGGAGAAGAAAGGCTGGTGCCAAGGGGGGGGGGGCGGCTCATGCAACAGGGGAGCGCAGGGCAAGAGGGCGCCGAGGCATGTGCAGAACGCCCTGGCTTGCCGCTCTTCTCTTCAGCGCCTCCTTTAGATACCCAGGTGGTCGCAAGTTAGGAGGTGGCGGTGGGGAACAGAGCCAGGATGTCTGTCTTTAGGGGGAAAAACAAATGGCAAGCGCCCCTGTGCATGTACAAAGTGCATTTGTTTTTTTACGGCCCGCCAGCTCTTTGCTTTTAACTGTCTGCCAGCTCTTTCTCAATCCCTGGCAAGTGGAATAACTTCTCTTAAAAGGCAAGGTCGGTGTTTTCTACTGGGGTGAAAGAAGGAAGAGAAGGTGCGAGTGCCCATGAGCAAGTGCAGAGTGCTTTTCCTTGCTGCGAATCTGGAAACAGAACACCTTCCCCCATGCAAAACTTTGCAGTGGGGGGGGAGGTAGTACTGTTTTATCTGCGTGTTCAGCCGGGATGAATGTCCCTGAGCAAGTACAGAGCGCTGAGCAGGGAGTTAGGCCCCCCAGAGAGAAGGGGAACTATCTTCCAGTTGGGTTTCCAAAGTAGGCTGGACCTATGGCCTCTCTCTCTTCTGTGTGTGTGTTTAACGGGGGTGGGTGGGCGGGATGGGGCGTCCCTCAAGCACCGAGCAAAAGAACCGATGCAGCTGTGCAGAGGAGAGGAAGAAAGGTCCCAGCCGCCCACATCTGCTTCTCTCGTCTTCCTCTTTAAAAAGTGGTAGTTACTCTTCTGAGGACTGGCCAAAGGGTCCTTTTTCTCCAGAGGCTCGCTCAGCAATCAGATCTTGGGACTTTACATGGCTTGTCTGTATCTCTGCTTAGGCTGGCTGGCGTTCCTCGGCTATGGGAAAAGAATGACACAAGCTGGACCCCTTTAAAAGCCCCCCACCCCACCCCAGCTGTGAGTTCTGGAGGCTTGTGAAATTGTAATAAAGGAGAAGGTGCCTTCACGAGTGTGCCAAGTGAGCCGGCCAACTGCAACCCGTGCTCACCAATCTGTACGCCAGCACCTCTCTCCGAAAACTAAATCGTGGGCAGGTGCAGGCTTGTGGGAGGAGGTCCCGTAGGGCCGTAATGCCCTGAACGTGTCCGATCTTGGAAGCTGAGTAGGGTCTGGCCTGTTTTGTCCGTGGATGGGAGACTGCCTGGGAAGCTGGGGTGCTGTTGGCCTTCGGGGTGGGCAGTATTGCTCAGTGGTAGAGCATCTTCTTAGTGTATTGTCGAAGGCTTTCGTGGCCAGATTCAACTGGTTGTTGTGGGTTTTCTGGGCAACGTTGCCGTGGTCTGGTAGATCTTGTTGCTAAACGTTTGGCCGCATCTGTGGCTGCCACAGATGCAGGCAAAAGGTTAGGAACAAGGTCTACCAGACCATGGCAACGTAGCCCGGAAAACCCACAACAACCATCTTCTTAGTGTTCAAAAGGTCTCCGGTTCAGTCCCTGGCATCTCCTGTTGAAAGGATCAAGCAGAAGGTGATTTGAAAGACTTCTGCCTGCCAGCGGGCCTCGGAGAGCCTCTGCCCATCACAGTACACATAACTGGCTTTGGTGCATTGAGGCTCCGAGTCGGTCGAAGGAGTTTGCCATTTGCCCAAGTGGACGCTTCCACCTTGACTTCTCCGGCCTGGCCTTGCAGGCTTCTGCTTGTTTCCCCCTTCAGAAGTCTCCTGCAGAAAAGCCAGGCTGGGACTGGGAGATCTCTGAATCCCTCCCAAGTCTTTAAACCCCCCTTTTCCTGTTTGGCTGCTGAAGCAGCTTGCATCGAAAGTATGAAACAAAGCGGATTTCAGTCAAAAGGGGGGGGGGTGTCTGCTGAATGCAGTCTTGAGCAATTTCCTCCCTCCCAGTCTCTGTTCCCCTGCCTTGGAGGGGATGCCGGGTTCAAACTTGCAGTTTGGTATGAAATATGAAGCTGTCCAGGCAGGGATGAACTCTGTGTTGCATTCTGGACAGCACCAAATAAAAATCGTGCAAAAGCAGCTAAGTTAAAAATGATATCGCTCTCGGGGGCAAGGAAAACTGGTCTTACAGGCCAGGCTGAAATCTGAGTCGCAGCAGAGTAGCCATGTTTGCCTGCTGCAACAAAAATAGTCCGGGAAAGCTATTCTCAAGGCTTCTTAGTGAACACTTGGCACTTGGGCTGTTGACTTGGAATGAGGCTGTGGGCTGTTCTGGAGGGGGCTCGACTGTTTCTTTCTTTATATTGTCAAAGGCTTTCACAGCCAGAATCACTGGGGTGCTGTGTGGTTTCTGGGCTGTATGGCCGTGTTCCAGTAGCATTTTCTCCTGATGTTTCACCTGCATCTTCAGAGGATCTGATGGTAGTAAAGCAAGTGGAGCGTATATACACCTGTTTCCTTCTTGTTTGTGATGCTGTTGTTGAGCTCCGAGTGCCCTCGGTGTTTCTGGAGCTTTACAGAATAAGAGAAAGGATGTCCCTGCCCCAAGGAGATTACAATCTAAAATTTGTCAGAAGAGAGAGCCAAAGGGTGTGGGGGGGGGGGGCGGGGGCGGGGAGGAGATTGCCAGGAGGGAACTGATGTCAATTAAGCTTAAAGGCAGCAGAGGATGGGGGTTCAAGGGTCAGGCGGCAGGCAGCTCAGTGTTCTGTAGAACTGCTTTGCTCCTTGGCGGGAGGGGTGCAGCGACGTGGGCTCAGATCCTTGCCAGATTTAGTGATCCAACAAATTGAGCCAGGAGAAGTTGGCTTTTTTTTCTGGGGTGGACTAGGAATGGACACCTGAAGGAAGGGCGAGAAAGAGCCAGCTCTGTTGCTGGTTATTGGCCCTGTGCTGAGGAAGCTGGCTAGATAGAGAGGGAAGGCCTGTCTGCTCGCGGGTCCCCTCTTACAGTCTGGGCAAAGTGATGATGGGTCGGGTTGTCACGTTCCCCTTTCCAGGCATTTGGTTTGCCTCTACAGTTCCCTTTTAGTGCAATGCCTAGCCTACTTGTAGGACTGAGATTTCTTATACAGTAGTGGCAAGTGACCTTTGTCCAGAGCTGACTGTTTCCAGCTTCCCTGGGGTACAGCAGTCCTGTTTCCAGCAGTGGCCAGCTGGATCTAACACTTTAGAGCACAAGCAGAGAAGTGCAGCACCTCTCAGCCCCATTGATTCCTTCACAGTTGTAGTATGGTGAAGGCTGGGTTCCTGACCCCCTTGTGCTTTCCTAAATGTTGGCTGTGTGAAGGCGCACACTCGCCAAGGAGTCAGGGCATGTCACAGTGGCCCCTGAAGGTTGTGGTTCTGAGTATTCCCCAGTGTGTAGAACAGGGATCTGGATGAGTGAGTCCACAGATACTTCAGCGATAAAACAGAGGCCATAAAATGGGTTTATGTATGTTGTGGGGGCTGTTAACAGCCTGCAGTGGAGTTCTGGTTCCCTCGGCAAGACTCCCTGTATGGACTTGGAGTTCTGGTTCCCTCGGCAAGACTCCCTGGATTTTGAGATCCTCCAAAGATATTGTGGCAGTGGGGGACTTCTCTACAGAACTTCTTTTGGCTTGCCCCAAGTCTTAAAAGCAAAATGCCAAGTGCTCCTCCCTGACTTCCCTCTCCTGCAATGGTTTAGTCCGCATTACTTGATAAGGCAGGAAAATTAATGATGAACAAAGTCTGAGCCGATGTTTGCCTTATGAACAAAGCATGCTGTCGACTTGGCTCTACCCAAATGAACAGTTCCAAGGTGGGATCAGGGCCTTGTAATTGACACAGTAATATCAGATCTGGCAGTTGCCAGAGCACAGAGTCCAGCAGAGAGACCGTTCCACAACTGAGTTATTTCTGGAGGACCACAGAAGGGGCAGTGTGAGAACTTTTCCTTTGCATAACTTTCTTCTCCCACTTCAAGGAGCTTTCACGGTGGACCCTTGCTTCGACAATACATTTAAGAATCTTTGCTTTGAATAAGGAGAACTGCGCTGCAAATTTACGATAGCTGAGCTACAAGTCAAGCTGTCAAAGTTTTGTGTGTGTTTTTAATGGTACTTTTTCTGGAAGAGGAGATCATAGCAATAGAAAATTCTTGGATAGCTTCCTTCCATTTTTATCTGTGTCTGCATCCTGTCAAGGCAGCACTTTCCTACATTTTCTACTGCTCAGTTTGTAATACATTTGAAGCACGTTCAACTTCATCCTGATATAGACATATTTATAAATACCCAGGAGGGCACCATGAAGCACAAATAGACATTAATCAAATGCAGAGTGACAGATCCTTATACCCTAACCCTGATCGGAGGGTTTATTTCACTTAAATATCAGCACAACCCTGCCAGATCTTCTTCCCACTGTGTATTTTGCCCATTATTCTATACTTTTGTGAGCCTTGAGTACATTAACATATTTCTAAAGTCCAATAAGGTACTGATTAAGAAGTTTAAATACTGGGAATGACAGTATTGTGTTTGTGTAGCTGTTTCCTATTGTGGCAGTTCTCTGGGTCTTCGGCATACCAGTTGTCTCACACACAAAGGCTGATTCTGCATGGGCCAAAAACAGCAGTGTGAAAACGGTGTGAAAACGGTGTGAATGGGTTTAAAACAGTGTAAAAGGGTTTATACTGTTTTCGCACCGTTTTCACACCGCTGTTTTTGGCTCATGCGGAATCAGCCTTAGTGTCTCCAGCCTGGTTTTAAGGCCTCAAGCAGAAATCATTTTCCAGGGATTGGATCGCACAGATTTGTTCTGCTGATGGTGGCCTCTTCCTCTGTCTCAAAAGGTTCTTTGAGCTTCTTGTGGTTGGGAAGTTTCCACCAGTAACAGAAGAGAGCTGCAGGATCCAATACAATTGTTCTTTAACTGGAAACTGAACTTGGAGCTCCCCTTGTGCCAAACACCTTGTGAGCTATAATGCCTCCTTTCAGAGGCATTGGGGGTGGGGATGGTGCCTGCTCTGGGCGCCACACCCACCCACCCCTGCACCCCCCTCTTACCTTAGCTAGTGGGAGCCTGCTACAGGCCAATCCTCAGCCCGGCCCCGCCAGGCTGCTCCTTCAACTGGTGGAGGCTCTACTGGCCCTTCAGGAGTAGCTTCACAGGAGCAGCCTGGCAGGGCGATTCTGTGCCCTGCCCCCCCCCCCCCGATCAGCTGGTGTGTGCCCAGAGACATGTAACCCCACATGTCCCTGTGAGCGCTCCGCCCCTGCCTCCTTCACTCCTTAAGAACACATTGGGCACCTGTTATCAGGAAGACCCTTGTTGGGTCAAATCAAAGGTCTGCCCAACTCTGCATTCTGCCTCCAGCGATGCTTTGCTGGATATTTCTGGGCACTTTGCAAGCCTCAAAGGCAACAGCCTTCCCTGAGGACGATGCACAGCCGGCCTCGTTTAAGGGTGTCCTCTAGGAATGGAGAAAGATGCTCCTTTTTTGCCAGTTTTCTTATGTTACAATTTGTGGGCCACTTCATTTCAGTTCTTTTTCTTCTGTGCAGTTGACACAAGAAGAACTTTGAAGTTGTATATGCTTAACAGGAGAATTCCAGTGCACCAAAATGGAAAATGGTGCAAAAAGAAAACCTTGAGGGTTTGGGAAAACAGAAGCACAATGTGGGGGCAGGGGAAAGGTTCAGATTGTCCCAGGGGGACCATGCAATAAACATGCATCCCTAGTACACTGTCTTTGAATGTGGCAGTCCAATCTAGTCATTTTGTATTAAGGGGCTCTTGGAAGACATTCTCAGCTGTTAGCCAGTATCCTCAACCAACTGAAGCATATTCCCAGTCCCTCCTACCTCAAAGCTCTTGTGTGCTTATCAGTGGATTTCTTTGTTGCAGATTTTCATCAACAATGAATGGCATGACGCTGCCAGCAAAAAAACGTTCCCGACCATCAACCCATCCACGGGCGAGGTCATCTGCCAGGTCGCTGAGGGAGATAAGGTGAATGCCAAAGTGCCTGAGAAGCTGGTACCAAAAAGTGCGGGCAGAGCGTGATCATCAACACAAGCACAGAGTTGGATATCTTTTACATAAGTTGGTAAACATTTGTCAGTTCTGATAGGAAAGGTCCAAAGATCCATTTCTTTCAGCGTGGTGTAGTGGCGTAATGGTTAATAGCAGGTGCACTCTAATCTGGAGAACCGGGTTTGATTCCCCACTCTGCCACTTGAGCTGTGGAGGCTTATCTGGGGAACCAGATTAGCTTGTGCATTCCAACACATGCCAGCTGGGCGAGTCACAGTTCTTTGGACTCTCTCAGCCCCGCCTACCTCACAGGGTGTTTGTTGTGAGGGGGGAAGGGAAAGGAGATTGTAAGCCCCTTTGAGTCTCCTTACAGGAGAGGAAGGGGGGATATAAATCCAAACTACTCTTCCTCCTCCTTCTTCTTCATGATCGTGGATATTAATTATATGCTTTTCAGCATAATTCTTTTACGTGAGGTTGTGCATTCGGCGGAAGTTATATTAGCATGTTTCTGCCTTTTAAAAAAGTCCAGATCTTCTTATAGCATTAAAGAATCTTATTGACATCCCACCTTCATCAAAACAATTATCTTCTGCGTTGTTAAACACAGACCTTTGATAAAAGAGCACTCATGTTGCTCCAGATGCCTATCAGCAAGGCTTGCCTTTCTGTAAAGTTGCACCTGCCATTTTCCTTCCAGCCGGTGAGGAAGGGAAGGAGTTTGTAAACCCCCTTGAGTCTCCTTTCAGGAGAGAAAGGTGGGGTGTAAATCCAAACTCTTATTCTTCTCTAAAAAAATATGTACAGCCAGACAGCAACCCTTGCTAGGAAAAAGTGACACTTGGTTCTGCATACTTTCTAGAAACATTTGGTAGACGCCGCATTCAGGACCCTTGTTGTTTATTTCTAACCAAATGTCTCTCCAATACTGAGCCAGGAACTTGTGACTGGCCTCAAGCATAATGCTTGGCTCCTGGCTCTTGGCCTAAATTGCACGGTTGATGTAAGGATGACAGAAATGATGGGTGAGATGCACTCACTGAAGACTGAGTTGTTACTTAGTAGCCATGTTTTTATTGCACGTTTTAAGCTGAGGTTAATCACACAGCTAGTAGCAAAGTATGCCTACTTCTGTCAACAGAACCCGCCCAGTCTAACAACCTTTTCTCCAAAGCCAAGAAGTCGGATCCCAACACGTCTTAGAATATATTGTTGAAGGCTTTCACGGCCAGAATCACTGGGGTGTTGTGGGGTTTCTAGGCTTACAGCTGTGTTCCAGTAGCATTTTCTCCTGGCGTTTCACCTGCATCTGTGGCTGTAAAGATGCCAGCCACAGATGCAGGTGAAACGTCAGGAGAAAATGCTACTGGAACACAGCTGTAAGACCGGAAACCGCACAAAACTCCACTCCTTAGAATGTGTGTGTCTTTAGGATGTCTTGATACTTGCAGCTTACGAGCTCCTATGGATTTCTACCCCATGTCAAAAAGAAAAACAAACTTGCTATCTGCATAGAAACTTCCATTTGTCCTTTTGTCTGCTTATCCAGAAACGGCAGAACAAACATGAGGCAGGCAGCTGTGGCCGTCAAAGAGAAATGCTAGGTGTACACATTGCTGGGGTTGCTCCCTGGCAGCCAGATGTACCCATTCCACTCAGTGCAATTTCATAATAGTGTTATCTCCCAACAGGGAGCCTGGGTAGTTAGATTAGCAAACGGGAACGATACAGCAGGAACTGCACAGAATCCAGGAGCCAGCTAAGGGCCACTGACTGAAGCCAAAAGGTAGCAATTGATAAACCAGTCTCAGACCCAGAAGAAACTGCCAGTGGAGTTCCAGAAGGAAGTTCAGGAGGGTGGGGAATGTGGGTCACTGAAAAGGCAATCTCAGATTTGGACTAGGCTAGTTCCTAAATACTGAATTATCCTTTCAAAAATGTGCGCAGCACTCAGAAAGCCCTGGGGTGGTAGAAATTGCTCTAGTCTGCCAAACTGTTGGCAGAACCAATGTCCGCGCTACAATGATGATCTCTGTGAAGATTTGTGTTGCACTGAGAAAGAGCAACAAACGGGCTGTTGTGGTGTTTACCTGGCTCTTGAAAATTGTCCAATTATAAACTGGTTCTTTGTTCCCACCTGCAGTAGCTCAGCGGTTTGGATTTGTTGTTGCTTGTGTTGCAGTCATCTTCTTGAGGTGGTGATTTGGCCATAAGCATCGTTGCCCTGTTGAGATCACGTAAAGGTTTCTCTTTCTTTAAGGTCTGTTGAAGCCAAACACAAATGTATGTGTGCTTCCACCAATCCCCTACATCCATGCTTTCAGCCTGTGCTGGTCCCATAAAGCCCCAACTCTGGTCATAGGGGAAAGGAGCACAGTCTGGCCAGCCAGTCCACGTAGCTGCAGAAGTTCTGAGATGGTGGTTTGCCAAAAGCACATGAATCCAGGTGTCCCTCTGCGTCCGTTTTTGCTCCTCTGGGGCTGCTGGGTCACGTCCCAACCTGCTGCTTAAGCTGCTCCCTTGGACTCCTTTTCCAGGCAGACGTGGACAAGGCAGTCAAGGCAGCCAAAGATGCATTCAAGTTTGGGTCTCCTTGGAGAAGGATGGATGCTTCCCAGCGAGGCAGACTGCTGCACCGTCTCGCTGACCTGATCGAGAGGGACCGGGCGTACCTGGCTGTACGTATGGACTTGCTCTGCTGTCTGATTTTGGGAGTGGGGCTTTCTGACAGGGCCGGCCATCTGAGATGTCAAAAAAGGTCTGGTCTGATCAAATATAGGTTCAAGCATTTTTTAAAAGCGTGGATTTAATTAGAACAGCGACAAAAATACTTTAGTGAAATATCAAGCATGCTTGTGTAATTATTTGTAAGCAAGTTAGTTAGCCTTTATGAGAAAACAATAAAATTAACTTTGTAAATAACATAATTAATGTTTATAACAGTTAACACTATTAGGTTAGGTTTCTATAGACATGTATGATTGAATTCCACCCACCCCACCCCACCCCACCCCCGTGGCAGGTGGGGGTGGCTGTCTTCCTGGATCACTAGGGTCAGCCTGCAGTTACCAAATTAAAACAGGAATAAAGCAGAGGAATGGCAACTATTACACACACACACACCCCAAAATAAATTGTAAGGGCAGTTGTACTCATTAGGGTTTGCATGGTATGGTGGCCAAGAGTGATGGACTCTAATCTTGATGAACCAGGCTTGTTTCCCTGCTCCTCCACATGAAGCCTGCTGGGTGACTTTGGTCTAGTCGCAGTTCTCTCAAAACTTTCTCAGCCTCACCTGCCTCACAAGGTGTCTGTTGTGGGGAAAGAAAGAGAAGGAGTTTGTAAACCCCTTTGAGACTCCTTACGGTTGAGAACAGTAGGATACAAATCCAAACACTTCTTCTAGGTAGGCTGTTATAGCAGGTAGCTTTGAATTGCAGCTAGATTTGCTATGGGGGTTTGTGTAGCGGGTTTTTTGGGGGGGGGTTGCAGCCCTCATTGCTGATCTTGCTAGCAGATGTCACTAAAATGAAGTAAAAATGGTATCCCTGTACAGCAACTTTCTTGACTTAGTGGGTCTTTTGACCACAACCAAGGAATAGGCAAGTCTGTGGACAGGGTGTGACTAGCCAATTTGATTACCATTCCAACATTTCCTGATACTTTTGGGATATCTCTAGCAGGCACTTGATTATGCAACTTGGGGATAGGCAAGGTGGGATGGATGTGGAATTGATAACTTCTGTTTGTTCACAGGCTTTGGAAACCTTGGACAATGGCAAGCCGTACGCTATCTCCTATCTGGTGGATTTAGACATGGTCGTCAAGCATCTCCGGTGAGGATTTTTGAACGTGGGGCGAAAGCTAGGGGCAATAGTCTGGATCCAGTAGATCCGTACCACTAATGGTTGGACTTTACTGCATTGCTTCCCTGAAGCTGGGGACTTTGTGGGATCTGGCCCTTTCCTTTCTCACCATCAATTTCTTCTGCAAAAAACCCTGTTTAAATAAATGAGAACTTTTACAAGATGCTAGTGAGCCAGATGGTACAGAGGGAAGCCCAGAAGCTATACATAATGTTCCCGTACACAGAGGTGTCCATATTAGTCGCAGGCAGGGGGGAAAAACCCAGACTCAACTGATGTGCTTGCCAGGAATGTCATGAATTTGTGTAGGCTTCTTTCTCCTCCGCCTCTGACTCCCAGTGTCTTGTATTTATTCAAGCGAACAGCAATCTTATGACATTCATGATGCAGTCCATATTTTTAGCTAGCAGAACTGGAGCAGAGAAAAAGGGAGGTGCAGGGGGCTACAGCTGAAACTAACCAGAGGCTGTCTAAGAAGGTGGGCTGTTCAAAGTAAACAGTTGAAAACTCCCTTCTGCTTTCCATGCTGTTCCAGATGAGAAGAAGTCCCAAGTACACAGCAGGAGAAATACAACAAAAAACATTTACAATAACTCTTTTGAACTATAGTGGAGCCTTCCCTGCAGATCTGTCTCCTGATCTCAAATTTATTGTGTAAACAATGACTTGTTCCGCTTCAGGTACTATGCAGGTTGGGCAGACAAATTCCATGGGAAAACTGTTTCCGTGGATGGAGACTTCTTCACGTACACAAGGCACGAGCCAGTCGGGGTCTGTGGACAGATCATTCCAGTGAGTAATGTTTATCATCCTGTACCTTGGGAGATGGCTGTGCTGTGTTTGAAGCATCCAAAGAATGTGCCTCTGTGTTTCTGTAACCATTCAACTAGAGATAAATTAGTGTGCTGGTCAGTCTTAACATGCTGCCATACTAAGACTGTCGACCTTCTTCTGCATGTGTGCCTGTGTATAAACAGAATGGACTGGAAGCGATTTGGCTGTGCAGACTGAAAAAGAGGCTTGGTGAACATAATCTTTCCTACTCTGTGTTGGGGCTTATCCTGAAAGGAGGAGGGCCTCAGGTGAAGAAGTTACTTCAGCACATCACACCAGATCTCCTTTAGCCTTACAAATCCTATAACAGCAGGATAAAAGAAAGCCCAGATTTGGCTGACGACATCCCATCTTTGCTGATCTTTGGCTATCAGTTTTCTTGTTCCGTGCAAGGCCATGATTCTATTGGTATTTATTTATTTCAATTTGTAAGATACCATTTCCCATGTGGGCTCAATGTGATAGTACTCGTTGCATTGCAGATTGAATGCTGCAAAGTCCCCCGGCAAAATCCAAGGAACTAAAAAAAATATGACCCCTGCTGTAGAAACAGGAAATGGATGTGAAGGAATTCTGCTACGCTGGTTATGTGAATCTCGTCTCTTCTCTGCTTTGTGTCTTTGCTGCAGTGGAATTTCCCACTGCTGATGCAGGCCTGGAAGCTAGGGCCGGCACTGGCCACGGGGAATGTGGTGGTGATGAAGCTGGCTGAGCAAACTCCTTTGACCGGTTTGCACGTGGCCAGTCTGATCAAAGAGGTAAGAAATCTGTGGGGGCTCCTGCTGACCTCCTAACGGTGTCCTTTCCCTGCAACATGAGCCGGGTCATCATACCTACATTCCAAATTAATTGACTTAACAGCAGAAGCGCACTGGGGGAAAATGGCATCTGGGGCAACACCTGCTCAGGGCACCCTGCCCCCACCTTCCACTTACCTTCGCCGGCGGAGGAGAGCTGCAGCAGTCCTGGGCAGCCTGGCGGGGCTCCTGGCCTAAAGGCACCCCCGATGTGATTTAACTGGTGGCGCCCGGGGTCAATTGACCCCCCATGTCCCTCTGGTAGATACACCACTGCTTAACGGTCATCACTCACCTACTCATGCAATCAGCAAGCTGGGTATTTCTGCAAGTGATCTCAGCTGCACCAGGACAAATGTAAGGTTCCCAGAGAGAAGCCACAATCTGTGGGAAAAGGGTTGCAGTGTAAACTTCAGGGAGTTTCTCTGTATCTGTCTACCTTCCAGCCTAGCCCTTTGCTGTCTTCTCCCATCTGTCATATTTTACACACACACACACCCCATTTGGGGGCATGGGGCCAGTAGAGAAACTGCTTGTCTCCACCTCTTCTGGGAGGCTCTCAAGCCCCAAGCGTACCTATTCTCTTCTGGGAGAATATCTATCCTCTTCTGGGAGGCTCTCAAGCCCCAAGCGTATCAAAAGCTCCCAAAGGCATCTGGTGTGCCACTGCAAGTCGCAAAGTGGTGGACTAGATGGACTCTGGTCTGATCCAGCAGGCCCTTTCTTATGTTCTTATTCTGAGTCACAATGAATCCCAGCATTGCCTTTTCTGACTGGCAACAACTCTTCAGGGCCTCTGGCTGGGAAAGGTCACTCTCAACCCAGCTGCCCTCTGAGTGGAAATGTAGAGGACTGACCTCAAGACTTTCCCCTTGAAGAGCATGTGGCCAATCACTGACCGGCAGTCCCTTCCTGAATCATGAAGGAAGAACCATCTTTTCTGCTTCTTCTTGCAGGCTGGATTCCCTCCTGGCGTGGTGAACATTATTCCTGGCTTGGGGCACACAGCAGGCGCTGCCATTGCTTCCCACATGGATGTCGATAAAGTGGCGTTCACTGGCTCCACGGAGGTGAGTGACCTGGAAGCCCAGAGCTCCTGTCTGTGCCATCAGGCAATGGAGCAGGACAGGGCTAGCCTGTGGCTCAGTTTCCCAGTACCTGGCTAGCTCCAGCTTGCTCTGACTTTTGGCCTGAATACAGTCTCCACGAGACCTAAGATGAAGCAGCCCTGGCCCCTTCTGCTGCTGCGTAGCACTGATGTGGCGCCACCAGGGCTCAGAGTGCTTCACAGTTTCCACCAGCCGATAGGCCAGCATTTTTTGTCACATTGCTGATGCTTAAGGTGATTGGCTGCAATATCTTTTAACCATTTGCTGTGAGGATTTTAAGAGAAAACTGACATAGCCGTGAAGGATTTTCCTTTATTATTTGTGAAGCACCATCTGCTTGCGGAATAATATTACAGTGGGTTGAGGAAAGGTCTCTGCCCCCAAGCAGCTTACCTTCATTTCAGCAAACAGGGGAAATTACAAAAAGGAGATTAAAGAAGGTGACAGCCATGGGTATATGCAGAGGCAGTTTAGCTCTCTGTTTGGGACTGGAAAGTGCTGTCAAGTCACCGGTGACCTTATAACAACCCTGTTGGGTTTTCAGGACGAGAGACAAAAGGAGGTGGTTTGTCATTGCCTGCCTCTCCATAGCAACTCTGGATCTCCTTGCTGGTGTACTATCTCAGTACTAACATTTTTTTGTGAAAAACCATAAAGAAACTTTTGCCAAACTCCTTTCGTGGACTGGTTTTGACAGAAAAGATAAAAAAGCTAAAAGGAACAGTTTGGCTGTCCAGAATTGTTGCTGAATGTGAACTAGTAGAAATGGCTGGAGTTTTTGGGCATTGTTGTTCTTGGCGTTGGGTCCAGTACTAACTTGCTGTAGCATTTCCTACAGCTGTTTAAAAGTCTCTGGAAGGTTACAGTGCAGTGGTGTGAAACTTTATATGCCCCCACTGCTCTGCAAAGAAGCCTGTGACAATTGATCAGCCATAGAATAATGCAACAGTGAGGTGAATGAAAGTGAATTTTTTTTAATGACCTTACTAAAATGCTTGGCATCCACAAATCAGATTCTTTCCGGGACTTCTGATAGCAGGGGTGTGTGATCTGATTGCTCTAGCAGGCCTGGAAGGATGGTGGTAGATGTATGGAGGCAGGGTGTTAACGGCTTAGGAGGACAGCCACAGAGTCCCTTGCACAAGGCTGTCCTCCGGATTATGCCGCCTCCTATATCCTTAGGGTCACAGTGGACGACCGCTTAAACTGAGAGCATCCTTGAAGGCGCAGCACCCGATTAGACATCGCCCATTTTCCAGGGCCAACACTGCTTATCTTCGGAGCTCAGACAAGGTCGACTGGGCCACCCAGCTCAGGGCAGCTCCCCATTTAGAATGGGAATGCAGGGTGTCTGCTGGCCTGGGGTTAAGGCTGTTATCTTGAAGCCAGACAGTTAACAAGATTACTTCCTAATTGAGTCTTCCTTGATTAGAACACACAGGAAGCCGCTTCCATCCCTTTTAGGCCTCCTGGGCAGATGATAAACGGTTTGAGGTGGAGGATTGAGTGACAGCAGATTGTCTCACTTACAATAGGCAGTGGATTAGATCAGCTTTTCGTCTCGGTCAGAGTAACCAGAGCGTTGTAATTCTTTTTGCGTTTTATTCTGTATATAAATTAGCTTCACAACTAACAGGGGATACTTGGCCTGTGACTACCATGAAGTTTCATGGTTGAGCTGGGGCTGATAGCCCCAAATCCCCAAAGATTTAAGCCACACGGCTTTCTTCCCCCTTTTCAGGGTCTGATCTGGGAGAAGATCTGGACCCTTGACGTAACTTTTTGGAAAGCCTTCCTGCATTAAGTAAGGCTCACATCAACAACTTTTGAACTGCATTTTGGTGAATCAGAATACTGTGGTGAATAGCTGCTATTCAGTGTACCTTATTGGCTCTCCAAGCCAAACCAATAACCCTCAAGGAGAAAAGATAACTGCTGGAAGAGGGTGAAAATATTACAGCTCTAAAGTCAATAGAAAGAAACTAGATGTTACAAGAGGTGAATGCAGAGGACAAGTTGGAACTTCTGATTGCTATGGAGACACTGGGATTTGAGTAATTCCTCTGCAAAACAATACCATAAGCTGTCCGTACATTGATCCTAGCTTTGCAGCGTGCAAACAAAGGAGAAGGGCTAACCGGTAGCTTACACAACACAAGTAATCCATAATGATCCAATTTCACAGTACTTCTAGAATAGTTTTAGTGCTGCATCGTACTTCTTAAATTCTTGAGACTGAAATAGTGCTGAACTTAGCTTGTGATCCTAAATATACATACTTAAAGTTAATTGTAAGTCATGGGATTTGCTTCCACTTAATCTGTTTTAACATTGGCCTGTCAGAACTCAGTGGGCCATTGAGGGGGTAACCAGCTTGCATTAGCTATACTGGCCTCTTACTTCTTAGGTTGCCCTTACTCTTAGAAAGAATACCAACAATGTAATGTTGTCCTCTTTGCTATCTTGCAAAGGGTCCTGCAGCAACTACCCAGGCGTTTGTTTTGTATAAGGCCTACCTTGCCTCTTTGTACTGCCTAGTACTGGTTTCATTTTGTACATTCAACATCCTTCTTCATCTTTTCATAATAGGTTGGGCACCTAATCCAAAAGGCTGCTGCTGAAAGTAACCTGAAGAGAGTGACACTTGAGCTGGGGGGAAAGAGCCCAAATATCATTATGTCTGATGCTGACAGTAAGGCCCTTTTCTTGTTTGTAGCAATGGAGGCTGGGAAGGGGTCACATCTTCAGTGAGTCAAATTGGTTTACTGCCCTTTGAGACAATGTTAGGGAAGCTCTCCAGTTTGAGAGAGACACAATATCAAGATACACCTTGCAAGCTCTGATGCAGTGATGTCCCTTCTGTTGCCGTTCCACCTGAGTGTAAGAAAACAGAAGTGGAATGCTGAACTTGCTGCACAGGATCCCTGGGAAAATGTTCCACTTTTGTTAGTTTGGCTTATGTTCAATATACCTGAGAATCCCAGCCATAGATTGTATGAGGTGCTGCAGCTTAGGAGATGCCTCTGATTTGCTCAGTTACAATAGCAACAACAACAATAAATGATGAAGTTAAGGTACAACAGGAGTCAAACTTTTTAGCAGAATGTCTTCAGAAGAATTTATTTAGCAACTAAACAGGCTTTGGGGAGGGGTTGAGGCTCAACAGCAGAGCACAGGCAGAGCATATGGAATAGCTCATGTCATACCTCCTTGCAAAATGTAAGAGCAGCTGTTGAGCAAGCAAGAGTTATGCAAAACACATTGGGAATGTTTAATTAACCTACTGCTGCACCTTACATTGTAGCTACCTTGAATGTATCTTGGAAAGGTGGGATAAAATCTTTCTCAAAAAATTGCTGGCTTTCCATGCCACTTTTTTCCTTTTTAAGTGGAGGGGGAGGGGGATTTGTCATTCGGTTATATTTGTTCCTTCCTCCTTTGCTTTATCTTCTGCTGCTGCATGGTTTCTCTTCTTTATTTCCTTCACCTGAGCCAAGTAACTTACACCGCCTATTAAAGAGTGGTTGGTAGGTAGGTAGGTAGTCTGGTGTCAGTAGCTGCAATATATATGCACTCTAAAATATAAGGAAACCTTAAACATTAGGAATAATTTCCTAAATATAAGAAGATAAGCAGCAAAATACATTTCTGAGGGAAGGGGTGAGTGAAGGTTTTACCTTCATTAGTTTGTAGGAAAAAGCTGCACCAGAATGTTTGTGTGGGGTTAATTCACTGTCTGATACCCATCCTAAAAGATGTTGCTTAAGACTGTATCCAGTATGACTTGTCAACCTTGTATCCCTGATCCAGCATTAGATGGTAAATGGTTTTCTTAGGAAGCAGATATAGAATCGTGGTTGTAACTCCCAGTGGCTGGTAAGGAGATTTATTTTCCAGATCACCTTGCAAAGTGACTTTTTTCTTGTTGCAGTGGACTGGGCTGTTGAACAAGCCCATTCTGGGTTGTTCTTCAACCAGGGGCAGTGCTGTTGTGCTGGTTCTCGGACATATGTTCAAGAAGATATATACCATGAGTTTGTGGAGAGAAGTGTGGAGCGAGCCAAAGCCAGGGTGGTTGGAAACCCATTTGACTTCAAGACAGAACAAGGACCTCAGGTAAGAGCATATAAGTTCAAAACTGTATTTGTCCCGTCTTATTCCCAACTCTATCTCCTTTCATCCTGTTTCTTCCATTGAAAAACTAGGGGGCATCTTCTTGGTCTTTACACACTGTCCAAAAATAGCCCTTAGTTTAGAAGAGTTGAACACTTATGAAAATCTGTGTATCATTCTAGATGGATTGGGAAATGTAGTGCCACTTTTTGGATGCGTTCAAATGGCGGCAGGAGACAATGGGATGAACAGTGTCTCTTTAGCAGGAAACTGACATCAGTTTGAAGATCCAGTGTATTTACTTTGGTAACCATGCCAAAGGCAGTCAGTTTAAAAAATATACTGACAGAACTTTATATCCTTATCAATGAAAAGGAAATATCTGAATCTCTGTTAATTTTGCCCGAACTGGAAATCCATAGTGTACATAAAAATGTGAGTGATGCTGTGGTAAAATGCTTGTCTTCTGAGGAGACCTGAACTCGTCAAAATGTCTCTGTTTTTATGGCCCTTCAGGTTGATGAGAGTCAGTATAAGAAGGTCCTTGGATACATCAGTACTGGGAAAAAAGAAGGAGCAAAATTGCTTTGTGGTGGCAATCCTGCCTCAGACAAGGGCTACTTCATCCAGCCAACTATCTTTGGAGACGTTCAAGACAACATGATTATTGCTAAAGAGGAGGTTAGACTGTTCATTCGCTTGTTCTGCCAGCTTGCTGTGGTGCTCAGTGGTGCAAAATGTCAATTCTCAAAATTGTACAAGCTGTAAACATTGTGTAGCATTTTAACTACCCTTCTGTTTTTAATTATGCCTTGACAGATCACAGTGAAATTTTATAACTGTTTATGCAACTGAGTACTAGAGTTACAAGGAATGTAACCTACACACTTAAAACACTAACTTGTGATGGGAATGACAGTAGAAATCTCCCTCTTGACACGTGTGCTCCTTTTGTCCAGATATTTGGTCCAGTCATGCAGATCTTCAAGTTCAAAACCATTGAGGAAGTCATCAACAGAGCAAATGACACCAAGTACGGCTTGGCGGCTGCAATCTTCTCCAAAGACATTGATAAAGTGAACTACGTTTCCCAGGGTTTGCGTGCTGGAACCATCTGGTAAGCGGTTAAATGTAAGAATGCCGTTGCTGAATCTTGCCGGTTTAACCAGCTTTATACATTCTCTGTATGCAGTTTGCTAGTCCTCATGAGTGCTTTGTAGCATTTGGACGAGAGGGGATCTCCATAGACATAGAGGTTTCACTGCTAGTTGTTTGGTCTCCCCTGTCAGAGCTTTTTTAATGAGAGAAACTCCTCTGTTTTAGCCAAAGGCACTTCCTTTTTTCCAAACTCAGACTTGCGTCCCATCTTCTGAAACTCCTGTCCATATTTCAGGTATAAATGAAGTTAATTATTTCCCCCCCTTTTCTAGGGTAAACTGTTACAACGTGTTTGGCAGCCAGGTTCCATTTGGTGGCTACAAAGCATCTGGACAAGGTCGGGAGGGGGGAGAATATGGCTTGCAACCATACATGGAGGTGAAAACGGTGAGTACCTTTTCCTGTTTTCCATGAAACAACCTTGTCCTATAATTTGCCAGTATCTCTACCCCCATGCTACAAAATGGAGCACTTGTTTTACCTCTTGCAGCAGAGGAAGGGAGAAGTTCTGTGAGCAGAAACATCTGCACTGCTTATGTGGCGACTAATGGCACACCATGTTCTAAGCAGCAGAAAATAATCTTGCAGTACGCCTATCATTTCTCATTCCATTAAATATGGAACTTTCTAATTCCATTAAATAGGAACTCCTGGAATCTGTTTTGTATTGATAGCATCTTTTATGTTGTGAAGAAAAGCTTGGGAGTAGGTTCCAAAACATGCAGTGCCTGAATCAGACTCAGTGGAGAGATCCCAACAACCCCCTCATTCTTTTGAACAGGCAGCTTCCAAGTGTTGTCATCCTAAATGTTGTTTTTCCTCTGCAGGGTGACCCTGAAGTAACGTTTTGGTGAATTGTCTCAAAACTGCTGCAGCCCTTTTCACGATAGTTCTAAAAAAGCAAAACAAAAGGGCATTGAGTTTATAGGAAACTGTTGGGAAGCGTGTCTTGTGACATACAGAAAACACTGAAGTCTTTCTGGTTGTGAAGTGGTATCTGTTTGAGTCTGAAGTGAGATAAAAGAGTTTATAGTAAGGGTAAAGCACTTTATCCTGATGTCTTGCAGCTTATAAAATGGACTGAGCAGACTTATTGATATCATTTCATTAGCCAGGTAGCTATGGGCTTGATTACATTCTGAAACTTGTGGCTCTGTCCGGTGAGTTCTGCTTCAGATGTTTCATCAGATGGGTGATGGTAAATCTGGAAGAATAAGGTCCGGATTACACCCCTTCTGCTGTTTTGTTTTGCCTAAACAATTTTGATTAGGATCCCATTTGGGACATGGGAGAACAGTCGACTGAACCAGTAATTTGTAACCCACTTTACTTCTAGGTGACAATCAAAGTTCCACAGAAGAATTCCTAAAGGACACCTGCGACACAGGTGTAGCTGGCGTGGAAAATGTTAGCCCCTTGCTAGCAGAATAAGGATACGTAGAGAAACGTCCTTCACAAAGCACACTTTAACCTCTGCAACTTAAGAAGCCTCTATTCAAGGAGAAAAACCATTTGCCTGTCTGCGCCTGTATGTTACTTGGATCTTTTTCTGTACCGAACAACATACCTTGTATTTGAAGTTCAGAATATCCGTCTGAGCCCTCTGTAAAATGAATTGTTGTGGTGGCACCAACTTGTAAAGACAGTTTCTGTGGCTTTCAGAAGTACCGTAAGAGGAAGTTGATTGCTGAGGGTTTCTTTCCTTTCCTTTTCATGTAGAACCTGAACAGCATTTGTCTCTTTTTTTATGTCAGAAAATGCAACAATCAAGTAGCCATTCTAGATCAATAAGTGCTGTGAAGTTGGATCTATTTTTACTAGCAGCTTGTGTGATTTTTCTGTAAGCTTATATGAAATGCATTAAACAAGTTTCATAGTAAAACTACTTGATCTAACAATCTGTTTCAGATAATGCCAATAATGTTAAGCAGAGAGAGTATTTATTTAAGAGAATTTCTATGCCATCTTTTTTGAAGCAGCTCTCAACTAGCACTTTTAATTGGTCCATAAGTAAGGCTAGAGTATCCAAAAATACATTAATAGTGCAATCCCAAACAATTACTCCAGTCTAAGCCCACTGAAGTCAGTAGGTTTAGACTGGAGTAACTTTGTTCTGGATTGCACAATAAGTCTTCATAGTACAATCCAGCTAAGGTGAAACATACAGGTGAAGGCTTGGTTTGTATTTATCAGAGCACCACTTCATACTGGTGTTTGCAGGAAAAAAGCAAGAACATTCAAAGAGTATACAATGTCACAGCACTACTCAAAGAAGAGAAATTAATACTCGAATTTCTGTACCACTATTTATTTCATCCTTGAAGATTAATGTTACAAAAAACAATAATTCCTTTCCTCTGCCCTGTTCTTATTCAGGGTGGACAAGCTTTGTCTACCGTGTGCTGCAGAGGGGATTTTAAAAATTCCAGACAATATAGGTTGGCAAGCATCTCGCTATAGGCACTTGCTTGGCTGTAATATATTATTAACTGCCTAAAGAATGAACTACATTACTACTTTATGCTAAGTGAGTTCTTACCTTTCAGTACTTCATAGGCACCGTGCTGAAGATCCACCCTGCTGCTTGGATGCTGCATGAAGGATGAGGCAGTAACCCTGTCTCTTGGTGGTGGTGGAAAGAGTTGCAGCTGACTTACAGCAAGTGTAGGGTTTTCAGCACAAGAGATGAACAGAGATGGTTTGCCATTGCCTGCCTCTGCATAGCAACCCTGGACATCCCTCTGAGTAGTAACCAGGGCCAATCCTGCTTAACTTCTGAGATCTTGTGACAATGGGTAGCCTCTTGGACAATGGGTAGGCCATCTTGCATAAGAAGCAGAGCAGGCTCTTGCAGTTAATATGCCTTAGACCAGGGAAAGGCGGAGATAATTTCCTATGTTCAGCCCTGGGACTTATTGCCAAATGGGTGGCTCTCTTCCTCATCCCTTTCTTTTGACAGACCTCAGCCCCAGAGGGAAACTTCCAGTGATAGTTCAGAATGTGTTATACTCTTGTAGAAGTTACATTCTTGTGTTTTATATGTGTGTGAGCATGATCTTTAGTGAACGTAGGTACTGCTTTCATTCCCTTTGACATTTCCCAGCCTGAAGGGACAGGATTAATATATCAACCTACATGATGGTGTTATTTGTGTTGGTGGATGATCTTTGTTTAAAGTTGGACAGGGAGGGTCTCCCTCAGCTTACCAATAGATGGCTGTCTGACTGGTGTAGTTAGAGACACATGGAAGGAGACGGTCCTTTAGATATGGGGGTTCCAGACCCTTAAAGTGAATTCAGAATGAGACTGGCAGCAAAAGTAGCTGTTTCAGAGTGGGCATCACACATTCCCTGAAGCTGGCCCATGGCAGGAGCCAGGCTGCCACATTCTGGACCAGCTGTAGTTTCCTGGTTGGCTTTCAAGGGCTGTCCTCAGTAGAAGATGTTGCAGTAGTCCAACTCTTTGAGACTGGTGAGACTCAGGAGAATGAAACCACTGGAAAACTATTCTCTTAATACCGGCTCCATATTCAAGCCAGTGGTACCAACAAGCAAGAACATTAAAAGGGTATGCAATGACACAGCACTACTCAAAGAAGATAAATTAGTGCTCAAATTTCTGGATATTTTAGAGGTGGGGCCTATGGGGGAGGGGCCTCCGCATGGTCCACTGCCAGAGAGCCCACCCTCCAAAACAGCCATTTTCTTCAGGGGAAATGATTTCTGTTGCCTGCAGATCAGCTCTAATTCTGGGAGACTTTTGGGCCCCGCCTGAAGCCAGACAGCCCTAAATTTTTAACTTTCACTAACCCAAGGGCCTAAATACATTTAAAACTCCTAATATAAGGGCTTGTGTAGGTATGTGCGGGGTTCCCAAGTCAAACGGGTTCCTGAATCCGGAACATGAGGCAAAAGAGGTCTCCAGTCAGCACACCCCTCAAAATGGCGCTCAGTCCCTTTCTATACTTTTTAAAAGACCTCATTCTCGCGATATGTTCTCTCGCGCGAGACTCTCGGTAGGCGGAGGCAGCCGAACGGAGAAAGGGGCGCGTCCGAGCAATGGGAGGGGACGAATGACACGAGACGCGCCAAGATCCCGCCCCCTCGTCTCCCCTCAGATAACCCCACTTCAGTGTCGTGACGTCATCAGTAGGCGACGGGAAGGTTGAAAGTCCAAAGTAAAGGAAAAAAACCCTCACGCGAGAGATGGCAGAAGAGACGGGCCGGGCCCTTTAACGTAGGACGTCGCCTCTTGAGACTGCCCTGCTCGTTTGCCTGGCGTATTGCACCGGCTTCCACCTCCGGGCGAGGGGTTTGAAGACCGAGGGGAGAGGGAGTGTAACGGTGCCGTGCGGGAGGGGGGCCAGCTGGACGCCCGCCGGGCATCCAAGGGGCTGGGCCAGACCTCAGCGATCAGGCGGGGCTGCCGGCGTCGGAGGGGGGAGCTGTGGCCATGGCTGGCGGCTCCCCAGCGGGCGCGGAGTCCCGGCAGCTGAGGCGAGGCCCGGCGTCGAGCTGAAGAGGCTGAGGCCTCTCCTCGCCTCCCCTTCTGCCCTCCTCAGCCCGCTCTCCCCCGCCGAGAGGAGAAGCCTTCGCTCTGCTCCGCTCCCGTCGCGTCGTTCCCTGGCTGGGCGGGCATGAGGCGGCGGCTCGGCAGCGGCGGAGGCGGCAGTGCCGGCGGCCACGCGCACACGGGCTCGGGGGAGCGGCGCCCGGCCTAGCGCGGACCCCGACAGGCACCCCCTCACCGCCCGGCCTGACGTGGGGGTGGCGGCGGCGGCGGAGAATGTCGGAGGAGCCCGACGCGGACAAGATGATCAAGGTGACGGAAGCTGGGGGAGGGGGTAGAGCACCCGAGAGCAGAGGACCTCTGAGCATGGGCAGAGTGCCGGGACCGATCTCGGCGGCCACGCCCCCTTCCCGTCAGCCCCCGCCCCATGAGACCCTGCCAGGAGCCCCCCGTGGGCGCCGCCCCCTCCGTCTCTTGGGCGCAATGGAGGCCCTTCTGGCCGGAGGGTTCCCTCCCGGGGCAGGTATGATTTGCCCCTCTGCGCTCCTGCAAGGCCCCCGCCTGACTAGCCACTCCATTTTGACTCCTGTCCGGCTGTTTGGGCGGGGCGGGGCGGTCCCCAACTTTGGTGGGACACTTTTGAATAGTGGCACGAAGCCATAAAACAGCCACGTGGGAAGCGGCACCAACCCCGCAACCCGAGGACAACCACGTGCGGGGTATAAGAGGGGAACCTGGTAAAGGTAGATTTTGTTTCTAACGTTTATCCTGCATCTGTGGCTGGCACCTTCACAGAGTATCTCTGTATCACAGAGAGAAGTGTGTTACACATTGTGTCCAATCCCTTCTCACTGGACACAGTGTGTAACACACTTCTCTTTGTGTGTAACACACTTCTTCTTGGTCGTCACACATCCAAGTAGTGACCAGGGCTGACCCTACTTAGATTCTGAGATCTGATGAGATCCGACTATCCAGGTCTTGCTTCCATACCCCTGCATAAAATGATTTCAAAGTGAGGAGCTGCTTGCTGCATTTGAAGAAGTGGATTCTAGGGTATTGTGGGGTTTCCGGGTCGTATGACCATGTTCCAGTAGCATTTTCTCCTGAGGTTTTGCCTGCATCTGTGGCTGGCCTGCCACAGCCACAGTTGCAGGCAAAACGTCAGGAGAAAATGGTACTGGAACATGGCCATACAACCCGGAAACCCCACAACACCCCAGTGATTCCGGCCGTGAAAGCCTTCGACAATACAAAGTGGACTCTAGTTGATGAATGCTTCTGTTAGAATAAAATACCAGTGTTGGAGAAGCAACAAGGCTCCTGTTCTCCCCTACAATCCTAGGAGTCACTCAAGGGGTGTGTGTCCTTCCCCCAAGAACCTAGGTCCGTGGTGGCGAACCTTTGGCACTCCAGATGTCATGGACTACAATTCCCATCAGCCCCTGCCAGCATGGAGTGCCAAAGGTTCGCCATCACTGAGCTAGGTGGTTTCTAGGCTTGTGGTAGTGAGTCTGATTAAGCGTTGGGGTGTGTGTGAATCTTTTGTTGCAACAGCCAAGTTTTGTTTTGTTTTGTTGGTTTTTGGGTCTCATAGCAACAAGCTAAGGCTACTGCCCCTCTGTAGAACTTCTGCCAGATAAAACCCAGCAACAGAATTCCAAACTAACTGGTTTTTAGATCATTGGTGCTTATTTTTCAAAAAGTTTCCTTGAGTTGTGGGAACTTAGTTCACTTAGAAGATTTTCCCCCAGGACCTCAGTGGGACTGGACTTCCTGCTGAGCAGAGGTCCCTCTGCCAACCAGTTTGAGCTGTCAGCATTGTTGACAGGAATCTGCTGTACTCCCACTTATGTGGAAGCAAGTCCTGCTGAACCTGATGGGGCTTACCTCTCAGTAGACATGGCTATGAGTTGTAGGATGCTGCTTTGCTTACCAAACTTGTGTCGTCTCAGCTGTCATCTCAGCTTTGGTTCCTTTCCATCTTTCTGCTGTCTGCACTGTAAGGAGTGAACAGTGGAGATCTTTAGCACAAGAAGAGCCATGGTGAATTAGACCTGTGGCTCATCTAGTCCAGCATCCTATGGCCAGAGGGTCAACAACAGAGCATAAAGACTGAGACTTTCCCCTGATGTTTCCTCCTGGTACTGGATTACTGCCTCGCAAATGTGGAGGTTCTCTTTAGTCTCCATGGCTAGTAGCCACTGCTAGATCTGTCCTTCAGGAATAAAATCTTTTTTAAAAGGTTTTTGTGGCAATCACGACATCCTTTGGAGGTAAATTCCACCTCTTAATCATTGATTGAAGAAGTATTTCCTTTTGTCCACCTGAATCTACTGCTGATGAACTTCATTGGTGCCCTTGAGTATTCTACTATTTTGGGAGAGGCAGAAAGATTTTTCATGATTGCTGTATTGGCAATTTTCATCAGCCATTCTCTTACCTGTAGTCTGCCCCTAGACCCTCTCTGTTAATCTGCTTTGTGAGGAATCACTGCTGTTGTTTTTATCATATTTTGCTGCTTAATTGAACAGATCTTATATGTGTAAAGTGCCCTGAGTTCTAGTGAGAAGGGCAGACTGTAAAGGTAAAATGTGACTGATGGTGACCCCATCAAGTCCCACCTCATGGGGTTTTTCAAGGCTAGAGATGAAACGAGGTGGTTTACCATTGCTTGCTGCAGGACTTTACCATTTGCTCCAGGGTTTACCATTGCTTGCCTCCAGAACTTAATAGTAAAAGCCCTGCAGATGAGGGACAGGTGCCAAAGGCACGGTGCCTCCTGTGTCCACAGTTCAGGGGAGGTCTCTGTTGCATAAACAGAACAGTTACCTCTGCAGTGTCTTTGTGTCCGTGTCACATCTCTGAGAAAGTAGACTCTTCTATGGAAGCTCATGCTGCAGTAAATGTGGTCATCTTTAGTTGTTGCAAGACTCTTGTTTTCCTGCCCCTGGATTTGTCACTCGCTTTGCTCAGGAGTCCTTGCCCAGTCTCTCCAGGCATGGATTCAGTGTTCTTATGGTTCTTTTTTTTCCCTTCCTCAAACAGGAAACCTCTATTTTAGAAGAGTACCACATTAACTGGACGCAAAAGCTGGGAGCAGGAATCAGCGGTCCAGTAAGGTGTGTTCCCCTCCACTAGGTGATGGTTGAGTTTTCACAGTAACCAAGCATCAGTGAATGCTTTCATCATGCTATCAGCTGAAATATTAATTTCTGTTTCCATCTTTGTTTAGTTTCTGTGTTTGTGTAAAAGCACAGATTGTTTGGTAGTTCTTTTTTGTGCATTTTTAGTGCTCCAGTGCTGTTTGAATGTAAGCAGTTGCAGCAAAGTGTTCCTTGAGTATGTAGTGCTGGACACCTTTTGGTCATATGTACAGGAACAATTGGCCATGGCAGCAGGAGTGGATGGGAATTGTAGTCCATGAACCTCTGAAGTGCCAGAGTTGGACACCTCTGGTCTAGCCTATTAAAGAATCCACACTAGCCAGTAACGGCACTTTGATATTCCAAAGGAAAGTGACAAGCCAGTCTTCCTGTTTATGAAAACATATTTGCCTAGTTGCTTGGAGGAAAGTGTTGGATGCCAGAGGTAAGTTTTTATTTACAAGGCTGCTTTAATCTCTGTCACAGGCTGGAGGCAGCCTGGCAGAAGGATCATGTCCCAATAGATCCCTGAGCTCCGTTGTCCCGTGCATCATTTGGGCAGTAGCTCAAAATGTCTGCCTGAGGAAGGCACCTGGGGTAGCAAGGGCTGCAACAATCTTGACTCACGTCTGGTCATAGTTGCTAGCAGCTTGCTTGGGACTCAGCTCTGGCCTGACAACACTTGGGTTGTTTGTGGCTTCCAGAGCCAGTCAAGCTCTGAGGCTTGTTGCAAAATGCAGGAGAGAGGTGGGGAAACTGCTTCGCTTGCTTGATTTTTGCATCTAATATAAAGGCTGTTGCATCTGGCCATGAACCCAGAGAGACGTGATGCAACAAGGCAGCCTTTGAACCCTCAAAGAGTGTCTCCTGCTTGGCACTGAAGGTCTGCAGCAGCTCATGTAGCTCTGGGGTTTGGGAGTAGAATGATGTGCTTGGACCCCCCCCCCCCCCCCCGCCCACACACACGGTCAGGGTTAGGAATGGAAAACTACGGATAGGCTTGATTGATTTCAGATCTTAAGTATTGAATGAGTTCATACACTGGTAACGTCCTTCCAGTTCCACTGACCAAATGATTTTACTACTGTCTGGACAGAGTCTGTATGAAAAAGTCGTCTCAGGAGCGGTTTGCACTGAAAATTCTTCTTGATCGCCCAAAAGCTAGAAATGAGGTACAGTATTTTGTTTCTTCTAGGGTACCATAAATCTGTCTTTTCCTCTTGTACATTCCCCCCATTCACGTTCACCCTCTTTATTCTGGTAGAAGGCATTCAGTATTATGCCCCATTCTTTGCTGTCCTGCTGGGAGTGGTTGCGCTCTTGCGTCTTCTAGCTGCTGGGGTGCAGAACCCAACCATTTCACTGGGCATAGGGATGTTTCTTCTGAACGGCATGCGGCTTTGTAGGCTTTTCAGTGAACCTTTTTGACATGCGGATCCCCTGCCATGCTGTCGTGGACTTCTGCTGACCTTGCAGTGCTGTTGTAGCTCTGGCTTATCTCTCTCCAGCTTTCCAGCAGCCCCCCTGCGAAAGGGGTGGGGGCTCACAGCATAACAGGCTGGTCAAAAATCTTGCACAACAAGCTGCACTTTCCTGCATCTATCTTGTTTGCTGGCTTGCGAATCTCTTTGTATAAGCATAAGCATAAGCATAAGCATAAGCATAAGCATAAGCATTTTATTGTCATTGTGCACGCACAACGAAATTTACAGCAGCATTCCTCGATGCACACAATTTCAGACTCATACAATTTCAGACTCATGCAATTTCAGACTCATACATCATCATCCTCCACCCATCCCTACATAGCCCCAAATACATCAATATGAAGCAGCGGAGTTTAGCATAGCCACAGCTATGCCTGCCCTGAGTTTCCTATGAGTGCTCCCTCCTGTTTTGCCTGCCCTGAGTTTCCTATGAGTGCTCCCTCCTCCTCACCCCGGCTGCCTTGAAATTCTTCTCCGTGTTTTGCTTGCCTTAATTTTCCTGGACATGATTCTTCCATGTTTGGTTCTCTCCTATTTGCAGAACTTTAACCAGGCTCAGCCTTGGAACTGATTTTGAATCCCAGAGCTCACTCCTAGTCTGCGTGGGGCAGTGGTGCTCTGGCTGTTCAGTGCTGTGTAGCCCCTTGCCCTGCCTGTTCAGTAAGCACAGCCAGTTTCCAGATGTCCAAGGCTACTGGCATGGGGCTAGCAGCATGGATAGCATCCCTTCTCTGGATCCTGCCAGAGCTTTCCACCTTGGCCTTACTTCTGCAAACACTGCTCATGTCTAGCCAGCCCCGCGTATGCAAGTTGAAGTGTAAAAGTGCTTCAGATTTTTATAAAGGCGAGAAAGCAAAGCTCTAAGGGTCAGTTGCTGGAACTTAGCAGGCCTGTTGGCAAACAGTAACTCTCTTCTCCTTCTCTTCCAGGTCCGGCTGCACATGATGTGTGCAACTCATCCCAACATTGTTCAGATCATCGAAGTGTACGCCAACAGTGTGCAGTTCCCCCACGAGTCGAGCCCAAGGTGACTTAATTTCCACCCGTTGCTTTCTGCCTTTAACTCAGGATAGTCTGGAATTCTGTTGGTATTTCAGACTGGCTTCTCCAAAGCAAGTCGCAGCTGCCATTTGTGCTTGGGGGGGTCTTCCCCCCCCTTCTTGTTGTCACGTGCTATCCTTTCATTGTGACGAGCATGTTGTTTTGGAATGTGCTGAAATCTCTTCCCTTGGGTTTATCTTTTTTCCTGGCTGTTCTGCTTCCAACGGTCTCTTTCTGGGAAATTTGTGGCTGAGTTAGGAGGTGAGCAGCCGAGACGCTGCAGTTGGGTTCTCACCGCTCCTTCGGGCGGCAGCTTCTAGGGCAGCCCTCCCTTGAGGGCAGGTGAGGTGGCTGTCTCAGGTGATTGGTGTTTCCGGTGTCGTTAAGGCTGGCAGAATGAAAGATGGATCTGACTGCAGGGCGTACTTCCCTGGAAGACTCTTGCTGTGGCCTCACTGACTTGAGCTGTCATTTCAAGCTGGCACTTGGAACGAGTTCTCGTGCATCCAGCACGCATCGGATTGCACTGTGCTCTTGTGGGGGAAAACCCACCAATGTCCTCATTCTCCTGAAGCGAGAGCGTGTCAGCATTCGTCACCGTCACATACTGGGGATAGCCTTTCAAGCACTCTTGCTCAGAAAAGGGGCTCCCAGTCATTCTCGGTGGTGGGCTTTGCTCTTCTAAAACGCCGGACGGGCCAGTTCCCTTTTTTCCTGCGGCTTTTTTTCAGTCCTGCCACGCTTGAATCATTCTTTTTTTTTTTAAAAAAAAAAAACTACCTTAGCTTTTGTTGACGTTTGGACTTTTTATGTAACAAACTGAAATGCTTTCAAACAGGGCTCGGCTTCTAATTGTAATGGAGATGATGGAAGGGGGCGAACTCTTTCACAGAATCAGCCAACATCGGCACTTTACTGAGAAGCAAGCAAGCCAAGTAACAAAGCAGGCAAGTTTTAACTCCCCTCCCCACCCTTTAGCCCCACCCTCCTTTGTGTCACCAGCAGCCAATGGGAACTGATCGTTTTCGTTGCCCGGGAGGGAGAGAGGCAAGCTTTTTCTGTCCCCAAAAAAGCAAAACCCAACCCTGAGCGGAAGCTTATTGCCTGCTTTGTTATAATTTGACCATTCCAAACATCTGCACGATGGTTTTTCCAAACGTTTGATAGTAGAGGCGAGTAAGTTGGAAACATGCCATGTTGCTCAAACTGAGTGTCTGCAAGCAAGAATTACCGGCATTCTGAGGAAACTTTCCCCTCATATTTGGGCATGAGTCACTGTGGGGTGCGTGGCTCATATGGAATGGAATGGGAGCAATCCCAGAGGAGTGACTCCTGCACATAGACAGTTAGGCAAACCCTCCTGTTTGGGTGGACAGATGTGCTGCACCTGTGTACTGGGAAAACGCCAAACGTCTTAAGAAGGACAGGCTTTTTGTTGCAAAAACGTTTTGCTGGATACATCAAGTGTGTCTTCAGCACAGGTGTATGGAAGAAAAATAAATGTAAACCAGGGGTGGGTGAGTTAAAAGACTGTAAAACCAGGGGTGGGTGAGTTAAAAGACTGTATTTTGAGGAACAAAAGTCTATGCAAAGCGATAAATACACAAAAGTGTCAGCTTCTCAGAATTGTATGGTTTTTTGCGGGGGGCGGAACATGGCACCGTGAGGTCTCGAAGCAGAGGCGGGACAAGCATACGTTAGGATTGTTTTCATTTTAAGAGGCTCTGCTTCGACAGGATATTGGCATAGTATATCCTGCGCTGGACTCTAATTGCAAACTATCCAGCTCTTGTGAATAGATCACAGAGGGCCAGTGAAGTATAGTGGTTAGAGTGTTGGGCTAGGATCTGGGAGACCCAAGTTCGAATTTCCACTCTGCCAAGGTCATGCTGTATGACCTCAGACCAGTCACGCACTCTTAGCCTAGCCTATCTCACAGGGTTGTTGTGAGGATGAACCGGGAGAGAGGAAAGTTATGTACGCCACTTTGAGTCCCCAATGGAGAGAAAGGTGATGTACAACAAAGTGGCAAATTATTAAGTAATGAAGTTTGGGCGTAATTCCTGCAGGCATGTATGCGTGCCATGTAGATCTGTCTGTTTTGCTGGGGAGGGGCCCATGGTGGATCCTCTCCTTTGCAATCAGAAGGGCTTGGTTCAGTGCTTGAAATCTCCAGATAGGGAATCTGAGGTATCAGATACCAAGCCCATTCTCTTCCTGAGAATGCCTGTGTTGGAACGATGCTGCCATTCACAGGAAGACTGTGCTAAGCGAGTGGAGAAATGGCCTGCTCACTTTAAGGTAACTTTTTGTGTTCTATATCTGTGCTGAGTGATGGAGGAAATATTTTGTGTGTGGAGAACGAGGGGCCCGTAGCACAGTGGGGGAGTGCCTGCTTGGGATGCGGAAGGTCCCAAGTTCAATTGCAGTAGCTCCGGTTAAAGGCTTCTGGGTGGCAGGAAGTATTTTGCCTCTGCCTAGGATTTTGGAGAGCCGCTGTCAGACACCGCAGGCAGCATTGCCCTCCATGGATCAGTGGTCTGACTGCAGTATTTCTGTTGCTGTTCCAAGCAGGCAGTTCTGCTCATGTCGTTCTGAGAGCCAGACCTTTGGGTCATTGGGAGAATAGCTTCATGAGGACTAGCAGTCCAGTAATTCACTTTCTGTGCTGTAATCCCCTCCAGGTTTCCCCTTGTCATTTTAATGGGAACAAAAGCTCTGTGTAGTGTTTTCTATTGTGTGTGGACTCTGTTAGCAAGGTTGCATGCTCTTATCTATCTTGTCATGCTTTGCATTACTATGGTGGTATTAGGAAGATGCACAATTTGGGTGTTGAGGCCCGAGTGCCGTCTCTTTCTAGTTTCTGTGAGTTTTCTCACAGATTGCTCTTGCTCGTGTCCTGCAGAAGTGTTAATTGTACACTTCCCTGCCATTCTGTGTGTGTCCTCCAGTGGCTTTTCCATTTGCTATGTGCTTTGTCCTAGATGCTTGCAGGTCGCTGTCTTTAGGGTGAGTTCCCCCCCCCACCACCACCACCACACACACACACACACCGTCCAAGAAAGCAACATTGATAAACCTTCCAAGAAAGTAACATGGATAAACTGTTGATCTTAGCCTTTGAGTAGTTCTGCGTCGACAGACTACTGTTATTTCAGGATCTAGTTCTGATGAAATGTTTTCCTTCGTACTCATTTCTCTCTTGCTTCACTGCATCCTTTGGAAATCAACCTGGCCAAGAACACATGTTTTATCTCAAGCAGTTTCTTCTGTGTGGACAAAGAAGCTTGTGTGTGTCATGACAATTCCATTTTAAGACAATCAGAACGTTTCTAGCCTGGTTTGCCATGTTCTTTTGAAATACGAGGGCTGAAATATGTAAAAGTCTAGAACCTGGGAGCTCTGAATGGTTTTTGAATGATTCCGTTCCTGGCCTGTCAAGTTAAAGGGCTCAGTAGACAACCTGAACCTTTCTTCAGTGATGGGGAGAACACCAGTACTGACCTTGACGGGACAATGATCTTTTTCAGCACAGGGCAGTCTTGTGTGCGAATTGTTCAGGTTTCCTATGTTGTGTTGAAGCCGCCCTGAGCCCGGCTATGGCAGGGAAGGTGATGTACAAATCTAATGAATGAATGGAAGATCATACATGCTTTCATTTTTGAGAGAATCCATGTTAGAAAAAGAATATTTTTTTAAAAACCCAAGTATGGTGTGTCTGCTGGCTCAGCACAGCTTGCTTTCTGTCACATTTGATAAACAACTTCCTTTGTGTTTCAAGCAACTATGTGGTTATGCTGCATCTACCATGAACTGGCCGGCTTTCAGTGCTAAGGAGGCCAGTCACCCTTGGTGGGTTTTTTCCAGCTGGACTTTGTTCCTGGATTTGCTTTTCAGTTTCTGCCCATCCTTTATATTTTTCCTGGTACATTGACCTCCCCCTCCAGGGTCTGCTTGATGACTGCCAGGCCACAGCCTGACATAGGCACTGTTTTCTCCTTTTGAACATTTTAATTCTGATGGGCTGTCTAGCAAAGACCTTTCCAGCTACAAGCTGGCAACCTTCTTGTATGCTTTTATAAGGCAGCCTTTTGGAGTGTTCCCTGCCACTCACTGTGCAGGGAAGCTAAAAGGTACCTTCACAGTTCCCCTTAAAACAGTGCTGGAAGAGAGCCACATTCATCTTACTATCAACCAAAAGAGCCACATTTACTTCTGTCCCTGGCGTGAAATCTGCACCTCAGGGAGGCTCACAGCTTACCTGTTCCTGTGGTGGAAGCTACTTCAAGGTGGGAACCACCTGCCAACCACAGGCAAAAGCTTTACACACTTTTCTGAGACTTGGGGCGGGGACCTCATTGGGGAAAAGCATCCAGGAGCCCCGCAGTTTTAATGCCAAAGAGCCACACCTATCTTTGATTTAAGATTAACAACTGCTTAATGCACTTCAGCCTGCTTGAACTCTGAAAGTGGATAAGGCAGGAAGCGCAAACTTTTTCCGAAGATGAGTAGCAGAGCACTGAGAGCCAGCGTGGTGTAGTGGTTAAGAGGAGGTGGATTATAATCTGGAGAACCAGGTTCAGTTCGCCACTCCTCCACCTGAGTGGCAGAGGCTTACTTGGTGAACCAGATGTGTTTCCGCACTCCTGCATTCCTGCTGGGTGACCTTGGGCTAGTCACAGTTCTCTCCGAACTCTCTCAGCCCCACCGACCTCACAAAGTGTCTGTTGTGGTGAGAGGAGGGGAAAGGAGCTTGTAAGCCACCTCGAGTCTTCTTACAAGAGAGAAAGGTGGGGTATAAATCCAAACTTCTTCTTAAACCTGGCCGTGTGCAATTTAAACTAGACCTCTAACGCAAATGCACACCCAGCCAATGGAATAAGCTTGGGAAATCTGATCATAAGCTGATTTATGTCAACCCCATACAGTTTTTAAGACACACTAACAACAACTTGCTTAGGAGCAGCAGAGGCGTAGGAGGTTAAGAGCTCATGTATCTAATCTGGAGGAACCGGGCTTGATTCCCAGCTCTGCCGCCTGAGCTGTGGAGGTTTATCTGGGGAATTCAGATTAGCCTGTGCACTCCCACACACGGCAGCTGGGTGACCTTGGGCTAGTCACAGCTTCTCGGAGCTCTCTCAGCCCCACCCACCTCACAGGGTGTTTGTTGTGAGGGGGGAAGGGCAAGGAGATTGTCAGCCCCTTTGAGTCTCCTACAGGAGAGAAAGGGGGGATATAAATCCAAATTCTTCTTCTTCTTCTTCTTCTTCAAGCAAGACTGTGTTCACTACTTGTGCTGCAGTCACGTTCTTCTCTGGTGGCTCCGCAGTGTGCTTAGCCTTGTATCAGATGCTTTTCAGCAAATGTTCTGTGACTGCCAGCAATGTGCTTTCCATCTCTGCTGAACAAATGGCAGGAGTGGAGAAACTGAACAACTTTGTTCTTCCATCGTGGGCCTGAAGGGTGTAGTGGGAATGAGAATCTAGTAGAAACTGCAATCTTGCAGCCAGGACATAGTAATTAATCCAGAGTAAGGGGCTAGTACCTTGTGTATGAGCTCCAGAACAGCAAGCTACTCTTTGGCTCTGTCACAGGGGAAAGTGCCTGTTGTCTTCTATGTACAGCAAATGCTTTTGTGTTGGCAACAGTCCTTTTGTAAACGAGGCTAACTTCTTGTGTCTTTTTCCAGATCGCCTTGGCTTTGCAACATTGTCATTCTCTAAACATTGCTCATCGAGACCTCAAGCCTGAGAACCTTCTTTTCAAGGATAATTCTTTGGTAAGGTGGAAACTTGCTTTCTTCTATGTATTGGCAGAGGCTTTCATGGCTGGACTCCACTGGTTGTTGTGGGCTTCCTGTTCTGAGTGACTGTGGTCTGGTAGATCTTGTTCCTAACGTTTCACCCACATCTTCAGAGGCGTATCACAGAGAGAAGTTTGTAACACACTGAACACAGTGTGTAACAGACTTCCCTCTGTGATACACCTCTGAAGATGCCAGCCACAGATGCAGGCAAAACGTTAGGAACAAGATCTACCAGACCACGGCCACACCGCCCAGAAAACCCACCAGAACCAGCTGCTTTCTTCTGTTTCTGTGACACTGCTGGCTAGTTCACATCAGTGTGTCCAGTTTGGGCTGCTGCTTCCACCCTTCATTTGATCACCCCGTTGCCTATTCTGTCCCCATTGCTTCATTACCTGGCTCCTCTTCTTCCTGCATCTCCGAGTCCTCTGGAAATGTGAGGCTCTTTTCTCCCTTTCCTTTCCTCATCATAGCTGCCCAGGTTTGTCAGCAACTTGTTTGTGACAGTTCCACCCTGAGTAGTGATCGTGATCTGGAAAACGGGATGAGCGTGCCAACCAGTAGTCCCTCTAACAGTTCCCCGGTGCTGTGCAGAACTGAGCTACCCAGGAGAGTTCCTCCTACCAGGCAGTCCCTTAACTGTGCAGCGCCCAAATGGTGGCGGCGCAGCCGCACATCCACAGGGCTTGCAGGGAACATTGGTGCCAACATGTAACACTACCCTTGCTGCTTTCATTTAGGATGCCCCAGTGAAGCTGTGTGACTTTGGATTTGCCAAGGTTGACCAGGGGGACCTGATGACCCCTCAGTTCACTCCCTACTATGTAGCACCTCAGGTAAGCAACGGGGCCGTTGTCTTCTTCTGATTGGCAGCCTCAGTCTTTCTTGGTGGTCTCCCGCCAACGTACTGACCACGGTCAACTCTGCTTAGCTTCTGTCAAGAATGGATTAGTCTGGGCTCTGGGCATGGCTACAGTCATCCCTTCCACATCATGACTTCCCACATTGCGGTTTTGACTGGTTGAAGGTAGAAAGTTGCTGTCCAACACAACCCTGGAGCTGCGCTTACCTGGAGGCCCAGGGCAAGGGAGAGGTCAAGGAGGTGGCAGGGAGCAGAAAGCCAGCCCCAAGCTCCAGGTGGCCAGCGGGAGCCAACAGAGACAGGCGAGCCGGGTCTGGCAGGGCAAAGCAGCGGCATGGGCCGAGAGTCTGGGGCGGGCTGCAGCTGGCATAATGCTGCAGCCACTGGGGGAGGGAAAGGAAGCACGGTCAGGCTGGCAGCACCTTCTTCCCCAAGGACACAGTCAGAAGCCAGGATGGGAAAAGAGCATCTGTGGGAGGAGAATGGCCTTAAAGGGCCAGTGGCAAGAAGAGCCCAGAGGTGGAGGAAGGAATTGGGGAGACCAAAGAAAATGTACGATTTTCCACAATGGGGGTGGGGGGAGATCAGGCCCACACCCCCTAACCCCAGTGACGTGGGAAGGACAACTATACATTTAAAATCTCACTTTTGTTTTTTCGTAATGAGGTTTACTACACTTTCTTTTGTTGTGACCGTGGGCTGAACTTTGAGTTCCAGAACAGCCAAAGAGAAAAACTGTTCTATAAATCTGCCAGTCATTATACCAAAACCCAACCTGATATTAACAGTCAAAAACCCTGCATTCTGAATTTTTTAAGCTAGCGTCATTGTTTTACAATGACTAGCAAATGCGTTTGGGTAATTAACAGATCCATTCCTGTTTAAATGTTTTAATTTTTTAAAAATAAAGTTAATGGTTTAAAAATATCTGGACCACTATTTGGCTGGTTGGCTACCCAGCCTTTCTCTTGGCACTCCCAAAAGCAAATCAATGCACATTTGCAAAATCTCAGAGCATCATTTGTTTATTTTATTTATTTATTTATTGTTTAGTTTTTTTATACCGCCCTATCCCCAAAGGGCTCTGGGTGGTGTACAACAAAGTTAAATCATAATACAGCTAAATACAATAAAAAACTAAACAATTAGATTCCAATATAAATAAATTACTAAATCCCCATTAAAACAGCAGTTAATACAAAGTTTAACATCGAAATCGGGCGCCCAGCAAACCCATTTTAAACCCCTCCCTAAATGGGAAGATGGCTGGCTCCATCAATGAAAAGATGTAAACAGAAACGAGGACGGGGAGGGGGGGGGGGACTACAGCTTAGAATCCTTTTCTAAGTTGGGTGGGGAAAAAATTGCATAGAAAGATTAAGGTTGCCCCCTGTTCCTTCTCCATTCCTGTAGGTTCTGGAGGCACAAAGAAGACATCAAAAAGAGAAATCTGGTATCATCCCTACCTCGCCAACACCTTACACTTACAATAAGGTACGCAGGGGCAGAGTGAGTTATTTGCTGATTGTGTTTTGCAGGTATGCTGCAGCAAGACAAGTTTCTAGTTGGCATAGCTAAAGAAGCGATTGGAAAGTAGGAGAAGGGTCCAAATGTCCCCTTTCTCCTGTTGTTGTTATTGAACACCATCTGCCCATGTAGAACAAATTATCCATAAATTGATCTGGCATAAAGTGTAATGGTGCTCATTATGTTTCCTGAGGTGGTGCTCCCGTTCTTTTGTGCAGAGTGGTTGTGGGGATGGAGTTGCCCCCCTAAGTTTGTGCCATAAAAAGTTACGCTTCTTTTTCCCCCTTGCTCTTCAGAGCTGTGACTTGTGGTCCCTTGGCGTCATCATTTACGTGATGCTGTGTGGTTACCCACCTTTTTACTCCAAGCACCACAGTCGGACAATTCCCAAAGACATGCGGAAAAAGATAATGACCGGGAGCTTCGAGTTTCCAGAGGAAGAGTGGAGCCAGATCTCCGAAATGGTGAAAGACATTGTGCGCAAGTAAGTCTGAATTAATAGTGCTTTAATGGCTTGTTTTAACAATCATTTTATCAGGGTGTTGTGGGTTTTCCAGTTTGTATGGCCGTGTTTCAGTAGCATTTTCTCCAGATGTTTTGCCTGCATCTGTGGCTGGCATCTTAGAAGAGGATCCTGCGTGGAGGTTAGAACACACCTTTTTGAGATGCTGTTTTAATTTCCCCAGGTTGCTGAAGGTAAAGCCAGAGGAAAGACTGACAATAGAAGGTGTTCTGGACCACCCTTGGCTGAACTCTACAGAGGCTCTCGATAACATTTTGCCCTCTGCTCAGCTAATGATGGACAAGGTTTGTACTGTTGTTTTTTTTAAAAAAATGTCTTCTGAATACATGAAATAGGGGAACGTTTTTAGGGGTTTGTTTATAACGTTGTCAGTTATTCTAGTTCAGGGGTCTGCAACCTGCGGCTCTCCAGATGTTCATAAACTACAATTCCCATCAGCCCCTGCCAGCATGGCCAATTGGCCGTGCTGGTGGGAATTGTAGTCCATGAACATCTGGAGAGCCGCAGGTTGCAGACCCCTGTTCTAGTTCAAGTCCTTAATTCCAGGTGCTGATATGCTTATATATGTAAGCAGTGAATTAGAAATGGGATTTAATTGGAAAGGGGAGGGGGAAGATGCCTTGGGAAGACTGGAGTCTTAAGATGAGAACCATCTTGCCGTGGTTGATCAGTTATGAGCTTGGCTCTTTGACACTCACACTCCTGCATTTAGAGACTGCACATCCAGTCCTCCAAACCACGGTTTGGGTGTTTGGATTGTGTTTCTGGTTTGAGATGTCCTTTTCCTGCTTCAGTCCTCTCCTATAGTTGCTGGTTTGCTATGCAGGTGCTATCCAGTTTGTCAGTTGTGACATGAAACCCAGGTTTGAAGTGGGTGAACTATCTGTGGGTTGGAGGGGTCAGTGTACAAGGCATGAAGAGGAAGTTTACAGCACAGTCTGGAGCCTCTAGACTGTGGATTTTGGAGAGCTTGAATTTGTGGCATCTGGACTGGGTCGTTGTGCCTCACTCAGCCTCCTGGGTCTGTGGAAGTGGGATACTGTGGAGATGATAGCTGGCTTGGGCCAGTGTTTTTCCACATTACCTTTCCAACAGGTGCTGGATTGCTGCCGCCATCTAAATGATGGAAGGGGGGACTAGAATTGGCAGTCATACGCTGGGTGACACCTGGCCCAAGCCCAGCCATCAGCTGATTGGCCCTGGGGCAGAGAGTGTTGATGTGCAGGGCGGCCCCACCCCTCCTGCCTGATGGGGCTTCCTGGCAGACGTTCCATTCACAAAGCTTTTCCTGTTTTGATCACTGGATGCCAGTCTTGAGTCAAGGAGCTCCCTTAAGTGACTTCGATTGTGCAAACAAACCTCCAAAGCCAGAAAGTTTCCTCACTTTCAGTGCTACTTGAAAGAGAGGACAACATGCCAGAGTTTACGATAAGGAAAGCAGAAATGCCCAAGTGTGTCTGACCCCTGAGCGGTGCCCCCGCCCCCCCCCCCCCCATCAACCCTACTGATAACTGGTCCTCATGGCAGTCAGGCCCCTCAGTCCGCTTGTGGGGTTTGCTGCCGCTTCTACGGCTACCTCGAGGTGCACAGAAGAAATTCGTAGCATGAGCGGCCCCATCCAGAAGACTTCAGACTCAAGGGGTAGTTGCTGAAAAACACCTCTCTGCCTGTCCTTGAGTGTCTGGGCTGACCACATACTTGGTGTGCTGAAGAGGGGCTTTCTAGGAAGTCTTAAGAGCAGTATGAGGGCACCATGATATGAACTGGAGGTATGAACTGGAAACTGTCAGGGCCCTTCGGGATCTCAATGAGTTCAGCAGGGCCTGCAAGACTGAGCTGTTCCGCTGGGCCTTTGGGGAGGCTGGTTGCTGATGGCCCCCCCCCCCCTTCTTATAACATCAGTGGACCCTGCCGTCCCCTTCCTCTTTTTCTTCAGGGGATTTGATAGTAGGTGCCATCTGTCATGTGGTTTTTAGCATGTTGCGTTTTAATGGGATGGGGTTTTATTTCTATAGAGCCAGAAAGCTAATTTAATGGTTTTTAGTCTTGGTCCTGTGTGCTCTATTTATGTTTTGCTGTTCACCGCCCTGAGCCCTCCAGGGGAGGGCGGTATATAAATATAACTAACAAACAAACAAACTGGAGGTATGAATGGAAACGATGCCGCCAATGGGTCGTCTCTGCCGGAAGGTGGGCCACTGCATTTTATAGCAGCTGTTTTCCACATTCTGGCTGGCTAACAGTTGACACAAGTCTTCACTGATTCCACCCCGGGTGCATTGTGGGCACACAATGCCTGGCAGTCCATTTGACGTAGTCCTGTTTTGAGATGTGTCCTGGGCTTGCCCAGATCTGCTTTGTGGTGGTTGAGAAGCTGGTGTTTTATTCGGTCGTAACCCCCCTGCTGATGGTTTCCATCTGTCAGAGCTGATTAAAACCTGAATGCTAACGCCCCCCCCCCCTTTTCCCCCCTGCCCTGCCAGGCGATGGTTGCTGGAATTCAGCAGGCCCATGCGGAGCAGCTGGCGAGCATGAGAATCCAGGACCTCAAAGTCAGCCTCAAGCCCCTCCACTCCGTCAACAACCCAATCCTGCGCAAAAGAAAACTGCTGGGGTAACGTTCAAATGCTTGTGTTTCGTTTATTTTAGAAGAAGAAGAGTTTGGATTTATATCCCCCCTTTCTCTCCTGCAGGAGACTCAAAGGGGCTTACAATCTGCTTGCCCTTCCCCCCTCACAACAAACACCCTGTGAGGTAGGTGGGGCCGAGAGAGCTCCGAGAAGCTGTGACTAGCCCAAGGTCGCCCAGCTGGCGTGTGTGGGAGTGCACAGGCTAATCTGAATTCCCCAGATCAGCCTCCACAGCTCAGGCGGCAGAGCTGGGAATCAAACCCGGTTCCTCCAGATTAGATACATGAGCTCTTAACCTCCTACGCCACTGCAGCTCCTTTTATTTCCCTTCAGGGAAAATGAACTGGCAGCAGAGAAGCAGGTGCCCATGTCCTACCTTGCACATCTGTGTCTTTCAGATCACTGTGCAGAGCTGACAAGACTAGATGTGGGGAAAACCTCAGGGGAGCTTTTTCCCCCCCCCCCCCCCCCCCCCAAATGCTACCCTCCTTCCTTTCACCTCTGCAGACTTGTCACAAATATATAGCGGGAGGGAGGAGATCATTGAATCGGTTCCGAAGTGGGGGCAGGGTCCAGGTGCGAAGATTTCACGATGCAGCCCATCCCAGCCACAGAACTTTCCCTGCCGGCGGCAGTTATGCTTTTGTTCTTCAAGCGCTTTTTGCGTCTCTCTTGAGCACTCCTTCTTGCCGCAACGCCGCTGAAGAACTAAGACCGGCTGTCAGCTTGGGGGTGGGTGGGGAGACCCTGAAGCTTAAGTGTATGTCCCTCTGGCCTTGCTTGCGCTCCTCACTGGAAACCTGCCCGTTGTTTTGGTACAGAACAAGACCAAAGGACGGCGTGTACATCCACGATCCCGAGAACAGCAGCGAGGACTCCAATGTGGCTCTGGAGAAGCTCCGAGACGTGATTGCCCAGTGCATTCTGCCACAGGCTGGTAAAGGTCATAGGCTCTAAGACAACTGGGTTTGGGGGGTCAAGAGGCTGAATTCCTGGTCCTCAACTCTTCTTCCAACATTTTAGAGCTTCTGCTTTTTTTCAAGAGGCACAGACTCCCAATGGCAGACCTGAAGGGGAGGAAATTTGGGCGTGGTACTGATATAAGGGTGCCATTTTAGAGGTGCCTTTTTCCTCTTTGCACCTCTGATTTCCATTTCTCTCACACACACA